>NW_026047583.1:32697178-33918283 GCF_023864345.2 Schistocerca serialis cubense | reverse complement strand
AAGAATGTCAGAGGGATACAGTAACCCTGAAGTGAAGCATCGGAGTCTGTAACTAGCGTCACAGGAATGGTTCAAAACATAGAGGGTAAGAAGAGTCAGTCTTCTTGTACTTAAGTCGGCATTGTGCTTTTTCTATTTAATTCTGATGCAATTTCTGTGTTTTATCGTCAATAAGAAGGTCAGAGAGATACAGTAAACCTGAAGTGTATCATGGGAATCTATAATTAGTGTCACAGGAATGGTTCACACATAGTCAGTATGAAGAGTCAGTCTCCTTGTACTTAAGTCGGCATTGTGCTTTTTCGATTTAATTCCGATGCAATTTCAGTGTTTCATCGTCAATACGAAGGTCCAAGGGATACAGTAAGCCTGAAGTGAATCATCGTAATCTATGACTAGTGTCACAGGAATGGTTCAAACATAGTCAGTACGAAGAGTCAGTCTTCTTGTACTTAAGTCGGCATTGTGCATTTCTATTTTATTCCGATGGAATTTCTGTGTTTCATCGTCAATAAGATGGTCCAAGGGATACAGTAAACCTGAAGTGAAGCATCGGAGTCTATAACTAGTGTCACAGGAATGGTTCAAAGCATAGACAGTCGGAAGAGTCAGTCTTCTTGTACTTAAGTCGGCATTGTGCCTTTTCTATTTAATTCCGATGCAATTTCTGTGTTTCTTCGTCAATAAGAAGGTCAGAGGGATACGGTAAACCTGAAGTGAAGCATCGGAATCTATAACTAGTGTCACAGGAATGGATCAAACATAGACAGTAAGAAGGGTCAGTCTTCTTGTACTTAAGTCGGCATTGTGCCTTTTGTATTTAATTCCGATGCAATTTCTGTGTTTCATCGTCAATAAGAAGGTCAGAGGGATACAGTAAACTTGAAGTGAAGCATCGGAATCTATAACTAGTGTCACAGAAATGGTTTAAACTTAGACAGTAAGAAGGGTCAGTCTTCTTGTACTTAAGTTGGCGTTGTGCCTTTTGTATTTAATTCCGATGCAATTTCTGTGTTTCATCGTCAATAAGAAGGTCCTAGGGGTACAGTAAACCTGAAGTGAAGCATCGGAATCTATAACTAGTGTCACAGGAATGGTTCAAAACATAGACAGTAGGAAGAGTCAGTCTTCTTTTACTTAAGTCGGCAATGTGCCTTTTGTATTTAATTCCGATGCAATTTCTGTGTTTCATCGTTAAAAAGAAGGTCAGAGGGATAGAGTAAACCTGAAGTGAAGCATCGGAATCTGTGACTAGTGTCACAGGAATGGTTCAAAACATAGATAATAGGAAGAGTCAGTCTTCTTGTACTTATGTCGGGATTGTGCCCTTTCTATTTAATTCCGATGCATTTAGTGTGTTTCATCGTCAATAAGAAGGTCAGAGGGATACAGTAAACCTGAAATGAAGCATCGGAATCTCTAACTAGTGTCACAGGAATGATTCAAAACATAGTGAGTAAGAAGAGTCAGTCTTTTTGTACTTAAGTCGGCATTCTGCCTTTTGTATTTAATTCCGATGCAATTTCTGTGTTTCATCGTCAATAAGAAGGTCCAAGGGATACAGTAAACCTGAAGTGAAGCATCGGAATCTGTAACTATCGTCACAGGAATGGTTCAAAGCATAGACACTAAGAAGAGTCAGTCTGCTTGTACTTAGGACGGCATTGTGCCTTTTCTATTTAATTCCGATGCAATTTCTGTGTTTCATCTTCAATAAGAAGGTCAGAGGGATACAGTTACCCTGAAGTGAAGCATCGGAATCTATAACTAGTGTCACAGTAATGGTTCAAAACATAGACAGTAGGAAGAGTCAGTCTTCTTGTACTTAAGTCGGCAATGTGCCTTTTGTATTTAATTCAGATGGAATATCTGTGTTTCATCGTCAATAAGAAGGCCAAGGGATACAGTAAACCTGAAGTGAAGCAACGGAATCTGTTACTAGCGTCACAGGAATGGTTCAAAACATAGTCAGTAAGAAGAGTCAGTCTTCTTGTACTTAAGTCGGAATTGTGCCTTTTCTATTTAATTCCGATGGAATTTCTGTGTTTCATCGCCAATACGAAGGTCCAAGGGATACAGTAAACCTGAAGTGAATCATCGTAATCTACACTTCTGGAAATGAAAAAAAGAACACATTGACACCGGTGTGTCAGACCCACCATACTTGCTCCAGACACTGCGAGAGGGCTGTACAAGCAATGATCACACGCACGGCACAGCGGACAAACCAGGAACCGCGGTGTTGGGCGTAGAATGGCACTAGCTGCGCAGCATTTGTGCACCGCCGCCGTCAGTGTCAGCCAGTTTGCCGTGGCATACGGAGCTCCATCGCAGTCTTTAACACTGGTAGCATGCCGCGACAGCGTGGACGTGAACCGTATGTGCAGTTGACGGACTTTGAGCGAGGGCGTATAGTGGGCATGCGGGAGGCCGGGGGGACGTACCGCCGAATTGCTGAACACGTGGGGCGTGAGGTCTCCACAGTACATCGATGTTGTCGCCAGTGGTCGGCGGAAGGTGCACGTGCCCATCGACCTGGGACCGGACTGCAGCGACGCACGGATGCACGCCAAGACCGTAGGATCCTACGCAGTGCCGTAGGGGACCGCACCGCCACTTCCCAGCAAATTAGGGACACTGTTGCTCCTGGGGTATCGGCGAGGACCATTCGCAACCGTCTCCATGAAGCTGGGCTACGGTCGCGCACACCGTTAGGCCGTCTTCCGCTCACGCCCCAACATCGTGCAGCCCGCCTCCAGTGGTGTCGCGACAGGCGTGAATGGAGGGACGAATGGAGACGTGTCGTCTTCAGCGATGAGAGTCGCTTCTGCCTTAGTTCCAATGATGGTCGTATGCGCGTTTGGCGCCGTGCAGGTGAGCGCCACAATCAGGACTGCATAAGACCGAGGCACACAGGGCCAACACCCGGCATCATGGTGTGGGGAGCGATCTCCTACACTGGCCGTACACCACTGGTGATCGTCGAGGGGACACTGAATAGTGCACGGTTCATCCAAACCGTCATCGAACCCATCGATCTACCGTTCCTAGACCGGCAAGGGAACTTGCTGTTCCAACAGGACAATGCACGTCCGCATGTATCCCGTGCCACCCAACGTGCTCTAGAAGGTGTAAGTCAACTACCCTGGCCAGCAAGATTTCCGGTTTCTTCCTCCAGTGAGCATGGTTGGGACAGGATGAAGCGTCGTCTCACGCGGTCTGCACGTCCAGCACGAACGCTGGTCCAACTGAAGCGCCAGGTGGAAATGGCATGGCAAGCCGTTCCACAGGAGTACATCCAGCATCTCTACGATCGTCTCCTTGGGAGAATAGCAGCCTGCATTGCTGCGAAAGGTGGATATACACTGTACTAGTGCCGACATTGTGCATGCTCTGTTGCCTGTGTCTATGTGCCTGTGGTTCTGTCAGTGTGATCATGTAATGTATCTGACCCCAGGAATGTGTCAATAAAGTTTCCCCTTCCTGGGACATGGAATTCACGGTGTTCTTATTTCAATTTCCAGGAGTGTATAACTAGTGTCACAGGAACGGTTCAAACATAGTCAGTACGAAGAGTCAGTCTTCTTGTACTTAAGTCGGCATTGTGATTTTTGTATTTAATTCCGATGCATTTTCTGTGTTTCATCGTCAATAAGAAGGTCCAAATAATACAGTAAACCTGGATTGAAGCATCGTAATCTATAACTAGTGTCACAGGAGTGGTTCAAAACATAGACAGTAGGAAGAGTCAGTCTTCTTGTACTTTAGTCGGCATATTGCCTTTTCTATTTAATTCCAATGCTATTTCCGTGTTTCATCGTCAAAAAGAAGGTCAGAGGGATACAGTAAACCTGAAGTGAAGCATCGGAATCTATAACTAGTGTCACTGGAATGGTTCAAGACATAGACAGTAGGAAGAGTCAGTCTTCTTGTACTTAAGTCGGCATTGTGCCTTTTCTATTTAATTCCGATGCAATTTCTGTGTTTCTTCGTCAATAAGAACGTCAGAGGGATACAGTAAACCTGAAGTGAAGCATCGGAAACTATAACTAGTGTCACAGGAATGGTTCAAAACATAGACAGTAAGAAGAGTCAGTCATCTTGTACTTAAGTCGGCAATGTGCCTTTTCTATTTAATTCCGATGCAATATCTGTATTTCGTCGCCAATAAGAAGGTCCAAAGGATACAGTAAACCAGAAGTGAAGCATCGGAATCTATAACTAATGTCACAGGAATCGTTCAAAACATAGACAGTAGGAAGTGTCAGTCCTCTTGTACTTATGTCGGCATTGTGACTTTTGTAATTAGTTCCGATGCAATTTCTGTGTTTCATCGTCAATAAGAAGGTCCAAGGGATACTGTAAACCTGAAGTGAAGCATCGGAATCTATAATTAGTGTCACAGGAATGGTTCAAAACAGTCAGTAAGAAGAGTCAGTCTTCTTGTACTTACGTCGGCATTGTGCATTTTGTATTTAATTCCGATGCAATTTCTGTGTTTCTTCGTCAATACGAAGGTCCAAGGGATACAGTAAACCTGAAATGAAGCATCGGAATCAATAACTAGTGTCACAGGAATGTTTCAAAACATAGATAGTAGGAAGAGTCAGTGTACATGCACTTAAGCCGGCATTGTGCATTTTCTATTTAATTCCGATGCAATTTCTGTGTTTCATCGTCAATAAGAAGGTCAGAGTGATACAGTAAACCTGAAGTGAAGCATCGGAATCTATAAGTAGTTTCACTCGAATGGTTCAAAATATAGTCAGTAAGAAGTGTCAGTCTTCTTGTACTTAAGTCGGCATTGTGCCTTTTGTATTTAATTCCGATGCAATGTCCGTGTTTCATCGTCAATAAGAAGGTCAGAGGGATACAGTAAACCTGAAGTGAAGCATCGGAATCTATAACTAGTGTCACAGGAATGTTTCAAAACATAGACAGTAGGAAGAGTCAGTGTACATGTACTTAAGTCGGCATTGTGCATTTTCTGTTTAATTCCGATGCCATTTCTGTGTTTCATCGTCAAAAAGAAGGTCAGAGGTATAGAGTAAACCTGAAGTGAATAATCGGAATCCATAACTAGTGTCACAGGAATGGTTCAAAACATAGACAGTAGGAAGAGTCAGTCTTCTTGTACTTAAGTCGGCATTGTGCCTTTTGTATTTAATTCCGATGCAATTTCTGATTTTCATCGTCAGTAGGAAGGTCCAAGGGATACTGTAAACCTGAAGTGAAGCATCGGAATCTATAAGTAGTGCCACAGGAATTGTTCAAAACATAAACAGTAAGAACAGTCAGTCTTCTTGTACTTATGTCGGCATTATGCCCTTTTCAATTTAATTCCGATGCAATTACTGTGTTTCATCGTCAATAAGAAGGTCAGAGGAATACAGTAATCCTGAAGTGAAGCATCAAAATCTATAACTGGTGTCACAGGAATGGTTCAAACATAGACAGTAGGAAGAGTCAGTCTTCTTGTATTTAAGTCGGCATTGTGCCTTTTCTATTTAATTCCAATGCTATTTCTGTGTTTCATCGTCAAAAAGAAGGTCAGAGGGATACAGTAAACTTAAAGTGAAGCATAGGAATCTATAACTAGTGTCACTGGAATGGTTCAAGACATAGACAGTAGGAAGAGTCAGTCATCTTGTACACGAGTCGGCATTGTGCCTTTTTATTTAATTCCGATGCAATTCCTGTTTCATCGTCAATAAGAAGGTCCAAGGGATACAGTAAACCTGAAGTGAATCATCGTAAGCTATAACTAGTGTCACAGGAATGGTTCAAACATAGTCAGTACGAAGAGTCAGTCTTCTTGTACTTAAGTCGGCATTGTGCCTTTTCTATTTAATTCCGATGCAATTTCTGTGTCTCTTCGTCAATAAGATGGTCCAAGGGATACAGTAAACCTGAAGTGAAGCATCGGAGTCTATAACTAGTGTCACAGGAATGGTTCAAAACATAGACAGTAGGAAGAGTCAGTCTTCTTGTACTTAAGTCGGCATTGTGCCTTTTCTATTTAATTCCGATGCAATTTCTGTGTTTCTTCGTCAATAAGAAGGTCCAAAGGATACAGTAAACCTGAAGTGAAGCACCGCAATCTATAACTAGTGTCACAGGAATGGTTCAAAACATAGACAGTAAGAAGATTCAGTCTTCTTGTACTTAAGTCGGCATTGTGCCTTTTCTATTTAATTCCGATGCAATATCTGTGTTTCATCGTCAATAAGAAGGTCCAAGGGATACAGTAAACCTGAAGTGAAGCATCGGAATCTATAACTAGTGTCACAGGAGTGGTTCAAAACATAGACAGTAGGAAGAGTCAGTCATCTTGTACTTAAGTCGGCATTGTGCCTTTTCTATTTAATTCCGATGCAATTTCTGTGTTTCATCGTCAATAAGATGGTCCAATGGATACAGTAAACCTGAAGTGAAGCATCGGAGTCTATAACCAGTGTCACAGGAATGGTTCAAAACATAGACAGTAGGAAGAGTCAGTCTTCTTGTACTTAAGTCGGCGTTGTGCCTTTTCTATTTAATTCCGATGCAATTTCTGTGTTTCATCGTCAATAAGAAGGTCAGAGGAATACAGTAAAGCTGAAGTGAAGCATCGGAATCTATAATTAGTGTCACAGGAATGGTTCAAAACAGTCAGTAAGAAGAGTCAGTCTTCTTGTACTTACGTCGGCATTGTGCATTTTGTATTTAATTCCGATGCAATTTCTGTGTTTCTTCGTCAATAAGATGTTCCAAGGGATACAGTAAACCTGAAGTGATGCATCGGACTTAATAAATAGTGTCACAGAAATGGTTCAAAACATAGACAGTAAAAAGAGTCAGTCTTCTTGTACGTAAGTCGGCGTTGTGCCTTTTGTATTTAATTCCGATGCAATTTCTGTGTCTCATCGTCAAAAAGAATGTCAGAGGTCTACAGTAAACCCTGAAGTGAAGCATCAAAATCTGTAACTATCGTCACAGGAATGGTTCAAAACATAGACAGTAGGAAGAGTCAGTCTTCTTGTACTTAAGTCAGCACTGTGCAATTTCTATTTAATTCAGATGCAATTTCTGTGTTTCATCGTCAATAAGAAGGTCCAAGGGATACAGTTAACCTGAAGTGAAGCATCGGAATCTATAACTAGTGTCACAGGAAAAGTTCAAAACATAGACAATAGGAAGAGTGAGTCTTCTTGTACTTAAGTCGGCATTGTGCCTTTTCTATTTAATTCCGATGCAATTTCTGTGTTTCATCGTCAATAAGAAGGTCAGAGGGATACAGTAAACTTGAAGTGAAGCATCGGAATCTAAACTAGTGTCACAGGAATGGTTCAAACTTAGACAGTAAGAAGGCTCAGTCTTCTTGTACTTAAGTTGACGTTGTGCTTTTTGTATTTAATTCCGATGCAATTTCTGTGTTTCATCGTCAATAAGAAGGTCCAAGGGATACAGTAAACCTGAAGTGAAGCATCGGAATCTATAACTAGTGTCACAGGAATGGTTCAAAGCATAGACAGTAGGAAGAGCCAGTCTTCTTGTACTTAAGTCAGCATTGTGCCTTTTCTATTTCATTCCGATGCAATTTCTGTGTTTCATCGTCAAAAAGAAGGTTAGAGGGATACAGTAAACCTGAAGTGAAGCATCAGAATCTATAACTAGTGTCACAGGAATGGTTCAAAACATAGACAGTAGGACGAGTCAGTCTTCTTGTACTTAAGTCGGCTTTGTGCCATTTCTATTTAATTCCGATGCAATTTCTGTGTTTCATCGTCAATAAGAAGGTCCAAGGGATACAGTAAACCTGAAGAGAAGCATCGCAATCTGTAACTAGCGTCACAGGAATGGTTCAAACCATAGACACTAAGAAGAGTCAGTCTGCTTGTACTTATGACGGCATTGTGCCTTTTCTATTTAATTCCGATGCAATTTCTGTGTTTCATCTTCAATAAGAAAGTCAGAGGGATACTGTGAACCTGAAGTGAAGCATCGGAATCTGTAACTAGTGTCACAGGAATGGTTCAAACATAGACAGTAAGAAAGGTCAGTCTTCTTGTACCAAAGTCGGCATTGTGCCTTTTGTATTTAATTCCGATGCAATTTCTGTGTTTCATCGTCAATTAGAAGGTCCAAAGGATACAGTAAACCTGAAGTGAATCATCGCAATCTATAACTAGTGTCACAGGAATGGTTCAAACATAGACAGTAAGAAGAGTCAGTCTTCTTGTACTTAAGTCGGCATTGTGCCTTTTCTATTTAATTCCGATGCAATATCTGTGTTTCATCGTCAATAAGAAGGTGCAAGTAATACAGTAAACCTGAAGTGAAGCATCGGAATCCATAACTAGTGTCACAGGAATGGTTCAAAACGTAGACAGTAAGAAGAGTCAGTCATCTT
This sequence comes from Schistocerca serialis cubense, assembly GCF_023864345.2. Lineage (NCBI taxonomy): Eukaryota > Metazoa > Arthropoda > Insecta > Orthoptera > Acrididae > Schistocerca > Schistocerca serialis. The sequence goes on along the minus strand of NW_026047583.1, from coordinate 33,909,891 downwards.
GTACTTAAGTCGGCAATGTGCCTTTTCTATTTAATTCCGATGCAATATCTGTATTTCGTCGCCAATAACAAGGTCCAAAGGATACAGTGAACCAGAAGTGAAGCATCGGAATCTATAACTAATGTCACAGGAACCGTTCAAAACATAGACAGTAGGAAGTGTCTGTCTTCTTGTACTTATGTCGGCTTTGTGCCTTTTGTAATTAGTTCCGATGAAATTTCTGTGTTTCATCGTCAATAAGAAGGTCAGAGGGATACAGTAAACCTGAAGTGAAGCATCGGAATCTATAATTAGTGTCACAGGAATGGTTCAAAACAGTCAGTAAGAAGAGTCAGTTTTCTAGCACTTACGTCGGCATTGTGCATTTTGTATTTAATTCCGATGCAATATCTGTGTTTCTTCGTCAATAAGAAGTTCCAAGGGATACAGTAAACCTGAAGTGATGCATCGGACTTAATAAATAGTGTCACAGAAATGGTTCAAAACATAGACAGTAGGAAGAGTCAGTCTTCTTGTATGTAAGTCGGCATTGTGCCTTTTGTATTTAATTCCGATGCAATTTCTGTGTCTCATCGTCAAAAAGAAGGTCAGAGGGATACAGTAAACCCTGAGGTGAAGCATCAAAATCTATAACTAGTGTCACAGGAATGGTTCAAAACATAGACAGCAGGAAGAGTCAGTCTTCTTGTACTTAAGTCGGCATTGTGCAATTTCTATTTAATTCCGATGCAATTTCAGTGTTTCATCGTAAAAAAGAAGGTCAGAGGGATACAGTAAACCTGAAGTGAAGCATCGGAATCTATAACTAGTGTCACAGTAATGGTTCAAAACATAGACAGTAGGAAGAGTCAGTCTTCTTGTACTTAAGTCGGCATTGTGCCTTTTCTATTTAATTCAGATGCAATTTCTGTGTTTCATCGCCAATTAGAAGGTCCAAGGGATACAGTAAACCTGAAGTGAAGCATCGGAATCTATAACTAGTGTCACAGGAATTGTTCAAAACATAGACATTAGGAAGAGTCAGTCTTCTTGTAATTAAGTCGGCATTGTGCCTTTTCTATTTAATTCCGATGCAATTTCTGTGTTTCATCGTCAATAAGAAGGTCAGATGGATACAGTAAACTTGAAGTGAAGCATCGGAATCTATAACTAGTGTCACAGGAATGGTTCAAACTTAGACAGTAAGAAGGCTTGGTCTTCTTGTACTTAAGTTGGCGTTGTGCCTTTTGTATTTAATTCCGATGCAATTTCTGTGTTTCATCGTCAATAAGAAGGTCCAAGGAAACAGTAAACCTGAAGTGAAGCATCGGAATCTATAACTAGTGTCACAGGAATGGTTCAAAACATAGACAGTAGGAAGGGTCAGTCTTCTTGTACTTAAGTCAGCATTGTGCGTTTTCTATTTCATTCCGATGCAATTTCTGCGTTTCATCGTCAAAAAGAAGGTCAGAGGGATACAGTAAACCTGAAGTGAAGCATCAGAATCTAAACTAGTGTCACAGGAATGGTTCAAACTTAGACAGTAAGAAGGCTCAGTCTTCTCGTACTTAAGTTGACGTTGTGCTTTTTGTATTTAATTCCGATGCAATTTCTGTGTTTCATCGTCAATAAGAAGGTCCAAGGGATACAGTAAACCTGAAGTGAAGCATCGGAATCTATAACTAGTGTCACAGGAATGGTTCAAAGCATAGACAGTAGGAAGAGTCAGTCTTCTTGTACTTAAGTCAGCATTGTGCCTTTTCTATTTCATTCCGATGCAATTTCTGTGTTTCATCGTCAAAAAGAAGGTTAGAGGGATACAGTAAACCTGAAGTGAAGCATCAGAATCTATAACTAGTGTCACAGGAATGGTTCAAAACATAGACAGTAGGACGAGTCAGTCTTCTTGTACTTAAGTCGGCTTTGTGCCATTTCTATTTAATTCCGATGCAATTTCTGTGTTTCATCTTCAATAAGAAAGTCAGAGGGATACTGTGAACCTGAAGTGAAGCATCGGAATCTGTAACTAGTGTCACAGGAATGGTTCAAACATAGACAGTAAGAAAGGTCAGTCTTCTTGTACCAAAGTCGGCATTGTGCCTTTTGTATTTAATTCCGATGCAATTTCTGTGTTTCATCGTCAATAAGAAGGTCCAAAGGATACAGTAAACCTGAAGTGAATCATCGCAATCTATAACTAGTGTCACAGGAATGGTTCAAACATAGACAGTAAGAAGAGTCAGTCTTCTTGTACTTAAGTCGGCATTGTGCCTTTTCTATTTAATTCCGATGCAATATCTGTGTTTCATCGTCAATAAGAAGGTGCAAGTAATACAGTAAACCTGAAGTGAAGCATCGGAATCTGTAACTAGTGTCACAGGAATGGTTCAAAACGTAGACAGTAAGAAGAGTCAGTCATCTTGTACTTAAGTCGGCAATGTGCCTTTTCTATTAAATTCCGATGCAATATCTGTATTTCGTCGCCAATAAGAAGGTCCAAAGGATACAGTGAACCAGAAGTGAAGCATCGGAATCTATAACTAATGTCACAGGAACCGTTCAAAACATAGACAGTAGGAAGTGTCAGTCTTCTTGTACTTATGTCGGCTTTGTGCCTTTTGTAATTAGTTCCGATGAAATTTCTGTGTTTCATCGTCAATAAGAAGGTCAGAGGGATACAGTAAACCTGAAGTGAAGCATCGGAATCTATAATTGGTGTCACAGGAATGGTTCAAAACAGTCAGTAAGAAGAGTCAGTCTTCTTGTACTTACCTTCGGCATTGTGCATTTTGTATTTAATTCCGATGCAATTTCTGTGTTTCATCGTCAATAAGAAGGTCCAAGGGATACAGTAAACCTGAAGTGAAGCATCGCAATCTGTAACTAGCGTCACAGGAATGGTTCAAACCATAGAAACTAAGAAGAGTCAGTCTGCTTGTACATATGACGGCATTGTGCCTTTTCTATTTAATTCCGATGCCATTTCTGTGTTTCATCTTCAATAAGAAGGTCAGAGGGGTACTGTGAACCTGAAGTGAAGCATCGGAATCTATAACTAGTGTCACAGGAATGGTTCAAACATAGACAGTCAGAAGGGTCAGTCTTCTTGTACCAAAGTCGGCATTGTGCCTTTTGTATTTAATTCCGATGCAATTTCTGTGTTTCATCGTCAATAAGAAGGTCCAAAAAATACAGTAAACCTGAAGTGAATCATCGCAATCTATAACTAGTGTCACAGGAATGGTTCAAACATAGACAGTAAGAAGAGTCAGTCTTCTTGTACTTAAGTCGGCATTGTGCCTTTTCTATTTAATTCCGATGCAATATCTGTGTTTCATCGTCAATAAGAAGGTGCAAGTAATACAGTAAACCTGAAGTGAAGCATCGGAATCTATAACTAGTGTCACAGGAATGGTTCAAAACGTAGACAGTAAGAAGAGTCAGTCATCTTGTACTTAAGTCGGCAATGTGCCTTTTCTATTTAATTCCGATGCAATATCTGTATTTCGTCGCCAATAAGAAGGTCCAAAGGATACAGTGAACCAGAAGTGAAGCATCGGAATCTATAACTAATGTCACAGGAACCGTTCAAAACATAGACAGTAGGAAGTGTCTGTCTTCTTGTACTTATGTCGGCTTTGTGCCTTTTGTAATTAGTTCCGATGAAATTTCTGTGTTTCATCGTCAATAAGAAGGTCAGAGGGATACAGTAAACCTGAAGTGAAGCATCGGAATCTGTAATTAGTGTCACAGGAATGGTTCAAAACAGTCAGTAAGAAGAGTCAGTTTTCTAGTACTTACGTCGGCATTGTGCATTTTGTATTTAATTCCGATGCAATATCTGTGTTTCTTCGTCAATAAGAAGTTCCAAGGGATACAGTAAACCTGAAGTGATGCATCGGACTTAATAAATAGTGTCACAGAAATGGTTCAAAACATAGACAGTAGGAAGAGTCAGTCTTCTTGTATGTAAGTCGGCATTGTGCCTTTTGTATTTAATTCCGATGCAATTTCTGTGTCTCATCGTCAAAAAGAAGGTCAGAGGGATACAGTAAACCCTGAGGTGAAGCATCAAAATCTATAACTAGTGTCACAGGAATGGTTCAAAACATAGACAGCAGGAAGAGTCAGTCTTCTTGTACTTAAGTCGGCATTGTGCAATTTCTATTTAATTCCGATGCAATTTCAGTGTTTCATCGTAAAAAAGAAGGTCAGAGGGATACAGTAAACCTGAAGTGAAGCATCGGAATCTATAACTAGTGTCACAGTAATGGTTCAAAACATAGACAGTAGGAAGAGTCAGTCTTCTTGTACTTAAGTCGGCATTGTGCCTTTTCTATTTAATTCAGATGCAATTTCTGTGTTTCATCGCCAATTAGAAGGTCCAAGGGATACAGTAAACCTGAAGTGAAGCATCGGAATCTATAACTAGTGTCACAGGAATTGTTCAAAACATAGACATTAGGAAGAGTCAGTCTTCTTGTACTTAAGTCGGCATTGTGCCTTTTCTATTTAATTCCGATGCAATTTCTGTGTTTCATCGTCAATAAGAAGGTCAGATGGATACAGTAAACTTGAAGTGAAGCATCGGAATCTATAACTAGTGTCACAGGAATGGTTCAAACTTAGACAGTAGGAAGGCTTGGTCTTCTTGTACTTAAGTTGGCGTTGTGCCTTTTGTATTTAATTCCGATGCAATTTCTGTGTTTCATCGTCAGTAAGAAGGTCCAAGGAAACAGTAAACCTGAAGTGAAGCATCGGAATCTATAACTAGTGTCACAGGAATGGTTCAAAACATAGACAGTAGGAAGGGTCAGTCTTCTTGTACTTAAGTCAGCATTGTGCGTTTTCTATTTCATTCCGATGCAATTTCTGCGTTTCATCGTCAAAAAGAAGGTCAGAGGGATACAGTAAACCTGAAGTGAAGCATCAGAATCTGTAACTAGTGTCACAGAAATGGTTCAAAACATAGACAGTAGGAAGAGTCAGTCTTCTTGTACTTAAGTCGGCATTGTGCCATTTCTACTAATTCCAATGCAATTTCTGTGTTTTATCGTCAATAAGAAGGTCTAAGGGATACAGTAAACCTGAAGTGAAGCATCGCAATCTGTAACTAGCGTCACAGGAATGGTTCAAACCATAGACACTAAGAAGAGTCAGTCTGCTTGTACTTAAGACGGCATTGAGCCTCTTCTATTTAGTTCCGATGTAATTTTCTGTGTTTCATCTTCAATAAGAAGGTCAGAGGGATACTGTGAACCTGAGGTGAAGCATCGGAATCTATGACTAGTGTCACAGGAATGGTTCAAAACATAGACAGTAGGAAGAGTCAGTCTTCTTTTACTTAAGTCGGCATTGTGCCTTTTGTAATTAATTCCGATGCAATTTCTGTGTTGCATCGGCAAAAAGAAGGTCAGAAGGATACAGTAAACCTGATGTGAAGCATCGGAATCTATAACTAGTGTCACAGGAGTGGTTCAATACGTAGACAGTAGGAAGAGTCAGTCTTCTTGTACTTAAGTCGGCATTGTGCCTTTTGTATTTAATTCAGATGCAATATCTGTGTTTCATCGTCACTAAGAAGGTGCAAGGGATACAGTAAACCAGAAGTGAAGCATCGGAATCTATAACTAGAGTCACAGGAATGGTTCAAAACCTAGACAGTAAGAAGAGTCAGTCTTCTTGTACTTAAGTCGGCACTGTGCCATTTCTATTTAATTCCGATGCAATTTCCGTGTTTCATCGTCAAAAAGAAGGTCATAGGGATACAGTAAACCTGAAGTGAAGCATCGGAATCTATAACTAGTGTCACAGGAATGGTTCAAAACATAGACAGTAGGAAGAGTAAGTCTTCTTGTACTTAAGTGGGCATTGTGCCTTTACTATTTAATTCAGATGCAATTTCTGTGTTTCATCGTCAATAAGAAGGTCCAAGGGATGCAGTAAACCTGAAGTGAAGCATCGGAATCTGTAACTTGCGTCACAGGGATGGTTCAAAACATAGTCAGTAAGAAGAGTCAGTCTTCTTGTACTTAAGTCGGCATTGTGCCTTTTCTATTTAATTCCGATGCAATTTCTGTGCTTCATCGCCAATAAGAACGTCCAATTGATACAGTAAACCTGAAGTGAAGCTTCGGAATCTATAAGTAGTGTTACAGGAATGGTTCAAAACATAGACAGTTGGAAGAGTCAGTCTCCTTGTACTTAAGTCGGCATTGTGCGCTTTCTATTTAATTCCGATGCAATTTCTGTGTTTCATCGTCAATAAGAATGTCAGAGGGATACAGTAACCCTGAAGTGAAGCATCGGAATCTGTAACTAGCGTCACAGGAATGGTTCAAAACATAGACAGTAAGAAGTGTCAGTCTTCTTGTACCTAAGTCGGCATTGTGCCTTTTCTATATAATTCCGATGCAATTTCTGTGTTTTATCGTCAATAAGAAGGTCAGAGGGATACAGTAAAAATGAAGTGTAGCATCGGAATCTATAACTAGTGCCACAGGAATGGTTCACACATAGTCAGTAAGAAGAGTCAGTTTTCTTGTACTTAAGTCGGCACTGTGCCTTTTCTATTTAATTCCGATGCAATTTCTGTGTTTCATCGTCAACACGAAGGTCCAAGGGATACAGTAAACCTGAAGTGAAGCATCGGAATCTATAACTAGTGTCACAGGAATGGTTCAAACATAGACAGTAGGAAGAGTGAGTCTTCTTGTACTTAAGTCGGAATTGTGCCTTTTCTACTTAATTCCAATGCTATTTCTGTGTTTCATCGTCAAAAAGAATGTCAGAGGGATACAGTAAAACTGAAGTGAAGCATTGGAATCCGTAACTAGTGTCACTGGAATGGTTCAAAACATAGACAGAAGGAAGAGTCAGTCTTCTTGTACTTAAGTCGGCATTGTGCCATTTCTATTTAATTCCGATGCAATTTCTGTGTTTCATCGTCAATAAGAAGGTCCAAAGGATACAGTAAACCTGAAGTGAAGCATCGCAATCTATAATTAGTGTCACAGGAATGGTTGAAAACATACACTGTAAGAAGAGTCAATCTTCTTGTACTTAAGTCGGCATTGTGCCTTTTGTATTCAATTCCAATCCATTTCTGTGTTTCATCGTCAATAAGAAGGTCAGAGGGATACAGTAAACGTGATGTGAAGCATCGGCATCTATAACTAGTGTCACAGGGATGGTTCAAAACATAGTCAGTAAGAAGAGTCAGTCTCCTTGTACTTAAGTCGGCATTGTGCCGTTTGTATTTAATTCCGATGCAATTTCTGTGTTTCACCGTCAATAAGAAGGTCCAAGGGATGCAGTAAACCTGAAGTGAAGCATCGGAATCTATAACTAGTGTCACAGGAATGGTTAAAAACATAGACAGTAGGAAGATTCACTCTACATGTACTTAAGTCGGCATTGTGCCTTTTGTATTTATATCCGATGTAATTTCTGTGTTTCATCGTCAATAAGAAGGTCAGAGGGATACAGTAAACCTGAAGTGAAGCATCGGGATCTATAACTAGTGTCACAGGAAGGGTTCAAAACAAAGTCAGTAAGAAGAGTCAGTCTTCTTGTACTTAAGTCGGTATTGTGCCTTTTGTATTTAATTCCGATGCAATTAGTGTGTTTCATCGTCAATAGGAAGGTCAGAGGGATACAGTAATCCTGAAGTGAAGCATCGTAATCTCTAACTAGTGTCACAGGAATGGTTCAAAACATAGTCAGTATGAAGAGTCAGTCGTCTTGTACTTAAGTCGGCATTGTGCCTTTTGTATTTAATTCCGATGCAATTTCTGTGTTTCATCGTCAAAAAGAAGGTCAGAGGGATACAGTAAACCTGATGTGAAGCATCGGAATCTATAACTAGTGTCACAGGAATGGTTCAATACGTAGACAGTAGGAAGAGTCAGTCTACTTGTACTTAAGTCGGCATTGTGCCTTTTGTATTTAATTCAGATGCAATATCTGTGTTTCATCGTCACTAAGAAGGTCCAAGGGATACAGTAAACCAGAAGTGAAGCATCGGAATCTGTAACTAGCGTCACAGGAATGGTTCAAAACATAGTCACTAAGAGGAGTCAGTCTTCTTGTACATAAGTCGGCATTGTGCATTTTCTATGTAATTCCGATGCAATTTCTGTGTTTCATCGCCAATAAGAACGTCCAAGGGATACAGTAAACCTGAAGTAAAGCATCGGAATCTATAACTAGAGTCACAGGAATGGTTCAAAACCTAGACAGTAAGAAGAGTCAGTCTTCTTGTACATAAGTCGGCATTGTGCCTTTTGTATTTAATTCCGATGCAATTTCTGTGTTTCATCGTCAAAAAGAAGGTCGGAGGGATAGAGTAAACCTGAAGTGAAGCATCGGAATCTATGACTAGTGTCACAGGAATGATTCAAACAAAGACAGTAGGAAGAGTAGGTCTTCTTGTACTTAAGTCGGCATTGCGCCATGTCTATTTAATTCCGATGCAATTTCTGTGTTTCATCGTCAAAAAGAAGGTCAGAGGGATACAGTAAGCCTGAAGTGAAGCATCGGAATCTATGACTAGTGTCACAGGAATGGTTCAAAACACAGACAGTAGGAAGAGTCAGTCTTCTTGAACTTAAGTGGGCATTGTGCATTTTCTATTTAATTCAGATGCAATTTCTGTGTTTCATCGTCAATAAGGAGGTCCAAGGGATACAGTAAACCTGAAGTGAAGCTTCGGAATGTATAAGTAGTGTTACAGGAATGGATCAAAACATAGACAGTAGGAAGAGTCAGTCTCCTTGTACTTAAGTCGGCATTGTGCCTTTTCTATTTAATTCCGATGCAATTTCTGTGTTTCATCGTCAATAAGAACGTCCAAGGGATACAGTAAACCTGAAGTGAAGCATCGGAATCTATAAGTAGTGTTACAGGAATGGTTCAAAACATAGACAGTAGGAAGAGTCAGTCTCCTTGTACTTAAGTCGGCATTGTGCCTTTTGTATTTAATTCCGATGCAATTTCTGTGTTTCATCGTCAATAAGAATGTCAGAGGGATACAGTAACCCTGAAGTGAAGCATCGGAATCTGTAACTAGCGTCACAGGAATGGTTCAAAACATAGACAGTAAGATGTGTCTGTCTTCTTGTACCTAAGTCGGCATTGTGCCTTTTCTATTTAATTCCGATGAAATTTCTGTGTTTTATCGTCAATAAGAAGGTCAGAGGGATACAGTAAACCTGAAGTGTAGCATCGGAATCTATAACTAGTGTCACAGGAATGGTTCACACATAGTCAGTAAGAAGAGTCAGTTTTCTTGTACTTAAGTCGGCAATGTGCGTTTTCTATTTAATTCCGATGCAATTTCTGTGTTTCATCGTCAATACGAAGGTCCAAGGGATACAGTAAACCTGAAGTGAATCATCGTAATCTATAACTAGTGTCACAGGAATGGTTCAAACATAGTCAGTACGAAGAGTCAGTCTTCTTGTACTTAAGTCGGCATAGTGCCTTTTCTATTTTCTATTTAATTCCGATGCATTTTCTGTGTTTCACCGTCAATAAGAAGGTCCAAGGGATACAGTAAACCTGAAGTGAAGCATCGGAATCTATAACTAGTGTCACAGGAATGGTTCAAAACGTAGACAGTAGGAAGAGTCAGTCTTCTTGTACTTAAGTCGGCATTGTGCCTTTTCTATTTAATTCCAATGCTATTTCTGTGTTTCATCGTCAAAAAGAATGTCAGAGGGATACAGTAAACCAGAAGTGAAGCATTGGAATCCATAACTAGTGTCACTGGAATGGTTCAAACATAGACAGTAAGAAGGGTCAGTCTTTTTGTACTTAAGTCGGCATTGTGCATTTTCTATTTAATTCCGATGCAATTTCTGTGTTTCATTGTCAATACGAAGGTCCAAAGGATACAGTAAACGTGAAGTGAAGCATCGCAATCTATAATTAGTGTCACAGGAATGGTTCAAAACATAGACTGTAAGAAGAGTCAGTCTTCTTGTACTTAAGTCGGCATTGTGCCTTTTGTATTCAATTCCAATCCATTTCTGTGTTTCATCGTCAATAAGAAGGTCAGAGGGATACAGTAAACGTCATGTGAAGCATCGGAATCTATAACTAGTGTCACAGGAATGGTTCAAAACATAGACAGTAAGAAGAGTCAGACTTGTTTTACTTAAGTCGGCATTGTGCCTTTTCTATTTAATTCCGATGCAATTTCTGTGTTTCATCGTCAAAAAGAGTGTCAGAGGGATAGAGTGAACCTGAAGTGAATAATCGGAATCTATAACTAGTGTCACAGGAATGGTTCAAAACATAGACAGTAGGAAGAGTCAGCCCTCTTGTACATAAGTCTCCATTGTGCCTTTTGTATTTATTTCCGATGCACTATCTGTGATCCATCGTCATTAAGAAGATCCATGGGATACAGTAAACCTGAAATGTAGATCGGAATCCATAACTAGTGTCACAGGAATGGTTCAAAACATAGACAGTAGGAAGATTCACTCTACATGTACTTAAGTCGGCATTCTGCCTTTTGTATTTATTTCCGATGCCATTTCTGTGTTACATCGTCAATAAGAAGGTCAGAGGGATACAGTAAACCTGAAGTGAAGCTCCGGAATCTATAAGTAGTGTTACAGGAATGGTTCAAAACATAGACAGTAAGAAGTGTCAGTCTTCTTGTACCTAAGTCGGCATTGTGCCTTTTCTATTTAATTCCGATGAAATTTCTGTGTTTTATCGTCAATAAGAAGGTCAGAGGGATACAGTAAACCTGAAGTGTAGCATCGGAATCTATAACTAGTGTCACAGGAATGGTTCACACATAGTCAGTAAGAAGAGTCAGTTTTCTTGTACTTAAGTCGGCAATGTGCGTTTTCTATTTAATTCCGATGCCATTTCTGTGTTTCATCGTCAATACGAAGGTCCAAGGGATACAGTAAACCTGAAGTGAATCATCGTAATCTATAACTAGTGTCGCAGGAATGGTTCAAACATAGTCAGTACGAAGAGTCAGTCTTCTTGTACTTAAGTCGGCATTGTGCCTTTTGTATTTAATTAGGATGCATTTTCTTTGTTCCACCGTCAATACGAAGGTCCAAGGGATACAGTAAACCTGAAGTGAAGCATCGGAATCTATAACTAGTGTCACAGGAATGGTTCAAAACATAGACAGTAGGAAGAGTCAGTCTTCTTGTACTTAAGTCGGCATTGTGCCTTTTCTATTTAATTCCAATGCTATTTCTGTGTTTCATCGTCAAAAAGAATGTCAGAGGGATACAGTAAACCTGAAGTGAAGCATTGGAATCCATAACTAGTGTCACTGGAAGGGTTCAAAACATAGACAGAAGGAAGAGTCAGTCTTTTTGTACTTAAGTCGGCATTGTGCCTTTTCTATTTAATTCCGATGCAATTTCTGTGTTTCATCGTCAATAAGATGGTCCAAGGGATACAGTAAACCTGAAGTGAAGCATCGGAGTCTATAACTAGTGTCACAGGAATGGTTCAAAACATAGACAGTAGGAAGAGTCACCCTTCTTGTACTTAAGTCGGCATTGTGCCTTTTCCATTTAATTCCGATGCATTTTCTGTGTTTCTTCGTCAATAAGAACGTCAGAGGGATACAGTAAACCTGAAGTGAAGCATCGGAATCTATAACTAGTGTCACAGGAATGGTTCAAACATAGACAGTAAGAAGGGTCAGTCTTCTTGTAGTTAAGTCGGCATTGTGCATTTTCTATTTAATTCCGATGCAATTTCTGTGTTTCATCGTCAATAAGAAGGTCCAAAGGATACAGTAAACCTGAAGTGAAGCATCGCAATCTATAATTAGTGTCACAGGAATGGTTCAAAACATAGACTGTAAGAAGAGTCAGTCTTCTTGTACTTAATTCGGCATTGTGCCTTTTGTAATCAATTCCAATCCATTTCTGTGTTTCATCGTCAATAAGAAGGTCAGAGGGATACAGTAAACGTCATGTGAAGCATCGGAATCTATAACTAGTGTCACAGGAATTGTTCAAAGCATAGACAGTAAGAAGAGTCAGTCTTGTTTTACATAAGTCGGCATTGTGCCTTTTCTATTTAATTCCGATGCAATTTCTGTGTTTCATCGTCAAAAAGAGGGTCAGAGGGATAGAGTAAACCTGAAGTGAATAATCGGAATCTATAACTAGTGTCACAGGAATGGTTCAAAACATAGACAGTAGGATGAGTCAGCCCTCTTGTACATAAGTCTCCATTGTGCCTTTTGTATTTATTTCCGATGCACTATCTGTGATCCATCGTCATTAAGAAGATCCAAGGGATACAGTAAACCTGAAATGTAGCATCGGAATCCATAACTAGTGTCACAGGAATGGTTCAAAACATAGACAGTAGGAAGATTCACTCTACATGTACTGAAGTCGGCATTGTGCCTTTTGTATTCAATTCCAATCCATTTCTGTGTTTCTTCGTCAATAAGAAGGTCAGGGGGATACAGTAAACCTGAAGTGAAGCATCGGGATCTATAACAAGTGTCACAGGAAGGGTTCAAAACAAAGTCAGTAAGAAGAGTCAGTCTTCTTGTACTTAAGTCGGCATTGTGCCTTTTGTATTTAATTCCGATGCAATTAGTGTGTTTCATCGTCAATAAGTAGGTCAGAGGGATACAGTAATCCTGCAGTGAAGCATCGGAATCTCTAACTAGTGTCACAGGAATGGTTCAAAACATAGTCAGTAAGAAGAGTCAGTCTTCTTGTACTTAAGTCGGCATTGTGCCTTTTGTATTTAATTCCGATGCAATTTCTGTGTTTTAACGTCAATAAAAAGGTCAGAGGGATACAGTGAACCTGAGGTGAAGCATCGGAATCTATAACTAGTGTCGTAGGAATGGTTCAAAACATAGACAGTAGGAAGAGTCAGTCCTCTTTTACTTAAATCTTACTTTCTATTTAATTCCGATGCAATTTCCGTGTTTCGTCGTCAATAAGAAGGTCTAAGGGATACAGTAAACCTGAAGTGAAGCATCGCAATCTGTAACTAGCGTCACAGGAATGGTTCAAACCATAGACACTAAGAAGAGTCAGTCTGCTTGTACTTAAGACGGCATTGTGCCTTTTCTATTTAATTCCGATGCAATTTCTGTGTTTCATCTTCAATAAGAAGGTCAGAGGGATACTGTGAACCTGAGGTGAAGCATCGGAATCTATAACTAGTGTCACAGGAATGGTTCAAAACATAGATAGTAGGAAGAGTCAGTCTTCCTTTACTTAAGTCGGCATTGTGCCTTTTGTATTTAATTCCGATGCAATTTCTGTGTTTCATCGTCAAAAAGAAGGTCAGAGGGATACAGTAAACCAGATGTGAAGCATCGGAATCTATAACTAGTGTAACAGGAATGGTTCAATACGTAGACAGTAGGAAGAGTCAGTCTTCTTGTACATAAGTCGGCATTGTGCCTTTTGTATTTAATTCATATCCAATATCTGTGTTTCATCGTCACTACGAAGGTCCAAGGGATACAGTAAACCAGAAGTGAAGCATCGGAATCTGTAACTAGCGTCACAGGAATGGTTCAAAACATAGTCAGTAAGAGGAGTCAGTCTTCTTGTACTTAAGTCGGCATTGTGCCTTTTCTATTTAATTCCGATGCAATTTCTGTGTTTCATCGCCAAAAAGAACGTCCAAGGGATACAGTAAACCTGAAGTGAAGCATCGGAATCTATAACTAGAGTCACAGGAATGGTTCAAAACCTAGACAGTAAGAAGAGTCAGTCTTCTTGTACATAAGTCGGCATTGTGCCTTTTGTATTTAATTCCGATGCAATTTCATTGTTTCATCGTCAAAAAGAAGGTCAGAGCGATAGAGTAAACCTGAAGTGAAGCATCGGAATCTATGACTAGTGTCACAGGAATGGTTCAAACATAGACCGTAGGAAGAGTAGGTCTTCTTGTACTTAAGTCGGCATTGTGCCATTTCTATTTAATTCCGATGCAATTTCTGTGTTTCATCGTCAAAAAGAAGGTCAGAGGGATACAGTAAACCTGAAGTGAAGCATCGGAATCTATAACTAGTGTCACAGGAATGGTTCAAGTCATAGACAGTAGGAAGAGTCAGTCTTCTTGTACTTAAGTGGGCATTGTGCTTTTCTATTTAATTCAGATGCAATTTCTGTGTTTCATCGTCAATAAGAAGGTCCAAGGGATACAGTAAACCTGAAGTGAAGCATCGGAATCTATAACTAGTGTCACAGGAATGGTTCAAAGCATAGACAGTAGGAAGAGGCAGTCTTCTTGCACTTAAGTCGGCATTGTGCCTTTTCTATTTAATTCCGATGCAATTTCTGTGTTTCATCGCCAATAAGAACGTCCAAGGGATACAGTAAACCTGAAGTGAAGCTTCGGAATCTATAAGTAGTGTTACAGGAATGGTTCAAAACATAGACAGTAGGAAGAGTCAGTCTCCTTGTACTTAAGTCGGCATTGTGCTTTTCTATTTAATTCAGATGCAATTTCTGTGTTTCATCCTCAATAAGAACGTCCAAGGGATACAGTAAACCTGAAGTGAAGCTTCGGAATCTATAAGTAGTGTTACAGGAATGGTTCAAAACATAGACGGTAGGAAGAGTCAGTCTCCTTGTACTTAAGTCGGCATTGTGCCTTTTCTATTTAATTCCGATGCAATTTCTGTGTTTCATCGTCAATAAGAATGTCAGAGGGATACAGTAACCCTGAAGTGAAGCATCGGAATCTGTAACTAGCGTCACAGGAATGGTTCAAAACATAGACAGTAAGAAGTGTCAGACTTCTTGTACCTAAGTCGGCATTGTGCTTTTTCTATTTAATTCCGATGAAATTTCTGTGTTTTATCGTCAATAAGAAGGTCAGAGGGATACAGTAAACCTGAAGTGTAGCATCGGAATCTATAACTAGTGTCACAGGAATGGTTCACACATAGTCAGTAAGAAGAGTCAGTTTTCTTGTACATAAGTCGGCAATGTGCGTTTTCTTTTTAATTCCGATGCAATTTCTGTGTTTCATCGTCAATACGAAGGTCCAAGGGATAAAGTAAACCTGAAGTGAATCATCGTAATCTATAACTAGTGTCACAGGAATGGTTCAAACATAGTCAGTACGAAGAGTCAGTCTTCTTGTACTTAAGTCGGCATTGTGCCTTTTGTATTTAATTCCGATGCATTTTCTGTGTTTCACCGTCAATAAGAAGGTCCAAGGGATACAGTAAACCTGAAGTGAAGCATCGGAATCTATAACTAGTGTCACAGCAATGGTTCAAACCATTGACAGTAGGAAGAGTCAGTCTTATTGTACTTAAGTCGGCATTGTGCCTTTTCTATTTAATTCCAATGCTATTTCTGTGTTTCATCGTCAAAAAGAAGTTCAGAGGGATACAATAAACCTGAAGTGAAGCATTGGAATCCATAACTAGTGTCACTGGAATGGTTCAAAGCATACACAGAAGGAAGAGTCAGTCTTTTTGTACTTAAGTCGGCATTGTGCCTTTTCTATTTTATTCCGATGCAATTTCTGTGTTTCATCGTCAATAAGAAGGTCCAAAGGATACAGTAAACCTGAAGTGAAGCATCGCAATCTATAATTAGTGTCACATGAATGGTTCAAAACATAGACTGTAAGAAGAGTCAGTCTTCTTGTACTTAAGTCGGCATTGTGCCTTTTGTATTCAATTCCAATCCATTTCTGTGTTTCATCGTCAATAAGAAGGTCAGAGGGATACAGTAAACGTGATGTGAAGCATCGGAATCTATAACTAGTGTCACAGGCATGGTTCAAAACATAGACAGTAAGAAGAGTCAGTCTTGTTTTACTTAAGTCGGCATTGTGCCTTTTCTATTTAATTCCGATGCAATTTCTGTGTTTCATCGTCAAAAAGAGGGTCAGAGGGATAGAGTAAACCTGAAGTGAATAATCGGAATCTATAACTAGTGTCACAGGAATGGTTCAAAACATAGACAGTAGGAAGAGTCAGCCCTCTTGTACATAAGTCTCCATTGTGCCTTTTGTATTTATTTCCGATGCACTGTCTGTGATCCATCGTCATTAAGAAGATCCATGGGATACAGTAAACCTGAAATGTAGCATCGGAATCTATAACTAGTGTCACAGGAAGGGTTAAAAACATAGACAGTAGGAAGATTCAGTCTACATGTACTTAAATCGGCATTCTGCCTTTTGTATTTATTTCCGATGCAATTTCTGTGTTTCATCGTCAATACGAAGGTCCAAGGGATACAGTAAACCTGAAGTGAATCATCGTAATCTATAACTAGTGTCACAGGAATGGTTCAAACATAGTCAGTACGAAGAGTCAGTCTTCTTGTACTTAAGTCGGCATAGTGCCTTTTCTATTTTCTATTTAATTCCGATGCATTTTCTGTGTTTCACCGTCAATAAGAAGGTCCAAGGGATACAGTAAACCTGAAGTGAAGCATCGGAATCTATAACTAGTGTCACAGGAATGGTTCAAAACGTAGACAGTAGGAAGAGTCAGTCTTCTTGTACTTAAGTCGGCATTGTGCCTTTTCGATTTAATTCCAATGCTATTTCTGTGTTTCATCGTCAAAAAGAATGTCAGAGGGATACAGTAAACCTGAAGTGAAGCATTGGAATCCATAACTAGTGTCACTGGAATGGTTCAAACATAGACAGTAAGAAGGGCCAGTCTTTTTGTACTTAAGTCGGCATTGTGCATTTTCTATTTAATTCCGATGCAATTTCTGTGTTTCATTGTCAATACGCAGGTCCAAAGGATACAGTAAACGTGAAGTGAAGCATCGCAATCTATAATTAGTGTCACAGGAATGGTTCAAAACATAGACTGTAAGAAGAGTCAGTCTTCTTGTACTTAAGTCGGCATTGTGCCTTTTGTATTCAATTCCAATCCATTTCTGTGTTTCATCGTCAATACGAAGGTCAGAGGGATACAGTAAACGTCATGTGAAGCATCGGAATCTATAACTAGTGTCACAGGAATGGTTCAAAACATAGACAGTAAGAAGAGTCAGACTTGTTTTACTTAAGTCGGCATTGTGCCTTTTCTATTTAATTCCGATGCAATTTCTGTGTTTCATCGTCAAAAAGAGTGTCAGAGGGATAGAGTGAACCTGAAGTGAATAATCGGAATCTATAACTAGTGTCACAGGAATGGTTCAAAACATAGACAGTAGGAAGAGTCAGCCCTCTTGTACATAAGTCTCCATTGTGCCTTTTGTATTTATTTCCGATGCACTATCTGTGATCCATCGTCATTAAGAAGATCCATGGGATACAGTAAACCTGAAATGTAGATCGGAATCCATAACTAGTGTCACAGGAATGGTTCAAAACATAGACAGTAGGAAGATTCACTCTACATGTACTTAAGTCGGCATTCTGCCTTTTGTATTTATTTCCGATGCCATTTCTGTGTTACATCGTCAATAAGAAGGTCAGAGGGATACTGTAAACCTGAAGTGAATCATCGTAATCTATAACTAGTGTCGCAGGAATGGTTCAAACATAGTCAGTACGAAGAGTCAGTCTTCTTGTACTTAAGTCGGCATTGTGCCTTTTGTATTTAATTAGGATGCATTTTCTTTGTTCCACCGTCAATACGAAGGTCCAAGGGATACAGTAAACCTGAAGTGAAGCATCGGAATCTATAACTAGTGTCACAGGAATGGTTCAAAACATAGACAATAGGAAGAGTCAGTCTTCTTGTACTTAAGTCGGCATTGTGCCTTTTCTATTTAATTCCAATGCTATTTCTGTGTTTCATCGTCAAAAAGAATGTCAGAGGGATACAGTAAACCTGAAGTGAAGCATTGGAATCCATAACTAGTGTCACTGGAAGGGTTCAAAACATAGACAGAAGGAAGAGTCAGTCTTTTTGTACTTAAGTCGGCATTGTGCCTTTTCTAATTAATTCCGATGCAATTTCTGTGTTTCATCGTCAATAAGATGGTCCAAGGGATACAGTAAACCTGAAGTGAAGCATAGGAGTCTATAACTAGTGTCACAGGAATGGTTCAAAACATAGACAGTAGGAAGAGTCACCCTTCTTGTACTTAAGTCGGCATTGTGCCTTTTCCATTTAATTCCGATCCATTTTCTGTGTTTCTTCGTCAATAAGAACGTCAGAGGGATACAGTAAACCTGAAGTGAAGCATCGGAATCTATAACTAGTGTCACAGGAATGGTTCAAACATAGACAGTAAGAAGGGTCAGTCTTCTTGTAGTTAAGTGGGCATTGTGCATTTTCTATTTAATTCCGATGCAATTTCTGTGTTTCATCGTCAATAAGAAGGTCCAAAGGATACAGTAAACCTGAAGTGAAGCATCGCAATCTATAATTAGTGTCACAGGAATGGTTCAAAACATAGACTGTAAGAAGAGTCAGTCTTCTTGTACTTAATTCGGCATTGTGCCTTTTGTAATCAATTCCAATCCATTTCTGTGTTTCATCGTCAATAAGAAGGTCAGAGGGATACAGTAAACGTCATTTGAAGCATCGGAATCTATAACTAGTGTCACAGGAATTGTTCAAAGCATAGACAGTAAGAAGAGTCAGTCTTGTTTTACATAAGTCGGCATTGTGCCTTTTCTATTTAATTCCGATGCAATTTCTGTGTTTCATCGTCAAAAAGAGGGTCAGAGGGATAGAGTAAACCTGAAGTGAATAATCGGAATCTATAACTAGTGTCACAGGAATGGTTCAAAACATAGACAGTAGGATGAGTCAGCCCTCTTGTACATAAGTCTCCATTGTGCCTTTTGTATTTATTTCCGATGCACTATCTGTGATCCATCGTCATTAAGAAGATCCAAGGGATACAGTAAACCTGAAATGTAGCATCGGAATCCATAACTAGTGTCACAGGAATGGTTCAAAACATAGACAGTAGGAAGATTCACTCTACATGTACTTAAGTCGGCATTCTGCCTTTTGTATTTATTTCCGATGCCATTTCTGTGTTACATCGTCAATAAGAAGGTCAGAGGGATACAGTGAACCTGAGGTGAAGCATCGGAATCAATAACTAGTGTCATAGGAATGGTTCAAAACATAGACAGTAGGAAGAGTCAGTCCTCTTTTACTTAAGTCTTAATCTCTATTTAATTCCGATGCAATATCCGTGTTTCGTCGCCAATAAGGAGGTCCAAAGGATACAGTAAACCTGAAGTGAAGCATCGGAATGCATAACTAATGTCACATGAATCGTTCAAAGGGTAGACTGCAGGAAGAGTCAGTCCCCTTGTACTTTTGTCGGCATTGTGCCTTTTGCATTTAGTTGCGATGCAATTTCTGTCTTTCATCGTCAATAAGAAGATCCTAGGGATACAGTAATCCTCAAGTGAAGCATCGGAATCTACAACAAGTGTCACAGGAATGGTTCAAAATATAGTCAGTAAGAAGAGTCAGTCTTCTTGTACTTAAGTCGGCATTGTGCCTTTTGTATTTATTTCCGATGCAATTTCTGTGTTTCATCGTCAATAAGAAGGTCCAAGGGATACAGTAAACCTGAAGTGAAGCATCGGAATCTATAACTAGTGTCACTGGAATGGATCAAGGTATAGTCAGTAAGAAGAGTCAGTCTTCTTGTACTTAAGTCGGCATTGTGCCTTTTGTATTCAATTCCAATCCATTTCTGTGTTTCTTCGTCAATAAGAAGGTCAGGGGGATACAGTAAACCTGAAGTGAAGCATCGGGATCTATAACAAGTGTCACAGGAAGGGTTCAAAACAAAGTCAGTAAGAAGAGTCAGTCTTCTTGTACTTAAGTCGGCATTGTGCCTTTTGTATTTAATTCCGATGCAATTAGTGTGTTTCATCGTCAATAAGTAGGTCAGAGGGATACAGTAATCCTGCAGTGAAGCATCGGAATCTCTAACTAGTGTCACTGGAATGGTTCAAAGCATAGTCAGTAAGAAGAGTCAGTCTTCTTGTACTTAAGTCGGCATTGTGCCTTTTGTATTTAATTCCGATGCAATTTCTGTGTTTTAACGTCAATAAAAAGGTCAGAATGATACAGTGAACCTGAGGTGAAGCATCGGAATCTATAACTAGTGTCGTAGGAATGGTTCAAAACATAGACAGTAGGAAGAGTCAGTCCTCTTTTACTTAAATCTTACTTTCTATTTAATTCCGATGCAATTTCCGTGTTTCGTCGTCAATAAGAAGGTCTAAGGGATACAGTAAACCTGAAGTGAAGCATCGCAATCTGTAACTAGCGTCACAGGAATGGTTCAAACCATAGACACTAAGAAGAGTCAGTCTGCTTGTACTTAAGACGGCATTGTGCCTTTTCTATTTAATTCCGATGCAATTTCTGTGTTTCATCTTCAATAAGAAGGTCAGAGGGATACTGTGAACCTGAGGTGAAGCATCGGAATCTATAACTAGTGTCACAGGAATGGCTCAAAACATAGATAGTAGGAATAGTCAGTCTTCCTTTACTTAAGTCGGCATTGTGCCTTTTGTATTTAATTCCGATGCAATTTCTGTGTTTCATCGTCAAAAAGAAGGTCAGAGGGATACAGTAAACCAGATGTGAAGCATCGGAATCTATAACTAGTGTAACAGGAATGGTTCAATACGTAGACAGTAGGAAGAGTCAGTCTTCTTGTACATAAGTCGGCATTGTGCCTTTTGTATTTAATTCATATCCAATATCTGTGTTTCATCGTCACTACGAAGGTCCAAGGGATACAGTAAACCAGAAGTGAAGCATCGGAATCTGTAACTAGCGTCACAGGAATGGTTCAAAACATAGTCAGCAAGAGGAGTCAGTCTTCTTGTACTTAAGTCGGCATTGTGCCTTTTCTATTTAATTCCGATGCAATTTCTGTGTTTCATCGCCAAAAAGAACGTCCAAGGGATACAGTAAACCTGAAGTGAAGCACGGAATCTATAACTAGAGTCACAGGAATGGTTCAAAACCTAGACAGTAAGAAGAGTCAGTCTTCTTGTACATAAGTCGGCATTGTGCCTTTTGTATTTAATTCCGATGCAATTTCATTGTTTCATCGTCAAAAAGAAGGTCAGAGCGATAGAGTAAACCTGAAGTGAAGCATCGGAATCTATGACTAGTGTCACAGGAATGGTTCAAACATAGACCGTAGGAAGAGTAGGTCTTCTTGTACTTAAGTCGGCATTGTGCCATTTCTATTTAATTCCGATGCAATTTCTGTGTTTCATCGTCAAAAAGAAGGTCAGAGGGATACAGTAAACCTGAAGTGAAGCATCGGGATCTATAACTAGTGTCACAGGAATGGTTCAAGTCATAGACAGTAGGAAGAGTCAGTCTTCTCGTACTTATGTGGGCATTGTGCTTTTCTATTTAATTCAGATGCAATTTCTGTGTTTCATCGTCAATAAGAAGGTCCAAGGGATACAGTAAACCTGAAGTGAAGCATCGGAATCTATAACTAGTGTCACAGGAATGGTTCAAAGCATAGACAGTAGGAAGAGGCAGTCTTCTTGCACTTAAGTCGGCATTGTGCCTTTTCTATTTAATTCCGATGCAATTTCTGTGTTTCATCGCCAATAAGAACGTCCAAGGGATACAGTAAACCTGAAGTGAAGCTTCGGAATCTATAAGTAGTGTTACAGGAATGGTTCAAAACATAGACAGTAGGAAGAGTCAGTCTCCTTGTACTTAAGTCGGCATTGTGCCTTTTCTATTTAATTCCGATGCAATTTCTGTGTTTCATCCTCAATAAGAACGTCCAAGGGATACAGTAAACCTGAAGTGAAGCTTCGGAATCTATAAGTAGTGTTACAGGAATGGTTCAAAACATAGACAGTAGGAAGAGTCAGTCTCCTTGTACTTAAGTCGGCATTGTGCCTTTTCTATTTAATTCCGATGCAATTTCTGTGTTTCATCGTCAATAAGAATGTCAGAGGGATACAGTAACCCTGAAGTGAAGCATCGGAATCTGTAACTAGCGTCACAGGAATGGTTCAAAACATAGACAGTAAGAAGTGTCAGACTTCTTGTACCTAAGTCGGCATTGTGCTTTTTCTATTTAATTCCGATGAAATTTCTGTGTTTTATCGTCAATAAGAAGGTCAGAGGGATACAGTAAACCTGAAGTGTAGCATCGGAATCTATAACTAGTGTCACAGGAATGGTTCACACATAGTCAGTAAGAAGAGTCAGTTTTCTTGTACATAAGTTGGCAATGTGCGTTTTCTTTTTAATTCCGATGCAATTTCTGTGTTTCATCGTCAATACGAAGGTCCAAGGGATACAGTAAACCTGAAGTGAATCATCGTAATCTATAACTAGTGTCACAGGAATGGTTCAAACATAGTCAGTACGAAGAGTCAGTCTTCTTGTACTTAAGTCGGCATTGTGACTTTTGTATTTAATTCCGATGCATTTTCTGTGTTTCACCGTCAATAAGAAGGTCCAAGGGATACAGTAAACCTGAAGTGAAGCATCGGAATCTATAACTAGTGTCACAGCAATGGTTCAAAACATTGACAGTAGGAAGAGTCAGTCTTAATGTACTTAAGTCGGCATTGTGCCTTTTCTATTTAATTCCAATGCTATTTCTGTGTTTCATCGTCAAAAAGAAGTTCAGAGGGATACAGTAAACCTGAAGTGAAGCATTGGAATCCATAACTAGTGTCACTGGAATGGTTCAAAGCATACACAGAAGGAAGAGTCAGTCTTTTTGTACTTAAGTCGGCATTGCGCCTTTTCTATTTTATTCCGATGCAATTTCTGTGTTTCATCGTCAATAAGAAGGTCCAAAGGATACAGTAAACCTGAAGTGAAGCATCGCAATCTATAATTAGTGTCACATGAATGGTTCAAAACATAGACTGTAAGAAGAGTCAGTCTTCTTGTACTTAAGTCGGCATTGTGCCTTTTGTATTCAATTCCAATCCATTTCTGTGTTTCATCGTCAATAAGAAGGTCAGAGGGATACAGTAAACGTGATGTGAAGCATCGGAATCTATAACTAGTGTCACAGGCATGGTTCAAAACATAGACAGTAAGAAGAGTCAGTCTTGTTTTACTTAAGTCGGCATTGTGCCTTTTCTATTTTATTCCGATGCAATTTCTGTGTTTCATCGTCAAAAAGAGGGTCAGAGGGATAGAGTAAACCTAAAGTGAATAATCGGAATCTATAACTAGTGTCACAGGAATGGTTCAAAACATAGACAGTAGGAAGAGTCAGCCCTCTTGTACATAAGTCTCCATTGTGCCTTTTGTATTTATTTCCGATGCACTGTCTGTGATCCATCGTCATTAAGAAGATCCATGGGATACAGTAAACCTGAAATGTAGCATCGGAATCTATAACTAGTGTCACAGGAAGGGTTAAAAACATAGACAGTAGGAAGATTCACTCTACATGTACTTAAATCGGCATTCTGCCTTTTGTATTTATTTCCGATGCAATTTCTGTGTTTCATCGTCAATAAGAAGGTCAGAGTGATACAGTAAACCTGAAGTGAAGCATAGGGATCTATAACTAGTGTCACAGGAAGGGTTCAAAACAAAGTCAGTAAGAAGAGTCAGTCTTCTTTTACTTAAGTCGGCATTGTGCCTTTTGTATTTAATTCCGATGTAATTAGTGTGTTTCATCGTCAATAACAAGGTCAGAGGGATACAGTAATCCTGAAGTGAAGCATCGGAATCTCTAACTAGTGTCACAGGAATGGTTCAAAACATAGTCAGTAAGAAGAGTCAGTCTTCTTGTACTTAAGTCGGCATTGTGCCTTTTGTATTTAATTCCGATGCAATTTCTGTGTTTCATCGTCAATAAGAAGGTCAGAGGGATACAGTGAACCTGAGGTGAAGCATCGGAATCAATAACTAGTGTCATAGGAATGGTTCAAAACATAGACAGTAGGAAGAGTCAGTCCTCTTTTACTTAAGTCTTAATTTCTATTTAATTCCGATGCAATATCCGTGTCTCGTTGCCAATAAGAAGGTCTAAAGGATACAGTAAACCTGAAGTGAAGCATCGGAATCCATAACTAATGTCACATGAATCGTTCAAAGCGTAGACTGCAGGAAGAGTCAGTCCTCTTGTACTTTAGTCGGCATTGTGCCTTTTGTATTTAGTTCCGATGCAATTTCTGTGTTTCATCGTCAATAAGAAGATCCTAGGGATACAGTAATCCTCAAGTGAAGCATCGGAATCTACAACAAGTGTCACAGGAATGGTTCAAAATATAGTCAGTAAGAAGAGTCAGTCTTCTTGTACTTAAGTCGGCATTGTGCCTTTTGTATTTATTTCCGATGCAATTTTTGTGTTTCATCGTCAATAAGAAGGTCCAAGGGATACAGTAAACCTGAAGTGAAGCATCGGAATCTATAACTAGTGTCACTGGAATGGATCAAGGTATAGTCGGTAAGAAGAGTCAGTCTTCTTGTACTTAAGTCGGCATTGTGCCTTTTGTATTTAATTCCGATGCACTATCTGTGTTTCATCGTCAATAAGAAGGTACAAGGGAAACAGTAAACCTGAAATGAAGCATCGCAATCTGTAACTAGTGTCACTGGAATGGTTCAAATCATAGACACTAGGAAGATTCAGTCTACATGTACTTAAGTCGGCATTGTGCCTTTTGTATTTATATCCGATGCAATTTCTGTGTTTCATCGTCAATAAGAAGGTCAGAAGGATACAGTAAACCTGAAGTGAAGCATCGGAATCTATAACTAGTGTCACAGGAATGGTTCAAACATAGTCAATAAGAAGAGTCAGTCTTCTTGTACTTAAGTTGTTATTGTGCCTTTTGTATTTAATTCCGATGCAATTTCTGTGTTTCATCGTCAATAAGAAGGTCCAAGGGATACAGTAAACCTGAAGTGAAGCATCGGAATCTCTAACTAGTGTCACAGGAATGGTTCAACAAATAGTCAGTAAGAAGAGTTAGTCTTCTTGTACTTAAGTCGGCATTGTGACTCTTCTATTTAATTCCGATGCAATTTCTGTGTTTCGTCGCCAATAAGAAGTCCAAAGGATACAGTAAACCTGAAGTGAAGCATCGGAATCCATAACTAATGTCACAGGAATCGTTCATAACATAGACATTAGGAAGAGTCAGTCTTCTTGTACTTAAGTCGGCATTGTGCTTTTTCTATTTAATTCCATTGCAATTTCTGTGTTTCATCGTCAATAAGAATGTCAGAGGGATACAGTAACCCTGAAGTGAAACATCGGAATCGGTAACAAGCGTCACAGGAATGGTTCAAAACATAGACAGTAAGAAGAGTCAGTCTTCTTGTACTTAAGTCGGCATTGTGCCTTTCCTATTTAATTCCGGTGCAATTTCAGTGTTTCATCGTCAAAAAGAAGGTCAGAGGGATACAGTAAACCTGAAGTGAAGCATCGGAATCTATAACTGGTGTCACAGGAATGGATCAAAACTTAGTCAGTAAGAAGAGTCAGTCTTCTTGTACTTAAGTCGGCATTGTTCCATTTCTATTTAATTCCGATGCAATATCTGTGTTTCATCGTCAATAAGAAGGTCAGAGGGATACAATAACCCTGAAGTGAAGAATCAGAATCTATAACTAGTGTCACAGGAATGGTTCCAAACATAGCAGCTGCGAGTACTGTTTGTATAAAGCGTTTTTGTACTTATTTGCTGCACTTAGCTTTTAAATAGTTTTTCTGTGAAAACCTAGCGTAGTTTTCGCGTCTCGTATTTCAGTGAGTGTTTCTTGATTATCAGAGTAAATCATCAGAAGATTATCTTGGGAATTTGTCACCGTATAGAGTAGGGTAAACATAGTCATGTGTAGGGACTGTGGTTGTTGTGAGCGGACGCAAGGAGAATTGGCCACTCTTCGGGGGCAGGTCTGGGCTTTGTCTGTTAGGCTCATCGAGCTCGAGGCGCAGGCGTCGGCTCGTAGTGGCGTTGGGACAACTGTGGTGAGACCTATGCCTACTTCGGTGGCCTTGGAATCACATGGAACCCCTGATGTCGCTGCGTCTTCCGGCAGTGAGCATCTTACCCGTCAGCCATCACTCCAGGGTGAATGGCGGACAGTGGTGGGCTCGCGCGTGCCTGGCCGAAAGGCAAAGGTGGGATCTGGCCGCGTGGCAGCTGCCTTACCCCTTTCCAACAGGTACGGGGTGCTTCCTAGTGGTGATGACATCGTTTCCGAGCCACCACAGGATGCCTCGCCTGTTGGGCCAGTGGCCGATTCTCCGGCAAGGTCCCGACAGTCACAGAGGGCGGGCCTATTAGTTATAGGGAGCTCCAACGTTAGGCGGGTTATGGAGCCCCTCAGGAAAATAGCGGGTAGGTCGGGGAAGAATGCCAGTGTGCACTCGGTGTGCTTGCCGGGGGTCTCGTCCGTAATGTGGAGGAGGCCCTTCTGGCAGCTATTGAACGCACTGGGTGTGACCGGCTGCAGATAGTAGCACATGTCGGAACGAATGACGCCTGCCGCTTGGGTTCTGAGGCCATCCTTGGTTCCTTCCGGCGGCTGGCTGATTTGGTGAAGACAACCAGCATCGCACGCGGAGTGCAAGCTGAGCTTAATATCTGCAGCATAGTGCCCAGAGTCGATCGCGGTCCTCTGGTTTGGAGCCGTGTGGAGGGTCTAAACCAGAGGCTCAGACGACTCTGCAACTATAATGGTTGCAAATTCATCGACCTCCGTTATTGGGTGGAGAACTGTAGGGCCCCCCTAGACAGGTCAGGCGTGCACTACACACCGGAAGCAGCTACTAGGGTAGCAGAGTACGTGTGGCGTGCACACGGGGGTTTTTTAGGTTAGAGGGACCCCCCCTTGGGCGAAACGATAAAATACCTGACGGCTTACCAGAGAGGAAATTATCATCGTTGATAAAGAACGTCCGTCCTCAGAGACCAAAAACAGGAAAAGTTAACGTAATATTGGTAAACTGCAGGAGTATCCAGGGCAAGGTTCCTGAATTAGTATCTCTTATTGAAGGAAATAGTGCGCATATAGTATTAGGAACGGAAAGTTGGTTAAAACCGGAAGTGAACAGTAACGAAATCCTAGACACAGAATGGAATATATACCGCAAGGATAGGATAAACGCCAATGGTGGAGGAGTATTTATAGCAGTAAAGAATTCAATAATATCCAGTGAAGTTATTAGCGAATGCGAATGTGAAATAATCTGGGTTAAGTTAAGTATCAAAGGTGGGTCAGATATGATAGTCGGATGCTTCTATATACCACCTGCATCAGCAACCGTAGTAGTTGAGCGCCTCAGAGAGAACCTGCAGAACGTCGTGAAGAAGTTTCGTGATCATACTATTGTAATAGGGGGAGACTTCAATCTACCAGGTATAGAATGGGATAGTCACACAATCAGAACTGGAGCCAGGGACAGAGACTCTCGTGACATTATCCTGACTGCCTTGTCCGAGAATTACTTCGAGCAGATAGTTAGAGAACCAACTCGTGAAGCTAACGTTTTAGACCTCATAGCAACAAATAGACCGGAACTTTTCGACTCCGTGAATGTAGAAGAGGGTATCAGTGATCATAAGTCAGTGGTTGCATCAATGACTACAAGTGTAATAAGAAATGCCAAGAAAGGAAGGAAAATATATTTGCTTAACAAGAGTGATAGGGCACAAATCGCAGAATATCTGAGTGACCACCATCAAACGTTCATTTCTGAGGAAGAGGATGTGGAACAAAAATGGAAAAAATTCAGAAACATCGTCCAGTACGCCTTAGATAAGTTCGTTCCGACTAAGGTCCAAAGCGAGGGGAAAGATCCACCGTGGTATAACAATCATGTACGAAAGGTACTACGGAAACAAAGAAAGCTTCATCATAGGTTTAAGAGTAGTCGAATCATAGCTGATAAGGAAAAGCTGAACGAAGCGAAAAAGAGCGTAAAGAGAGCAATGAGAGAAGCATTCAACGAATTCGAACATAAAACATTGGCAAACAATCTAAACAAGAACCCTAAAAAGTTTTGGTCATATGTAAAATCGGTAAGCGGATCTAAATCCCCTATTCAGTCACTCGTTGACCACGATGGCACCGAAACAGAGGACGACCGAAGAAAGGCAGAAATACTGAATTCAGTGTTCCGAAACTGTTTCACTGCGGAAAATCGTAACACGGTCCCTGACTTCAGCCGTCGCACGGACGCCAAAATGGAAAATATTGAAATAAATGATATCGGAATTGAAAAACAACTGCTATCACTTAGTAGCGGAGAAGCATCCGGACCAGACGAGATACCCATAAGTTTCTACAGTGATTATGCTAAAGAACTTGCCCCCTTTCTATCAGCAATTTATCGTAGATCGCTGGAAGAACGTAAAGTACCTAGCGACTGGAAGAAAGCGCAGGTCGTTCCCATCTTCAAGAAGGGTCATAAATCAGATGCGAATAATTATAGGCCTATTTCGCTTACGTCAATCTGTTGTAGAATAATGGAACATGTTTTGTGTTCTCGTATTATGACGTTCTTAGATAATACAAATCTCCTTCATCATAACCAACATGGATTCCGCAAACAGAGATCATGTGAAACTCAGCTCGCCCTATTTGCCCAAGAAATTCATAGTGCCGTAGACACTGGCGAGCAGATTGATGCCGTATTCCTGGACTTCAGGAAGGCATTTGATACGGTTCCGCACTTACGTTTAGTGAAAAAAATACGAGCTTACGGAATATCGGACCAGGTTTGTGATTGGATTCAGGATTTCCTAGAAGAAAGAACACAACATGTCATTCTTAACGGTTCAAAATCTGCAGATGTAGAGGTAATTTCGGGAGTACCGCAGGGAAGCGTGATAGGACCTTTATTGTTTACAATATACATAAATGACTTAGTTGACAACATCGGTAGCTCCGTGAGGCTATTTGCAGATGACACGGTTGTCTACAAGAAAGTAGCAACATCAGAAGACTCGTACGTACTCCAGGAGGACCTGCAGAGGATTAATGCATGGTGCGACAGCTGGCAGCTTTCCCTAAACGTAGATAAATGTAATATAATGCGCATACATAGGGGCAGAAATCCATTCCAATACGATTATGCCATAGGTGGTAAATCATTGGAAGCGGTAACGACCGTAAAATACTTAGGAGTTACTATCCGGAGCGATCTGAAGTGGAATGATCACATAAAACAAATAGTGGGAAAAGCAGGCGCCAGGTTGAGATTCATAGGAAGAATTCTAAGAAAATGTGACTCATCGACGAAAGAAGTAGCTTACAAAACGCTTGTTCGTCCGATTCTTGAGTATTGCTCATCAGTATGGGACCCTTACCAGGTTGGATTAATAGAAGAGATAGACATGATCCAGCGAAAAGCAGCGCGATTCGTCATGGGGACATTTAGTCAGCGCGAGAGCGATACGGAGATGCTGAACAAGCTCCAGTGGCGGACACTTCAAGAAAGGCGTTACGCAATACGGAGAGGTTTATTATCGAAATTACGAGAGAGCACATTCCGGGAAAAGATGGGCAACATATTACTACCGCCCACATATATCTCGCGTAATGATCACAACGAAAAGATCCGAGAAATTAGAGCAAATACGGAGACTTACGAGCAGTCGTTCTTCCCACGCACAATTCGTGAGTGGAACAGGGAAGGGGGGATCAGATAGTGGTACAACAAGTACCCTCCGCCACACACCGTAAAGTGGCTCGCGGAGTAAAGATGTAGATGTAGATGTAAGATGAGTCAGTCTTCTTGTACTTAAGTCGGCATTGTGCCTTTTCTATTTAATTCCGATTCAATTTCTGTGTTTCATCGTCAATACGAAGGTCCAAGGGATACAGTAAACCTGAAGTGAATCATCGTAATCTATAACTAGTGTCACAGGAATGGTTCAAAACACAGTCAGTACGAAGAATCAGTCCTCTTGTACTTAAGTCGGCATTGTGCCTTTTGTATTTAATTCCGATGCAATTTCTGTGTTTCATCGTCAATAAGAAGGTCAGGGGGATACAGTAAACCTGAAGTGACGCATCGGAATCTATAACTAGTGTCACAGGAATGGTTCAAAACATAGACAGTAAGAAGGGTCCGTCTTCTTGTACTTAAGTCGGCATTGTGCCTTTTGTATTTAATTCCGATGCAATATCTGTGTTTCATCGACAATAAGAAGGTGCAAGGGATACAGTAAACCTGAAGTGAAGCATCGGAATCTATAACTAGTGTCACAGGAATGGTTCAAATCATAGACAGTAAGAAGAGTCAGTCTTCTTGTACTTAAGATGGCATTGTACCTGTTGTATTTAATTCCGATGCACTTTCTGTGTATCATCGTCAATTTGAAGGTCAGAGGGATACAGTAAACCTGAAGTGAAGCATCGGAATCTCTAACTAGTGTCACAGGAATGGTTCAACAAATAGTCAGTAAGAAGAGTTAGTCTTCTTGTACTTAAGTCGTCATTGTGCCTTTTGTATTTAATTCCGATGCAATTTCTGTGTTTCATCGTCAATAAGAAGGTCCAAGGGATACAGTAAACCTGAGGGGAAGCATCGGAATCTGTAACTAGCGTCACAGGAATGGTTCAAAACATAGACACTAAGAAGAGTCAGTGTGCTTGTACTTAAGACGGCATTGTGCCTTTTCTATTTAATTCCGATGCAATTTCTGTGTTTCATCTTCAATAAGTAGGTCAGAGGGATACAGTGAACCTGAGGTGAAGCATCGGAATCTATAACTGGAGTCACAGGAATGGTTCAAAACATAGTCAGTAAGAAGAGTCAGTCTTCTTGTACTTAAGTCGGCATTGTGCCTTTTGTATTTAATTCCGCTGCAATTTCTGTGTTTCGTCGTTAATAAGAAGGTTCAAAGGATACAGTAAACCTGAAGTGAAGCATCGGAATCTATAACTAGTGTCACTGGAATGGATCAAGATATAGTCAGTAAGATGAGTCAGTCTTCTTTTATTAAGTCGGCATTGTGACTTTTCTATTTAATTCCGATGCAATTTCTGTGTTTCATCGTCAAAAAGAAGGTCAGAGGGATACAGTAAACCTGAAGTGAAGCATCGGAATCTATAAGTAGTGTCACAGGAATGGTTCAAAACATAGACAGTAGGAATAGTCAGCCTTCTTGTACTTAAGTTGGCATTGTGCCTTTTGAATTTAATTCCGATGCACTATCAGTGTTTCATCGTCAATAAGAAGGTCCAAGGGATACAGTAAACCTGAAATGAAGCATCGTAATCTGTAACTAGTGTCACAGGAATGGTTCAAATCATAGACAGTAGGAAGATTATGTCTACATGTACTTAAGTTGGCATTGTGCCTCTTGTATATATATCCGATGCAATTTCTGTGTTTCATCGTCAATATGAAGGTCAGAGGGATACAGTACACCTGAAGTGAAGCATCGGAATCTATAACTAGTGTCACAGGCATGGTTCAAAACATAGACAGTAAGAAGAGTCGGTCTTCTTGTACTTAAGCCGGCATTGTGCCTTTTGTATTTAATTCCGATGCAATTTCTGTGTTTCATTGTCAAAAAGGAGGTCAGAGGGATACAGTAAACCTGAAGTGAAGCATCGGAATCTATAACTAGTGCCACCGGAATGGTTCGAAACATAGACAGTAGGAAGAGTCAGTCTTCTTGTACTTAAGTCGGCATTGTGATTTTGGTATTTAATTCCAATGCAATATCTTTGTGTCATCGTCAATATGAAGGACAGAGGGATACAGTAAACCTGAAGTGAAGCATCGGAATCTATAACTAGTGTCACAGGAATGGTTCAAACATAGACAGTAGGAAGAGTCAGTCTTCTTGTACTTAAGTCGGCATTGTGCCTTTTCAATTTAATTCCGATGCAATTACTGTGTATCATCGTCAATTTGAAGGTCAGAGGGATACAGCAAACCTGAAGTGAAGCATCGGAATCTGTAACTAGTGTCACAGGAATGGTTCAACTAATAGTCAGTAAGAAGAGTTAGTCATCTTGTACTTAAGTCGTCATTGTGCCTTTTGTATTTAATTCCGATGCAATTTCTGTGTTTCATCGTCAATAAGAAGGTCCAAGGAATACAGTAAACCGGAAGTGAAGCATCGGAATCTATAACTAGTGTCACAGGAATGATTCAAAACATAGACAGTAAGAAGGGTCAGTCTTCTTGTACTTAAGTCGGCATTGTGCCTTTTGTATTTAATTCCGATGCAATTTCTGTGTTTAATCGTCAAAAAGAAGGTCAGAGGGATACAGTAAATCTGAAGTGAAGCATCGGAATCTATAACTAGTGTCACAGGAATGGATCAAAACTTAGTCAGTAAGAAGAGTCAGTCTTCTTGTACTTAAGTCGGCATTGTGCCTTTTCTATTTAATTCCGATGCAATTTCGGTGTTTCATCGTCAATAAGAAGGTCAGAAGGATACAGTAAACCTGAAGTGAAGAATCAGAATCTATAATAGTGTCACAGGAATGGTTCCAAACATAGTCAGTAAGATAACTCAGTCTTCTTGTACTTAAGTCGGCATTGTGGCCTTTCCATTTAATTCCGATTCAATTTCTGTGTTACATCGTCAATACGCAGGTCTAAGGGATACAGTAAACCTGAAGTGAAACATCGAAATCTATAACTAGTGTCACAGGAATGGTTCAAATCATAGGCAGTAAGAAGAGTCAGTCTTCTTGTCCTTAAGTCGGCATTGTGCGTTTTGTATTTAATTACGATGCAATTTCTGTGTTTCATCGTCAATACGAAGGTCAGGGGGATACAGTAAACCTAAAGTGAAGCATCGGAATCTATAACTAGTGTCACAGGAATGATTCAAAACGTAGACAGTAAGAAGGGTCAGTCTTCTTGTACTTAAGTCGGCATTGTGCCTTTTTTATTTAATTCCGATGCAATATATGTGTTTCATCGTCAATAAGAAGGTGCAAGGGATACAGTAAACCTGAAGTGAAGCATCGGAATCTATAACTAGTGTCACAGGAATGGTTCAAATCATAGACAGTAAGAAGAGCCAGTCTTCTTGTACTTAAGACGGCATTGTACGTGTTGTATTTAATTCGGATGCAATTTCTGTGTTTCATCGTCAACAAGTACGTCCAATGGATACAGTAAACCAAAAGTGGAGCATCGGAATCTATAACTAGTGACACAGGAATGGTTCAACCAATAGTCAGAAAGAAGAGTTAGTCTTCTTGTACTTAAGTCGTCATTGTGCCTTTAGTATTTAATTCCCACGCAATTTCTGTATTTCATCGTCAATAAGAAGGTCCAAGGGATACAGTAAACCGGAAGTGAAGCATCGGAATGTGTAACTAGCGTCACAGGAATGGTTCAAAAAATAGATACTAAGAAGAATCAGTCTGCTTGTACTTAAGACGGCATTGTGCCTTTTCTATTCAATTCCGATGCAATTTCTGTGTCTCATCGTCAATAAGAAGGTCCAAGGGATACAGTAAACCTGAGGGGAAGCAACAGAATCTGTAACTAGCGTCACAGGAATGGTTCAAAACATAGACACTAAGAAGAGTCAGTGTGCTTGTACTTAAGAGGGCATTGTGTATTTTCTATTTAATTCCGATGCAATTTCTGTGTTTCATCTTCAATAAGTAGGTCAGAGGGATACAGTGAACCTGAGGTGAAGCATCGGAATCTATAACTGGAGTCACAGGAATGGTTCAAAACTAAGTCAGTAAGAAGAGTCAGTCTTCTTGTACTTAAGTCGGCATTGTGCCTTTTGTATTTAATTCCGATGCAATTTCTGTGTTTCGTCGTTAATAAGAAGGTTCAAAGGATACAGTAAACCTGAAGTGAGGCATCGGAATCCATAACTAGTGTCACTGGAATGGATCAAGATATAGTCAGTAAGAAGAGTCAGTCTTCTTTTATTAAGTCGGCATTGTGCCTTTTCTATTTAATTCCGATGCAATTTCTGTGTTTCATCGTAAAAAAGAAGTTCAGAGGGATACAGTAAACCTGAAGTGAAGCATCGGAATCTATAAGTAGTGTCACAGGAATGGTACAAAACATAGACAGTAGGAATAGTCAGATTTCTTGTACTTAAGTTGGCATTGTGCCTTTTGTATTTAATTCCGATGCACTGTCAGTGTTTCATCGTCAATAAGAAGGTCCAAGGGATACAGTAAACCTGAAATGAAGCATCGGAATCTGTAACTAGTGTCACAGGAATGGTTCAAATCATAGACAGTAGGAAGATTATGTCTACATGTACATAAGTTGGCATTGTGCCTCTTGTATTTATATCCGATGCAATTTCTGTGTTTCATCGTCAATAAGAAGGTCAGAGGGATACAGTAAACCTGAAGTGATGCATCGGAATCTATAACTAGTGTCACAGGAATGGTTCAAACGTTAGACAGTAGGAAGAGTCAGTCTTCTCGTACTTAAGTCGGCTTTGTGCCTTTTCAATTTAATTGCGATGCAATTACTGTGTGTCGTCGTCAATAAGAAGGTCAGAGGGATACAGTAAACCGGAAGTGAAGAATCGGAATGTGTAACTGGCGTCAGGGGAATGGTTCAAAAAATAGACACTAAGAAGAGTCAGTCTGCTTGTACTTAAGACGGCATTGTGCCTTTTCTATTTAATTCCGATGCAAATTCTGTGTTTCGTCGCCAATAAGAAGGTCCAAAGGATACAGTAAACCTGAAGTGAAGCATCGGAATCCATAACTAATGTAACAGGAATCGTTCAAAACGTAGACAGTACGACTAGTCAGTCTTATTGTACTTAAGTCGGCATTGTGCCTTTTGTACTTAGTTCCGATGTTATTTCTGTGTTTCATCGTCAATACGAAGGTCCTACGGTTACAGTAAACCTGAAGTGAAACATCGGAATCTATAACTAGTGTCACAGTAATGGTTCGAATCATAGTCAGTAAGAAGAGTCAGTCCTCTTGTACTTAAGTTGGCATTGTGCCTTTTGTAATTAATTCCGATGCAATTACTGTGTTTCACCGTCAATAAGAAGGTCAGAGGGATACAGTAAACCAGAAGTGTAGCATCGGAAT
The DNA here is from genome assembly GCF_023864345.2 of Schistocerca serialis cubense. Lineage (NCBI taxonomy): Eukaryota > Metazoa > Arthropoda > Insecta > Orthoptera > Acrididae > Schistocerca > Schistocerca serialis. The sequence goes on along the minus strand of NW_026047583.1, from coordinate 33,874,979 downwards.
CTATAACTAGTGTCACAGGAATGGTTCGAAACATAGTCAGTAAGAAGAGTCAGTCTTCTTGTACTTAAGTTGGCATTGTGCCTTTTGTATTTAATTCCGATGCAATTTCTGTGTTTCATCGTCAAAAAGGTGATCAGAGGGATACAGTAAACCTGAAGTGAAGCATCGGAATCTATAACTAGTGTCTCAGGAATGGTTCAAAACATAGACAGTGGGAAGAGTCAATCTTCTTGTACATAAGTCGGCATTGTGCGTTTTCTATTTAATTCCGATGCAATTTCTGTGTTTCATCGTGAATAAGAAGGTCCTAGGGATAGAGAAAAACCTGAAGTGAAGCATCGGAATCTATAACTAGTGTCACAGGAATGGTTCAAAACATAGACAGTAAGAAGATTCAGTCTTCTTGTACTTAAGTCGGTTTTGTGCCTTTTGTATTTAACTCATAAGTAATTTCTGTGTTTCATCGTCAATACGAAGGTCCAAGGGATACAGTAAACCTGAAGTGAAGCATCGGAATCTATAACTAGTGTCACAGGAATGGTTCAAAACATAGACAGTAGGAAGAGTCAGACTTCTTGTACTTAAGTCGGCATTGTGCCTTTTCTATTTAATTCCGGTGCAATTTCTGTGTTTCATCGTCAAAAAGGAGGTCAGAGGGATACAGTAAACATGAAGTGAAGCATCGGAATCTATAACTAGTGTCACAGGAATGGTTCAAAGCATAGACAGTAAGAAGAGTCAGTCTTCTTGTACTTAAGTCGGCATTGCGCCTTTTCTATTTAATTCCGATACAATTTCTGTGTTGCATCGTCAATAACAAGGCATAGGCATTCAGTAAACCTGAAGTGAGGCATCTGAATCTATAACTAGTGTCACAGGAATGGTTCAAAACATAGACAGTAGGAAGAGTCAGTCTTCTTTTACTTAAGTCGGCATTGTGTCTTTTGTAATTAATTGCAATGCAATTTCTGTGTTTCGTCGCCAATAAGAAGGTCCAAGGGATACTGTAATCTTGAAGTGAAGCATCGGAACCTGTAACTAGTGTCACAGGAATGGTTCAAAACATAGACAGTAGGAAGAGTCAGTCTTCTTGTACTTAAGTCGGCATTGTGCCTTTTCTATTTAATTCCGATGCAATTTCTGTATTTCGACGCCAATAAGAAGGTCAGAGGGATACAGTGAACCGGAGGTGAAGCATCGGAATTTATAACTAGTGTCACAGGAATGGTTCAAAACATTGACAGTACGAAGAGTCAGTCTTCTTGTACTTAAGTCGGCACTGTGCCTTTTCTATTTAATTCCGATGCACTATCAGTGTTTCATCGTCAATAAGAAGGTCCAAGGTATACAGTAAACCTGAAATGAAGCATCGGAATCTATAACTAGTGTCACAGGCATGGTTCAAAACATAGACAGTAAGAAGAGTTAGTCTTCTTGTACTTAAGCCGTTATTGTGCCTTTTGTATTTAATTCCGATGCGATTTCTGTGTTTCATCGTCAATAAGATGGTCCAAGGGATACAGTAAATCTGAAGGGAAGCTTCGGAATCTACAACTAGTGTCACAGGAATGGTTCAAATCATAGACAGTACGAAGAGTCAGTCTTCTTGTACTTAAGTCGGCATTGTGCCTTTTGTATTTAGGTCCGATGCTATTTCTGTGTTTCATCGTCAATACGAAGGTCCTACGGTTACAGTAAACCTGAAGGGAAGCATCGGAATCTATAACTAGTGTCACAGGAAGGGTTCGAATCATAGTCAGTAAGAAGAGTCAGTCTTCTTGTACTTAAGTGGGCATTGTGCGTTATGTATTTAATTCCGATGCAATTACTGTGTTTCATCTTCAATAAGAGGGCAGAGGCATACAGTAAACCTGAAGTGAGGCATCGGAAACTATAACTAGTGTCACAGGAATGGTTCCAAACATAGACAGTAAAAAGAGTCGGTCTTCTTGTACTTAAGCCGGCATTGTGCCTTTTGTATTTAATTCCGATGCAATTTCTGTGTTTCATTGTCAAAAAGGAGGTCAGAGGGATACAATAAACCTGAAGTGAAGCATCGGAATCTATAACTAGTGCCACCGGAATGGTTCGAAACATAGACAGTAGGAAGAGTCAGTCTTCTTGTACTTAAGTCGGCATTGTGATTTTGGTATTTAATTCCGATGCAATATCTTTGTGTCATCGTCAATATGAAGGACAGAGGGATACAGTAAACTTGAAGTGAAGCATCGGAATCTATAACTAGTGTCACAGGAATGGTTCAAACATAGACAGTAGGAAGAGTCAGTCTTCTTGTACTTAAGTCGGCATTGTGCCTTTTCAATTTAATTCCTGTGAAATATCTGTGTTTCATCGTCAATATGGAGGTCAGAGGGATACAGTAAACCTGAAGTGAAGCATCGGAATCTATAACTAGTGTCACAGGAATGGTTCAAATCATAGACAATAAGATGAGTCAGTCTTCTTGTACTTAAGTCGGCATTGTGCCTTTTCTATTTAGTTCCAATGCAATTTCTATGTTTCATCGTCAATAAGAAGGTCCAAGGGATACAGTAAACCCGAAATAAAGCATCGCAATCTCTAACTAGTGTCACTGGAATGGTTCAAATCATAGACAGTAGGAAGATTCAGTCTACATGTACTTGAGTCGGCATTGTGCCTTTTGTATTTATATCCGATGCAATTTCTGTGTTTCATCGTCAATAAGAAGGTCAGAGGGACACAGTAAACCTGAAGTGAAGCATCGGAATCTATAACTAGTGTCACAGGAATGGTTCAAAACATAGTCAGTAAGAAGAGTCAGTCTTCTTGTACTTAAGTCGTTATTGCGCATTTTGTATTTAATTCCGATGCAATTTCTGTGTTTCGTCGCCAATAAGAAGGTCCAAGGGATACAGTAAACCAGAAGTGGAGCATCGGAATCTATAACTAGTGTCACAGGAATGGTTCAAAAATTATACAGTAAGAAGAGTCAGTCTTCTTGTACTTAAGTCGGCGTTGTGCCCTTTTCAGTTTAATTCCGATGCAATTACTGTGTATCATCGTCAATTTGAAGGTCAGAGGGATACAGTAAACCTGAAGTGAAGCATCGGAATCTCTAACTAGTGTCACATGAATGGTTCAACCAATAGTCAGTAAGAAGAGTTAGTCATCTTGTACTTAAGTCGTCATTGTGCCTTTTGTATTTAATTCCGATGCAATTTCTGCGTTTCATCGTCAATAAGAAGGTCCAAGGAATACAGTAAACCGGACGTGAAGCATCGGAATGTGTAACTAGCGTCACAGGAATGATTCAAAAAATAGACACTAAGAAGAATCAGTCTGCTTGTACTTAAGACGGCATTGTGCCTGTTCTATTTAATTCCGATGGAATTTCTGTGTCTCATCGTCAATAAGAAGGTCAGAGGGATACAGTGAACCTGAGGGGAAGCATCGGAATCTATAACTAGTGTCACAGGAATGGTTAAAAAGCATAGACAGTTGGAAGAGTCAGTCTTCTTGTACTTAAGTCGGCATTGTGACTCTTCTATTTAATTCCGATGCAATTTCTGTGTTTCGTCGCCAATAAGAAGGTCCAAAGTATACAGTAAACCTGAAGTGAGGCATCTGAATCTATAACTAGTGTCACAGGAATGGATCAAAACTTAGTCAGTAAGAAGAGTCAGTCTTCTTGTACTTAAGTAGGCATTGTGCCTTTTCTATTTCATTCCGATGCAATTTCTGTGTTTCATCGTCAATAAGAAGTTCCTAGGGTTACAGTAAACCTGAAGTGAAGCATCGGAATCTATATCTAGTGTCACAGGAATGGTTCAAAACATTGACAGTAGGAAGTGTCAGTCTTCTTGTACTTAAGTCGGCATTGTGCTTTTTCTATTTAATTCCATTGCAATTTCTGTGCTTCATCGTCAATAAGAATGTTAGAGGGATACAGTAACCCTGAAGTGAAACATCGGAATCGGTAACAAGCGTCACAGGAATGGTTCAAAACATAGACAGTAAGAAGAGTCAGTCTTCTTGTACTTATGTCGGCATTGTGCCTTTTCTATTTAATTCCGATGCAATTTCTGTGTTTCATCGTCAAAAAGAAGGTCAGACGGATACAGTAAATCTGAAGTGAAGCATCGGAATCTATAATTTGTGTCACAGGAATGGATCAAAACTTAGTCAGTAAGAAGAGTCAGTCTTCTTGTACTTAAGTCGGCATTGTGCCTTTTCTATTTAATTCCGATGCAATTTCTGTGTTTCATCGTCAATAAGAAGGTCAGAGGGATACAGTAAACCTGAAGTGAAGAATCAGAATCTATAATAGTGTCACAGGAATGGTTCCAAACATAGTCAGTAAGATGACTCAGCCTTCTTGTACTTAAGTCGGCATTGTGGCTTTTCCATTTAATTCCGATTCAATTTCTGTGTTACATCGTCAATACGCAGGTCTAAGGGATACAGTAAACCTGAAGTGAATCATCGAAATCTATAACTAGTGTCACAGGAATGGTTAAAACATAGTCAGTACGAAGAATCAGTCCTCTTGTACTTAAGTCGGCATTGTGCCTTTTGTATTTAATTAGGATGCAATTTCTGTGTTTCATCGTCAATACGAAGGGCAGGGAGATACAGTAAACCTAAAGTGAAGCATCGGAATCTATAACTAGTGTCACAGGAATTATTCAAAACATAGACAGTAAGAAGGGTCAGTCTTCTTGTACTTAAGTCGGCATTGTGCCTTTTGTATTTAATTCCGATGCAATATCTGTGTTTCATCGTCAATAAGAAGGTGCAAGGGATACAGTAAACCTTAATTGAAGCATCGGAATCTATAACTAGTGTCACAGGAATGGTTCAAATCATAGACAGTAAGAAGAGTCAGTCTTCTTGTACTTAAGACGGCATTGTACCTGTTGTATTTAATTCGGATGCAATTTCTGTGTTTCATCGTCAATAAGTACGTCCAATGGATACAGTAAACCAGAAGTGGAGCATCGGAATCTATAACTAGTGTCACAGGAATGGTTCAACAAATAGTCAGAGAGAAGAGTTAGTCTGCTTGTACTTAGGTCGTCATTGTGCCTTTTGTATTTAATTCCCACCCAATTTCTGTATTTCATCGCCAATAAGAAGGTCCAAGGGGTACAGTAAACCGGAAGTGAAGCATCGGAATGTGTAACTAGCGTCACAGGAATGGTTCAAAAAATAGACACTAAGAAGAATCAGTCTGCTTGTACTTAAGACGGCATTGTGCATTTTCTATTTAATTCCGATGCAATTTCTGTGTCTCATCGTCAATAAGAAGGTCAGAGGGATACAGTAAACCTGAAGTGAAGCATCGGAATCTGTAACTAGCGTCACAGGAATGGTTCAAAACATAGCCACTAAGAAGAGTCAGTCTGCTTGTACTTAAGACGGCATTGTGCCTTTTCTATTTAATTCCGATGCAATTTCTGTGATTCATCTTCAATAAGTAGGTCAGAGGGATACAGTGAACCTGAGGTGATGCATCGGAATGGATAACTGGAGTCACAGGAATGGTTCCAAACATAGTCTGTAAGAAGAGTCAGTCTTCTTGTACTTAAGTCTGCATTGTGCCTTTTGTACTTAATTCCGATGCAATTTCTGTGTTTCGTCGCCAATAAGAAGGTCCAAAGGATACGGTAAACCTGAAGTGAAGCATCGGAATCTATAACTAGTGTCACTGGAATGGATCAAGGTATATTCAGTAAGAAGAGTCAGTCTTCTTGTACGTAAGTCGGCATTGTGCCTTTTTATTTAATTCCGATGCAATATCTGTGTTTCATCGTCAAAAAGAAGGTCAGAGGGATACAGTAAACCTGAAGTGAAGCATCGGAATCTATACCTAATGTCACAGGAATAGTTCAAAACATAGACAGTAGGAATAGTCAGCCTTCTTGTACTTAAGTTGGCATTGTGCCTTTTGTATTTAATTCCGATGCGCTATCAATGTTTCATCGCCAATAAGAAGGTCCAAGGGATACAGTAAACCTGAAATGAAGCATCGGAATCTGTAACTAGTGTCATAGGAATGGTTCAAATCATAGACAGTAGGAAGATTACGTCTACATGTACTTAAGTTGGCATTGTGCCTCTTGTATTTATATCCGATGCAATTTCTGTATTTCATCGTCAATAAGAAGGCCAGAGGGAAACAGTAAACCTGAAGTGAAGCATCGGAATCTATAACTAGTGTCACAGGAATGGTTCAAACATTAGACAGTAGGAAGAGTCAGTCTTCTCGTACTTAAGTTGGCATTGTGCCTTTTCAATTTAATTCCGATGCAATTACTGTGTGTCATCGTCAATAAGAAGGTCAGAGGGATACAGTAAACCGGAAGTGAAGAATCGGAATGTGTAACTGGCGTCAGGGGAATGGTTCAAAAAATAGACACTAAGAAGAGTCAGTCTTCTTGTACTTAAGACGGCATTGTGCCTATTGTATTTAATTCCGATGCAATTTCTGTGTTTCATCGTCAATAAGAAGGTCAGAGGGATACAGTAAACCTAAAGTGAAGCATCGGAATGTATAACTAGTGTCACAGGAATGGTTCAAAACAGTCAGTAAAAGAGACAGTCTTCTTGTACTTAAGACGGCATTGTACCTGTTGTATTTAATTCGGATGCAATTTCTGTGTTTCATCGTCAATAAGTACGTCCAATGGATACAGTAAACCAGAAGTGGAGCATCGGAATCTATAACTAGTGTCACAGGAATGGTTCAACAAATAGTCAGAGAGAAGAGTTAGTCTGCTTGTACTTAGGTCGTCATTGTGCCTTTTGTATTTAATTCCCACCCAATTTCTGTATTTCATCGCCAATAAGAAGGTCCAAGGGGTACAGTAAACCGGAAGTGAAGCATCGGAATGTGTAACTAGCGTCACAGGAATGGTTCAAAAAATAGACACTAAGAAGAATCAGTCTGCTTGTACTTAAGACGGCATTGTGCATTTTCTATTTAATTCCGATGCAATTTCTGTGTCTCATCGTCAATAAGAAGGTCAGAGGGATACAGTAAACCTGAAGTGAAGCATCGGAATCTGTAACTAGCGTCACAGGAATGGTTCAAAACATAGCCACTAAGAAGAGTCAGTCTGCTTGTACTTAAGACGGCATTGTGCCTTTTCTATTTAATTCCGATGCAATTTCTGTGATTCATCTTCAATAAGTAGGTCAGAGGGATACAGTGAACCTGAGGTGATGCATCGGAATGTATAACTGGAGTCACAGGAATGGTTCCAAACATAGTCAGTAAGAAGAGTCAGTCTTCTTGTACTTAAGTCTGCATTGTGCCTTTTGTATTTAATTCCGATGCAATTTCTGTGTTTCGTCGCCAATAAGAAGGTCCAAAGGATACGGTAAACCTGAAGTGAAGCATCGGAATCTATAACTAGTGTCACTGGAATGGATCAAGGTATATTCAGTAAGAAGAGTCAGTCTTCTTGTACGTAAGTCGGCATTGTGCCTTTTTATTTAATTCCGATGCAATATCTGTGTTTCATCGTCAAAAAGAAGGTCAGAGGGATACAGTAAACCTGAAGTGAAGCATCGGAATCCATACCTAATGTCACAGGAATAGTTCAAAACATAGACAGTAGGAATAGTCAGCCTTCTTGTACTTAAGTTGGCATTGTGCATTTTGTATTTAATTCCGATGCAATTTCTTTGTTTCATCGTCAATAAGAAGGTCCAAGGGATACAGTAAACCTGAAGTGAAGAATCGGAATCTATAGCTAGTGTCACAGGAATGGTTCAAAACATAGACAGTAGGAAGAGTCAGTATTCTTGTACTTAAGTCACCATTGTGCCTTTTCTATTTAATTCCGATACAATTTCTGTGTTGCATCGTCAATAACAAGGCATAGGCATACAGTAAACCTGAAGTGAAGCATCGGAATCTATAACTAGTGTCACAGGAATGGTTCCAAACATAGACAGTAAGAAGAGTCAGTCTTCTTGTACTTAAGTCGGCATTGTGTCTTTTGTAATTAATTGCGATGCAATTTCTGTGTTTCGTCGCCAATAAGAAGGTCCAAGGGATACAGTAATCTTGAAGTGAAGCATCGGAATCTATAACTAGTGTCACAGGAATGGTTCAAAACATAGACAGTAGGAAGAGTCAGTCTTCTTGTACTTAAGTCGGCATTGTGCCTTTTCTATTTAATTCCGATGCAATTTCTGTATTTCGACGCCAATAAGAAGGTCAGAGGGACACAGTGAACCGGAGGTGAAGCATCGGAATCTATAACTAGTGTCACAGGAATGGTTCAAAACATTGACAGTACGAAGAGTCAGTCTTCTTGTACTTAAGTCGGCATTGTGCCTTTTCTATTTAATTCCGATGCAATTTCAGTGTTTCGTCGCCAATAAGAAGGTCCAAGGGATACAGTAATCTTGAAGTGAAGCATCGGAATCTATAACTAGTGTCACAGGAATGTTTCAAAACATAGACAGTAGGAAGAGTCAGTCTTCTTGTACTTAAGTCGGCATTGTGCCTTTTCCATTTAATTCCGATTCAATTTCTGTGTTACACCGTCAATACGCAGGTCTAAGGGATACAGTAAACCTGAAGTGAATCATCGAAATCTATAACTAGTGTCACAGGAATGGTTAAAACATAGTCAGTACGAAGAATCAGTCCTCTTGTACTTAAGTCGGCATTGTGCCTTTTGTATTTAATCAGGATGCAATTTCTGTGTTTCATCGTCAATACGAAGGTCAGGGAGATACAGTAAACCTAAAGTGAAGCATCGGAATCTATAACTAGTGTCACAGGAATTATTCAAAACATAGACAGTAAGAAGGGTCAGTCTTCTTGTACTTAAGTCGGCATTGTGCCTTTTGTATTTAATTCCGATGCAATATCTGTGTTTCATCGTCAATAAGAAGGTGCAAGGGATACAGTAAACCTTAATTGAAGCATCGGAATCTATAACTAGTGTCACAGGAATGGTTCAAATCATAGACAGTAAGAAGAGTCAGTCTTCTTGTACTTAAGACGGCATTGTACCTGCTGTATTTAATTCGGATGCAATTTCTGTGTTTCATCGTCAATAAGTACGTCCAATGGATACAGTAAACCAGAAGTGGAGCATCGGAATCTATAACTAGTGTCACAGGAATGGTTCAACAAATAGTCAGAGAGAAGAGTTAGTCTGCTTGTACTTAGGTCGTCATTGTGCCTTTTGTATTTAATTCCCACCCAATTTCTGTATTTCATCGCCAATAAGAAGGTCCAAGGGGTACAGTAAACCGGAAGTGAAGCATCGGAATGTGTAACTAGCGTCACAGGAATGGTTCAAAAAATAGACACTAAGAAGAATCAGTCTGCTTGTACTTAAGACGGCATTGTGCATTTTCTATTTAATTCCGATGCAATTTCTGTGTCTCATCGTCAATAAGAAGGTCAGAGGGATACAGTAAACCTGAAGTGAAGCATCGGAATCTGTAACTAGCGTCACAGGAATGGTTCAAAACATAGACAGTAGGAAGAGTCAGTCTTCTTGTACTTAAGTCGGCATTGTGCCTTTTCTATTTAATTCCGATGCAATTTCTGTATTTCGACGCCAATAAGAAGGTCAGAGGGACACAGTGAACCGGAGGTGAAGCATCGGAATCTATAACTAGTGTCACAGGAATGGTTCAAAACATTGACAGTACGAAGAGTCAGTCTTCTTGTACTTAAGTCGGCATTGTGCCTTTTCTATTTAATTCCGATGCAATTTCAGTGTTTCGTCGCCAATAAGAAGGTCCAAGGGATACAGTAATCTTGAAGTGAAGCATCGGAATCTATAACTAGTGTCACAGGAATGTTTCAAAACATAGACAGTAGGAAGAGTCAGTCTTCTTGTACTTAAGTCGGCATTGTGCCTTTTCCATTTAATTCCGATTCAATTTCTGTGTTACATCGTCAATACGCAGGTCTAAGGGATACAGTAAACCTGAAGTGAATCATCGAAATCTATAACTAGTGTCACAGGAATGGTTAAAACATAGTCAGTACGAAGAATCAGTCCTCTTGTACTTAAGTCGGCATTGTGCCTTTTGTATTTAATCAGGATGCAATTTCTGTGTTTCATCGTCAATACGAAGGTCAGGGAGATACAGTAAACCTAAAGTGAAGCATCGGAATCTATAACTAGTGTCACAGGAATTATTCAAAACATAGACAGTAAGAAGGGTCAGTCTTCTTGTACTTAAGTCGGCATTGTGCCTTTTGTATTTAATTCCGATGCAATATCTGTGTTTCATCGTCAATAAGAAGGTGCAAGGGATACAGTAAACCTTAATTGAAGCATCGGAATCTATAACTAGTGTCACAGGAATGGTTCAAATCATAGACAGTAAGAAGAGTCAGTCTTCTTGTACTTAAGACGGCATTGTACCTGTTGTATTTAATTCGGATGCAATTTCTGTGTTTCATCGTCAATAAGTACGTCCAATGGATACAGTAAACCAGAAGTGGAGCATCGGAATCTATAACTAGTGTCACAGGAATGGTTCAACAAATAGTCAGAGAGAAGAGTTAGTCTGCTTGTACTTAGGTCGTCATTGTGCCTTTTGTATTTAATTCCCACCCAATTTCTGTATTTCATCGCCAATAAGAAGGTCCAAGGGGTACAGTAAACCGGAAGTGAAGCATCGGAATGTGTAACTAGCGTCACAGGAATGGTTCAAAAAATAGACACTAAGAAGAATCAGTCTGCTTGTACTTAAGACGGCATTGTGCATTTTCTATTTAATTCCGATGCAATTTCTGTGTCTCATCGTCAATAAGAAGGTCAGAGGGATACAGTAAACCTGAAGTGAAGCATCGGAATCTGTAACTAGCGTCACAGGAATGGTTCAAAACATAGCCACTAAGAAGAGTCAGTCTGCTTGTACTTAAGACGGCATTGTGCCTTTTCTATTTAATTCCGATGCAATTTCTGTGATTCATCTTCAATAAGTAGGTCAGAGGGATACAGTGAACCTGAGGTGATGCATCGGAATGTATAACTGGAGTCACAGGAATGGTTCCAAACATAGTCAGTAAGAAGAGTCAGTCTTCTTGTACTTAAGTCTGCATTGTGCCTTTTGTATTTAATTCCGATGCAATTTCTGTGTTTCGTCGCCAATAAGAAGGTCCAAAGGATACGGTAAACCTGAAGTGAAGCATCGGAATCTATAACTAGTGTCACTGGAATGGATCAAGGTATATTCAGTAAGAAGAGTCAGTCTTCTTGTACGTAAGTCGGCATTGTGCCTTTTTATTTAATTCCGATGCAATATCTGTGTTTCATCGTCAAAAAGAAGGTCAGAGGGATACAGTAAACCTGAAGTGAAGCATCGGAATCCATACCTAATGTCACAGGAATAGTTCAAAACATAGACAGTAGGAATAGTCAGCCTTCTTGTACTTAAGTTGGCATTGTGCCTTTTGTATTTAATTCCGATGCGCTATCAATGTTTCATCGCCAATAAGAAGGTCCAAGGGATACAGTAAACCTGAAATGAAGCATCGGAATCTGTAACTAGTGTCATAGGAATGGTTCAAATCATAGACAGTAGGAAGATTACGTCTACATGTACTTAAGTTGGCATTGTGCCTCTTGTATTTATATCCGATGCAATTTCTGTATTTCATCGTCAATAAGAAGGCCAGAGGAAACAGTAAACCTGAAGTGAAGCATCGGAATCTATAACTAGTGTCACAGGAATGGTTCAAACATTAGACAGTAGGAAGAGTCAGTCTTCTCGTACTTAAGTTGGCATTGTGCCTTTTCAATTTAATTCCGATGCAATTACTGTGTGTCATCGTCAATAAGAAGGTCAGAGGGATACAGTAAACCGGAAGTGAAGAATCGGAATGTGTAACTGGCGTCAGGGGAATGGTTCAAAAAATAGACACTAAGAAGAGTCAGTCTTCTTGTACTTAAGACGGCATTGTGCCTATTGTATTTAATTCCGATGCAATTTCTGTGTTTCATCGTCAATAAGAAGGTCAGAGGGATACAGTAAACCTAAAGTGAAGCATCGGAATGTATAACTAGTGTCACAGGAATGGTTCAAAACAGTCAGTAAAAGAGACAGTCTTCTTGTACTTAAGTCGGCATTGTGCATTTTGTATTTAATTCCGATGCAATTTCTTTGTTTCATCGTCAATAAGAAGGTCCAAGGGATACAGTAAACCTGAAGTGAAGAATCGGAATCTATAGCTAGTGTCACAGGAATGGTTCAAAACATAGACAGTAGGAAGAGTCAGTATTCTTGTACTTAAGTCACCATTGTGCCTTTTCTATTTAATTCCGATACAATTTCTGTGTTGCATCGTCAATAACAAGGCATAGGCATACAGTAAACCTGAAGTGAAGCATCGGAATCTATAACTAGTGTCACAGGAATGGTTCCAAACATAGACAGTAAGAAGAGTCAGTCTTCTTGTACTTAAGTCGGCATTGTGTCTTTTGTAATTAATTGCGATGCAATTTCTGTGTTTCGTCGCCAATAAGAAGGTCCAAGGGATACAGTAATCTTGAAGTGAAGCATCGGAATCTATAACTAGTGTCACAGGAATGGTTCAAAACATAGACAGTAGGAAGAGTCAGTCTTCTTGTACTTAAGTCGGCATTGTGCCTTTTCTATTTAATTCCGATGCAATTTCTGTATTTCGACGCCAATAAGAAGGTCAGAGGGACACAGTGAACCTCAGGTGAAGCATCGGAATCTATAACTAGTGTCACAGGAATGGTTCAAAACATTGACAGTACGAAGAGTCAGTCTTCTTGTACTTAAGTCGGCATTGTGCCTTTTCTATTTAATTCCGATGCAATTTCAATGTTTCGTCGCCAATAAGAAGGTCCAAGGGATACAGTAATCTTGAAGTGAAGCATCGGAATCTATAACTAGTGTCACAGGAATGTTTCAAAACATAGACAGTAGGAAGAGTCAGTCTTCTTGTACTTAAGTCGGCATTGTGCCTTTTCCATTTAATTCCGATTCAATTTCTGTGTTACATCGTCAATACGCAGGTCTAAGGGATACAGTAAACCTGAAGTGAATCATCGAAATCTATAACTAGTGTCACAGGAATGGTTAAAACATAGTCAGTACGAAGAATCAGTCCTCTTGTACTTAAGTCGGCATTGTGCCTTTTGTATTTAATCAGGATGCAATTTCTGTGTTTCATCGTCAATACGAAGGTCAGGGAGATACAGTAAACCTAAAGTGAAGCATCGGAATCTATAACTAGTGTCACAGGAATTATTCAAAACATAGACAGTAAGAAGCGTCAGTCTTCTTGTACTTAAGTCGGCATTGTGCCTTTTGTATTTAATTCCGATGCAATATCTGTGTTTCATCGTCAATAAGAAGGTGCAAGGGATACAGTAAACCTTAATTGAAGCATCGGAATCTATAACTAGTGTCACAGGAATGGTTCAAATCATAGACAGTAAGAAGAGTCAGTCTTCTTGTACTTAAGACGGCATTGTACCTGTTGTATTTAATTCGGATGCAATTTCTGTGTTTCATCGTCAATAAGTACGTCCAATGGATACAGTAAACCAGAAGTGGAGCATCGGAATCTATAACTAGTGTCACAGGAATGGTTCAACAAATAGTCAGAGAGAAGAGTTAGTCTGCTTGTACTTAGGTCGTCATTGTGCCTTTTGTATTTAATTCCCACCCAATTTCTGTATTTCATCGCCAATAAGAAGGTCCAAGGGGTACAGTAAACCGGAAGTGAAGCATCGGAATGTGTAACTAGCGTCACAGGAATGGTTCAAAAAATAGACACTAAGAAGAATCAGTCTGCTTGTACTTAAGACGGCATTGTGCATTTTCTATTTAATTCCGATGCAATTTCTGTGTCTCATCGTCAATAAGAAGGTCAGAGGGATACAGTAAACCTGAAGTGAAGCATCGGAATCTGTAACTAGCGTCACAGGAATGGTTCAAAACATAGCCACTAAGAAGAGTCAGTCTGCTTGTACTTAAGACGGCATTGTGCCTTTTCTATTTAATTCCGATGCAATTTCTGTGATTCATCTTCAATAAGTAGGTCAGAGGGATACAGTGAACCTGAGGTGATGCATCGGAATGTATAACTGGAGTCACAGGAATGGTTCCAAACATAGTCAGTAAGAAGAGTCAGTCTTCTTGTACTTAAGTCTGCATTGTGCCTTTTGTATTTAATTCCGATGCAATTTCTGTGTTTCGTCGCCAATAAGAAGGTCCAAAGGATACGGTAAACCTGAAGTGAAGCATCGGAATCTATAACTAGTGTCACTGGAATGGATCAAGGTATATTCAGTAAGAAGAGTCAGTCTTCTTGTACGTAAGTCGGCATTGTGCCTTTTTATTTAATTCCGATGCAATATCTGTGTTTCATCGTCAAAAAGAAGGTCAGAGGGATACAGTAAACCTGAAGTGAAGCATCGGAATCCATACCTAATGTCACAGGAATAGTTCAAAACATAGACAGTAGGAATAGTCAGCCTTCTTGTACTTAAGTTGGCATTGTGCCTTTTGTATTTAATTCCGATGCGCTATCAATGTTTCATCGCCAATAAGAAGGTCCAAGGAATACAGTAAACCTGAAATGAAGCATCGGAATCTGTAACTAGTGTCATAGGAATGGTTCAAATCATAGACAGTAGGAAGATTACGTCTACATGTACTTAAGTTGGCATTGTGCCTCTTGTATTTATATCCGATGCAATTTCTGTATTTCATCGTCAATAAGAAGGCCAGAGGAAACAGTAAACCTGAAGTGAAGCATCGGAATCTATAACTAGTGTCACAGGAATGGTTCAAACATTAGACAGTAGGAAGAGTCAGTCTTCTCGTACTTAAGTTGGCATTGTGCCTTTTCAATTTAATTCCGATGCAATTACTGTGTGTCATCGTCAATAAGAAGGTCAGAGGGATACAGTAAACCGGAAGTGAAGAATCGGAATGTGTAACTGGCGTCAGGGGAATGGTTCAAAAAATAGACACTAAGAAGAGTCAGTCTTCTTGTACTTAAGACGGCATTGTGCCTATTGTATTTAATTCCGATGCAATTTCTGTGTTTCATCGTCAATAAGAAGGTCAGAGGGATACAGTAAACCTAAAGTGAAGCATCGGAATGTATAACTAGTGTCACAGGAATGGTTCAAAACAGTCAGTAAAAGAGACAGTCTTCTTGTACTTAAGTCGGCATTGTGCATTTTGTATTTAATTCCGATGCAATTTCTTTGTTTCATCGTCAATAAGAAGGTCCAAGGGATACAGTAAACCTGAAGTGAAGAATCGGAATCTATAGCTAGTGTCACAGGAATGGTTCAAAACATAGACAGTAGGAAGAGTCAGTATTCTTGTACTTAAGTCACCATTGTGCCTTTTCTATTTAATTCCGATACAATTTCTGTGTTGCATCGTCAATAACAAGGCATAGGCATACAGTAAACCTGAAGTGAAGCATCGGAATCTATAACTAGTGTCACAGGAATGGTTCCAAACATAGACAGTAAGAAGAGTCAGTCTTCTTTTACTTAAGTCGGCATTGTGTCTTTTGTAATTAATTGCGATGCAATTTCTGTGTTTCGTCGCCAATAAGAAGGTCCAAGGGATACAGTAATCTTGAAGTGAAGCATCGGAATCTATAACTAGTGTCACAGGAATGGTTCAAAACATAGACAGTAGGAAGAGTCAGTCTTCTTGTACTTAAGTCGGCATTGTGCCTTTTCTATTTAATTCCGATGCAATTTCTGTATTTCGACGCCAATAAGAAGGTCAGAGGGACACAGTGAACCGGAGGTGAAGCATCGGAATCTATAACTAGTGTCACAGGAATGGTTCAAAACATTGACAGTACGAAGAGTCAGTCTTCTTGTACTTAAGTCGGCATTGTGCCTTTTCTATTTAATTCCGATGCAATTTCAGTGTTTCGTCGCCAATAAGAAGGTCCAAGGGATACAGTAATCTTGAAGTGAAGCATCGGAATCTATAACTAGTGTCACAGGAATGTTTCAAAACATAGACAGTAGGAAGAGTCAGTCTTCTTGTACTTAAGTCGGCATTGTGCCTTTTCCATTTAATTCCGATTCAATTTCTGTGTTACATCGTCAATACGCAGGTCTAAGGGATACAGTAAACCTGAAGTGAATCATCGAAATCTATAACTAGTGTCACCGGAATGGTTAAAACATAGTCAGTACGAAGAATCAGTCCTCTTGTACTTAAGTCGGCATTGTGCCTTTTGTATTTAATCAGGATGCAATTTCTGTGTTTCATCGTCAATACGAAGGTCAGGGAGATACAGTAAACCTAAAGTGAAGCATCGGAATCTGTAACTAGTGTCACAGGAATTATTCAAAACATAGACAGTAAGAAGGGTCAGTCTTCTTGTACTTAAGTCGGCATTGTGCCTTTTGTATTTAATTCCGATGCAATATCTGTGTTTCATCGTCAATAAGAAGGTGCAAGGGATACAGTAAACCTTAATTGAAGCATCGGAATCTATAACTAGTGTCACAGGAATGGTTCAAATCATAGACAGTAAGAAGAGTCAGTCTTCTTGTACTTAAGACGGCATTGTACCTGTTGTATTTAATTCGGATGCCATTTCTGTGTTTCATCGTCAATAAGTACGTCCAATGGATACAGTAAACCAGAAGTGGAGCATCGGAATCTATAACTAGTGTCACAGGAATGGTTCAACAAATAGTCAGAGAGAAGAGTTAGTCTGCTTGTACTTAGGTCGTCATTGTGCCTTTTGTATTTAATTCCCACCCAATTTCTGTATTTCATCGCCAATAAGAAGGTCCAAGGGGTACAGTAAACCGGAAGTGAAGCATCGGAATGTGTAACTAGCGTCACAGGAATGGTTCAAAAAATAGACACTAAGAAGAATCAGTCTGCTTGTACTTAAGACGGCATTGTGCATTTTCTACTTAATTCCGATGCAATTTCTGTGTCTCATCGTCAATAAGAAGGTCAGAGGGATACAGTAAACCTGAAGTGAAGCATCGGAATCTGTAACTAGCGTCACAGGAATGGTTCAAAACATAGCCACTAAGAAGAGTCAGTCTGCTTGTACTTAAGACGGCATTGTGCCTTTTCTATTTAATTCCGATGCAATTTCTGTGATTCATCTTCAATAAGTAGGTCAGAGGGATACAGTGAACCTGAGGTGATGCATCGGAATGTATAACTGGAGTCACAGGAATGGTTCCAAACATAGTCAGTAAGAAGAGTCAGCCTTCTTGTACTTAAGTCTGCATTGTGCCTTTTGTATTTAATTCCGATGCAATTTCTGTGTTTCGTCGCCAATAAGAAGGTCCAAAGGATACGGTAAACCTGAAGTGAAGCATCGGAATCTATAACTAGTGTCACTGGAATGGATCAAGATATATTCAGTAAGAAGAGTCAGTCTTCTTGTACGTAAGTCGGCATTGTGCCTTTTTATTTAATTCCGATGCAATATCTGTGTTTCATCGTCAAAAAGAAGGTCAGAGGGATACAGTAAACCTGAAGTGAAGCATCGGAATCCATACCTAATGTCACAGGAATAGTTCAAAACATAGACAGTAGGAATAGTCAGCCTTCTTGTACTTAAGTTGGCATTGTGCCTTTTGTATTTAATTCCGATGCGCTATCAATGTTTCATCGCCAATAAGAAGGTCCAAGGGATACAGTAAACCTGAAATGAAGCATCGGAATCTGTAACTAGTGTCATAGGAATGGTTCAAATCATAGACAGTAGGAAGATTACGTCTACATGTACTTAAGTTGGCATTGTGCCTCTTGTATTTATATCCGATGCAATTTCTGTATTTCATCGTCAATAAGAAGGCCAGAGGGAAACAGTAAACCTGAAGTGAAGCATCGGAATCTATAACTAGTGTCACAGGAATGGTTCAAACATTAGACAGTAGGAAGAGTCAGTCTTCTCGTACTTAAGTTGGCATTGTGCCTTTTCAATTTAATTCCGATGCAATTACTGTGTGTCATCGTCAATAAGAAGGTCAGAGGGATACAGTAAACCGGAAGTGAAGAATCGGAATGTGTAACTGGCGTCAGGGGAATGGTTCAAAAAATAGACACTAAGAAGAGTCAGTCTTCTTGTACTTAAGACGGCATTGTGCCTATTGTATTTAATTCCGATGCAATTTCTGTGTTTCATCGTCAATAAGAAGGTCAGAGGGATACAGTAAACCTAAAGTGAAGCATCGGAATGTATAACTAGTGTCACAGGAATGGTTCAAAACAGTCAGTAAAAGAGACAGTCTTCTTGTACTTAAGTCGGCATTGTGCATTTTGTATTTAATTCCGATGCAATTTCTTTGTTTCATCGTCAATAAGAAGGTCCAAGGGATACAGTAAACCTGAAGTGAAGAATCGGAATCTATAGCTAGTGTCACAGGAATGGTTCAAAACATAGACAGTAGGAAGAGTCAGTATTCTTGTACTTAAGTCACCATTGTGCCTTTTCTATTTAATTCCGATACAATTTCTGTGTTGCATCGTCAATAACAAGGCATTGGCATACAGTAAACCTGAAGTGAAGCATCGGAATCTATAACTAGTGTCACAGGAATGGTTCCAAACATAGACAGTAAGAAGAGTCAGTCTTCTTGTACTTAAGTCGGCATTGTGTCTTTTGTAATATATTGCGATGCAATTTCTGTGTTTCGTCGCCAATAAGAAGGTCCAAGGGATACAGTAATCTTGAAGTGAAGCATCGGAATCTATAACTAGTGTCACAGGAATGGTTCAAAACATAGACAGTAGGAAGAGTCAGTCTTCTTGTACTTAAGTCGGCATTGTGCCTTTTCTATTTAATTCCGATGCAATTTCTGTATTTCGACGCCAATAAGAAGGTCAGAGGGACACAGTGAACCGGAGGTGAAGCATCGGAATCTATAACTAGTGTCACAGGAATGGTTCAAAACATTGACAGTACGAAGAGTCAGTCTTCTTGTACTTAAGTCGGCATTGTGCCTTTTCTATTTAATTCCGATGCAATTTCAGTGTTTCGTCGCCAATAAGAAGGTCCAAGGGATAAGGTAATCTTGAAGTGAAGCATCGGAATCTATAACTAGTGTCACAGGAATGTTTCAAAACATAGACAGTAGGAAGAGTCAGTCATCTTGTACTTAAGTCGGCATTGTGCCTTTTCTATTTAATTCCGATGCAATTTCTGTATTTCGACGCCAATAAGAAGGTCAGAGGGATCCAGTGAACCGGAGGTGAAGCATCGGAATCTATAACTAGTGTCACAGGAATGGTTCAAAACATAGACAGTAGAAAGAGTCAGTCTTCTTGTACTTAAATCGGCATTGTGAATTTTCTGTTTAATTCCGATGCAATTTCTGTGTTTCGTCGCCAATAAGGAGGTCCAAAGGATACAGTACACCTGAAGTGGGGCAACTGAATGCATAACTAATGTCACACTAATCGTTCAAAACATAGACAGTAGGAAGTGACAGTCTTCTTGTACTTTAGTCGGCATTGTGCCTTTTCTATTTACTTCCGATGCAATTTCTGTGTTTCATCGTCAATAAGAAGGTCCTAAGGTTACAGTAAACCGGAAGTGAAGCATCGGAATCTATAACTAGTGTCACAGGAATGGTTCGAAACATAGTCAGTAAGAAGAGTCAGTCTTCTTGTACTTAAGTTGGCATTGTGCCTTTTGTATTTAATTCCGATGCAATTTCTGTGTTTCGTCGTCAATAAGAAGGTCAGAGGGATGCAGTAAACCTAAAGTGAAGCATCGGAATGTATAACTAGTGTCACTGGAATGGTTCAAAACATTCAGTAAAAGAGACAGTCTTCTTGTACTTAAGTCGGCATTGTGCATTTTGTATTTAATTCCGATGCAATTTCTGTGTTTCATCGTCAATAAGAAGGTCCAAGGGATACAGTAAACTGAAGTGAAGCATCGGAATCTATAACTAGTGTCACAGGAATGTTTCGAAACATAGACAGTAGGAAGAGTCAGTCTTCGTTTACTTAAGTCATCATTGTGCCTTTTCTATTTAATTCCGATGCAATTACTGTGTTTCATCGTCAAAAAGGAGATCAGAGGGATACAGTAAACCTGAAGTGAAGCATCGGAATCTATAACTAGTGTCACAGGAATGGTTCAAAACATAGACAGTGGGAAGAGTCAATCTTCTTGTACTTAAGTCGGCACTGTGCCTTTTCTATTTAATTCCGATGCAATTTCTGTGTTTCATCGTCAATAAGAAGGTCCTAGGGATAGAGAAAAACCTGAAGTGAAGCATTGGAATCTATAACTAGTGTCACAGGAATGGTTCAAAACATAGTCAGTAAGAAGAGTCAGTCTTCTTGTACTTAAGTCGGTATTGTGAATTTTGTATTTAACTCATAAGTAATTTCTGTGTTTCATCGTCAATACGAAGGTCCAAGGGATACAGTAAACCTGAAGTGAAGCATCGAAATCTATAACTAGTGTCACAGGAATGGTTCAAAACATAGACAGTAGGAAGAGTCAGTCTTCTTGTACTTAAGTCGGCATTGCGCCTTTTCTATTTAATTCCGATACAATTTCTGTGTTTCATCGTCAATAACAAGGCATAGGCATACAATAAACCTGATGTGAAGCATCTGAATCTGTAACTAGTGTCACAGGAATTTTTCCAAACATAGACAGTAAGAAGAGTCAGTCTTCTTGTACTTAAGTAGGCATTGTGTCTTTTGTAATTAATTGCAATGCAATTTCTGTGTTTCATCGTCAAAAAGGAGGTCAGAGGGATACAGTAAACCTGAAGTGAAGCATCGGAATCTATAACTAGTGTCACAGGAATGGTTCAAATCACAGACAGTAAGATGAGACAGTCTTCTTGTACTTAAGTCGGCATTGTGCCTTTTCTATTTAGTTCCGATGCAATTTCTGTTTTTCATCGTCAATAAGAAGGTCAAAGGGTTACAGTAAACCTGAAGTGAAGCATCGGAATCTATAACTAGTGTCACAGGAATGGTTCAAGACATATACAGTAGGAAGAGTCAGTCTTCTTGTACTTAAGTCGGCACTGTGCCTTTTCTATTCAATTCCGGTGCAATCTCTGTGTTTCGTCGCCAATAAGATGGTCCAAGGGATACAGTAATCTTGAAGTGAAGCATCGGAATCTATAACTAGTGTCACAGGAATGGTTCAAATCATAGACAGTAAGATGTGACAGTCTTCTTGTACTTAAGTCGGCATTGTGCCTTTTCTATTTAGTTCCGATGCAATTTCTGTGTTTCATCGTCAATAAGAAGGTCCAAGGGATACAGTAAACCTGAAGTGAAGCATCGGAATCTATAACTAGTGTCACAGGAATGGTTCAAAAATAGACAGTAGGAAGAGTCAGTCTTCTTGTACTTAAGTCGGCACTGTGCCTTCTCTAGTTAATTCCGATGCAATTTCTGTCTTTCGTCGCCAATAAGAAGGTCCAAGGGATACAGTAATCTAGAAGTGAAGCATCGGAATCTATAACTAGTGTCACAGGAGTGGTTCAAAGCATAGACGGTAGGAAGAGTCAGTCTTCTTGTACTTTAGTCGGCATTGTGCCGTTTCTATGTAATTCCGATGCAATTTCTGTGTATCATCGTCAATGAGAAGTTCAGAGGGATACAGTAAACCTGAAGTGAAGCATCGGAATCTATAACTAGTGTCACAGGAATGGTTCAAAGCATAGACAGTAAGAAGAGTTGGTCTTCTTTTACATAAGTCGGCATAGTGCCTTTTCTATTTTGTTCCGATGCAATTTCTGTGTTTCATCGTCAATAAGAATGTCCAAGGGATACAGTAAACCTGAAGTGAAGCATCGGAATCTATAACTAGTGTCACAGGAATGGTTCAAAACATAGACAGTAAGAAGAGCCAGTCTTTTTGTACTTAAGTCTGCATTGTGCCTTTTTCAATTTAATTCCGGTGCTATTAGTGTGTTACATCGTCAAT
Organism: Schistocerca serialis cubense; assembly: GCF_023864345.2. NCBI lineage: Eukaryota > Metazoa > Arthropoda > Insecta > Orthoptera > Acrididae > Schistocerca > Schistocerca serialis. Next base: position 33,853,042 of record NW_026047583.1, on the reverse strand, counting down.
AAGAAGGTAACAGGGATACTGTAAACCTGAAGTGAAGCATCGGAATCTCTAACTAGAGTCACAAGAATGGTTCAAAACATAGTCAGTAAGAAGAGTCAGTCTTCTTGTACTTAAGTCATCATTGTGCCTTTTGTATTTAATTCCGATGCAATTTCTGTGTTTCATCGTCAATACGAAGGTCCAAGGGATACAGTAAACCTGAAGTGAAGCATCGGAATCTGTAACAAGCGTCACAGGAATGGTTCAAAACATAGACAGTAAGAAGAGTCAGTCTTCTTGTACTTAAGTCGGCATTGTGCCTTGTCTATTTAATTCCGATGCAATTTCTGTGTTTCATCGTCAAAAAGAAGGTCAGAGGGATACAGTAAACCTGAAGTGAAGCATCGGAATCTATAACTAGTGTCACAGGAATGGTTAAAACATAGACAGTAGGAAGAGTCAATCTTCTTGTACTTAAGTCGGCATTGTGCCTTTTCTATTTAATTCCGATGCAATTTCTGTGTTTCATCGTCAAAAAGTTGGTCAGAGGGATACAGTAAACCTGAAGTGAAGCATCGGAATCTATAACTAGTGTCACAGGAATGGTTCAAAGAATAGACGGTAGGAAGAGTCAGTCTTCTTGTATATAAGTCGGCATTGTGCCGTTTCTATTTAATTCTGATGCAATTTCTGTGTTTCATCGTCAATAAGAAGGTCAGAGGGATACAGACAACCTGAAGTGAAGCATCGGAATCAATAACTAGTGTCACAGGTATGGTTCAAAACATAACCAGTAAGAAGAGTCGGTCTTCTTGTACTTAAGTCGGCATTGTGCCTTTTCTATTTTGTTCCGATGCAATTTCTGTGTTTCATCGTCAATAAGAATGTCTAAGGGATACAGTAAACCTGAAGTGAAGCATCGGAATCTAAAACTAATGTCACAAGAGTGGTTCAAACCATAGACAGTAAGAAGAGTAAGTGTTCTTGTACTTAAGTCGGCATTCTGCCTTTTGTACTTAATTCCGATGCAATTTCTGTGTTTCATCGTCAAATAGGAGGTCAGAGGGATACAGTAAACCTGAAGTGTAGCATCGGAATCTATAACTAGTGTCACAGGAATGGTTCAAAACATAGACAGTAGGAAGAGTCAGTCTTCTTGTACTTAAGTTGCCTTATGAGTTTTGTATTTAATTCCGATGCAATATCTGTGTTTCATCGTCAATAAGAAGGTCCAAGGGATACAGTAAACCTGAAGTGAAGCATCGGAATCTATAACTAGTGTCACAGGAATGGTTCAAAACATAGACAGTAAGAAGAGTCAGTCTTTTTGTACTTAAGTCTGCATTGTGCCTTTTTCAATTTAATTCCGATGCTATTAGTGTGTTACATCGTCAATAAGAAGGTCACAGGGATACTGTAAACCTGAAGTGTAGCATCGGAATCCCTAACTAGAGTCACAATAATGGTTCAAAACATAGTCAGTAAGAAGAGTCAGTCTTCTTGTACTTAAGTCGGCATTGTGCCTTTTGTATTTAATTCCGATGCAATTTCTGTGTTTCATCGTCAATACGAAGGTCCAAGGGATACAGTAAACCTGAAGTGAAGCATCGGAATCTGTAACTAGCGTCACAGGAATGGTTCAAAACATAGACACTAAGAAGAGTCTGTCTGCTTGTACTTAAGACGGCTTTGTGCCTTTTCTATTTAATTCCGATGCAATTTCTGTGTTTCATCTTCAATAAGTAGGTCAGAGGGATACAGTGAACCTGAGGTGAAGCATCGGAATCTATAACCAGTGTCACAGGAATGGGTCGAATCACAGTCAGTAAGAAGAGTCAGTCTTCTTGTACTTAAGTTGGCATTGTGCCTTTTGTATTTTACTCCGATGCAATTTCTGTGTTTCATCGTCAAAAAGAAAGTCAGAGGGATACAGTAATTCGGAAGTGAAGCATCGGAATCTATAACTGGTGTCACAGGAATGGTTCAAAACATAGACAGTAAGAAGAGTCAGTCTTCTTGTACTGAAGTCGGCATTGTGCCTTGTCTATTTAATTCCGATGCAATTTCTGTGCTTCATCGTCAAAAAGAAGGTCAGAGGGATACAGTAAACCTGATGTGAAGCATCGGAATCTATAACTAGTGTCACAGGAATGGTTAAAACATAGACAGTAGGAAGAGTCAATCTTCTTGTACTTAAGTCGGCATTGTGCCTTTTCTATTTAATTCCGATGCAATATCTGTGTATCATCGTCAAAAAGAAGGTCAGAGGGATAGAGTAAACCTGAAGTGAATAATCGGAATCTATAACTAGTGTCACAGCAATGGTTCAAATCATAGGCAGTAGGAAGAGAATGTCTTCTTGTACTTAAGTCGGCATTGTGCCTTTTGTATTTAATTCCGATGCACTATCTGTGTTTCATCGTCAATAAGAAGATCCAAGGGATACAGTAAACCTGAAATGAAGCATCGGAATCTATAACTAGTGTCACAGGAATGGATCAAAACATAAAGAGTAAGAAGAGTCAGTCTTCTTGTACTTAAGTCGGCATTAAGCCCTTGTCAATTTCAATCCGATGCAATTACTGTGTTTCATCGTCAATAAGAAGGTCAGAGGGATACAGTAAACCTGAAGTGAAGCACCGGAATCTCTAACTAGTGTCACAGGAATGGTTCAAAACATAGTGAGTAAGAAGAGTCAGTCCTCTCGTACTTAAGTCGGCTTTGTGCCTTTTGTATTTAATTCCGATGCAATTTCTGTGTTTCATCGTCAATAAGAAGGTCCAAGGGATACAGTAAACCTGAAGTGAAGCGTCGGAATGTGTAACTAGCGTCACAGGAATGGTTCAAACTATAGACACTAAGAAGAGTCAGTCTGCTTGCACTTAAGACGGCATTGTGCCTTTTCTATTTACCTCCGATGCAATTTCTGTGTTTCATCGTCAATAAGAAGGTCAGAGGGATACAGTACACCTGAAGTGAAGCATCGGAATCTATAACTAGTGTCACAGGAATGGTTCAAAATAGTCAGTAAGAAGAGTCAGTCTTCTTGTACTTAAGTCGGCATTGTGCATTTCGTATTTAATTCCGATGCAATTTCTGTGTTTCACCGTGAATAAGAAGGTCCAAGGGATACAGTAATCCTGAAGTGAAGCATCGGAATCTATAACTAGTGTCACAGGCATGGTTCAAAACATAGACACTAATAAGAGTCAGTCTTCTTGTACTTATGTCGGCATTAGGCCTTTTGTATTTAGTTCCGATGCATCTTCTGTGTTTCACCGTCAATAAGAAGGTCCAAGGGGTACAGTAAACCTGAAGTGAAGCATCGGAATGTGTAACTAGCGTCACAGGAAAGGTTCAAAAAATAGACACTAAGAAGAGTCAGTCTGCTTGTACTTAAGACGGCATTGTGCCTTTTCTATTTAATTCCGATGCAATTTCTGTGTTTCATCGTCAATAAGGTCAGAGGGATACAGTGAACCTGAGGTGAAGCATCGGAATCTATAACTAGTGTCACAGGAATGGTTCAAAACATAGACAGTAGGAAGAGTCAGTCTTCTTGTACGTAAGTCGGCATTGTGCCTTTTCTATTTAATTCCGATGCAATTTCTGTGTTGGATCGTCAATAAGAAGGTCAGAGGGAAACAGTAAACCTGAAGTGAAGCATCGGAATCTATAACTAGTGTCACAGGAATGGTTCAAAACATAGTCAGTAAGAAGAGTCAGTCTTCTTGTACTTAAGTCGGCATTGTGCCTTTTGTACTTAATAATGATGCAATTTCTGTGTTTCATCGACAATAAGAAGGTCCAAGAGATACAGTAAACTCGAAGTGAAGATTCGGAAACTATAACTAGTGTCACAGGAATGGTTCAAAACATAGACAGTAAGAAGAGTCAGTCTTTTTGTACCAAAGTCGGCATTGTGCCTTAGTCAATTTAATTCCGATGCTGTTAGTGCTTTACATCGTCAATATGAAGGTCAGAGGGATACAGTAAACCTGAAGTGAAGCATAGGAATCTCTAACTAGTGTCACAAGAATGGTTCAAAACATAGTCAGTAAGAAGAGTCAGTCTTCTTGTACTTAAGTCGGCATTGTGCCTTTTGTATTTAATTCCGATGCAATTTCTGTGTTTCATCGTTAATACGAAGGTCCAATGGATACAGTAAACCTGAGGTGAAGCATCGGAATCTGTACCTAGCGTCACAGGAATGGTTCAAAACATAGACACTAAGAAGAGTCAGTCTGCTTGTACTTAAGACGGCATTGTGCCTTTTCTATTTAATTCCGATGCATTTTCTGAGTTTCATCTTCAATAAATTGGTCAGAGGGATACAGTGAACCTGAGGTGAAGCATCGGAATCTATAACTAGTGTCACAGGAATGGTTCGAATCATAGTCAGTGAGAAGAGTCAGTATTCTTGTACTTAAGTTGGCATTGTGCTTTTTGTATTTTATTCCGATGCAATTTCTGTGTTTCATCGTCTATAAGAAGGTCCGAGGGATACAGAAAAGCAGAAGTGAAGCATCGGAATCTATAACTAGTGTCACAAGAATGGATCAAAACAGTCAGTAAGAAGAGCCAGTCTTCTTGTACTTAAGTCGGCATTGTGCATTTTGTATTTAATTCCGATGCAATTTCTGTGTTTCATCGTTAATAAGAAGGTCCAAGGGATACAGTAAATCTGAAGTGAAGCATCGGAATCTATAACTGGTGTCACGGGAATGGTTCAAAACATAGACAGTAAGAAGAGTCAGTCTTCTTGTACTTAAGTCGGCATTGTGCCTTTTGTATTTAATTCCAATACAATATCTGTGTTTCATCGTCAAATAGAAGGTCAGAGGGATACAGTAAATCTGAAGTGAAGCATCGGAACCTGTAACTATTGTCACAGGGACGGTTAAAACATAGACAGTAGGAAGAGTCAATCTTCTTGTACTTAAGTCGGCATTGTGCCTTTTCTATTTAATTCCGATGCAATTTCTGTGTTTCATCCTCAAAAAGAAGGTCAGAGGGATACAGTAAACCTGAAGTGAAGCATCGGAATCTATAACTAGTGTCACAGGAACGGATCAAAACATAGACAGTAAGAAGAGTCAGTCTTCTTGTACTTAAGTCGGCATTGTGCCTTTGCTATTTAATTCCGATGCAATTTCTGTATTTCGTCGCCAATAAGAAGGTCAGAGGGATACAGTGAACCGGAGGTGAAGCATCGGAATCTATAACTAGTGTCACAGGAATGGTTGAAAACATAGACAGTAGGAAGAGTCAGTCTTCTTTTACTTAAATCGGCATTGTGAATTTTCTATTTAATTCCGATGCAATTTCTGCGTTTCGTCGCCAATAAGGAAGTCCAAAGGATACAGTAAACCTGAAGTGAGGCATCTGAATCCATAACTAATGTCACAGGAATCGTTTAAAGCATAGACAGTAGGAAGAGTCAGTCTTCTTGTACTTAAGTCAGCATTGTGTCTTTCGTATTTAGTTCCGATGCAATTTCTGTGTTTCATCGTCAATAAGAAGGTCCTAGGGTTACAGTAAACCTGAAGTGAAGCATCGGAATCTATAACTAGTGTCACAGGAATGGCTCGAAACATAGTCAGTAAGAAGAGTCAGTCTTCTTGTACTTAAGTTGGCATTGTGCCTTTTGTATTTAATTCCGATGCAATTTCTGTGTTTTATCGTCAATAAGAAGGTCAGAGGGATACAATAAACCTAAAGTGAAGCATCGGAATCTATAACTAGTGGCACAGGAATCGATCAAAACAGTCAGTAAAAAGAGTCAGACTTCTTGTACTTAAGTCGGCATTGTGCATTTTGTATTTAAATCCGATGCATCGTCTGTGTTTCATCGTCAATAGGAAGGTCCAAGGGATACAGTAAACCTGAAGTGAAGCATCGGAATCTATAACTAGTGTCACAGGAATGGTTCAAAACATAGACAGTAGGAAGAGTCAGTCATCTTGTACTTAAGCCGGCATTGTGCTTTTCTATTTAATTCCGATGCAATTTCTGTGTTTCATCGTCAAAAAGGAGGTCAGAGGGATACAGTAAACCTGAAGTGAAGCATCGGAATCTATAACTACTGTCAGAGGAATGGTTAAAACATAGAAAGTAGGAAGAGTCAATTTTCTTGTACTTAAGTCGGCATTGTGCCTTTTCTATTTAATTCCGATGCAATTTCTGTGTTTCGTCGTCAATAAGAAGGTCCAAGGGATACAGTAAACTTGAAGTGAATCATCGGAATCTATAACTAGTGTCACAGGAATGGTTCAAAGCATAGACAGTAAGAAGAGTCAGTCTTCTTGTACTTAAGTCGGCATTGTGCCTATTGTATTTAACTCCTAAGCAATATCTGTGTTTCATCGTCAATACGAAGGTCCAAGGGATACAGAAAACCTGAAGTGAAGCATCGGAATCTATAACTAGTGCCACCGGAATGGTTCAAAACATAGATAGTAGGAAGAGTCAGTCATCTTGTACTTATGTCGGCATTGCGCCTTTTGTATTTAATTCCGATGCAATATCTGTGCTTCATCGACAAAAAGATGGTCAGAGGGATACAGTAAACCTGAAGTGAAGCATCGGAATCTATAACTAGTGTCACAGGAGTGGTTCAAAACATAAACAGTAGGAAGAGTCAGTCTTCTTGTACGTAAGTCGGCATTGTGCCTTTTCTATATAATTCCGATGCAATTTCTGTGTTTCATCGTCAATAAGAAGGTCAGAGGGATACAGTAAACCTGAAGTGAAGCATCGGAATCTATAACTAGAGTCACAGGAATGGTTCAAAATAGTCAGTAAGGAGAGTCAGTCTTCTTGTACTTAAGTCGGCATTGTGTATTTTGTATTTAATTCCGATGGAATTTCTGTGTTTCACCGTCAATAAGAAGGTCCAAGGGATACCGTAAACCTGAAGTGACGCATCGGAATCTATAACTAGTGTCACAGGAATGGTTCAAAACATAGACAGTAGGGAGAGTCAGTCTTCTTGTACTTTAGTCGGCATTGTGCCTTTTCTATTTCATTCCGATGCATTTTCAGTGTTTCGTCGTCAATAAGAAGGTCCAAATGATACAGTAAACCTGAAGTGAAGCATCGGAATCTAAAACTAGTGTCACAGGAATACTTCAAAACATAAACAGTAAGAAGAGTCAGTCTTCTTGTACTTAAGTCGGCATTGTGCCCTTTGTATTTAATTCCGATGCAATTTCTGTGTTACATCGTCAAAAAGAAGGTCAGACTGATACAGTAAACGTGAAGTGAAGCATCGGAATCTATAGCTAGTGTCACAGGAATGGTTATAACATAGACAGTAGGAAGAGTAAGTCTTCATGTACTTAAGTCGGTATTCTGATTTTTTATTTAATTCCGATGCAATTTCTGTGTTTCATCGTCAAAAAGAAGGTAAGAGGGATACAGTAAACCTGAAGTAAAGCATCGGAATATATAACTAGTCTCACAGGAATGGTTCAAAACATAGACAGTAAGAAGAGTCAGTCTTCTTGTACTTAAAGCGGCATTGTGCCTTTTCTATTTGATTCCGATGCAATTTCTGTATTTCGTCGCCAATAAGAAGGTCCAAAGGTTACAGTAAACCTGAAGTGAAGCATCGAAATCTATAACTAGTGTCACAGGAATGGTTCAAAACATAGACAGTAGGAAGAGTCAGTCTTCTTGTACTTAAGTCGGCATTGTGCGTTTTGTATTTAATTCCGATGCAATTTCTGTGTTTCATCGTCAATAAGAAGGTCCAAGGGATACAGTAAACCTGAAGTGAAGCATCAGAATCTGTAACTAGCGTCACAGGAATGGTTCAAAACATAGACAGTAGGAAGAGTCAGTCTTCTTGTACTTATGTCGGCATTGTGCCTTTTGTATTTAATTCCGATGCACTATCTGTATTTCGTCGCCAATAAGAAGGTCCAAAGGTTACAGTAAACCTGAAGTGAAGCATCGAAATCTATAAATAATGTCACAGGAATCGTTCAAATCATAGACAGTAGGAAGAGTCAGTCTTCTTGTATTTAAGTCGGCATTGTGCCTTTTGTATCTAATTCCGGTGCAATTTCTGTGTTTCATCGTCAATACGAAGGTCCAAGGGATACAGTAAACCTGAAGTGAAGCATCGGAATCTATAACTAGTGTCACAGGATTGGTTCAAAACATAGACAGTAAGAAGAGTCAGTCTTCTTGTACTTAAGTCGGCATTGTGCCTTTTGTAATTAACTCCGAAGCAATTTCTGTGATTCATCGTCAATACGAAGGTCCAAGGGATACAGTAAACCTGAAGTGAAGCATCGGAATCTATAACTAGTGTCACAGGAATGGTTCAAATTATAGTCAGTAAGAAGAGTCAGTCTTCTTGTACTTAAGTCGGCATTGTGCCTTTTGTATTTAATTCCGATGTGATTTCTGTGTTTCATCGTCAAAAAGAAGGTCAGAGGGATACAGTAAACCTGAAGTGAAGCATCGGAATCTATAACTAGTGTCACAGATATGGTTCAAAACATAGACAGTAGGAACAGTCAGTCTCCTTTACTTATCTCGGCATTGTGCCTTTTCTATTTAATTCCGATGCAATTTCTGTGGTTCATCGTCAAAAAGAAGGTCATAGGGATACAGTAAACATGAAGTGAAGCATCGGAATCTATAACTAGTGTCACAGAAATGGTTCAAAACATAGACAGTAGGGAGAGTCAGTCTTCTTGTACTTTAGTCGGCATTGTGCCTTTTCTATTTAGTTCCGATGCAATTTCAGTGTTTCGTCGTCAATGAGATGGTCCAAATGATACAGTAAACCTGAAGTGAAGCATCGGAATCTATAACTAGTGTCACAGGAATGGTTCAAAACATTGACAGTAGGAATAGTCAGTCTTCTTGTACTTATGTCTGCATTGTGCCTTTTCTATTTAATTCCGATGCTATTTCTGTGTTTCATCGTCAAAAAGAAGGTCAGAGGGATAGAGTAAACCTGAAGTGAATAATCGGAATCCATAACTAGTGTCACAGGAATGGTTCAAAACATAGACAGTAGGAAGAGTCAGTCTTCTTGTACTTAAGACGGCAGTGTGCCTTTTCTATATAATTCCGATGATATTTCTGTGTTTCGTCTTCAATAAGAAGGTCAGAGGGATACAGTGAACCTGAGGTAAAGCATCGGAATCTATAACTAGTGTCACAGGAATGGTTCAAAACATAAACAGTAGGAAGAGTCAGTCTTCTTGTACTTAAGTCGGCATTGTGCCTTTTCTATTTAATTCCGATGCAATTTCTGTGTTTCGTTGCCAATAAGAAGGTCCAAAGGATACAGTAAACCTGAAGTGAAGCATCGGAATCCATTACTAATGTCACAGGAATCGTTCAAAACACAGTCAGTAGGAAGAGTCAGTCTTCTTGTACTGAAGTCGGCATTGTGTCTTTTGTATTTAGTTCCGATGCAATTTCTTTGTTTCGTCGTTAATAAGATGGTAGAGGGATACAGTAAACCTGAAGTGAAACATCGGAATCTATAACTAGTGTCACAGGAATTGTTCAAAACATAGACAGTAAGAAGAGTCAGTCTTCTTGTATTTGGGTCGGCATTGTGCATTTTCTATTTAATTCCGATGCATTTTCTGTATTTCGTCGCCAATTTTGAAGGTCCAAAGGATACAGTAAACCTGAAGTGAAGCATCGGAAACTATAACTAAAGTCACAGGAATCGTTCAAAACATCAACAGTAGGAAGAGTCAGTCTTCTTGTACTTAACTCGGCATTGTGCCTTATCTATTTAATTCCGATGCAATTTCTGTGCTTCATCGTCAAAAAGATGGTCAGAGAGATACAGTAAACATGAAGTGAAGCATCGGAATCTATAACTAATGTCACAGGAATGGTTCAAAACATAGACAGTAGGGAGAGTCAGTCTTCTTGTACTTAACTCGGCATTGTGCCTTTTCTATTTAATTCCGATGCAATTTCTGTGGTTCATCGTCAAAAAGAAGGTCAGAGAGATACAGTAAACATGAAGTGAAGCATCGGAAACTATAACTAAAGTCACAGGAATCGTTCAAAACATCGACAGTAGGAAGAGTCAGTCTTCTTGTACTTAACTCGGCATTGTGCCTTTTCTATTTAATTCCGATGCAATTTCTGTGGTTCATCGTCAAAAAGAAGGTCAGAGAGATACAGTAAACCTGAAGTGAAGCATCGGAATCTGTAACTAGTGTCACAGGAATGATTCAAAACAGTCAGTAAGAAGAGTCAGTCTTCTTGTACTTAAGTCGGCATTGTGCCTTTTGTATTTAATTCCAATGCAATTTCTGTGTCTCATCGTCAATAAGAAGGTCCAAGGGATACAGTAAACATGAAGTGAAGCATCGGAATCTATAACTAGTGTCACAGGAATGGTTCAAAATATTGACAGTAGGAATAGTCAGTCTTCTTGTACTTAAGTCTGCATTGTGCCTTTTCTATTCAATTCCGATGCCATTTCTGTGTTTCATCGTCAAAAAGAAGGTCAGAGGGATAGAGTAAACCTGAAGCGAATAATCGGAATCCATAACTAGTGTCACAGGAATGGTTCAAAACATAGACAGTAGGAAGAGTCAGTCTTCTTGTACTTAAGTCGGCATTGTGCCTTTTGTATTTAATTCCGATGCACTATCTGTGTTTCATCGTCAATAAGAAGATGCAAGGGATACAGTAAACCTGAAAAGAAGCATCGGAATCTATAACTAGTGTCACAGGAGTGGTTCACAACATAGACAGCAGGAGGAGTCTGTCTACATGTACTTAAGTCGGCATTGTGCCTTTTGTATTTATTTCCGATGCAATTTCTGTGTTTCATCGTCAATAAGAAGGTCAGAGGGATACAGTAAGCCTGAAGTGCGGCATCGGAATCTATAACTAGTGTCACAGGAATGGTTCAAAACATAGTCAGCAAGAAGAGTCAGTCTTCTTGTACTTAAGTCATCATTGTGCCTTTTGTATTTAATTGCGATGCTATTTCTGTGTTTCATCGTCAATAAGAAGGTCCAAGGGATACAGTAAACCTGAAGTGGAGCATCGGAATCTATAACTAGTGTCACAGGAATGGTTCAAAACATAGACAGTAAGAAGAGTCAGTCTTTTTGTACTTAAGTCGGCATTGTGCCATTTTCAATTTAATTCCGATGCAATTAGTGTGTTTCATAGTCAATATGAAGGTCAGAGGGATACAGTAAACCTGAAGTGAAGCATCGGAATCTATAACTAGTGTCACAGGAATGGTTCATATCAGTCAGTAAGAAGTGTCAGTCTTCTTGTACTTAAGTCGGCATTGTGCATTTTGTATTTAATTCCGCTGCAATCTCTGTGTTTCATCGTCAATAAGAAGGTCCCAGGGATACAGTAAACCTGAAGTGAAGCATCGGAATCTATAACTAGTGTGACAGGAATGGTTCAAAACAGTCAGTAAGAAGAGTCAGTCTTCTTGTACTTAAGTCGGCATTGTGCCTTTTCTATTTAATTCCGATGCAATTTCTGTGTTTCAGCGTCAATAAGATGGTCCAAGGGATACAGTAAACCTGAAGTGAAGCATCGGAATGTGTAACTAGCGTCACAGGAATGGTTCAAAACATAGACACTAAGAAGAGTCAGACTGCTTGTACTTAAGTCGGCATTGTGCATTTTATATTTAATTCCGATGCATTTTCTGTATTTCGTCGCCAATAAGAAGGCCCAAAGGATACAGTAAACCTGAAGTGAAGCATCGGAATCTATAACTAAAGTCACAGGAATCGTTAAAAAAACATCGACAGTAGGAAGAGTCAGTCTTCTTGTACTTAACTCGTCGTTGTGCCTTTTCTATTTAATTCCGATGCTATTTCTGTGTTTCGTCGTCAATAAGAAGGTCCAAGGGATACAGTAAACTTGAGGTGAATCATCGGAATCTATAACTAGTGTCACAGGAATGGTTCAAAGCATAGACAGTAAGAAGAGTCAGTCTTCTTGTACTTAAGTCGGCATTGTGCCTATTGTATTTAACTCCTAAGCAATATCTGTGTTTCATCGTCAATACGAAGGTCCAAGGGATACAGAAAACCTGAAGTGAAGCATCGGAATCTATAACTAGTGTCACAGGAATGGTTCAAAACATAGACAGTAGGAAGAGTCAGTCATCTTGTACTTAAGCCGGCATTGTGCTTTTCTATTTAATTCCGATGCAATTTCTGTGTTTCATCGTCAAAAAGGAGGTCAGAGGGATACAGTAAACCTGAAGTGAAGCATCGGAATCTATAACTAGTGTCAGAGGAATGGTTAAAACATAGAAAGTAGGAAGAGTCAATCTTCTTGTACTTAAGTCGGCATTGTGCCTTTTCTACTTAATTCCGATGCAATTTCTGTGTTTCGTCGTCAATAAGAAGGTCCAAGGGATACAGTAAACTTGAAGTGAATCATCGGAATCTATAACTAGTGTCACAGGAATGGTTCAAAGCATAGACGGTAAGAAGAGTCAGTCTTCTTGTACTTAAGTCGGCATTGTGCCTATTGTATTTAACTCCTAAGCAATATCTGTGTTTCATCGTCAATACGAAGGTCCAAGGGATACAGAAAACCTGAAGTGAAGCATCGGAATGTATAACTAGTGCCACCGGAATGGTTCAAAACATAGATAGTAGGAAGAGTCAGTCATCTTGTACTTATGTCGGCATTGTGCCTTTTGTATTTAATTCCGATGCAATATCTGTGCTTCATCGACAAAAAGATGGTCAGAGGGATACAGTAAACCTGAAGTGAAGCATCGGAATCTATAACTAGTGTCACAGGAGTGGTTCAAAACATAAACAGTAGGAAGAGTCAGTCTTCTTGTACGTAAGTCGGCATTGTGCCTTTTCTATATAATTCCGAAGCAATTTCTGTGTTTCATCGTCAATAAGAAGGTCAGAGGGATACAATAAACCTGAAGTGAAGCATCGGAATCTATAACTAGAGTCACAGGAATGGTTCAAAATAGTCAGTAAGGAGAGTCAGTCTTCTTGTACTTAAGTCGGCATTGTGTATTTTGTATTTAATTCCGATGGAATTTCTGTGTTTCACCGTCAATAAGAAGGTCCAAGGGATACCGTAAACCTGAAGTGACGCATCGGAATCTATAACTAGTGTCACAGGAATGGTTCAAAACATAGACAGTAGGGAGAGTCAGTCTTCTTGTACTTTAGTCGGCATTGTGCCTTTTCTATTTCATTCCGATGCATTTTCAGTGTTTCGTCGTCAATAAGAAGGTCCAAATGATACAGTAAACCTGAAGTGAAGCATCGGAATCTAAAACTAGTGTCACAGGAATGGTTCAAAACATAAACAGTAAGAAGAGTCAGTCTTCTTGTGCTTAAGTCGGCATTGTGCCCTTTGTATTTAATTCCGATGCAATTTCTGTGTTACATCGTCAAAAAGAAGGTCAGACTGATACAGTAAACGTGAAGTGAAGCATCGGAATCTATAGCTAGTGTCACAGGAATGGTTATAACATAGACAGTAGGAAGAGTAAGTCTTCATGTACTTAAGTCGGTATTCTGATTTTCTCTTTAATTCCGATGCAATTTCTGTGTTTCATCGTCAAAAAGAAGGTAAGAGCTATACAGTAAACCTGAAGTAAAGCATCGGAATATATAACTAGTCTCACAGGAATGGTTCAAAACATAGACAGTAAGAAGAGTCAGTCTTCTTGTACTTAAAGCGGCATTGTGCCTTTTCTATTTGATTCCGATGCAATTTCTGTATTTCGTCGCCAATAACAAGGTCCAAAGGTTACAGTAAACCTGAAGTGAAGCATCGAAATCTATAACTAGTGTCACAGGAATGGTTCAAAACATAAACAGTAAGAAGAGTCACTCTTCTTGTACTTAAGTCGGCATTGTGCATTTTGTATTTAATTCCGATCCAATTTATGTGTTTCATCGTCAATAAGAAGGTCAGAGTGATACTGTAAACCTGAAGTGAAGCATCGGAATCTGTAACTAGTGTCACAGGAATGGTTCAAAACAGTCAGTAAGAAGAGTCAGTCTTCTTGTACTTAAGTCGGCATTTTGCCTTTTGTATTTAATTCCAATGCAATTTCTGTGTTTCATCGTCAATAAGAAGGTCCAAGGGATACAGTAAACGTGAAGAGAAGCATCGGAATCTATAACTAGTGTCACAGGAATGGTTCAAAACATTGACAGTAGGAATAGTCAGTCTTCTTGTACTTAAGTCTGCATTGTGCCTTTTCTATTTAATTCCGATGCTATTTCTGTGTTTCATCGTCAAAAAGAAGGTCAGAGGGATAGAGTAAACCTGAAGTGAATAATCGGAATCCATAACTAGTGTCACAGGAATGGTCCAAAACATAGACAGTAGGAAGAGTCAGTCTTCTTGTACTTAAGTCGGCATTGTGCCTTTTGTATTTAATTCCGATGCAATTTCTGTGTTTCATCGTCAATAAGAAGGTCCAAGGGATACAGTAAACCTGAAGTGAAGCATCAGAATCTGTAACTAGCGTCACAGGAATGGTTCAAAACATAGACAGTAGGAAGAGTCAGTCTTCTTATACTTAAGTCGGCATTGTGCCTTTTGTATTTAATTCCGATGCACTATCTGTATTTCGTCGCCAATAAGAAGGTCCAAAGGTTACAGTAAACCTGAAGTGAAGCATCGAAATCTATAAATAATGTCACAGGAATCGTTCAAATCATAGACAGTAGGAAGAGTCAGTCTTCTTGTATTTAAGTCGGCATTGTGCCTTTTGTATCTAATTCCGGTGCAATTTCTGTGTTTCATCGTCAATACGAAGGTCCAAGGGATACAGTAAACCTGAAGTGAAGCATCGAAATCTATAACTAGTGTCACAGGATTGGTTCAAAACATAGACAGTAAGAAGAGTCAGTCTTCTTGTACTTAAGTCGGCATTGTGCCTTTTGTAATTAACTCCGAAGCAATTTCTGTGATTCATCGTCAATACGAAGGTCCAAGGGATACAGTAAACCTGAAGTGAAGCATCGGAATCTAAAACTAGTGTCACAGGAATGGTTCAAATTATAGTCAGTAAGAAGAGTCAGTCTTTTTGTACTTAGGTCGGCATTGTGCCTTTTGTATTTAATTCCGATGTGATTTCTGTGTTTCATCGTCAAAAAGAAGGTCAGAGGGATACAGTAAACCTGAAGTGAAGCATCGGAATCTATAACTAGTGTCACAGATATGGTTCAAAACATAGACAGTAGGAACAGTCAGTCTCCTTTACTTATCACGGCATTGTGCCTTTTCTATTTAATTCCGATGCAATTTCTGTGGTTCATCGTCAAAAAGAAGGTCATAGGGATACAGTAAACATGAAGTGAAGCATCGGAATCTATAACTAGTGTCACAGAAATGGTTCAAAACATAGACAGTAGGAAGAGTCAGTCTTCTTGTACTGAAGTCGGCATTGTGTCTTTTGTATTTAGTTCCGATGCAATTTCTTTGTTTCGTCGTTAATAAGATGGTAGAGGGATACAGCAAACCTGAAGTGAAACATCGGAATCTATAACTAGTGTCACAGGAATTGTTCAAAACATAGACAGTAAGAAGAGTCAGTCTTCTTGTATTTAGGTCGGCATTGTGCATTTTCTATTTAATTCCGATGCATTTTCTGTATTTCGTCGCCAATAAGAAGGTCCAAAGGATACAGTAAACCTGAAGTGAAGCATCGGAAACTATAACTAAAGTCACAGGAATCGTTCAAAACATCGACAGTAGGAAGAGTCAGTCTTCTTGTACTTAACTCGGCATTGTGCCTTATCTATTTAATTCCGATGCAATTTCTGTGCTTCATCGTCAAAAAGATGGTCAGAGAGATACAGTAAACATGAAGTGAAGCATCGGAATCTATAACTAATGTCACAGGAATGGTTCAAATCATAGACAGTAGGGAGAGTCAGTCTTCTTGTACTTAAGTCGGCATTGTGCCTTTTCTATTTCATTCCGATGCATTTTCTGTATTTCGTCGCCAATAAGAAGGTCCAAAGATACAGTAAACCTGAAGTGAAGCATCGGAAACTATAACTAAAGTCACAGGATTCGTTCAAAACATCGACAGTAGGAAGAGTCAGTCTTCTTGTACTTAACTCGGCATTGTGCCTTTTCTATTTAATTCCGATGCAATTTCTGTGGTTCATCGTCAAGAAGAAGGCCAGAGAGATACAGTAAACATGAAGTGAAGCATCGAAAACTATAACTAAAGTCACAGGAATCGTTCAAAACATCGACAGTAGGAAGAGTCTGTCTTCTTGTACTTAACTCGGCATTGTGCCTTTTCTATTTAATTCCGATGCAATTTCTGTGGTTCATCGTCAAAAAGAAGGTCAGAGAGATACAGTAAACCTGAAGTGAAGCATCGGAATCTGTAACTAGTGTCACAGAAATGATTCAAAACAGTCAGTAAGAAGAGTCAGTCTTCTTGTACTTAAGTCGGCATTGTGCCTTTTGTATTTAATTCCAATGCAATTTCTGTGTCTCATCGTCAATAAGAAGGTCCAAGGGATACAGTAAACATGAAGTGAAGCATCGGAATCTATAACTAGTGTCACAGGAATGGTTCAAAATATTGACAGTAGGAATAGTCAGTCTTCTTGTACTTAAGTCTGCATTGTGCCTTTTCTATTCAATTCCGATGCCATTTCTGTGTTTCATCGTCAAAAAGAAGGTCAGAGAGATACAGTAAACATGAAGTGAAGCATCGGAAACTATAACTAAAGTCACAGGAATCGTTCAAAACATCGACAGTAGGAAGAGTCAGTCTTCTTGTACTTAACTCGGCATTGTGCCTTTTCTATTTAATTCCGATGCAATTTCTGTGGTTCATCGTCAAAAAGAAGGTCAGAGAGATACAGTAAACCTGAAGTGAAGCATCGGAATCTGTAACTAGTGTCACAGGAATGATTCAAAACAGTCAGTAAGAAGAGTCAGTCTTCTTGTACTTAAGTCGGCATTGTGCCTTTTGTATTTAATTCCAATGCAATTTCTGTGTCTCATCGTCAATAAGAAGGTCCAAGGGATACAGTAAACATGAAGTGAAGCATCGGAATCTATAACTAGTGTCACAGGAATGGTTCAAAATATTGACAGTAGGAATAGTCAGTCTTCTTGTACTTAAGTCTGCATTGTGCCTTTTCTATTCAATTCCGATGCAATTTCTGTGTTTCATCGTCAAAAAGAAGGTCAGAGGGATAGAGTAAACCTGAAGTGAATAATCGGAATCCATAACTAGTGTCACAGGAATGGTTCAAAACATAGACAGTAGGAAGAGTCAGTCTTCTTGTACTTAAGTCGGCATTGTGCCTTTTGTATTTAATTCCGATGCACTATCTGTGTTTCATCGTCAATAAGAAGATGCAAGGGATACAGTAAACCTGAAAAGAAGCATCGGAATCTATAACTAGTGTCACAGGAGTGGTTCACAACATAGACAGCAGGAGGAGTCTGTCTACATGTACTTAAGTCGGCATTGTGCCTTTTGTATTTATTTCCGATGCAATTTCTGTGTTTCATCGTCAATAAGAAGGTCAGAGGGATACAGTAAGCCTGAAGTGCGGCATCGGAATCTATAACTAGTGCCACAGGAATGGTTCAAAACATAGTCAGCAAGAAGAGTCAGTCTTCTTGTACTTAAGTCATCATTGTGCCTTTTGTATTTAATTGCGATGCTATTTCTGTGTTTCATCGTCAATAAGAAGGTCCAAGGGATACAGTAAACCTGAAGTGGAGCATCGGAATCTATAACTAGTGTCACAGGAATGGTTCAAAACATAGACAGTAAGAAGAGTCAGTCTTTTTGTACTTAAGTCGGCATTGTGCCATTTTCAATTTAATTCCGATGCAATTAGTGTGTTTCATAGTCAATATGAAGGTCAGAGGGATACAGTAAACCTGAAGTGAAGCATCGGAATCTATAACTAGTGTCACAGGAATGGTTCATATCAGTCAGTAAGAAGTGTCAGTCTTCTTGTACTTAAGTCGGCATTGTGCATTTTGTATTTAATTCCGCTGCAATCTCTGTGTTTCATCGTCAATAAGAAGGTCCAAGGGATACAGTAAACCTGAAGTGAAGCATCGGAATCTATAACTAGTGTGACAGGAATGGTTCAAAACAGTCAGTAAGAAGAGTCAGTCTTCTTGTACTTAAGTCGGCATTGTGCCTTTTCTATTTAATTCCGATGCAATTTCTGTGTTTCAGCGTCAATAAGATGGTCCAAGGGATACAGTAAACCTGAAGTGAAGCATCGGAATGTGTAACTAGCGTCACAGGAATGGTTCAAAACATAGACACTAAGAAGAGTCAGACTGCTTGTACTTAAGTCGGCATTGTGCATTTTATATTTAATTCCGATGCATTTTCTGTATTTCGTCGCCAATAAGAAGGCCCAAAGGATACAGTAAACCTGAAGTGAAGCATCGGAATCTATAACTAAAGTCACAGGAATCGTTAAAAAAACATCGACAGTAGGAAGAGTCAGTCTTCTTGTACTTAACTCGTCGTTGTGCCTTTTCTATTTAATTCCGATGCTATTTCTGTGTTTCGTCGTCAATAAGAAGGTCCAAGGGATACAGTAAACTTGAGGTGAATCATCGGAATCTATAACTAGTGTCACAGGAATGGTTCAAAGCATAGACAGTAAGAAGAGTCAGTCTTCTTGTACTTAAGTCGGCATTGTGCCTATTGTATTTAACTCCTAAGCAATATCTGTGTTTCATCGTCAATACGAAGGTCCAAGGGATACAGAAAACCTGAAGTGAAGCATCGGAATCTATAACTAGTGTCACAGGAATGGTTCAAAACATAGACAGTAGGAAGAGTCAGTCATCTTGTACTTAAGCCGGCATTGTGCTTTTCTATTTAATTCCGATGCAATTTCTGTGTTTCATCGTCAAAAAGGAGGTCAGAGGGATACAGTAAACCTGAAGTGAAGCATCGGAATCTATAACTAGTGTCAGAGGAATGGTTAAAACATAGAAAGTAGGAAGAGTCAATCTTCTTGTACTTAAGTCGGCATTGTGCCTTTTCTACTTAATTCCGATGCAATTTCTGTGTTTCGTCGTCAATAAGAAGGTCCAAGGGATACAGTAAACTTGAAGTGAATCATCGGAATCTATAACTAGTGTCACAGGAATGGTTCAAAGCATAGACGGTAAGAAGAGTCAGTCTTCTTGTACTTAAGTCGGCATTGTGCCTATTGTATTTAACTCCTAAGCAATATCTGTGTTTCATCGTCAATACGAAGGTCCAAGGGATACAGAAAACCTGAAGTGAAGCATCGGAATGTATAACTAGTGCCACCGGAATGGTTCAAAACATAGATAGTAGGAAGAGTCAGTCATCTTGTACTTATGTCGGCATTGTGCCTTTTGTATTTAATTCCGATGCAATATCTGTGCTTCATCGACAAAAAGATGGTCAGAGGGATACAGTAAACCTGAAGTGAAGCATCGGAATCTATAACTAGTGTCACAGGAGTGGTTCAAAACATAAACAGTAGGAAGAGTCAGTCTTCTTGTACGTAAGTCGGCATTGTGCCTTTTCTATATAATTCCGAAGCAATTTCTGTGTTTCATCGTCAATAAGAAGGTCAGAGGGATACAGTAAACCTGAAGTGAAGCATCGGAATCTATAACTAGAGTCACAGGAATGGTTCAAAATAGTCAGTAAGGAGAGTCAGTCTTCTTGTACTTAAGTCGGCATTGTGTATTTTGTATTTAATTCCGATGGAATTTCTGTGTTTCACCGTCAATAAGAAGGTCCAAGGGATACCGTAAACCTGAAGTGACGCATCGGAATCTATAACTAGTGTCACAGGAATGGTTCAAAACATAGACAGTAGGGAGAGTCAGTCTTCTTGTACTTTAGTCGGCATTGTGCCTTTTCTATTTCATTCCGATGCATTTTCAGTGTTTCGTCGTCAATAAGAAGGTCCAAATGATACAGTAAACCTGAAGTGAAGCATCGGAATCTAAAACTAGTGTCACAGGAATGGTTCAAAACATAAACAGTAAGAAGAGTCAGTCTTCTTGTGCTTAAGTCGGCATTGTGCCCTTTGTATTTAATTCCGATGCAATTTCTGTGTTACATCGTCAAAAAGAAGGTCAGACTGATACAGTAAACGTGAAGTGAAGCATCGGAATCTATAGCTAGTGTCACAGGAATGGTTATAACATAGACAGTAGGAAGAGTAAGTCTTCATGTACTTAAGTCGGTATTCTGATTTTCTCTTTAATTCCGATGCAATTTCTGTGTTTCATCGTCAAAAAGAAGGTAAGAGCTATACAGTAAACCTGAAGTAAAGCATCGGAATATATAACTAGTCTCACAGGAATGGTTCAAAACATAGACAGTAAGAAGAGTCAGTCTTCTTGTACTTAAAGCGGCATTGTGCCTTTTCTATTTGATTCCGATGCAATTTCTGTATTTCGTCGCCAATAACAAGGTCCAAAGGTTACAGTAAACCTGAAGTGAAGCATCGAAATCTATAACTAGTGTCACAGGAATGGTTCAAAACATAAACAGTAAGAAGAGTCACTCTTCTTGTACTTAAGTCGGCATTGTGCATTTTGTATTTAATTCCGATCCAATTTATGTGTTTCATCGTCAATAAGAAGGTCAGAGTGATACTGTAAACCTGAAGTGAAGCATCGGAATCTGTAACTAGTGTCACAGGAATGGTTCAAAACAGTCAGTAAGAAGAGTCAGTCTTCTTGTACTTAAGTCGGCATTTTGCCTTTTGTATTTAATTCCAATGCAATTTCTGTGTTTCATCGTCAATAAGAAGGTCCAAGGGATACAGTAAACGTGAAGAGAAGCATCGGAATCTATAACTAGTGTCACAGGAATGGTTCAAAACATTGACAGTAGGAATAGTCAGTCTTCTTGTACTTAAGTCTGCATTGTGCCTTTTCTATTTAATTCCGATGCTATTTCTGTGTTTCATCGTCAAAAAGAAGGTCAGAGGGATAGAGTAAACCTGAAGTGAATAATCGGAATCCATAACTAGTGTCACAGGAATGGTCCAAAACATAGACAGTAGGAAGAGTCAGTCTTCTTGTACTTAAGTCGGCATTGTGCCTTTTGTATTTAATTCCGATGCAATTTCTGTGTTTCATCGTCAATAAGAAGGTCCAAGGGATACAGTAAACCTGAAGTGAAGCATCAGAATCTGTAACTAGCGTCACAGGAATGGTTCAAAACATAGACAGTAGGAAGAGTCAGTCTTCTTATACTTAAGTTGGCATTGTGCCTTTTGTATTTAATTCCGATGCACTATCTGTATTTCGTCGCCAATAAGAAGGTCCAAAGGTTACAGTAAACCTGAAGTGAAGCATCGAAATCTATAAATAATGTCACAGGAATCGTTCAAATCATAGACAGTAGGAAGAGTCAGTCTTCTTGTATTTAAGTCGGCATTGTGCCTTTTGTATCTAATTCCGGTGCAATTTCTGTGTTTCATCGTCAATACGAAGGTCCAAGGGATACAGTAAACCTGAAGTGAAGCATCGAAATCTATAACTAGTGTCACAGGATTGGTTCAAAACATAGACAGTAAGAAGAGTCAGTCTTCTTGTACTTAAGTCGGCATTGTGCCTTTTGTAATTAACTCCGAAGCAATTTCTGTGATTCATCGTCAATACGAAGGTCCAAGGGATACAGTAAACCTGAAGTGAAGCATCGGAATCTAAAACTAGTGTCACAGGAATGGTTCAAATTATAGTCAGTAAGAAGAGTCAGTCTTTTTGTACTTAGGTCGGCATTGTGCCTTTTGTATTTAATTCCGATGTGATTTCTGTGTTTCATCGTCAAAAAGAAGGTCAGAGGGATACAGTAAACCTGAAGTGAAGCATCGGAATCTATAACTAGTGTCACAGATATGGTTCAAAACATAGACAGTAGGAACAGTCAGTCTCCTTTACTTATCACGGCATTGTGCCTTTTCTATTTAATTCCGATGCAATTTCTGTGGTTCATCGTCAAAAAGAAGGTCATAGGGATACAGTAAACATGAAGTGAAGCATCGGAATCTATAACTAGTGTCACAGAAATGGTTCAAAACATAGACAGTAGGAAGAGTCAGTCTTCTTGTACTGAAGTCGGCATTGTGTCTTTTGTATTTAGTTCCGATGCAATTTCTTTGTTTCGTCGTTAATAAGATGGTAGAGGGATACAGTAAACCTGAAGTGGAACATCGGAATCTATAACTAGTGTCACAGGAATTGTTCAAAACATAGACAGTAAGAAGAGTCAGTCTTCTTGTATTTAGGTCGGCATCGTGCATTTTCTATTTAATTCCGATGCATTTTCTGTATTTCGTCGCCAATAAGAAGGTCCAAAGGATACAGTAAACCTGAAGTGAAGCATCGGAAACTATAACTAAAGTCACAGGAATCGTTCAAAACATCGACAGTAGGAAGAGTCAGTCTTCTTGTACTTAACTCGGCATTGTGCCTTATCTATTTAATTCCGATGCAATTTCTGTGCTTCATCGTCAAAAAGATGGTCAGAGAGATACAGTAAACATGAAGTGAAGCATCGGAATCTATAACTAATGTCACAGGAATGGTTCAAATCATAGACAGTAGGGAGAGTCAGTCTTCTTGTACTTAAGTCGGCATTGTGCCTTTTCTATTTCATTCCGATGCATTTTCTGTATTTCGTCGCCAATAAGAAGGTCCAAAGATACAGTAAACCTGAAGTGAAGCATCGGAAACTATAACTAAAGTCACAGGATTCGTTCAAAACATCGACAGTAGGAAGAGTCAGTCTTCTTGTACTTAACTCGGCATTGTGCCTTTTCTATTTAATTCCGATGCAATTTCTGTGGTTCATCGTCAAGAAGAAGGCCAGAGAGATACAGTAAACATGAAGTGAAGCATCGAAAACTATAACTAAAGTCACAGGAATCGTTCAAAACATCGACAGTAGGAAGAGTCTGTCTTCTTGTACTTAACTCGGCATTGTGCCTTTTCTATTTAATTCCGATGCAATTTCTGTGGTTCATCGTCAAAAAGAAGGTCAGAGAGATACAGTAAACCTGAAGTGAAGCATCGGAATCTGTAACTAGTGTCACAGAAATGATTCAAAACAGTCAGTAAGAAGAGTCAGTCTTCTTGTACTTAAGTCGGCATTGTGCCTTTTGTATTTAATTCCAATGCAATTTCTGTGTCTCATCGTCAATAAGAAGGTCCAAGGGATACAGTAAACATGAAGTGAAGCATCGGAATCTATAACTAGTGTCACAGGAATGGTTCAAAATATTGACAGTAGGAATAGTCAGTCTTCTTGTACTTAAGTCTGCATTGTGCCTTTTCTATTCAATTCCGATGCCATTTCTGTGTTTCATCGTCAAAAAGAAGGTCAGAGGGATAGAGTAAACCTGAAGTGAATAATCGGAATCCATAACTAGTGTCACAGGAATGGTTCAAAACATAGACAGTAGGAAGAGTCTGTCTACATGTACTTAAGTCGGCATTGTGCCTTTCGTATTTATTTCCGATGCAATTTCTGTGTTTCATCGTCAATAAGAAGGTCAGAGGGATACAGTAAGCCTGAAGTGCGGCATCGGAATCTATAACTAGTGTCACAGGAATGGTTCAAAACATAGTCAGCAAGAAGAGTCAGTCTTCTTGTACTTAAGTCATCATTGTGCCTTTTGTATTTAATTGCGATGCTATTTCTGTGTTTCATCGTCAATAAGAATGTCCAAGGGATACAGTAAACATGAAGTGAAGCATCGGAATCTATAACTAGTGTCACAGGAATGGTTCAAAATATTGACAGTAGGAATAGTCAGTCTTCTTGTACTTATGTCTGCATTGTGCCTTTTCTATTCAATTCCGATGCCATTTCTGTGTGTCATCGTCAAAAAGAAGGTCGGATGGATAGAGTAAACCTGAAGAGAATAATCGGAATCCATAACTTGTGTCACAGGAATGGTTCAAAACATAGACAGTAGGAAGAGTCAGTCTTCTTGTACTTAAGTCGGCATTGTGCCTTTTGTATTTAATTCCGATGCACTATCTGTGTTTCATCGTCAATAAGAAGATGCAAGGGATACAGTAAACCTGAAAAGAAGCATCGGAATCTATAACTAGTGTCACAGGAGTGGTTCACAACATAGACAGCAGGAAGAGTCTGTCTACATGTACTTAAGTCGGCATTGTGCCTTTTGTATTTATTTCCGATGCAATTTCTGTGATTCATCGTCAATAAGAAGGTCAGAGGGATACAGTAAGCCTGAAGTGCGGCATCGGAATCTATAACTAGTGTCACAGGAATGGTTCAAAACATAGTCAGCAAGAAGAGTCAGTCTTCTTGTACTTAAGTCATCATTGTGCCTTTTGTATTTAATTGCGATGCTATTTCTGTGTTTCATCGTCAATAAGAAGGTCCAAGGGATACAGTAAACCTGAAGTGGAGCATCGGAATCTATAACTAGTGTCACAGGAATGGTTCAAAACATAGACAGTAAGAAGAGTCAGTCTTTTTGTACTTAAGTCGCCATTGTGCCATTTTCAATTTAATTCCGATGCAATTAGTGTGTTTCATCGTCAATATGAAGGTCAGAGGGATACAGTAAACCTGAAGTGAAGCATCGGAATCTATAACTAGTGTCACAGGAATGGTTCATATCAGTCAGTAAGAAGTGTCAGTCTTCTTGTACTTAAGTCGGCATTGTGCATTTTGTATTTAATTCCGCTGCAATCTCTGTGTTTCATCGTCAATAAGAAGGTCCAAGGGATACAGTAAACCTGAAGTGAAGCATCGGAATCTATAACTAGTGTGACAGGAATGGTTCAAAACAGTCAGTAAGAAGAGTCAGTCTTCTTGTACTTAAGTCGGCATTGTGCCTTTTGTATTTAAATCCGATGCAATTTCTGTGTTTCATCGTCAATACGAAGGTCCAAGGGATACAGTAAATGCGAAGTGAAGCAGCGGAATCTATAACTAGTGTCACAGGAATGGTTCAAAACATAGACAGTAAGAAGAAACAGTCTTCTTGTACTTAAGTCGGCATTGTGCCTTTTCTATTTAATTCCGATGCAATGTCTGTGTTTCATCGTCAAAAAGAAGGTCAGAGGGATAGAGTAACTCGGAAGTGAATAATCGGAATCTATAACTACTGTCACAGGAATGTTTCAAAACATAGACAGTAAAAAGATTCAGTCTACATGTACTTAAGTCGGCATTGTGGCCTTTGTATTTATTTCCGATGCAATTTCTGTGTTTCATCGTCAATAAGAAGGTCAGAGGGATACAGTAAACCTGAAGTGGAGCATCGGAAACTATAACTAGTGTCACAGGAATGGTTCAAACATAGACGGTAAGAAGAGTCAGTCTTCTTGTACTTAAGTCGGCATTGTGCCCTTTTCAATTTAATTCCGATGCGATTACTGTGTTTCATCGTCAATAAGAAGGTCAGAGGGATACAGTAAACCTGAAGTGAAGCATCTGAATCTCTAACTAGTGTCACAGGAATGGTTCAACACATAGTCAGTAAGAAGAGTCAGTCTTCTTGTACTTAAGTCGGCATTGTGCCTTTTCTATTTAATTCCGATGCAATTTCTGTGTTTCAGCGTCAATAATATGGTCCAAGGGATACAGTAAACCTGAAGTGAAGCATCGGAATGTGTAACTAGCGTCACAGGAATGGTTCAAAACATAGACACTAAGAAGAGTCAGACTGCTTGTACTTAAGTCGGCATTGTGCATCTTATATTTAATTCCGATGCATTTTCTGTATTTCGTCGCCAATAAGAAGGTCCAAAGGATACAGTAAACCTGAAGTGAAGCATCGGAATCTATAACTAAAGTCACAGGAATCGTTAAAAAAACATCGACAGTAGGAAGAGTCAGTCTTCTTGTACTTAACTCGGCGTTGTGCCTTTTCTATTTAATTCCGATGCTATTTCTGTGTTTCGTCGTCAATAAGAAGGTCCAAATGATACAGTAAACCTGAAGTGAAGCATCGAAATCTATAACTAGTGTCACAGGAATGGTTCAAAACATAAACAGTAAGAAGAGTCACTCTTCTTGTACTTAAGTCGGCATTGTGCATTTTGTATTTAATTCCGATCCAATTTATGTATTTCATCGTCAATAAGAAGGTCAGAGGGATACTGTAAACCTGAAGTGAAGCATCGGAATCTGTAACTAGTGTCACAGGAATGGTTCAAAACAGTCAGTAAGAAGAGTCAGTCTTCTTGTACTTAAGTCGGCATTGTGCCTTTTGTATTTAATTCCGATGCACTATCTGTGTTTCATCGTCAATAAGAAGATGCAAGGGATACAGTAAACCTGAAAAGAAGCATCGGAATCTATAACTAGTGTCACAGGAGTGGTTCACAACATAGACAGCAGGAAGAGTCTGTCTACATGTACTTAAGTCGGCATTGTGAGTTTGTATTTATTTCCGATGCAATTTCTGTGTTTCATCGTCAATAAGAAGGTCAGAGGGATACAGTAAGCCTGAAGTGCGGCATCGGAATCTATAACTAGTGTCACAGGAATGGTTCAAAACATAGTCAGCAAGAAGAGTCAGTCTTCTTGTACTTAAGTCATCATTGTGCCTTTTGTATTTAATTGCGATGCTATTTCTGTGTTTCATCGTCAATAAGAAGGTCCAAGGGATACAGTTAACCTGAAGTGGAGCATCGGAATCTATAACTAGTGTCACAGGAATGGTTCAAAGCATAGTCAGTAAGAAGAGTCAGTCTTCTTGTACCTAAGTCGGCATTGTGCATCTTCTATTTAATTCCGCTGCAATTTCTGTGTTTCATCGTCAATAAGAAGGTCCTAGGGATACAGTAAACCTGAAGTGGAGCATCGGAAACTGTAACTAGTGTCACAGGAATGGTTCAAAACATAGACAGTAAGAAGAGTCAGTCTTCTTGTACTTTAGTCGGCATTGTGCCCTTTTCAATTTAATTCCGATGCGATTACTGTGTTTCATCGTCAATAAGAAGGTCAGAGGGATACAGTAAACCTGAAGTGAAGCATCTGAATCTCTAACTAGTGTCACAGGAATGGTTCAACACATAGTCAGTAAGAAGAGTCAGTCTACTTGTACTTAAGTCGGCATTGTGCCTTCTCTATTTAATTCCGATGCAATTTCTGTGTTTCAGCGTCAATAAGATGGTCCAAGGGATACAGTAAACCTGAAGTGAAGCATCGGAATGTGCAACTAGCGTCACAGGAATGGTTCAAAACATAGACACTAAGAAGAGTCAGACTGCTTGTACTTAAGACGGCATTGTGCCTTTTCTATTTAATTCCGATGCATTTCCTGTGTTTCATCGTCAATAAGAAAGTCAGAGGGATACAGTGAACCTGAAGTGAAGCATCGGAATCTATAACTAGAATCACAGGAATGGTTCAAAACATAGACAGTGGGAGGAGTCAGTCTTCTTGTACTTCAGTCGGCATTGTGCCTATTCTATTATATCCAATGCAATTTCTGTGTTTCGTCGCCAATCAGAAGGTCCAAAGGATACAACAAACCTGAAGTGAAGCATCGGAATCCATAACTAATGTCACAGGAATCGATCAAAACATAGACAGTAGGAAGAGTCAGTCTTCTTGTACTTAAGTCGGCATTGTGCCTTTTGTATTTAGTTCCGATGCAATTTCTGTGTTTCATCGTCAACAAGAAGGTCCTAGGGTTACAGTAAAGCTGAAGTGAATAATCGGAATTTACAACTAGTGTCACAGGAATGGTTCAAAACATAGTCAGTAAGAAGAGTCAGTCTTCTTGTACTTAAGTCGGCATTGTGCAATTTATATTTAATTCCGATGCATTTTCTGTATTTCGTCGCCAATAAGAAGGTCCAAAGGATACAGTAAACCTGAAGTGAAGCATCGGAATCTATAACTAAAGTCACAGGAATCGTTAAAAAAACATCGACAGTGGGAAGAGTCAGTCTTCTTGTACTTAACTCGGCATTGTGCCTTTTCTATTTAATTCCGATGCTATTTCTGTGTTTCGTCGTCAATAAGAAGGTCCAAATGATACAGTAAACCTGAAGTGAAGCATCGGAATCTATAACTAGTGTCACAGGAATGGTTCAAAACATAGACAGTAAGAATAGTCAGTCTTCTTGTACTTAAGTCGGCATTGTGCACTTTGTATTTAATTCCGATCCAATTTATGTGTTTCATCGTCAATAAGAAGGTCAGAGGGATACTGTAAACCAGAAGTGAAGCATCGGAATCTGTAACTAGTGTCACAGGAATGGTTCAAAACAGTCAGTAAGAAGAGTCAGTCTTCTTGTACTTAAGTCGGCATTGTGCCTTTTGTATTTAATTCCAATGCAATTTCTGTGTTTCATCGTCAATAAGAAAGTCCAAGGGATACAGTAAACATGAAGTGAAGCATCGGAATCTGTAACTAGTGTCACAGGAATGGATCAAAACATTGACAGTAGGAATAGTCAGTCTTTTTGTACTTAAGTCTGCATTGTGCCTTTTCTATTCAATTCCGATGCCATTTCTGTGTTTCATCGTCAAAAAGAAGGTCAGAGGTATAGAGTAAACCTGAAGTCAATAATCGGAATCCATAACTAGTGTCACAGGAATGGTTCAAAACATAGACAGTAGGAAGAGTCAGTCTTCTTGTACGTAAGTCGGCATTGTGCCTTTTGTATTTAAATCCGATGCACTATCTGTGTTTCATCGTCAATAAGAAGATCCAAGGGATACAGTAAACCTGAAAAGAAGCATCGGAATCTATAACTAGTGTCACAGGAGTGGTTCACAACATAGACAGCAGGAAGATTCTGTCTACATCTACTTAAGTCGGCATTGTGACTTTTGTATCTATTTCCGATGCAATTTCTGTGTTTCATCGTCAATAAGAAGGTCAGAGGGATACAGTAAACCTGAAGTGAGGCATCGGAATCTATAACTCGTGTCACAGGAATGGTTCAAAACATAGTCAGCAAGAAGAGTCAGTCTTCTTGTACTTAAGTCATCATTGTGCCTTTTGTATTTAATTCCGATGCTATTTCTGTGTTTCATCGTCAATAAGAAGGTCCAAGGGATACAGTAAACCTGAAGTGAAGCATCGGAATCTATAACTAGTGTCACAGGAATGGTTCAAAACAGTCAGTAAGAAGAGTCAGTCTTCTTGTACCTAAGTCGGCATTGTGCCTTTTGTATTTAGTTCCGATGCAATTTCTGTGTTTCATCGTCAATAAGAAGGTCCAAGCGATACAGTAAATGTGAAGTGAAGCATCGGAATCTATAACTAGTGTCACAGGAATGGTTCAAAACATAGACAGTAAGAAGAAACAGTCTTCTTGTACTTAAGTCGGCATTGTGCCTTTTCTATTTAATTCCGATGCTATGTCTGTGTTTCATCGTCAAAAAGAAGGTCAGAGGGATAGAGTAAACCCGAAGTGGATAATCGGAATCTATAACTAGTGTCACAGGAATGTTTCAAAATATAGACAGTAGAAAGAGTCAGTCTACATGTACTTAAGTCGGCATTGTGCCCTTTGTATTTATTTCCGATGCAATTTCTGTGTTTCATCGTCAATAAGAAGGTCAGAGGGATACAGTAAACCTGAAGTGCGGCATCGGAATCTATAACTAGTGTCACAGGAATGGTTCAAAACATAGTCAGCAAGAAGAGTCAGTCTTCTTGTACTTAAGTCATCATTGTGCCTTTTGTATTTAATTGCGATGCTATTTCTGTGTTTCATCGTCAATAAGAAGGTCCAAGGGATACAGTTAACCTGAAGTGGAGCATCGGAATCTATAACTAGTGTCACAGGAATGGTTCAAAACATAGACAGTAAGAAGAGTCAGTCTTTTTGTACTTAAGTCGGCATTGTGCCATTTTCAATTTAATTCCGATGCAATTGGTGTCTTTCATCGTCAATATGAAGGTCAGAGGGATACAGTAAACCTGAAGTGAAGCATCGGAATCTATAACTAGTGTCACAGGAATGGTTCAAAACAGTCAGTAAGAAGAGTCAGTCTTCTTGTACTTAAGTCGGCATTGTGCCTTTTGTATTTAAATCCGATGCAATTTCTGTGTTTCATCGTCAATACGAAGGTCCAAGGGATACAGTAAATGCGAAGTGAAGCAGCGGAATCTATAACTAGTGTCACAGGAATGGTTCAAAACATAGACAGTAAGAAGAAACAGTCTTCTTGTACTTAAGTCGGCATTGTGCCTTTTCTATTTAATTCCGATGCAATGTCTGTGTTTCATCGTCAAAAAGAAGGTCAGAGGGATAGAGTAAACCGGAAGTGAATAATCGGAATCTATAACTAGTGTCACAGGAATGTTTCAAAACATAGACAGTAGAAAGATTCAGTCTACATGTACTTAAGTCGGCAGTGTGCCCTTTGTATTTATTTCCGATGCAATTTCTGTGTTTCATCGTCATAAAGAAGGTCAGAGGGATACAGTAAACCAGAAGTGAAGCATCGGAATCTATAACTAGTGTCACAGGAATGGTTCAAAGCATAGTCAGTAAGAAGAGTCAGTCTTCTTGTACCTAAGTCGGCATTGTGCATCTTCTATTTAATTCCGCTGCAATTTCTGTGTTTCATCGTCAATAAGAAGGTCCTAGGGATACAGTAAACCTGAAGTGGAGCATCGGAAACTGTAACTAGTGTCACAGGAATGGTTCAAAACATAGACAGTAAGAAGAGTCAGTCTTCTTGTACTTTAGTCGGCATTGTGCCCTTTTCAATTTAATTCCGATGCGATTACTGTGTTTCATCGTCAATAAGAAGGTCAGAGGGATACAGTAAACCTGAAGTGAAGCATCTGAATCTCTAACTAGTGTCACAGGAATGGTTCAACACATAGTCAGTAAGAAGAGTCAGTCTACTTGTACTTAAGTCGGCATTGTGCCTTTTCTATTTAATTCCGATGCAATTTCTGTGTTTCAGCGTCAATAAGATGGTCCAAGGGATACAGTAAACCTGAAGTGAAGCATCGGAATGTGCAACTAGCGTCACAGGAATGGTTCAAAACATAGACACTAAGAAGAGTCAGACTGCTTGTACTTAAGACGGCATTGTGCCTTTTCTATTTAATTCCGATGCATTTCCTGTGTTTCATCGTCAATAAGAAAGTCAGAGGGATACAGTGAACCTGAAGTGAAGCATCGGAATCTATAACTAGAATCACAGGAATGGTTCAAAACATAGACAGTGGGAGGAGTCAGTCTTCTTGTACTTCAGTCGGCATTGTGCCTATTCTATTATATCCAATGCAATTTCTGTGTTTCGTCGCCAATCAGAAGGTCCAAAGGATACAACAAACCTGAAGTGAAGCATCGGAATCCATAACTAATGTCACAGGAATCGATCAAAACATAGACAGTAGGAAGAGTCAGTCTTCTTGTACTTAAGTCGGCATTGTGCCTTTTGTATTTAGTTCCGATGCAATTTCTGTGTTTCATCGTCAACAAGAAGGTCCTAGGGTTACAGTAAAGCTGAAGTGAATAATCGGAATTTACAACTAGTGTCACAGGAATGGTTCAAAACATAGTCAGTAAGAAGAGTCAGTCTTCTTGTACTTAAGTCGGCATTGTGCAATTTATATTTAATTCCGATGCATTTTCTGTATTTCGTCGCCAATAAGAAGGTCCAAAGGATACAGTAAACCTGAAGTGAAGCATCGGAATCTATAACTAAAGTCACAGGAATCGTTAAAAAAACATCGACAGTGGGAAGAGTCAGTCTTCTTGTACTTAACTCGGCATTGTGCCTTTTCTATTTAATTCCGATGCTATTTCTGTGTTTCGTCGTCAATAAGAAGGTCCAAATGATACAGTAAACCTGAAGTGAAGCATCGGAATCTATAACTAGTGTCACAGGAATGGTTCAAAACATAGACAGTAAGAATAGTCAGTCTTCTTGTACTTAAGTCGGCATTGTGCATTTTGTATTTACTTCCGATCCAATTTATGTGTTTCATCGTCAATAAGAAGGTCAGAGGGATACTGTAAACCAGAAGTGAAGCATCGGAATCTGTAACTAGTGTCACAGGAATGGTTCAAAACAGTCAGTAAGAAGAGTCAGTCTTCTTGTACTTAAGTCGGCATTGTGCCTTTTGTATTTAATTCCAATGCAATTTCTGTGTTTCATCGTCAATAAGAAAGTCCAAGGGATACAGTAAACATGAAGTGAAGCATCGGAATCTGTAACTAGTGTCACAGGAATGGATCAAAACATTGACAGTAGGAATAGTCAGTCTTTTTGTACTTAAGTCTGCATTGTGCCTTTTCTATTCAATTCCGATGCCATTTCTGTGTTTCATCGTCAAAAAGAAGGTCAGAGGTATAGAGTAAACCTGAAGTCAATAATCGGAATCCATAACTAGTGTCACAGGAATGGTTCAAAACATAGACAGTAGGAAGAGTCAGTCTTCTTGTACGTAAGTCGGCATTGTGCCTTTTGTATTTAAATCCGATGCACTATCTGTGTTTCATCGTCAATAAGAAGATCCAAGGGATACAGTAAACCTGAAAAGAAGCATCGGAATCTATAACTAGTGTCACAGGAGTGGTTCACAACATAGACAGCAGGAAGATTCTGTCTACATCTACTTAAGTCGGCATTGTGACTTTTGTATCTATTTCCGATGCAATTTCTGTGTTTCATCGTCAATAAGAAGGTCAGAGGGATACAGTAAACCTGAAGTGAGGCATCGGAATCTATAACTCGTGTCACAGGAATGGTTCAAAACATAGTCAGCAAGAAGAGTCAGTCTTCTTGTACTTAAGTCATCATTGTGCCTTTTGTATTTAATTCCGATGCTATTTCTGTGTTTCATCGTCAATAAGAAGGTCCAAGGGATACAGTAAACCTGAAGTGAAGCATCGGAATCTATAACTAGTGTCACAGGAATGGTTCAAAACAGTCAGTAAGAAGAGTCAGTCTTCTTGTACCTAAGTCGGCATTGTGCCTTTTGTATTTAGTTCCGATGCAATTTCTGTGTTTCATCGTCAATAAGAAGGTCCAAGGGATACAGTAAATGTGAAGTGAAGCATCGGAATCTATAACTAGTGTCACAGGAATGGTTCAAAACATAGACAGTAAGAAGAAACAGTCTTCTTGTACTTAAGTCGGCATTGTGCCTTTTCTATTTAATTCCGATGCTATGTCTGTGTTTCATCGTCAAAAAGAAGGTCAGAGGGATAGAGTAAACCCGAAGTGGATAATCGGAGTCTATAACTAGTGTCACAGGAATGTTTCAAAATATAGACAGTAGAAAGAGTCAGTCTACATGTAATTAAGTCGGCATTGTGCCCTTTGTATTTATTTCCGATGCAATTTCTGTGTTTCATCGTCAATAAGAAGGTCAGAGGGATACAGTAAACCTGAAGTGAAGCATCGGAATCTATAACTAGTGTCACAGGACTGGTTCAAAACATAGTCAGTAAGAAGAGTCAGTCTTCTTGTACCTAAGTCCTCATTGTGCATCTTCTATTTAATTCCGATGCAATTTCTGTGTTTCATCGTCAATAAGAAGGTCCTAGGGATACAGTAAACCTGAAGTGGAGCATCGGAAACTATAACTAGTGTCACAGGAATGGTTCAAAACATAGACTGTAAGAAGAGTCAGTCTTCTTGTACTTAAGTCGGCATTGTGCCCTTTTCAATTTAATTCCGATGCGATTACTGTGTTTCATCGTCAATAAGAAGGTCAGAGGGATACAGTAAACCTGAAGTGAAGCATCTGAAACTCTAACTAGTGTCACAGGAATGGTTCAGCACATAGTCAGTAAGAAGAGTCAGTCATCTTGTACTTAAGTCGGCATTGTGGTTTTTCTATTTAATTCCGATACAATTTCTATGTTTCATCGTCAATAAGAAGGTCCAAGGGATACAGTAAACCTGAAGTGAAGCATCGGAATGAGTAACTAGCGTCACAGGAATGGTTCAAAACATAGACACTAAGAAGAGTTAGACTGCTTGTACTTATGACGGCATTGTGCCTTTTCTATTTAATTCCGATGCAATTTCTGTGTTTCATCGTCAATAAGAACGTCAGAGGGATACAGTGAACCTGAGGTGAAGCATCGGAATCTATAACTAGTATCACAGGAATGGTTCAAAACATAGACAGTAGGAAGAGTCAGTCTTCTTGTACTTAAGTCGGCATTGTGCCTATTCTATTTAATTCCGATGCAATTTCTGTGTTTCGTCGCCAATCAGAAGGTCCAAAGGATACAGCAAACCTGAAGTGAAGCATCGGAAACTATAACTAAAGTCACAGGAATCGTTCAAAACATCGACAGGAGGAAGAGTCAGTCTTCTTGTACTTAACTCGGGATTGTGCCTTTTCTATTTAATTCCGATGCAATTTCTGTGGTTCATCGTCAAAAAGAAGGTCAGAGAGATACAGTAAACCTTAAGTGAAGCATCGGAATCTGTAACTAGTGTCACAGGAATGATTCAAAACAGTCAGTAAGAAGAGTCAGTCTTCTTGTACTTAAGTCGGCATTGTGCCTTTTGTATTTAATTCCAATGCAATTTCTGTGTTTCATCTTCAATAAGAAGGTCCAAGGGATACAGTAAACATGAAGTGAAGCATCGGAATCTATAACTAGTATCACAGGAATGGTTCAAAATATTGACAGTAGGAATAGTCAGTCTTCTTGTACTTAAGTCTGCATTGTGCCTTTTCTATTCAATTCCGATGCCATTTCTGTGTTTCATCGTCAAAAGGAAGGTCAGAGAAATAGAGTAAACCTGAAGTGAATAATCGGAATCCATAACTAGTGTCACAGGAATGGTTCAAAACATAGACAGTAGGAAGAGTCAGTCTTCTTGTACTTAAGTCGGCATTGTGCCTTTTGTATTTAATTCCGATGCCCTATCTGTGTTTCATCGTCAATAAGAAGATGCAAGGGATACAGTAAACCTGAAAAGAAGCATCGGAATCTATAACTAGTGTCACAGGAGTGGTTCACAACATAGACAGCAGGAAGAGTCTGTCTACATGTACTTAAGTGGGGAATTGTGCCCATTGTATTTATTTCCGATGCAATTTCTGTGTTTCATCGTCATAAAGAAGGTCAGAGGGATACAGTAAACCAGAGGTGAAGCATCGGAATCTATAACTAGTGTCACAGGAATGGTTCAAAACATAGACAGTAAGAATAGTCAGTCTTCTTGTACTTAAGTCGGCATTGTGCATTTTGTATTTAATTCCGATCCAATTTATGTGTTTCATCGTCAATAAGAAGGTCAGAGTGATACTGTAAACCTGAAGTGAAGCATCGGAATCTGTAACTATTGTCACAGGAATGGTTCAAAATAGTCAGTAAGAAGAGTCAGTCTTCTTGTACTTAAGTCGGCATTGTGCCTTTTGTATTTAATTCCAATGCAATTTCTGTGTTTCATCGTCAATAAGAAGGTCCAAGGGATACAGTAAACATGAAGTGAAGCATCGGAATCTGTAACTAGTGTCACAGGAATGGATCAAAACATTGACAGTAGGAATAGTCAGTCCTTTTGTACTTAAGTCTGCATTGTGCCTTTTCTATTCAATTCCGATGCCATTTCTGTGTTTCATCGTCAAAAAGAAGGTCAGAGGTATAGAGTAAACCTGAAGTGAATAATCGGAATCCATAACTAGTGTCACAGGAATGGTTCAAAACATAGACAGTAGGAAGAGTCAGTCTTCTTGTACTTAAGTCGGCATTGTGCCTTTTGTATTTAAATCCGATGCACTATCTGTGTTTCATCGTCAATAAGAAGATCCAAGGGATACAGTAAACCTGAAAAGAAGCATCGGAATCTATAACTAGTGTCACAGGAGTGGTTCACAACATAGACAGCAGGAAGATCCTGTCTACATCTACTTAAGTCGGCATTGTGACTTTTGTATCTATTTCCGATGCAATTTCTGTGTTTCATCGCCAATAAGAAGGTCAGAGGGATACAGTAAACCTGAAGTGAGGCATCGGAATCTATAACTCGTGTCACTGGAATGGTTCAAAACATAGTCAGCAAGAAGAGTCAGTCTTCTTGTACTTAAGTCATCATTGTGCCTTTTGTATTTAATTCCGATGCTATTTCTGTGTTTCATCGTCAATAAGAAGGTCCAAGGGATACAGTAAACCTGAAGTGAAGCATCGGAATCTATAACTAGTGTCACAGGAATGGTTCAAAACAGTCAGTAAGAAGAGTCAGTCTTCTTGTACTTAAGTCGGCATTGTGCCTTTTGTATTTAATTCCGATGCAATTTCTGTGTTTCATCGTCAATAAGAACGTCCAAGGGTTACAGTAAATGTGAAGTGAAGCATCGGAATCTATAACTAGTGTCACAGGAATGGTTCAAAACATAGACAGTAAGAAGAAACAGTCTTCTTGTACTTAAGTCGGCATTGTGCCTTTTCTATTTAATTCCGATGCTATGTCTGTGTTTCATCGTCAAAAAGAAGGTCAGAGGGATAGAGTAAACCCGAAGTGGATAATCGGAATCTATAACTAGTGTCACAGGAATGTTTCAAAACATAGACAGTAGAAAGAGTCAGTCTACATGTACTTAAGTCGGCATTGTGCCCTTTTCAATTTAATTCCGATGCCATTACTGTGTTTCATCGTCAATAAGAAGGTCAGTGGGATACAGTAAACCTGAAGTGAAGCATCTGAAACTCTAACTAGTGTCACAGGAATGGTTCAACACATAGTCAGTAAGAAGAGTCAGTCATCTTGTACTTAAGTCGGCATTGTGCTTTTTCTATTTAATTCCGATGCAATTTCTATGTTTCATCGTCAATAAGAAGGTCCAAGGGATACAGTAAACCTGAAGTGAAGCATCGGAATGTGTAACTAGCGTCACAGGAATGGTTCAAAACATACACAAAGAAGAGTTAGACTGCTTGTTCTTAAGAAGGCATTGTGCCTTTTCTATTTAATTCCGATGCAATTTCTGTGTTTCATCGTCAATAAGAAGGTCAGAGGGATACAGTGAACCTGAGGTGAAGCATCGGAATCTATAACTAGTATCACAGGAATGGTTCAAAACATAGACAGTAGGAAGAGTCAGTTCTCTTGTACTTAAGTCGGCATTGTGCCTATTCTATTTAATTCCGATGCAATTTCTGTGTTTCGTCGCCAATCAGAAGGTCCAAAGGATACAGCAAACCTGAAGTGAAGCATCGGAATCCATAACTAATGTCACAGGAATCGATCAAAACATAGACAGTAGGAAGAGTCAGTTTTCTTGTACTTAAGTCGGCATTGTGCATTTTGTATTTAGTTCCGATGCAATTTCTGTGTATCATCGGCGAAAAGAAGGTCAGAGGGATACTTTATACCTGAAGTGAAGCATCGGATACTATGACTAGTTTCATAGGAATGGTTCAAAACATGGACAGTAGGAACAGTCAGTCTTCTTGTACTTAAGTCGGCATTGTGCCTTTTCTATTTAATTCCGATGCAATTTCTGTGTTTCATCGTCGATAAGAACGTCAGAGGGATACAGTAAACCTGAATTGAAGCATCGGAATCTATAACTAGTGTCACGGGAATGGTTCAAATCAGTCAGTAAGAAGAGTCAGTCTTCTTGTGCTGAAGTCGGCGTTGTGCATTTTGTTTTTAATTGCGATGCAATTTCTGTGTTTCATCGTCAATAAGAAGGTCCAAGGGATACAGTAAACTTGAAGTGAAGCATCGGATACCATAACTAGTGTCACAGGAATGGTTCAAAACATAGACAGTAAGAAGAGTCAGTCTTCTTGTACTTAAGTCGGCATTGTGCCTTTTGGACTTAATTCCGATGTAATATCTGTGTTTCATCGTCAATAAGAAGGTCAGAGGGATACAGTAAACCTGAAGTGAAGCATCGGAATCTATAACTAAAGTCACAGGAATCGTTAAAAGAACATCGACAGTAGGAAGAGTCAGTCTTCTTGTACTTAACTCGGCATTGTGCCTTTTCTATTTAATTCCGATGCTATTTCTGTGTTTCGTCGTCAATAAGAAGGTCCAAATGATAAAGTAAACCTGAAGTGAAGCATCGGAATCTATAACTAGTGTCACAGGAATGGTTCAAAACATAGACAGTAAGAATAGTCAGTCTTCTTGTACTTAAGTCGGCATTGTGCATTTTGTATTTAATTCCGATCCAATTTATGTGTTTCATCGTCAATAAGAAGGTCAGAGGGATACTGTAAACCTGAAGTGAAGCATCGGAATCTGTAACTAGTGTCACAGGAATGGTTCAAAACAGTCAGTAAGAAGAGTCAGTCTTCTTGTACTTAAGTCGGCATTGTGCCTTCTGTATTTAATTCCAATGCAATTTCTGTGTTTCATCGTCAATAAGAAGGTCCAAGGGATACAGGAAACATGAAGTGAAGCATCGGAATCTGTAACTAGTGTCACAGGAATGGATCAAAACATTGACAGTAGGAATAGTCAGTCCTTTTGTACTTAAGTCTGCATTGTGCCTTTTCTATTCAATTCCGATGCCATTTCTGTGTTTCATCGTAAAAAGAAGGTCAGAGGTATAGAGTAAACCTGAAGTGAATAATCGGAATCCATAACTAGTGTCACAGGAATGGTTCAAAACATAGACAGTAGGAAGAGTCAGTCTTCTTGTACTTAAGTCGGCATTGTGCCTTTTGTATTAAAATCCGATGCACTATCTGTGTTTCATCGTCAATAAGAAGATCCAAGGGATACAGTAAACCTGAAAAGAAGCATCGGAATCTATAACTAGTGTCACAGGAGTGGTTCACAACATAGAAAGCAGGAAGATTCTGTCTACATCTACTTAAGTCGGCATTGTGACTTTTGTATATATTTCCGATGCAATTTCTGTGTTTCATCGTCAATAAGAAGGTCAGAGGGATACAGTAAACCTGAAGTGAGGCATCGGAATCTATAACTCGTGTCACAGGAATGGTTCAAAACATAGTCAGCAAGAAGAGTCAGTCTTCTTGTACTTAAGTCATCGTTGTGCCTTTTGTATTTAATTCCGGTGCTATTTCTGTGTTTCATCGTCAATAAGAAGGTCCAAGGGATACAGTAAACCTGAAGTGAAGCATCGGAATCTATAACTAGTGTCACAGGAATGGTTCAAAGCAGTCAGTAGGAAGAGTCAGTCTTCTTGTACTTAAGTCGGCATTGTGCCTATTCTATTTAATTCCGATGCAATTTCTGTGTTTCGTCGCCAATCAGAAGGTCCAAAGGATACAGCAAATCTGAAGTGAAGCATCGGAATCCACAACTAATGTCACAGGAATCGATCAAAACATAGACAGTAGGAAGAGTCAGTCTTCTTGTACTTAAGTCGGCATTGTGCCTTTTGTATTTAGTTCCAATGCAATTTCTGTGTATCATCGGCGAAAAGAAGGTCAGAGGGATACTTTACACCTGAAGTGAAGCATCGGATACTATGACTAGTGTCATAGGAATGGTTCAAAACATGGACAGTAGGAACAGTCAGCCTTCTTGTACTTAAGTCGGCATTGTGCCTTTTCTATTTAATTCCGATGCAATTTCTGTGTTTCATCGTCGATAAGAACGTCAGAGGGATACAGTAAACCTGAATTGAAGCATCGGAATCTATAACTAGTGTCACGGGAATGGTTCAAATCAGTCAGTAAGAAGAGTCAGTCTTCTTGTACTGAAGTCGGCATTGTGCATTTTGTTTTTAATTCCGATGCAATTTCTGTTTTTCATCGTCAATAAGAAGGTCCAAGGGATACAGTAAACTTGAAGTGAAGCATCGGATACCATAACTAGTGGCACAGGAATGGTTCAAAACATAGACAGTAAGAAGAGTCAGTCTTCTTGTACTTAAGTCGGCATTGTGCCTTTTGGACTTAATTCCGATGTAATATCTGTGTTTCATCGTCAATAAGAAGGTCAGAGGGATACAGTTAACCTGATGTGAAGCATCGGAATATATAACTTGTGTCACAGGAATGGTTCAAATCAGTCAGTAAGAAGAGTCAGTCTTCTTGTACTTAAGTCGGCGTTGTGCATCTTGTTTTTAATTCCGATGCAATTACTGTGGTTCATCGTAAATAAGAAGGTCAAAGGGATACAGTAAACCTGAAGTGAAGCATCGTAATCTATAACTAGTGTCACAGGAATGGTTCAAATCAGTCAGTAAGAAGAGTCAGTCTTCTTGTACTTAAGTCGGCATTGTGCCCTTTGGATTAATTTCCGATGTAATTTCTGTGTTTCATCGTCAAAAAGAAGGTCAGAGGGATACTTTATACCTGAAGTGAAGCATCGGAATCTATAACTAGTGTCACAGGAATGGTTCAAAACATAGACAGTAGGAACAGTCAGTCTTCTTGTACTTAAGTCGGCATTGTGCCTTTTCTATTTAATTCCGATGCAATTTCTGTGTTTCATCGTCAAAAAGAACGTCAGAGGGATACAGTAAACCTGAAGTGAAGCATCGGAATCTATAACTAGTGTCACAGGATTGGTTCAAAGCATAGACAGTAGGAAGAGTCAGTCTTCTTTTACTTAAGTTAGCATTGTGCCCTTTTTAATTTAATTCCGATGCGATTACTGTGTTTCATCGTCAATAAGAAGGTCAGAGGGATACAGTAAGCCTGAAGTGAAGCATCGGAATCTCTAACTAGTGTCACAGGAATGGTTCAACACATAGTCAGTAAGAAGAGTCAGTCTTCTTGAACTTAAGTCATCATTGTGTAATTTGCATTTAATTCCGATGCAATTTCTGTGTTTCATCGTCAATAAGAAGGTCCAATGGATACGGTAAACCTGAAGTGAAGCATCGGAATGTGTGACTAGCGTCACAAAAATGGTTCAAGCATAGACACTAAGAAGAGTCAGACTGCTTGTACTTAAGACGGCATAGTGCCTTTTCTATTTAATTCCGATGCAATTTCTGTGTTTCATCGTCAATAAGAAGTTCAGAGGGATACAGTGAACCTGAGGTGAAACATCGGAATCTATAACTAGTGTCACAGGAATGGTTCAAAACATAGACAGTAGGAAGAATCAGTCTTCTTGTACTTAAGTCGGCATTGTGCCTTTTCTATTTAATTCCGATGCAATTTCTGGGTTTCGTCGCCAATAAGAAGGTCCAAAAGGATACAGAAAACCTGAAGTGTAGCATCGGAATCCATAACTGATGTCACAGGGATCGTTCAAAACATAGACAGTAGGAAGAGTCAGCCTTCTTCTACTTAAGTCGGCATTGTGCCTTTTGTATTTAGTTCCGATGAAATTTCTGTGTTTCATCGTCAATAAGAAGGTCCTAGAGTTACAGTAAAGCTGAAGTGATGCATCGGAATCTACAACTAGTGTCACAGGAATGGTTCAAAACATAGTCAGTAAGAAGAGTCAGTCTTCATGTACTTAAGTCGGCATTGTGCCTTTTGTATTTAATTCCGATGCAATTTCTGTGTTTCATCGTCAATACGAAGGTCCAAAGGATACAGTAAACCTGAAGTGAAGCATCGGAATCTATAACTAGTGTCACAGGAATGGATCAAGTTGTAGTCAGTAAGAAGTGTCAGTCATCTTGTTCTTAAGTCGGCATTGTGCATTTTCTATTTAATTCCGATGCAATTTCTGTGTTTCATCGTCAATAAGAAGGTCCAAGGGATACAGTAAACCTGAAGTGAAGCATCGGAATCTATAACTAGTGTCACAGGAATGGATCAAGATATAGTCAGTATGAAGAGCCAGTCTTCTTGTAATTAAGTCGGCATTGTTCCTTTTGTATTCAATTCCGATGCAATTTCTGTGTCTCAACGTCAATAAGAAGGTCCAAGGGATACAGTAAACCTGAAGTGAAGCATCGGAATCTATAACTAGTGGCACAGGAATGGATCAAGATGTAGTCAGTATGAAGTGTCAGTCTTCTTGTACTTAAGTCGGCATTGTGCATTTCGTATATATTTCCGATGCAATTTCTGTGTTTCACCGTCAATAAGACGGTCCAAGGGATACCGTAAACCTGAAGTGAAGCATCGGAATCTATAACTAGTGTCACAGGAATGGTTCAAAACATAGTCAGTAATAAGAGTCAGTCTCCTTGTATTTAAGTCGGCATTGTGACTTTTGTATTTAATTCCGATTAAATTTCTGTGTTTCATCGTCAATAAGATGGTCAGAGGGATACAGTAAACCTGAAGTGAAGCATCGGAATCTAGAACTTTTGTCACAGGAATGGTTCAAATCATAGACAGTAAGAAGGGTCCGTCTTCGTGTACTTAAGTCTTCATTGTGCTTTTTTTTTTAATTCCGATGCAATTTCTGTGTTTCATCGTCAAAAAGAAGGTCCATGGGATACAGTAACCCTGAAGTAAAGCAAAGGAATCTATAACTGGTGTCACAGGAATGGTTCAAACATAGTGAGTAAGAAGAGGCAGTCTACTTGTACTTTAGTAGGCATTGTGGCTTTTGAATTTAATTCCGAAGCAATTTCTGTGTTTCATCGTCTATAAGAAGGTCCGAGGGATACAGTAAACCTGAAGTGAAGCATCGGATTCTATAACTAGCGTCACAAGAATGGTTCAAAACATAGACAGTA
Organism: Schistocerca serialis cubense; assembly: GCF_023864345.2. NCBI lineage: Eukaryota > Metazoa > Arthropoda > Insecta > Orthoptera > Acrididae > Schistocerca > Schistocerca serialis. The sequence goes on along the minus strand of NW_026047583.1, from coordinate 33,810,545 downwards.
AGATGAGTCAGATTTCTTGTACTTAAGTCGGCATTGTGCCTTTTGTATTTAATTCCGATGCAATTTCTGTGTTTCATCGTCAATAAGAAGTACCAAGGGATACAGAAAACCTGAAGTGAAGCATCGGAATCTGTAACTAGAGTCACAGGAATGGTTCAAAACATAGCCAGTAAGAAGAGTCAGTCTTCTTGTCCTTAAGTGCGCATTGTGCCTTTTGTATTTAACTCCGACGCAATTTCTGTTTTTCATCGCCAATAAGAAGATCCTAGGGATAGAGTAAACCTGAAGTGAAGCATCAGAATCTATAACTAGTGTCACAGGAATGGTTCAAAACATAGTCAGTAAGAAGAGTCAGTCTTCATGTACTTATGTCGGCATTGTGCATTTTGTATTTAATTCCGATGCAATTTCTGTGTTTCATCGTCAATAAGAAGGTCCAAGGGATACAGTAAACCTGAAGTGAAGCAACGGAATCTATAACTAGTGGCACAGGAATGGTTCAAAGCATAGTCAGTAACAAGAGTCAGTCTTCTTGTACCTAAGTCGGCATTGTGCCTTTTCTATTTAATTCCGATGCAATTTCGGTGTTCATCATCAATAAGAATGTGCAAGGGATACAGTAAACCTGGTGTGAAGCATCGGAATCTATAACTAGTGTCAAAGGAATGGTTCACAGCATAGACAGTAAGAAGATTCAGTCTTCTTGTACTTAAGTCGGCATTGTGCCTTTTGTATTTAATACCGTTGCAAATTCTGTGTTTCATCGTCAATAAGAAGGTCAGAGGGATACAGTAACCCTGAAGTCAAGCATCGGAAACTGTAACTAGTGTCACAGAAATGGTTCAAAACATAGGCAGTAAGAATAGTCTGTCTTCTTGTACTTAAGTCGGCATTGTGCTTTTCTATTTAATTCCGATACAATTTCTGTGTTTCATCGTCAATAAGAAGGTTCAAAGGATTCAGAATACCTGAAGTGAAGCATCGGAATCTATAACTAGAGTCACAGGAATGGTTCAAAGCATAGCCAGTAAGAACAGTCAGTCTTCTTGTCCTAAAGTGCGCATTGTGCCTTTTGTATTTAATTCCGCTGCAATTTCTGTGTTTCATCGTCAATAAGAAGGTCAAAGGGATACAGTAAACCTGGAGTGAAGCATCATAATCTATAACTAGCGTCAATGGAATGGTTCAAACATAGACAGTAGGAAGAGTCAGTCTTCTTGTACTTAAGTCTCCGTTGTGCTTTTTTTATCTAATTCCGAGGCAATATCTGTGTTTCATCGTAAATAAGAAGGTCCAAGGGATACAGTAGACCTGAAGTGAAGCAACGGAATCTATAACTAGTGTCACAGAAATGGTTCAAAGCATAGTCAGTAACAAGAGTCAGTCTTCTTGTACTTGAGTCGGATTGTGCCTTTTATATTTAATTCCGATGCAATTTCTGTGTTTCATCGTCAATAAGAAGGTCCAAGGGATACAGTAAACCTGGTGTGAAGCATCGGAATCTATAACTAGTGTCACAGGAAAGGTTCGTAGCATAGACAGTAAGAAGAGTCAGTCTTCTTGTGCTTAAGTCGGCATTGTGCCTTTTGTATTTAATTCTGATGCAATTTCTGTGTTTCATCGTCAATATGAAGGTCCAAGGGATTCAGTAAACATGAAGTCAAGCATTGGTATCTGTAACTAGTGTCACAGGAATGGTTCAAAACATAGACAGTAGGAAGAGTCAGTCTTCTTGTACTTAAGTCGGCATTGTGCCTTTTGTATTTAATTTCGATGCAATTTCTGTGTTTCACCGTCAATAAGGTCAGAGGGATACAGTAAACCTGAAGTGAAGCATCGGAAACTAAAACCGGTCTCACAGGAAAGGTTCAAAATATAGAAAGTAAGATGAGCCAGTCTTCTTAAACTTGAGTCGGCATTGTGCCTTTGTATTTAATTCCGATGCAATTTCTGTGTATTATGTCAATACGAAGGTCAGAGGAATACAGTAAACCTGAAGTGAAGCATCGGAATCTATAACTAGTGTCACAGGAGTGGTTCCAAACATAGACAGTAAGAAGAGTCAGTATTCTGGTACTAAATTCGGCATTGTGAATTTTTATTTAATTCCGATGCAATTTCTGTGTTTCATCGTCAATACGGAGGTCAGAGGGATACAGTAAACTTGAAGTGCAGCAACGGAATTTAAAACCGGGCTCACAGGAACGGTTCAAAACATAGACAGTATGAAGAGCCAGTCTTCTTGTACATGCGTCGGCATTGTGCCTTTTGTATATAATTCCGATGCAATTTCTGTGTTTCATGGTCAATACGATGGTCAGAGGAATACAGTAAACCTGAAGTGAAGCATCGGAATCTATAACCTTTGTCACAGGAATGGTTCAAAACATAGTAAGAAGATTCAGTTTTCTTGTACTTAAGTCGGCATTGTGCCTTTTGTACTTAATTCCGATGCAATTTCTGTGTTTCATCGTCAATAAGATAGTCAGAGGGATACAGTAAACCTGAAGTGAAGCATCGGAAACTAAAACCTGTCTTACAGGAATGGTTCAAAACATAGACGGTAAGAAGACTCAGTCTTCATGTACTTGAGTCGGCATTGTGCCATTTGTAATTAATTCCGATGCAATTTCTGTGTTTCATCGTCAATACGAAGATCAGAGGGATACAGTAATCCTGAAGTGAAGCATCGACATCCATAACTAGTGTCACAGGAATGGTTCAAAACATAGACAGTAAGAAGAGTCCGTTTACTTGTACTTATGTCGGCATTGTGCCCTTTGAGTGTAATTCCGATGCACTTTCTGTGTTTCATCGTCAATAAGAGGGTCAGAGGGATACAGTAAACCTGAAGTGAAGCATCGGAATCCATAACTAGTGTCACAGGAATGGTTCAAAACATAGACAGTAAGAAGTGTCCGTTTTCTTGTACTTAAGTCGGCATTGTTGCTTTTGTATTTAACACCCGATGCCAATTCTATGTTTCGTCGTCAATAAGAAGGTCAGAGGGATACAGTAAAGCTGAAGTGAAGGATCGGAATCTAAAACCGGTCTCACATGAAAGGTGTAAACATAGACAGTAAGAAAAGCCAGTCTTCTTGTACTTGAGTCGGCATTGTGCCTTTTGTATTTAATTCCGATGCAATTTCTGTGTTTTGTCGTCAATAACAAGGTCAGAGGGATACAGTAAACCTGAAGTGAAGCATCGGAATCTATAACTAGTGTCACAGGAATGGTTCAAAACATAGACAGTAAGAAGAGTCAGTTTTCTTCTACATAAGTTGGCATTGTGCCTTTTGTATATAATTCCGATGCAATTTCTGTCTTTCATCGGCAATAAGAAGGTCAGAGGGATACAGTAAACCTGAAGTGAAGCACCGGAAACTATAACTAGTGTCACAGGAATGGTTCAAATCATAGACAGTAAGAAGAGTCAGTTTTCTTGTACTTAAGTAGATATTGTGTATTTGTATATAATTACGATGCAATTTCTGTGTTTCGTCGTCAATAAGAAGGTACAAGGGATACAGTAAACCTGAAGTGAAGCATCGGAATCTAAAACCTGTCTCACAGGAAAGGTTCAAAGCATAGACAGTAAGAAGAGCTAGTCTTCTTGTACTTGAGTCGGCATTGTGCCTTTTGTATTTAATTCCGATGCAATTTCTGAGTTTCATCGTGAATAAGAAAGTCAGAGGGATACAGTAACCGTGAAGTGAAGCATCGGAATCTATATCTAGTGTCACAGGAATGGTTCAAAGCATAGACAGTAAGAAGAGTCAGTTTTCTTGTACTTAAGTCGGCATTGTGCCTTTTGTATTTAATTCTGATGCAATTTCTTTGTTTCATCGTTAATACGTAGGTCAGAGGGATACAGTAAACCTGAAGTGAAGCATCGGAATCTATAACTAGTGTCACAGGAATGGTTCAAAACATAGAAAATAAGAAGAGTCAGTTTTATTGTACTCAAGACTGCATTGTGCTTTTTGTATTTTATTCCGATGCAATTTCTGTGTTTCGTCGTCAATGATAATGTACAAGGGATACAGTAAACCTGAAGTGATGCATCGGAATCTAAAACCGGGCTCACAGGATCGGTTCACAACATAGACAGTAAGAAGAGCAAGTCTTCTTGTACTTGAGTCGGCATTGTATCTTTTGTATATAATATTGATGTAATATCTGTGTTTCATCGTCAATAAGAAGGTCAGACGGATACAGTAAACCTGAAGTGTAGCATCGGAATCTATAACTAGTGTCAAAGGAATGGTTCAAACATAGACAGTAAGAAGAGTCAGTTTTCTTGAACTTAAGTCGATATTGAGTATTTGTATTTAAATCCGATGCAATTTCTGTGTTTCGTCGTCAATAAGAAGGTCCAAGGGATACAGTAAACCTGAAGTGAAGCATCGGAATCTACAACTAGTGTCACAGGAATGATTCAAAACATAGGCAGTAAGAAGAGTCAGTTTTCTTGTACTTAAGTCGGCATTGTGCCTTTTGTATCTATTTCCGATGCAATTTCTGTGTTCCATCGTCAATAAGAAGGTCAGAGGGATACAGTCACCTGAAGTGAAGCATCGGAATCTACAACTTGTGTCACAGGAAAGGTTCAAAACATAGACAGTAAGAAGAGCCAGTCTTCTTGTACTTGAGTCGGCATTGTGGCATTTGTATTTAATTCCGTTGCAATTTCTGTGTTTCATCGTCAATAAGAAGGTCAGAGGGATACAGTAAACGTAAAGTGAAGCATCAAAATCTATAACTAGTGTCACAGGTATGGTTCAAAGCATAGACAGTAAGAAGACTCCATTTTCTTGTTCTTAAGTCGGCATTGTGCCTTTTGTATTTAATTCCGATGCAATTTCTGTTTTTCATCGTCAATAAGAATGTCAGAGGGATACAGTAAGCTTGAAGTGAACCATCGGAATCTATAACTAGTGACACAGGAATGGTTCAAAACATAGACAGTAAGAAGAGTCAGCTTTCTTGTACTTAAGCCGGCATTGTGCCTTTTGTATTTAAATCTGACGCAGTTTCTGTGTTTCGTCGTCAATGAGAATGTCCAAGGGGTACAGTATACGTGAAGTGATGCGTCGGAAACTAAAACCGGGCTCACAGGAACGGTTCAAAACACAGACAGTAAGAAGAACTAGTCTTCTTGTACTTGAGTCGGCATTGTGCCTTTTGTATATAATTCCGATGCAATTTCTGTGTTTCATCGTCAATAAGAAGGTCAGAGGGATACAGTAAACCTGAAGTGTAGTATCGGAATCTATAACTAGTGTCACAGGAATGGTTCAAATCATAGACGGTAAGAAGAGTCCGTTTTCTTGTACTTATGTCGGCATTGTGAATTTTGTATTTAACACCCGATGCAATTTCTATGTTTCATCGTCACTAAGAAGGTCAGAGGGATACAGTAAACCTGAAGTGGAGCATCGGAATCTTAAACCGATCTCACAGGAAAGGTTCAAGACATAGACAGTAAGAAGAGCCAGTCTTCTTGTACTTGAGTCGGCATTGTGCCTTTTGTATTTAATTCCGATGCAATTTCTGTGTTTTATCGTCGATACGAAGGTCTGAGGGATACACTTAACCTGAAGTGAAGCATCGGAATCAATAACTAGTGTCACAGGAATGGTTCAAAACATAGACAGTAAGAAGAGTCAGTTTTCTTGTACTTAAGTCGGCATAGTGCCTTTTGTATTTAATTCCGATGCAATTTCTGTGTTTCATCGTCAATAAGGAGGTCAGAGGGATACAGTAAACCTGAAGTAAAGCACCAGAATCTATAACTAGTGTCACAGGAATGGTTCAAACTTAGACAGTAAGAAGAGTCAGATTTCTTGTACTTAAGTCGGCATTGTGCCTTTTGTATTTAATTCCGATGCAATTTCTGTGTTTCAACTTCAATACATAGGTAAGAGGGATACAGTAAACCTGAAGTGAAGGATCGGAATCTATAACTAGTGTCACAGGAATGGTTCAAAACATAGAAAGTAAGAAGAGTCAGTTTTATTGTACTGAAGTCTGCATTGTGCTATTTGTATTTTATTCCGATGCAATTTTTGTGTTTCGTCGTCAATGAGATTGTCCAAGGGTTACAGTTAACCTGAAGTGAGGCATCGGAATCTAAAACCGGGCTCACAGGAACAGTTCTAATCATAGACAGTAAGAGGAGCCCGTCTTCTTGTACTTGAGTCGGCATTGTATCTTTTGTATATAATTCCGATGCAATTTCTGTGTCTCATCGTCAATAAGAAGGTCAGAGGGATACAGTAAACCTGAAGTGAAGCATCGGAATCCATAACTAGTGTCACAGGAATGGTTCAAATCATAGACAGTAAGAAGGGTCAGTTTTCTTGTACTTAAGTCGGCATTGTGCCTTTTGTATTTAATTCCGATGCAATTTCTGTGTTTCATCGTCAATAAGAAGGTCAGTGGGATACAGTAAACCTGAAGTGAAGCTTCGGAATCTATAACTAGTGTAACAGGAATGGATCAAAACATAAACAGTAAGAAGAGTCAGTTTTCTTGTACTTAAGTCGGCATTGTGCCTCTTGTATTTAATTCTGATGCAATTTCTGTGTTTCATCGTCAATACATATGTCAGAGGGATACAGTAAACCTGAAGTAAAGCATCGGAATCTATAACTAGTGTCACAGGAATGGTTCAAAACATAGAAAGTAAGAAGAGCCAGTTTTATTGTACTTAAGTCTGCATTGTGCTATTTGTATTTTATTCCGATGCAATATTTGTGTTTCGTCGTCAATGAGAATGTACAATGGATACAGTAAACCTGAAGTGAAGCATCGGAATCTAAAACCGGGCTCACAGGAACGGTTCAAATCATAGACAGTAAGAAGAGCCAGTCTTCTTGTACTTGAGTCGGCATTGTGCCTTTTGTATATAATATCGATGCAATATCTGTGTTTCATCGTCAATAAGAAAGTCAGGGGGATACAGTAAACCGGAAGTGAAGCATCGGAATCTATAACTAGTGTCACAGGAATGGTTCATACCATAGACAGTAAGAAGAGTCAGTCTTCTTGAACTTAAGTCGGCATTGTGCCTTTTGTATTTAATTAAAGTGCAATTTCTGTGTTTCATCGTCAATAAGACGGTCTGAGGGATACAGTAAACCGGAAGTGAAGCATCGGAATCTATAACTAGTGTCACAGGAATGGTTCAAAACATAAACAGTAAGAAGAGTCAGTTTTCTTGTACTTAAGTCGACATTGTGCCTTTTGTATTTAATTCCGAAGCAATTTCTGTGTTTCATCGTCTTTAAGGAGGTCAGAGGGATTCAGTAAACCTGAAGTGAAGCATCGGAATCTATAACTAGTGCCACAGGAATGGTTCAAACATAGACAGTAAGAGGAGTCAGTTTTCTTGAACTTAAGTCGATATTGAGTATTTGTATTTAAATCCGATGTAATTTCTGTGTTTCCTTGTCAATAAGAAGGTCCAAGGGATACAGTAAACCTGAAGTGAAGCATCGGAATCCAAAACCTGTCTCAAAGGAAAGGTTCAAAACATAGACAGTAAGAAGAGCCCGTCTGCTTGTACTTGAGTCGGCATTGTGCCTTTTGTATTTAATTCCGATGCAATTTCTGTGTTTCAACGTCAATAAGAAGGTAAGAGGGATACAGTAAACGTAAAGTGATGCATCGGAATCTATTACTAGTGTCACAGGTATGGTTCAAAGCATAGACAGTAAGAAGACTCCGTTTTCTTGTACTTATGTCGGCATTGTGCCTTTTGTATTTACTTCCGATGCAATTTCTGTGCTTCATCGTCAATAAGAAGGTCAGAGGGATACAGTAAGCTTGAAGTGAACCATCGGAATCTATAACTAGTGACACAGGAATGGTTCAAAACATAGACAGTAAGAAGAGTCAGCTTTCTTGTACTTAAGTCGGCATTGTGCCTTTTGTATTTAATTCTGATGCAATATCTGTGTTTCGTCGTCAATGAGATTGTCCAAGGGGTACAGTAACCCTGAAGTGATGCATCGGAAACTAAAACCGGGCTCCTAGGAACGGTTCATAACACAGACAGTAAGAAGAACCAGTCTTCTTGTACTTGAGTCGGCATTGTGCCTTTTGTATATAATTCCGATGCAATTTCTGTGTTTCATCGTCAATAAGAAGGTCAGAGGGATACAGTTAACCTGAAGTGAAGCATCAGTATCTATAACTAGTGTCACAGGAATGGTTCAAACATAGACAGTTGTAAGAGTCAGTTTTCTTGAACTTAAGTTGATATTGTGCATTTGTATTTAATTCCGATGCAATTTCTGTGTTTCGTCGTCAATAAGAAGGTCCAACGGATACAGAAAACCTGAAGTGAAGCATCGGAATCTAAAACCTGTCTCACAGGAAAGGTTCAAATCATAGACAGTAAGAAGAGCCAGTCTTCTTGTAATTGAGTCGGCATTGTGCTTTTTGTATTTAATTCCGATGCAATTTCTGTGTTTCATCGTCAATAAGAAGGTCGGAGGGGTACAGTAAACCTGAAGTGAAGCATCGAAATCTATAACTTGTGTCGCAGGAATGGTTCAAAACAAAGACAGTAAGAAGATTCCGTTTTCTTGTACCTATGTCGGCATTGTGCCTTTTGAGTTTAGTTCCGATGCACCTACTGTGTTTCATCGTCAATAAGAAGGTCCGAGGGATACTGTAAACCTGACGTGAAGCATCGGAATCTATAACTAGTGTCACAGGAATGGTTCAAAACATAGACGGTAAGAAGAGTCCGTTTTCTTGTACTTATGTCGGCATTGTGCCTTTTGTACTTAACAACCGATGCCATTTCTATGTTTCATCGTCATTAAGAAGGTCAGAGGGATACAGTAAACCTTAATTGAAGCATCGGAATCTTAAACCGGTCTCAGAGGAAAGGTTCAAAACATAGACAGTAAGAAGAGCAAGTCTTCTTGTACTTGAGTCGGCATGGTGCCTTTTGTATTTAATTCCGATGCAATATCTGTGTTTTATCATCAATACAAAGGTCAGAGGGATACAGTAAAGCTGAAGTGAAGCATCGGAATGTATAACTAGTGTCACAGGAATGGTTCAAAGCATAGACAGTAAGAAGTGTCAGTTTTCTTGTACTTAAGTCGGCAATGTGTCTTTTGTATTCAGTTCCGATGCAATTTCTGCGTTTCGTCGTCAATAAGAAGGTTCACGGGATACAGTAAACCTGAAGTGAAGCATCGGAATCTGTAACTAGTGTCACAGGAATGGTTCAAAACATAGACAGTAAGAAGAGCCAGTCTTCCTGTACTTGAGTCGGCATTGTGCCTTTTGTATTTATTTTCGATGCAATTTCTTTGTTTCATCGTCAATAAGAAGGTGAGAGGGATACAGTAAACCTGAAGTGAAGCTTAGGAATCTATAACTAGTGTCACAGGAATGGTTCCCAACATAGACAGTAAGAAGAGTCAGTTTCTTGAACTTCGTCGATATTGTATATTTGTATTTAATTCCGATGCAATTTCTTTGATTCGTCATCAATAAGAAGGTCTAAGGTATACAGTAAACCTGAAGTGTAGCATCGGAATCGAAAACCTGTCTCACAGGAAAGGTTCAAAACATAGACAGTAAGAAGAGTCAGTTTTCTTGTACTTGAGTCGGCATTGTGCCTTTTGTATTTAATTCCGATGCAATTTCTGTGTTTCATCGTCAATACGAAGGTGAGAGGGATACAGTAAACCTGAAGTGAAGCATCGGAATCTATAACTAGTGTCACAGGAATGGTTCAAACATAGACAGTAAGAAGAGTCTGATATCATGTAATTAAATCGGCATTGTGCCTTTTGTATTTAATTCCGATGCAATTTCTGTGTTCCGTCTTTAATGAGAATGTCCAAGGGATACAGTAAACCTGAAGTGAAGCATCGGAATCTAAAACCGGGCTCACAGGAACGGTTCAAAACATAGACAGTAAGAAGAGCCATTCTTCTTGTTCTTGAGTCGGCATTGTGCCTTTTGTATATAATTCCGATGCAATTTCTCTGTTTCATCGTCAATAAGAAGGTCAGAGGGATACAGTAAACCTGAAGTTAAGCATCGGAATCTATAACTATTGTCACAGGAAATGTTCAAAACATAGTCTGTTAGAAGAGTCAGTTTTCTTGTACTTAAGTCGGCAATGTGCCTTTTGTATTTAATTCCGATGCAATTTCTGTGTTTCATCGTCTATAAGAAGGTTGGAGTTACACAGTAAACCTGAAGTGAAGCATCGGAATCCATAACTAGTGTCACAGGAATGGCTCAAAACATACACAGTAAGAAGAGTCACTTCTCTTGTACTTAATTCGGCATTGTGCCTTTGTATTTAATTCCGATGGAATTTCTGTATTTCATCGTCAATAAAAACGTCAGAGGGAAACAGTAAACCTGAAGTGAAGCATCGACATCTATAACTAGTGTCACAGGAATGGTTCAAACATAGACAGTAAGAAGAGTCAGTTTTCTTGTGCTTAAGTCGCCATTATGTCTTTTGTATATAATTCCGATGCAATTTCTGTGTTTCATCGTCAATAAGAAGGTCAGAGGGATACAGTAAATCTGAAGTGAAGCATCGGAATCTATAACTAGTGTCACAGGAATGGTTCGAAACATAAACAGTAAGAACAATCAGTTTTCTTGTACTTAAGTCGGCATTGTGCCTTTTGTATCAAATTCCGATGCAATTTCTGTGTTTCATCGTCAATAGGGAGGTCAGAGTGATACAGTAAACCTGAAGTGAAGGATCGGAATCCATATCTAGTGTCACAGGAGTGGTTCAAACATAGACAGTAAGAAGGGTCAGTTTTCTTGAACTTAAGACGATATTGTGCATTTGTATTTAATTCCGATGCAATTTCTTTGTTTCGTCGTCAATAAGAAGGTCCAAGGGGTACAGTAAACGTGAAGTGAAGCATCGGAATCTAAAACCTGTCTCACAGGAATGGTTCAAAACATAGACAGTAAGAAGAGTCAGTTTTCTTGTACTCATGTCACCATTGTGCCTTTTGTATTTCATTCCGATGCAATTTCTGTGTTTCATCGTCATTATGGAGGTCAGAGGGATACAGTAAACCTGAAGTGAAGGATCGGAATCTGTAACTAGTGTCTCAGGAATGGTTCAAACATAGACAGTAAGAAGAGTCAGTTTTCTTGAACTTAAGTCGATATTGTGCATTTGTATTTAATTCCGATGCAATTTCTTTGTTTCGTCGTCAATAAGAAGGTCCAAGGGATACAGTAAACCTGAAGTGGAGCATCGGAATCTAAAACCTGTCTCACAGGAAAGGTTCAAATCATAGACAGTAAGAAGAGCCACTTATCTTGTACCTGAGTCGGCATTGTGCCTTTTGTACTTAATTCCGAAGCAATTTCTGTGTTTCATCGTCAATAAGAAGGTCAGAGGGATACAGTAAACCTGAAGTGAAGCATCGGAATCTAAAACCGGGCTCACAGGAACGGTTCAAAGCATAGACAGTAAGAAGAGCCATTCTTCTTGTTCTCGAGTCGGCATTGTGCCTCTTGTATATAATTCCGATGCAATTTCTGTGTTTCATCGTCAATAAGAAAGTCAGAGGGATACAGTAAACCTGAAGTGAAGCATCGGAATCTATAACTATTGTCACAGGAAATGTTCAAAACATAGTCTGTAAGAAGAGTCGGCTTTCTTGTACTTAAGTCGGCAATGTGCCTTTTATATTTAATTCCGATGCAATTTCTGTGTTTCGTCGTCAATAAGAAGGTCAGAGTTATACAGTAAACCTGAAGTGAAGCATCGGAATCCATAACTAGTGTCACTGGATTGGTTAAAAACATACACAGTAAGAAGAGTCAGTTTTCTTGAACTTAAGTCGATATTGTGCATTTGTATTTAATTCCGATGCAATTTCTTTGTTTCGTCGTCAATAAGAAGGTCCAAGGGATACAGTAAACCTGAAGTGGAGCATCGGAATCTAAAACCTGTCTCACAGGAAAGGTTCAAATCATAGACAGTAAGAAGAGCCACTTATCTTGTACCTGAGTCGGCATTGTGCCTTTTGTACTTAATTCCGAAGCAATTTCTGTGTTTCATCGTCAATAAGAAGGTCAGAGGGATACAGTAAACCTGAAGTGAAGCATCGGAATCTAAAACCGGGCTCACAGGAACGGTTCAAAACATAGACAGTAAGAAGAGCCATTCTTCTTGTTCTTGAGTCGGCATTGTGCCTCTTGTATATAATTCCGATGCAATTTCTGTGTTTCATCGTCAATAAGAAAGTCAGAGGGATACAGTAAACCTGAAGTGAAGCATCGGAATCTATAACTATTGTCACAGGAAATGTTCAAAACATAGTCTGTAAGAAGAGTCGGCTTTCTTGTACTTAAGTCGGCAATGTGCCTTTTATATTTAATTCCGATGCAATTTCTGTGTTTCATCGTCAATAAGAAGGTCAGAGTTATACAGTAAACCTGAAGTGAAGCATCGGAATCCATAACTAGTGTCACTGGATTGGTTAAAAACATACACAGTAAGAAGAGTCACTTCTCTTGTACTTAATTCGGCATTGTGCCTTTTGTATTTAATTCCGATGCAATTTCTGTGTTTCATCGTCAATAAAAACGTCAGAGGGAAACAGTAAACCTGAAGTGAAGCATCGACATCTATAACTAGTGTCACAGGAATGGTTCAAACATAGGCAGTAAAAAGAGTCAGTTTTCTTGTGCTTAAGTCGGCATTATGTCTTTTGTATATAATTCCGATGCAATTTCTGTGTTTCTACATCTACATCTACATTGATACTCCGCAAGCCACCCAACGGTGTGTGGCGGAGGGCACTTTACGTGCCACTGTCATTACCTCCCTTTCCTGTTCCAGTCGCGTATGGTTCGCGGGAAGAACGACTGTCTGAAAGCCTCCGTGCGCGCTCTAATCTCTCTAATTTTACATTCGTGATCTCCTCGGGAAGTATAAGTAGGGGGAAGCAATATATTCGATACCTCATCCAGAAACGCACCCTCTCGAAACCTGGCGAGCAAGCTACACCGCGATGCAGAGCGCCTCTCTTGCAGAGTCTGCCACTTGAGTTTATTAAACATCTCCGTAACGCTATCACGGTTACCAAATAACCCAGTGACGAAACGCGCCGCTCTTCTTTGGATCTTCTCTATCTCCTCCGTCAACCCGACCTGGTACGGATCCCACACTGATGAGCAATACTCAAGTATAGGTCGAACGAGTGTTTTGTAAGCCACCTCCTTTGTTGATGGACTACATTTTCTAAGGACTCTCCCAATGAATCTCAACCTGGTACCCGCCTTACCAACAATTAGTTTTATATGATCATTCCACTTCAAATCGCTCCGTACGCATACTCCCAGATATTTTACAGAAGTAACTGCTACCAGTGTTTGTTCCGCTATCATATAATCATACAATAAAGGATCCTTCTTTCTATGTATTCGCAATACATTACATTTGTCAATGTTAAGGGTCAGTTGCCACTCCCTGCACCAAGTGCCTATCCGCTGCAGATCTTCCTGTATTTCGCTACAATTTTCTAATGCAGCAACTTCTCTGTATACTACAGCATCATCCGCGAAAAGCCGCATGGAACTTCCGACACTATCTACTAAGTCATTTATATATATTGTGAAAAGCAATGGTCCCATAACACTCTCCTGTGGCACGCCAGAGGTTACTATAACGTCTGTAGACGTCTCTCCATTGATAACAACATGCTGTGTTCTGTTTGCTAAAAACTCTTCAATCCAGCCACACAGCTGGTCTGATATTCCGTAGGCTCTTACTTTGTTTATCAGGCGGCAGTGCGGAACTGTATCGAACGCCTTCCGGAAGTCAAGAAAAATAGCATCTACCTGGGAGCCTGTATCTAATATTTTCTGGGTCTCATGAACAAATAAGGCGAGTTGGGTCTCACACGATCGCTGTTTCCGGAATCCATGTTGATTCCTACATAGTAGATTCTGGGTTTCCAGAAATGACATGATACGCGAGCAAAAAACATGTTCTAAAATTCTACAAGAGATCGACGTAAGAGATATAGGTCTATAGTTTTGCGCATCTGCTCGACGACCCTTCTTGAAGACTGTGCTCTTTTCCAATCATTTGGAACCCTCCGTTCCTCTAGAGACTTGCGGTACACGGCTGTTAGAAGGGGGGCAAGTTCTTTCGCGTACTCTGTGTAGAATCGAATTGGTATCGCGTCAGGTCCAGTGGACTTTCCTCTATTGAGTGATTCCAGTTGCTTTTCTATTCCTTGGACACTTACTTCGATGTCAGCCATTTTTTCGTTTGTGCGAGGATTTAGAGAAGGAACTGCAGTGCGGTCTTCCTCTGAGAAACAGCTTTGGAAAAAGGTGTTTAGTATTGCAGCTTTACGCGTGTCATCCTCTGTTTCAATGCCATCATCATCCCGTAGTGTCTGGATATGCTGTTTCGAGCCACTTACTGATTTAACGTAAGACCAGAACTTCCTAGGATTTTCTGTCAAGTCGGTACATAGAATTTTACCTTCGAATTCAATGAACGCTTCACGCATAGCCCTCCTTACGCTAACTTTGACATCGTTTAGCTTCTGTTTGTCTGAGAGGTTTTGGCTGCGTTTAAACTTGGAGTGGAGCTCTCTTTGCTTTCGCAGTAGTTTCCTAACTTTGTTGTTGTACCACGGTGGGTTTTTCCCGTCCCTCACAGTTTTACTCGGCACGTACCTGTCTAAAACGCATTTTACGATTGCCTTGAACTTTTTCCATAAACACTCAACATTGTCAGTGTCGGAACAGAAATTTTCGTTTTGATCTGTTAGGTAGTCTGAAATCTGCCTTCTATTACTCTTGCTAAACAGATAATATCGTCAATAAGAAGGTCAGAGGGATACAGTAAACCCGAAGTGAAGCATCGGAATCTATAACTAGTGTCACAGGAATGGTTCAAAACATAAACAGTAAGAAGAATCAGTTTTCTTGTACTTAAGTCAGCATTGTGCCTTTTGTATTAAATTCCGATGCAATTTCTGTGTTTCATCGTCAATAGGGAGGTCAGAGTGATACAGTAAACCTTAAGTGAAGGATCGGAATCCATATCTAGTGTCACAGGAGTGGTTCAAACATAGACAGTAAGAAGGGTCAGTTTTCTTGAACTTAAGTCGATATTGTGCATTTGTATTTAATTCCGATGCAATTTCTTTGTTTCGTCGTCAATAAGAAGGTCCAAGGGATACAGTAAACCTGAAGTGAAGCATCGGAATCTAAAACCTGTCTCACAGGAATGGTTCAAAACATAGACAGTAAGAAGAGTCAGTTTTCTTGTACTCACGTCACCATTGTGCCTTTTGTATTTCATTCCGATGCAATTTCTGTGTTTCATCGTCATTATGGAGGTCAGAGGGATACAGTAAACCTGAAGTGAAGCATCGAAATCTATAACTAGTGTCACAGGAATGGTTCAAAACATAAACAGTAAGAAGAGTCAGTTTTCTTGTACTTTAGTGGCATTGTGCCTTTTGTATTTAATTCCGATGCAATTTCTGTGTTTCCTCGTCTATAAGAAGGTCAGAAGGATACAGTAAACCTGAAGTGAAGCATCGGAATCTACAACTAGTGTCACAGGAATGGTTCAAAACATAGACAGTAAGAAGAGTCAGTTTTCCTGTACTTAAGTTGGCATTGTGTCTTTTGTATATAATTCCGATGCAATTTCTGTGTTTCATCGTCAATAAGAAGGTCAGAGGGATACAGTAAACCTGAAGTGAAGCTTCGGAATCTATAACTAGTGTCACTGG
Organism: Schistocerca serialis cubense; assembly: GCF_023864345.2. Lineage (NCBI taxonomy): Eukaryota > Metazoa > Arthropoda > Insecta > Orthoptera > Acrididae > Schistocerca > Schistocerca serialis. The sequence continues at coordinate 33,794,754 of NW_026047583.1, read as the reverse complement.
AATGGTTCAAAACATAAACAGTAAGAAGAGTCAGTTGTCTTGTACTCAAGTCGGCATTGTCCCTTTTGTATTTAATTCCGATGCAATTTCTGTGTTTCATCGTCAATATGGAGGTCAGAGGGATACAGTAAACCTGAAGTGAAGGATCGGAATCTGTAACTAGTGTCACAGGAACGGTTCAAACATAGACAGTAAGAAGAGTCAGTTTTCTTGAACTTAAGTCGATATTGTGCATTTGTATTTAATTCCGATGCAATTTCTTTGTTTCGTCGTCAATAAGAAGGTCCATGGGATACAGTAAACCTGAAGTGAAGCATCGGAATCTAAAACCTGTCTCACAGGAAAGGTTCAAATCATAGACCGTAAGAAGAGCCACTTTTCTTGTACTTGAGTCGCCATTGTGCCTTTTGTACTTAATTCCGATGCAATTTCTGTGTTTCATCGTCAATAAGAAGGTCAGAGGGATACAGTAAACCTGAAGTGAAGCATCGGAATCTATAACTAGTGTCCCAGGAATGTTTCAAAACATAGACAGTAAGAACAGTCCGTTTTCTTGTACTTAAGTCGGCATTGTGCCTTTTGAGTTTAATTCCGACGCAATTTCTGTATTTCATCGTCAGTAAGAAGGTCAGAGTTATACAGTAAACCTGAAGTGAAGCATCGGAATCCATAACTAGTGTCACAGGAATGGTTCAAAACATACACAGTAAGAAGAATCAGTTTTCTTGTACTTAAGTCGGCCTTGTGCCTTTTGTATTTAATGCCGATGCAATTTCTGTGTTTCATCGTCAATAAGAAGGTCAGAGGGATACAGTAAGCTTGAGGTGAAGCATCGGAATCTAGAACTAGTGTCACAGGAATGGTTCAAAACAAAGACAGTAAGAAAAGTAAGTTTTCTTGTACTTAAGTCGGCATTGTGCCTTTTGAGTTTAGTTCCGATGCACTTACTGTGTTTCATCGTCAATAAGAAGGTCAGAGGGGTACTGTAAACCTGACGTGAAGCATCGGAATCTATAACTAGTGTCACAGGAATGGTTCAAAACATAGACGGTAAGAAGAGTCCGTTTTCTTGTACTTATGTCGGCATTGTGCCTTTTGTATTTAACACCAGATGCAATTTCTATGTTTCATCGTCATTAAGAAGGTCAGAGGGATACAGTAAACCTTAATTGAAGCATCGGAATCTTAAACCGGTCTCAGAGGAAAGGTTCAAAACATAGACAGTAAGAAGAGCCTGTCTTCTTGTACTTGAGTCGGCATGGTGCCTTTTGTATTTAATTCCGATGCAATATCTGTGTTTTATCGTCAATACAAAGGTCAGAGGGATAAAGTAAAGCTGAAGTGAAGCATCGGAATGTATAACTAGTGTCACAGGAATGGTTCAAAGCATAGACAGTAAGAAGTGTCAGTTTTCTTGTACTTAAGTCGGCATTGTGTCTTTTGTATTCAGTTCCGATGCAATTTCTGCGTTTCGTCGTCAATAAGAAGGTTCACGGGATACAGTAAACCTAAAGTGAAGCATCGGAACCTATAACTAGTGTCACAGGAATGGTTCAAAACATAGACAGTAAGAAGAGCCAGTCTTCCTGTACTTGAGTCGGCATTGTGCCTTTAGTATTTATTTCCGATGCAATTTCTTTGTTTCATCGTCAATAAGAAGGTGAGAGGGATACAGTAAACCTGAAGTGAAGCATAGGAATCTATAACTAGTGTCACAGGAATGGTTCCAAACATAGACAGTAAGAAGAGTCAGTTTCTTGAACTTAGTCGATATTGTGCATTTGTATTTAATTCCGATGCAATTTCTTTGATTCGACATCAATAAGAAGGTTCAAGGGATAAAGTAAACCTGAAGTGTAGCATCGGAATCGAAAACCTGTCTCACAGGAAAGGTTCAAAACATAGACAGTAAGAAGAGTCAGTTTTCTTGTACTTAAGTCGGCATTGTGCCTTTTGTATTTAAATCCGATGCAATATCTGAGTTTCATCGTCAATAAGGAGGTCAGAGGGATACAGTAAACCTGAAGTGAAGCATCGGAATCTATAACTAGTGTCACAGGAATGGTTCAAAACATAGACAGTAAGAAGAGCCAGTGATCCTGTACTTGAGTCGGCATTGTGCCTTTTGTATTTAATTCCGATGCAACTTCTGTGTTTCATCGTCAATAAGAAGGTGAGAGGGATACAGTAAACCTGAAGTGAAGCATCGGAATGTATAACTAGTGTCACTGGAATGGTTCAAAACATAGACAGTAAGAAGAGTCCGTTTTCTTGAATTGAAGTCGGCATTGTGCCTTTTGAGTTTCATTCCGATGCACTTTCTGTGTTTCATCGTCAATAAGAGGGTCAGAGGGATAGAGTAAACCTGAAGTAAAGCATCGGAATCTATAACTAGTGTCACAGGAATGGTTCAAAACATAGAAAGTAAGACGAGTCCGTTTCCTTGTACTTAAGTCGGCATTGTACCTTTGGTATTTAATCCCGATGCAATCTCTGTGTTTCATCGCCAATTAGAATGTCAGAGAAATTCAGTAAACCTGAAGTGAAGCATCGGAATCTAAAACCGGTCTCACAGTAAAAGTTCAAAACATAGACAGTAAGAAGAGCCAGTCTTCTTGTACTTGAGTCGGCATTGTGCCTTTTGTATATAATTCCGATGAACTTTCTGTGTTTTATCGTCAATTAGAAGGTCAGAGGGATACAGTAAACCTGAAGTGAAACATCTGAATCTATAACTAGTGTCACAGGAATGGTTTAAAACATAGACAGTAAGAAGAGTCAGGTTTCTTGTACTTAATTCGGTATTGTGCCTTTTGTATTTAATTCCGAAGCCATTTCTGTGTTTCATCGTCAATACGGAGATCAGAGGGATACAGTAAACCTGAAGTGAAGCATCGGAATCTATAACTAGTGTCACAGGAATGGTTCAAACATAGACAGTAAGAAGAGTCTGATATCTTGTAATTAAGTCGGCATTGTGCCTTTTGTATTTAATTCCGATGCAATTTCTGTGTTTCGTCTTTAATGAGAATGTCCAAGGGATACAGTAAACCTGAAGTGAAGCATCGGAATCTAAAACCGGGCTCACAGGAACGGTTCAAAACATAGACAGTAAGAAGAGCCATTCTTCTTGTTCTTGAGTCGGCATTGTGCCTCTTGTTTATAATTCCGATGCAATTTCTGTGTTTCATCGTCAATAAGAAAGTCAGAGGGATACAGTAAACCTGAAGTGAAGCATCGGAATCTATAACTATTGTCACAGGAAATGTTCAACACATAGTCTGTAAGAAGAGTCGGCTTTATTGTACTTAAGTCGGCAATGTGCCTTTTATATTTAATTCCGATGCAATTTCTGTGTTTCATCGTCAATAAGAAGGTCAGAGTTATACAGTAAACCTGAAGTGAAGCATCGGAATCCATAACTAGTGTCACTGGATTGGTTAAAAACATACACAGTAGGAAGAGTCACTTCTCTTGTACTTAATTCGGCATTGTGCCTTTTGTATTTAATTCCGATGCAATTTCTGTGTTTCATCGTCAATAAAAACGTCAGAGGGAAACAGTAAACCTGAAGTGAAGCATCGACATCTATAACTAGTGTCACAGGAATGGTTCAAAACATAGACAGTAAGAAGAGCCAGTTTTCTTGTGCTTAAGTCGGCATTATGTCTTTTGTATATAATTCCGATGCAATTTCTGTGTTCCATCGTCAATAAGAAGGTCAGAGGGATACAGTAAACCTGAAGTGAAGCATCGGAATCTATAACTAGTGTCACAGGAATGGTTCAAAACATAAACAGTAAGAAGAATCAGTTTTCTTGTACTTAAGTCGGCATTGTGCCTTTTGTATTAAATTCCGATGCAATTTCTGTGTTTCATCGTCAATAGGGAGGTCAGAGTGATACAATAAACCTGAAGTGAAGGATCGGAATCCATATCTAGTGTCACAGGAGTGGTTCAAACATAGGCAGTAAGAAGGGTCAGTTTTCTTGAACTTAAGACGATATTGTGCATTTGTATTTAATTCCGATGCAATTTCTTTGTTTCGTCGTCAATAAGAAGGTCCAAGGGATACAGTAAACGTGAAGTGAAGCATCGGAATCTAAAACCTGTCTCACAGGAATGGTTCAAAACATAGACAGTAAGAAGAGCTAGTCTTCTTGTACTTGAGTCGGCATTGTGCCTTTTGTATTTAATTCCGATGCAATTTCTGTGTTTCATCGTCAATAAGAAGGTCAGAGGGATACAGTAAACCTGAAGTGAAGCATCGAAATCTATAACTAGTGTCACAGGAATGGTTCAAAACATAAACAGTAAGAAGAGTCAGTTTTCTTGTACTTTAGTGGCATTGTGCCGTTTGTATTTAATTCCGATGCAATTTCTGTGTTTCCTCGTCAATAAGAAGGTCAGAAGGATACAGTAAACCTGAAGTGAAGCATCGGAATCTATAACTAGTGTCACAGGAATGGTTCAAAACATAGACAGTAAGAAGAGTCAGTTTTCCTGTACTTAAGTTGGCATTGTGTCTTTTGTATATAATTCCGATGCAATTTCTGTGTTTCATCGTCAATAAGGAGGTCAGAGGGATACAGTAAACCTGAAGTGAAGCTTCGGAATCTATAACTAGTGTCACTGGAATGGTTCAAAACATAAACAGTAAGATGAGTCAGTTGTCTTGTACTCAAGTCGGCATTGTGCCTTTTGTATTTAATTCCGATGCAATTTCTGTGTTTCATCGTCAATATGGAGGTCAGAGGGATACAGTAAACCTGAAGTGAAGGATCGGAATCTGTAACTCGTGTCACAGGAACGGTTCAAACATAGACAGTAAGAAGAGTCAGTTTTCTTGAACTTAAGTCGATATTGTGCATTTGTATTTAATTCCGATGCAATTTCTTTGTTTCGTCGTCAATAAGAAGGTCCATGGGATACAGTAAACCTGAAGTGAAGCGTCGGAATCTAAAACCTGTCTCACAGGAAAGGTTCAAATCATAGACCCTAAGAAGAGCCACTTTTCTTGTACTTGAGTCGGCATTGTGCCTTTTGTACTTAATTCCGATGCAATTTCTGTGTTTCATCGTCAATACAAAGGTCAGAGGGATACAGTAAACCTGAAGTGAAGCATCGGAATCTATAACTTGTGTCACAGGAATGTTTCAAAACATAGACAGTAAGAAGAGTCCGTTTTCTTGTACTTAAGTCGGTATTGTGCCTTTTGAGTTTAATTCCGACGCTATTTCTGTATTTCATCGCCAATAAGAAGGTCAGAGGGATACAGTAAACCTGAAGTGAAGCATCGGAATCAATAACTAGTGTCACAGGAATGGTTCACAACATAGACAGTAAGAAGAGTCAGTTTTCATGTACTTAAGTCGGCATTGTGACTTTTGTATTTAATTCCGATGCAATTTCTGTCTTTCATCGTCAATAAGAAGGTAAGAGGGAAACAGGAATCGTGATGTCAAGCATCGGAATCTATAACTAGTGTCACAGGCATGGTTCAAAACATAAACAGTAAAAGGAGTCCGTTTTCTTGTACTTCAGTCGGCATTGTGAAGTTTGAGTTTAATTCCGATGCAATTTTTGTGTTTCATCGTCACTAAGAAGGTCAGAGGGATACAGTAAACCTGAAGTGAAGCATCGGAATCTATCACTAGTGACACAGGAATGGTTCAAAACATAGACAGTAAGAAGAGTCAGTTTTCTTGTACTTTAGTCGGCATTGTGCCTTTTGTATATAACACCCGATGCAATTTCTATGTTTCATCGTCAATAAGAAGGTCGGAGGGATACAGTAAACCTGAAGTGAAGCATCGGAATCTAAAACCGGTCTCACAGGAAAGATTCAAAACATAGACAGAAAGAAGAGCCAGTCTTCTTGTACTTAAATCGGCATTGTGCCTTTTGTATTTAATTCCGATGCAATTTCTGTGTTTTATCGTCAACAAGAAGGTCAGAGGGATACAGCAAACCTGAAGTGAAGCATCGGACTCTATAACTAGTGTCACAGGAATGGTTCAATAAATTGACAGTAAGAAGTGTCAGTTTTCTTGTACTTATTTCGGCACTGTGTTCTTTGTATTTAATTCCGAAACAATTTCTTTGTTTCGTCGTCAATAAGAAGGTCCAAGGGATACAGTAAACCTGAAGTGAAGCATCGGAATCTAAAACCTGTCTCACAGGAATGGTTCAAAACATAGACTGTAAGAAGAGCTAGTCTTCTTGTACTTGAGTCGGCATTGTGCCTTTTGTATTTAATTCCGATGCAGTTTCTGTGTTTCATCGTCAATAAGAAGGTCAGAGGGATACAGTAAACCAGAAGTGCAGCATCGGAATCTATAACTAGTGTCACAGGAATGGTTCAAAAAATAGACAATAAGGAGAGTCAGTTTTCTTGTACTTTAGTGGCATTGTGCCATTTGTAATTAATTCCGATGCAATTTCTGTGTTTCCTCGTCAATAAGAAGGTCAGAGGGATACAGTAAACCTGAAGTGAAGCGTCTAAATCTTCAACTAGTGTCACAGGAATGGTTCAAAACATAGACAGTAAGAAGAGTCAGTTTTCCTGTACTTAAGTCGGCATTGTGTCTTTTGTATATAATTCTGATGCAATTTCTGTGTTTCATCGTCAATAAGAAGGTCAGAGGGATACAGCAAACCTGAAGTGAAGCATCGGAATCTATAACTAGTGTCACAGGAATGGTTCAAACATAGACAGTAAGAAGAGTCAGTTTTCTTGAACTTAAGTCGATATTGAGCATTTGTATTTAATTCCGATGCAATTTCTTTGTTTCGTCGTCAATAAGAAGGTCCAAGGGATACAGTAAACCTGAAGTGAAACATCGGAATCTAAAACCTGTCTCACAGGAAAGGTTCAAATCATAGTCAGTAAGAAGAGCCACTTTTCTTGTACTTGAGTCGGCATTGTGCCTTTTGTACTTAATTCCGATGCAATTTCTGTGTTTCATCGTCAATAAGAAGGTCAGAGGGATACAGTAAACCTGAAGTGAAGCATCGGAATCTATAACTAGTGTCACAGGAATGGTTCAAAACATAGACAGTAAGAAGAGTCCGTTTTCTTGTACTTAAGTCGGCATTGTGCCTTTTGAGTTTAATTCCGACGCAATTTCTGTATTTCATCGTCAATAAGAGGGTCAGAGGGATACAGTAAACCTGAAGTGAAGAATCGGAATCTATAACTTGTGTCACAGGAATAATTCAAAACCTAGACAGTAAGAAGAGTCAGTCTTCTTGTACTTAAGTCGGCCTTTTGCCTTTTGTATTTAATGGCGATGCAATTTCTGTGTTTGATCGTCAATAAGTAGGTCAGAGGGATACAGTAAGCTGGAAGTGAAGCATCGGAATCTATAACTAGTGTAACAGGCATGGTTCAAAACAAAGACAGTAAGAAAAGTAAGTTTTCTTGTACTAAAGTCGGCATTGTGCCTTTTGTATTTAATTCCGATGCAATTTATCTGTTTCCTCGTCAATGAGAAGGTCAGAGGGATACAGTAAACTTGAAGTGAAGCATTGGAATCTATAACTAGGGTCACAGGAATGGTTCAAAACATAGACAGTAAGAAAAGCCAGTCTTCCTGTACTTGAGTCGGCATTGTGCCTTTTGTATTTAATTCCGATGCAATTTCTGTGTTTCATCGTCAATAAGAAGGTGAGAGGGATACAGTAAACCTGAAGTGAAGCATCGAGATGTATAACTAGTGTCACTGGAATGGTTCAAATCATAGACAGTAAGCAGAGTCCGTTTTCTTGAATTGAAGACGGCATTGTGCCTTTTGAGTTTAATTCCAATGCACTTTCTGTGTTTCATCGTCAATAAGAGGGTCAGAGGAATACAGTAAACCTGAAGTAAAGCATCGGAATCTATAACTAGTGTCACAGGAATGATTCAAAACATAGAAAGTAAGAAGAGTCCGTTTTCGTGTACTTACGTCGGCACTGTACCTTTTGTATTTAATCCCGATGCAATTTCTGTGTTTCATCGTCAATTAGAATGTCAGAGGAATACAGTAAACCTGAAGTGAAGCATCGGAATCTAAAACCGGTCTCACAGTAAAAGTTCTAAACATAGACGGTAAGAAGAGCCAGTCTTCTTGTACTTGAGTCGGCATTGCGCCTTTTGTATATAATGCCGATGTACTTTCTGTGTTTTATCGTCAATTAGAAGGTCAGAAGGATACAGCAAACCTGAAGTGAAACATCAGAATCTATAACTAATGTCACAGGAATGATTCAAAACATAGACAGTAAGAAGAGTCAGGTTTCTGGTACTTAATTCGGCATTGTGCCTTTTGTATTTAATTTCGAAGCAATTTCTGTGTTTCATCGTCAATACGAAGGTCAGAGGGATACAGTAAACCTGAAGTGAAGCTTAGGAATCTATAACTAGTGTCACAGGAATGGTTCAAACATGGACTGTAAGAAGAGTCAGATTTCTTGTAATTAAGTCGGCATTGTGCCTTTTGTATTTAATTCCGATGCAATTTCTGTGTTTCGTCTTTAATGAGAATGTCCAAGGGACACAGTAAACCTGAAGTGAAGCATCGGAATCTGAAACCGGGTTCACAGGAACGGTTCAAAGATAGACAGTAAGAAGAGCCATTCTTCTTGTTCTTGAGACGGCATTGTGCCTTTTGTATATAATTCCGATTCAATTTCTGTGTTTCATCGTCAATAAGAAGGTCAGAGGGATACAGTAAACCTGAAGTGAAGCATCGGAATCTATAACAATTGTCACAGGAATGGTTCAAAACATAGTCTGTAAGAAGAGTCAGTTTTCTTGTACTTAAGTCGGCAATGTGCCTTTTGTATTTGATTCCGATGCAATTTCTGTGTTTCATCGTCAATAAGAAGGTCAGAGGGATACAGTAAACCTGAAGTGAATCATCGGAATCCATAACTAGTGTCACAGGAATGGTTCAAAACATACACAGTATGAAGAGTCACTTCTCTTGTACTTAATTCGGCATTGTGCCTTTTGTATTTAATTCCGATGCAATTTCTGTGTTTCATCGCCAATAAAAAGGTCAGAGGGATACAGTAAACCTGAAGTGAAGCATCGATATCTATAACTAGTGTCGCAGGATTGGTTCAAACACAGACAGGAAGAAGAGTCCGTTTGCTTGTACGTATGTCGTCATTGTGCCTTTTGAGTTTAATTCGGATGCACTTCCTGTATTTCATCGTCAATAAGAAGGTCAGAGGGATACAGTAAACCTGAAGTGAAGCATCGGAATTTAAACCTGTCTCACAGGAAAGGTTCAAAACATAGAGAGTAAGAAGAGCCAGTCTTCTTGTACTTGAGTCGGCATAGTGCCTTTTGTATTTAATTCCGATGCAATTTCTGTGTTTCGTCGTCAATGAGACTGTCCAAGGGATACAGTAAACCTGAAGTGAGGCATCGGAATCTAAAACCGGGTTCACAGGAACGGTTCAAAGATAGACAGTAAGAAGAGCCATTCTTCTTGTTCTTGAGACGGCATTGTGCCTTTTGTATTTAATTCCGATGCACTTTATGTGTTTTATCGTCAATTAGATGGTCAGAGGGATACAGTAAACCTGAAGTGAAGCATCGGAGTCTATAACTAGTGTCACAGGAATGGTTCAAAACATAGACAGTAAGAAGAGTCAGTTTTCATGTATTTAAGTCGGCATTGTGTCTTTTGTATTTAATTCCGATGCAATGTCTGTGTTTCATCGTCAATAAGAAGGTCAGAGGGATACAGTAAACCAGAAGTGAAGCATCGGAATCTATAACTAAAGTCACAGTAATGGTTCAAAACATAAACAGTAAGAAGAGCCAGTCTTCTTGTACTTGAGTCGGCATTGTGCCTTTTGTATTTAATTCCGATGCACTTTATGTGTTTTATCGTCAATTAGATGGTCAGAGGGATACAGTAAACCTGAAGTGAAACATCAGAATCTATAACTAGTGTCACAGGAATGGTTCAAAACATAGTCTGTAAGAAGAGTCAGTTTTCTTGTACTTAAGTCGGCAATGTGCCTTTTGTATTTAATTCCGATGCAATTTCTGTGCTTCATCGTCAATAAGAAGGTCAGAGGGATACAAAAAACCTGATGTGAAGCATCGGAATCCATAACTAGTGTCACAGGAATGGTTCAAAACATACACAGTAAGAAGAGTCCGTTTACTTGTACTTATGTCGTCATTGTGCCTTTTGAGCTTAATTCGGATGCATTTTCTGTGTTTCATCGTCAATAAGAAGGTCAGAGGGTTACAGTAAACCTGAAGTGAAGCATCGGAATCTATAACTAGTGTCATAGGAATGGTTCAAAACATAGACAGTAAGAAGAGTCCGTTTTCTTGTATTTAGGTCGGCATTGTGCCTTTTGTATTTAACACCCGATGCAAATTATATGTTTCATCGTCAATAAGAAGGTCAGAGGGATACAGTAAACCTGAAGAGAAGCATCGGAATCTAAAACCTGTCTCACAGGAAAGGTTCAAAACATAGACAGTAAGAAGAGTCAGTTTTCATGTACTTAAGTCGAAATTGTGTCTTTTGTATATAATTCCGATGCAATTTCTGTGTTTCGTCGTCAATGAGATTGTCCAAGGGATACAGTAAACCTGAAGTGAGGCATCGGAATCTAAAACCGGGCTCACAGGAACGATTCAAATCATAGACAGTAAGAAGAGCCAGTCTTCTTGTAATTGAGACGGCATTGTGCCTTTTGTATATAATTCCGATGCAATTTCTGTGTTTCATCGTTAATAAGAAGGTCAGAGGGATACAGTAAACCTGAAGTGAAGCATCGGAATCTATAACTAGTGTCACAGGAATGGTTCAAAACATAGACAGTAAGAAGAGTCAGTTTTCATGTACTTAAGCCGAAATTATGACTTTTGTATATAATTCCGATGCAATTTCAGTGTTTCATCGTCAATACGAAGGTCAGAGGGATACAGTAAACCTGAAGTGAAGCATCGGAATCTATAACTAGTGTCACAGGAATGGTTCAGAACATAAACAGTAAGAAGAGTCAGTATTCTTGAACCCAAGTCGATAATGTGCATTTGTATTTAATTCCGATGCAATTTCTGTGTTTCGTCGGCAATAAGAAGGTCCAAGGGATACAGTAAACCTGAATTGAAGCATCGGAAGCTAAAACCTGTCTCAAAGGAAAAATTCAAAACATAGACAGTAAGAAGTGCCAGTCTTCTTGTACTTGAGTCGGCATTGTGCCCTTTGTATTTAATTCCGATACCATTTCTGTGTTTCATCGTCAATAAGAAGGTCAGAGGGATACAGGAAACGTGAAGTGAAGCATCGGAATCTATAATTAGTGTCACAGGAATGGTTCAAAACATAAACAGTAAGAAGAGTCCGTTTTCTTGTACTTAAGTCGGCATTGTGCCTTTTGAGTTTAATTCCGATGCAATTTCTGTGTTTCATCGTCAATAAGGAGGTCAGAGGGATACAGTAAACCTGAAGTGAAGCATCGGAATGTATAACTAGTGTCACTGGAATGGTTCAAAACATAGACAGTAAGAAGAGTCTGTTCTCGTGAATTGAAGTCGGCATTGTGCCTTATGAGTTTAATTCCGATGCACTTTCTGTGTTTATCGTCAATAAGAAGGTCATAGGGATACAGTAAACCTGAAGTAAAGCATCGTAATCTATAACTATTGTCACAGGAATGGTTCAAAACATAGTCTGTAAGAAGAATCAGTTTTCTTGTACTTAAGTCGGCAATGTGCCTTTTGTATATAATCCCGATGCAATTTCTGTGTTTCATCGTCAATTAGTATGTCAGAGGGATACAGTAAACCTTTAGTGAAGCATCGGAATCTAAAAGCGGTCTCACAGTAAAAGTTCAAAAAATAGACAGTAAGAAGAGCCAGTCTTCTTGTACTTGAGTCGGCATTGTGCCTTTTGTATTTAATTCCGATGCACTGTCTGTGTTTTATCGTCAATTAGATGGTCAGAGGGTTACAGTAAACCTGAAGTGAAGCATCAGAATCTATAACTAGTGTCACAGGAATGGTTCAAAACATAGACAGTAAGAAGAGTCAGGTTTCTGGTACTTAATTCGGCATTGTGCCTTTTGTATTTAATTCCGAAGCAAATTCTGTGTTTCATCGTCAATACGGAGGTCAGGGGGATACAGTAAACCTGAAGTGAAGCATCGGAATATATAACTAGTGTCACAGGAATGGTTCAAACATAGACAGTAAGAAGAGTCAGATTTCTTGTAATTAAGTCGGCATTGTGCATTTTGTATGTAATTCCGTTGCAATTTCTGTGTTTCGTCTTTAATGAGAATGTCCAAGGGATACAGTACACCTGAAGTGAAGCATCGGAATCTATAACTATTGTCACAGGAATGGTTCAAAACATAGTCTGTAAGAAGAGTCAGTTTTCTTGTACTTAAGTCGGCAATGCGCCTTTTGTATTGAATTCCGATGCAATTTCTGTGTTTCATCGTCAATAAGAAGGTCAGAGGGATACAGTAAACCTGAAGTGAAGCGTCGGAATCCATAACTAGTGTCACAGGAATGGTTCAAAACATACACAGTAAGAAGAGTCACTTCTCTTGTACTTAATTGGGCATTGTGCCTTTTGTATTTAATTCCGATGCAATTTCTGTGTTTCATCGTCAATAGGAGGTCAGAGGGATACAGTAAACCTGATGTGAAGCATCGATATCTATAACTAGTGTCACAGGAATGGTTCAAACATAGACAGTAAGAAGAGTCCGTTTACTTGTACTTATGTCGTCATTGTGCCTTTTGAGTTTAATTCGGATGCACTTTCTGTGTTTCATCGTCAATAAGAAGGTCAGAGGGTAACAGTAAACCTGAAGTGAAGCATCGGAATCTATAACTAGTGTCATAGAAATTGTTCAAAACATAGACAGTAAGAAGAGTCCGTTTTCTTGGACTTAGGTCGGCATTGTGCCTTTTGTATTTAACACCCGATGCAATTTCTATGTTTCATCGTCAATAAGAAGGTCAGAGGGATACAGTAAACCTGAAGTGAAGCATCGGAATCTAAAACCTGTCTCACAGGAAAGGTTCAAAACATAGACAGTAAGAAGAGCCAGTCTTGTTGTACTTGAGTCGGCATAGTGCCTTTTGTATTTAATTCCTATGCAATTTCTGTGTTTCATCGTCAATGAGATTGTCCAAGGGATACAGTAAACCTGAAGTGAGGCATCGGAATCTAAAACCGGGCTCACAGGAACGGTTCAAATCATAGACAGTAATAAGAGCCAGTCTTCTTGTAATTGAGACGGCATTGTGCCTTTTGTATATAATTCCGATGCACTTTCTGTGTTTCATCGTCAGTAAGAAGGTCAGAGGGATACAGTAAACCTGAAGTGAAGCATCGGAATCTATAACTAGTGTCACAGGAATGGTTCAGAACATAAACAGTAAGAAGCGTCAGTTTTCTTGTACTTAACTCGGCATTGTGCCTTTTGTATTTAATTCCGATGCAATTTCTGTGTTTCGTCGTCAATAGGAATGACCAAGGGATACAATAAACCTGAAGTCACAGGAATGGTTCAAACATAGACAGTAAGAAGAGTCAGTATTCTTGTACCCAAGTCTATAATGTGCATTTGTATTTAATTCCGATGCAATTTCTGTGTTTCGTCGGCAATAAGAAGGTCCAAGAAATACAGTAAACCTGAAGTGAGGCATCGGAAGCTAAAACCTGTCTCACAGGAAAGATTCAAAACATAGACAGTAAGAGGAGCCAGTCTTCTTGTACTTGAGTCGGCATTGTGCCTTTTGTATTTAAGTCCGATGCAATTTCAGTGTTTCATCGTCAATAAGAAGGTCAGAGGGATACAGGAAACGTGAAGTGAAGCATCGGAATCTATAACTAGTGTCACAGGAATGGTTCAAAACATAAACAGTAAGAAGAGTCCGTTTTCTTGTACTTAAGTCGGCATTGTGCCTTTTGAGTTTAACTCCGATGCAATTTCTGTGTTTCATCGTCAATAAGAAGGTCAGAGGGATACAGTAAACCTGGAGTGAAGCATCGGAATCTGAAGTCGGGCTCACAGGAACGGTTCAAATCATAGACAGTAAGAAGAGCCAGTCTTCTTGTACTTGAGTCGACATTGTGCCTTTTGTATATAATTCCGATGCAATTTCTGTGTTTCATCGTCAACAAAAAGGACAGAGGGCCACAGTGAACCTGAAGTGAAGCTTCGGAATCTATAACTAGTGTCACAGGTATGGTTCAAAACATTAACAGTAAGAAGAATCAGTTTTCTTGTACTTAAGTCGGCATTGTGCATTTTGTATTAAATTCCGATGCAATTTCTGTGTTTCATCGTTAATAGGGAGGTCAGAGTGATACAGTAAACCTGAAGTGAAGGATCGGAATCCATAACTAGTGTCACAGGAGTGGTCCAAACGTAGACAGTAAGAAGGGTCAGTTTCCTTGAACTTAAGTCGATATTGTGCATTTGTTTTTAATTCCGATGCAATTTCTTTGTTTCGTCGTCAATAAGAAGGTCCGAGGGATACAGTAAACCTGAAGTGAAGCATCGGAATCTAATACGTGTCTTACAGGAATGGTTCAAAACATAGACAGTAAGAAAGGCTAGTCTTCTTGTACTTGAGGCGGCATTGTGCCTTTTGTATTTATTTCCGATGCAATTTCTGTGTTTCATCGTCAATAAGGAGGTCAGAGGGATACAGTAAACCTGATGTGAAGCATCGATATCTATAACTAGTGTCACAGGAATGGTTCAAACAAAGACAGTAAGAAGAGTCCGTTTACTTGTACTTATGTCGTCATTGTGCCTTTTGAGTTTAATTCGGATGCACTTTCTGTGTTTCATCGTCAATGAGAGGGTCAGAGGGTTACAGTAAACCTGAAGTGAAGCATCGGAATCTATAACTAGTGTCATAGAAATGATTTAAAACATAGACAGTAAGAAGAGTCCGTTTTCTTGTATTTAGGTCGGCATTGTGCATTTTGTATTTAACACCCGATGCAATTTCTATGTTTCATCGTCAATAAGAAGGTCAGAGGGATACAGTAAACCTGAAGTGAAGCATCGGAATCTAAAACCTGTCTCACAGAAAAGGTTCAAATCATAGTCAGTAAGAAGAGCCAGTCTTCTTGTACTTTAGTCGGCATAGTGCCTTTTGTATTTAATTTCGATGCAATTTCCGTGTTTCGTCGTCAATGAGATTGTCTAAGGGATACAGTAAACCTGAAGGGAGGCATCGGAATCTAAAATCGGGCTCACAGGATCGGTTCAAATCATAGACAGTAAGAAGAGCCAGTCTTCTTGTAATTGAGACGGCATTGTGCCTTTTGTATATAATTCTGATGCAATTTCTGTGTTTCATCGTCAATAAGAAGGTCAGAGGGATACAGTAAACCTGAAGTGAAGCATCGGTATCTATAACTAGTGTCACAGGAATGGTTCACAACATATACAGTAAGAAGAGTCAGTTTTCATGTACTTAAGTCTGCATTGTGTCTTTTGTATTTAATTCCGATGCAATTTCTGTGTTTCATCGTCAATAAGAAGGTCAGAGGGATACAGTAAACCTGAAGTGAAGCATCGGAATCTATAACTAGTGTCACAGGAATGGTTCAGAACATAAACAGTAAGAGGAGTCAGTTTTCTTGTACTTAAGTTGGCATTGTGCCTTTTGTATTTAATTCCGATGCAATTTCTGTGTTTCATGGTCAATAGGAGGTCAGAGGGATACAGTAAACCTGAAGTGAAGCATCGGAATCTATAACTAGTGTCACAGGAATGGTTCAAACATAGACAGTAAGAAGAGTCAGTATTCTTGAACCCTAGTCGATAATGAGCATTTGTATTTAATTTCGATTCAATTTCTGTGTTTCGTCGGCAATAAGAAGTTCCAAGGGATACAGTAAACCTTAAGTGAAGCATCGGAAGCTAAAACATGTCTCACAGGAAAGATTCAAAACATTGACAGTAAGAAGAGCCTGTCTTCTTGTACTTGAGTCGGCATTGTGCCTTTTGTATTTAAATCCGATGCAATTTCTGTGCTTCATCGTTAATAAGACGGTCAGAGGGATACAGGAAACGTGAAGTGAAGCATCGGAATCTATAACTAGTGTCACAGGAATGGTTGAAAACATAAACAGTAGGAAGAGTCCATTTTCTTGTACTTAAGTCGGCATTGTGCCTTTTGAGTTTAATTCCGATGCAATTTCTGTGTTTCATCGTCAATAAGAAGGTCAGAGGGATACAGTAAACCTGGTGTGAAGCATCGGAATCTATCACTAATGTCACAGGAATGGTTCAAAACATAGACAGTAAGAAGAGTCAGTTTTCTTGTACTTTAGTCGGCACTGTGCCTTTTGTATTTAACACCCGATGCAATTTCTATGTTTCATCGTCAATAAGAAGGTCGGAAGGATACAGTAAACCTGAAGTGAAGCATCGGAATCTAAAACCGGTCTCACAGGAAGGATTCAAAACATAGACAGAAAGAAGAGCCAGTCTTCTTGTACTTAAATCGGCATTGTGCCTTTTGTATATAATTCCGATGCCATTTCTGTGTTTTATCGTCAACAAGAAGGTCAGAGGGATACAGTAAACCTGAAGTGAAGCATCGGACTCTATAACTAGTGTCACAGGAATTGTTCATTAAATTGACAGTAAGAAGAGTCAGTTTTCTTGTACTTATTTTTTCATTGTGCACTTTGCATTTAATTCCGATGCAATTTCTGTGTTTCATCGTCAATAAGAAGGTCAGAGGGATACAGTAAACCTGGTGTGAAGCATCGGAATCTATCACTAATGTCACAGGAATGGTTCAAAACATAGACAATAAGAAGAGTCAGTTTTCTTGAACTTAAGTCGATATTGTGCATTTGTATTTAATTCCCATGCAATTTCTTTGTTTTGTCGTCAATACGATGGTCAGAGGGATACAGTAAACCTGAAGTGTAGCATCGGAATCTATAACTAGTGTCACAGGAATGGTTCAAATCATAGCCAGTAAGAAGAGTCCGTTTTCTCGTACTTAAGTCGGCATTGTTCCTTTTGTATTTAATCCCGATGCAATTTCTGTGTTTCATAGTCAACTAGTAAGGCAGAGGGATACAGTGAACCTGAAGTGAAGCATCGGAATCTAAAACCGGTCTCACAGTAAAAGTTCAAAACATAGACAGTAAGAAGAGCCAGTCTTCTTGTATTTGAGTCGGCATTGTGCCTTTTGTATTTAATTCCGATGCAATTTCTGTGTTTCCTCGTCAATAAGAATGTCAGAGGGATACAGTAAATCTGAAGTGAAGCATCGGAATCTATAACTAGTGTCACAGGAATGGTTCAAAACATAGACAGTAAGAAGAGTCAGTTTTCCTGTACTCAAGTCGGCATTGTGCCTTTTGTATTTAATTCCGATGCAATTTCTGTTTTTCATCGTCAATAAGGATGTCAGAGGGTCACAGTAAACCTGAAGTGAAGCATCGGAATCTATATCTAGTGTCACAGGAATGGTTCAAACATAGACAGTAAGAAGAGTCAGTTTTCTTGAACTTAAGTCGATATTGTGCATTTGTATTTAATTCCCATGCAATTTCTTTGTTTTGTCGTGAATAAGAAGGTCAGAGGGATACAGTAAACCTGAAGTGTAGCATCGGAATCTATAACTAGTGTCACAGGAATGGTTCAAATCATAGCCAGTAAGAAGAGTCCGTTTTCTTGTACTTAAGTTGGCATTGTGCCTTTTGAGTTTCATTCCGACGCAATTTCTTTATTTCATCGTCAATAAGAAGGTCAAAGTGATACAGTAAACCTGAAGTGGAGAATCGGAATCTATAACTAGTGTCATAGGAATAGTTCAAAACATAGACAGTAAGATGAGTCAGTCTTCTTGTACTTAAGTCGGCCTTGTGCCTTTTGTATTTAATGCCGATGCAATTTCTGTGTTTCATCGTCAATAAGAAGGTCAGAGGGATACAGTAAGCTTGAAGTGAGGCATCGGAATCTATAACTAGTGTCACAGGAATGGTTCAAATCATAGACAGTAAGAAGAGCCAGTCTTCCTGTACTTGAGTCGGCATTGCGCCTTTTGTATTTAATTCCGATGCAATTTCTGTGTTTCATCGTCAATAAGAAGGTGAGAGGGATACAGTAAACCTGAAGTGAAGCATCGGAATGTATAACTAGTATTACTGGAATGGTTCAAAACATAGACAGTAAGAAGAGTCCCTTTTCGTGAATTGAAGTCGGCATTGTGCCTTTTGAGTTTAATTCCGATGCACTTTATGTGTTTCATCGTCAATAAGAAGGTCAGAGGGATACAGTAAACCTGAAGTAAAGCATCGGAATCTATAACAAGTGTCACAGTTATGGTTCAAAACATAGAAAGTAAGAAGATTCCGTTTTCTCGTACTTAAGTCGGCATTGTTCCTTTTGTATTTAATCCCGATGCAATTTCTGTGTTTCATAGTCAACTAGTAAGGCAGAGGGATACAGTGAACCTGAAGTGAAGCATCGGAATCTAAAACCGGTCTCACAGTAAAAGTTCAAAACATAGACAGTAAGAAGAGCCAGTCTTCTTGTATTTGAGTCGGCATTGTGCCTTTTGTATTTAATTCCGATGCACTTTCTGTGTTTTATCGTCAATTAGATGGTCAGAGGGATACAGTAAACCTGAAGTGAAACATCAGAATCTATAACTAGTGTCACAGGAATGGTTCAAAACATAGACAGTAAGAAGAGTCAGGTTTCTGGTACTTAATTCGGCATTGTGCCTTTTGTATTTAACTCCGAAGCAATTTCTGTGTTTCATCGTCAATACGGTGGTCAGAGGGATAAAGTAAACCTGAAGTGAAGCATCGGAATCTATAACTAGTGTCACAGGAATGGTTCAAACATAGACAGTAAGAAGAGTCAGATTTCTTGTAATTAAGTCGGCATTATGCCTTTTGTATTTAATTCCGTTGCAATTTCTGTGTTTCGTCTTTAATGAGAATGTCCAAGGGGTACAGTAAACCTGAAGTGAAGCATCGGAATCTAAAACCGGGCTCACAGGAACGGTTCAAAACATAGACAGTAAGAAGAGCCATTCGTCTTGTTCTTGAGTCGGCATTGTGCCTTTTGTATGTAATTCCGATGGAATTTCTGTGTTTAATCGTCAATAAGACGGTCAGAGGGATACAGTAAACCCGAAGTGAAGCATCGGAATCCATAACTAGTGTCACGGGAATGGTTCAAATCATACTCAGCAAGAAGAGTCGCTTCTCTTGTACTTAATTGGGCATTGTGCCTTTTGTATTTAATTCCGATGCAATTTCTGTGTTTCATCGTCAATAAAATGGTCAGAGGGATACAGTAAACCTGATGTGAAGCATCGATATCTATAACTAGTGTCACAGGAATGGTTCAAACATAGACAGTAAGAAGAGTCCGTTTACTTGTACTTATGTCGTCATTGTGCCTTTTGAGTTTAATTCGGATGCACTTTCTGTGTTTCATCGTCAATAAGAAGGTCAGAGGGTTACAGTAAACCTGAAGTGAAGCATCGGAATCTATAACTAGTGTCATAGACATGGTTTAAAACATAGACAGTAAGAAGAGTCCGTTTTCTTGTATTTAGGTCGGCATTGTGCCTTTTGTATTTAACACCCGATGCAATTTCTATGTTTCATCGTCAATAAGAAGGTCAGAGGGATACGGTAAACCTGAAGTGAAGCATCGGAATCTAAAACCTGTCTCACAGGAAAGGTTCAAATCATAGTCAGTAAGAAGAGCCAGTCTTCGTGTACTTGAGTCGGCATAGTGCCTTTTGTATTTAATTCCGATGCAATTTCTGTGTTTCGTCGTCAATGAGATTGTCCAAGGGATACAGTAAACCTGAAGTGAGGCATCGGAATCTAAAACCGGGCTCACAGGAACGGTTCAAATCATAGACAGTAAGAAGAGCCAGTCTTCTTGTAAATGAGACGGCATTGTGCCTTTTGTATATAATTCTGATGCAATTTCTGTGTTTCATTGTCAATAAGAAGGTCAGAGGGATACAGTAAACCTGAAGTGAAGCATCGGTATCTATAACTAGTGTCACAGGAATGGTTCACAACATAGACAGTAAGAAGAGTCAGTTTTCATATACTTAAGTCGGCATTGTGACTTTTGTATTTAATTCCGATGCAATTTCTGTGTTTCATCGTCAATAGGAGGTCAGAGGATACAGTAAACCTGAAGTGAAGCACCGGAATCTATAACTAGTGTCACAGGAATGGTTCAAACATTGACAGTAAGAAGAGTCAGTATTCTTGAACCCAAGTCGATAATGAGCATTTGTATTTAATTCCGATGCAATTTCTGTGTTTCAACGGCAATAAGAAGGTCCAAGGGATACAGTAAACCTGAAGTGAAGCATCGGAAACTAAAACATGTCTCACAGGAAAGATTCAAAACATTGACAGTAAGAAGGGCCAGTCTGCTTGTACTTGAGTCGGCATTGTGCCTTTTGAGTTTAATTCCGATGCAATTTCTGTGATTCATCGTCAATAAGAAGGTCAGAGGGATACAGTAAACCTGGAGTGACGCATCGGAATCTATCACTAGTGTCACAGGAATGGTTCAAAACATAGACAGTAAGAAGAGTCAGTTTTCTTGTACTTTAGTCGGCATTGTGCCTTTTGTATTAACCACCCGATGCAATTTCTATGTTTCATCGTCAATAAGAAGGCCGGAGGGATACAGTAAACCTGAAGTGAAGCATCGGAATCTAAAACCGGTCTCACAGGAAAGATTCAAAACATAGACAGAAAGAAAAGCCAGTTTCTTGTACTTATTTCGGCATTGTGCACTTTGTATCTAATTCCGATGCAATTTCTGTGTTTCATCGTCAATAAGGAGGTCAGAGGGATACAGTAAACCTGAAGTGAAGCATCGGAATCTATAACTAGTGTCACAGGAATGGTTCAGAACATAGACAGTAAGATGAGTCAGTCTTCTTGTACTTAAGTCGGTCTTGTGCCTTTTGTATTTAATGCCGATGCAATTTCTGTGTTTCATCGTCAATAAGAAGGTCAGAGGGATACAGTAAGCTTGAAGTGAGGAATCGGAATCTATAGCTAGTGTCACAGGAATGGTTCAAAACATAGACAGTAAGAAGAGCCAGTCTTCCTGTACTTGAGTCGGCATTGCGCCTTTTGTATTTAATTCCGATGCAATTTCTGTGTTTCATCGTCAATAAGAAGGTGAGAGGGATACAGTAAACCTGAAGTGAAGCATCGGAATGTATAACTAGTATTACTGGAATGATTCAAAACATAGACAGTAAGAAGAGTCCGTTTTCGTGAATTGAAGTCGGCATTGTGCCTTTTGAGTTTAATTCCGATGCACTTTCTGTGTTTCACCGTCAATAAGAAGGTCAGAGGGATACAGTAAACCTGAAGTAAAGCATCGGAATCTATAACAAGTGTCACAGTTATGGTTCAAAACATAGAAAGTAAGAAGATTCCGTTTTCTAGTACTTAAGTCGGCATTGTACCTTTTGTATTTAATCCCGATGCAATTTCTGTGTTTTATAGTCATTTAGTATGGCAGAGGGATACAGTAAAACTTAAGTGAAGCATCGGAATCTAAAACCGATCTCACAGTAAAAGTTCAAAGCATAGACAGTAAGAAGAGTCAGTCTTCTTGTACTTGAGTCGGCATTGTGCCTTTTGTATTTAATTCCGATGCACTTTCTGTGTTTTATCGTCAATTAGATGGTCAGAGGGATACAGTAAACCTGAAGTGAAACATCAGAATCTATAACTAGTGTCACAGGAATGGTTCAAAACATAGACAGTAAGAAGAGTCAAGTTTTTGATACTTAATTCGGCATTGTGCCTTTTGTATTTAATTCCAAAGCAATTTCTGTGTTTCATCGTCAATACGGTGGTCAGAGGGATAAAGCAAACCTGAAGTGAAGCATCGGAATCCATAACTAGTGTCACAGGAATGGTTCAAACGTAGGCAGTAAGAAGAGTCAGATTTCTTGTAATTAAGTCGGCATTCTGCCTTTTGTATTTAATTACGTTGCAATTTCTGTGTTTCGTCTTTAGTGAGAATGTCCAAGGTGTACAGTAAACCTGAAGTGAAGCATCGGAATCTAAAACCGGGCTCACAGGAACGGTTCAAAACATAGACAGTAAGAAGAGCCATTCTTCTTGTTCTTGAGTCGGCATTGTGCCTTTTGTATGTAATTCCGACGCAATTTCTGTGTTTCATCGTCAATAAGAAGGTCAGAGGGATACAGTAAACCCGAAGTGAAGCTTCGGAATCCATAACTAGTGTCACAGGAATGGTTCAAAACATACACAGTAAGAAGAGTCACTTCTCTTGTGCTTAATTGGGCATTGTGCCTTTTGTATTAAATTCCGATGCAATATCTGTGTTTCATCGTCAATAAAAAGGTCAGAGGGATAGAGTAAACCTGATGTGAAGCATCGATATCTATAACTAGTGTCACAGGAATGGTTCAAACATAGACAGTAAGAAGAGTCCGTTTACTTGTACTTATGTCGTCATTGTGCCTTTTGAGTTTAATTCGGATGCACTTTCTGTGTTTCATCGTCAATGAGAAGGTCAGAGGGATACAGTAAACCTGAAGTGAAGCATCGGAATCTATAACTAGTGTCATAGAAATGATTTAAAACATAGACAGTAAGAAGAGTCCGTTTTCTTGTATTAAGGTCGGCATTGTGCCTTTTGTATTTAACACCCGATGCAATTTCTATGTTTCATCGTCAATAAGAAGGTCAGAGGGATACAGTAAACCTGAAGTGAAGCATCGGAATCTAAAACCTGTCTCACAGGAAAGGTTCAAATCATAGTCAGTAAGAAGAGCCAGTCTTCTTGTACTTTAGTCGGCATAGTGCCTTTTGTATTTAATTTCGATGCAATTTCCGTGTTTCGTCGTCAATGAGATTGTCCATGGGATACAGTAAACCTGAAGTGAGGCATCGGAATCTAAAACCGGGCTCACAGGAACGGTTCAAATCATAGACAGTAGGAAGAGCCAGTCTTCTTGTAATTGAGACGGCATTGTGCCGTTTGTATATAATTCTGATGCAATTTCTGTGTTTCATCGTCAATAAGAAGGTCAGAGGGATACAGTAAACCTGAAGTGAAGCATCAGTATCTATAACTAGTGTCACAGGAATGGTTCACAACATATACAGTAAGAAGAGTCAGTTTTCATGTACTTAAGTCTGCATTGTGTCTTTTGTATTTAATTCCGATGCAATTTCTGTGTTTCATCGTCAATAAGAAGGTCAGAGGGATACAGTAAACCTGAAGTGAAGCATCGGAATCTATAACTAGTGTCACAGGAATGGTTCAGAACATAAACAGTAAGAAGAGTCAGTTTTCTTGTACTTACGTCGGCATTGTGTCTTTTGTACTTAATTCCGATGCAATTTCTGTGTTTCATCGTCAATAGGAGGTCAGAGGGATACAGTAAACCTGAAGTGAAGCATCGGAATCTATAACTAGTGTCACAGGAATGGTTCAAACATAGACAGTAAGAAGAGTCAGTATTCTTGAACCCAAGTCGATAATGAGCATTTGTATTTAATTTCGATTCAATTTCTGTGTTTCGTTGGCAATAAGAAGGTCCAAGGGATACAGTAAACCTTAAGTGAAGCATCGGAAGCTAAAACATGTCTCACAGGAAAGATTCAAAACATTGACAGTGAGAAGAGCCAGTCTTCTTGTACTTGAGTCGGCATTGTGCCTTTTGTATTTAAATCCGATACAATTTCTGTGTTTCATCGTCAATAAGACGGTCAGAGGGATACAGGAAACGTGAAGTGAAGCATCGGAATCTATAACTAGTGTCACAGGAATGGTTGAAAACATAAACAGTAAGAAGAGTCTGTTTTCTGGTACTTAAGTCGGCATTGTGCCTTTTGAGTTTAATTCCGATGCAATTTCTGTGTTTCATCGTCAATAAGAAGGTCAGAGGGATACAGTAAACCTGCAGTGAAGCCACGGAATCTATCACTAGTGTCACAGGAATGGTTCAAAACATAGACAGTAAGAAGAGTCAGTTTTCTTGTACTTTAGTCGGCACTGTGCCTTTTGTATTTAACACCCGATGCAATTTCTATGTTTCATCCTTAATACGAAGGTCGGAGGGATACAGTAAACCTGAAGTGAAGCATCGGACTCTATAACTAGTGTCACAGGAATTGTTCATTAAATTGACAGTAAGAAGAGTCAGTTTTCTTGTACTTATTTCGACATTGTGCACTTTGTATTTAATTCCGATGCAATTTCTGTGTTTCATCGTCAATAAGAAGGTCAGAGGGATACAGTAAACCTGAAGTGAAGCATCGGAATCTATAACTAGTGTCACAGGAATGGTTCAAAACATTGACAATAAGAAGAGTCAGTTTTCTTGTACTTTAGTGGCATTGTGCCTTTTGTATTTAATTCCGATGCAATTTCTGTGTTTCCTCGTCAATAAGAATGTCAGAGGGATACAGTAAACCTGAAGTGAAGCATCGGAATCCATAACTAGTGTCACAGGAATGGTTCAAAACATAGACAGTAAGAAGAGTCAGTTTTCCTGTACTCAAGTCGGCATTGTGCCTTTTGTATTTAATTTCGATGCAATTTCTGTTTTTCATCGTCAATAAGGATGTCAGAGGGTTACAGTAAACCTGAAGTGAAGCATCGGAATCTATATCTAGTGTCACAGGAATGGTTCAAACATAGACAGTAAGAAGAGTCAGTTTCCTTGAACTTAAGTCGATATTGTGCATTTGTATTTAATTCCCATGCAATTTCTTTGTTTCGTCGTCAATAAGAAGGTCAGAGGGATACAGTAAACCTGAAGTGTAGCATCGGAATCTATAACTAGTGTCACAGGAATGGTTCAAATCATAGCCAGTAAGAAGAGTCCGTTTTCTTGTACTTAAGTCGGCATTGTGCCTTTTGAGTTTCATTCCGACGCAATTTCTTTATTTCATCGTCAATACGAAGGTCAGAGTGATACAGTAAACCTGAAGTGAAGCATCGGAATCTATAACTAGTGTCATAGGAATAGTTCAAACATAGACAGTAAGATGAGTCAGTCTTCTTGTACTTAAGTCGGCCTTGTGCCTTTTGTATTTAATGCCGATGCAATTTCTGTGTTTCATCGTCAATAAGAAGGTCAGAGGGATACAGTAAGCTTGAAGTGAGGAATCGGAATCTATAACTAGTGTCACAGGAATGGTTCAAAACATAGACAGTAAGAAGAGCCAGTCTTCCTGTACTTGAGTCGGCATTGCGCCTTTTGTATTTAATTCCGATGCAATTTCTGTGTTTCATCGTCAATAAGAAGGTGAGAGGGATACAGTAAACCTGAAGTGAAGCATCGGAATGTATAACTAGTATTACTGGAATGATTCGAAACATAGACAGTAAGAAGAGTCCGTTTTCGTGAATTGAAGTCGGCATTGTGCCTTTTGAGTTTAATTCCGATGCACTTTCTGTGTTTCACCGTCAATAAGAAGGTCAGAGGGATACAGTAAACCTGAAGTAAAGCATCGGAATCTATAACAAGTGTCACAGTTATGGTTCAAAACATAGAAAGTAAGAAGATTCCGTTTTCTAGTACTTAAGTCGGCATTGTACCTTTTGTATTTAATCCCGATGCAATTTCTGTGTTTTATAGTCATTTAGTATGGCAGAGGGATACAGTAAAACTTAAGTGAAGCATCGGAATCTAAAACCGATCTCACAGTAAAAGTTCAAAGCATAGACAGTAAGAAGAGTCAGTCTTCTTGTACTTGAGTCGGCATTGTGCCTTTTGTATTTAATTCCGATGCACTTTCTGTGTTTTATCGTCAATTAGATGGTCAGAGGGATACAGTAAACCTGAAGTGAAACATCAGAATCTATAACTAGTGTCACAGGAATGGTTCAAAACATAGACAGTAAGAAGAGTCAAGTTTTTGATACTTAATTCGGCATTGTGCCTTTTGTATTTAATTCCAAAGCAATTTCTGTGTTTCATCGTCAATACGGTGGTCAGAGGGATAAAGCAAACCTGAAGTGAAGCATCGGAATCCATAACTAGTGTCACAGGAATGGTTCAAACGTAGGCAGTAAGAAGAGTCAGATTTCTTGTAATTAAGTCGGCATTCTGCCTTTTGTATTTAATTACGTTGCAATTTCTGTGTTTCGTCTTTAATGAGAATGTCCAAGGTGTACAGTAAACCTGAAGTGAAGCATCGGAAACTAAAACCGGGCTCACAGGAACGGTTCAAAACATAGACAGTAAGAAGAGCCATTCTTCTTGTTCTTGAGTCGGCATTGTGCCTTTTGTATGTAATTCCGACGCAATTTCTGTGTTTCATCGTCAATAAGAAGGTCAGAGGGATACAGTAAACCCGAAGTGAAGCTTCGGAATCCATAACTAGTGTCACAGGAATGGTTCAAAACATACACAGTAAGAAGAGTCACTTCTCTTGTGCTTAATTGGGCATTGTGCCTTTTGTATTAAATTCCGATGCAATATCTGTGTTTCATCGTCAATAAAAAGGTCAGAGGGATAGAGTAAACCTGATGTGAAGCATCGATATCTATAACTAGTGTCACAGGAATGGTTCAAACATAGACAGTAAGAAGAGTCCGTTTACTTGTACTTATGTCGTCATTGTGCCTTTTGAGTTTAATTCGGATGCACTTTCTGTGTTTCATCGTCAATGAGAAGGTCAGAGGGATACAGTAAACCTGAAGTGAAGCATCGGAATCTATAACTAGTGTCATAGAAATGATTTAAAACATAGACAGTAAGAAGAGTCCGTTTTCTTGTATTAAGGTCGGCATTGTGCCTTTTGTATTTAACACCCGATGCAATTTCTATGTTTCATCGTCAATAAGAAGGTCAGAGGGATACAGTAAACCTGAAGTGAAGCATCGGAATCTAAAACCTGTCTCACAGGAAAGGTTCAAATCATAGTCAGTAAGAAGAGCCAGTCTTCTTGTACTTTAGTCGGCATAGTGCCTTTTGTATTTAATTTCGATGCAATTTCCGTGTTTCGTCGTCAATGAGATTGTCCATGGGATACAGTAAACCTGAAGTGAGGCATCGGAATCTAAAACCGGGCTCACAGGAACGGTTCAAATCATAGACAGTAGGAAGAGCCAGTCTTCTTGTAATTGAGACGGCATTGTGCCTTTTGTATATAATTCTGATGCAATTTCTGTGTTTCATCGTCAATAAGAAGGTCAGAGGGATACAGTAAACCTGAAGTGAAGCATCAGTATCTATAACTAGTGTCACAGGAATGGTTCACAACATATACAGTAAGAAGAGTCAGTTTTCATGTACTTAAGTCTGCATTGTGTCTTTTGTATTTAATTCCGATGCAATTTCTGTGTTTCATCGTCAATAAGAAGGTCAGAGGGATACAGTAAACCTGAAGTGAAGCATCGGAATCTATAACTAGTGTCACAGGAATGGTTCAGAACATAAACAGTAAGAAGAGTCAGTTTTCTTGTACTTACGTCGGCATTGTGTCTTTTGTACTTAATTCCGATGCAATTTCTGTGTTTCATCGTCAATAGGAGGTCAGAGGGATACAGTAAACCTGAAGTGAAGCATCGGAATCTATAACTAGTGTCACAGGAATGGTTCAAACATAGACAGTAAGAAGAGTCAGTATTCTTGAACCCAAGTCGATAATGAGCATTTGTATTTAATTTCGATTCAATTTCTGTGTTTCGTTGGCAATAAGAAGGTCCAAGGGATACAGTAAACCTTAAGTGAAGCATCGGAAGCTAAAACATGTCTCACAGGAAAGATTCAAAACATTGACAGTGAGAAGAGCCAGTCTTCTTGTACTTGAGTCGGCATTGTGCCTTTTGTATTTAAATCCGATACAATTTCTGTGTTTCATCGTCAATAAGACGGTCAGAGGGATACAGGAAACGTGAAGTGAAGCATCGGAATCTATAACTAGTGTCACAGGAATGGTTGAAAACATAAACAGTAAGAAGAGTCTGTTTTCTGGTACTTAAGTCGGCATTGTGCCTTTTGAGTTTAATTCCGATGCAATTTCTGTGTTTCATCGTCAATAAGAAGGTCAGAGGGATACAGTAAACCTGGAGTGAAGCCACGGAATCTATCACTAGTGTCACAGGAATGGTTCAAAACATAGACAGTAAGAAGAGTCAGTTTTCTTGTACTTTAGTCGGCACTGTGCCTTTTGTATTTAACACCCGATGCAATTTCTATGTTTCATCCTTAATACGAAGGTCGGAGGGATACAGTAAACCTGAAGTGAAGCATCGGACTCTATAACTAGTGTCACAGGAATTGTTCATTAAATTGACAGTAAGAAGAGTCAGTTTTCTTGTACTTATTTCGACATTGTGCACTTTGTATTTAATTCCGATGCAATTTCTGTGTTTCATCGTCAATAAGAAGGTCAGAGGGATACAGTAAACCTGAAGTGAAGCATCGGAATCTATAACTAGTGTCACAGGAATGGTTCAAAACATTGACAATAAGAAGAGTCAGTTTTCTTGTACTTTAGTGGCATTGTGCCTTTTGTATTTAATTCCGATGCAATTTCTGTGTTTCCTCGTCAATAAGAATGTCAGAGGGATACAGTAAACCTGAAGTGAAGCATCGGAATCCATAACTAGTGTCACAGGAATGGTTCAAAACATAGACAGTAAGAAGAGTCAGTTTTCCTGTACTCAAGTCGGCATTGTGCCTTTTGTATTTAATTTCGATGCAATTTCTGTTTTTCATCGTCAATAAGGATGTCAGAGGGTTACAGTAAACCTGAAGTGAAGCATCGGAATCTATATCTAGTGTCACAGGAATGGTTCAAACATAGACAGTAAGAAGAGTCAGTTTCCTTGAACTTAAGTCGATATTGTGCATTTGTATTTAATTCCCATGCAATTTCTTTGTTTCGTCGTCAATAAGAAGGTCAGAGGGATACAGTAAACCTGAAGTGTAGCATCGGAATCTATAACTAGTGTCACAGGAATGGTTCAAATCATAGCCAGTAAGAAGAGTCCGTTTTCTTGTACTTAAGTCGGCATTGTGCCTTTTGAGTTTCATTCCGACGCAATTTCTTTATTTCATCGTCAATACGAAGGTCAGAGTGATACAGTAAACCTGAAGTGAAGCATCGGAATCTATAACTAGTGTCATAGGAATAGTTCAAACATAGACAGTAAGATGAGTCAGTCTTCTTGTACTTAAGTCGGCCTTGTGCCTTTTGTATTTAATGCCGATGCAATTTCTGTGTTTCATCGTCAATAAGAAGGTCAGAGGGATACAGTAAGCTTGAAGTGAGGCATCGGAATCTATAACTAGTGTCACAGGAATGGTTCAAAACATAGACAGGAAGAAGAGCCAGTCTTCCTGTACTTGAGTCGGCATTGCGCCTTTTGTATTTAATTCCGATGCAATTTCTGTGTTTCATCTTCAATAAGAAGGTGAGAGGGATACAGTAAACCTGAAGTGAAGCATCGGAATGTATAACTAGTATTGCTGGAATGGTTCAAAACATAGACAGTAAGAAGAGTCCGTTTTCGTGAATTGAAGTCGGCATTGTGCCTTTTGAGTTTAATTCCGATGCACTTTATGTGTTTCATCGTCAATAAGAAGGTCAGAGGGATACAGTAAACCTGAAGTAAAGCATCGGAATCTATAACAAGTGTCACAGTTATGGTTCAAAACATAGAAAGTAAGAAGATTCCGTTTTCTCGTACTTAAGCCGGCATTGATCCTTTTGTATTTAATCCCGATGCAATTTCTGTGTTTCATAGTCAACTAGTAAGGCAGAGGGATACAGTGAACCTGAAGTGAAGCATCGGAATCTAAAACCGGGCTCACAGGAACGGTTCAAAACATAGACAGTAAGAAGAGCCATTCTTCTTGTTCTTGAGTCGGCATTGTGCCTTTTGTATGTAATTCCGATGGAATTTCTGTGTTTCATCGTCAATAAGACGGTCAGAGGGATACAGTAAACCCGAAGTGAAGCATCGGAATCCATAACTAGTGCCACAGGAATGGTTCAAATCATACTCAGTAAGAAGAGTCACTTCTCTTGTACTTAATTGGGCATTGTGCCTTTTGTATTTAATTCCGATGCAATTTCTGTGTTTCATCGTCAATAAAAAGGTCAGAGGGATACAGTAAACCCGAAGTGAAGCATCGGAATCCATAACTAGTGTCACAGGAATGGTTCAAATCATACTCAGTAAGAAGAGTCACTTCTCTTGTACTTAATTGGGCATTGTGCCTTTTGTATTTAATTCCGATGCAATTTCTGTGTTTCATCGTCAATAAGAAGGTCAGAGGGATAAAGTTAACCTGAAGTGAAGCATCGGAATCTAAAACCTGTCTCACAGGAAAGGTTCAAATCATAGTCAGTAAGAAGAGCCAGTCTTCGTGTACTTGAGTCGGCATAGTGCCTTTTGTATTTAATTCCGATGCAATTTCTGTGTTTCGTCGTCAATGAGATTGTCCAAGGGATACAGTAAACCTGAAGTGAGGCATCGGAATCTAAAACCGGGCTCACAGGAACGGTTGAAATCATAGACAGTAAGAAGAGCCAGTCTTCTTGTAAATGAGACGGCATTGTGCCTTTTGTATATAATTCTGATGCAATTTCTGCGTTTCATTGTCAATAAGAAGGTCAGAGGGATACAGTAAACCTGAAGTGAAGCATCGGTATCTATAACTAGTGTCACAGGAATGGTTCACAACATAGACAGTAAGAAGAGTCAGTTTTCATATACTTAAGTCGGCATTGTGACTTTTGTATTTAATTCCGATGCAATTTCTGTGTTTCATCGTCAGTAGGAGGTCAGAGGGATACAGTAAACCTGAAGTGAAGCATCGGAATCTATAACTAGTGTCACAGGAATGGTTCAAACATTGACAGTAAGAAGAGTCAGTATTCTTGAACCCAAGTCGATAATGAGCATTTGTATTTAATTCCGATGCAATTTCTGTGTTTCGTCGGCAATAAGAAGGTCCAAGGGATACAGTAAACCTGAAGTGAAGCATCGGAAGCTAAAACATGTCTCACAGGAAAGATTCAAAACATTGACAGTAAGAAGAGCCAGTCTGCTTGTACTTGAGTCGGCATTGTGCCTTTTGAGTTTAATTCCGATGCAATTTCTGTGATTCATCGTCAATAAGAAGGTCAGAGGGATACAGTAAACCTGGAGTGAAGCATCGGAATCTATCACTAGTGTCACAGGAATGGCTCAAAACATAGACAGTAAGAAGAGTCAGTTTTCTTGTACTTTAGTCGGCATTGTGCCTTTTGTATTTAACACCTAATGCAATTTCTATGTTTCATCGTCAATAAGAAGGTCGGAGGGATACAGTAAACCTGAAGTAATGCATCGGAATCTAAAACCGGTCTCACAGGAAAGATTCAAAACATAGACAGAAAGAAGAGCCAGTTTTCTTGTACTTATTTCGGCATTGTGCACTTTGTATTTAATTCCGATGCAATTTCTGTGTTTCATCGTCAATAAGGAGGTCAGAGGGATACAGTAAACCTGAAGTGAAGCATCGGAATCTATAACTAGTGTCACAGGAATGGTTCAAACATAGTCAGTAAGAAGAGTCAGTTTTCTTGTACTTAAGTCGGCATTGTGCCTTTTGTATTTAATTCCGATGCAATTTGTGTGTTTCGTCGTCAATGATAATGTCCAAGGGATACAGTAAACCTGAAGTGAAGCATCGGAATCTGAAACCGGGCTCACAGGAACGGTTCAAATCATAGACAGTAAGAAGAGCCAGTCTTCTTGTACTTGAGTCGACATTGTGCCTTTTGTATATAATTCCGATGCAATTTCTGTGTTTCATCGTCAACAAAAAGGACAGAGGGCTACAGTGAACCTGAAGTGAAGCTTCGGAATCTATAACTAGTGTCACAGGAATGGTTCAAAACATAAACAGTAAGAAGTATCAGTTTTCTTGTACTTAAATCGGCATTGTGCCTTCTGTATTAAATTCCGATGCAATTTCTGTGTTTCATCGTTAATAGGGAGGTCAGAGTGATACAGTAAACCTGAAGTGAAGGATCGGAATCTATAACTAGTGTCACAGAAATGGTTCAAAACATAGACAATTAAAAGACTCAGTTTTCTTGTACTTTAGTGGCATTGTGCCTTTTGTATTTAATTCCGATGCAATTTCTGTGTTTCCTCGTCAATAAGAATGTCAGAGGGATACAGTATATCTGAAGTGAAGCATCGGAATCTATAACTGGTGTCACAGGAATGGTTCAAAGCATAGACAGTAAGAAGAGTCAGTTTTCCTGTACTTATGTCGGCATTGTGTCTTTTGTATATAATTCCGATGCAATTTCTGTGTTTCATCGTCAATAAGAAGGTCAGAGGGATACAGTAAATCTGAAGTGAAGCTTCGGAATCTATAACTAGTGTCACAGGAATGTTTCAAAACACAAACAGTAAGAAGAGTCAGTTTTCTTGTACTCAAGTCGGCATTGTGCCTTTTGTATTTAATTCCGATGCAATTTCTGTTTTTCATCGTCAATAAGGATGTCAGAGGGACACAGTAAACCTGAAGTGAAGCATCGGAATCTATAACTAGTGTCACAGGAATGGATCAAACATAGACAGTAAGAAGAGTCTGTTTTCTTGAACTTAAGTCGATATTGTGCATTTGTATTTAATTCCGATGCAATTTCTTTGTTTCGTCGTTAATAAGAAGGTCAGAGGGATACAGTAAACCTGAAGTGTAGCATCGGAATCTATAACTAGTGTCACAGGAATGGTTCAAAACATAGACAGTAAGAAGAGTCCGCTTTCTTGTACTTAAGTCGGCATTGTGCCTTTTGAGTTTCATTTCGACGCAATTTCTTTATTTCATCGTCAATAAGAAGGTCAGAGTGATACAGTAAACCTGAAGTGAAGAATCGGAAACTATAACTAGTGTCACAGGAATAGTTCAAAACATAGACAGTAAGATGAGTCAGTTTTCCTGTACTTCAGGCGGCATTGTGCATTTTGTATTTAATTCCGATGCAATTTCTGTGTTTCGTCGTCAATAAGAAAGTCAGAGGGATACAGTAAATCTGAAGTGAACCATCGGAATCTATAACTAGTGACACAGGAATGGTTCAAAACATAGTCAGTAAGAAGAGTCAGTTTTCTTGGACTTAAGTCTGCACTATGGCTTTTGTATTTTTTCCGATGAAATTTTTGTGTTTCATCGTCTATAAATAAGTCAGAGGGATACAGTCAACCTGAAGTGAAGCATCGGAATCTATAACTAGTGTCACAGGAATGGTTCAAAACATAGTAAGTAAGAAGAGTCAGTTTTCTTGTACTTAAGTCGGCATTGTGCCTTTTGTATTTAATTCCGATGCAATTTCTGTGTTTCGCCGTCAATAATAAGGTCCAAGGGATACAGTAAACCTGAAGTGCAGCATCGGATTCAAAAACCGGTCTCACAGGAAAGGTTCATAACATAGACAGTAAGAAGAGCCAGTCTTCTTGTATTTGAGTCGGCATTGTGCCTTTTGTATTTAATTCCGATGCAATTTCTGTATTTCATCGTCAATGAGTAGGTCAGAGGGATACAGTAAACCTTAAGTGAAGCATCGGAATCTATAACTAGTGTCACAGGAATGGTTCAAACATAGACAGTAAGAAGAGTCAGTTTTCTTGTACTTAAGTCGGCATTGTGCCTTTTGTATTTAATTCCGATGCAATTTGTGTGTTTCGTCGTCAATGATAATGTCCAAGGGATACAGTAAACCTGAAGTGAAGCATCGGAATCTGAAACCGGGCTCACAGGAACGGTTCAAATCATAGACAGTAAGAAGAGCCAGTCTTCTTGTACTTGAGTCGACATTGTGCCTTTTGTATATAATTCCGATGCAATTTCTGTGTTTCATCGTCAACAAGAAGGACAGAGGGCTACAGTGAACCTGAAATGAAGCTTCGGAATCTATAACTGGTGTCACAGGAATGGTTCAAAACATAAACAGTAAGAAGAATCAGTTTTCTTGTACTTAAGTCGGCATTGTGCCTTTTGTATTAAATTCCGATGCAATTTCTGTGTTTCATCGTTAATAGGGAGGTCAGAGTGATACAGTAAACCTGAAGTGAAGGATCGGAATCCATAACTAGTGTCACAGGAGTGGTTCAAACATAGACAGTAAGAAGGGTCAGTTTCCTTGAACGTAAGTCGATATTGTGCATTTGTATTTAATTCCGATGCAATTTCTTTGTTTCGTCGTCAATAAGAAGGTCCGAGGGATACAGTAAACCTGAAGTGAAGCATCGGAATCTAAAACGTGTCTTACAGAAATGGTTCAAAACATAGACAGTAAGAAAGGCTAGTCTTCTTGTACTTGAGGCGGCATTGTGCCTTTTGTATTTAGTTCCGATGCAATTTCTGTGTTTCATCGTCAATATGAAGGTCAGAGGGATATAGTAAACCTGAAGTGAAGCATCGGAATCTATAACTAGTGTCACAGAAATGGTTCAAAACATAGACAATTAAAAGACTCAGTTTTCTTGTACTTTAGTGGCATTGTGCATTTTGTATTTAATTCCGATGCAATTTCTGTGTTTCCTCGTCAATAAGAAGGTCAGAGGGATACAGTAAACCTGAAGTGAAGCATGGGAATCTATAACTAGTGTCACAGGAATGGTTCAAAACATAGACAGTAAGTAGAGTCAGTTTTCCTGTACTTAAGTCGGCATTGTGTCTTTCGTATATAATTCCGATGCAATTTCTGTGTTTCATCGTCAATAAGAAGGTCAGAGGGATACAGTAAACCTGAAGTGAAGCTTCAGAATCTATAACTAGTGTCACAGGAATGGTTCAAAACATAAACAGTAAGAAGAGTCAGTTTTCTTGTACTCAAGTCGGCATTGTGCCTTTTGTATTTAATTCCGATGCAATTTCTGTTTTTCATCGTCAATAAGGATGTCAGAGGGACACAGTAAACCTGAAGTGAAGCATCGGAATCTATAACTAGTGTCACAGGAATGGATCAAACATAGACAGTAAGAAGAGTCAGTTTTCTTGAACTTAAGTCGATATTGTGCATTTGTATTTAATTCCGATGCAATTTCTTTGTTTCGTCGTCAATAAGAGGGTCAGAGGGATACAGTAAACCTGAAGTGTAGCATCGGAATCTATAACTAGTGTCACAGGAATGGTTCACAACATAGACAGTAAGAAGAGTCAGTTTTCTTGTACTTAAGTCGGCATTGTGCCTTTTGTATTTAATTCCGATGCAATTTGTGTGTTTCGTCGTCAATGATAATGTCCAAGGGATACAGTAAACCTGAAGTGAAGCATCGGAATCTGAAACCGGGCTCACAGGAACGGTTCAAATCATAGACAGTAAGAAGAGCCAGTCTTCTTGTACTTGAGTCGACATTGTGCCTTTTGTATATAATTCCGATGCAATTTCTGTGTTTCATCGTCAACAAGAAGGACAGAGGGCTACAGTGAACCTGAAGTGAAGCTTCGGAATCTATAACTGGTGTCACAGGAATGGTTCAAAACATAAACAGTAAGAAGAATCAGTTTTCTTGTACTTAAGTCGGCATTGTGCCTTTTGTATTAAATTCCGATGCAATTTCTGTGTTTCATCGTTAATAGGGAGGTCAGAGTGATACAGTAAACCTGAAGTGAAGGATCGGAATCCATAACTAGTGTCACAGGAGTGGTTCAAACATAGACAGTAAGAAGGGTCAGTTTCCTTGAACTTAAGTCGATATTGTGCATTTGTATTTAATTCCGATGCAATTTCTTTGTTTCGTCGTCAATAAGAAGGTCCGAGGGATACAGTAAACCTGAAGTGAAGCATCGGAATCTAAAACGTGTCTTACAGAAATGGTTCAAAACATAGACAGTAAGAAAGGCTAGTCTTCTTGTACTTGAGGCGGCATTGTGCCTTTTGTATTTAATTCCGATGCAATTTCTGTGTTTCATCGTCAATAAGAAGGTCAGAGGGATACAGTAAACCTGAAGTGAAGCATCGGAATCTATAACTAGTGTCACAGAAATGGTTCAAAACATAGACAATTAAAAGACTCAGTTTTCTTGTACTTTAGTGGCATTGTGCCTTTTGTATTTAATTCCGATGCAATTTCTGTGTTTCCTCGTCAATAAGAAGGTCAGAGGGATACAGTAAACCTGAAGTGAAGCATGGGAATCTATAACTAGTGTCACAGGAATGGTTCAAAACATAGACAGTAAGAAGAGTCAGTTTTCCTGTACTTAAGTCGGCATTGTGTCTTTTGTATATAATTCAGATGCAATTTCTGTGTTTCATCGTCAATAAGAAGGTCAGAGGGATACAGTAAACCTGAAGTGAAGCTTCGGAATCTATAACTAGTGTCACAGGAATGGTTCAAAACATAAACAGTAAGAAGAGTCAGTTTTCTTGTACTCAAGTCGGCATTGTGCCTTTTGTATTTAATTCCGATGCAATTTCTGTTTTTCATCGTCAATAAAGATGTCAGAGGGACACAGTAAACCTGAAGTGAAGCATCGGAATCTATAACTAGTGTCACAGGAATGGATCAAACATAGACAGTAAGAAGAGTCAGTTTTCTTGAGCTTAAGTCGATATTGTGCATTTGTATTTAATTCCGATGCAATTTCTTTGTTTCGTCGTCAATAAGAAGGTCAGAGGGATACAGTAATCCTGAAGTGTAGCATCGGAATCTATAACTAGTGTCACAGGAATGGTTCAAAACATAGACATTAAGAAGAGTCCGTTTTCTTGTACTTAAGTCGGCATTGTGCCTTTTGAGTTTCATTTCGACGCAATTTCTTTATTTCATCGTCAATAAGAAGGTCAGCGTGATACAGTAAACCTGAAGTGAAGAATCGGAATCTATAACTAGTGTCACAGGAATAGTTCAAAACATAGACAGTAAGATGAGTCAGTCTTCTTGTACTTAAGTCGGCCTTGTGCCTTTTGTATTTAATGCCGATGCGATTTCTGTGTTCCATCGTCAATAGGAAGGTCAGAGGGATACAGTAAGCTTGAAGTGAGGCATCGGAATCTATAACTAGTGTCACAGGAATGGTTCAAAACAAAGACAGTAAGAAAAGTGAGTTTTCTTGTACTTAAGTCGGCATTGTGCCTTTTGTATTTAATTCCGATGCAATTTTTGTGTTTCATCGTCAATATAAAGGTCAGAGGTATACAGTAATCCTGAAGTGAAACATCGGAATCTATAACTAGTGTCACAGGAATCGTTCAAAACATAGACAGTAAGATGAGTCAGTTTTCCTGTACTTAAGGCGGCATTGTGCATTTTGTATTTAATTCCGACGCAATTCCTGTGTTTCATCGTCAATAAGAAGGTCAAAGGTATACAGTAAATCTGAAGTGAACCATCGGAATCTATAACTAGTGACACAGGAATGGTTCAAAACATAGTCAGTAAGAAGAGTCAGTTTTCTTGGACTTAAGTCGGCACTGTGGCTTTTGTATTTTTTCCGATGCAATTTTTGTGGTTCATCGTCTATAAATAGATCACAGGGATACAGTCAACCTGAAGTGAAGCATCGGAATCTATAACTAGTGTCACAGGAATGGTTCAAAACATAGAAAGTAAGAAGAGTCAGTTTTCTTGTACTTAAGTCGGCATTGTGCATTTTGTATTTAATTCCGATGCAATTTCTGTGTTTCGTCGTCAATAATATGGTCCAAGGGATACAGTAAACCTGAAGTGCAGCATCGGATTCAAAAACCGGTCTCACAGGAAAGGTTCATAACATAGACAGTAAGAAGAGCCAGTCTTCTTGTATTTGAGTCGGCATTGTGCCTTTTGTATTTAATTCCGATGCAATTTCTGTATTTCATCGTCAATGAGTAGGTCAGAGGGATACAGTAAACCTTAAGTGAAGCATCGGAATCCATAACTAGTGTCACAGGAATGGTTCAAACATAGACTGTAAGAAGGGTCAGTTTTCTTGAACTTAAGTCTATAATGTGCATTTGTATTTAATTCCGATGCAATTTCTTTGTTTCGTCGTCAATAGGAAGGTAAAGGGATACAGTAAACCTGAAGTGAAGTATCGGAATCTAAAACCCGCCTCACAATAATGGTTCAAAACATAGTCAGTAAGAAGAGCCAGTTTTCTTGTACTTTAGTCGGCATTGTGCCCTTTGTATTTAACACCCGATGCAATTTCTATGTTTCATCGTCAATAAGAAGGTCAGAGGGATACAGTAAACCTGAAGTGAAGCATCGGACTCTATAACTAGTGTCACAGGAATGATTCAATAAATTGACAGTAAGAAGAGTCAGTTTCCTTGTACTTATTTCGGCATTGTGCACTTTGTATTTAATTCCGATGCAATTTCTGTGTTTCATCGACAATAAGGAGGTCAGAGGGATACAGTAAACCTGAAGTGAAGCATCGGAACCTATAACTAGTGTCACAGGAATGGTTCAAACATAGATAGTAAGAAGAGTCAGTTTTCTTGTACTTAAGTCGGCATTGTGGCTTTTGTATTTAATTCCGATGCAATTTCTGTGTTTCGTCGTCAATGAGAATGTCCAAGGGATACAGTAAACCTGAAGTGAAGCATCGGAATCTGAAACCGGGCTCACAGCAACGGTTCAAATCATAGACAGTAAGAAGAGCCAGTCTTCTTGTACTTGAGTCGGCATTGTGCCTTTTGTATATAATTCCGATGCAATTTCTGTGTTTCATCGTCAACAAGAAGGTCAGAGGGCTACAGTGAACCTGAAGTGAAGCATCGGAATCTATAACTAGTGTCACAGTAATGGTTCAAAACATAGACAGTAAGAAGAGTCAGTTTTCTTGTGCTTAAGTCGGTATTATGTCTTTTGTATATAATTCCGATGCAATTCCTGTGTTTCATGGTCAATAAGAAGGTCAGAGGGATACAGTAAACCTGAAGTGAAGCATCGGAATCTATAACTAGTGTCACAGGAATGGTTCAAAACATAGACAGTAAGAAGAGCTAGTCTTCTTGTACTTGGGTCGGGATTGTGCCTTTTGTATTTAATTCCGATGCAATTTCTGTGTTTCATCGTCAATAAGAAGGTCAGAGGGATACAGTAAACCTGAAGTGTAGCATCGGAATCTATAACTAGTGTCACAGGAATGGTTCAAAACATAGACAGTAAGAAGAGTCCGTTTTCTTGTACTTAAGTCGGCCTTGTGCCTTTTGTATTTAATGCCGATGCAATTTCTGTGTTTCATCGTCAATAAGAAGGTCAGAGGGATACAGTAAGCTTGAAATGAGGCATCGGAATCTATAACTAGTGTCACAGGAATGGTTCAAAGCAAAGGCAGTAAGAAAAGTAAGTTTTCTAGTACTTAAGTCGGCATTGTGCCTTTTGTATTTAATTCCGATGCAATTTTTGTGTTTCATCGTCAATAAGTAGGTCAGAGGTATACAGTAATCCTGAAGTGAAACATCGGAATCTATAACTAGTGTCACAGGAATCGTTCAAAACATAGACAGTAAGAAGAGTCAGTTTTCCTGTACTTAAGGCGGCATTGTGCATTTTGTTTTTAATTCCGATGCAATTCCTGTGTTTCATCGTCAATAAGAAGGTCAAAGGTATACAGTAAATCTGAAGTGAACCATCGGAATCTATAACTAGTGACACAGGAATGGTTCAAAACATAGACAGTAAGAAGAGTCAGTTTTCTTGGACTTAAGTCGGCATTGTGGCTTTTATATTTTTTTCCGATGCAATTTTTGTGTTTCATCGTCAATAAATAGGTCAGAGGGATACAGTCAACCTGAAGTGAAGCATCGGAATCTATAACTAGTGTCACAGGAATGGTTCAAAACATAGAAAGTAAGAGGAGTCAGTTTTCTTGTACTTAAGTCGGCATTGTGCATTTTGTATTTAATTCCGATGCAATTTCTGTGTTTCGTCGTCGGTAATAAGGTCCAAGGGATACAGTAAACCTGAAGTGCAGCATCGGATTCAAAAACTGGTCTCACAGGAAAGGTTCATAACATAGACAGTAAGAAGAGCCAGTCTTCTTGTATTTGAGTCGGCATTGTGCCTTTTGTATTTAATTCCGATGCAATTTCTGTTTTTCATCGTCAATGAGTAGGTCAGAGGGATACAGTAAACCTTAAGAGAAGCATCGGAATCCATAACTAGTGTCACAGGAATGGTTCAAACATGGACTGTAAGAAGGGTCAGTTTTCTTGAACTTAAGTCGATATTGTGCTTTTGTATTTAATTCCGATGCAATTTCTTTCTTTCGTCGTCAATAAGAAGGTCCAAAGGATACACTAAACCTGAAGTGAAGTATCGGAATCTAAAACTTGCCTGACAGGTAAGGTTCAAAACATAGACAGTAAGAAGAGTCAGTTTTCTTGTACTTTAGTCGGCATTGTGCCTTTAGTATTTAACACCCGATGCAATTTCTATGTTTCATCGCCAATAAGAAGGTCTGAGGGATACAGTAAACCTGAAGTGAAGCATCGGAATTTAAAACCGGTCCCACAGGAAAGATTCAAAACATAGACAGAAAGAAGAGCCAGTCTTCTTGTACTTAAATCGGCATTGTGCCTTTTTTTTTTAATTCCGATGCAATTTCTGTGTTTTTTCGTCAACAAGAAGGTCAGAGGGATACAGTAAACCTGAAGTGAAGTATCGGAATCTAAAACCTGCCTCACAGGAATGGTTCAAAACATAGACAGTAAGAAGAGTCAGTTTTCTTGTACTTTAGTCGGCATTGTGCCTTTTGTATTTAACACCCGATGCAATTTCTATGTTTCATCGTCAATAAGAAGGTCAGAGGGATACAGTAAACCTGAAGTGAAGCATCGGACTCTATAACTAGTGTCACAGGAATGGTTCAATAAATTGACAGTAAGAAGAGTTAGTTTTCTTGTACTTATTACGGCATTGCGCACTTTGTATTTAATTCCGATGCAATTTCTGTGTTTCGTCGTCAATAAGGAGGTCAGAGGCATACAGTAAACCTGAAGTGAAGCATCGGAATCTATAACTAGTGTCACAGGAATGGTTCAAACATAGATAGTAAGAAGAGTCAGTTTTCTTGTACTTAAGTCGGCATTGTGATTTTTGTATTTAATTCCGATGCAATTTCTGTGTTTCGTCGTCAATGAGAATGTCCAAGGGATACAGTAAACCTGAAGTGAAGCAACGGAATTTGAAACCGGGCTCACAGGAACGGTTCAAATCATAGACAGTAAGAAGAGTCAGTCTTCTTGTACTTGAGTCGGCATTGTGCCTTTTGTATATTATTCCGATGCAATTTCTGAGTTTCATCGTCAACAAGAAGGTCGGAGGGCTACAGTGAACCTGAAGTGAAGCATCGGAATCTATAACTAGTGTCACAGTAATGGTTCAAAACATAGACAGTAAGAAGAGTCAGTTTTCTTGTGCTTAAGTCGGCATTATGTCTTTTGTATATAATTCCGATGCAATTTCTGTGATTCATCGTCAATACGAAGGTCAGAGGGATACAGTAAACCTGAAGTGAAGCATCGGAATCTATAACTAGTGTCACAGGAATGGTTCAAAACATAAACAGTAAGAAGAATCAGTTTTCTTGTACTTAAGTCGGCATTGTGCCTTTCGTATTAAATTCCGATGCAATTTCTGTGTTTCATCGTCAATAGGGAGGTCAGAGTGATACAGTAAACCTGAAGTGAAGGATCGGAATCCATAACTAGTGTCACAGGAGTGGTTCAAACA
This sequence comes from Schistocerca serialis cubense, assembly GCF_023864345.2. Classification (NCBI taxonomy): domain Eukaryota; kingdom Metazoa; phylum Arthropoda; class Insecta; order Orthoptera; family Acrididae; genus Schistocerca; species Schistocerca serialis. The sequence continues at coordinate 33,753,042 of NW_026047583.1, read as the reverse complement.
TAGACAGTAAGAAGGGTCAGTTTTCTTGAACTTAAGTCGATATTGTGCATTTGTATTAAATTCCGATGCAATTTCTTTGTTTCGTCGTCAATAAGAAGGTCCAAGAGTTACAGTAAACCTGAAGTGAAGCATCGGAATCTAAAAGCTGTTTCACAGGAATGGTTCAAAACATAGACAGTAAGAAGAGCTAGTCTTCTTATACTTGACTCGGCATTGTGCCTTTTGTATTTAATTCCGATGCAATTTCTGTGTTTCATCGTCAATAAGAAGGTCAGAGGGATACAGTAAACCTGAAGTGAGGCATCGGAATCTCTAACTAGTGTCACAGGAATGGTTCAAAACATAGACAATTAGAAGAGTCAGTTTTCTTGTACTATAGTGGCATTGTGCCTTTTGTATTTAATTCCGATGCAATTTCTGTGTTTCCTCGTCAATAAGAAGGTCAGAGGGATACAGTAAACCTGAAGTGAAGCATCGCAATCTATAACTAGTGTCACAGGAATGGTTCAAAACATAAACAGTAAGAAGAGTCAGTTTTCCTGTACTTAAGTCGGCATTGTGTCTTTTGTATATAATTCCGATGCAATTTCTGTGTTTCATCATCAATAAGACGGTCAGAGGGATACAGTAAACCTGAAGGGAAGCTTCGGAATCTATAACTAGTGTCACAGGAATGGTTCAAAACATAAACAGTAAGAAGAGTCAGTTTTCTTGTACTCAAGTCGGCATTGTGCCTTTTGTATTTAATTCCGATGCAATTTCTGTGTTTCATCGTCAATAAGGAGGTCAGAGGGATACAGTAAACCTGAAGTGAAGCATCGGAATCTATAACTAGTGTCACAGGGATGGTTCACACATAGCCAGTAAGAAGAGTCAGTTTTCTTGAACTTAAGTCGATATTGTGCTTTGTATTTAATTCCGATGCAATTTCCTTGTTTCGTCGTCAATAAGAAGGTCCACGGGAAACAGTAAACCTGAAGTGAAGCATCGCAATCTAAAACCTGTCTCACAGGAAAGGTTCAAAACATAGACAGTAAGAAGAGCAACTTTTCTTGTACTTGAGTCGGCATTGTGCCTTTTGTACTTAATTCCGATGCAATTTCTGTGTTTCATCGTCAATAAGAAGGTCAGAGGGATACAGTAAACCTGAAGTGTAGCATCGGAATCTATAACTAGTTTCACAGGAATGGTTCAAACATAGACAGTAAGAAGAGTCCGTTTTCTTGTACTTAAGTCGGCATTGTGAATTTTGAGTTTAATTCCGTAGCAATTTCTTTATTTCATCGTCAATAATAAGGTCAGAGGGATACAGTAAACCTGGAGTGAAGCATGGGAATCTATAACTAGTGTCACAGGAATGGTTCAAAACATAGAAAGTAAGAAGAGTAAGTTTTCTTGTAGTTAAGTCGGCATTGTGCCATTTGTATTTAATTCCGATGCAATTTCTGAGTTGCGTCGTCAATAATAAGGTCCAAGGGATACAGTAAATCTGAAGTGCAGCATCGGATTCTAAAACCGGTCTCACAGGAAAGGTTCATAACATAGACAGTAAGAAGAGCCAGTCTTCTTGTATATGAGTCGGCATTGTGCCTTTTGTATTTAATTCCGATGCAATTTCTGTTTCTCATCGTCAATGAGTAGGTCAGAGGGATACAGTAAACCTTAAGTGAAGCATCGGAATCCATAACTAGTGTCACAGGAATGGTTCAAACATAGACTGTAAGATGGGTCAGTTTTCTTGAACTTAAGTCGATATTGTGCATTTGTAGTTAATTCCGATGCAATTTCTTGCTTTCGTCGTCAATAAGAAGGTCCAAGGGATGCAGTAAACCTGAAGTGAACATCGGAATCTAAAACCTGCCTCACAGGAATGGTTCAAAACATAGAAAGTAAAAAGAGTCAATTTTCTTGTACTTAAGTCGGCATTGTGGCTTTTGTATTTAATTCCGATGCAATTTCTGTGTTTCGTCGTCAACAAGAAGGTCAGAGGGCCACAGTGAACCTGAAGTGAAGCATCGGAATCTATAACTAGTGTCACAGTAACGGTTCAAAACATAGACAGTAAAAGAGTCAGTTTTCTTGTGCATGAGTTGGCATTTTGTCTTTTGTATATAATTCCGATGCAATTTCTGTGTTTCATCGTCAATAAGTAGGTCAGAGGGATACCGTAAACCTGAAGTGAAGCATCGGAATCTATAACTAGTGTCACAGGAATGGTTCAAAACATAGACAGTAAGAAGAGCTAGTCTTCTTGTACTTGAGTCGGCATTGTGCCTTTTGTATTTAATTCCGATGCAATTTCTGTGTTTTATCGTCAATAAGAAGGTCAGAGGGATACAGTAAACCTGAAGTGAGGCATCGGAATCTATAACTAGTGTCACAGGAATGGTTCAAAACATAGACAATAAGAAGAGTCAGTTTTCTTGTATTATAGTGGTATTGTGCCTTTTGTATTTAATTCCGATGCAATTTCTGTGTTTCCTCGTCAATAAGAAGGTCAGAGGGATACAGTAAACCTGAAGTGAAGCATCTGGATCTATAACTAGTGTCACAGGAATGGTTCAAAACATAGACAGTAAGAAGAGTCCTTTTTCTTGTACTTAAGTCGGCATTGTGAGTTTTGAGTTTAATTCCGACGCAATTTCTTTATTTCATAGTCAATAAGAAGGTCAGAGGGATACAGTAAACCTGGAGTGAAGCATGGGAATCTATAACTAGTGTCACAGGAATGGTTCAAAACATAGAAAGTAAGAAGAGTCAGTTTTCTTGTAATTAAGTCCGGATTGTGCCTTTTGTATTTAATTCCGATGCAATTTCTGTGTTTCGTCGTCAATAATAAGGTCCAAGGGATACAGTAAACCTGAAGTGCAGCATCGGACTCTAAAACCGGTCTCACAGGAAAGGTTCATAACATAGACAGTAAGAAGAGCCAGTCTTCTTGTATATGAGTCGGCATTGTGCCTTTTGTATTTAATTCCGATGCAATTTCTGTTTTTCATCGTCAATGAGTAGGTCAGAGGGATACAGTAAACCTTAAGTGAAGCATCGGAATCCATAACTAGTGTCACAGGAATGGTTCAAACATAGACTGTAAGATGGGTCAGTTTTCTTGAACTTAAGTCGATATTGTGCATTTGTAGTTAATTGCGATGCAATTGATTTGTTTCGTCGTCAATAAGAAGGTCCAAGGGATGCAGTAAACCTGAAGTGAAGCATCGGAATCTAAAACCTGCCTCACAGGAATGGTTCAAAACATAGAAAGTAAAAAGAGTCAGTTTTCTTGTACTTAAGTCGGCATTGTGCCTTTTGTATTTAATTCCGATGCAATTTCTGTGATTCATCGTCAATAAGAAGGTCAGAGGGATACAGTAAACCTGAAGTGAAGCATCGGAATCTGAAACCGGGCTCACAGGAACGGTTCAAATCATAGACATTAAGAAGAGCCAGTCTTCTTGTACTTGAGTCGGTATTGTGCCTTTTGTATATTATTCCGATGCAATTTCTGAGTTTCATCGTCAACAAGAAGGTCGGAGGGCTACTGTGAACCTGAAGTGAAGCATCGGAATCTATAACTAGTGTCACAGTAATGGTTCAAAACATAGACAGTAAGAAGAGTCAGTTTTCTTGTGCTTAAGTCAGCATTATGTCTTTTGTATATAATTCCGATTCAATTTCTGTGATTCATCGTCAATAAGAAGGTCAGAGGGATACAGTAAACCTGAAGTGAAGCATCGGAATCTATAACTAGTGTCACAGGAATGGTTCAAAACATAAACAGTAAGAAGAATCAGTTTTCTTGTACTTAAGTCGGCATTGTGCATTTGTATTAAATTCCGATGCAATTTCTTTGTTTCGTCGTCAATAAGAAGGTCCAAGGGTTACAGTAAACCTGAAGTGAAGCATCGGAATCTAAAAGCTTTTTCACAGGAATGGTTCAAAACATAGACAGTAAGAAGAGCTAGTCTTCTTATACTTGAGTCGGCATTGTGCCTTTTGTATTTAATTCCGATGCAATTTCTGTGTTTCATCGTCAATAAGAAGGTCAGAGGGATACAGTAAACCTGAAGTGAGGCATCGGAATCTATAACTAGTGTCACAGGAATGGTTCAAAACATAGACAATTAGAAGAGTCAGTTTTCTTGTACTATAGTGGCATTGTGCCTTTTGTATTTAATTCCGATGCAATTTCTGTGTTTCCTCGTCAATAAGAAGGTCAGAGGGATACAGTAAACCTGAAGTGAAGCATCGGAATCTATAACTAGTGTCACAGGAATGGTTCAAAACATAGACAGTAAGAAGAGTCAGTTTTCCTGTACTTAAGTCGGCATTGTGTCTTTTGTATATAATTCCGATGCAATTTCTGTGTTTCATCATCAATAAGAAGGTCAGAGGGATACAGTAAACCTGAAGGGAAGCTTCGGAATCTATAACTAGTGTCACAGGAATGGTTCAATACATAAACAGTAAGAAGAGTCAGTTTTCTTGTACTCAAGTCGGCATTGTGCCTTTTGTATTTAATTCCGATGCAATTTCTGTGTTTCATCGTCAATAAGGAGGACAGAGGGATACAGTAAACCTGAAGTGAAGCATCGGAATCTATAACTAGTGTCACAGGGATGGTTCACACATAGACAGTAAGAAGAGTCAGTTTTCTTGAACTTAAGTCGATATTGTGCATTTGTATTTAATTCCGATGCAATTTCCTTGTTTCGTCGTCAATAAGAAGGTCCAAGGGAAACAGTAAACCTGAAGTGAAGCATCGCAATCTAAAACCTGTCTCACAGGAAAGGTTCAAAACATAGACAGTAAGAAGAGCAACTTTTCTTGTACTTGAGTCGGCATTGTGCCTTTTGTACTTAATTCCGATGCAATTTCTGTGTTTCATCGTCAATAAGAAGGTCAGAGGGATACAGTAAACCTGAAGTGTAGCATCGGAATCTATAACTAGTTTCACAGGAATGGTTCAAACATAGACAGTAAGAAGAGTCCGTTTTCTTGTACTTAAGTCGGCATTGTGCATTTTGAGTTTAATTCCGACGCAATTTCTTTATTTCATCGTCAATAATAAGGTCAGAGGGATACAGTAAACCTGGAGTGAAGCATGGGAATCTATAACTAGTGTCACAGGAATGGTTCAAAACATAGAAAGTAAGAAGAGTCAGTTTTCTTGTAGTTAAGTCGGGATTGTGCCTTTTGTATTTAATTCCGATGCAATTTCTGTGTTTCGTCGTCAACAAGAAGGTCAGAGGGCCACAGTGAACCTGAAGTGAAGCATCGGAATCTATAACTAGTGTCACAGTAACGGTACAAAACATAGACAGTAAGAAGAGTCAGTTTCCTTGTGCATAAGTTGGCATTTTGTCTTTTGTATATAATTCCGATGCAATTTCTGTGTTTCATCGTCAATAAGTAGGTCAGAGGGATACCGTAAACCTGAAGTGAAGCATCGGAATCTATAACTAGTGTCACAGGAATGGTTCAAAACATAGACAGTAAGAAGAGCTAGTCTTCTTGTACTTGAGTCGGCATTGTGCCTTTTGTATTTAATTCCGATGAAATTTCTGTGTTTTATCGTCAATAAGAAGGTCAGAGGGATACAGTAAACCTGAAGTGAGGCATCGGAATCTATAACTAGTGTCACAGGAATGGTTCAAAGCATAGACAATAAGAAGAGTCAGTTTTCTTGTACTATAGTGGAATTGTGCCTTTTGTATTTAATTCCGATGCAATTTCTGTGTTTCCTCGTCAATAAGAAGGTCAGAGGGATACAGTAAACCTGAAGTGAAGCATCTGGACCTATAACTAGTGTCACAGGAATGGTTCAAAACATAGACAGTAAGAAGAGTCAGTTTTGCTGTACTTATGTCGGCATTGTGTCTTTTGTATATAATTCCGATGCAATTTCTGTGTTTCATCGTCAATAAGAAGGTCAGAGGGATACAGTAAACCTGAAGTGAAGCATCGGAATCTAACACCAGTCTCACAGGAAAGGTTCAAAGCATAGACAGTAAGAAGAGCCACTTTTCTTGTACTTGAGTCGGCATTGTGCCTTTTGTACTTAATTCCCATGCAATTTCTGTGTTTCATCGTCAATAAGAAGGTCAGAGGGATACAGTAAACCTGAAGTGTAGCATCGGAATCAATAACTAGTGTCACAGGAATGGTTCAAACATAGACAGTGAGAAGAGTCCTTTTTCTTGTACTTAAGTCGGCATTGTGAGTTTTGAGTTTAATTCCGACGCAATTTCTTTATTTCATAGTCAATAAGAAGGTCAGAGGGATACAGTAAACCTGAAGTGAAGCATCGGAATCAATAACTAGTGTCACAGGAATGGTTCAAAACATAGAAAGTAAGAAGAGTCAGTTTTCTTGTACTTAATTCGGCATTGTGCCTTTGTATTTAATTCCGATGCAATTTCTGTGTTTCGTCGTCAATAATAAGGTCCAAGGGATACAGTAAACCTGAAGTGCAGCATCGGATTCTAAAACCGGTCTCACAGGAAAGGTTCATAACATAGACAGTAAGAAGAGCCAGTCTTCTTGTATTTGAGTCGGCATTGTGCCTTTTGTATTTAATTCCGATGCAATTTCTGTTTTTCATCGTCAATGAGTAGGTCAGAGGGATACAGTAAACCTTAAGTGAAGCATCGGAATCCATAACTAGTGTCACAGGAATAGTTCAAACATAGACTGTAAGAAGGGTCAGTTTTCTTGAACTTAAGTCGATATTGTGCATTTGTAGTTAATTCCGATGCAATTTCTTTCTTTCGTCGTCAATAAGAAGGTCCAAGGGATACAGTAAACGTGAAGTGAAGCATCGGAATCTAAAACCTGCCTCACAGGAATGGTTCAAAACATAGACAGTAAGAAGAGTCAGTTTTCTTGTACTTTAGTCGGCAATGTGCCTTTTGTATTTAACACCCGATGCAATTTCTATGTTTCATCGTCAATAAGAAGGTCGGAGGGATACAGTAAACCTGAAGTGAAGCATCGGAATCTAAAACCGGTCTCACAGGAATGATTCAAAACATAGACAGAAAGGAGAGCCAGTCTTCTTGTACTTAAATCGGCATTGTGCCTTTTGTATCTAATTCCGATGCAATTTCTGTGTTTTATGGTCAACAAGAGGGTCAGGGGGATACAGTAAACCTGAAGTGAAGCATCGGACTCTATAACTAGTGTCACAGGAATGGTTCAATAAATTGACAGAAAGAAAAGTCAGTTTTCTTGTACTTATTTCGGCTTTGTGCACTTTGTATTTAATTCCGATGCAATTTTGTGTTTCATCGTCAATAAGAAGGTCAGAGGGATACAGTAAACCTGAAGTGTAGCATCGGAATCTATAACTAGTGTCACAGGAATGGTTCAAACATAGACAGTATGAAGAGTCCGTTTTCTTGTACTTAAGTCGGCATTGTGCCTTTTGAGCTTAATTCCGACGCAATTTCTTTATTTCATCGTCAATAAGAAGGTCAGAGGGATACAGTAAACCTGAAGTGAAGAATCGGAATCTAAAACCTGTCTCACAGGAATGCTTCAAAACAAAGACAGTTAGAAGAGCCAGTCTTCTTGTACTTGAGTCGGCGTTGTGCCTTTTGTATTTAATGCCGATGCAATTTCTGTTTTTCATCGTCAATGAGTAGGTCAGAGGGATACAGTAAACCTTAAGTGACGCATCGGAATCCATAACTCGTGTCACAGGAATGGTTCAAACATAGACAGTAAGACGAGTCAGTGTTCATGAACATAAGTCGATATTGTGCATTTGTATTTAATTCCGATGCAATTTCTTTGTTTCGTTGTTAATAAGAAGGTCCAAGGGATACAGTAAACCTGAAGTGAAGCATCGGAATCTAAAACCTGTCTCACAGGAATGCTTCAAAACAAAGACAGTAAGAAGAGCCAGTCTTCTTGTACTTGAGTCGGCGTTGTGCCTTTTGTATTTAATTCCGATGCAATCTCTGTGTTTCATCGTCAATAAGAAGGTCAGAGGGATACAGTAAACCTGAAGTGAAGCATCGGAATCTAAAACCTGCCTCACAGGAATGGTTCAAAACATAGACAGTAAGAAGAGTCAGTTTTCTTGTACTTTAGTCGGCATTGTGCCTTTTGTATTTAACACCCGATGCAATTTCTATGCTTCATCGTCAATAAGAAGGTCGGAGGGATACAGTAAACCTGAAGTGAAGCATCGGAATCTAAAACCGGTCTCACAGGAAAGATTCAAAACATAGACAGTAAGAAGAGCCAGTCTTCTTGTACTTGAGTCGGCGTTGTGCCTTTTGTATTTAATTCCGAAGCAATCTCTGTGTTTCATCGTCAATGAGAAGGTCAGAGGGATACAGAAACCTGAAGTGAAGCATCGGAATCTATAACTAGTGTCACAGGAATGGTTCAAAACATAGACAGTAAGAAGAGTCAGTTTTCTTGTACTTTGGTGGCATTGTGCCTTTTGTATTTAATTACGATGCAATTTATGTGTTTCCTCGTCAATAAGAAGGTCAGAGGGATACAGTAAAAATGAAGTGAAACTTCGGAATCAATGACTAGTGTCACAGGATTGGTTCAAAACATAGACAGTAAGAAGAGTCAGTTTTCTTGTACTTAAGTCGGCATGTGTCTTTTGTATAAAATTCCGATGCAATTTCTGTGTTTCATCGTCAATAAGAAGGTCAGAGGGATACAGTAAACCTGAAGTGAAGTATAGGAATCTATAACTAGTATCACAGGAATGGTTCAAAACATAAACAGTGAGAAGAGTCAGTTTTCTTGTACTCAAGTCGGCATTGTGCCATTTGTATTTAATTCCGATGCCATTTCTGTGTTTCATCGTCAATAGGGAGGTCAGAGGGATACAGTAAACCTGAAGTGAAGCATCGGAATCTATAACTAGTGTCACAGGAATGGTTCAAACATAGACAGTAAGACGAGTCAGTGTTCATGAACATAAGTCGATATTGTGCATTTGTATTTAATTCCGATGCAATTTCTTTGTTTCGTTGTTAATAAGAAGGTCCAAGGGATACAGTAAACCTGAAGTGAAGCATCGGAATATAAAACCTGTCTCACAGGAATGCTTCAAAACAAAGACAGTAAGAAGAGCCAGTCTTCTTGTACTTGAGTCGGCGTTGTGCCTTTTGTATTTAATTCCGATGCAATCTCTGTGTTTCATCGTCAATAAGAAGGTCAGAGGGATACAGTAAACCTGAAGTGAAGCATCGGAATCTATAACTAGTGTCACAGGAATGGTTCAAATCATAGACAGTAAGAAGAGCCAGTCTTCTTGTACTTTAGTATCATTGTGCCTTTTGTATTTAATTTCGATGCAATTTCTGTGTTTCATCGTCAATAAGAAGGTCAGATGGATACAGTAAACATGAAGTGAAGCATCGGAATCTATAACTAGTGTCACAGGAATGGTTCAAAACATAACCAGTAAGAAGAGTCAGTTTTCTTGTACTTAAGTCGGCATTGTGCCTTTTGTATTTAATTCCGATGCAATTTCTGTATTTCATCGTCAATAAGGAGGTCAGAGGGATACAGTAAACCCGAAGTGAAGCATCTGAATCTATAACTAGTGTCACAGGAATGGTTCAAACATAGACAGTAAGACGAGTCAGTTTTCCTGAACTTAAGTCGATATTGTGCATTTGTATTTAATTCAGATGCAATTTCTTTGTTTCGTCGTCGATAAGAACGTCCAAGAGATACAGTAAACCTGAAGTGAAGCATCGGAATCTATAACTAGTGTCACAGGAATGGTTCAAAACAAAGACAGTAAGAAAAGTAAGTTTTCATGTACTTAAGTAGGCATTGTGCCTTTTGTATTTAATTCCGATGAAATTTTTGTGTTTCTTCGTCAATAAGAAGGTCAGAGGTATACAGTAATCCTGAAGTGAAACATCGGAATCTACAACTAGTGTCACAGGAATCGTTCAAATCACAGACAGTAAGAAGAGTCAGTTTTCCTGTACTTAAGACGGCATTGTGCATTTTGTATTTAATTCCGATGCAATTCCTGTGTTTCATCGTCAATAAGAAGGTCAGAGGGATACAGTGAACCTGAAGTGAACCATCGGAATCTATTACAAGTGACACAGGAATGGTTCAAAACATAGACAGTAAGAAGAGTCAGTATTCTTGGACTTAAGTCGGCATTGTGCCTTTTGTATTTTTTTCCGATGCAGTTGTTGTGTTTCATCGTCAATAAATAGGTCAGAGGGATACAGTAAACCTGAAGTGAAGCATCGGAATCTATAACTAGTGTCACAGGAATGGTTCAAAACATAGAAAGTAAGAAGAGTCAGTTTTCCTGTACTTAAGTCGGCATTGTGACTTTTGTATTTAATTCCGTTGCAATTTCTGTGTTTCGTCGTCAATAATAAGATCTAAGGGATACAGTAAACCTGAAGTGCAGCGTCGGATTCTAAAACCGGTCTCACAGGAAAGGTTTATAGCATAGACAGTAAGAAGAGCCAGTCTTCTTGTATTTGAGTCGGCATTGTGCCTTTTGTATTTAATTCCGATGCAATTTCTTTGTTTCAACGTCAATGAGAAGGTCAGAGAGATTAAGTAAACCTTAAGTGAAGCATCGGAATCTATAACTAGTGTCACAGGAATGGTTCAAATCGTAGACAGTAAGAAGAGTCAGTTTCCTTGTACTTAAATCGGCTTTGTGCCTTTTGTATTTAATTCCGATGCAATTTCTTTGTTTCATCGTCAATAAGAAGGTCAGAGGGATACAGTAAACCTGAAGTGAAGCATCGGAATCTAAAACGTGTCTCACAGGAAAGGTTCAAAACATAGCTAGTAAGAAGAGCCAGTCCTTTTGTACTCAAGTCGGCATTGTGCTTTTTGTATTTAATTCCGATGCAATTTCTGTATTTCATCGTCAATAAGGAGGTCAGAGGGATACAGTAAACCTGAAGTGAAGCATCGGAATCTATAACTAGTGTCACAGGAATGGTTCAAACATAGACAGTAAGACGAGTCAGTTTTCTTGAACTTAAGTCGATATTGTGCATTTGTATTTAATTCAGATGCAATTTCTTTGTTTCGTCGTCGGTAAGAAGGTCCAAGGGATACAGTAAACCTGAAGTGAAGCATCGGAATCTATAACTAGTGTCACAGGAATGGTTCAAAGCAATGACAGTAAGAAAAGTAAGTTTTCATGTACTAAAGTAGGCATTGTACCTTTTGTATTTGATTCCGATGAAATTTTTGTGTTTCTTCGTCAATAAGAAGTTCAGAGGTATACAGTAATCCTGAAGTGAAACATCGGAATCTACAACTAGTGTCACAGGAATCGTTCCAATCATGGACAGTAAGAAGAGTCAGTTTTCCTGTACTTAAGACGGTATTGTGCATTTTGTATTAAATTCCGATGCAATTCCTGTGTTTCATCGTCAATAAGAAGGTCAGAGGGACACAGTAAACCTGAAGTGAACCATCGGAATCTATTACTAGTGACACAGGAATGGTTCAAAACATAGACAGTAAGAAGAGTCAGTATTCTTGGACTTAAGTCGGCATTGTGCCTTTTGTATTTTTTTCCGATGCAATTGTTGTGTTTCATCGTCAATAAATAGGTCAGAGGGATACAGTAAACCTGAAGTGAAGCATCGGAATCCATAACTAGTGTCACAGGAATGGTTCAAAACATAGAAAGTAAGAAGAGTCAGTTTTCTTGTACTTAAGTCGCCTTTGTGACTTTTGTATTTAATTCCGATGCAATTTCTGTGTTTCGTCGTCAATAATAAGGTCCAAGAGATACAGTAAACCTGAAGTGCAGCGTCGGATTCTAAAACCGGTCTCACAGGAAAGGTTCATAGCATAGACAGTAAGAAGAGCCAGTCTTCTTGTATTTGAGTCGGCATTGTGCCTTTTGTATTTAATTCCGATGCAATTTCTTTGTTTCAACGTCAATGAGAAGGTCAGAGGGATACAGTAAACCTTACGTGAAGCATCGGAATCTATAACTAGTGTCACAGGAATGGTTCAAAGCATAGACAGTAAAAAGAGTCAGTTTTCTCGTACTTAAATCGGCATTGTGCCTTTTGTATCTAATTCCGATGCAATTTCTGTGTTTCATCGTCAATAAGAAGGTCAGAGGGATACAGTAAACCTGAAGTGAAGCATCGGAATCTAAAACCTGTCTCACAGGAAAAGTTCAAAACATAGCTAGAAAGAAGAGCCAGTCTTTTTGTACTCAAGTCGGCATTGTGCCTTTTGTATTTAATTCCGATGGAATTTCTGTGTTTCATCGTTAATAAGGAGGTCAGAGGGATACAGTAAACCTGACGTGAAGCATCGGAATCTGTAACTAGTGTCACAGGAATGGTTCAAACATGGACAGTAAGAAGAGTCAGTTTTCTTGAACTTAAGTCGATATTGTGCATTTGTATTTAATTCCGATGCAATTTCTTTGTTTCGTCGTCGATAAGAAGGTCCAAGGGATACAGTAAACCCGAAGTGAAGCATCGGAATCTAAAACCTGTCTCACAGGACTGGTTCAAAACATAGACAGTAAGAAGAGTCCGTTTTCTTGTACTTAGGTCGGCATTGTGCCTTTTGAGTTTAATTCCGATGCAATTTCTGTATTTCATCGTCAATAAGAAGGTCAGAGGGATACAGCAAACCTGAAGTGCAGAATCGGAATCTATAACTAGTGTCACAGGAATAGTTCAAACATAGACAGTAAGGAGAGTCAGTCTTCTTGTACTTAAGTCGGCCTTGTGCTTTCTGTATTTAATGCCGATGCAATTTCTGTGTTTCATCGTCAATAAGAAGGTCAGAGGGATGCAGTAAGCTTGAAGTGAAGCATCGGAATCTATAACTAGTGTCACAGGAATGGTTCAAAACATAGACAGTAAGAAGAGTCAGTTTTCTTGTACTTAAGTCGGCAATGTGTCTTTTGTTTATAATTCCGATGCAATTTCTGTGTTTCATCGTCAATAAGAAGGTCAGAGGGATACACTAAACCTGAAGTGAAGCCTCGGAATCTATAACTAGTGTCACAGGAATGGTTCAAAACATAAACAGCAAGAAGAGTCAGTTTTCTTGTACTTAAGTCGGCATTGCGCCTCTTGTATTTAATTCCGATGCAATTTCTGTATTTCATCGTCAATAAGGAGGTCAGAGTGATACAGTAAACCTGAAGTGAAGCATCGGAATCTATAACTAGTGTCACAGGAATGGTTCAAACATAGACAGTAAGACGAGTCAGTTTTCTTGAACTTAAGTCGATATTGTGCATTTGTATTAAATTCAGATGCAATTTCTTTGTTTCGTCGTCGATAAGAAGGTCCAAGGGATACAGTAAACCTGAAGTGAAGCATCGGAATCTATAACTAGTGTCAAAGGAATGGTTCAAAACAAAGACAGTAAGAAAAGTAAGTCTTCATGTACTTAAGTAGGCATTGTGCCTTTTGTATTTAATTCCGATGAAATTTTTGTGTTTCTTCGTCAATAAGAAGGTCAGAGGTATACAGTAATCCTGAAGTGAAACATCGGAATCTACAACCAGTGTCACAGGAATCGTTCAAATCATAGACAGTAAGAAGAGTCAGTTTTCCTGTACTTAAGACGGCATTGTGCATTTTGTATTTAATTCCGATTTAATTCCTGTGTTTCATCGTCAATAAGAAGGTCAGAGGGATACAGTAAAGCTGAAGAGAACCATCGGAATCTATTACTAGTGACACAGGAATGGTTCAAAACCTAGACAGTAAGGAGAGTCAGTATTCTTGGACTTAAGTCCGCATTGTGCATTTTGTATTTTTTTCCGATGCAATTGTTGTGTTTCATCGTCAATAAATAGGTCAGAGGGATACAGTAAACCTGAAGTGAAGCATCGGAATCTATAACTAGTGTCACAGGAATGGTTCAAAACATAGAAAGTAAGAAGAGTCAGTTCTCTTGTACTTAAGTCGGCATTGTGACTTTTGTATTTAATTCCGTTGCAATTTCTGTGTTTCGTCGTCAATAATAAGGTCTAAGGGATTCAGTAAACCTGAAGTGCAGCGTCGGATTCTAAAACCGGTCTCACATTAAAGGTTCATAGCATAGACAGTAAGAAGAGCCAGTCTTCTTGTATTTGAGTCGGCATTGTGCCTTTTGTATTTAATTCCGATGCAATTTCTTTGTTTCAACGTCAATGAGAAGGTCAGAGAGATACAGTAAACCTTAAGTGAAGCATCGGAATCTATGACTAGTGTCACAGGAATGGTTCAAAGCATAGACAGTAAGAAAAGTAAGTTTTCTTGTACTTAAGTCGCCATTGTGCCTTTATTTTTTAATTCCGATGCAATTTTTGTGTTTCATCGTCAATAAGAAGGGCAGAGGTATACAGTAAACCTGAAGTGAACCATCGGAATATATAACTAGTGACACAGGAATGGTTCAACACATAGACAGTAAGAAGAGTCAGTTTTCTTTTACTTAAGTCGGCATTGTGCCTTTTGTATTTTTTTCCGATGCAATTTTTGTGTTTCATCGTCAATAAATAGGTCAGAGGGATACATTAACCTCAAGTGAAGCATCGGAATCTATCACTAGTGTCACAGGATTGGTTCAAATTATAGAAAGTAAGGAGGGTCAGTTTTTTTGTACTTAAGTCGGCATTGTGCTTTTTTATTGAATTCCGATGCAATTTCTGTGTTTCGTTGTCAATAATAAGGCCCAAGGGATACAGTAAACTTGAAGTGCAGCATTGGATTCTAAAACCGGGCTTACAGGAAAGGTTCATTACATAGACAGTAAGAAGAGCCAGTCTTCTTGTATTTGAGTCGGCATTGTGCCTTTTGTATTTAAATCCGATGCAATTTCTGTGCTTCATCGACAATAAGAAGGTCAGCGGGATTCAGTAAAACTGAAGTGAAAGATCGGAATCGATAACTAGTGTCACAGAGATGGTTCAAAACATAGACAGTACGAAGAGTCAGTCATCTTGTACTTCAGTCTGCATTGTGCCTATTGTATTTAATTCCGATGCAATTTCTGTGTTTCATCGTCAATAAGAAGGTCAGAGGGATACAGTAAGCTTGAAGTGAAGCATCGGAATATATAACTAATGTCACAGGAATGGTTCAAAACATAGACAGTAAGAAGAGTCAGTTTTCTTGTAATTAAGTGGGCATTGTGTGTTTTGTATTTAATTCCGATGCAATTTCTGTGTGTCATCGTCAATGAGAAGGTCAGAGGGATACAGTAAACCTTAAGTGAAGCATCGGAATCTATAACTAGTGTCACAGAAATGGTTCAAAACATAGACTGTAAGAAGAGTCAGTCTTCTTGTACTTAAGACGGCATTGTGCCTTTTGCATTTAATTCCGATGCAATATCTATGTTTCACGTCTATAAGAAGGTCAGAGGGATACAGTAAACCTGAAGTGAAGCATCGGACTCTATAACTAGTGGCACAGGAATGGTTCAAAACATAGACAGTAAGAAGAGTCAGTTTTCTTGTACTTAAATCAGCATTGTGCCTTTTGTATTTCATTCCGATGCAAAATCTGTGTTTCATCTTCAATAAGAAGGTCAGAGGGATACAGCAAACCTGAAGTGAAGCATTGTAAACTATAACTAGTGTCACAGGAATGGATGAAAGCATAGACAGTAAGAAGAGTCGGTTTTCTTGGACTTAAGTCGGCATTGTGCCTTTTGTATTTTTTTCCGATGCAATTTTTGTGTTTCATCGTCAATAAATAGGTCAGAGGGATACAGTAAACCTGAAGTGAAGCATCGGAATCTATAACTAGTGTCACAGGAATGGTTCAAAACATAGAAAGTAAGAAGAGTCAGTTCTCTTGTACTTAAGTCGGCATTGTGACTTTTGTATTTAATTCCGTTGCAATTTCTGTGTATCGTCGTCAATAATAAGGTCTAAGGGATACAGTAAACCTGAAGTGCAGCGTCGGATTCTAAAACCGGTCTCACATTAAAGGTTCATAGCATAGACAGTAAGAAGAGCCAGTCTTCTTGTACTTGAGTCGGCATTGTGAGTTTTGTATTTAATTCCGATGCAATTTCTGTGTTTCATCGCCAATAAGAAGGTCAGAGGGACACAGTAAACCTGAAGTGAAGCATCGGAATCTGTAACTAGTGTCACAGGAATGGTTCAAAACATAGACAGTAAGAAGAGTCCGTTTACTTGTACTTATGTCGGCATTGTGCCTCTTGAGCTTAATTCCGATGCAATTTCTGTGTTTCATCGTCAATTAGAATGTCAGAGGGATACAGTAAACCTGAAGTGAAGAATCGGAATCTATAACTAGTGTCCCAGGAATGGTTCAAAACATAGACAGTAAGAAGAGTCAGTCTTCTTGTACTTAAGTCGGCCTTGTGCCTTTTGTATTTAATGCCGATGCAATTTCTGTGTTGCATCGACAGTAAGAAGGTCAGAGGGATACAGTAAGCTTGAAGTGAAGCATCGGAATCTATAACTAGTGTCACAGGAATCGTTCAAAACGTAGACAGTAAGAAGAGTCAGTTTTCCTGTACTTAAGTCAGCATTGTGCATTTTGTATTTAATTCCGATGCAATTTCTGTGTTTCATCGTCAATAAGAAGGTCAGAGGCATACAGTAAACCTGACGTGAAGCATCGGAATCTATAACTAGTGTCACAGGATGGTTCAAACATGGACAGTAAGAAGAGTCAGTTTTCTAGAACTTGAGTCGATATTGTGTATTTGTATTTAATTCCGATGCAATTTCTTTGTTTTGTCGTCGATAAGAAGGTCCAAGGGATACAGTAAACCTGAAGTGAAGCATCGGGATCTAAAACCTGTCTCACAGGACTGGTTCAAAACATAGACAGTAAGAAGAGTCTGTTTTCTTGTACTTAAGTCGGCATTGTGCCTTTTGAGTTTAATTCCGATGCAATTTCTGTATTTCATCGTCAATAAGAAGGTCAGAGGGATACAGCAAACCTGAAGTGCAGAATCGGAATCTATAACTAGTGTCACAGGAATTGTTCAAAACATAGACAGTAAGGAGAGTCAGTCTTCTTGTACTTAAGTCGGCCTTGTGCCTTCTGTATTTAATGCCGATGCAATTTCTGTGTTTCATCGTCAATAAGAAGGTCAGAGGGATACAGTAAGCTTGAAGTGAAGCATCGGAATCTATAACTAGTGTCACAGGAATGGTTCAAACATAGACAGTAAGACGAGTCAGTTTTCTTGAACTTAAGTCGATATTGTGCATTTGTATTTAATTCAGATGCAATTTCTTTGTTTCGTCGTCGATAAGAAGGTCCAAGGGATACAGCAAACCTGAAGTGAAGCATCGGAATCTATAACTAGTGTCACAGAAATGGTTAAAAACAAAGACAGTAAGAAAAGTAAGTCTTCATGTACTTAAGTAGGCATTGTGCCTTTTGTATTTAATTCCGATGAAATTTTTGTGTTTCTTCGTCAATAAGACGGTCAGAGGTATACAGTAATCCTGAAGTGAAACATCGGAATCTACAACTAGTGTCACAGGAATCGTTCAAATCATAGACAGTGAGAAGAGTCAGTTTTCCTGTACTTAGGACGGCATTGTGCATTTTGTATTTAATTCCGATGCAATTCCTGTGTTTCATCGTCAATAAGAAGGTCAGAGGGATACAGTAAACCTGAAGAGAACCATCGGAATCTATTACTAGTGACACAGGAATGGTTCAAAACATAGACAGTAAGAAGAGTCAGTATTCTTGGACTTAAGTCGGCATTGTGCCTTTTGTATTTTTTTCCGATGCAATTGTTGTGTTTCATCGTCAATAAATAGGTCAGAGGGATACAGTAAACCTGAAGTGAAGCATCGGAATCTATAACTAGTGTCACAGGAATGGTTCAAAACATAGAAAGTAAGAAGAGTCTGTTCTCTTGTACTTAAGTCGGCATTGTGACTTTTGTATTTAATTCCGTTGCAATTTCTGTGTTTCGTCGTCAATAATAAGGTCTAAGGGATACAGTAAACCTGAAGTGCAGCGTCGGATTCTAAAACCGGTCTCACATTAAAGGTTCATAGCATAGACAGTAAGAAGAGCCAGTCTTCTTGTATTTGAGTCGGCATTGTGCTCTTGTATTTAATTCCGTTGCAATTTCTTTGTTTCAACGTCAATGAGAAGGTCAGAGAGATACAGTAAACCTTAAGTGAAGCATCGGAATCTATAACTAGTGCCACAGGAATGGTTCAAAGCATAGACAGTAAGAAGAGTCAGTTTTCTTGTACTTAAATCGGCATTGTGCCTTTTGTATTTAATTCCGATGCAATTTCTGTGTTTCATCGTCAAGAAGAAGGTCAGAGGAATACAGTAAACCTGAAGTGAAGCATCGGAATCTAAAACCTGTCTCACAGGAAAGGTTCAAAACATAGCTTGTAAGAAGAGGCAGTCTTTTTGTACTCAAGTCGGCATTGTGCCTTTTGTATTTAATTCCTATGCAATTTCTGTGTTTCATCGTCAATAAGGAGGTCTGAGGGATACAGTAAACCTGACGTGAAGCATCGGAATCTATAACTAGTGTCACAGGAATGGTTCAAACATGGACAGTAAGAAGAGTCAGTTTTCTTGAACTTAAGTCGAAATTGTGCATTTGTATTTAATTCCGATGCAATTTCTTTGTTTCTTCGTCGATAAGAAGATCCAAGGGATACAGTAAACCTGAAGTGAATCATCGGAATCTAAAACCTGTCTCACAGGACTGGTTCAAAACATAGACAGTAAGAAGAGTCCGTTTTCTTGTACTTAAGTCGGCATTGTGCCTTTTGAGTTTAATTCCGATGCAATTTCTGTATTTCATCGTCAATAAGAAGGTCAGAGGGATACAGTAAACCTGAAGTGAAGATTCGGAATCTATAACTAGTGTTAGAGGAATAGTTCAAAACATAGACAGTAAGGAGAGTCAGTCTTCTTGTACTTAAGTCGGCCTTGTGCCTTTTGTATTTAATGCCGATGCAATTTCTGTGTTTCATCGTCAATAAGAAGGTCAGAGGGATACAGTAATCTTGAAGTGAAGCATCGGAATCTATAACTAGTGTCACAGGAATGGTTCAAAGCAAAGACACTAAGAAAAGTAAGTTTTCTTGTACTTAAGTCGCCATTGTGCCTTTTGTTTTTAATTCCGATGCAATTTTTGTGTTTCATCGTCAATAAGAAGGGCAGAGGTATACAGTAAACCTGAAGTGAACCATCGGAATATATAACTAGTGACACAGGAATGGTTCAAAACATAGACAGTAAGAAGAGTCAGTTTTCTTGGACTTAAGTCGGCATTGTGCCTTTTGTATTTTTTTCCGATGCAATTTTTGTGTTTCATCGTCAATAAATAGGTCAGAGGGATACATTAACCTCAAGTGAAGCATCGGAATCTATCACTAGTGTCACAGGATTGGTTCAAAACATAGAAAGTAAGGAGGGTCAGTTTCTTTGTACTTAAGTCGACATTGTGCTTTTGTATTTAATTCCGATGCAATTTCTGTGTTTCGTCGTCAATAATAAGGCCCTAGGGATACAGTAAACCTGAAGTGCAGCATTGGATTCTAAAACCGGGCTTACAGGAAAGGTTCATTACATAGTCAGTAAGAAGAGCCAGTCTTCTTGTATTTGAGTCGGCATTGTCCCTTTTGTATTTAAATCCGATGGAATTTCTGTGTTTCATCGACAATAAGAAGGTCAGCGGGATTCAGTAAAACTGAAGTGAAAGATCGGAATCGATAACTAGTGTCACAGGGATGGTTCAAAACATAGACAGTACGAAGAGTCAGTCTTCTTGTACTTCAGTCGGCATTGTGCCTATTGTAATTTATTCCGATGCAATTTCTGTGTTTCATCGTCAATAAGAAGGTCAGAGGGATACAGTAAGCTTGAAGTGAAGCATCGGAATATATAACTAGTGTCACAGGAATGGTTCAAAACATAGACAGTAAGAAGAGTCAGTTTTCTTGTACTTAAGTGGGCATTGTGTGTTTTGTATTAAATTCCTATGCAATTTCTGTGTGTCATCGTCAATGAGAAGGTCAGAGGGATACAGTAAACCTTAAGTGAAGCATCGGAATCTATAACTAGTGTCACAGGAATGGTTCAAAACATAGACTGTAAGAGGAGTCAGTCTTCTTGTACTTAAGACGGCATTGTGCCTTTTGCATTTAATTCCGATGCAATATCTATGTTTCACGTCTATAAGAAGGTCAGAGGGATACAGTAAACCTGAAGTGAAGCATCGGAATCTATAACTAGTGGCACAGGAATGGTTCAAAACATAGACAGTAAGAAGAGTCAGTTTTCTTGTACTTAAATCGGCATTGTGCCTTTTGTATTTAATTCCGATGCAAAATCTGTGTTTCATCTTCAATAAGAAGGTCAGAGGGATACAGCAAACCTGAAGTGAAGCATTGTAAACTATAACTAGTGTCACAAGAATGGATCAAAGCATAGACAGTAAGAAGAGTCAGTTTTCTTGGACTTAAGTCGGCATTGTGCCTTTTGTATTTTTTTCCGATGCAATTTTTGTGTTTCATCGTCAATAAATAGGTCAGAGGGATACATTAACCTCAAGTGAAGCATCGGAATCTATCACTAGTGTCACAGGATTGGTTCAAAACATAGAAAGTAAGAAGAGTCAGTTTTCTTGTACTTAAGTCGGCATTGTGCTTTTGTATTTAATTCCGATGCAATTTCTGTGTTTCGTCGTCAACAATAAGCCCCAAGGGATACAGTAAACCTGAAGTGCAGCATCGGATTCTAAAACCGGGCTTACAGGAAAGGTTCATAACATAGACAGTAAGAAGAGACAGTCTTCTTGTTCTTGAGTCGGCATTGTGCATTTTGTATTTAATTCCGATGCAATTTCTGTGTTTCATCGTCAATAAGAAGGTCAGCGGGATTCAGTAAAACTGAAGTGAAAAATCGGACTCGATAACTAGTGTCACAGGGATGGTTCAAAACATAGACAGTACGAAGAGTCAGTCTTCTTGTACTTCAGTCGGCATTGTGCCTATTGTATTTAATTCCGATGCAATTTCTGTGTTTCATCGTCAATAAGAAGGTCAGAGGGATACAGTAAGCTTGAAGTGAAGCATCGGAATATATAACTAGTGTCACAGGAATGGTTCAAAACATAGACAGTAAGAAAAGTCAATTTTCTTGTACTTAAATGGGCATTGTGTTGTTTGTATTTAATTCCGATGCAATTTCTGTGTGTCATCGTCAATGAGAAGGTCAGAGGGATACAGTAAACCTTAAGTGAAGCATCGGAATCTATAACTAGTGTCACAGGAATGGTTCAAAACATGGACTGTAAGAAGAGTCAGTCTTCTTGTACCTAAGACGGCATTGTGCCTTTTGCATTTAATTCCGATGCAATATCTATGTTTCACGCCTATAAGAAGGTCAGAGGGATACAGTAAACCTGAAGTGAAGCATCGGAATCTAAAACCTGTCTCACAGGAATGGTTCAAAACATAGACAGTAAGAAGAGGCAGTCTTTTTGTACTCAAGTCGTCATTGTGCCTTTTGTATTTAATTCCGTAGTAATATCTGTGTTTCATCGTCAATAAGGAAGTCAGAGGGATACAGTAAACCTTAAGTGAAGCATCGGAATCTATAACTAGTGTCACAGGAATGGTTCAAAACATAGACTGTAAGAAGAGTCAGTTTTCTTGAACTTAAGTCGATATTGTGCATTTGTATTTAATTCCGATGCAATTTCTTTGTTTCGTCGTCAATAAGAAGGTTCAAGGGACACAGTAAACCTGAAGTGAAGCATCGGAATCTAAAACCTGTCTCACAGGAAAGGTTCAAATCATAGACAGTAAGAAGAGCCACTCTTCTTGTAATTGAGTCGGCATTGTGCCTTTTGTATTTAATTCCGATGCAATTTCTGTGTTTCACCGTCAATAAGAAGGTCAAAGGGATAAAGTAAACCTGAAGTGAAGCATCGGAATCTATAACTAGTGTCACAGGAATGGATCAAACATAGACAGTAAGAAGAGGCAGTTTTCTTGAACTTAAGTCGATATTGTGCGTTTGTATTAATCTCCGATGCAATTTCTTTGTTTCGTCGTCAATAAGAAGGTCCAAGGGACACAGTAAACCTGAAGTGAAGCATCGGAATCTAAAGCCTATCTCACGGGAAAGGTTCAATTCATAGACAGTAAGAAGAGCCAGTCTTCTTGTACTTGAGTCGGCATTGTGAGTTTTGTATTTAATTCCGTTGCAATTTCTGTGTTTCATCGTCAATAAGATTGTCAGAGGGACACAGTAAACCTGAAGTGAAGCATCGGAATCTGTAACTAGTGTCACAGGAATGGTTCAAATCATAGACAGTAAGAAGAGTCCGCTTACTTGTACTTATGTCGGCATTGTGCCTCTTGAGCTTAATTCCGATGCAATTTCTGTATTTCATCGTCAATTAGAATGTCAGAGGGATACAGTAAACCTGAAG
The DNA here is from genome assembly GCF_023864345.2 of Schistocerca serialis cubense. NCBI lineage: Eukaryota > Metazoa > Arthropoda > Insecta > Orthoptera > Acrididae > Schistocerca > Schistocerca serialis. The sequence continues at coordinate 33,730,617 of NW_026047583.1, read as the reverse complement.
TGAAGAATCGGAATCTATAACTAGTGTCCCAGGAATGGTTCAAAACATAGACAGTAAGAAGAGTCAGTCTTCTTGTACTTAAGTCGGCCTTATGCCTTTTGTATTTAATGCCGATGCAATTTCTGTGTTGCATCGACAGTAAGAAGGTCAGAGGGATACAGTAAGCTTGAAGTGAAGCATCGGAATCTATAACTAGTGTCACAGGAATCGTTCAAAACGTAGACAGTAAGAAGAGTCAGTTTTCCTGTACTTAAATCAGCATTGTGCATTTTATATTTAATTCCGATGCAATTTCTGTGTTTCATCGTCAATAAGAAGGTCAGAGGGATACAGTAAACCTGAAGTGAACCATCGGAATCCATAACTAGTGACACAGGAATGGTTCATAACATAGACAGTAAGAAGAGTCAGTTTTCTTGTACTGAAGTTCGCATTGTGCCTTTTGTATTTTTTTCCGATGCATTTTTGTGTTTCATCGTCAATAAATAGGTCAGAGGGATACAGTAAACCTGAAGTGAAGCATCGGAATCTATAACTAGAGTCACAGGAATGTTCCAAAAAAATAGAAAGTAAGAAGAGTCAGTCTTCTTGTATTTGAGTCGGCATTTTGCCTTTTGTATTTAATTCCGATGCAATTTCTGTGTTTCGTCGTCAATAATAAGGTCCAAGGGATACAGTAACCCTGAAGTTCAGCGTCGGATTCTAAAACCGGTCTCACAGGAAAGGTTCATAACATAGACGGTAAGAAGAGCCAGTCTTCTTGTATTAGAGTCGGCGTTGTGCCTTTTGTATTTAATTCCGATGCAATTTCTGTGTTTCATCGTCAATGAGAAGGTCAGAGTGTTACAGTAAACCTGAAGTGAAGCATCAGAATCTATAACTAGTGTCACAGGAATGTTTCAAAACATAGACAGTATGATGAGTCAGTTTTCTTGTACTTAAGTCGGCATTGTGCCTTTTGCATTTAATTCCGATGCAATATCTGTGTTTCACGTCTATGAGAAGGTCAGAGGAATACAGTAAACCTGAAGTGAAGCATCGTAATCTATAACTTGTGGTACTGGAATGGTTAAAAACATAGACAGTAACAAGAGTCAGTTTTCTTGAACTTAAGTCGATATTGTGCATTTGTATTTAATTCCGATGCAATTTCTTTGTTTTGTCGTCAATAAGAAGGTACAAGGGATAGAGTAAGCCTGAAGTGAAGCATCGGAATCTAAAACCGGTCTCACAGGAAAGGTTCAAAACATAGACAGTAAGAAAAGCCACTCTTCTTGTACCTGAGTCGGCATTGTGCCTTTTGTTTTTAATTCCGATGCAATTTCTGTGTTTTTTTTAGAAAATAAGAAGGTCAGAGGGATAAAGTAAACCTGAAGTGAATCATCGGAATCTATAACTAGTGTCACAGGAATGGTTCAAAACATAGACAGTAAGAAGCGTCCGTTTTCTTGTACTTAAGTCGGCATTGTGCCTTTTGAGTTTAATTCCGATGCAATTTCTGTATTTCATCGTCAATAAGAAGGTCGGAGGGATACAGTAAACCTGAAGTGAAGAATCGGAATCTATAACTAGTGTCACAGGAATAGTTCAATACATAGACAGTAATAAGAGTCAGTCTTCTTGTACTTAAGTCGGCCTTGTGCCTTTTGTATTTAATGCCGATGCAATTTCTGTGTTTCATCGTCAATGAGAAGGTCATAGGGATACAGTAAGCTTGAAGTGAAGCATCGGAATCTATAACTAGTGTCACAGGAATGGTTCAAAACAAAGACAGTAAGAAAAGTAAGTTTTCTTGTACTTAAGTCGGCATTGTGCCTTTTGTATTTAATTCCGATGCAATTTTTGTGTTTCATCGTCAATAAGAAGGGCAGAGGTATACAGTAAACCTGAAGTGAACCATCGGAATCTATAACTAGTGACACAGGAGTGGTTCAAAACATAGACAGTAAGAAGAGTCATTTTTCCTGGACTTAAGTCGGCATTGTGCCTTTTGTATTTTTTTCCGATGCAATTTTTGTGTTTCATCGTCAATAAATAGGTCAGAGGAATACATTAACCTGAAGTGAAGCATCGGAATCTATAACTAGTGTCACAGGAATGGTTCACAACATAGAAAGTGAGAAGAGTCAGTTTTCTTGTACTTAAGTCGGCATTGTGCCTTTTGTATTTAATTCCCATGCAATTTCTGTGTTTCGCCGTAAATAATAAGGCACAAGGGATACAGTAAACCTGAAGTGCAGCATCGGATTCTAAAACCGGTCTCACAGGAGAGGTTCATAACATAGACAGTAAGAAGAGCAAGTCTTCTTGTATTTGAGTCGGCATTGTGCCTTTTGTATTTAATTCCGATGCAATTTCTGTGTTTCATCGTCAATAAGAAGGTCAGAGGGATACAGTAAGCTTGAAGCGAAGCATCGGAATATATAACTACTGTCACAGGAATGGTTCAAAACATAGACAGTAAGAAGAGTCAGTTTTCTTGAACTTAAGTGGGCATTGAGTCTTTTGTATTTAATTCCGTACAATTTCTGTGTTTCATCGTCAATGAGAAGGTCGGAGGGATACAGTTAACCTTAAGTGAAGCATCGGAATCCTTAAGTAGTGTCACAGGAATGGTTCAAAACGTAGACTGTAAGAAGAGTCAGTTTTCTTGTATTTAAGACGGCATTGTGCCTTTTGCATTTAATTCCGATGCAATTTCTGAGTTTCATTGTCAATAAGGAGGTCAGAGGGATACAGTAAACCTGAAGTGAAGTATCGGAATCAATAACTAGCGTCACATGAATGGTTCAAAACATAGACAATAAGAAGAGTCAGTCTTCTTGTACTTAAGTCGGCATTGTGCCTATTGTATTTAATTCCGATGCAATTTCTGTGTTTCATCGTCAATAAGAAGGTCAGAGGGATACAGTAAGCTTGAAGTGAAGCATCGGAATCTATAAGTAGTGTCGCAGGAATGGGTCAAAACAAAGACAGTAAGAAAAGTAAGTTTTCTTGTACTTAAGTGTGCATTGTGCCTTTTGTATTTAATTCCGATGCAATTTTTGTGTTTCATCGTCAATAAGAAGGTCAGAGGGATACAGTAAACCTGAAGTGAAACATCGGAATCTATGACTAGTGTCACAGGAATCGTTCAAAACATAGGCAGTAAGAAGAGTCAGTTTTCCTGTACTTAAGACAGCATTGTGCATTTTTTATTTAATTCCGATGCAATTTCTGTGTTTCATCGTCAATAAGAAGGTCAGAGGGATACAGTAAACCAGAAGTGAACCATCGGAATCTATAACTAGTGACACAGGAATGGTTCAAAACATAGACAGTAAGAAGAGTCAGTTTTCTTGTACTGAAGTCGGCATTGTTCCTTTTGTATTTTTTTCCGATTCAATTTTTGTGTTTCATCGTCAATAAATAGGTCAGAGAGATACAGTAAACCTGAAGTGAAGCATTGGAATCTATAACTAGAGTCACAGGAATGTTTCAAAACATAGAAAGTAAGAAGAGTCAGTTTTCTTGTACATAAGTCGGAATTGTGCCTTTATTATTTAATTCCGATGCTATTTCTGTGTTTCGTAATCAATAACAAGGTCCAAGGGATACAGTAAACCTGACGTGCAGCATCGGATTGTAAAACCGGTCTCACAGCAACGGTTCATAACATAGACAGTATGAAGAGCCAGTCTTCTTGTATTTGAGTCGGCATTGTGCCTTTTGTATTTAATTCCGATGCAATTTCTGTGTTTCGTCGTCAATAATGAGGTCCAAGGGATACAGTAAACCTGAAGTGCAGCGTCGGATTCTAAAACGGGTCTCACAGGAAAGGTTCATTACATAGACTGTAAGAAGAGCCAGTCTTCTTGTATTTGAGTCGGCATTGCGCCTTTTGTATTTAATTCCGATGCAATTTCTGTGTTTCATCGTCAATGAGATGATCATTGTGATACAGTAAACCTTAAGTGAAGCATCGGAATCTATAACTAGTGTCACAGGAATGGTTCAAAACATAGACAGTATGATGAGTCAGTTTTCTTGTACTTAAGACAGCATGTGCCTTTTGCATTTAATTCCGATGAAATATCTGTGTTTCACGTCTATAAGTAGGTCAGAGGAATACAGTAAACCTGAAGTGAAGCATCGTATTCTATAACTAGTGGCACAGGAATGGTTCAAAACATAGACAGTAAGATGAGTCTGTTTTCTTGTACTTATATCGGCATTGTGCCTTTTGTATTTAATTCCGAAGCAATTTCTGTGTTTCATCGTCAACAAGAAGGTCAGAGGGATACAGTAAACCTGAAGTGAAGCATCGGAATCTATAACTAGTGTCATAGGAATAGTTCAAAACATAGACAGTAAGAAGAGCCACTCTTCTTGTACTTGAGTCGGCCTTGTGCCTTTTGAGTTTAATTCCGATGCAATTTCTGTATTTCATCGTCAATAAGAAGGTCAGAGGGATACAGTAAACCTGAAGTGAAGAATCGGAATCTATAACTAGTGTCATAGGAATAGTTCAAAACATAGACAGTAAGAAGAGCAAGTCTTTTTGTACTTGAGTCGGCATTGTGCCTTTTGTATTTTATTCCGATGCAATTTCTGTGTTTCATCGGCAATAAAAAGGCCAGCGGGATTCAGTAGAACTGAAGTGAAGATTCGGAATCTATAACTAGTGTCACAGGAATGGTTCAAAACATAGACAATAAGAAGAGACAGTCTTCTAGTACTTAAGTCGGCATTGTGCCTTTTGTATTTAATTCCGATGCAATTTCTGTGTTTAATCGTCAATAAGAAGGTCAGAGGGTTACTGTAAGCTTGAAGTGGAGCATCGGAATATATAACTAGTGTCACAGGAATGGTTCAAAACATAGACAGTAAGAAGAGCCCGTTTTCTTGTACTTAAGTCAGCATTGTGTCTTCTTTATTTAATTTCGACGCAATTTCTGTGTTTCATCGTCAATGAGAAGGTCAGAGGGATACAGTATACCTTAAGTGAAGCATCGGTATCTATAACTAGTGTCACAGGGATGATTCAGAACATAGACAGTAAGAAGAGTCAGTTGTCTTGTACTTAAGACGGCATTGAGCCTTTCGCATTTCATTCCGATGCAATATCGGTGTTTCATTGCCAATAAGAAGGTCAGTGGGATACAGTGAACCTGAAGTGAAGCATAGGAATCTATAACTAGTGTCACAGAATTGGTTCAAATCATAGACAGAAAGAAGAGTCAGTATTCTTGTACTTAAGTCGGCATTGTGCCTTTTGTATTTAATTCCGATTCAATTTCTGTGTTTCATCCTCGATAAGAAGATCAGAGGGATACAGTAAACCTGAAGTGAAGCATCGGAATCTATAACTAGTGTCACAGGAATGATTCAGAACATAGACAGTAAGAAGAGTCAGTTGTCTTGTACTTAAGACGGCATTGAGCCTTTCGCATTTCATTCCGATGCAATATCGGTGTTTCATTGCCAATAAGAAGGTCAGTGGGATACAGTGAACCTGAAGTGAAGCATAGGAATCTATAACTAGTGTCACAGAATTGGTTCAAATCATAGACAGAAAGAAGAGTCAGTATTCTTGTACTTAAGTCGGCATTGTGCCTTTTGTATTTAATTCCGATTCAATTTCTGTGTTTCATCCTCGATAAGAAGATCAGAGGGATACAGTAAACCTGAAGTGAAGCATCGGAATCTATAACTAGTGTCACAGGAATGGTTCAAAACTTAGACAGTAAGAAGAGCCAGTCTTCTTGTACTTGAGTCGGAATTGTGCCTTTTTTTTTTGTATTTAATTCCGATGCAATTTCTGTGTTTCATCGACGATAAGTAGGTCAGAGGGATACAGTAACCCTGAAGTGAAGCATCGGAATCTATAACTAGTGTCACAGGAATGGTTCAAAACATAGACAGTAAGAAGAGCCAGTCTTCTTTTACTTGAGTCGACAATTTGCCTTTTGTATTTAATTCCGATGCAATTTCTGTGTTTCATTGTCTATAAGAAGGTCAGAGGGATACAGTAAGCCCGAAGTGAAGCATCGGAATCTATAACTAGTGTCACAGGAATGGTTCAAAACGTAGACAGTAAGAAGAGCCAGTCTTCTTGTACTTGAGTCGACAATGTGCCTTTTGTATTTAACTCCGTTGCTATTTCTGAATTTCATCGTCAAAAAGTGGAACCATGGGATACAGTAAACCGGAAGTGAAGCATTGGAATCTAAAATTGGTCTCACAGGAAAGGTTCAAATCATAGAATGTAAGAAGAGTCAGTCCTCTTGTACTTAAGTCGGCATTGTGACTTTTGTATTTAATTCCGATGCAATTTCTGCGTTTCATCGTCAATATGAAAGTCCAACGGATACAGTAAACCTGAAGTGAAGCATCGGAATCTAAACCTGGTCTTACAGGAAAGGTTCATATCATAGACAGTAAGAAGAGTCAGTCTTCTTGTACTTAAGGCGACATTGTGTCTTTTGTTTTTAATTCCGATGCAATATATGTTTTTCATCGTCAATAAGAAGGTCCAAGGGATACAGTAAACCCGAAGTGAAGCATCGATATCTAAAACCCGTCTCACAGAAACGCTAAAATCAAACAATATAAGACGAGTCAGTCCTTTTGTACTTATGTCATCATTGTGCCTTTTGTATTCAATTCCGATGCCATTTCTGTGTTCCATCGTCAATAACAAGGTCCAAGGGATACAGTAAACATATAGTGAAGCATCAGAATCTAAAACTGGTCTCACAGGACAGGTACAAATCGTAGAATGTAAGATGAGTCAGTCCCTTTGTATTTAAGTCGGCATTGTGTCTTTTGTATTTAATTCCTTTGCAATTTCTGTGTCTCATCGTCAATGAGAAGGTGCAAGGGATGCAGTTAACCTGAAGTGAAGCATCTGAATTTTAAACTAGTTTCACAGGAAAGGTTCAAATCATTGACAGTAAGAAGAGTCAGTCGTCTTGCACTTAAGTCGGCATTGTGCATTTTGTAATTAATTACGATGCAATGTCTGTGTTTCATCGTCAATAAATAGGACCAGGGAATACAGTATACCTGAAGTGATGCATCGAAATCTAAAATTGGTCTCTCAGGAAAGGTTCAAATCATAGACAGTAAGGAGAGTCAGTTTTCTTGTACTTAAGCTGGCATTGTGCTTTTTCTATTCAATTCCGATGCAATTTCTGTGTTTCGACCTCAATATGAAGGTCCAAGGGATACAGTAAACCTGATGTGAAGCATCGGAAACTATAACCGGTCTCACAGGTATGGTTCAATGCATAGACAGTAAGAAGAGTCAGTCTTCCGATACTTAAGTCGGCATTGTGCCATTTGTATTTAATTCCGATGCTATTTCTGTGTTTCATCGTCAATAAGAAGGTCCAAGGAATACAGTAAACGTCAATTGAAGCATCGGAGTTCAAAACTGGTCTCACAGGAAAGGTTCAACTCAAAGAATGTAAGAAGAGTCAGTCCTCTTGTACATAAGTCGGCATTGTGCCTTTTGTATTTAATTCCGATGCTATTTCTGAATTTCATCGTCAATAAGTGGGTCCATGGGATACAGTAAACCTGAAGTGAAGCTTTGGAATCTAAAATTGGTCTCACAGGAATGGTTCAAATCATAGAATGTAAGAAGAGTCTGACCTCTTGTACTTAATTCGGCTTTGTGCCTATGATATTTAATTCCGATGCAATTCCTATTTTTCATCGTCACTAACAATGTATAAGGGATACAGTCAACCTGAAGCGCAGCATCCGAATCTACAACTGGTCTCACAGGATAGGTTCAAAACATAGACAGTAAGAAGAGTCAGTCTTCTTGTACTTAAGTCCTCATTATGCCTTTTGTACTTAATTCCGATGCTATTTCTGTGTTTCATCGTCATTACGTAGGTCCAAGGGATACAGTAAACCTGAAGTGAACCATCGGAATCTAAAACTGGTCTCACAGGAAAGTTTCAATAGCATAGACAGTAAGAAGAGTCAGTGTTCTTGTACTTAGGTTGGCAATGTGCCTTTTGTATTTAATTCCGATGCCATTTCTGTGTTTCATCGTCAATAAGAAGGTCCAAGGGTCACAGTAAATTAGAAGTGAAGCATCGAAATCTAAAACAGGTCTCACAGGAAAGGTTCAAATCATAGACAGTAAGAAGAGTCAGTCTTCTTGTGCTTAAGTCGGCATTGAGCATTTTGTCTTTAAATCCGATGCGATTTCTGTGTTTCATCGTTAATAAGAAGGTCCAAGGGATACGGTTAACCTGAAGTGAAGCATCGGAATTTAAAACTAGTCTCACAGGAAAAGTTCGAAACATAGACCGTAAGAAGAGTCAGTCTTCTTGCACTTTAGTCGGCATTCTGCATTTTGTACTTAATTCCGATGCAATTTCTGTGTTTCATCGTCAATAAGGAGGTCCAAGGAATAGGGTAAACCTGAAGTGATGCATCGGAATCTAAAACTGGTCTCTCAGGAATGGTTCAATTCATAGACAGTAAGGAGAGGCAGTTTTCTTGTACTTAAGCCGGCATTAGACCTTTTCTATCCAATTCCGATGCAATTTCTGTGTTTCGTCTTCAAAATGAAGCTCCAAGGGATACAGTAAACCTGAAGTGAAGCATCGGAATCTAAAACTTGTCTCGCGGGATAGGTTCAAATCATAAACAGTAAGAAGAGTCAGTCATCTTGTACTTAAGTCGGCATTGTGCCTTTTGTGCTAAATTCCGATGCAATTTCTGTGTTTCATCGTCAATATGAATGTCCAAGATATACAGTAAACATATAGTGAGGCATCGGAATCTGAAACTGGTCTCACAGGAAAGGTTCAAAACATAGACAGTAAGAAGAGTCAGTCTTCTTGTACGTAAGTAGGCATTGTGCATTTTGTATTTAATTCCGATGCAATTTCTGTGTTTTATCGTCAATAAGAGGGTCCAAGGGATACAGTAAACCTGAAGTGAAGCATCGGAATCTGACACTGGTCTCACAGGCAAAGTTCAAAATATAGACAGTCAGAAGAGTCAGTCTTTTTGTACTTACGTCGGCATTGTGCATTTTGTATATAATTCTGATGCAACTTCTGTGATTCATCGTCAATAAGTAGGTCCAAGGGATACAGTAAAACTGAAGTGAAGCATCGGAATCTGAAACTGGTCTCACAGGTAAGGTTCAAACATAGAGAGTAGGAAGAGTCAGTCTTTTTGTACTTAAGTCGGCATTGTGCCTTTTGTATTTAATTCCGATGCAATTTCTGTGTTTCATCGTCAATAACAAGGTACTAGGGATACAGTAAACCTGAAGTGAAGCATCGGAATCTAGAACTGGTCCAAACAGGAAAGGTTCAAATCTTAGACAGTAAGAAGAAACAGTCGTCTTGTACTTAAGCCAGCATTGTGAATTTTGTATTTACTTCCGATGCAATTTCTGTGTTTCATCGTCAATAAAAAGGTCCAAGGGATACAGTAAACCTGAAGTGAAGCATCGGAATCAAAAACTGCTCTCACAGGAAAGGTTCAAAACATACACAGTAAGAAGGGTCAGTCTTCTTGTACATAAGTCGTATTTGTGCAATTTGTATTTAATTCCGATGCAATTTCTGTGCTTCATCGTCAATATGAAAGTCCAATGGATACAGTAAAGCTCAAGTGAAGCATCGGAATCTAAAACTGGTCTCACAATAACGGTTCAAATCATAGACAGTAAGAAGAGTCAGTCTACTTGTACTTAAGTCGGCAAATTGCCTTTTGTATTTAATTCCGATGCAATATCTGTTTCCCATCGTCAATAACAATGTCCAAGGGATACAGTAAACATGAAGTGAAGCATCGATATCTGAAACTGGTCTCACCGGAAACGGTAAAATCATAGAATGTAAGACGAATGAGTGCGTTTGTACTTAAGTCGTCATTATGCATATTGAATTTAATTCCGATGCAATTTCTGTGTTTCTTCGTCAATAAGAAGGTCCAAGGGATACAGTAAACCTGAAGTGAAGCATCGAAATCTAAAACTGGTCTCACAGGAAAGGTTCAAAACATAGACAGTAAGAAGAGACAGTCTTCTTGTACTTAAGTCGGCATTGTGCCGTTTGTATTTAATTCCGATGCAATTTCTGTGTTTCATCGTCAATAACAAGGTCCAAGGGATACAGTAAACCTGAAGTGAAGCATCGCAATCTAGAACTGGTCCAAACAGGAAAGGTACATAACTTAGACGGTGAGAAGAGTCAGTCGTCTTGTACTTAAGTCGGCATTGTGAATTTTGTATTTACTTCCGATGCAATTTCTGTGTTTCATCGACAACAAGAAGGTCCAAGAGATACAGTAAACCTGAAGTGATGCATCGGAATCCATGACAGGTCTCCCAGAAATGGTTCAATGCATAGACAGTAAGAAGAGTCAGTCATCTTGTACTTCAGTCGGCATTGTGCCTTTTGTATTTAATTCCGATGCAATTTTTGTGTTTCATTGTCAATAAGATGGTCCAAGGGATACAGTAAACCTGTAGTGAAGCAACGATATCTAAAGCAGGTCTCACAGGAAAGGCTCAAATCATAGAATTTAAGAAGAGTCAGTTCTCTTGTACTTAAGTCGGCATTGTGCCTTTTGTATTTAATTCCGATTCAATTTCTTTGTTTCATCGTCAATAAAATGGTCCAAGGGATACAGTAAACCTGAAGTGAAGCATCGATAATTAAAACTGGTCTCACAGGAAAGGTTCAAAACATAGACAGTAAGAAGAGTCAGTCTCCTTGTACTTAAGTAGGCATTGTGCCTTTTGTATTTAATTCCGATGCAATTTCTATGTTTCATCGTCAATAAGAAAATCCAAGGGATACAGTAAACATGTAGTGAGCATCGTAAACTAAAACTGGTCTAATAGGAAAGTTTCAAATCATAGACAGTAAGAAGAGTCAGTCTTCTTGTACTTAAATCGGCATTGTGCCTTTTGTATTTAATTCCGATGCAATTTCTGTGTTTCATCGTCAAAAAGAGGTTCCAAGGGATACAGTAAACCTGAAGTGAAGCATCGGAATCTAAAACTGGTCTCACAGGAAAGGTTCAAAACATAGACAGTAAGAAGAGTCAGTCTCCTTGTACTTAAGTAGGCATTGTGCCATTTGTATTTAATTCCGATGCAATTTCTGTCTTTCATCGTCAATATGAAGGTCCAAGGGATACAATACCCGTGAAGTGAAACATCGGAATCTAAAACTGGTCTCACAGGAAAGGTTCAAAACGTAGGCAGTAAGAAGAGTCAGTCTTCTTGTACTGAAGTCGGCATTGTGCTTTTGAATTTAATTCGGAAGCAATATCTGTGTTTCATCGTCAATAAGAAGGTCCAACGGATACAGTAAACCTGAATTGAAGCATCGGAATCTAAAACTGGTCTCACAGGAATGGTTCAAGCATAGACAGTCAGATGAGTCAGTCTTTTTGTACTTACGTCGACATTGTGCATTTTGTATATAATTCTGATGCAACCTCTGTGATTCATCGTCAATAAGAAGGTCCAAGGGATACAGTAAAATTGAAGTGAAGCATCGGAATCTGAAACTGGTCTCACAGGAATGGTTCAAAACATAGAGAGTAGGAAGAGTCAGTCTTTTTGTACTTAAGTCGACATTGTGCTTTTCTAGTTAATTCCGATGCCATTTCTGTGTTTCATCGTCAATAAAAATGTCCAAGTTATACAGTAAACCTGCAGCGAAGCATCGGAATATGAAACAGGTTTCACAGGAAAGACTCAAATCATAGAGTGTAATATGAGTCAGACCTCATGTACTTATGTCGGCATTGTGGCTTTTGTATTTAATTCCGATGCAATTTCTGTGTTTCATCGTCAATAACAAGGTCCAAGGGATACAGTAAACCTGAAGTGAAGCATCGGAATCTAGAACTGGTCCAAACAGGAAAGGTTCAAAACTTTGACAGTAAGAAGAGTCAGTCGTACTTAAGCCAGCATTGTGAATTTTGTATTTACTTCCGATGCAATTTCTGTGTTTCATCGACAACAAGTAGGTCCAAGAGATACAGTAAACCTGAAGTGAAGCATCGGAATCTAAAACTGGTCTCACAGGAAACGTTCAAAAAATAGACAATAAGATGAGTCAGTCTTCTTGTACTTAAGTCGGCATTGTGCCTTTTGTATTTAATTCCGATGCAATTTCTGTGTTTCATCGTCAGTAGGAAGGTCCAAGGGATACAGTAAACCTGAAGTGAAGCATCGGAATCTGAAACTGGAATCACAGGAATAGTTCAAATCATTGAATGTAGGTAGAGTCAGTCTTCTTGTACTTAAGTCGGCATTGTGCCTTTTGTATTTAATTGCGATGCAATTTTTGTGTTTCATTGTCAATAAGACGGTCCAAGGGATACAGTTAACCTGTAGTGAAGCAACGATATCTAAAACTGGTCTCACAGGAAAGGCTCAAATCATAGAATTGAGAAGAGTCAGTCCTCTTGTACTTAAGTCGGCATTGTGGCTTATGTATTTAATTCTGATGCAATTTCTGTGTTTCATCGTCAATAAAATGGTCCAAGGGATACAGTAAACATGACGTGAAGCATCGGAATCTAAAACTGGTCTCACAGGAAAGGTTCAAATCATAGACAGTAAGAGGAATCAGTCTTCTTGTACTTAAGTCGGCATTGTGCCTTTTGTATTTAATTCCGATGCAATTTCTGTGTTTCATCGTCAATAAAAAGGTCCAAGGGATACAGTAAACCTGAAGTGAAGCATCGGAATCTAAAACTGCTCTCAAAGGAAAGGTTCAAAATATACACAGTAAGAAGAGTCAGTCTTCTTGTACTTAAGTCGTCTTTGTGCAATTTGTATTTAATTCCGATGCAATTTCTGTGCTTCATCGTCAATATGAAAGTCCAACGGATACAGTAAACCTTAAGTGAAGCATGGGAACCTAAAACTGGTCTCACAATAAAGGTTCAAAACATAGACAGTAAGAAGAGTCAGTCTTCTTGTACTTAAGTCGGCAAATTGCCTTTTGTATTTAATTCCGATGCAATATCTGTTTCTCATCGTCAATAAAAATGTCCAAGGGATACAGTAAACATGAAGTGAAGCATCGATATCTGAAACTGGTCTCACCGGAAACGCTAAAATCATAGAATGTAAGACGAGTGAGTCCGTTTGTACTTAAGTCATCATTATGCATTATGAATTTAATTCCGATGCAATTTCTGTGTTTCTTCGTCAATAAGAAGGTCCACGGGATACAGTAAACCTGAAGTGAAGCATCGGAATCTAAAACTGGTCTCACAGGAAAGGTTCAAAACATAGACAGTAAGAAGAGTCAGTCTTCTTGTACTGAAATCGGCATTGTGCCGTTTGTATTTCATTCCGATGCAATTTCTGTGCTTCATCGTCAATAAGAGGTTCCAAGGGATACAGTAAACCTGAAGTGAAGCATCGGAATCTAAAACTGGTCTCACAGGAAAGGTTCAAAACATAGACAGTAAGAAGAGTCAGTCTCCTTGTACTGAAGTAGGCATTGTGCCATTTGTATTTAATTCCGATGCAATTTCTGTCTTTCATCGTCAATATGAAGGTCCAAGGGATACAATACCCGTGAACTGAAGCATCGGAATCTAAAACTGGTCTCACAGGAAAGGTTCAAAACGTAGGCAGTAAGAAGAGTCAGTCTTCTTGTACTGAAGTCGGCATTGTGCTTTTGAATTTAATTCGGAAGCAATATCTGTGTTTCATCGTCAATAAGAAGGTCCAACGGATACAGTAAACCTGAATTGAAGCATCGGAATCTAAAACTGGTCTCACAGGAATGGTTCAAGCATAGACAGTCAGAAGAGTCAGTCTTTTTGTACTTACGTCGACATTGTGCATTTTGTATATAATTCTGATGCAACCTCTGTGATTCATCGTCAATAAGAAGGTCCAAGGGATACAGTAAAATTGAAGTGAAGCATCGGAATCTGAAACTGGTCTCACAGGAATGGTTCAAAACATAGAGAGTAGGAAGAGTCAGTCTTTTTGTACTTAAGTCGGCATTGTGCTTTTCTAGTTAATTCCGATGTCATTTCTGTGTTTCATCGTCAATAAAAATGTCCAAGTTATACAGTAAACCTGCAGCGAAGCATCGGAATATGAAACAGGTTTCACAGGAAAGACTCAAATCATAGAGTGTAATATGAGTTAGACCTCATGTACTTATGTCGGCATTGTGGCTTTTGTACTTAATTCCGATGCAATTTCTGTGTTTCATCGTCAATAACAAGGTCCAAGGGATACAGTAAACCTGAAGTGAAGCATCGGAATCTAGAACTGGTCCAAACAGGAAAGGTTCAAAACTTTGACAGTAAGAAGAGTCAGTCGTACTTAAGCCAGCATAGTGAATTTTGTATTTACTTCCGATGCAATTTCTGTGTTTCATCGACAACAAGTAGGTCCAAGAGATACAGTAAACCTGAAGTGAAGCATCGGAATCTAAAACTGGTCTCACAGGAAACGTTCAAAAAATAGACAATAAGATGAGTCAGTCTTCTTGTACTTAAGTCGGCATTGTGCCTTTTGTATTTAATTCCGATGCAATTTCTGTGTTTCATCGTCAGTAGGAAGGTCCAAGGGATACAGTAAACCTGAAGTGAAGCATCGGAATCTGAAACTGGAATCACAGGAATAGTTCAAATCATTGAAAGTAGGAAGAGTCAGTCTTCTTGTACTTAAGTCGGCATTGTGCCTTTTGTATTTAATTGCGATGCAATTTTTGTGTTTCATTGTCAATAAGACGGTCCAAGGGATACAGTTAACCTGTAGTGAAGCAACGATATCTAAAACTGGTCTCACAGGAAAGGCTCAAATCATAGAATTAAGAAGAGTCAGTCCTCTTGTACTTAAATCGGCATTGTGGCTTATGTATTTAATTCGGATGCAATTTCTGTGTTTCATCGTCAATAAAATGGTCCAAGGGATACAGTAAACATGACGTGAAGCATCGGAATCTAAAACTGGTCTCACAGGAAAGGTTCAAATCATAGACAGTAAGAGGAATCAGTCTTCTTGTACTTAAGTCGGCATTGTGCCTTTTGTATTTAATTCCGATGCAAATTCTGTGTTTCATCGTCAATAAAAAGGTCCAAGGGATACAGTAAACCTGAAGTGAAGCATCGGAATCTAAAACTGCTCTCAAAGGAAAGGTTCAAAATATACACAGTAAGAAGAGTCAGTCTTCTTGTACTTAAGTCGTCTTTGTGCAATTTGTATTTAATTCCGATGCAATTTCTGTGTTTCATCGTCAATATGAAAGTCCAACGGATACAGTAAACCTTAAGTGAAGCATGGGAACCTAAAACTGGTCTCACAATAAAGGTTCAAAACATAGACAGTAAGAAGAGTCAGTCTTCTTGTACTTAAGTCGGCAAATTGCCTTTTGTATTTAATTCCGATGCAATATCTGTTTCTCATCGTCAAAAAAAATGTCCAAGGGATACAGTAAACATGAAGTGAAGCATCGATATCTGAAACTGGTCTCACCGGAAACGCTAAAATCATAGAATGTAAGACGAGTGAGTCCGTTTGTACTTAAGTCATCATTATGCATTATGAATTTAATTCCGATGCAATTTCTGTGTTTCTTCGTCAATAAGAAGGTCCACGGGATACAGTAAACCTGAAGTGAAGCATCGGAATCTAAAACTGGTCTCACAGGAAAGGTTCAAAACATAGACAGTAAGAAGAGTCAGTCTTCTTGTACTGAAATCGGCATTGTGCCGTTTGTATTTCATTCCGATGCAATTTCTGTGCTTCATCGTCAATAAGAGGTTCCAAGGGATAAGGTAAACCTGAAGTGAAGCATCGGAATCTAAAACTGGTCTCACAGGAAAGGTTCAAAACATAGACAGTAAGAAGAGTAAGTCTCCTTGTACTTAAGTAGGCATTGTGCCATTTGTATTTAATTCCGATGCAATTTCTGTCTTTCATCGTCAATATGAAGGTCCAAGGGATACAATACCCGTGAAGTGAAGCATCGGAATCTAAAACTGGTCTCACAGGAAAGGTTCAAAACGTAGGCAGTAAGAAGAGTCAGTCTTCTTGTACTGAAGTCGGCATTGTGCTTTTGAATTTAATTTGGAAGCAATATCTGTGTTTCATCGTCAATAAGAAGGTCCAACGGATACAGTAAACCTGAATTGAAGCATCGGAATCTAAAACTGGTCTCACAGGAATGGTTCAAGCATAGACAGTCAGAAGAGTCAGTCTTTTTGTACTTACGTCGACATTGTGCATTTTGTATATAATTCTGATGCAACCTCTGTGATTCATCGTCAATAAGAAGGTCCAAGGGATACAGTAAAATTGAAGTGAAGCATCGGAATCTGAAACTGGTCTCACAGGAATGGTTCAAAACATAGAGAGTAGGAAGAGTCAGTCTTTTTGTACTTAAGTCGGCATTGTGCTTTTCTAGTTAATTCCGATGTCATTTCTGTGTTTCATCGTCAATAAAAATGTCCAAGTTATACAGTAAACCTGCAGCGAAGCATCGGAATATGAAACAGGTTTCACAGGAAAGACTCAAATCATAGAGTGTAATATGAGTTAGACCTCATGTACTTATGTCGGCATTGTGGCTTTTGTACTTAATTACGATGCTATTTCTGTGTTTCATCGTCAATAACAAGGTCCAAGGGATACAGTAAACCTGAAGTGAAGCATCGGAATCTAGAACTGGTCCAAACAGGAAAGGTTCAAAACTTTGACAGTAAGAAGAGTCAGTCGTACTTAAGCCAGCATTGTGAATTTTGTATTTACTTCCGATGCAATTTCTGTGTTTCATCGACAACAAGTAGGTCCAAGAGATACAGTAAACCTGAAGTGAAGCATCGGAATCTAAAACTGGTCTCACAGGAAACGTTCAAAAAATAGACAATAAGATGAGTCAGTCTTCTTGTACTTAAGTCGGCATTGTGCCTTTTGTATTTAATTCCGATGCAATTTCTGTGTTTCATCGTCAGTAGGAAGGTCCAAGGGATACAGTAAACCTGAGGTGAAGCATCGGAATCTGAAACTGGAATCACAGGAATAGTTCAAATCATTGAAAGTAGGAAGAGTCAGTCTTCTTGTACTTAAGTCGGCATTGTGCCTTTTGTATTTAATTGCGATGCAATTTTTGTGTTTCATTGTCAATAAGACGGTCCAAGGGATACAGTTAACCTGTAGTGAAGCAACGATATCTAAAACTGGTCTCACAGGAAAGGCTCAAATCATAGAATTGAGAAGAGTCAGTCCTCTTGTACTTAAGTCGGCATTGTGGCTTATGTATTTAATTCCGATGCAATTTCTGTGTTTCATCGTCAATAAAATGGTCCAAGGGATACAGTAAACATGACGTGAAGCATCGGAATCTAAAACTGGTCTCACAGGAAAGGTTCAAATCATAGACAGTAAGAGGAATCAGTCTTCTTGTACTTAAGTCGGCATTGTGCCTTTTGTATTTAATTCCGATGCAAATTCTGTGTTTCATCGTCAATAAAAAGGTCCAAGGGATACAGTAAACCTGAAGTGAAGCATCGGAATCTAAAACTGCTCTCAAAGGAAAGGTTCAAAATATACACAGTAAGAAGAGTCAGTCTTCTTGTACTTAAGTCGTCTTTGTGCAATTTGTATTTAATTCCGATGCAATTTCTGTGTTTCATCGTCAATATGAAAGTCCAACGGATACAGTAAACCTTAAGTGAAGCATCGGAATCTAAAACTGGTCTCACAGGAAAGGTTCAAAACATAGACAGTAAGAAGAGTCAGTCTCCTTGTACTTAAGTAGGCATTGTGCCATTTGTATTTAATTCCGATGCAATTTCTGTCTTTCATCGTCAATATGAAGGTCCAAGGGATACAATACCCGTGAAGTGAAGCATCGGAATCTAAAACTGGTCTCACAGGAAAGGTTCAAAACGTAGGCAGTAAGAAGAGTCAGTCTTCTTGTACTGAAGTCGGCATTGTGCTTTTGAATTTAATTTGGAAGCAATATCTGTGTTTCATCGTCAATAAGAAGGTCCAACGGATACAGTAAACCTGAATTGAAGCATCGGAATCTAAAACTGGTCTCACAGGAATGGTTCAAGCATAGACAGTCAGAAGAGTCAGTCTTTTTGTACTTACGTCGACATTGTGCATTTTGTATATAATTCTGATGCAACCTCTGTGATTCATCGTCAATAAGAAGGTCCAAGGGATACAGTAAAATTGAAGTGAAGCATCGGAATCTGAAACTGGTCTCACAGGAATGGTTCAAAACATAGAGAGTAGGAAGAGTCAGTCTTTTTGTACTTAAGTCGGCATTGTGCTTTTCTAGTTAATTCCGATGTCATTTCTGTGTTTCATCGTCAATAAAAATGTCCAAGTTATACAGTAAACCTGCAGCGAAGCATCGGAATATGAAACAGGTTTCACAGGAAAGACTCAAATCATAGAGTGTAATATGAGTTAGACCTCATGTACTTATGTCGGCATTGTGGCTTTTGTACTTAATTCCGATGCAATTTCTGTGTTTCATCGTCAATAACAAGGTCCAAGGGATACAGTAAACCTGAAGTGAAGCATCGGAATCTAGAACTGGTCCAAACAGGAAAGGTTCAAAACTTTGACAGTAAGAAGAGTCAGTCGTACTTAAGCCAGCATTGTGAATTTTGTATTTACTTCCGATGCAATTTCTGTGTTTCATCGACAACAAGTAGGTCCAAGAGATACAGTAAACCTGAAGTGAAGCATCGGAATCTAAAACTGGTCTCACAGGAAACGTTCAAAAAATAGACAATAAGATGAGTCAGTCTTCTTGTACTTAAGTCGGCATTGTGCCTTTTGTATTTAATTCCGATGCAATTTCTGTGTTTCATCGTCAGTAGGAAGGTCCAAGGGATACAGTAAACCTGAGGTGAAGCATCGGAATCTGAAACTGGAATCACAGGAATAGTTCAAATCATTGAAAGTAGGAAGAGTCAGTCTTCTTGTACTTAAGTCGGCATTGTGCCTTTTGTATTTAATTGCGATGCAATTTTTGTGTTTCATTGTCAATAAGACGGTCCAAGGGATACAGTTAACCTGTAGTGAAGCAACGATATCTAAAACTGGTCTCACAGGAAAGGCTCAAATCATAGAATTGAGAAGAGTCAGTCCTCTTGTACTTAAGTCGGCATTGTGGCTTATGTATTTAATTCCGATGCAATTTCTGTGTTTCATCGTCAATAAAATGGTCCAAGGGATACAGTAAACATGACGTGGAGCATCGGAATCTAAAACTGGTCTCACAGGAAAGGTTCAAATCATAGACAGTAAGAGGAATCAGTCTTCTTGTACTTAAGTCGGCATTGTGCCTTTTGTATTTAATTCCGATGCAATTTCTGTGTTTCATCGTCAATAAAAAGGTCCAAGGGATACAGTAAACCTGAAGTGAAGCATCGGAATCTAAAACTGCTCTCAAAGGAAAGGTTCAAAATATACACAGTAAGAAGAGTCAGTCTTCTTGTACTTAAGTCGTCTTTGTGCAATTTGTATTTAATTCCGATGCAATTTCTGTGTTTCATCGTCAATATGAAAGTCCAACGGATACAGTAAACCTTAAGTGAAGCATGGGAACCTAAAACTGGTCTCACAATAAAGGTTCAAAACATAGACAGTAAGAAGAGTCAGTCTTCTTGTACTTAAGTCGGCAAATTGCCTTTTGTATTTAATTCCGATGCAATATCTGTTTCTCATCGTCAATAAAAATGTCCAAGGGATACAGTAAACATGAAGTGAAGCATCGATATCTGAAACTGGTCTCACCGGAAACGCTAAAATCATAGAATGTAAGACGAGTGAGTCCGTTTGTACTTAAGTCATCATTATGCATTATGAATTTAATTCCGATGCAATTTCTGTGTTTCATCGTCAATATGAAGGTCCAAGGTATACAATAACCGTGAAGTGAAGCATCGGAATCTAAAACTGGTATCACAGGAAAGGTTCAAAACGTAGACAGTAAGAAGAGTCACTCTTCTTGTACTGAAGTCGGCATTGTGCTTTTGAATTTAATTCGGAAGCAATATCTGTGTTTCATCGTCAATAAGAAGGTCCAACGGATACAGTAAACCTGAAGTGAAGCATCGGAATCTAAAACTGGTCTCACAGGAAAGGTTCAAAACATAGACAGTCAGAAGAGTCGGTCTTTTTGTACTTACGTCGGCATTGTGCATTTTGTATATAATTCTGATGCAACTTCTGTGATTCATCGTAAATAAGAAGGTCCAAGGGATACAGTAAAACTTAAGTGAAGCATCGGAATCTAAAACTGGTCTCACAGGAAACGTTCAAATCATAGACAATAAGATGAGTCAGTCTTCTTGTACTTAAGTCGGCATTGTGCGTTTTGTATTTAATTCCGATGCAATTTCTGTGTTTCATCGTCAAAAAGAAGGTCCAAGGGATACAGTAAACATATAGCGAAGCATCGAAAACTAAAACTGGTCCCATAGGAAAGTTTGAAATCATAGACAGTAAGAAGAGTCAGTCTTCTTCTACTTAAATCGGCATTGTGCCTCTTGTATTTAATTCCAATGCAATTTCTGTTTTTCATCGTCAATAAGAGGTTCCAAGGGATACAGTAAACCTGAAGTGAAGCATCGGAATCTAAAACTGGTCTCACAGGAAAGGTTCAAAACATAGACAGTAAGAAGAGTCAGTCTCCTTGTACTTAATTAGGCATTGTGCCTTTTGCATTTAATTCCGATGGAATTTCTGTGTTTCATCTTCAATATGAAGGTTCTAGGGATACAATACCCGTGAAGTGAAGCATCGGAATCTAAAACTTGTCTCACAGAAAAGGTTCAAAACGTAGACAGTAAGAAGAGTCAGTCTTCTTGTACTGAAGTCGGCATTGTGTTTTGAATTTAATTCGGAAGCAATATCTGTGTTTCATCGTCAATAAAAATGTCCAAGGGATACAGTAAATCTGAAGCGAAGCATCGGAATATGAAACAGGTTTCACAGGAAAGACTCAAATCATAGAGTGTAATAAGAATCAGACCTCATGTACTTATGTCGGCATTGTGGCCTTTGTATTTAATTCCGATGCAATTTATGTGTTTCATCGTCAATAACAAGGTCCAAGGCATACAGTAAACCTGAAGTGAAGCATCGGAATCTAGAACTGGTCCAAACAGGAAAGGTTCAAAACTTAGACAGTAAGAAGAGTCAGTCGTCTTGTACTTAAGCCAGCATTGTGAATTTTGTATTTACATCCGATGCAATTTCTGTGTTTCATCGACAACAAGAAGGTCCACGAGATACAGTAAACCTGAAGTGAAGCATCGGAATCTAAAACTGGTCTCACAGGAAACGTTCAAAAAATAGACAATAAGATGAGTCAGTCTGCTTGTACTTAAGTCGGCATTGTGCCTTTTGTATTTAATTCCGATGCAATTTCTGTATTTCATCGTCAGTAAGAAGGTCCAAGGGATACAGAAAACCTGAAGTGAAGCATCGGAATCTGAAACTGGTCTCACAGGAAAGGTTCAAATCATTGAATGTAGGAAGAGTCAGTCTTCTTGTACTTAAGTCGGCATTGTGTCCTTTGTATATAATTCTGATGCAACTTCTGTGATTCATCGTCAATAAGAAGGTCCAAGGGATACAGTAAACCTGAAGCGAAGCATCGGAATATGAAACAGGTTTCACAGGAAAGACTCAAATCATAGAGTGTAATAAGAGTCAGACCTAATGTACTTATGTCGGCAAATTGCCTTTTGTATTTAATTCCGATGCAATTTCTGTGTTTCATCGTCAAAAACAAGGTCCAAGGGATACAGTAAACCTGAAGTGAAGCATCGGAATCTGAAACTGGTCTCACAGGAAAGGTTCAAATCATAGAAAGTGGGAAGAGTCAGACTTCTTGTACTTAAGTCGGCATTGTGCCTTTTGTATTTAATTCCGATGCAATTTTTGTGTTTCATTGTCAATAAGACGGTCCAAGGGATACAGTTAACCTGTAGTGAAGCAACGATATCTAAAACTGGTCTCACAGGAAAGGCTCAAATCATAGAATTGAGAAGAGTCAGTCCTCTTGTACTTAAGTCGGCATTGTGGCTTTTGTATTTAATTCCGATGCAATATCAGTGTTTCATCGTCAATAAAATGGTCCAAGGGATACAGTAAACCTGAAGTGACGCATCGGAATCTAAAACTGGTCTCACAGGAAAGGTTCAAATCATAGACGGTAAGAGGAGTCAGTCTTCTTGTACTTAAGTCGCCATTGTGCCTTTTGTATTTAATTCCGATGCAATTTCTGTGTTTCATCGTCAATAAAAAGGTCCAAGGGATACAGTAAACCTGAAGTGAAGCATCGGAATCTAAAACTGCTCTCACAGGAAAGGTTCAAAACATACACAGTAAGAAGAGTCAGTCTTCTTGTACTTATGTCGTCTTTGTGCAATTTGTATTTAATTCCGATGCAATTTCTGTGTTTCATCGTCAATATGAAAGTCCAACGGATACAGTAAACCTCAAGTGAAGCATCGGAATCTAAAACTGGTCTCACAATAAAGGTTTAAAACATAGACAGTAAGAAGAGTCAGTCTTCTTGTACTTAAGTCGGCAAATTGCCTTTTGTATTTAATTCCATTGCAATATCTGTTTCTCATCGTCAATAAGAATGTCCAAGGGATACAGTAAACATGAAGTAAAGCATCGATATCAGAAACTGGTCTCCACGGATACGCTAAAATCATAGAATGTAAGACGAGTGAGTCCATTCGCACTTAAGTCATAATTATGCATTTTGAATTTAATTTCGATGCAATTTCTGTGTTTCTTCGTCAATAAGAAGGTTCAATGGATACAGTAAACCTGAAGTGAAGCATCGGAATCTAAAACTGGTCTCACAGGAAAGGTTCAAAACATAGACAGTTAGAAGAGTCAGTCTTCTTGTACTTAATTCGGCATTGTGCCGTTTGTATTTAATTCCGATGCAATTTCTGTGTTTCATCGTCAATAACAAGGTCCAAAGCATACAGTAAACCTGAAGTGAAGCATCGGAATCTAGAACTGGTCCAAACAGGAAAGGTTCAAAACTTAGACAGTAAGAAGAGTCAGTCGCCTTGTACTTAAGTCGGCATTGTGAATTTTGTATTTACTTCCGATGCAATTTCTGTGTTTCATCGACAACAAGAAGGTCCGAGAGATACAGTAAACCTGATGTGATGCATCGGAATCCATGACCGGTCTCACAGAAATGGTTCAATGCATAGACAGTAGGAAGAGTCAGTCTTCTTGTACTTCAGTCGGCATTGTGCCTTTTGTATTTAATTCCGATGCAATTTTTTTGTTTCATTGTCAATAAGTAGGTCCAAGGGATACAGTAAACCTGTAGTGAAGCAACGATATCTAAAACTGGTCTCACAGGATAGGATCAAATCATAGAATTTAAGAAGAGTCAGTTCTCTTGTACTTAAGTCGGCATTGTGCCTTTTGTATTTAATTCCGATGCAATTTCTTTGTTTCATCGTCAATAAAATGTTCCAAGGGATACAGTAAACCTGAAGTGAAGCATCGATAATTAAAACTGGTCTCACAGGAGAGGTTCAAAACATTGACCGTAAGAAGAGTCAGTCTTCTTGTACTTAAGTCGGCATTGTGCGTTTTGTATTTAATTCCGTTGCAATTTCTGTGTTTCATCGTCAATAATAAGGTCCAAGGGATACAGTAAACATACACTGAAGCATCGAAAACCAAAACTGGTCTCATAGGAAAGTTTCAAATCATCGACAGTAAGAAGAGTTCTTCTTGTACTTAAGTCGTCTTTGTGCAAATTGTATTTAATTCCGATGCAATTTCTGTGTTTCATCGTCAATATGAATGTCCAACGGATACAGTAAACCTCAAGTGAAGCATCGGAATCTAAAACTGGTCTCACAATAAAGGTTCAAAACATAGACAGTAAGAAGAGTCAGTCTTCTTGTACTTAAGTCGGCAAATTGCCTTTTGTATTTAATTCCGATGCAATATCTGTTTCTCATCGTCAATAAGAATGTCCAAGGGATACAGTAAACATGAAGTGAAGCATCGATATCTGAAACTGGTCTCACCGGAAACGCTAAAATCATAGAATGTAAGACGAGTGAGTCCGTTTGTACTTAAGTCATCATTATGCATTTTGAATTTAATTCCGATGCAATTTCTGTGTTTCTTCGTCAATAAGAAGGTCCAAGGGATACAGTAAACCTGAAGTGAAGCATCGGAATCTAAAACTGGTCTCACAGGAAAGGTTCAAAACATAGACAGTAAGAAGTGTCAGTCTTCTTGTACTTAAGTCGGCAATGTGCCGTTTGTATTAAATTCCGATGCCATTTCTGTGTTTCATCGTCAATAAGAGGTTCCAAGGGATACAGTAAACCTGAAGTGAAGCATCGGAATCTAAAACTGGTCTCACAGGAAAGGTTCATAACATAGACAGTAAGAAGAGTCAGTCTCCTTGTACTTAAGTGGGCATTGTGCCTTTTGTATTTAATTCCGATGCAATTTCTGTGTTTCATCGTCAATATGAAGGTCCAAGGGATAAAATAACCACGAAGTGAAGCATCGGAATCTAAAACTGGTCTCACAGGAAAGGTTCAAAACGTAGACAGTAAGAAGAGTCAGTCTTCTTGTACTGAAGTCGGCATTGTGCTTTTGAATTTAATTCGGAAGTAATATCTGTGTTTCATCGTCAATAAGAACGTCCAACGGATACAGTAAACCTGAAGTGAAGCATCGGAATCTAAAACTGGTCTCACAGGAAAGGTTCAAAATGTAGACAGTCAGAAGAGTCAGTCTTTTTCTACTTACGTCGGCATTGTGCATTTTGTATATAATTCTGATGCAACTTCTGTGATTCATCGTTAATAAGAAGGTCCAAGGGATACAGTAACACTGAAGTCAAGCATCGGAATCTGAAACTGGTCTCACAGAAAATGTTCAAAACATACAGGGTAGGAAGAGTCAGTCTTTTTGTACTTAAGTCGACATTGCGCCTTGTCTATTTAATTCCGATGCCATTTCTGTGTTTCATCGTCAATAAAAATGTCAAAGGGATACAGTAAACCTGAAGCGAAGCATCGGAATATGAAACAGGTTTCACAGGAAAGACTCAAATCATAGAGTGTAATAAGAGTCAGACCCCATGTACTTATGTCAGCATTGTGGCTTTTGTATTTAATTCCGATGCAATTTCTGTGTTTCATCGTCAATAACAAGGTCCAAGGGATACAGTAAACATGAAGTGAAGCATCGGAATCTAGAACTGGTCCAAACAGGAAAGGTTCAAAACTTAGACAGTAAGAAGAGTCAGTCGTCTTGTACTTAAGCCAGCATAGTGAATTTTGTATTTACTTCCGATGCAATTTCTGTGTTTCATCGACAACAAGAAGGTCCAAGAGATACAGTAAACCTAAAGTGTAGCATCGGTATCTAAAACTGGTCTCACAGGAAACGTTCAAATCATAGACAATAAGATAAGTTAGTCTTCTTGTACTTAAGTCGGCATTGTGCCTATTGTATTTAATTCCGATGCAATTTCTGTGTTTCATCGTCAGTAAGAAGGTCCAAGGGATACAGTAAACCTGAAGTGAAGCATCGGAATCTGAAACTGGTCTCACAGGAAAGGTTCAAATCATAGAAAGTAGGAAGAGTCAGTCTTCTTGTACTTAAGTCGGCATTGTGCCTTTTGTATTTAATTCCGATGCAATTATTGTGTTTCATTGTCAATAAGACGGTCCAAGGAATACAGTTAACCTGCAGTGAAGCAACGATATCTAAAACTGGTGTCACAGGAAAGGCTCAAATCATAGAATTGAGAAGAGTCAGTCCTCTTGTACTTAATTCGAGATTGTGGCTTTTGTATTTAATTCCGATGCAATTTCTGTGTTTCATCGTCAATAAAATGGTACAAGGGATACAGTAAACCTGAAGTGAAGCATCGGAATATGAAACAGGTTTCACAGGAAAGACTCAAATCATAGAGTGTAATAAGAGTCAGACCTCATGTACTTATGTCGGCAAATTGCCTTTTGTATTCAATTCCGATGCAATTTATGTGTTTCATCGTCAATAAAAAGGTCCAAGGGATACAGTAAACCTGAAGTGAAGCATCGAAATCCAAAACTGGTCTCACAGGGAAGGTTCAAATCATAGACCGTAAGAGGAGTCAGTCTTCTTGTACTTATGTCAGCATTGTGCCTTTTGTATGTAATTCCGATGCAATTTCTGTGTTTCATCGTCAATGAAAAGGTCGAAGAGATACAGTAAACCTGAAGTGAAGCATCGTAATCTAAAACTGGTCTCACAGGAAAGGTTCAAAACATACACAGTAAGAAGAGTCAGTCTTCTTGTACTTAAGTCGTCTTTGTGCAATTTGTATTTAATTCCGATGCAATTTCTGTGTTTCATCGTCAATATGAAAGTCCAAGGGATACAGTAAACCTGAAGTGAAGCATCGGAATCTAAAACTGGTCTCACAGGAAAGGTTCAAAGCATAGACAGTGAGAAGAGTCAGTCTTCTTGTACTTAAGTCGGCATTGTGCCGGTTGTATTTAATTCAGATGCAATATCTGTGTTTCATCGTCAATAAGAGGTTCCAAGGGATACAGTAAACCTGAAGTGAAGCATCGGAATCTAAAACTGGTCTCACAGGAAAGGTTCAAATGTAGACAGTAATAAGAGTCAGTCTCCTTGTACTTAAGTAGGCATTGTGCCTTTTGTATTTAATTCCGATGCAATTTCTGTGTTTCATCGTCGTATGAAGGTCCAAGGGATACAATAACCGTGGGGGGAAGCTTCGGAATCTAAAACTGGTCTCACAGGAAAGGTTCAAAACGTAGACAGTAAGAAGAGTCAGTCTTCTTGTACTGATGTTGGCATTGTGTTTTGAATTTAATTGGGAAGCAATATCTGTGTTTCATCGTCAATAAGAAGGTCCAACGGATACAGTAAACCTGAAGTGAAGCATCGGAATCTAAAACTGGTCTCACAGGAAAGGTTCAAAACATAGGCAGTCCGAAGATTCAGTCTCTTTGTACTTACGTCGGCATTGTGCATTTTGTATATTATTCTGATGCAACTTCTGTGATTCATCGTCAATAAGAAGGTCCAAGGGATACAGTAAAACTGAAATGAAGCATCGGAATCTGAAACTGGTCTCACAGGAAAGGTTCAAAACATAGAGAGTAGGAAGAGTCAGTCTTTTTGTACTTAAGTCGGCATTGTGCCTTTTCTGTTTAATTCCGATGCCATTTCTGTGTTTCATCGTCAATAAAAATGTCCAAGGGATACAGTAAACCTGAAGCGAAGCATCGGAATATGAAACAGGTTTCACGGGAAAGACTCAAATCATAGAGTGTAATAAGAGTCAGTCCTCATGTACTAATGTCGGCATTGTGGCTTTTGTATTTAATTCCGATGCAATTTCTGTGTTTCATCGTCAATAATAAGGTCCAAGGGATACAGTAAACCTGAAGTGAAGCATCGGAATCTAGAACTGGTCCAAACAGGAAAGGTTCAAAACTTAGACAGTAAGAAGAGTCAGTCGTCTTGTACTTAAGCCAGCATTGTGAATTTTGTATTTACTTCCGATGCAATTTGTGTGTTTCATCGACAACAAGAAGGTCCAAGAGATACAGTAAACCTGAAGTGAAGCATCGGAATCTAAAACTTGTCTCACAGGAAACGTTCAGATCATAGACAATAAGATGAGTCAGTCTTCTTGTACTTAAGTCGGCATTGTGCCTTTTGTATTTAATTCCGATGCAATTTCTGTGTTTCATCGTCAGTAAGAAGGTCCAAGGGATACAGTAAACCTGAAGTGAAGCATCGGAATCTGAAACTGGTCTCACAGGAAAGGTTCAAATCGTAGAAAGTAGAAAGCGTCAGTCATCTTGTACTTAATTCGGCATTGTGCCTTTTGTATTTAATTCCGATGCAATTTCTGTGTTTCATCGTCAGTAAGAAGGTCCAAGGGATACAGTAAACCTGAAGTGAAGCATCGGAATCTAAAACTGCTCCTACAGGAAAGGTTCAAATCATACACAGTAACAAGAGTCAGTCCTCTTGTACTTAAGTCGTCTTTGTGCAATTTGTATTTAATTCCGATGCAATTTATGTGTTTCATCGTCAATATGAAAGTCCAACGGATACAGTAAACCTCAAGTGAAGCATCGGAATCTAAAACTGGTCTCACAATAAAGGTTCAAAACATAGACAGCAAGAAGAGTCAGTCTTCTTGTACTTAAGACGGCCAATTGCCTTTTGTATTTAATTCCGATGCAATATCTGTTTCTCATCGTCAATAAGAATGTCCAAGGGATACAGTAAACATGAAGTGAAGCATCGATATCTGAAACTGGTCTCACCGGAAACGCTAAAATCATAGAATGTAAGACGAGTGAGTCCGTTTGTACTTAATCATCATTATGCATTTTCAATTTAATTCCGATGCAATTTCTGTGTATCTTCGTCAATAAGAAGGTCCAAGGGATACAATAAACCTGAAGTGAAGCATCGGAATCTAGAACTGGTCCAAACGGGAAAAGTTCAAAACTTAGACAGTAAGAAGAGTCAGTCGTCTTGTACTTAAGTCGGCATTGTGAATTTTGTATTTACTTCCGATGCACTTTCTGTGTTTCATCGACAACAAGAAGGTCCAAGAGATACAGTAAATCTGAAGTGAAGCATCGGAATCTAAAACTGGTCTCACAGGAAAGGTTCAAAACATAGACAGTTAGAAGAGTCAGTCTTCTTGTACTTAATTCGGCATTGTGCCGTTTGTATTTAATTCCGATGCAATTTCTGTGTTTCATCGTCAATAACAAGGTCCAAAGTATACAGTAAACCTGAAGTGAAGCATCGGAATCTAGAACTGGTCCAAACAGGAAAGGTTCAAAACTTAGACAGTAAGAAGAGTCAGTCGCCTTGTACTTAAGTCGGCATTGTGAATTTTGTATTTACTTCCGATGCAATTTCTGTGTTTCATCGACAACAAGAAGGTCCAAGAGATACAGTAAACCTGATGTGATGCATCGGAATCCATGACCGGTCTCACAGAAATGGTTCAATGCATAGACAGTAGGAAGAGTCAGTCTTCTTGTACTTCAGTCGGCATTGTGCCTTTTGTATTTAATTCCGATGCAATTTTTTTGTTTCATTGTCAATAAGTAGGTCCAAGGGATACAGTAAACCTGTAGTGAAGCAACGATATCTAAAACTGGTCTCACAGGATAGGATCAAATCATAGAATTTAAGAAGAGTCAGTTCTCTTGTACTTAAGTCGGCATTGTGCCTTTTGTATTTAATTCCGATGCAATTTCTTTGTTTCATCGTCAATAAAATGTTCCAAGGGATACAGTAAACCTGAAGTGAAGCATCGATAACTAAAACTGGTCTCACAGGAGAGGTTCAAAACATTGACCGTAAGAAGAGTCAGTCTTCTTGTACTTAAGTCGGCATTGTGCGTTTTGTATTTAATTCCGTTGCAATTTCTGTGTTTCATCGTCAATAATAAGGTCCAAGGGATACAGTAAACATACACTGAAGCATCGAAAACCAAAACTGGTCTCATAGGAAAGTTTCAAATCATCGACAGTAAGAAGAGTTCTTCTTGTACTTAAGTCGTCTTTGTGCAAATTGTATTTAATTCCGATGCAATTTCTGTGTTTCATCGTCAATATGAATGTCCAACGGATACAGTAAACCTCAAGTGAAGCATCGGAATCTAAAACTGGTCTCACAATAAAGGTTCAAAACATAGACAGTAAGAAGAGTCAGTCTTCTTGTACTTAAGTCGGCAAATTGCCTTTTGTATTTAATTCCGATGCAATATCTGTTTCTCATCGTCAGTAAGAATGTCCAAGGGATACAGTAAACATGAAGTGAAGCATCGATATCTGAAACTGGTCTCACCGGAAACGCTAAAATCATAGAATGTAAGACGAGTGAGTCCGTTTGTACTTAAGTCATCATTATGCATTTTGAATTTAATTCCGATGCAATTTCTGTGTTTCTTCGTCAATAAGAAGGTCCAAGGGATACAGTAAACCTGAAGTGAAGCATCGGAATCTAAAACTGGTCTCACAGGAAAGGTTCAAAACATAGACAGTAAGAAGAGTCAGTCTTCTTGTACTTAAGTCGGCATTGTGCCGTTTGTATTAAATTCCGATGCCATTTCTGTGTTTCATCGTCAATAAGAGGTTCCAAGGGATACAGTAAACCTGAAGTGAAGCATCGGAATCTAAAACTGGTCTCACAGGAAAGGTTCATAACATAGACAGTAAGAAGAGTCAGTCTCCTTGTACTTAAGTAGGCATTGTGCCTTTTGTATTTAATTCCGATGCAATTTCTGTGTTTCATCGTCAATATGAAGGTCCAAGGGATAAAATAACCACGAAGTGAAGCATCGGAATCTAAAACTGGTCTCACAGGAAAGGTTCAAAACGTAGACAGTAAGAAGAGTCAGTCTTCTTGTACTGAAGTCGGCATTGTGCTTTTGAATTTAATTCGGAAGTAATATCTGTGTTTCATCGTCAATAAGAACGTCCAACGGATACAGTAAACCTGAAGTGAAGCATCGGAATCTAAAACTGGTCTCACAGGAAAGGTTCAAAATGTAGACAGTCAGAAGAGTCAGTCTTTTTCTACTTACGTCGGCATTGTGCATTTTGTATATAATTCTGATGCAACTTCTGTGATTCATCGTTAATAAGAAGGTCCAAGGGATACAGTAAAACTGAAGTCAAGCATCGGAATCTGAAACTGGTCTCACAGAAAATGTTCAAAACATACAGGGTAGGAAGAGTCAGTCTTTTTGTACTTAAGTCGACATTGCGCCTTGTCTATTTAATTCCGATGCCATTTCTGTGTTTCATAGTCAATAAAAATGTCAAAGGGATACAGTAAACCTGAAGCGAAGCATCGGAATATGAAACAGGTTTCACAGGAAAGACTCAAATCATAGAGTGTAATAAGAGTCGGACCCCATGTACTTATGTCAGCATTGTGGCTTTTGTATTTAATTCCGATGCAATTTCTGTGTTTCATCGTCAATAACAAGGTCCAAGGGATACAGTAAACATGAAGTGAAGCATCGGAATCTAGAACTGGTCCAAACAGGAAAGGTTCAAAACTTAGACAGTAAGAAGAGTCAGTCGTCTTGTACTTAAGCCAGCATAGTGAATTTAGTATTTACTTCCGATGCAATTTCTGTGTTTCATCGACAACAAGAAGGTCCAAGAGATACAGTAAACCTGAAGTGTAGCATCGGTATCTAAAACTGGTCCCACAGGAAACGTTCAAATCATAGACAATAAGATAAGTTAGTCTTCTTGTACATAAGTCGGCATTGTGCCTATTGTATTTAATTCCGATGCAATTTCTGTGTTTCATCGTCAGTAAGAAGGTCCAAGGGATACAGTAAACCTGAAGTGAAGCATCGGAATCTGAAACTGGTCTCACAGGAAAGGTTCAAATCATAGAAAGTAGGAAGAGTCAGTCTTCTTGTACTTAAGTCGGCATTGTGCCTTTTGTATTTAATTCCGATGCAATTATTGTGTTTCATTGTCAATAAGACGGTAAAAGGAATACAGTTAACCTGCAGTGAAGCAACGATATCTAAAACTGGTGTCACAGGAAAGGCTCAAATCATAGAATTGAGAAGAGTCAGTCCTCTTGTACTTAATTCGAGGTTGTGGCCTTTGTATTTAATTCCGATGCAATTTCTGTGTTTCATCGTCAATAAAATGGTACAAGGGATACAGTAAACCTGAAGTGAAGCATCGGAATATGAAACAGGTTTCACAGGAAAGACTCAAATCATAGAGTGTAATAAGAGTCAGACCTCATGTACTTATGTCGGCAAATTGCCTTTTGTATTTAATTCCGATGCAATTTATGTGTTTCATCGTCAATAAAAAGGTCCAAGGGATACAGTAAACCTGAAGTGAAGCATCGAAATCCAAAACTGGTCTCACAGGAAAGGTTCAAATCATAGACCGTAAGAGGAGTCAGTCTTCTTGTACTTAAGTCAGCATTGTGCAATTTGTATTTAATTCCGATGCAATTTCTGTGTTTCATCGTCAATAAAATGGTACTAGGGATACAGTAAACCTGAAGTGAAGCATCGGAATCTAAAACTGGTCTCACAGGAAAGATTCAAATCATAGACCGTAAGAGGAGTCAGTCTTCATGTACTTAAGTCGTCTTTGTGCAATTTGTATTTAATTCCGATGCAATTTCTGTGTTTCATCGTCAATATGAAAGTCCAACGGATACAGTAAACCTCAAGTGAAGCATCGGAATCTAACACTGGTCTCACAATAAAGGTTCAAAACGTAGACAGTAAGAAGAGTCAGTCTTCTTGTACTTAAGTCGGCAAATTGCCTTTTGTATTTAGGTCCGATGCAATATCTGTTTCTCATCGTCAATAAGAATGTCCAAGGGATACAGTAAACATGAAGTGTAGCATCGATATCTGAAACTGGTCTCACCGGAAACGCTAAAATCATAGAATGTAAGACGAGTGAGTCCATTTCTACTTAAGTCATCATTATGCATTTTGAATTTAATTCCGATGCAATTTCTGTGTTTCTTCGTCAATAAGAAGGTCCAAGGGATACAGTAAACCTGAAGTGAAGCATCGGAATCTAAAACTGGTCTCACAGGAAAGGTTCAAAACATAGACAGTGAGAAGAGTCAGTCTTCTTGTACTTAAGTCGGCATTGTGCCGGTTGTATTTAATTCAGATGCAATATCTGTGTTTCATCGTCAATAAGAGGTTCCAAGGGATACAGTAAACCTGAAGTGAAGCATCGGAATCTAAAACTGGTCTCACAGGAAAGGTTCAAATGTAGACAGTAATAAGAGTCAGTCTCCTTGTACTTAAGTAGGCATTGTGCCTTTTGTATTTAATTCCGATGCAATTTCTGTGTTTCATCGTCAATATGAAGGTCCAAGGGATACAATAACCGTGGGGGGAAGCTTCGGAATCTAAAACTGGTCTCACAGGAAAGGTTCAAAACGTAGACAGTAAGAAGAGTCAGTCTTCTTGTACTGATGTTGGCATTGTGTTTTGAATTTAATTCGGAAGCAATATCTGTGTTTCATCGTCAATAAGAAGGTCCAACGGATACAGTAAACCTGAAGTGAAGCATCGGAATCTAAAACTGGTCTCACAGGAAAGGTTCAAAACATAGGCAGTCCGAAGATTCAGTCTCTTTGTACTTACGTCGGCATTGTGCATTTTGTATATAATTCTGATGCAACTTCTGTGATTCATCGTCAATAAGAAGGTCCAAGGGATACAGTAAAACTGAAATGAAGCATCGGGATCTGAAACTGGTCTCACAGGAAAGGTTCAAAACATAGAGAGTAGGAAGAGTCAGTCTTTTTGTACTTAAGTCGGCATTGTGCCTTTTCTATTTAATTCCGATGCCATTTCTGTGTTTCATCGTCAATAAAAATGTCCAAGGGATACAGTAAACCTGAAGCGAAGCATCGGAATATGAAACAGGTTTCACGGGAAAGACTCAAATCATAGAGTGTAATAAGAGTCAGTCCTCATGTACTAATGTCGGCATTGTGGCTTTTGTATTTAATTCCGATGCAATTTCTGTGTTTCATCGTCAATAATAAGGTCCAAGGGATACAGTAAACCTGAAGTGAAGCATAGGAATCTAGAACTGGTCCAAACAGGAAAGGTTCAAAACTTAGACAGTAAGAAGAGTCAGTCGTCTTGTACTTAAGCCAGCATTGTGAATTTTGTATTTACTTCCGATGCAATTTGTGTGTTTCATCGACAACAAGAAGGTCCAAGAGATACAGTAAACCTGAAGTGAAGCATCGGAATCTAAAACTTGTCTCACAGGAAACGTTCAAATCATAGACAATAAGATGAGTCAGTCTTCTTGTACTTAAGTCGGCATTGTGCCTTTTGTATTTAATTCCGATGCAATTTCTGTGTTTCATCGTCAGTAAGAAGGTCCAAGGGATACAGTAAACCTGAAGTGAAGCATCGGAATCTAAAACTGCTCCTACAGGAAAGGTTCAAATCATACACAGTAACAAGAGTCAGTCCTCTTGTACTTAAGTCGTCTTTGTGCAATTTGTATTTAATTCCGATGCAATTTATGTGTTTCATCGTCAATATGAAAGTCCAACGGATACAGTAAACCTCAAGTGAAGCATCGGAATCTAAAACTGGTCTCACAATAAAGGTTCAAAACATAGACAGCAAGAAGAGTCAGTCTTCTTGTACTTAAGTCGGCCAATTCCTTTTTGTATTTAATTCCGATGCAATATCTGTTTCTCATCGTCAATAAGAATGTCCAAGGGATACAGTAAACATGAAGTGAAGCATCGATATCTGAAACTGGTCTCACCGGAAACGCTAAAATCATAGAATGTAAGACGAGTGAGTCCGTTTGTACTTAATCATCATTATGCATTTTCAATTTAATTCCGATGCAATTTCTGTGTATCTTCGTCAATAAGAAGGTCCAAGGGATACAATAAACCTGAAGTGAAGCATCGGAATCTAGAACTGGTCCAAACGGGAAAAGTTCAAAACTTAGACAGTAAGAACAGTCAATCGTCTTGTACTTAAGTCGGCATTGTGAATTTTGTATTTACTTCCGATGCACTTTCTGTGTTTCATCGACAACAAGAAGGTCCAAGAGATACAGTAAATCTGAAGTGAAGCATCGGAATCTAAAACTGGTCTCACAGGAAACGTTCGAAACATAGACAATAAGATGAGTCAGTCTTCTTGTACTTAAGTCGGCATAGTGCCTTTTTTATTTAATTCCGATGCAATTTCTGTGTTTTATCGTCCGTAAGAAGGTCCAAGGGGTACAGTAAACCTGAAGTGAAGCATCGGAATCTGAAACTGGTCTCACTGGAAAGGTTCAAAACATAGAGAGTAGGAAGAGTCAATCTTCGTGTTCTTAAGTCGGCATTGTGCCTTTTCTATTTAATTCCGCTGCAATTTCTGTG
The DNA here is from genome assembly GCF_023864345.2 of Schistocerca serialis cubense. Taxonomy (NCBI): domain Eukaryota; kingdom Metazoa; phylum Arthropoda; class Insecta; order Orthoptera; family Acrididae; genus Schistocerca; species Schistocerca serialis. Next base: position 33,695,618 of record NW_026047583.1, on the reverse strand, counting down.
TTTCGTCGCCAACAAGAATGTCGAAGGGATACAGTAAACCTGAAGTGAAGCATCGGAATCTAAAACTCGTCTAACAGGAATGGTTCAAAGCATAGACAGTAAGAAGATTCAGTCATCTTGAACTTAAGTCGGCATTGTGCCTTCAGTATATTTTTCCAATGGAAATTCCGTGTTTCATCGTCAATAAGATGGTCCAAGGGATACAGTAAACCTGAAGTGAAGCATCGATATTTATAACTGGTCTCACAGGAGAGGTTCAAAACAATGACAGTAAGAAGAGTCAGTGTCCCTGTACTTAAGTCGGCATTGTGACTTTTGTATTTAATTCCGATGCAATTTCTGTGTTTCATCGTCATTAAGAGGGTTCAAGGAATACAGTAAACATATAGTGAAGCATCGAAATCTAAAACTGGTCTCATAGGAAAGGTGAAAATCATAGACAGTAGGAAGAGTCAGTCTTCATGTACTTAAATCGGCATTGTGCCTTCTGTATTTAATTCCGATGCAATTTCTGTGTTTCATCGTCAATAAGAAGGTGCAAGGGATACAGTCAAAGTGAAGTGAAGTATCGAAATCTGAAACTGGTCTCACAGGAAAGGTTCAAAACATAGAGAGTAGGAAGAGGCAGTCATCTTGTACATAAGTCGGCATTGTGCCCCTTCAATTTAATTCCGATGCAATTTCTGTGTTTCATCGCCAACAAGAATGTCGAAGGGATACAGTAAACCTAAGGTGAAGCATCGGAATCAAAAACTACTCTTACAGGAAAGGTTGAAAGCATAGACAGTAAGAAGATTCAGTCTTCTTGAACTTAAGTCGGCATTGTGCCTTTAGTATTTATTTCCAATGCAATTTCCGTGTCTCATCGTCAATAAGATGTTCCACGGGATACAGTAAACCTGAAGTGAAGCATCGATATTTAAAACTTGTCTCACAGGAAAGGTTCAAACCATTGACAGTAAGAAGAGTCACTCTTCTTGTACTTAAGTCGGCATTGTGCCTTTTGTATTCAATTCCGATGCAATTTCTGTGTTTCATCGTCAATAAGAAGGTACAAGGGATACAGTAAACATATAGTGAAGCATCGAAATCTAAAACTGGTCTCATAGGAAAGGTTCAAATCATAGACAGTACGTAGAGTCAGTCTTCTTGTACTTATATCGACATTGTGCCTTTTGTATTTAATTCCGATGCAATTTCTGTGTTTCATCGTCAATAAGAAGATCCAAGGGATACAGTAAACCTAAAGTGAAGCATCGGAATCTAAAACTGGTCTCACAGGAAAGGTTCAAAACATAGACAGTAAGAGAACTCAGTCCTCTTGTACTTAAATCGGCATTGTGCCTTTTGTATTTAATTCCGATGCAATTTCTGTGTTTCATCGTCAGTAAGAAGTTCCAAGGGAAACAGTAAAACTGAAGTGAAGCATCGGAATCTGAAACTGGTCTCACAGGAAAGGTTCTAAACATAGAGAGTAGAAAGAGTCAGTCTTCTTGTACTTAAGTCGGCATTGTGTCTTTTCTATTTAATTCCGATGCAATTTCTGTGTTTCATCGACAACAAGAAGGTCCAAGAGATACAGTAAACCTGAAGTGGAGCATCGGAATCTAAAACTGGTATCACAGGAAACGTTCAAAGCATAGACAGTAACAAGAGTCAGTCTTCTTGTACTTAAGTCGGCATTGTGCATTTTGTATTTAATTACGATGCAATTTCTGCGTCTCATCGTCAATAAGAAGTTGCAAGGGATGCAGTAAACCTGAAGTGAAGCATCGGAATCTAAAACTGGTCTCACAGGAAAGGTTCAAAGCATAGCCAGTCAGAAGAGTCGGTCTTCTTGTACTTACGTCGGCATTGTGCATTTTGTGTATAATTCCGATGCAATTTCTGTGTTTCATCGTCAACAAGAAGGTCCAAGAGATACAGTAAACCTGAAGTGAAGCATCGGTATCTAAAACTGGTCTCACAGGAAAGTTTCAAAACATAGAGAGTAGGACGAGTCAATCATCTTGTACTTAAGTGGGCATTGTGCCCTTTCTATTTAATTCCCATGCAATTTCTGTGTTTCATCGCCAACTATAATGTCGAAGGGATACAGTAAACCTGAAGTGAAGCATCGGAATCTAAAACTGCTCTTACAGGAAAGGTTGAAAGCATAGACAGTAAGAAGATTCAGTCTTCTTGAACTTAAGTCGGCATTGTGTTTTTAGCATTTATTTCCAATGCAATTTCTGTGTCACATCGTCAATAAGATGTTCCAAGCGATACAGTAAACCTGAAGTGAAGCATCGATATTTAAAACTTGTCTCACAGGAGAGGTTCAAAACATTGACAGTAAGAAGAGTCAGTCTTCTTGTACTTAAGTCGGCATTGTGCCTTCTGTATTTAATCCGATGCAATTTCTGTTTTTCATCGTCAATAAGAAGGTACATGGGATAAAGTAAACATACAGTGAAGGATCGAATTCTAAAACTGGTCTCATTGGAAAGGTTCAAATCATAGATAGTACGAACAGTCAGTCTTCTTGTACTTAAATCGGCATTGTGCCTTTTGTATTTAATTCCGATGCAATTTCTGTGTTTCATCGTCAGTAAGAAGTTCCAAGGGAAACAGTAAAACTGAAGTGAAGCATCGGAATCTGAAACTGGTCTCACAGGAAAGGTTCTAAACATAGAGAGTAGAAAGAGTCAGTCTTCTTGTACTTAAGTCGGCATTGTGTCTTTTCTATTTAATTCCGATGCAATTTCTGTGTTTCATCGACAATAAGAAGGTCCAAGGGATACAGTAAACATATAGTGAAGCATCGGCATCCAAAACTGGTCTCACTGGAAAGGTTCAAACCGTAGACAGTAACAAGAGTCAGTCTTCTTGTACTTAAGATGGAGTTGTGCCTTTTGTATTTAATTCCGATGCAATTTATGTGTTTCATCGTCAATAAGAGGATCCAAGGGATGCAGTAAACCTGAAGTGAAGCATCGGAATCTGAAACTGGTCTCACGGGAAAGGTTCAAAAAATAGAGAGTAGGAAGAGTCAGTCTTTTTGTACTTAAGTCGGCATTGTGTCTTTTATATTTAATTCCGATGCAATTTCTGTGTTTCATCGTCAATAAGAATGTCCAAGGGATACAGTAAATCTGAAGTGAAGCATCGGAATCTAAAACTGATCTTACAGGAGAGGTTCTAAGCATAGACAGTAAGAAGAGTCAGTCTTCTTGTACTTAAGATGGAATTGTGCCTTTTGTATTTAATTCCGATGCAATTTCTGTGTTTCATCGTCAATAAGAAGGTCCAAGGGATACAGTAAAACTGAAGTGAAGCATCGGAATCTGAAACAAGTCTCACAGGAAAGGTTCATAACTTAGAGAGTAGGAAGAGTCAGTCTTTTTGTACTGAAGTCGGCATTGTGCCTTTTGTGTTTCATTCCGACGCAGTTTCTATGTTTCATCGTCAATAAGAAAGTCCAAGAGATACAGTAAACCTGAAGCGAAGCATCGGAATATGAAACAGGTCTCACATGAAAGGCTCAAATCATAGAATGTAATAAGAGTCCAACGGATACAGTAAACCTGGAGTGAAGCATCGGAATCTAAAACTGGTCTCGCAGGAAAGGTTCAAATCATAGACTGTAAGAAGAGTCAGTCTTCTTGTACTTAAGTCGGCATTGTGCCTTTTGTATTTAATTCCGATGCAATTTCTGTGTTTCATCGTCTATAAGAAGGTCCAAGGGATACAGCAAACATATAGTGAAGCATCGAAATCTAAAACTGGTCTCATTGGAAAGGTTCAAAACATAGACAGTAAGGAGAGTCAGTTTTCTTGTACTTAAGTCGGCATTGTGCCTTTTCCATTCAATTCCGATGCAATTTCAGTGTTTCGTCGTCAATATGAAGTTCCAAGGGATACAGTACATCTGAAGTGAAGAATCGCAATCTAAAACGGATCTCACAGGAATGGTTCAATGCATAGACAGTAAGAGGAGTCTGTCGTCTTGTACTTAAGTCGGCATTGTGCCTTTTGTAGTTATTCCGAAGCAATTTTTGTGTTTCATTGTCAATAAGAAGGTCCAAGGGGTACAGTAAACCTGTAGTGAAGCAACGATATCTAAAACTGGTCACACAGGATAGGCTCAAATCATAGAATTTAAGAAGAGTTAGTCCTCTTGTACTTAAGTTGGCATTGTGCCTTTTGTATTTAATTCCGATGCAATTTCTGTGTTTCATCGTCAATGAAATTGTCCAAGGGATACAGTAAACCTGAAGTGAAGCATCGGAATCTAAAACTGGTCTCGCAGGGAAGGTTCAAATCATAGACGGTAAGAGGAGTCAGTCTTCTTGAACTTACGTCGGCATCGTGCATTTTGTGTATAATTCCGATGCAATTTCTGTGTTTCATCGTCAACAAGAAGGTCCAAGAGATACAGTACACCTGAAGTGATGCATCGGAATCTAAAACTGGTCTCACAGGAAAGGTTCAAAACATAGAGAGTAGGAAGAGGCAGTCATCTTGTACATAAGTCGGCATTGTGCCCTTTCTATTTAATTCCGATGCAATTTCTGTGTTTCATCGCCAACAAGAATGTCGAAGAGATACAGTAAACCTGAAGTGAAGCATCGGAATAAAAAACTGCTCTTACAGGAAAGGTTGAAAACATAGACAGTAAGAAGATTCAGTCTTCTTGAACTTAAGTCGGCATTGTGCCTTTAGTATTTATTTCGAATGCAATTTTCGTGTCTCATCGTCAATAAGATGTTCCAAGGGGTACAGTAAACCTGAAGTGAAGCATCGATGTTTAAAACTTGTCTCACAGGAAAGGTTCAAAACATTGACAGTAAGAAGAGTCAGTCTTCTTGTACTGAAGTCGGCATTGTGCCTTTTGTATTCAATTCCGATGCAATTTATGTGTTTCATCGTCGATAAGAAGATCCAAGGGATACAGTAAACCTGAAGTGAAGCATCGGAATCTAAAACTGGTCTCACAGGAAAGGTTCAAAACATAGACAGTAAGAAAACTCAGTCTTCGTGTACTTAAGTAGTCACTGTGCTTTTGTATTTAATTCCGATGGAATTTCTGTGTTTCATCATCAATATGAAGGTCCACGGGATACAATAAACCTGAAGTGAAGCATCGGAATTTAAAACTGGTCTCACAGAAAAGGTTCGAAACATAGACAGTAAGAAGAGTCAGTCTTCTTGTACTGAAGTCGGCATTGTGCTTTTAAATTTAATTCCGATGCAATGTCTGTGTTTCATCGTCAATAAGAATGTCCAAGGGATACAGTAAACCTGAAGTGAAGCATCGGAATCTAAAACTGGTCTTACAGGAAAGGTTTAAAGCATAGACAGTAAGAAGAGTCAGTGTTCTTGAACTTAAGTCGGCATTGTGCCTTTTGTATTTAATTCCAATGCAATTTTTGTGTTTCATTGTCAATAAGATGGTCTAAGGGATACAGTAAACCTGTAGTGAAGCATCGATATTAAAAACTGGTCTCACAGGAGAGGTTCAAAACATAGACAGTTAGATGAGTCAGTCTTCTTGTACTTAAGTCGTCCTTGTGCAATTTGTATTTAATTCCGATGCAATTTCTTTGTTTCATCGTTAATATGAAAGTCCAACGCATACAGTAAACTTGAAGTGTAGCATCGGAATCTAAAACTGGTCTCACAGGAAAAGTTCAAAACGTAGACAGTAAGAAGGGTCAGTCTTCTTGTACTTAAGTCGGTATTGTGCCGTTTGTATATAATTCCGATGCAATTTCTGTGTTTCATCGTCAATAAGAAGGTCCAAGGGAAACAGTAAAACTGAAGTGAAGCATCGGAATCTGAAACTGGTCTCACAGGAAAGGTTCTAAACATAGAGAGTAGAAAGAGTGAGTCTTCTTGTACTTAAGCCGGCATTGTGTCTTTTCTATTTAATTCCGATGCAATTTCTGTGTTTCATCGTCAATAAGAAGGACCAAGGGATACAGTAAACATATAGTGAAGCATCGGCATCTAAAACTGGTCTCACTGGAAAGGTTCAAACCGTAGACAGTAAGAAGAGTCAGTCTTCTTGTACTTCAGATGGAATTGTGCCTTTTGTATTTAATTCCGATGCAATTTCTGTGTTTCATCGTCAATAAGAGGGTCCAAGGGATGCAGTAAACCTGAAGTGAAGCATCGGAATCTGAAAGTGGTCTCACAGGAAAGGTTCAAAACATAGAGAGTAGGAAGAGTCAGTCTTTTTGTACTTAAGTCGGCATTGTGCCTTTTCTATTTAATTCCGATGCAATTTCTGTGTTTCATCGTCAGTAACAGGTTCCAAGGGATACAGTAAACCTGAAGTGAAGCATCGGAATCTAGAACTGGTCGAAACAGGAAAGGTTTAAAATATAGACAGTAAGAAGAGTTAGTCTTATTGTACTTATGTCGGCATTGTGTATTTTGTAATAACTTCCGATGCAATTTCTGTGTTTCATCGACAACAAGAAGGTCCAAGTGATACAGTAAACCTGAAGAGAAGCATAGGAATCTAAAACTGGTCTCACAGGAAACGTTCAAAACATAGACAGTAAGAAGAGTCAGTTTTCTTGTACTTAAGTCGGCATTGTGCCTTTTGTATTAAATTTCGATGCAATTTCTGTGTTTCATCGTCAGTAAGAAGGTCCAAGGGATACAGTAGACCTGAAGTGAAGCATCGGAATCTAAAACTGGCTTCACAGGAGAGGTTCGAAGCATAGACAGGCAGAAGAGTCAGTCTTCTTGTACTTAAGTCAGCATTGTGCCTTTTGTATCCAATTCCGATGCAATTTCTGCGTTTAATCGTCAATAAGAAGGTACAAGGGATACAGTAAACATATAGTGAAGCATCGAAATCTAAAACTGGTCTCATAGGAAGGGTTCAAATCATAGACAGTACGTAGAGTCAGTCTTCTTGTACTTATATCGACATTGTGCCTTTTGTATTTAATTCCGATGCAATTTCTGTGTTTCATCGTCAATAAGACAATCCAAGGGATACAGTAAACCTGAAGTGAAGCATCGGAATCTAAAACTGGTCTCACAGGAAAGGTTCAAAACATAGACAGTAAGAAAACTCAGTCTTCGTGTACTTAAGTAGTCACTGTGCTTTTGTATTTAATTCCGATGGAATTTCTGTGTTTCATCATCAATATGAAGGTCCACGGGATACAATAAACCTGAAGTGAAGCATCGGAATCTAAAACTGGTCTCACAGAAAAGGTTCAAAACATAGACAGTCAGAAGAGTCAGTCTTTTTGTACTTACGTCGGCATTGTGCATTTTGTATATAATTCCGATGAAATATCTGTGTTTCATCGTCAATGAGAAGGTCCAAGGGATACAGTAAAACTGAAGTGAAGCATCGGAATCTGAAACTGGTCTCACAGGAAAGGTTCAAAACATAGAGAGTAGAAACAGTCAGTCTTCTTGTACTTAAGTCGGCATTGTGACTTTTTTATTTAATTCTTAAGCAATTTCTGTGTTTCATCGTCAATAAGAATGTCCAAGGGATACAGTAAACCTGAAGTGAAGCATCGGAATCTAAAACTGGTCTTACAGGAAAGGTTCAAAGCATAGACTGTAAGAAGAGTCAGTGTTCTTGAACATAAGTCGGCATTGTGCCTTTTGTATTTAATTCCAATGCAATTTTTGTGTTTCATTGTCAATAAGATGGTCCAAGGGATACAGTAAACCTGAAGTGAAGCATCGATATTAAAAACTGGTCTCACAGGAGAGGTTCAAAACATAGACAGTTAGATGAGTCAGTCTTCTTGTACTTAAGTCGTCCTTGTGCAATTTGTATTTAATTCCGATGCAATTTCTTTGTTTCATCGTTAATATGAAAGTCCAACGCATACAGTAAACTTGAAGTGTAGCATCGGAATCTAAAACTGGTCTCACAGGAAAAGTTCAAAACATAGACAGTAAGAAGAGTCAGTCTTCTTGTACTTAAGTCGGTATTGTGCCGTTTGTATATAATTCCGATGCAATTTCTGTGTTTCATCGTCAATAAGAAGGTCCAAGGGAAACAGTAAAACTGAAGTGAAGCATCGGAATCTGAAACTGGTCTCACAGGAAAGGTTCTAAACATAGAGAGTAGAAAGAGTGAGTCTTCTTGTACTTAAGTCGGCATTGTGTCTTTTCTATTTAATTCCGATGCAATTTCTGTGTTTCATCGTCAATAAGAAGGACCAAGGGATAAAGTAAACATATAGTGAAGCATCGGCATCTAAAACTGGTCTCACTGGAAAGGTTCAAACCGCAGACAGTAAGAAGAGTCAGTCTTCTTGTACTTTAGATGGAATTGTGCCTTTTGTATTTAATTCCGATGCAATTTCTGTGTTTCATCGTCAATAAGAGGGTCCAAGGGATGCAGTAAACCTGAAGTGAAGCATCGGAATCTGAAAGTGGTCTCACAGGAAAGGTTCAAAACATAGAGAGTAGGAAGAGTCAGTCTTTTTGTACTTAAGTCGGCATTGTGCCTTTTCTATTTATTTCCGATGCAATTTCTGTGTTTCATCGTCAATAACAGGTTCCAAGGGATACAGTAAACCTGAAGTGAAGCATCGGAATCTAGAACTGGTCGAAACAGGAAAGGTTCAAAATATAGACAGTAAGAAGAGTTAGTCTTCTTGTACTTAAGTCGGCATTGTGAATTTTGTAATAACTTCCGATGCAATTTCTGTGTTTCATCGACAACAAGAAGGACCAAGTGATACAGTAAACCTGAAGAGAAGCATGGGAATCTAAAACTGGTCTCACAGGAAACGTTCAAAACATAGACAGTAAGAAGAGTCAGTCTTCTTGTACTTAAGTCGGCATTGTGCCTTTTGTATTAAATTTCGATGCAATTTCTGTGTTTCATCGTCAGTAAGAAGGTCCAAGGGATACAGTAGTCCTGAAGTGAAGCATCGGAATCTAAAACTGGTTTCACAGGAGAGGTTCGAAACATAGACAGGCAGAAGAGTCAGTCTTCTTGTGCTTGCGTTGGCATTGTGCATTTTGTATATAATTCCGATGCAATTTCTGTGTTTCATCGTCAATAAGAAGATCCAAAGGATACAGTAAACCTGAAGTGAACCATCTGCATCTAAAACTGGTCTCAGAGGAAAGGTTCAAAACGTAGACAGTAAGTAGATCAGTTTTCTTGTAATTAAGATGGAATTGTGCCTTTCGTATTTAATTCCGATGCAATTTCTGTGTTTCATCGTCAGTAAGACGGTCCAAGGGATACAGTCAAAATGAAGTGAAGCATCGGAATCTAAAACTGGTCTCACAGGAAAGATTTAAAACATAGACAGTCAGAAGAGTCAGTCTTCTTGTACTTACGTCGGCATTGTGCATTTTGTATATAATTCTGATGCATTTCCTGTGTTTCATAGTCAATAAGAAGGTGCAAGGGAGACAGTAAAACTGAAGTTGAGCATCGGAATCTGAAACTGGTCTCACAGGAAAGGTTCAAAACATAGAGAGTAGGAAGAGTCAGTCTTCTAATACTGAAGTCGGCATTGTGCTTTTGTATTTAATTCCGATGTAATTTCTGTGTTTCATTGTCAATAAGAAGGTCCAACGGGTACAGTAAACCTGAAGTGAAGCATCGGAATCAAAAACTGGACTTACAGGAGAGGTTCAAAGCATAGACAGTAAGAAGAGTCAGTCCTCTTGTACTTAAGTCGCCATTGTGCCTTTTGTATTTAATTCCGATGCAAATTCTGTGTTTCATCGACAGCAAGAAGGTCCAAGTGATACAGTAAACCTGAAGTGAAGCATCGGAATCTAAAACTGGTCTCACAGGAAACGTTCAAAACATAGACAGTAAGAAGAGTCGGTCTTCTTGTACTTAAGACGGCATTGTGCCTTTTCTATTTAATTCCCATGCAATTTCTGTGTTTCATCGTCAACAAGAATGTCGAAGGGATACAGTAAACCTGAATTGAAGCATCGGAATCTAAAACTTGTCTTACAGGAGAAGTTCAAAGCATAGACAGTAAGAAGAGTCAGTCCTCTTGTACTTAAGTCGCCATTGTGCCTTTTGTATTTAATTCCGATGCAATTTCTGTGTTTCATCGTCAGTAAGACGGTCCAAGGGATACAGTAAACCTGAAGTGAAGCATCGTAATCTAAAACTGCTCTCACAGGGAAGGTTCAAATCATAGACTGTAAGAAGAGTCAGTCTTCTTGTACTCAAGTCGGCATTGTGCGTTTTGTATTTAATTCCGAAGCAATTTCTGTGTTTCATCGACATAAGAAGGTCCAAGGGATACAGTAAACCAGAAGTGAAGCATCGAAATCTAATACTGGTCTCACAGGAATGCTCAAAACACAGAGAGTAAGGAGAGCCCGTCTCCTTATACCAAAAACGGCATTCTGCCTTTTGTATTTCATTCCGATGCAATTTCTGTGTTTCATTCGTCAAAAAGAGGGTCCAAGGGATACAGTAAACCTGAACTGAAGCATCGGAATCCAAAACTGGTCTCACAGGAAAGGTTCAAAACACAGACAGTAAGAAGAGTCAGTCTTCTTGTACTTAATTCGGCATTTTGCCTTTTGTTTTTTTAATTCCGATGCAATTTCTGTGTTTCATCGTCAATAAGAAGGACCAAGGAATACAGTAAACCTGAAGTGAAGCATCGGAATCTAAAACTGGTCTCGCAGGGAAGGTTTAAATCATAGACAGTAAGAAGAGCCAGTCTTCTTGTACTTAAGTCGCCATTGTGCCTTTTATATTTAATTCCGATGCAATTTCTGTATTTTATCGTCAATAGGAAGGTCCAAGGGATACAGTAAACAAAAAGTGAAGCATCGAAATTCAAAACTGGTCTCATAGGAAAGGTTCAAAACATAGACAGTAAGAAGAGTCAGTCTTCTTGTACTGAAGTCGGCATTGTGCCGTTTGTATTTAATTCCGTGCAATTTCTGTGTTTCATCGTCAATAATATGGTCCAAGGAATACAGTAAAAAAGAAGTGAAGCATCGGAATATAAAACTGGTCTCTCAGGAAAGGCTCATATCACAGACAGTAAGGAGAGCCCGTCTCCTTGTACTTAAGTCGGCATTGTGCCTTTTGTATTTAATTCCGATGAAATTTCTGTGTTTCATCGGCAATAAGGAGGTCTAAGGCATACAGTAAACCTCAAAAAAAGCATCGGAATCTAAAACTGGTCCACAGGAAAGGTTCAAAACATAGGCAGTAAGAAGAGTCAGCCTTCTTGTACTGAAGTCGGCATTGTGATATTTATATTTACTTCCGATGCAATTTCTTTGTTTCATCGTCAATAACAAGGTCCAAGGGATACAGTGAACCTGAATTAAAGTATCGATATCTAAAACTGGCTTCACAGGAAAGGCTATAATCATTGAATGTAAGAAGAGTCAGCTCTCTTGTACCTAAGTTGGCATTGTGCCCATTGCATTTAATTCAGATGGGATTTCTGTGTTTCATCGCCAATAAGAAGGTCCAAGTGTTACAGTAAACCTAAATTGAAGCATCAATATTTAAGACCGGTCTCAGAGGAAAGGCTCAAATCATAGAATGTAAGAAGAGTCACCTCTCTTGTTCCTAAGTTGGCATTGTGCATTTTCTATTTAATTCCGATGCAATTTCTGTGATTCATCGTAAATAACAAGGCCCAAGGGATACAGTAAACCTGTAGTGAAACATTGGAATCTATAACTAGTGTCACAGGAATGGATCAAAGCGTAGACAGTAAGAAGAGTCAGTCTTCTTGTACTTAAGTCGCCATAGTGCCTTTTGTATTTAATTCCTATACAATTTCTGGGTTTCATAGTCAATAAGAAGGTCCAAGGGAAACAGTAAACCTGAAGTGAAGCATCGGAATCTAAAACAGCTCTCACAGGAAAGGTACAAATCATAGACAGTAAGAAGAGTCAGTCTTCTTGTCGGCATTTTGCGTTTTGTATTTAATTCCGAAGCAATTTATGTGTTTCATCGTCATAAGAAGGTCCAAGGGATACAGTATCCCAGAATTGAAGCATCGGAATCTAAAACTGGTCTCACAGGAATTGCTCAAAACACAGACAGTAAGGAGAGCCCGTCTCCTTATACTTAAAACGGCATTGTGCCTTTTGTATTTCATTCCGATGCGATTTCTGTGTTTCATTCGTCAATAAGAGGTTCCAATAGATAGAGTAAACCAGAATTGAAGCATCGGAATCTAAAACTGGTCTCGCAGGAAAGGTTTAAATCATAGATGGTAAGAAGAGTCAGTCATCTTGTACTTAAGTCGCCATTGTGCCTTTTGTATTAAATTCCGATGCAATTTCTGTGTTTCATCGTCAATAGGAAGGTACAAGGGATACAGTAAACATATAGTGAAGCATCGAAATCCAAAATTGGTCTCATAGGAAAGGTTCAAAACATACACAGTAAGAAGAGTCAGTCTTCTTGTACTGAAGTAGGCATTGTGCCGTTTGTATTTAATTCCGTGCAATTTCTGTGTTTCATCGTCAATATGAAAGAGCAACGGATACAGTAAAACTGAAGTGAAGCTTCGGAATCTAAAACTGGTCTCACAGGAAAGGATCAAAACATAGACAGTCCGACGATTCACTCTTCTTGTACTTACATCGGCATTGTGCGTTTTGGACATAATTCCGATGCAATTTCTGTGTTTCTTCGTCAATAATAAGGTCCAAGGAATACAGTAAACCAGAAGTGAAGCATCGGAGTCTAAAACTGGTCCCTCAGGAAAGGCTCAAATAACAGACAGTAAGGAGAGCCCGTCTCCTTGTACTTAAGTCGGCATTGTGCCTTTTGTATTTAATTCCGATGAGATTTCTGTGTTTCATCGGCAATAAGGAGGTCCAAGGGATACAGTAAAACTGAAATAAAGCATCGGAATCTAAAACTGGTCCCACAGGAAAGGTTCAAAACATAGGCAGTAAGTAGAGTCAGTCGTCTTGTACTGAAGGCGGCATTGTGACTTTTATATTTACTTCCGATGCAATTTCTTCGTTTCATCGTCAATAACAAGGACCAAGGGATGCAGTAAACCTGAATTGAAGGATCGATATCTAAAACTGGTTTCACAGGAAAGGATATAATTATTGAATGTAAGAAAAGTCAGTCCTCTTGTCCTTAAGTCGGTATTGTGCCAATTGTATTTAATCCAGATGGAATTTCGGTGTTTCATCGTCAATAAGAAGGTCCAAGGGATACAGTGAACCTAAATTGAAGCATCAATATTTAAGACCGGTCTCAGAGGAAAGGCTCAAATCATAGAATGTAAGAGGAATCAGTTCTCTTGTCCCTAAGTTGGCATTGTGCATTTTCCATTTAATTCCGATGCAATTTCTGTGTTTCATCGTAAATAAGAAGGTCCAAGGGATACAGTAAACCTGAAGTGAAAAATCAGAATCTGAAACTGGTCTTACTGGAGAGCTTCAAAGCATAGACAGTAAGAAGAGACAGTCCTCTTGTACTTAAGTCGGCATTGTACCTATTGTATTGAATTCCGATGCAATTTCTGTGTTTCATGGTCAATATGATGGCCCAAGTTATACAGTAAACCTAAAGTGAAGCATCGGAATCCATAACTAGTGTCACCGGAAAGGTTCAAAACATAGACAGTAAGAAGAGTCAGTCTTCTTGTACTTAAGTCGCCATAGTAAATTTTGTATTTAATTCCGATGAAATTTCTGTGTTTCATAGTCCATAAGAAGGTCCAAGGAATACAGTAAACCTGAGGTGAAGCATCGGAATCTAAAACTGCTCTCACAGGAAAGGTTCAAATCATAGACAGTAAGAAGAGTCAGTCTTGTTGTCAGCATTGTTGTTTTGTATTTAATTCCGAAGCAATTTCTGTGTTTCATCGACATAAGAAGATCCAAGGGATACAGTAAACCAGAAGTGAAGCATCGGAATCTAAAACTGGTCTCACAGGAAAGGCTCAAAACACAGACAGTAAGGAGAGCCCGTCTCCTTATACTTAAAACGGCATTGTGCCAATTGTATTTCGTCCGATTCAATTTCTGTGTATCATTCGTCAATAAGAGGGTCCAAGGGATACAGTAAATCTGAAGTGAAGCATCGGAATCTAAAACTGGTCCCACAGGAAAGGTTCAAAACATAGGCAGTAAGAAGAGTCAGTCATCTTGTACTTAAGTCGGCATTGTTTCTTTTGTATATAATTCCAATGCAATTTCTCTGATTCATCGTCAATAAGAAGGTCCAAGGGATACAGTAAACCCGAATTGAAGCATCGATTTCTAAAACTGGTCTCACAGGAAAGGCTTTAATCATAGAATGTAAGAAAAGTCAGTCCTCTTGGCCTTAAGTCGGCATTGTGCCTTTTGTATTTATTTCCGATGCTATTTCTGTGTTTCATCGTGAATGAGAACGTCCAAGAGATACAGTAAACCAGAAGTTAAGCATCGGAATCTAAAACTGGACTCACAGCAAAGGCTCAAAACACAGATACTAAGGAGAGCCCGTCTCCTTGTACTTAAGTCGGCATTGTGCCCCTTGTATTTATTTCCGATGAAATTCCTGCGTTTCATCGTCAATATGTAGGTCCAAGGGATACAGTAAACCTGAAGTGAAGCATCGGAATCTAAAAGTGGTCTCACACGAAAGGTTCAAAACAGAGACGGTAAGAAGAGTCAGTCTTCTTGTACATAAGTCGGCATTGTGCCTTTTGTATTTAATTCCGATTAATTTCAGTTTTTCATCGTCAATATAAAGGTCCAAGTGATACGGTAATTCTAAAGTGAAGCATCGGAATCTAAAACTGGTCTCACAGGAAGGGTTCAAAGCATAGACAGTAAGAAGAGTCAGAAAACTTGTACTTAAGTCGGCATTGTGCTTTTTCTATTTATTCCGATGCAATTTCTGTGTTTCGTCGTCAATAAGAAGGTCCAACTGATACAGTAAACCTGAAGTAAAGCAACGGAATCTAAAACCGGACTCACACAAATGGTTCAAAACATAGACAGTAAGAAGAGTCTGTCTTCTTGTACTTAAGTCAGCATTGTGCCTTTTGTATTTAATTCCGATGCAATTTCTGTGTTTCATCGTCATAAGAAGGTGTAAGAGATACAGAAAACCTGAAGTGAAGCATCGGAATCTAATACTGGTCTCACCGGTTAGTTTCAAAACATAGACAGTATGAACAGTCACTCTTCTTGTACTTAAGTCGCCATTGTGCCTTTTGTATTTAATTCCGATCCAATTTCTGTTTTTCATCGTCAATAAGAAGGTCCAAGGGATACAGTAAACCTGAAGTGAAGCATCGCAATCTAAAACTGGTTTCACAGGAAAGATTCAAAACGAAGACAGTAAGAATAGTCAGTCTTCTTGTACTTAAGTCGGCATTGTGCCATTTGTATTTAATTCCGATGAAATTTCTGTGTTTCGTCGTCAATAAGAAGGTCCAAGGGATACAATAAACCTGAAGTGAAGTATCGGATTCCAAAACCGGTCCCATAGGAAAGGTTCAAAACATAGACAGTAAGTGGAGCCAGCGTTCTTGTACTTAAGTCGGCATTGTGATTTTTGTATTTAATTGCGATGCAATTTCTGTGTTTCATCGTCAATATGAAGGTCAGAGGGATACAGTAAACCTGAAGTGAAAGATCGATATCTAAAAACTGGTCTCACGGGAAAGGCTCAAATCATAGAATGTAAGAAGAGTCAGTCCTCTTGTGCTTATGTCGGCTTTGTGCCTTTTGTATTTCATTCCGATGGAATTTCTGTGTTTCATCGTCTATAAGAAGGCCCAAGGGATACAGTGAACCTGAAGTGAAGCATCAGAATCTCAAATAGGTTTTGCAGGAAAGGTTCAAATCATAGACAGTATGAAGAGTCAGTCTTCTTGTACTTAAGTCGGCATTGTGCCTTTAGTATTTAATTCCGATGCAATTTCTGTGTTTCATCGTCAATAAGATTGTCCAAGGTATACAGTAAACCTGAAGTGAAGCATCGGAATCTAAAAGTGGTCTCACAGGATGGTTCAAAACATAGACAGTAAGAAGAGTCTGTCTTCTTGTACTTAAGTCGGCATTGTGCCTTTTGTATTTAATTCCGTTGCAATTTCTGTGTTTCATCGTCTATAAGAAGGTCAGAGGGATACAGTACACCAGAAGTGAAACATCGATATCTAAAACTGGTCTCACAGGAAAGGTTCAAAACATAGAGTGTAGGAAGAGTCAGTCTTCTTGTACTTAAGTCGGCATAGTGCCTTTTGTATTTATTTCCGATGCAATTTCTGTTTTTCATCGTCAATAAGTAGGTCCAAGTTATTCAGTAAACATATTGTGAAGCATCGGAATCTAAAACTGGTCTCACAGGAAATGTTCAAATCATACACAGTAAGAAGAGTCAGTCTTCTTGTACTTAAGTCGGCATTGTGCTTTTTGTATGTAATTCTGGTGCAATCTCTGTGTTTCATCGTCAATATGAAGGTCCAGTGGGTACAGTTAACCTGAAGTGAAGCATCGGAATCTAAAACTGGTCTCACAGGAAAGTTTCAAAACATAGGGAGTAGGAAGAGTCAGTCTTCTTGTACTTAAGTCGGCATTGTGCCTTTTGTTTTTAATTCCGATTTAATTTCTGTTTTTCATCGTCAATAAGAAGGTCCAAGAGATACAGTAAACCTGAAGTGAAGCATCGGATTCTAAAACTGGTCTCACAGGAAAGGTTCAAAACATAGACAGTAAGAAGAGTCAGTCTTTCTGTACTTGAGTCGGCATTGTGCCTTTTGTATTTAATTCCTATGCAATTTCAGTGTTTCATCGTCAATAAGAATAGTCTTCTAGTACTTATGTCGGAATTATGCCTTTTGTATTTATTTCCGTTGCAATTTCTGTTTTTCATGGTCAATAAGAAGGTCCAAGGTGTACAAAAATCATATAGTGAAGCATCGGAATCTAAAACTGGTCTCACAGGAAATGCTCAAATCATAGACAGTATGAAGAGTCAGTCTTCTTCTACTTAAGTCGGCATTGTGCCTTTTGTATTTAATTCTGGTGCAATTTCTGTGTTTCATCGTCAATTAGAAGTTGCAAGGGATTCAGTAAACCTGAAGTGAAGCATCGGAATCTAAAACTGGTCTCACAGGAAAGGTTCAAAACATAGGCAGTAAGAAGAGTCAGTCATCTTGTACTTAAGTCGGCATTGTTTCTTTTGTATATAATTCCAATGCAATTACTCTGATTCATCGTCAATAAGAGGATCCAAGGGATACAGTAAACCAGAATTGAAGCATCGATTTCTAAAACTGGTCTCACAGGAAAGGCTATAATCATAGAATGTAAGAAAAGGTAGTCCTCTTGGTCTTAAGTCGGCATTGTGCCTTTTGTATATAACTCAGATGGATTATCTGTGTTTCATCGTCAATAAGAAGGTCCAAGGGATACCTAAAACCTAAAGTGAAGCATCGATATCTAAAAATGGTCTCAGTGGAAAGGCGAAAATCATAGAATGTAAGAATTGTCAGTTCTCTTGTACCTAAGTTGGCATTGTGCATTTTCTATTTAATTCCGATGCAATTTCTGTGTTTCATCGTAAACAAGAAGGTCCAAGGTATACAGTAAACCTGAAGTGTAGCGTCGGAATCTGAAACTTGTCTCACAGGAAAGGTTCAGAACATAGACAGTAAGAAGAGTCAGTCTTCTTGTAATTAAGTCGCATTGTGCGTTTTGTACTCAATTCCGATGCAATTTCTGTGTTTCATCGTCAATAAGATTGTCCAAGGGATACAGTAAACCTGAAGTGCAGCATCAGAATCTGAAACTGATCTCAGAAGAAAGCTTCAAAACATAGACAGTAAGATGGATCTGTCTTCTTGTGCTTAAGTCGGCATTGTGCCTTTTGTATTTAATTCCGATGCTATTTCTGTGTTTCATCGTGAATGAGAACGTAAAAGAGATACAGTAAACCAGAAGTTAAGCATCGGAATCTAAAACTGGACTCACAGGAAAGGCTCAAAACACAGATACTAAGGAGAGCCCGTCTCCTTGTACTTAAGTCGGCATTGAGCCCCTTGTATTTATTTCCGATGAAATTTCTGCGTTTCATCGTCAATATGAAGGTCCAAGGGATACAGTAAACCTGAAGTGAAGCATCGGAATCTAAAAGTGGTCTCACAGGAAAGGTTCAAAATATAGGCAGTAAAAGCAGTCAGTCTTCTTGTACTTAAGTTTGCATTGTGCATTTTCTATTTAATTCCAATAAAATTTCTGTGTTTCATCGTCATACGGTGGGCAAAGGTATATAGTAAACCTGAAGTGAAGCATCGGAATCTAAAACTGGTCTCACAGGAAAGGTTCAAAACAGAGACAGTAAGAAGAGTCAGTCTTCTTGTACATAAGTCGGCATTGTGCCTTTTGTATTTAATTCCGATTAATTTCAGTTTTTCATCGTCAATAAGATGGTCCAAGGGATACAGTAAACCTGAAGTGAAGCATCGGATTCCAAAACCGGTCCCATAGGAAAGGTACAAAACATAGACAGTAAGTAGAGCCAGCGTTCTTGTACTTAAGTCAGCATTGTGATTTTTGTATTTAATTGCGATGCAATTTCTGTGTTTCATCGTCAATATGAAGGTCAGAGGGATACAGTAAACCTGAAGTGAAAGATCGATATCTAAAACTGGTCTCACGGGAAAGGCTCAAATCATAGAATGTAAGAAGAGTCAGTCCTCTTGTACTTATGTCGGCATTGTGCCTTTTGTATTTCATTCCGATGGAATTTCTGTGTTTCATCGTCTATAAGAAGGTCCAAGGGATACAGTGAACCTGAAGTGAAGCATCAGAATCTCAAAAAGGTTTTGCAGGAAAGATTCAAATCATAGACAGTAAGAAGAGTCAGTCTTCTTGTACTTAAGTCGGCATTGTGCCTTTAGTATTTAATTCCGATGCAATTTCTGTGTTTCATCGTCAATAAGATTGTCCAAGGTATACAGTAAACCTGAAGTGAAGCATCGGAATCTAAAAGTGGTCTCACAGGAATGGTTCAAAACATAGACAGTAAGAAGAGTTAGTCTTCTTGTACTTAAGTCGGCATTGTGCCTTTTGTATTTAATTCCGTTGCAATTTCTGTGTTTCATCGTCAATAAGAAGGTCAGAGGGATACAGTACATCAGAAGTGAAACATCGATATCTAAAACTGGTCTCACAGGAAAGGTTCAAAACATAGAGAGTAGGAAGAGTCAGTCTTCTTGTACTTAAGTCGGCATAGTGCCTTTTGTATTTATTTCCGATGCAATTTCTGTTTTTCATCGTCAATAAGTAGGTCCAAGGTATTCAGTAAACATATAGTGAAGCATCGGAATCTAAAACTGGTCTCACAGGAAATGTTCAAAACATACACAGTAAGAAGAGTCAGTCTTCTTGTACTTAAGTCGGCATTGTGCTTTTTGTATTTAATTCAGGTGCAATCTCTGTGTTTCATCGTCAATATGGAGGTCCAGTGGGTACAGTTAACCTGAAGTGAAGCAACGGAATCTAAAACTGGTCTCACAGGAAAGTTTCAAAACATAGGGAGTAGGAAGAGTCAGTCTTCTTGTACTTAAGTCGGCATTGTGCCTTTTGTTTTTAATTCCGATTTAATTTCTGTTTTTCATCGTCAATAAGAAGGTCCAAGAGATACAGTAAACCTGAAGTGAAGCATCGGAATCTAAAACTGGTCTCACAGGAAAGGTTCAAAACATAGACAGTAAGAAGAGTCAGTCTTTTTGTACTTAAGTCGGCATTGTGCCTTTTGTATTTAATTCCGATGCAATTTCTGTGTTTCGTTGTCAATAAGAAGGTCCAATGGATACAGTAAACCTGAAGTGAAGCTTCGGATTCTAAAACCGGTCCCACAGGAAAGTTTCAAAACATAGACAGTTTGAAAAGCCAGTGTTCTTGTACTTAGGTCGGCATTGTGCCTTTTGTATTTAATTCCGATGCAATTTCTGAGTTTCATCGTCAATAAGAAGGTCAGAGGGATAAAGTAAACCTGAAGTGAAACATCGATATCTAAAACTGGTCTGACAGGAAGGGCTCAAATCATAGAATGTAAGAAGAGTCAGTCCTCTTGTACTTAAGTCGGCATTGTGCCTTTTGTATTACATTCCGATGGAATTTCTGTGTTTCATCGTCTATAAGAAGGTCCAATGGATACAGTGAACCTAAAGGGAAGCATCGGAATCTCAAAATGGTCTCGCAGGAAAGGTTCAAATCATAGACAGTAAGAAGAGTCGGTATTCTTATACCTAAGTCAGCATGTGCCTTTTGTATTTATTTCCGATGCAATTTCTGCTTTTCCTCGTCAATAAGAAGGTCCAAGGTATACAGTAAACATATAGTTCAGCATCGGAATCTAAAACTGGTCTGACAGGAAATGTTCAAAACATACACAGTAAGAAGAGTCAGTCTTCTTGTACTTAACTCGGGATTGTGCTTTTTCTATTTCTTTCCGATGCAATTTCTGTGTTACGTCGTCAATAAGAAGGTCCAACGGATAGATTGAACCTGAAGTAAAGCATCGGAATCTAAAACCGGTCTCACACGAATGGTTCAAAGCATAGACAGAAAGAAGAGTCAGTCTTGTTGTACTTAAGTCAGCTTTGTGCCTTTTGTATTCAATTCCAATGCAATTTCAGTGTTTCATCGTCATAAGAAAGTCTAAGAGGTACAGAAAACCTGAAGTGAAGCACCGGAATCTAAAACTGGTCTCACCGGATAGTTTCAAAACATAGACAGTATGAAGAGTCACTCTTCTTGTACTTAAGTCACCATTGTGCCTTTAGTATTTATTTCCGATCCAATTTCTGTTTTTCATCGTCAATAAGATGGTCCAAGGGTTACAGTAAAACCTGAAGTGAAGCATCGGAATCTCAAAATGGTTTCGCCGGAATGGTTCAAATCATAGACAGTAAGAAGAGCCAGTCTTCTTGTACTTATGTCGGCATTGTGCCTTTTGTATTTATTTCCGATGCAATTTCTGTTTTTCATGGTCAATAAGAAGGTCCAAGGTATACAGTAAGCATATAGTGAAGCATCGGAATCTAAAACTGGTCTCACAGGAAATGCTCAAAACATAGACAGTATGACGAGTCAGTCTTCTTGTACTTAAGTCGGCATTGTGCCTTTTGTATTTAATTCTGGTGCAATTTCTGTGTTTCATCGTCAATAAGAACGTCGAATGGATACGGTTAACCTGAAGTGAAACATCGGAATCTAAAACTGGTCTCACAGGAAAGGTTCAAAACATAGAGAGTAGGAAGAGTCAGACTTCTTGTACTTAAGTCGGCATTGTGCTTTTTGTATTTAATTCCGATGCAATTTCTGTGTTTCATCTTCAATAAGAAGGTCCAAAATATACAGTAAACCTGAAGTGAAGCATCGGAATCTAAAACTGGTCTCACAGGAATGGTTCGAAAGATAGACTGTAAAAAGAGCCTGTTTTCTGGTACTTAAATCGGCATAGTGGCATTCCCGTTTAATTCCGATGCAATTTCTGTGTTTCGTCGTCAAAAAGAAGGTCCAAGGGATACAGTAAACCTAAAGGGAAGCATCGGATTCTAAAACCGGTCCCACAGGAAAGGTTCAAAACATAGACAGTAAGAAGAGCCAGTGCTCTTGTACTTCAGTCGGCATTGTGACTTTTGTATTTAATTCCGATGCATTTTCTGTGTTTTATAGTCAATAAGAAGGTCAGAGGGATACAGTAAACCTGAAGTGAAACATCGATATCTAAAACTGGTCTCACAGGAAAGGCTCAAATCATAGACAGTAAGAAGAGTCGGTCTTCTTATACCTAAGTCGGCATGTGCCTTTTGTATTTATTTCCGATGCAATTTCTGATTTTCCTCGTCAATAAGAAGGTCCAAGGTATACAGTAAACATATAGTGCAGCATCGGAATCTAAAACTGGTCTCACAGGAAATGTTCAAAACATACACAGTAAGAAGAGTCAGTCTTCTTGTACTTAACTCGGCATTGTGCTTTTTCTATTTCTTTCCGATGCAATTTCTGTGTTACGTCGTCAATAAGAGGGTCCAACGGGTACAGTAAACCTGAAGTAAAGCATCGGAATCTAAAACCGGTCTCACACGAATGGTTCAAAGCATAGACAGTAAGAAGAGTCAGTCTTGTTGTACTTAAGTCAGCTTTGTGCCTTTTGTATTTAATTCCGATGCAATTTCTGTGTTTCATCGTCATAAGAATGTCTAAGAGATACAGAAAACCTGAAGTGAAGCACCGGAATCTAAAACTGGTCTCACCGGATAGTTTCAAAACATAGACAGTATGAAGAGGCACTCTTCTTGTACTTAAGTCACCATCGTGCCTTTTGTATTTAATTCCGATCCAATTTCTGTTTTTCATGGTCAATAAGAAGGTCCAAGGTATACAGTATGCATATAGTGAAGCATCGGAATCTAAAACTGGTCTCACAGGAAATGCTCAAAACACAGACAGTATGACGAGTCAGTCTTCTTGTACTTAAGTCGGCATTGTGCCTTTTGTATTTAATTCTGGTGCAATTTCTGTGTTTCATCGTCAATAAGAAGGTCCAATGGATACAGTTAACCTGAAGTGAAGCATCGGAATCTAAAACTGGTCTCACAGGAAAGGTTCAAAACATAGAGAGTAGGAAGAGTCAGACTTCTTGTACTTAAGTCGGCATTGTGCTTTTTGTATTTAATTCCGATGCAATTTCTGTGTTTCATCTTCAATAAGAAGGTCCAAAGTATACAGTAAACCTGAAGTGAAGCATCGGAATCTAAAACTGGTCTCACAGGAATGGTTCGAAACATAGACTGTAAAAAGATTCTGTTTTCTTGTACTTAAATCGGAAAGTGGCATTCCCGTTTAATTCCGATGCAATTTCTGTGTTTCGTCGTCAAAAAGAAGGTCCAAGGAATACAGTAAACCTAAAGGGAAGCATCGGATTCTAAAACTGGTATCACAGGAAAGGTTCAAAACATAGACAGTAAGAAGAGCCAGTGTTCTTGTACTTCAGTCGGCATTGTGACTTTTGTATTTAATTCCGATGCATTTTCTGTTTTTTATCGTCAATAAGAAGGTCAGAGGGATACAGTAAACCTGAAGTGAAGCATCAGAATCTGAAACTGATCTCAGAAAAAAGCTTCAAAACATAGACAGTAAGAAGGATCTGTCTTCTTGTGCTTAAGTCGGCATTGTGCCTTTTGTATTTATTTCCGATGCTATTTCTGTGTTTCATCGTGAATGAGAACGTAAAAGAGATACAGTAAACCAGAAGTTAAGCATCGGAATCTAAAACTGGACTCACAGGAAAGGCTCAAAACACAGATACTAAGGAGAGCCCGTCTCCTTGTACTTAAGTCGGCATTGTGCCCTTGTATTTATTTCCGATGAAATTTCTGCGTTTCATCGTCAATATGAAGGTCCAAGGGATACAGTAAACCTGAAGTGAAGCATCGGAATCTAAAAGTGGTCTCACAGGAAAGGTTCAAACTATAGGCAGTAAAAGCAGTCAGTCTTCTTGTACTTAAGTTTGCATTGTGCATTTTCTATTTAATTCCAATACAATTTCTGTGTTTCATCGTCATACGGTGGGCAAAGGTATATAGTAAACCTGAAGTGAAGCATCGGAATCTAAAACTGGTCTCACAGGAAAGGTTCAAAACAGAGACAGTAAGAAGAGTCAGTCTTCTTGTACATAAGTCGGCATTGTGCCTTTTGTATTTAATTCCGATTAATTTCAGTTTTTCATCGTCAATAAGAAGGTCCAAGTGATACAGTAAACCTAAAGTGAAGCATCGGAATCTAAAACTGGTCTCACAGGAAGGGTTCAAAGCATAGACAGTAAGAAGAGTCAGTTAACTTGTACTTAAGTCGGCATTGTGCTTTTTCTATTTAATTCCGATGCAATTTCTGTATTTCTTCGTCAATAAGAAGGTCCAACTGATACAGTAAACCTGAAGTAAAGCAACGGAATCTAAAACCGGACTCACACGAATGGTTCAAAACATAGACAGTAAGAAGAGTCAGTCTTCTTGTACTTAAGTCAGCATTGTGCCTTTTGTATTTAATTCCGATGCAATTTCTGTGTTTCATCGTCATAAGAAGGTGTAAGAGATACAGAAAACCTGAAGTGAGGCATCGGAATCTAATACTGGTCTCACCGGTTAGTTTCAAAACATAGACAGTATGAAGAGTCACTCTTCTTGTACTTAAGTCGCCATTGTGCCTTTTGTATTTAATTCCGATCCAATTTCTGTTTTTCATCGTCAATAAGAAGGTCCAAGGGATACAGTAAACCTGAAGTGAAGCATCGCAATCTAAAACTGGTTTCACAGGAAAGGTTCAAAACGTAGACAGTTAGAATAGTCAGTCTTCTTGTACTTAAGTCGGCATTGTGCCTCTTGTATTTAATTCCGATGAAATTTCTGTGTTTCGTCGTCAATAAGAAGGTCCAAGGGATACAGTAAACCTGAAGTGAAGCATCGGATTCCAAAACCGGTCCCATAGGAAAGGTACAAAACATAGACAGTAAGTAGAGCCACCGTTCTTGTACTTAAGTCAGCATTGTGATTTTTGTATTTAATTGCGATGCAATTTCTGTGTTTCATCGTCAATACGAAGGTCAGAGGGATACAGTAAACCTGAAGTGTAAGATCGATATCTAAAACTGGTCTCACGGGAAAGGCTCAAATCATAGAATGTAAGAAGAGTCAGTCCTCTTGTATTTATGTCGGCATTGTGCCTTTTGTATTTCATTCCGATGGAATTTCCGTGTTTCATCGTCTATAAGAAGGTCCAAGGGATACAGTGAACCTGAAGTGAAGCATCAGAAACTCAAAATGGTTTTGCAGGAAAGATTCAAATCATAGACAGTAAGAAGAGTCAGTCTTCTTGTACTTAAGTGGCATTGTGCCTTTAGTATTTAATTCCGATGCTATTTCTGTGTTTCATCGTCAATAAGATTGTCCAAGGTATACAGTAAACCTGAAGTGAAGCATCTGAATCTAAAACTGGTCTCACAGGAAATGTTCAAAACATACACAGTAAGAAGAGTCAGTCTTCTTGTACTTAACTCGGCATTGTGCTTTTTGTATTTCTTTCCGATGCAATTTCTGTGTTACGTCGTCAATAAGAAGGTCCAACGGATACAGTAAACCTGAAGTAAAGCATCGGAATCTAAAACCGGTCTCACACGAATGGTTCAAAGCATAGACAGTAAGAAGAGTCAGTCTTGTTGTACTTAAGTCAGCTTTGTGCCTTTTGTATTTAATTCCGATGCAATTTCAGTGTTTCATCGTCATAAGAAAGTCTAAGAGATACAGAAAACCTGAAGTGAAGCACCGGAATCTAAAACTGGTCTCACCGGATAGTTTCAAAACATAGACAGTATGAAGAGTCACTCTTCTTGTACTTAAGTCACCATTGTGCCTTTAGTGTTTATTTCCGATCCAATTTCTGTTTTTCATCGTCAATAAGAAGGTCCAAGGGTTACAGTAAACCTGTAGTGAAGCATCGGAATCTCAAAATGGTCTCGCCGGAATGGTTCAAATCATAGACAGTAAGAAGTGCCAGTCTTCTTGTACTTATGTCGGCATTGCGCCTTTTGTATTTATTTCCGATGCAATTTCTGTTTTTCGGGGTCAATAAGAAGGTCCAAGGTATACAGTGAACATATAGTGAAGCATCGGAATCTAAAACTGGTCTCATAGGAAATGCTCAAAACATAGACAGTATGACGAGTCAGTCTTCTTGTACTTAAGTCGGCATTGTGCCTTTTGTATTTAATTCTGGTGCAATTTCTGTGTTTCATCGTCAATAAGAAGGTCCAATGGATACGGTTAACCTGAAGTGAAGCATCGGAATCTAAAACTGGTCTCACAGGAAAGGTTCAAAACATAGAGAGTAGGAAGAGTCAGACTTCTTGTACTTAAGTCGGCATTGTGCTTTTTGTATTTAATTCCGATGCAATTTCTGTGTTTCATCTTCAATATGAAGGTCCAAAGTATACAGTAAACCTGAAGTGAAGCATCGGAATCTAAAACTGGTCTCACAGGAATGGTTCGAAAGATAGACTGTAAAAAGAGCCTGTTTTCTGGTACTTAAATCGGCATAGTGGCATTCCCGTTTAATTCCGATGCAATTTCTGTGTTTCGTCGTCAAAAAGAAGGTCCAAGGGATACAGTAAACCTAAAGGGAAGCATCGGATTCTAAAACCGGTCCCACAGGAAAGGTTCAAAACGTAGACAGTAAGAAGAGCCAGTGTTCTTGTACTTCAGTCGGCATTGTGACTTTTGTATTTAATTCCGATGCATTTTCTGTGTTTTATCGTCAATAAGAAGGTCAGAGGGATACAGTAAACCTGAAGTGAAACATCGATATCTAAAACTGGTCTCACAGGAGAGTCTCAAATCATAGACAGTAAGAAGAGTCGGTCTTCTTATACCTAAGTCGGCATGTGCCTTTTGCATTTATTTCCGATGCAATTTCTGCTTTTCCTCGTCAATAAGAAGGTCCAAGGTATACAGTAAACATATAGTGCAGCATCGGAATCTAAAACTGGTCTCACAGGAAATGTTCAAAACATACACAGTAAGAAGAGTCAGTCTTCTTGTACTTAGCTCGGCATTGTGCTTTTTCATTTCTTTCCGATGCAATTTCTGTGTTACGTCGTCATTAAGAAGGTCCAACGGATACATTAAACCTGAAGTAAAGCATCGGAATCTAAAACCGGTCTCACACGAATGGTTCAAAGCATAGACAGTAAGAAGAGTCAGTCTTGTTGTACTTAAGTCAGCTTTGTGCCTTTTGTATTTAATTCAGATGCAATTTCTGTGTTTCATCGTCATAAGAAAGTCTAAGAGATACAGAGAACCTGAAGTGAAGCACCGGAATCTAAAACTGGTGTCACCGGATAGTTTCAAAACATAGACAGTATGAAGAGGCACTCTTCTTGTACTTAAGTCACCATTGTGCCTTTTGTATTTAATTCCGATCCAATTTCTGTTTTTCATGGTCAATAAGAAGGTCCAAGGTATACAGTAAGCATATAGTGAAGCATCGGAATCTACAACTGGTCTCACAGGAAGGGTTCAAAACATAGAGAGTTGGAAGAGTCAGACTTCTTGTACTTAAGTCGGCATTGTGCTTTTTGTATTTAATTCCGATGCAATTTCTGTGTTTCATCTTCAATAAGAAGGTCCAAAGTATACAGTAAACCTGAAGTGAAGCATCGGAATCTAAAACTGGTCTCACAGGAATGGTTCGAAACATAGACAGTAAGAAGAGTTAGTCTTCTTGTACTTAAGTCGGCATTGTGCCTTTTGTATTTAATTCCGTTGCAATTTCTGTGTTTCATCGTCAATAAGAAGGTCAGAGGGATACAGTACACCAGAAGTGAAACATCGATATCTAAAACTGGTCTCACAGGAAAGGTTCAAAACATAGAGAGTAGGAAGAGTCAGTCTTCTTGTACTTAAGTCGGCATAGTGCCTTTTGTATTTATTTCCGATGCAATTTCTGTTTTTCATCGCCAATAAGTAGGTCCAAGGTATTCAGTAAACATATAGTGAAGCATCGGAATCTAAAACTGGTCTCACAGGAAATGTTCAAAACATACACAGTCAGAAGAGTCAGTCTTCTTGTACTTAAGTCGGCATTGTGCTTTTTGTATTTAATTCAGGGGCAATCTCTGTGTTTCATCGTCAATATGAAGGTCCAGTGGGTACAGTTAACCTGAAGTGAAGCAACGGAATCTAAAACTGGTCTCACAGGAAAGTTTCAAAACATAGGGAGTAGGAAGAGTCAGTCTTCTTGTTCTTAAGTCGGCATTGTGCCTTTTGTTTTTAATTCCGATTTAATTTCTGTTTTTCATCGTCAATAAGAAGAACCAAGAGATACAGTAAACCTGAAGTGAAGCATCGGAATCTAAAACTGGTCTCACAGGAAAGGTTCAAAACATAGACAGTAAGAAGAGTCAGTCTTTTTGTACTTAAGTCGGCATTGTGCCTTTTGTATTTAATTCCGATGCAATTTCTGTGTTTCGTTGTCAATAAGAAGGTCCAATGGATACAGTAAACCTGAAGTGAAGCTTCGGATTCTAAAACCGGTCCCACAGGAAAGTTTCAAAACATAGACAGTAAGAAAAGCCAGTGTTCTTGTACTTAGGTCGGCATTGTGCCTTTTGTGTTTAATTCCGATGCAATTTCTGAGTTTCATCGTCAATAAGAAGGTCAGAGGGATAAAGTAAACCTGAAGTGAAACACGATATCTAAAACTGGTCTGACAGGAGGGGCTCAAATCATAGAATGTAAGAAGAGTCAGGCCTCTTGTACTTAAGTCGGCATTGTGCCTTTTGTATTACATTCCGATGGAATTTCTGTGTTTCATCGTCTATAAGAAGGTCCAAGGGATACAGTGAACCTAAAGGGAAGCATCGGAATCTCAAAATGGTCTCGCAGGAAAGGTTCAAATCATAGACAGTAAGAAGAGTCGGTCTTCTTATACCTATGTCAGCATGTGCCTTTTGTATTTATTTCCGATGCAATTTTTGCTTTTCCTCGTCAATGAGAAGGTCCAGGGTATACAGTAAACATATAGTGCAGCATCGGAATCTAAAACTGGTCTCACAGGAAATGTTCAAAACATACACAGTAAGAAGAGTCAGTCTTCTTGTACTTAGCTCGGCATTGTGCTTTTTCTATTTCTTTCCGATGCAATTTCTGTGTTACGTCGTCAATAAGAAGGTCCAACGGATACATTAAACCTGAAGTAAAGCATCGGAATCTAAAACCGGTCTCACACGAATGGTTCAAAGCATAGACAGTAAGAAGAGTCAGTCTTGTTGTACTTAAGTCAGCTTTGTGCCTTTTGTATTTAATTCCGATGCAATTTCTGTGTTTCATCGTCATAAGAAAGTCTAAGAGATACAGAGAACCTGAAGTGAAGCACCGGAATCTAAAACTGGTCTCACCGGATAGTTTCAAAACATAGACAGTATGAAGAGGCACTCTTCTTGTACTTAAGTCACCATTGTGCCTTTTGTATTTAATTTCGATCCAATTTCTGTTTTTCATGGTCAATAAGAAGGTCCAAGGTATACAGTAAGCATATAGTGAAGCATCGGAATCTACAACTGGTCTCACAGGAAATGCTCAAAACATAGACAGTATGACGAGTCAGTCTTCTTGTACTTAAGTCGGCATTGTGCCTTTTGTATTTAATTCTGGTGCAATTTCTGTGTTTCATCGTCAATAAGAAGGTCCAATGGATACAGTTAACCTGAAGTGAAGCATCGGAATCTAAAACTGGTCTGACAGGAAGGGTTCAAAACATAGAGAGTAGGAAGAGTCAGACTTCTTGTACTTAAGTCGGCATTGTGCTTTTTGTATTTAATTCCGATGCAATTTCTGTGTTTCATCTTCAATAAGAAGGTCCAAAGTATACAGTAAACCTGAAGTGAAGCATCGGAATCTAAAACTGGTCTCACAGGAATGGTTCGAAACATAGACTGTAAAAAGATTCTGTTTTCTTGTACTTAAACCGGCATAGTGGCATTCCCGTTTAATTCCGATGCAATTTCTGTGTTTCGTCGTCAAAAAGAAGGTCCAAGGGATACAGTAAACCTAAAGGGAAGCATCGGATTCTAAAACCGGTATCACAGGAAAGGTTCAAAACATAGACAGTAAGAAGAGCCAGTGTTCTTGTACTTCAGTCGGCATTGTGACTTTTGTATTTAATTCCGATGCATTTTCTGTGTTTTATCGTCAATAAGAAGGTCAGAGGGATACAGTAAACCTGAAGTGAAACATCGATATCTAAAACTGGACTCACAGGAAAGGCTCAAATCATAGAATCTAAGAAGAGTCAGTTCTCTTGTACTTAAGTCGGCATTGTGCCTTTTGTTTCTCATTCCGATGGAACTTCTGTGTTTCATCGTCTATAAGAAGGTCCATGGGATACAGTGAACCTGAAGTGAAGCATCGGAATCTCAAAATGGTCTCGCAGGAATGGTTCATATCATAGACAGTAAGAAGAGCCAGTCTTCTTGTACTTATGTCGGAATTGTGCCTTTTGTATTTATTTCCGTTGCAATTTCTGTTTTTCATGGTCAATAAGAAGGTCCAAGGTGTACAAAAAGCATGTAGTGAAGCATCGGAATCTAAAACTGGTCTCACAGGAAATGCTCAAATCATAGACAGTATGAAGAGTCAGTCTTCTTGTACTTAAGTCGGCATTGTGCCTTTTGTATACAATTCTGGTGCAATTTCTGTGTTTCATCGTCAATTAAAAGGTACAAGGGATTCAGTAAACCTGAAGTGAAGCATCGGAATCTAAAACTAATCTCACAGGAAAGTTTCAAATCATAGACAGTAAGAAGAGTCAGTTTACTTGTACTTACGTCAGCATTGTGCTTTTTCTATTTAATTCCGATGCAATTTCTGTGTTTCATCGTCAATACGAAGGTCCAACGGATACAGTAAACGTGAAGTAAAGCATCGGAATCTAAAACCAGTCTCACACGAATGGTTCAAAACATAGACAGTAAGAAGGGTCAGTCTCCTTGTACTTCAGTCAGCATTGTGCCTTTTGTATTTAATTCCGATGCAATTTCTGTGTTTCATCGTCAATAAGAAGGTCCAATGGATACAGGTAACCTGAAGAGATGCATCGGAATCTAAAACTGGTCTCACAGAAAGGTTCGAAACATAGACAGTAAGAAGAGTCAGTCTTCTTGTACTTAAGTGGGCATCGTGCCTATTGTGTTTAATTCCGATGCAAATTCTGTGTTTCATCTTCAATAAGAAGTTCCAAGGTATACAGTAAATCTGAAGTGAAGCATCGGAATCTAAAACTGGTCTCACAGGAATGGTTCAAACATAGACTATAAGAAGAGTCTGTTTTCCTGTGCTTATATCGGCTTAGTGGCTTTCCCATTTAATTCCGATGCAATTTCTGTGTTTCGTCGTCAATACGAAGGTCCAAGGGATACAGTAAACCTAAAGTGAAGCATCGGATTCTAAAACCGGTCCCACAGGAAAGGTTCAACACATAGACAGTAAGAAGAGCCAGTGTTCTTGTACTTAAGTCGGCATTTTGCCTTTTGTATTTAATTCCGATGCATTTTCTGTGTTTCATCGTCAATAAGAAGGTCAGAGGGATACAGTAAACCTAACGTGAAACATCGATATCTAAAACTGGTCTCACAGGAAAGGCTCAAATCATAAAATCTAAGAAGAGTCAGTTCTCTTGTACTTAAGTCGGCATTGTGCCTTTTGTATTTCATTCCGATGGAATTTCTGTGTTTCATCGGCTATAAGAAGGTCCAAGGGATACAGTGAACCTGAAGTGAAGCATCGGAATATTAAAAAGGTCTCGATGGAATGGTTCAAGTCATAGACAGTAAGAAGAGCCAGTCTTCTTGTACTTAAGTCGGAATTGTGCCTTTTGTATTTATTTCCGATGCAATTTCTGTTTTTCATGGTCAATAAGAAGGTCCAAGGTGTACAAAAAGCATATAGTGAAGCATCGGAATCTAAAACTGGTCTCACAGGAAATGCTCAAAACATAGACAGTATGAAGAGTCAGTCTTCTTGTACTTAAGTCGGCATTGTGCCTTTTGTATTTAACTCTGGTGCAATTTCTGTGTTTCATCGTTAATTAGAAGGTACAAGGGATTCAGTAAACCTGAAGTAAAGCATCGGAATCTAAAACTGGTCTCACAGGAAAGGTTCAAAGCATAGACAGTAAGAAGAGTCAGTTTACTTGTACTTAAGTCGGCATTGTGCTTTTTCTATTTAATTCCGATGCAATTTCTGTGTTTCTTCGTCAATAAGAAGGTCCAACGGATACAGTAAACCTGAAGTAAAGCATCGGAATCTGAAACCGGTCTCACACGAATGGTTCAAAACATAGACAGTAAGAAGGGTCAGTCTTCTTGTACTTAAGTCGGCATTGTGCCTGTTGTATTTAATTCCGATGCAATTTGTGTGTTTCATAGTCAATAAGAAGGTCCAAGGGATACAGTAAACCTGAAGTGAAGCATCGATATCTGAAACTGGTCTCACAGGAAAGGCTCAAATCATAGAATGTAAGTAGAGTCAGTCTTCTTGTACTTAAGTCGGCATTGTGCCATTTGTATTTAATTCCGATCCAATTTCTGTGTTTCATCGTCAGTAAGAGGGTCAGAGACATACAGTAAGCATATAGTGTAGCATCGGAATCTAAAATTGGTCTCAAAAGAAATGTTGAAAACATAGTCAGTAAGATGAGTCAGTCTTCTTTTACTTAAGTCGGCATTGTGCCTTTTGTATTTAATTCCGATGCAATTTCTGTGTTTCATCGTCAATAAGAAGGTCCAAGGGATACAGTAAATCTGAAGTGAAACATCGGAATCTAAAACTGGTCTCACAGGAGAGGCTTAAAACATAGACAGTAAGAAGAGTGAGTCTTCTTGTACTTAAGTCATCATTGTGCCTTTTGTATTTATTTCCGATGCAATTTGTGTGTTTCATCGTCAATAAGAAGGTCAGAGGGATACAGTAATCCTGAAGTTAACCATCGATATCTAAAATTGGTCTCAGAGGAAAGGCTCAAATCATATAATGTAAGATGAGTCAGTACTCTTGTACTTAAGTTATCATTGTGCCTTTTCTACTTAATTCCGATGCAATTTCTGTATTTCATCGTAAATAAGTAAGTGCAAGGGATACAGTTAACCTGAAGTGAAGCATCGTAATCTAAAACAGGTCTCACAGGAAAGGTTCAAAACATAGACAGTAAGAAGAGTCAGTAATCTTGTACTTAAGTCGGCATTGTGCCTTTTGTATTTAATTCCGATGCAATTTCTGTGTTTCATCGTCAATAAGAAGGTCTGAGGGATACAGTAAACGTGAAGTGAAGCATCGAAATCTAAAACTGGTCTCACAGGAAAGGTTCAAAACATAGACAGTAAGAAGAGCCAGTCTTCTTGTACTTAAGTCGGCATTGTGCCTATTGTATTTAATTCCGATGCAATTTCTGTGTTTCATCGTCAATAAGAACGTCCAAGGGATACAGTAAACATATAGTGAAGCATCGGAATCTAAAACTGGTCTCACAGGAAATGTTCAAAACATAGCCAGTAAGATGAGTCAGTCTTCTTGTACTTAAGTAGGCATTGTGCCTTTTGTATTTAATTTCGATACAATTTCTGTGTTTCATCGTCAATGAGAAGGTCCGAGGCATACAGTAAACTAGAAATGAAGCATCGGAATCTAAAACTGGTCTCACAGGAAAGGTTCAAAACATAGACAGTAAGAAGAGTCATTTTTCTTGTACTTAAGTCGGCATTGTGCCTTTTGTATTTAGTTCCGATTCAATTTCTGTGTTTCATCGTCAATAAGAAGATCAAAGGGATACTGTAAACCTGAAGTAAAGCATCGGATTCTAAAACCCGTCTCACAGGAATGGTGCAAACATAGACAGTAAGAAGAGCCGGTCTTCTTGTACTTGAGTCGGCATTGTGCCTTTTGTATTTATCTCCGATGCAATTTCTGTGTTTCATCGTCAATGAGGTCAGAGGTATACAGTAAACCTGAAGAGAGGCATCGATATCTAAAACCGGTCTCACAGGAAAGGCTCAAATCTTAGAATGTAAGAAGAGTCAGTCATCTTGTTTTTAAGTCGGCATGTGCCTTTTGTATTTCATTCCGATGCAATTTCTGTGTTTCATCGTCAATAAGAAGGTCCAAGGGATACAGTAAACCTGAAGTGAAGCTTCGGAATCCAAAACTGGTATCGCAGGAAAGGATCAAATCATAGACAGTAAGAAGCCTCAGTCTTCTTGTACTTAAGTCGGAATTGTGCCTTTTGTATTTAATTCCGATGCAATTTCAGTGTTTCATCGTCAATAAGAAGGTCCAAGGAATACAGTAAGCATGTAGTTAAGCGTCGGAACATAAAACATGTCTCCAGGAAAGGTTCAAAACATAGACCGTGAGAAGAGTCAGTCTTCTTGTACTTAAGTCGGCATTGTGCCTTTTGTATTTAATTCCGATGCAATTTCTATGTTTCATCGTCGATAAGAAGGTCCAAGGGATACAGTAAACCTGAAGTGAAGCATCGGAATCTAAAACATGTCTCGCAGGAAAGGTTCAAAACACAGACAGTAAGAAGGGTCAGTTTTCCTGTACTTAAGTCGGCATTGTGCCTTTTGTATTCAATTCCGATGCAATTTCAGTGTTTCATCGTCAATAAGAAGTTCCACGGAATACAGTAAACATGTAGTGAAGGATCGGAAACTAAAACTGGTCTCTCAGGAAATGTTCAAAGATAGTCAGTAAGAAGAGTCAGTCTAATTGTGCTTAAGTCTTCATTGTGCATTTTGTATTAAATTCCGATGCAATATCTGTGTTTCATTGTCATAAAAAAGGTCCAAGTGATATAGTAAACATATTGTGAAGCATCGGAATCTAAAACTGGACTCACAGGATAGGCTCAAATCATAGACAGTAAGAAGAGTCAGTTTTCTTGTACCTAAGTCGGCATTGTGCCTTATGTAGTTATTTTCGATGCAATTTCTGTGTTTCATCGTCAATAAGAAGGTCAGAGGGACACAGTAAACCAGAAGTGAAGCATCGGAATCCAAAACTGGTCTCACAGGAAAGGCTCAAATCATAGACAGTAAGAAGAGTCAGTCTTCTTGTACTTAAGTCGGCATTGTGCCTTTTGTATTAAATTCCGATGCAATTTCTGTGTTTCGTCGTCAATAAGAAGGTCCAAGGGATACAGCAAACCTGAAGTGAAGCATCGCAATCTAAAACCGGTCCAACAGGAAAGGGTCAAATCATAGTCAGTAAGAAGGGCAAGTCTTCTAGTACTTGAGTCGGCATTGTACCTTTTGTATTTAATTCCGATGCAATTTCTGTGTTTCATCGTCAATAAGAAGGTCAGAGGGATACAGTAAACGTGAAGTGAAGCATCGGAATCAATAACTAGTGTCACAGGAATGGATTAAAACATAGACAGTAAGAAGAGTCAGACTTCTTGTATTTAAGTCGGCATTGTACCTTTTCTATTTAATTCCGATGCAATTTATGTGTTTCGTCGTCAATAAGATGGTACAAGGGATACAGTAAACCTGAAGTCAAGCATCGGAATCTAAAACCGGTCTTACAGGTAAGTTTCAAAAAAATAGACAGTTTTAAGATCCAGTCATCTTGTACTTGAGTCGGCATTGTGCATTTTGTATTTAATTCCGATGCAATTTCTGTGTTTCATCGTCAATAAGATGGTCAGAGGGATACAATATACCTGAAGTGAAACATCGATATCTAAAACTGGTCTCACAGGAAAGGCTAAAATCATAGAATGTAAGAAGAGTCAGTCTTCTTGTACTTAAGTCGGCATTGTGCCTTTTGTATTTAATTCCGATGCAATTTGTGTGTTTCGTAGTCAATAAGAAGGTCCAAGGGATACAGTAAACCTGAAGTGAAGCATCGATATCTGAAACTGGTCTCACAGGAAAGGCTCAAATCATAGAATGTAAGTAGAGTCAGTCTTCTTGTACTTAAGTCGGCATTGTGCCATTTGTATTTAATTCCGATCCAATTTCTGTGTTTCATCGTCAGTAAGAGGGTCAGAGACATACAGTAAGCATATAGTGTAGCATCGGAATCTAAAACTGGTCTCAAAGGAAATGTTGAAAACATAGTCAGTAAGATGAGTCAGTCTTCTTGTACTTAAGTAGGCATTGTGCCTTTTGTAGTTAATTCCGATGCAATTTCTCTTTTTCATTGCCAATATGAAGGTCCAAGGGATACAGTAAACCTGAAGTGAAACATCGGAATCTAAAACTGGTCTCACAGGAGAGGCTTAAAACACAGACAGTAAGAAGAGTGAGTCTTCTTGTACTTAAGTCATCATTGTGCCTTTTGTATTTATTTCCGATGCAATTTGTGTGTTTCATCGTCAATAAGAAGGTCAGAGGGATACAGTAATCCTGAAGTTAACCATCGATATCTAAAATTGGTCTCAGAGGAAAGGCTCAAATCATATAATGTAAGATGAGTCAGTACTCTTGTACTTAAGTTGGCATTGTGCCTTTTCTATTTAATTCCGATGCAATTTCTGTATTTCATCGTAAATAAGTAAGTGCAAGGGATACAGTTAACCTGAAGTGAAGCATCGTAATCTAAAACAGGTCTCACAGGACAGATTCAAAACATAGACAGTAAGAAGAGTCAGTAATCCTGTACTTAAGTCGGCATTGTGCCTTTTGTATTTAATTCCGATGCAATTTCTGTGTTTCATCGTCAATAAGAAGGTCTGAGGGATACAGTAAACGTGAAGTGAAGCATCGGAATCCAAAACTGGTCTCACAGGAAAGGTTCAAAACATAGACAGTGAGAAGAGCCAGACTTCTTGTACTTAAGTCGGCATTGTGCCTATTGTATTTAATTCCGATGCAATTTCTGTGTTTCATCGTCAATAAGAAAGTCCAAGGGATACAGTAAACATATAGTGAAGCATCGGAATCTAAAACTGGTCTCACAGGAAATGTTCAAACGTAGCCAGTACGATGAGTCAGTCTTCTTGTACTTAAGTCGGCATTGTGCCTTTTGTATTTAATTTCGATACAATTTCTGTGTTTCATCGTCAATGAGAAGGTCCGAGGCATACAGTAAACCAGAAATGAAGCATCGGAATCTAAAACTGGTCTCACAGGAAAGGTTCAAAACATAGACAGTAAGAAGAGTCATTTCTCTTGTACTTAAGTCGGCATTGTGCCTTTTGTATTTAGTTCCGATTCAATTTCTGTGTTTCATCGTCAATAAGAAGATCAAAGGGATACTGTAAACCTGAAGTAAAGCATCGGATTCTAAAACCCGTCTCACAGGAATGGTTCAAAACATAGACAGGAAGAAGAGCCGGTCTTCTTGTACTTGAGTCGGCATTGTGCCTTTTGTATTTATCTCCGATGCAATTTCTGTGTTTCATCGTCAATGAGGTCAGAGGTATACAGTAAACCTGAAGAGAGGCATCGATATCTAAAACCATTCTCACAGGAAAGGCTCAAATCATAGAATGTAAGAAGAGTCAGTCATCTTGTTTTTAAGTCGGCATGTGCCTTTTGTATTTCATTCCGATGCAATTTCTGTGTTTCATCGTCAATAAGAAGGTCCAAGGGATACAGTAAACCTGAAGTGAAGCTTCGGAATCCAAAATGGTATCGCAGGAAAGGATCAAATCGTAGACAATAAGAAGCCTCAGTCTTCTTGTACTTAAGTCGGAATTGTGCCTTTTGTATTTAATTCCGATGCAATTTCAGTGTTTCATCGTCAATAAGAAGGTCCAAGGAATACAGTAAACATGTAGTTAAGCGTCGGAACATAAAACATGTCTCCAGGAAAGGTTCAAAACATAGACCGTGAGAAGAGTCAGTCTTCTTGTACTTAAGTCGGCTTTGTGCCTTTTGTATTTAATTCCGATGCAATTTCTGTGTTTCATCGTCGATAAGAAGGTCCAAGGGATACAGTAAACCTGAAGTGAAGCATCGGAATCTAAAACATGTCTCGCAGGAAAGGTTCAAAACACAGACAGTAAGAAGGGTCAGTTTTCCTGTACTTAAGTCGACATTGTGCCTTTTGTAATTAATTCCGATGCAATTTCAGTGTTTCACCGTCAATAAGAAGTTCCACGGAATACAGTAAACATGTAGTGAAGGATCGTAAACTAAAACTGGTCTCTCAGGAAATGTTCAAAGATAGTCAGTAAGAAGAGTCAGTCTAATTGTGCTTAAGTCTTCATTGTGCATTTTGTATTAAATTCCGATGCAATATCTGTGTTTCATTGTCATAAAGAAGGTCCAAGGGATATAGTAAACATATTGTGAAGCATCGGAATCTAAAACTGGTCTCACACGATAGGCTCAAATCATAGACAGTAAGAAGAGTCAGTTTTCTTGTACATAAGTCGGCATTGTGCCCTATGTAGTTATTTTCGATGCAATTTCTGTGTTTCATCGTCAATAAGAAGGTCAGAGGGATACAGTAAACCAGAAGTGAAGCATCGGAATCCAAAACTGGTCACACAGGAAAGGCTCAAATCATAGACAGTAAGAAGAGTCAGTCTTCTTGTACTTAAGTCGGCATTGTGTCTTTTGTATTAAATTCCGATGCAATTTCTGTGTTTCGTCGTCAATAAGAAGGTCCAAGGGATACAGCAAACCTGAAGTGAAGCATCGCAATCTAAAACCGGTCTAACAGGAAAGGTTCAAATCATAGTCTGTAAGAAGGGCAAGTCTTCTAGTACTTGAGTCGGCATTGTACCTTTTGTATTTAATTCCGATGCAATTTCTGTGTTTCATCGTCAATAAGAAGGTCAGAGGGATACAGTAAACGTGAAGTGAAGCATCGGAATCAATAACTAGTGTCACAGGAATGGATCAAAAGATAGACAGTAAGAAGAGTCAGACTTCTTGTATTTAAGTCGGCATTGTACCTTTTCTATTTAATTCCGATGCAATTTATGTGTTTCGTCGTCAATAAGATGGTACAAGGGATACAGTAAACCTGAAGTCAAGCATCGGAATCTAAAACCGGTCTCACAGGTAAGTTTCAAAACATAGACAGTTTTAAGATCCAGTCTTCTTGTACTTGAGTCGGCATTGTGCATTTTGTATTTAATTCCGATGCAATTTCTGTGTTTCATCGTCAATAAGAAGGTCAGAGGGATACAGTAAACCTGAAGTGAAGCATCGGAATCTAAAACTGGTCTCACAGGAAAGGTTCAAAACATAGACAGTAAGAAGAGTCATTTCTCTTGTACTTAAGTCGGCATTGTGCCTTTTGTATTTAGTTCCGATTCAATTTCTGTGTTTCATCGTCAATAAGAAGATCAAAGGGATACTGTAAACCTGAAGTAAAGCATCGGATTCTAAAACCCGTCTCACAGGAATGGTTCAAAACATAGACAGTAAGAAGAGCCGGTCTTCTTGTACTTGAGTCTGCATTGTGCCTTTTGTATTTATCTCCGATGCAATTTCTGTGTTTCATCGTCAATGAGGTCAGAGGTATACAGTAAACCTGAAGAGAGGCATCGATATCTAAAACCGGTCTCACAGGAAAGGCTCAAATCATAGAATGTAAGAAGAGTCAGTCATCTTGTTTTTAAGTCGGCATGTGCCTTTTGTATTTCATTCCGATGCAATTTCTGTGTTTCATCGTCAATAAGAAGGTCCAAGGGATACAGTAAACCTGAAGTGAAGCTTCGGGATCCAAAATGGTATCGCAGGAAAGGATCAAATCGTAGACAATAAGAAGCCTCAGTCTTCTTGTACTTAAGTCGGAATTGTGCCTTTTGTATTTAATTCCGATGCAATTTCAGTGTTTCATCGTCAATAAGAAGGTCCAAGGAATACAGTAAACATGTAGTTAAGCGTCGGAACATAAAACATGTCTCCAGGAAAGGTTCAAAACATAGACCGTGAGAAGAGTCAGTCTTCTTGTACTTAAGTCGGCTTTGTGCCTTTTGTATTTAATTCCGATGCAATTTCTGTGTTTCATCGTCGATAAGAAGGTCCAAGGGATACAGTAAACCTGAAGTGAAGCATCGGAATCTAAAACATGTCTCGCAGGAAAGGTTCAAAACACAGACAGTAAGAAGGGTCAGTTTTCCTGTACTTAAGTCGACATTGTGCCTTTTGTAATTAATTCCGATGCAATTTCAGTGTTTCACCGTCAATAAGAAGTTCCACGGAATACAGTAAACATGTAGTGAAGGATCGTAATCTAAAACTGGTCTCTCAGGAAATGTTCAAAGATAGTCAGTAAGAAGAGTCAGTCTAATTGTGCTTAAGTCTTCATTGTGCATTTTGTATTAAATTCCGATGCAATATCTGTGTTTCATTGTCATAAAGAAGGTCCAAGGGATATAGTAAACATATTGTGAAGCATCGGAATCTAAAACTGGTCTCACACGATAGGCTCAAATCATAGACAGTAAGAAGAGTCAGTTTTCTTGTACATAAGTCGGCATTGTGCCTTATGTAGTTATTTTCGATGCAATTTCTGTGTTTCATCGTCAATAAGAAGGTCAGAGGGATACAGTAAACCAGAAGTGAAGCATCGGAATCCAAAACTGGTCACACAGGAAAGGCTCAAATCATAGACAGTAAGAAGAGTCAGTCTTCTTGTACTTAAGTCGGCATTGTGTCTTTTGTATTAAATTCCGATGCAATTTCTGTGTTTCGTCGTCAATAAGAAGGTCCAAGGGATACAGCAAACCTGAAGTGAAGCATCGCAATCTAAAACCGGTCTAACAGGAAAGGTTCAAATCATAGTCAGTAAGAAGGGCAAGTCTTCTAGTACTTGAGTCGGCATTGTACCTTTTGTATTTAATTCCGATGCAATTTCTGTGTTTCATCGTCAATAAGAAGGTCAGAGGGATACAGTAAACGTGAAGTGAAGCATCGGAATCAATAACTAGTGTCACAGGAATGGATCAAAAGATAGACAGTAAGAAGAGTCAGACTTCTTGTATTTAAGTCGGCATTGTACCTTTTCTATTTAATTCCGATGCAATTTATGTGTTTCGTCGTCAATAAGATGGTACAAGGGATACAGTAAACCTGAAGTCAAGCATCGGAATCTAAAACCGGTCTCACAGGTAAGTTTCAAAACATAGACAGTTTTAAGATCCAGTCTTCTTGTACTTGAGTCGGCATTGTGCATTTTGTATTTAATTCCGATGCAATTTCTGTGTTTCATCGTCAATAAGAAGGTCAGAGGGATACAGTAAACCTGAAGTGAAGCATCGGAATCTAAAACTGGTCTCACAGGAAAGGTTCAAAACATAGACAGTAAGAAGAGTCAGTTATCTTGTACTTAAGTCGACATTGTGCCTTTTGTATTTAATTCCGATGCAATATCTGTGTTTCATCGTCAATAATAAGGTCTGAGGGATACAGTAAACGTGAAGTGAGGCATCGGAATCTAAAACTGGTCTCACAGGAAAGGTTCAAAACATAGACAGTAAGAAGAGCCAGTCTTCTTGTACTTAAGTCGGCATTGTGCCTATTGTATTTAATTCCGATGCAATATCTGTGTTTCATCGTCAATAAGGAAGTCCAAGGGATACAGTAAACATATAGTGAAGCATCGGAATCAAAAACTGGTCTCACAGGAAATGTTCAAAACTTAGCCAGTAAGATGAGTCAGTCTTCTTGTACTTAAGTCTGCATTGTGCCTTTTGTATTTAATTTCGATACAATTTCTGTGTTTCATCGTCAATGAGAAGGTCCGAGGCATACAGTAAACCAGAAATGAAGCATCGGAATCTAAAACTGGTCTCACAGGAAAGTTTCAAAAACATAGACAGTAAGAAGAGTCATTTTTCTTGTACTTAAGTCGGCATTGTGCCTTTTGTATTTAGTTCCGATTCAATTTCTGTGTTTCATCGTCAATAAGAAGATCAAAGGGTTACTGTAAACCTGAAGTAAAGCATCGGAATCTAAAACCCGTCTCACAGGAATGGTTCAAAACATAGACAGTAAGAAGAGCCAGTCTTCTTGTACTTGAGTCGGCATTGTGCCTTTTGTATATATCTCCGATGCAATTTCTGTGTTTCATCGTCAATGAGGTCAGAGGTATACAGTAAAGCTGAAGAGAGGCATCGATATCTAAAACCGGTCTCACAGGAAAGGCTCAAATCATAGAATGTAAGAAGAGTCAGTCATCTTGTTTTAAGTCGGCATTGTGCCTTTTGTATTTCATTCCGATGCAATTTCTGTGTTTCATCGTCAATAAGAAGGTCCAAGGGATACAGTAAACCTGAAGTGAAGCATCGGAATCCAAAACTGGTATCGCAGGAAAGGATCAAATCATAGACAGTAAGAAGCCTCAGTCTTCTTGTACTTAAGTCGGAATTGTGCCTTTTGTATTTAATTCCGATGCAAATTCAGTGTTTCATCGTCAATAAGAAGGTCCAAGGAATACAGTAAACATGTAGTTAAGCGTCGGAACATAAAACATGTCTCCAGGAAAGGTTCAAAACATAGACCGTGAGAAGAGTCAGTCTTCTTGTACTTAAGTCGGCTTTGTGCCTTTTGTATTTAATTCCGATGCATTTTCTGTGTTTCATCGTCAATAAGAAGGTCCAAGGGATACAGTAAACATGTAGTGAAGCATCGGAAACTAAAACTGGTCTCTCAGGAAATGTTCAAAGATAGTCAATAAGAAGAGTCAGTCTAATTGTGCTTAAGTCTTCATTGTGCATTTTGTATTTAATTCCGATGCAATATCTGTGTTTCATTGACATAAAGAAGGTCCAAGGGATATAGTAAACATATTGTGAAGCATCGGAATCTAAAACTGGTCTCACACGATAGGCTCAAATCATAGACAGTAAGAAGAGTCAGTTTTCTTGTACCTAAGTCGGCATTGTGCCTTTTGTAGTTATTTTCGATGCAATTTCTGTGTTTCATCGTCAATAAGAAGGTCAGAAGGTTACAGTAAACCAGAAGTGAAGCATCGGAATCCAAAACTGGTCTCACAGGAAAGGCTCAAATCATAGACAGTAAGAAGAGTCAGTCTTCTTGCACTTAAGTCGGCATTGTGCCTTTTGTATTAAATTCCGATGCTATTTCTGTGTTTCGTCGTCAAAAAGAAGGTCCAAGGGATACAGCAAACCTGAAGTGAAGCATCGCAATCTAAAACCGGTCTAACAGGAAAGGTTCAAATCATAGTCAGTAAGAAGGGCAAGTCTTCTAGTACTTGAGTCGGCATTGCACCTTTTGTATTTAATTCCGATTCATATTCTGTGTTTCATCGTCAATAAGAAGGTCAGAGGGATACAGTAAACGTGAAGTGAAGCATCGGAGTCAATAACTAGTGTCACAGGAATGGATCAAAACATAGACAGTAAGAAGAGTCAGAC
This sequence comes from Schistocerca serialis cubense, assembly GCF_023864345.2. NCBI lineage: Eukaryota > Metazoa > Arthropoda > Insecta > Orthoptera > Acrididae > Schistocerca > Schistocerca serialis. The sequence continues at coordinate 33,652,754 of NW_026047583.1, read as the reverse complement.
TTCTTGTATTTAAGTCGGCATTGTACCTTTTCTATTTAATTCCGATGCAATTTATGTGTTTCGTCGTCAATAAGATGGTACAAGGGATACAGTAAACCTGAAGTCAAGCATCAGAATCTAAAACCGGTCTCACAGGTAAGTTTCAAAACATAGACAGTTTTAAGATCCAGTCTGCTTGTACTTGAGTCGGCATTTTGCATTTTGTATTTAATTCCGATGCAATTTCTGTGTTTCATCGTCAATAAGAAGGTCAGAGGGATACAGTAAACCTGAAGTGAAGCATCGGAATCTAAAACTGGTCTCACAAGAAAGGTTCAAACATAGACAGTAGCAAGAGCCAGTCTTCTTGTACTTATGTCGGCATTGTGCCTTTTGTATCTAATTCCGATGCAATTTCTGTGTTTTATCGTCAATAGGAAGGTCAGAAGGATACAGTAAACATCAAGTGAAGCATCGGAATCTAAAACCGGTCTCACAGGGAAGGTTCAAAACATAGACAGTGAGAAGAGCCAGTCTTCTTGTACTTGAGTCGGCATTGTGCCTTTTGTATTTATTTCCGATGCAATTTCTGTGATTCATCGTCAATAAGAAGGTCCAAGGGATGTAGTAGACATATAGTGAAGCATCGGAATCTAAAACTGATCTCGCAGGAAAGGATCAACTCATAGACAGTAAGAAGACTCAGTCTTGTTGTACTTAAATCGTCATTGTGCATTTTGTATTTAATTCCGATGCAATTTCTGTGTTTCATCAGCTATAAGAAGGTCCATGGTATACAGTAAACATATAGTGAAGCATCGGATTCTAAAATTGGTCTTACAGGAAATGTTCAAAGCATAGTCAGTAAGAAGAGTCAGACTTCTTGTACTTAAGTCGGCATTGTGCCTTTTGTATTTAATCCAATGCAATTTCTGTGTTTTATCGTCAATAAGAAGGTCCAAGGGATACAGTAAACCTGAAGTGAAGCATCGGAATCTAAAAATGGTCTCACAGGAATAATTCAAAACATAGACAGAAAGAAGAGTCAGTCTTTCTTGTACTAAAGTCGGCATTGTGCCTTTTCTATTTAATTCCGATGCAATTTATGTATTTCGTCGTCAATAAGAAGGTCCAAGGGATACAGTCAAAGTGAAGTGCAGCATCGGAATCTAAAACCGGTCTCACTGGAAAGGTTCAAAACATAGACAGTAACAAGAGCCAGTCTTGTTGTACTTGAGTCGGCGTTGTACCTTTTGTATTTAATTCCGATGCAATATCTGTGTTTCATCTTCAATAAGAAAGTCAGAGGGACACAGTAAACCAGAAGTGAAGCATCGGAATCTATAACTAGTGTCACAGGAATGGTTCAAAACATAGACAGTAAGAAGAGTCAGTCTTTTTGTACTTAAGTCGGCACTTTGCCTTTCCTATTTAATTCCGTTGCAATTTCTGTGTTTCATCGTCAATACGAAGGTCCGAGGGGTACAGTAAACCTGAGGTGAAGCATCGGAATCTATAACTAGAGTCACATTAATGGCTCAAAACATAGACAGTAAGAAGAGCCAGTCATCTTGTACTTAAGTCGGCATTGTGCCCTTTGTATTTAATTCCGATGCAATTTCTGTGTTTCATCGTCAATAAGAAGGTCCAAGGGGTACAGTAAACTTTAGGTGATGCATCGGAATCTATAACCGGTCTCACTGGAAAGGTTCAAAACATAGACAGTAAGAAGAGCCAGTCTTCTTGTACTTGAGTCGGCGTTGTACCTTTTGTATCTAATCCCGATGCAATTTCTGTGTTTCATCTTCAATAAGAAGGTCCAAGGGATACAGTAAACCTGAAGTCAAGCATCGGAATCTAAAACCGGTCTCACAGGTAAGTTTCAAAACATAGACAGTTTTAAGATCCAGTCTTCTTGTACTTGAGTCGGCATTGTGCATTTTGTATTTAATTCCGATGCAATTTCTGTGTTTCATCGTCAATAAGAAGGTCAGAGGGATACAGTAAACCTGAAGTGAAGCATCGGAATCTAAAACTGGTCTCACAGGAAAGGTTCACAACATAGACAGTAAGAAGAGTCAGTTATCTTGTACTTAAGTCGACATTGTGCCTTTTGTATTTAATTCCGATGCAATATCTGTGTTTCATCGTCAATAATAAGGTCTGAGGGATACAGTAAACGTGAAGTGAGGCATCGGAATCTAAAACTGGTCTCACAGGAAAGGTTCAAAACATAGACAGTAAGAAGAGCCAGTCTTCTTGTACTTAAGTCGGCATTGTGCCTATTGTATTTAATTCCGATGCAATATCTGTGTTTCATCGTCAATAAGGAAGTCCAAGGGATACAGTAAACATATAGTGAAGCATCGGAATCAAAAACTGGTCTCACAGGAAATAATCAAAACATAGCCAGTAAGATGAGTCAGTCTTCTTGTACTTAAGTCGGCATTGTGCCTTTTGTATTTAATTTCGATACAATTTCTGTGTTTCATCGTCAATGAGAAGGTCCGAGGCATACAGTAAACCAGAAATGAAGCATCGGAATCTAAAACTGGTCTCACAGGAAAGTTTCAAAAACATAGACAGTAAGAAGAGTCATTTTTCTTGTACTTAAGTCGGCATTGTGCCTTTTGTATTTAGTTCCGATTCAATTTCTGTGTTTCATCGTCAATAAGAAGATCAAAGGGATACTGTAAACCTGAAGTAAAGCATCGGAATCTAAAACCCGTCTCACAGGAATGGTTCAAAACATAGACAGTAAGAAGAGCCAGTCTTCTTGTACTTGAGTCGGCATTGTGCCTTTTGTATATATCTCCGATGCAATTTCTGTGTTTCATCGTCAATGAGGTCAGAGGTATACAGTAAAGCTGAAGAGAGGCATCGATATCTAAAACCGGTCTCACAGGAAAGGCTCAAATCATAGAATGTAAGAAGAGTCAGTCATCTTGTTTTAAGTCGGCATTGTGCCTTTTGCATTTCATTCCGATGCAATTTCTGTGTTTCATCGTCAATAAGAAGGTCCAAGGGATACAGTAAACCTGAAGTGAAGCATCGGAATCCAAAACTGGTATCGCAGGAAAGGATCAAATCATAGACAGTAAGAAGGCTCAGTCTTCTTGTACTTAAGTCGGAATTGTGCCTTTTGTATTTAATTCCGATGCAAATTCAGTGTTTCATCGTCAATAAGAAGGTCCAAGGAATACAGTAAACATGTAGTTAAGCGTCGGAACATAAAACATGTCTCCAGGAAAGGTTCAAAACATAGACCGTGAGAAGAGTCAGTCTTCTTGTACTTAAGTCGGCTTTGTGCCTTTTGTATTTAATTCCGATGCATTTTCTGTGTTTCATCGTCAATAAGAAGGTCCAAGGGATACAGTAAACCTGAAGTGAAGCATCGGAATCTAAAACAAGTCTCGAAGGGAAGGTTCAAAACACAGTCAGTAAGAAGGGTCACTTTTCCTGTACTTAAGTCGGCATTGTGCCTTTTGTATTTAATTCCGATGCAATTTCAGTGTTTCATCGTCAATAAGAAGTTCCAAGGAATACAGTAAACATGTAGTGAAGCATCGGAAACTAAAACTGGTCTCTCAGGAAATGTTCAAAGATAGTCAGTAAGAAGAGTCAGTCTAATTGTGCTTAAGACTTCATTGTGCATTTTGTATTTAATTCCGATGCAATATCTGTGTTTCATTGACATAAAGAAGGTCCAAGGGATATAGTAAACATATTGTGAAGCATCGGAATCTAAAACTGGTCTCACAAGATAGGCTCAAATCATAGACAGTAAGAAGAGTCAGTTTTCTTGTACCTAAGTCGGCATTGTGCCTTTTGTAGTTATTTTCGATGCAATTTCTGTGTTTCATCGTCAATAAGAAGGTCAGAGGGTTACAGTAAACCAGAAGTGAAGCATCGGAATCCAAAACTGGTCTCACAGGAAAGGCTCAAATCATAGACAGTAAGAAGAGTCAGTCTTCTTGCACTTAAGTCGGCATTGTGCCTTTTGTATTAAATTCCGATGCAATTTCTGTGTTTCGTCGTCAATAAGAAGGTCCAAGGGATACAGCAAACCTGAAGTGAAGCATCGCAATCTAAAACCGGTCTAACAGGAAAGGTTCAAATCATAGTCAGTAAGAAGGGCAAGTCTTCTAGTACTTGAGTCGGCATTGCACCTTTTGTATTTAATTCCGATGCATATTCTGTGTTTCATCGTCAATAAGAAGGTCAGAGGGATACAGTAAACGTGAAGTGAAGCATCGGAGTCAATAACTAGTGTCACAGGAATGGATCAAAACATAGACAGTAAGAAGAGTCAGACTTCTTGTATTTAAGTCGGCATTGTACCTTTTCTATTTACTTCCGAAGCAATTTATGTGTTTCGTCGTCAATAAGATGGTACAAGGGATACAGTAAACCTGAAGTCAAGCATCAGAATCTAAAACCGGTCTCACAGGTAAGTTTCAAAACATAGACAGTTTTAAGATCCAGTCTGCTTGTACTTGAGTCGGCATTTTGCATTTTGTATTTAATTCCGATGCAATTTCTGTGTTTCATCGTCAATAAGAAGGTCAGAGGGATACAGTAACCCTGAAGTGAAGCATCGGAATCTAAAACTGGTCTCACAAGAAAGGTTCAAACATAGACAGTAGCAAGAGCCAGTCTTCTTGTACTTATGTCGGCATTGTGCCTTTTGTATCTAATTCCGATGCAATTTCTGTGTTTTATCGTCAATAGGAAGGTCAGAAGGATACAGTAAACATCAAGTGAAGCATCGGAATCTAAAACCGGTCTCACAGGGAAGGTTCAAAACATAGACAGTGAGAAGAGCCAGTCTTCTTGTACTTGAGTCGGCATTGTGCCTTTTGTATTTATGTCCGATGCAATTTCTGTGATTCATCGTCAATAAGAAGGTCCAAGGGATGTACTAGACATATAGTGAAGCATCGGAATCTAAAACTGATCTCGCAGGAAAGGATCAACTCATAGACAGTAAGAAGACTCAGTCTTGTTGTACTTAAATCGTCATTGTGCATTTTGTATTTAATTCCGATGCAATATCTGTGTTTCATCAGCTATAAGAAGGTCCATGGTATACAGTAAACATATAGTGAAGCATCGGATTCTAAAATTGGTCTTACAGGAAATGTTCAAAGCATAGTCAGTAAGAAGAGTCAGTCTTCTTGTACTTATATCGGCATTGTGCCTTTTGTATTTAATCCAATGCAATTTTTGTGTTTTATCGTCAATAATAAGGTCCAAGGGATACAGTAAACCTGAAGTGAAGTATCGGAATCTAAAAATGGTCTCACAGGAATGGTTCAAAACATAGACAGAAAGAAGAGTCAGTCTTTCTTGTACTTAAGTCGGCATTGTGCCTTTTCTATTTAATTCCGATGCAATTTATGTATTTCGTCGTCAATAAGAAGGTCCAAGGGATACAGTCAAAGTGAAGTGCAGCATCGGAATCTAAAACCGGTCTCACTGGAAAGGTTCAAAACATAGACAGTAACAAGAGCCAGTCTTGTTGTACTTGAGTCGGCGTTGTACCTTTTGTATTTTATTCCGATGCAATATCTGTGTTTCATCTTCAATAAGAAGGTCAGAGGGTTACAGTAAACCAGAAGTGAAGCATCGGAATCCAAAACTGGTCTCACAGGAAAGGCTCAAATCATAGACAGTAAGAAGAGTCAGTCTTCTTGCACTTAAGTCGGCATTGTGCCTTTTGTATTAAATTCCGATGCAATTTCTGTGTTTCGTCGTCAATAAGAAGGTCCAAGGGATACAGCAAACCTGAAGTGAAGCATCGCAATCTAAAATCGGTCTAACAGGAAAGTTTCAAATCATAGTCAGTAAGAAGGGCAAGTCTTCTAGTACTTGAGTCGGCATTGCACCTTTTGTATTTAATTCCGATGCATATTCTGTGTTTCATCGTCAATAAGAAGGTCAGAGGGATACAGTAAACGTGAAGTGAAGCATCGGAGTCAATAACTAGTGTCACAGGAATGGATCAAAACATAGACAGTAAGAAGAGTCAGACTTCTTGTATTTAAGTCGGCATTGTACCTTTTCTATTTAATTCCGATGCAATTTATGTGTTTCGTCGTCAATAAGATGGTACAAGGGATACAGTAAACCTGAAGTCAAGCATCAGAATCTAAAACCGGTCTCACAGGTAAGTTTCAAAACATAGACAGTTTTAAGATCCAGTCTGCTTGTACTTGAGTCGGCATTTTGCATTTTGTATTTAATTCCGATGCAATTTCTGTGTTTCATCGTCAATAAGAAGGTCAGAGGGATACAGTAACTCTGAAGTGAAGCATCGGAATCTAAAACTGGTCTCACAAGAAAGGTTCAAACATAGACAGTAGCAAGAGCCAGTCTTCTTGTACTTATGTCGGCATTGTGCCTTTTGTATCTAATTCCGATGCAATTTCTGTGTTTTATCGTCAATAGGAAGGTCAGAAGGATACAGTAAACATCAAGTGAAGCATCGGAATCTAAAACCGGTCTCACAGGGAAGGTTCAAAACATAGACAGTGAGAAGAGCCAGTCTTCTTGTACTTGAGTCGGCATTGTGCCTTTTGTATTTATGTCCGATGCAATTTCTGTGATTCATCGTCAATAAGAAGGTCCAAGGGATGTACTAGACATATAGTGAAGCATCGGAATCTAAAACTGATCTCGCAGGAAAGGATCAACTCACAGACAGTAAGAAGACTCAGTCTTGTTGTACTTAAATCGTCATTGTGCATTTTGTATTTAATTCCGATGCAATTTCTGTGTTTCATCAGCTATAAGAAGGTCCATGGTATACAGTAAACATATAGTGAAGCATCGGATTCTAAAATTGGTCTTACAGGAAATGTTCAAAGCATAGTCAGTAAGAAGAGTCAGTCTTCTTGTACTTATATCGGCATTGTGCCTTTTGTATTTAATCCAATGCAATTTCTGTGTTTTATCGTCAATAATAAGGTCCAAGGGATACAGTCAAAGTGAAGTGCAGCATCGGAATCTATAACTAGCGTCACAGGAATGGTTCAAAACATAGCCAGTAAGATGAGTCATTCACCTTGTACATAAGTCGGCATTGTGCCTTTTGTATTTAATTCCGATGCAATTTCTGTGTTTCATCGTGAATAAGAAGGTCCAAGGTATACAGTAACCTGAAAAGAAGCAACGGAATCTATAACTAGTGTCACAGGAATGGTTCAAAACATAGACAGTAAGAAGAGTCAGTCTTCTTGTACTTAAGTCGGCACTGTGCATTTTCTATTTAATTCCGATGCAATTTCTGTGTTTCATCGTCAATAAGAAGGTCGGAGGGATACAGTAAACCTGAGGTGAAGCATCGGAATCTATAACTAGTGTCACAGGAATGGTTCAAAACATAGACAGTAAGAAGAGCCAGTCATCTTTTGCTTAAGTCGGCATTGTGGCTCTTGTATTTAATTCCGATGCAATTTCTGTGTTTCATCGTCAATAAGAAGGTCCAAGGGATACAGTAAACTTGAGGTGAAGCATCGGAATCTAAAACTGGTCTCACAGGAAATGTTCAAAACATAGACAGTAAGATGAGTCAGTTTTCTTGTTCTTAAGTCGGCATTGTGTCTTTTCTATTTAATTCCGAAGCAATTTCTGTGTTTCTTCGTCAATAAGAAGGTCCAAGGCATACAGTAACCCTGAAGGGATGCATCGGAATCTAAAACTGGTTTCATAGGAAAGGTTCAAATCATAGACAGTAAGAAGAGTCAGTTTTCTTGTATTTAAGTTGGCATTGTGCGGTTTCTATTTAATTCCGATGCAATGTCTGCGTTTCATCGTCAATAAGAGGGTCCAAGGGATACAGTAAACTTGAGGTGAAGCATCGGAATCTATAACTAGTGTCACAAGAATGGTTCAAAACATAGACTGTAAGAAGAGCATGTCTTCTTGTACTTTCGTCGGCATTGTGCCATTTGTATTTAATTCCCATGCAATTTCTGTGTTTCATCGTCAATAAGATGGTCAGAGGGATACAGTAAACGTGAAGTGAAGCAACGGAATCTATAACTAGTGTCACAGGAATAGTTCAAAACATAGACAGTAAGAAGAGTCAGTCTTCTTGTACTAAAGTCGGCATTGTGCGTTTTCGATTTATTTCCGATGCAATTTCTGTGTTTCGTCGTCAATAAGAAGGTCCAAGGGATACAGTCAACCTGAAGTGAAGCATCGGAATCTGAAACCGGTCTTACTTGAAAGGTTGAAAATATAGACAGTAACAAGAGCCAGTCCTCTAGTACTTGTGTCGGCATTGTACCTTTTGTATTTAATTCCGACGCAATTTCTGTGTTTCATCGTCAATAACAAAGTCAGAAGGATGCAGTAAACCTGAAGTCAAGCATCGGAATCTATAACTAGTGTCGCTGGAATGGTTCAAAACATAGACAGAAAGAAGAGTCAGTCTTCTTGTACTTAAGTCGGCATTGGGCCTTTTCTATTTAATTCCGATGCAATCTATGTATTTCGTCGTCAATAAGAAGGTCCAAGGGATACAGTCAAAGTGACGTGAAGCATCGGAATCTATAACCGGTCTCACTATAAAGGTTCAAAACATAGACAGTAACATGAGCCAGTCTTCTTGTACTTGAGTCGGCGTTGTACCTTTTGTATCTAATTCCGATGCAATTTCTGTGTTTCATCTTCAATAAGAAGGTCCAAGGGATACAGTAACCGGAAGTGAAGCATCGGAATCTATAACTAGTGTCACAGGAATGGTTCAAAACATAGACAGTAAGAAGAGTCAGTCTTCTTGTACTTAAGTAAGCACTGTGCCTTTTTTATTTTATGCCGATGCAATTTCTGTGTTTCATCGTCAATAAGAAGGTCCGAGGGATACAGTAAACCTGAGGTGCAGCATCGGAATCTATAACTAGTGTCACAGGAATGGTTCAGAACATAGACAGTAAGAAGAGCCAGTCATCTTGTACTTAAGTCGGCATTTTGCCTTTTGTATTTCATTCCGATGCAATTACTGTGTTTCATCGTCAATAAGAAGGTCCAAGGGATACAGTAAACTGGAGGTGAAGCATCGGAATCTAAAACTGATCTCACAGGAAATGTTCAAAACATAGACAGTAAGAAGAGTCAGTTTTCTTGTACTTAAGTCGGCATTGTGCCTTTTCTATTTAATTCCGATGCAATTTCTGTGTTTCATCGTCACTAAGAAGGTCCAAGGCATACAGTAAACCTGAAGTGAAGCATCGGAATCTATAACTAGTGCCACAGGAATGGTTCAAATCATAGACAGTAAGAGGAGTCAGTTTTCTTGTACTTTAGTCGGCATTGTGCATTTTGCATTTAATTCCAATGCGATTTCTATGTTTCATCGTCATTAGGAAGGTCAGAGGGATACAGTAAACCTGAAGTAAACCATCGGAATCTGTAACTAGTGTCACAGGAATGGTTCAAAACATAGACAGTAAGAAGAGTCAGTCTTCTTGTACTTAAGTCGGCATTGTGTCTTTTGCATTTAATTCCGATGCAATTTCTGTGTTTCATCGGCAATAAGAAAGTCAGAGGGATACAGTAAAACTGAAGTGAAGCATCGGAATTTGTAACTAGTGTCACAGGATTGGTTCAAAACATAGACGGTAAGATGAGTCAGTCATCTTGTACTTAATGTATTGCGAATACATAGAAAGAAGGATCCTTTATTGTATGATTATATGATAGCGGAACAAACACTGGTAGCAGTTACTTCTGTAAAATATCTGGGAGTATGCGTACGGAAAGATTTGAAGTGGAATGATCATATAAAACTAATTGTTGGTAAGGCGGGTACCAGGTTGAGATTCATTGGGAGAGTGCTTAGAAAATGTAGTCCATCAACAAAGGAGGTGGCATACAAAACACTCGTTCGACCAATACTTGAGTATTGCTCATCAGTGTGGGATCCGTACCAGGTCGGGTTGACGGAGGAGATAGAGAAGATCCAAAGAAGAGCGGCGCGTTTCGTCACTGGGTTATTTGGTAACCGTGATAGCGTTACGGAGATGTTTAATAAACTGAAGTGGCAGACTCTGCAAGAGAGGCGCTCTGCATCGCGGTGTAGCTTGCTCGCCAGGTTTCGAGAGGTTGCGTTTCTGGATGAGGTATCGAATATATTGCTTCCCCCTACTTATACTTCCCGAGGAGATCACGAATGTAAAATTAGAGAGATTAGAGCCCGCGCGGAGGCTTTCAGACAGTCGTTCTTCCCGCAAACCATACGCGACTGGAACAGGAAAGGGAGGTAATGACAGTGGCACGTAAAGTGCCCTCCGCCATACACCGTTGGGTGGCTTGCGGAGTATCAATGTAGATGTAGATGTAGAAGTCGGCATTTTGCCTTTTGTATTTAATTCCGATGCGATTTCTGTGTTTCATCGTCAAAAAGAAAGTCAGAGGGATACAGTAAGCCTGAAGTGAAGCATCGGAATCTAAAACTGATTTCATAGGAAATGTTCAAATCATAGACAGTAAGAAGAGTCAGTTTTCTTGTATTTAAGTTGGCATTGTGCGGTTTCTATTTAAATCCGATGCAATATCTGTATTTCATCGACAATAAGAAGGTCCAAGGCATACAGTAAACTTGAGGTGAAGCATCGGAATCTATAACTAGTGTCACAGGAATGGTTCAAAACATAGACAGTAAGAAGAGCCAGTCTTCTTGTACTTAAGTCGGCATTGTGCCATTTGTATTTAATTCCCATGCAATTTCTGTGTTTCATCGTCAATAAGAAGGTCCAAGGGATACAGTAAACATATAGTGAAGCATCGGAATCAAAAACTGGTCTCACAGGAAATGTTCAAAGGATAGGCAGTAAGGAGAATCAGTCTTCTTGAACTAAGTCGGCATTGTGCCTGTTGTATTTAATTCCGTTGCAATTTCTGTGTTTCGTCGTCAATAATAAGGTCCAAGGGATACAGAAAACCTGAAGTGAAGCGTCGGAATCTAAAACCAGTCTCACAGGAGTGGTTCAAAACATAGACAGTAAGAAGAGTCAGTCTTTTTGTACTTAAGTCGGCACTGTGCATTTTCTATTTAATTCCGATGCAATTTCTGTGTTTCTTCGTCAACAAGAAGGTCGGAGGGATACTGTAAACCTGAGGTGAAGCATCGGAATCTATAACTAGTGTCACAGGAATGGTTCAAAACATGGACAGTAAGAAGGGCCAGTCATCTTTGACTTAAGTCGGCATTGTGCCTTTTGTATTTAATTCCCAAGCAATTACTATAATTCATCGTCAATAAGAAGGTCCAAGGGATACAGTAAACTTGAGGTGAAGCATCGGAATCTAAAACTGGTCTCAAAGGAAATGTTCAAAACATAGACAGTAAGATGAGTCAGTTTTCTTGTACTTAAGTCGGCATTGTGCCTTTTCTATTTAATTCCGATGTAATTTCTGTGTTTCTTCGTCAATAAGAAAGTCCAAGGCATACAGTAAACCTGAAGTGAAGCATCGGAATCTATAACTAGTGTCACAGGAATGGTTCAAATCATAGACAGTAAGTAGAGTCAGTTTTCTTGTACTTAAGTCGGCATTGTGCCTTTTGTATTTAATTCCGATGCAATTTCTGTGTTTCATCGTCAATAAGAAAGTCAGAGGGATACAGTAAAACTGAAGTGAAGCATCGGAATTCATAACTAGCGTCACAGGAATGGTTCAAAACATAGACAGTAAGATGAGTCAGTCATCTTGTACTTAAGTCGGCATTGTGACTTTTGTATTTAATTCCGATGCGATTTGTGTGTTTCATCGTCAATAAGAAAGTCAGAGGGATACAGTAAACCTGAAGTGAAGCTTCGGAATCTAAAACTAGTGTCGCAGGAATGGTTCAAAACATAGACAGAAAGAAGAGTCGGTCTTCTTGTACTTAAGTCGGCATTGTGCCTTTTTTATTTAATTCCGATGCAATCTATGTGTTTCGTCGTCAATAAGAAGGTCCAAGGGATACAGTCAAAGTGACGTGAAGCATCGGAATCTAAAACCGGTCTCACTGGAAATGTTCAAAACATAGACAGTAACAAGAGCCAGTCTTCTTGTACTTGAGTCGGCGTTGTACCTTTTGTATTTAATTCCGATGCAATTTCTGTGTTTCATCTTCAATAAGAGGGTCCAAGGGATACAGTAACCGGAAGTGAAGCATCGGAATCTATAACTAGTGTCACAGGAATTGTTCAAACCATAGACAGTAAGAAGAGTCAGTCTTCTTGTACTTAAGTCGGCACTGTGCCGTTTTTATTTCATGCCGATGCAATTTCTGTGTTTCATCGTCAATAAGAGGGTCCAAGGCATACAGTAAACCTTAAGTGAAGCATCGGAATCTATAACTAGTGTCACAGGAATGGTTCAAATCATAGACAGTCAGTAGAGTCAGTTTTCTTGTACTTAAGTCGGCATTGTGCCTTTTGTATTTAATTCCGATGCAATTTCTGTGTTTCATCGTCAATAATAAAGTCAGAGGGATACAGTAAAGCTGAAGTGAAGCATCGGAATTCATAACTAGTGTCACAGGAATGGTTCAAAACATAGACAGAAAGAAGAGTCAATTGTCTTGTATTTAAGTTGGCATTTTGCCGTTTCTATTTAATTCCGATGCAATATCTGCGTTTCATCGTCAATAAGAAGGTCCAAGGGATACAGTCAACCTGAAGTGAAGCATCGGAATCTGAAACCGGTCTCACTTGAAAGGTTGAAATTATAGACAGTAACAAGAGCCAGTCCTCTTGTTCTTGTGTCGGCATTGTACCTTTTCTATTCAATCCTGATGCAATTTCTGTGTTTCATCGTCAATAACAAAGTCAGAAGGATACAGTAAACCTGAAGTGAAGCATCGGAATCTATAACTAGTGTCGCAGGAATGGTTCAAAACATAGACAGAAAGAAGAGTCGGTCATGTTGTACTTAAGTCGGCATTGTGCCTTTTCTATTTAATTCCGCTGCAGTCTATGTGTTTCGTCGTCAATAAGAAGGTCCAAGGGATACTGTCAAAGTGACGTGAAGCATCGGAATCTAAAACCGGTCTCACTGGAAAGGTTCAAAACATAGACAGTAACAAGAGCCAGTCTTCTTGTACTTGAGTCGGCGTTGTGCGTTTTGTATTTAATTTCGATGCAATTTCTGTGTTTCATCGTCAATAAGAAGGTCCTAGGGATACAGTAAACTTGAGGTGAAGCATCGGAATCTAAAACTGGTCTCACAGGAAATGTTCAAAACATAGACAGTAAGATGAGTCAGTTTTCTTGTACTTAAGTCGGCATTGTGCCTTTTCTATTTAATTCCGATGCAATTTCTGAGTTTCATCGTCACTAAGAAGGTCCAAGGCATATAGTAAACCAGAAGTGAAGCATCGGAATCTATAACTAGTGCCACAGGAATGGTTCAAATCATAGATAGTAAGAAGAGTCAGTTTTCTCGCACTTTAGTCGGCATTGTGCATTTTGCATTTAATACCGATGCGATTTCTATGTTTCATCGTCAATAGGTAGGTCCAAGGGATACAGTAAATTTGAGGTGAAGCATCGGAATCTATAACTATTGTCACAGGGAGGGTTCAAAACATAGACAGTAAGAAGAGCCAGTCTTCTGTACTTAAGTCGCCATTGTGCCATTTGTATTTAATTCCCATGCAATTTCTGTGTTTTATCGTCAATAGGAAGGTCCAAGGGATACAGTAAACATATAGTGAAGCATCGGAATCAAAAACTGGTCTCACAGGAAATGTTCAAAGGATAGTCAGTAAGGAGAATCAGTCTTCTTGAACTTAAGTCGGCATTGTGCCTTTTGTATTTAATTCCGATGCTATTTCTGTGTTTCGTCGTCAATAATAAGGTCCAAGGGATACAGAATACCTTAAGTGAAGCGTCGGAATCTAAAACCAGTCTCAGAGGAGAGGTTCAAAACATAGACAGTAAGAAGAGACAGTCTTCTTGTACTTGAGTCGGTATTGTACCTTTTGTATTTAATTCCGATGCAATTTCTGTGTTTCATCGTCAATAAGATGGTCAGAGGGATACAGTAAACCTGAAGTGAAGCAACGGAATCTATAACTAGTGTCACAGGAGTAGATCAAAACATAGACAGTAAGACGAGTCAGTCTTCTTGTACTAAAAACGGCATTGTGCGTTTTCGACTTAATTCCGATGCAATTTCTGTGTTTCGTCGTCAATAAGAAGGTCCAAGGGATACAGTCAACCTGAATTGAAGCATCGGAATCTAAAACCGGTCTCACTGGAAAGGTTCAAAATATAGACAGTAACAAGAGCCAGTCTTCTTGTACTTGTGTCGGCATTGTACCTTTTGTATTTAATTCCGATGCAATCTCTGTGTTTCACCGTCAATAACAAAGGCAGAGGGATACAGTAAACCTGAAGTGAAGCATCGGAATCTATAACTAGTGTCACAGAAATGGTTCAAAACATAGACAGTAAGGAGAGTCAGTCTTCTTGTACTTAAATCGGCATTGTGCCTTCTGTATTTAATTCCGATGCAATTTCTGTGTTTCATCGTCAATAAGATGGTAAGAAGGTTACAGTAAACCTGAAGTGAAGCATCGGAATCTATAACTAGTGTCGCAGGAATGGTTCAAAACATAGACAGCAAGAAGAGTCAGTCTTCTTGTACTTAAGTCGGCATTGTGCCTTTTTTATTTAATTCCGATGCAATTTCTGTAATTCGTCGTCAAAAAGAAGGTCCAAGGGATACAGTCAAAGTGAAGTGCAGCATCGGAATCTAAAACCGGTCTCACTGGAAAGGTTCAAAACATAGACAGTAAGATGAGACAGTTTTCTTGTACTTAAGTCGGCATTGTGCTTTTTGCATTTAATTCCGATGCAATCTCTATGTTTCATCGTCAATAAGAAGGTCAGAGGGATACAGTAAAACTGAAGTGAAGCATCGGAATCTAAAACTGGTTTCATAGGAAAGGTTCAAAACATAGACAGTAAGAAGAGTCAGTTTTCTTGTATTTAAGTTGGCATTGTGCGGTTTCTGTTTAATTCCGATGCAATATCTGTGTTTCATCGTCAATAAGAAGGTCCAAGGGATACAGTAAACTTGAGGTGAAGCATCGGAATCTATAACTAGTGTCACAGGTATGGTTCAAAACATAGACAGTGAGAGGAGCCAGTCCTCTTGTACTTAAGTCGGCATTGTGCCATTTGTATTTAATTCCCATGCAATTTCTGTGTTTAATCGTCAATAAGAAGGTCCAAGGGATACAGTAAACATATAGTGTAGCATCGGAATGAAAAACTGGTCTTACAGGAAATGTTCAAAGCATAGTCAGTAAGGAGAGTCAGGTTTCTTGAACTTAAGTCGGCATTGCGCCTTTTTTATTTAATTAAGATGCAATTTCGGTGTTTCGTCGTCAATAATAAGGTCCAAGGGATACAGAAAACCTGAAGTGAAGCGTCGGGATCTAAAACCGGTCTCACAGGAGAGGTTAAAAACATAGACAGTAAGTAGAGCCAGTCTTCTTGTACTTGAGTTGGAATTGTACCTTTTGTATTTAATTCCGATGCAATTTCAGTGTTTCATCGTCAATAAGATGGTCAGAGGGATACAGTAAACCTGAAGTGAAGCGATGGAATCTATAACTAGTGTCACAGGAATAGTTCAAAACATAGACAGTAAGAAGAGTTAGTCTTCTTGTACTAAAGTCGGCATTGTGCGTTTTCTATTTAATTCCGATGTAATTTCTGTGTTTCGTCGTCAATAAGAAGGTCCAAGGGATACAGTAAACCTGAAGTGTAGGTTCAAAATATAGACAGTAACAAGGGCCTGTCTTCTTGTACTTGTGTCGGCATTGTACCCTTTGTATTTAATTCCGATGCAATTTCTGTGTTTCATCGTCAATAACAAAGTCAGAGGGATACAGTAAACCTGAAGTAAGCATCGGGATCTATAACTAGTGTCACAGGAGTGGTTCAAAACATAGACAGTAGGAAGAGTCAGTCTTCTTGTACTTAAGTCGGCATTTTGCCTTTTGTATATAATTCCGATGCAATTTCTGTGTGTCGTCGTCAATAAGAAGGTCCGAGGGATATAGTAAACCTGAGGTGAAGCATCGGAATCTATAACTAGTGTCACAGGAATGGTTCAAAACATAGACAGTAAGAAGAGTCAGTCTTCTTGTACGTAAGTCGGCATTTTGCCCTTTGTATTTAATTCCGATGCAATATCTGTGTTTCATCGTCAATAAGAAAGTCAGAGGGATACAGTAAACCTGAAGTGAAGCATCGGAATCTAAAACTGGTTTCATAGAAAAGGTCCAAAACATAGACAGTAAGAATGGCCAGCTTTCTTGTACTTAAGTCGGCATTGAGCGGTTTCTATTTAATTCCGATGCAATTTCTGTGTTTCATCGTCAATAAGTAGGTGCAAGGGGTACAGTAAACTTGAGGTTAAGCATCGGAATCTACAACTAGTGTCACTGGGATGGTTCAAAACATAGACAGTTTAGATGAGTCAGTCATCTTGTACTTAAGTCGTCATTGTGCCTTTTGTATTTAATTCCGATGGAATTTCTGTGTTTCATCGTCAATAAGAAAGTCAGAGGGATACAGTAAACCTGAAGTGAAGCATCGGAATCTAAAACTGGTTTCATAGGAAAGGTTCAAAACATAGACAGTAAGAAGAGTCAGTTTTCTTGTATTTAAGTTGGCATTGTGCGGTTTCTATTTAATTCCGATGCAATTTCTGTGTTTCATCGTCAATAAGAAAGTCCAAGGGATACAGTAAATTTGAGGTGAAGCATCGGAATCTATAACTAGTGTCACAGGAATGGTTCATAACATAGACAGTTAGAGGAGCCAGTCCACTTGTACTTAAGTCGGCATTGTGCTATTTGTATTTAATTCCCATGCAATTTCTGTTTTTCATCGTCAATACGAAGGTCATACAGTAAACCTGAAGTAAAGCATCGGAATCTATAACTAGTGTCACAGGAATGGTTCAAAACATAGACAGTAAGAAGAGTCAGTCTTCTTGTACGTAAGTCGGCATTTTGCCTTTTGTATTTAATTCTGATGCAATATCTGTGTTTCATCGTCAATAAGAAGGTCAGAGGGACACAGTAAAACTGAAGTGAAGCATCGGAATCTATAACTAGTGTCAAAGGAATGGTTCAAAACATAGACAGTAAGAAGAGTCAGTCTTCTTGTACTTAAGTCGGCATTGTCCCTTTTGTATATAATTCCGATGCAATTTCTGTGTTTCATCGTCAATAAGAAGGTCCAAGGGATACAGTAAACTTGAAGTGAAGCATCGGAATCTAAAACTGGTTTCATAGAAAAGGTTCAAAACATAGACAGTAAGAATAGCCAGTTTTCTTGTACTTAAGTCGGCATTGAGCTTTTTCTATTTAACTCCGATGCAATTTCTGTGTTTCATCGTCAATAAGTAGGTGCAAGGGGTACAGTAAACTTGAGGTTAAGCATCGGAATCTATAACTAGTGTCACAGAAATGGTTCAAAACATAGACAGTAAGAAGAGTCAGTCGACTTGTACTTAAGTCGGCATTGTGCCTTTTGTATTTAATTCCGATGCAATTTCTGTGTTTCATCGTCAATAAGAAGGTCCAAGGGATACAGTAAACCTGAAGTGAAGCATCGGAATCTATAACTAGTGTCACAGGAATGGTTCAAAACATAGACAGTAAGAAGAGTCAGTCTTCTTGTACTTAAGTCGGCATTGTGCCTTTTGTATATAATTCCGATGCAATTTCTGTGTTTCATCGTCAATAAGAAGGTCCAAGGGATACAGTAAACTTGAAGTGAAGCATCGGAATCTAAAACTGGTTTCATTGAAAAGGTTCAAAACATAGACAGTAAGAATAGTCATTTTTCTTGTACTTAAGTCGGCATTGAGCGGTTTCTATTTAACTCCGATGCAATTTCTGTGTTCCATCGTCAATAAGTAGGTGCAAGGGGTACAGTAAACTTGAGGTTAAGCATCGGAATCTATAACTAGTGTCACAGGAATGGTTCAAAACATAGACAGTAAGGAGAGTCAGTCGTCTTGTACTTAAGTCGGCATTGTGACTTTTGTATTTAATTCCGATGCAATTTCTGAGTTTCATCTTCAATAAGAAGGTCCAAGGATTACAGTAAACATATAGTGAAGCATCGTAATCTAAAACTCCTCTCACAGGAAATGCTCAAAACATGGTCAGTAAGGAGAGTCAGTCTTCTTGTACTTAAGTCGGCATTGTGCATTTTCTATTTCATTCCAATGCAATTTCTGTCTTTCGTCGTCAATAAGAAGGTCCAAGGGATACAGTAAACCTGAAGTGAACCATCGGAATCTAAAACCGGTCTCACAGGAAAGGTTCAATACATAGACAGTAAGAAGAGCCAGTCTTCTTGTACCCGAGTCGGCATTGTATCTTTAGTATTTAATTCCGATTCAATTTCTGTGTTTCGTCGTCAATAAGATGGTCAGAGGGATACAGTAAACCTGAAGTGACGCATCGGAATCTATAACTAGTGTCACAGGAATGGTTCAAAACATAGACAGTAAGAAGAGTCAGTCTTCTTGTACTTAAGTCATCACTGTGCCTTTTTCATTTAATTCAGATGCAATTTCTGTGTTTCATCGTCAATAAGAAGGTCCGAGGGATACAGAAAACCTGAGGTGAAGCATCAGAATCTATAACTAGTGTCACAGGAAAAGTTCAAACATAGACAGTAAGAAGAGCCAGTCTTCTTGGACTTAAGCCGGCATTGTGGCTTTTTATTTAATTCCGATGCAATTTCTGTGTTTCATCGTCAATAAGAAGGTCATAGGGATACAGAAACCTGAATTAAACCATCGGAATCTATAACTAGTGTCACAGGAATGGTTCAAAACATAGACAGTAAGAAGAGTCAGTCTTCTTGTACTTAAGTCGGCATTGTGCCTTTTCTATTTAATTCCAATGCAATTTCTGTGTTTCGTTGTCAACAAGAAGGTCCAAGGCAAACAGCAACATTGTATTGAAGCATAGAGTTCTAAAACCGTCCTCTCAGGAAAGGTTCAAAGCATAGACAGTAACAAGAGCCAGTCTTCTTGTACTTGAGACGGCATTGTAGCTTTTGTATATAATTCCGATGCAATTTCTGTGTTTCATCGTCAATAAGAAAGTCAGAGGGATACAGTAAACCTGAAGTGAAGCATCGGAATCTATAACTAGTGTCACAGGAATGGTTAAAAACATAGCCAGTAAGAAGAGTCAGTCTTCTTATACTTAAGTCGGCACTGTGCCTTTTCATTTTAATTCCGATGCAATTTCTGTGTTTCATCGTCAATAAGAAGGTCCGAGGGATACAGTAAATCTGAGGTGAAGCATCGGAATCTATAACTAGTGTCACAGGAATAGTTCAAACGTAGACAGTAAGAAGAGCCAGTCTTCTTGTACTTAAGTCGGCATTGTGCCTTTTGTATTTAATTCCGATGCAATTTCTCTGTTTGATCGTCTATAAGAAGGTCAGAGCGATACAGTAAACCTGAAGTAAAGCATCAGAATCTATAACTAGTGTCACAGGAATGGTTCAAAACATAAACAGTAAGAAGAGTCAGTCTTCTTTTACTTAAATCGGCATTTTGCCTTTTGTATCTAATTCCGATGCAATTTGTGTGTTTCATCGTCAATAAGAAGGTCACAGGGACACAGTAAACCTGCAGTGAAGCATCGGAATCTATAACTAGTATCACAGGAATGGTTCAAAGCATATACAGGAAGAAGAGTCAGTCTTCTTGTACTTAACTCGGCATTGTACCTTTTGTATTTAATTCCGATGCAATTTCTGTGTCATCGTCAATAAGAAGGTCCAAGGGATCAGTAAACTTGAGGTGAAGCATCGGAATCTATAACTAGTGTCACAGGAATGGTTAATAACATAGACAGTAAGAGGAGTCAGTCTTCTTGTACTTAAGTCGGCACTGTGCCTTTTCATTTTAATTCCGATGCAATTTCTGTGTTTCATCGTCAATAAGAAGGTCCGAGGGATACAGTAAACCTGAGGTGAAGCATCAGAATCTATAACTAGTGTCACAGGAATAATTCAAACATAGACAGTAAGAAGAGCCAGTCTTCTTGTACTTAAGTCGGCATTGTGCCTTTTTTTATTTAATTCCGATGCAATTTCTGTGTTTCATCGTCAATAAGAAGGTCCGAGGGATACAGAAAACCTGAGGTGAAGCATCAGAATCTATAACTAGTGTCACAGGAATGGTTCAATCATAGACAGTAAGAAGAGCCAGTCTTCTTGTTCTTAAGCCGGAATTGTGGCTTTTGTATTTAATTCCGATGCAATTTCTGTGTTTCATCGTCAATAAGAAGGTCATAGGGATACAGTAAACCTGAAGTAAACCATCGGAATCTATAACTAGTGTCACAGGAATGGTTCAAAACATAGACAGTAAGAAGAGACAGTCTTCTTGTACTTAAGTCGGCATTGTGCCTTTTCTATTTAATTCCAATGCAATTTCTGTGTTTCGTTGTCAATAAGAAGGTCCAAGGGAAACAGCAACCCTGTAGTGAAGCATAGAAATCTAACACCGTCCTCTCAGGAAAGGTTCAAAGCATAGACAGTAACAAGAGCCAGTCTTCTTGTACTTGAGTCGGCATTGTAGCTTTTGTATTTAATTCCGATGCAATTTCTGTGTTTCATCGTCAATACGAAAGTCAGAGGGATACAGTAAACGTGAAGTGAAGCATCGGAATCTATAACTAGTGTCACAGGAATGGTTAAAAACATAGACAGTAAGAAGAGTCAGTCTTCTTGTACTTAAGCCGGCACTGTGCCTTTTCATTTTAATTCCGATGCAATGTCTGTGTTTCATCGTCAATAAGAATGTCCGAGGGATACAGTAAACCTGAGGTGAACCATCGGAATCTATAACTAGTGTCACAGGAATAGTTCAAACATAGACAGTAAGAAGAGCCAGTCTTCTTGTACTTAAGTCGCCATTGTGCCTTTTGTATTTAATTCCGATGCAATTTCTCTGTTTGAGCGTCCATAAGAAGGTCAGAGGGACACAGTAAACCTGAAGTAAAGCATCAGAATCTTTAACTAGTGTGACAGGAATGGTTCAAAACATAGACAGTAAGAAGAGTCAGTCTTCTTTTACTTAAGTCGGCATTTTGCCTTTTGTATTCAATTCCGATGCAATTTCTGTGTTTCATCGTCAATAAGAAGGTCACAGGGACACAGTAAACCTGCAGTGAAGCATCGGAATCTACAACTACTGTCACAGGAATGGATCAAAACATAGACAGTAAGAAGAGTCAGTCTTCTTGTACATAAGTCGGCATTGTGCCTTTTGTATTTAATTCCGATGCAATTTCTGTGCCTCATCGTCAATGAGAAAGTCAGAGGGATACAGTAAAACTGAAGTGAAGCATCGGAATCTATAACTAGTGTCACAGGAATGGTTCAAAACATAGGCAGTAAGATGAGTCAGTCATCTTGTACTTAAGTCGGCATTGTGCCTTTTGTATTTAATTCCGATGCAATTTCTGTGTTTCATCGTCAATAAGAAAGTCAGAGGGATACAGTAAACCTGAAGTGAAGCATCGGAATCTAAAAGTGGTTTCATAGGAAGGGTTCAAAACATAGACAGTAAGAAGAGTCAGTTTTCTTGTATTTAAGTTGGAATTGTGCGGTTTCTATTTAATTCCGATGCAATTTCTGTGTTTCATTGTCAATAAGAAGGTCCAAGGGATACAGTGCACTTGAGGTGAAGCATCGGAATCTATAACTAGTGTCACAGGAATTGTTCAAAACATAGACAGTAAGAGTAGTCAGTCCTCTTGTACTTCAGTCGGCATTGTGCCATTTGTATTTAATTCCCATGCAATTTCTGTGTTTCATCGTCAATAAGAAGGTCCAAGGGATACAGTAAACATACAGTGAAGCATCGGAATCAAAAACTGGCCTTACAGGAAATGTTCAAACCATAGTCAGTAAGGAGAGTCAGTCTTCTTGAACTTAAGTCGGCATTGTGCCTTTTCTATTTAATTCCGATGCAATTTCTGTGTTTCGTCGTCAATAATAATGTCCAAGGGATACAGAAAACCTGAAGTGAAGCGACGGAATCTAAAACTGGTCTCACAGGAAAGATTCAAAACATAAACAGTAAGAAGAGCCAGTCTTCTTGTACTTGAGTCGGCAATGTACCTTTTGTATTTAATTCCGATGCAATTTCTGTGTTTCATCGTCAATAAGATGGTCAGAGGGATAAAGTAAACCTGAAGTAAAGCATCAGAATCTATAACTAGTGTCACAGGAATGGTTCAAAACATAGACAGTAAGAAGAGTCAGTCTTCTTTTACTTAAGTCTGCATTTTGCCTTTTGTATTTAATTCCGATGCAATTTCTGTGTTTCATCGTCAATAAGAAGGTCACAGGGACACAGTAAACCTGCAGTGAAGCATCGGAATCTATAACTAGTGTCACAGGAATGGTTCAAAGCATATACAGTAAGAAGAGTCAGTCTTCTTGTACTTAAGTCGGCATTGTACCTTTTGTATTTAATTCCGATGCAATTTCTGTGTCATCGTCAAAAAAAAGGTCCAAGGGATACAGTAAACTTGAGGTGAAGCATCGGAATCTATAACTAGTGTCACAGTAATGGTTAAAAACATAGACAGTAAGAAGAGTCAGTCTTCTTGTACTTAAGTCGGCACTGTGCCTTGTCATTTTAATTCCGATGCAATTTCTGTGTTTCATCGTCAATAAGACGGTCCGAGGGATACAGTAAACCTGAGGTGAAGCATCGGAATCTATAACTAGTGTCACAGGAATAGTTCAAACGTAGACAGTAAGAAGAGCCAGTCTTCTTGTACTTAAGTCGGCATTGTGCCTTTTGTATTTAATTCCGATGCAATTTCTCTGTTTGATCGTCTATAAGAAGGTCAGAGCGATACAGTAAACCTGAAGTAAAGCATCAGAATCTATAACTAGTGTCACAGGAATGGTTCAAAACATAAACAGTAAGAAGAGTCAGTCTTCTTTTACTTAAATCGGCATTTTGCCTTTTGTATCTAATTCCGATGTAATTTCTGTGTTTCATCGTCAACAAGAAGGTCACAGGGACACAGTAAACCTGCAGTGAAGCATCGGAATCTATAACTAGTATCACAGGAATGGTTCAAAGCATATACAGGAAGAAGAGTCAGTCTTCTTGTACTTAACTCGGCATTGTACCTTTTGTATTTAATTCCGATGCAATTTCTGTGTCATCGTCAATAAGAAGGTCCAAGGGATACAGTAAACTTGAGGTGAAGCATCGGAATCTATAACTAGTGTCACAGGAATGGTTAATAACATAGACAGTAAGAGGAGTCAGTCTTCTTGTACTTAAGTCGGCACTGTGCCTTTTCATTTTAATTCCGATGCAATTTCTGTGTTTCATCGTCAATAAGAAGGTCCGAGGGATACAGTAAACCTGAGGTGAAGCATCAGAATCTATAACTAGTGTCACAGGAATAATTCAAACATAGACAGTAAGAAGAGCCAGTCTTCTTGTACTTAAGTCGGCATTGTGCCTTTTTTTATTTAATTCCGATGCAATTTCTGTGTTTCATCGTCAATAAGAAGGTCCGAGGGATACAGAAAACCTGAGGTGAAGCATCAGAATCTATAACTAGTGTCACAGGAATGGTTCAAACATAGACAGTAAGAAGAGCCAGTCTTCTTGTTCTTAAGCCGGCATTGTGGCTTTTGTATTTAATTCCGATGCAATTTCTGTGTTTCATCGTCAATAAGAAGGTCATAGGGATACAGTAAACCTGAAGTAAACCATCGGAATCTATAACTAGTGTCACAGGAATGGTTCAAAACATAGACAGTAAGAAGAGACAGTCTTCTTGTACTTAAGTCGGCATTGTGCCTTTTCTATTTAATTCCAATGCAATTTCTGTGTTTCGTTGTCAATAAGAAGGTCCAAGGGAAACAGCAACCCTGTAGTGAAGCATAGAAATCTAACACCGTCCTCTCAGGAAAGGTTCAAAGCATAGACAGTAACAAGAGCCAGTCTTCTTGTACTTGAGTCGGCATTGTAGCTTTTGTATTTAATTCCGATGCAATTTCTGTGTTTCATCGTCAATAAGAAAGTCAGAGGGATACAGTAAACCTGAAGTGAAGCATCGGAATCTATAACTAGTGTCACAGGAATGGTTAAAAACATAGACAGTAAGAAGAGTCAGTCTTCTTGTACTTAAGCCGGCACTGTGCCTTTTCATTTTAATTCCGATGCAATGTCTGTGTTTCATCGTCAATAAGAATGTCCGAGGGATACAGTAAACCTGAGGTGAACCATCGGAATCTATAACTAGTGTCACAGGAATAGTTCAAACATAGACAGTAAGAAGAGCCAGTCTTCTTGTACTTAAGTCGCCATTGTGCCTTTTGTATTTAATTCCGATGCAATTTCTCTGTTTGAGCGTCCATAAGAAGGTCAGAGGGACACAGTAAACCTGAAGTAAAGCATCAGAATCTTTAACTAGTGTGACAGGAATGGTTCAAAACATAGACAGTAAGGAGAGTCAGTCTTCTTTTACTTAAGTCGGTATTTTGCCTTTTGTATTCAATTCCGATGCAATTTCTGTGTTTCATCGTCAATAAGAAGGTCACAGGGACACAGTAAACCTGCAGTGAAGCATCGGAATCTACAACTAGTGTCACAGGAATGGATCAAAACATAGACAGTAAGAAGAGTCAGTCTTCTTGTACATAAGTCGGCATTGTGCCTTTTGCATTTAATTCCGATGCAATTTCTGTGTCTCATCGTCAATGAGAAAGTCAGAGGGATACAGTAAAACTGAAGTGAAGCATCGGAATCTATAACTAGTGTCACAGGAATGGTTCAAAACATAGGCAGTAAGATGAGTCAGTCATCTTGTACTTAAGTCGGCATTGTGCCTTTTGTATTTAATTCCGATGCAATTTCTGTGTTTCATCGTCAATAAGAAAGTCAGAGGGATACAGTAAACCTGAAGTGAAGCATCGGAATCTAAAAGTGGTTTCATAGGAAGGGTTCAAAACATAGACAGTAAGAAGAGTCAGTTTTCTTGTATTTAAGTTGGAATTGTGCGGTTTCTATTTAATTCCGATGCACTTTCTGTGTTTCATTGTCAATAAGAAGGTCCAAGGGATACAGTGCACTTGAGGTGAAGCATCGGAATCTATAACTAGTGTCACAGGAATTGTTCAAAACATAGACAGTAAGAGTAGTCAGTCCTCTTGTACTTCAGTCGGCATTGTGCCATTTGTATTTAATTCCCATGCAATTTCTGTGTTTCATCGTCAATAAGAAGGTCCAAGGGATACAGTAAACATACAGTGAAGCATCGGAATCAAAAACTGGCCTTACAGGAAATGTTCAAACCATAGTCAGTAAGGAGAGTCAGTCTTCTTGAACTTAAGTCGGCATTGTGCCTTTTCTATTTAATTCCGATGCAATTTCTGTGTTTCGTCGTCAATAATAATGTCCAAGGGATACAGAAAACCTGAAGTGAAGCGACGGAATCTAAAACTGGTCTCACAGGAAAGATTCAAAACATAAACAGTAAGAAGAGCCAGTCTTCTTGTACTTGAGTCGGCAATGTACCTTTTGTATTTAATTCCGATGCAATTTCTGTGTTTCATCGTCAATAAGATGGTCAGAGGGATAAAGTAAACCTGAAGTAAAGCATCAGAATCTATAACTAGTGTCACAGGAATGGTTCAAAACATAGACAGTAAGAAGAGTCAGTCTTCTTTTACTTAAGTCTGCATTTTGCCTTTTGTATTTAATTCCGATGCAATTTCTGTGTTTCATCGTCAATAAGAAGGTCACAGGGACACAGTAAACCTGCAGTGAAGCATCGGAATCTATAACTAGTGTCACAGGAATGGTTCAAAGCATATACAGTAAGAAGAGTCAGTCTTCTTGTACTTAAGTCGGCATTGTACCTTTTGTATTTAATTCCGATGCAATTTCTGTGTCATCGTCAAAAAAAAGGTCCAAGGGATACAGTAAACTTGAGGTGAAGCATCGGAATCTATAACTAGTGTCACAGTAATGGTTAAAAACATAGACAGTAAGAAGAGTCAGTCTTCTTGTACTTAAGTCGGCACTGTGCCTTGTCATTTTAATTCCGATGCAATTTCTGTGTTTCATCGTCAATAAGACGGTCCGAGGGATACAGTAAACCTGAGGTGAAGCATCGGAATCTATAACTAGTGTCACAGGAATAGTTCAAACATAGACAGTAAGAAGAGCCAGTCTTCTTGTACTTAAGTCGGCATTGTGCCTTTTGTATTTAATTCCGATGCAATTTCTCTGTTTGATCGTCAATAAGAAGGTCAGAGGGATACAGTAAACCTGAAGTAAAGCATCAGAATCTATAACTAGTGTCACAGGTATGGTTCAAAACATAGACAGTAAGAAGAGTCAGTCTTCTTTTACTTAAGTCGGCATTATGCCTTTTGTATTTAATTCCGATGCAATTTCTGTGTTTCATCGTCAATAAGAAGGTCACAGGGACACAGTAAACATGCAGTGAATCATCGGAATCTATAACTAGTGTCACAGGAATGGTTCAAAGCATAGACAGTAAAAAGAGTCAGTCTACTTGTACTTAAGTCGGCATTGTACCTTTTGTATTTAATTCCGATGCAATATCTGTGTCATCGTCAATAAGAAGGTCCAAGGGATACAGTAAACTTGATGTGAAGCATCGGAATATATAACTAGTGTCACAGGAATGGTTCAAAACATAGACAGTAAGCTGAGGCAGTCTTCTTGTACTTAAGTCGGCATTGTGCCGTTTCTATTTAATTCCGATGCAATTTCTGTGTTTCGTCGTCAATAAGAAGGTCCAAGGGATACAGTCAAAGTGAAGTGCATCATCGGGATCTAAAACCGGTCTCATTGGAAAGGTTCAAAACATAGACAGTAGGATGAGTCAGTTTTCTTGTATTTAAGTTGGCATTGTGCGGTTTCTATTTGATTCCGATGCAATTTCTGTGTTTCATCGTCAATAAGAAGGTCACAGGGACACAGCAAACCTGAAGTTAAGCATCGCAATCTAAAACTGGTTTCATAGGAAAGATTCAAAACATAGACAGTAAGAAGAGTCAGTTTTCTTGTATTTAAGTTGGCATTATGCGGTTTCTATTTAATTCCGATGCAATTTCTGTGTTTCATCGTCAATAAGAAGGTCCAAGAGATACTGTAAACTTCAGGTGAAGCATCGGAATCTATAACTATTGTCACAGGAATGGTTCAAAACATAGACAGTAAGAGGAGCCAGTCCTCTTGTACTTAAATCGGTATTGTGCCATTTGTATTTAATTCCCATGCAATTTCTGTGTTTCATCGTCAATAAGAAGGTCCAAGGGATACAGTAAACATATAGTGAAGCATCTGAATCAAAAACTGGTCATACAGGAAATGTTCAAAGCATACTCAGTAAGGAGAGTCAGTCTTCTTGAACTTAAGTCGGCATTGTGCCTTTTGTAATTAATTCCGATGCAATTTCTGTGTTTCGTCGTCAATAATAAGGTCCAAGGGATACAGAAAACCTGAAGTGAAGCGTCGGAATCTAAAACCGGTCTCACAGGAAAGGTTCAAAACATAGACAGTAAGTAGAGCCAGTCTTCTTGTACTTGTGTCGGCATTGTACCTTTTGTATTTAATTCCGATGCAATTTCTGTGTTTCATCGTCAATAAGATGGTCAGAGGGATACAGTAAACCTGAAGTGAAGCAATGGAACCAATGACTAGTGTCACAGGAAGAGTCCAAAACATAGACAGTAAGAAGAGTTAGTCTTCTTGTACTAAAGTCGGCATTGTGCGTTTTCTATTTAATTCCGATGCAATTTCTGTGTTTTCGTCGTCAATAAGAAGGTCCAAGAGATACAGTAAACCTGAAGTGAAGCATCGGAATCTGAAACCGGTCTCATTGGAAAGGTTCAAAATATAGACAGTAACAAGAGCCAGTCTTCTTGTACTTGTGTCGGCATTGTACTCTTTATATTTAATTCCGATGCAATTTCTGTGTTTCATCGTCAATAACAAAGTCAGAGGTATACAGTAAACCTGAAGTGAAGCATCGGGATCTATAACTAGTGTCACAGGAATGGTTCAAAACGTAGACAGCAGGAAGAGTAAGTCTTCTTGTACTTAAGTCGACATTGTGCCTTTTGAATATAATTCCGATGCAATTTCTGTGTTTCATCGTCAATAAGAAGTTCCAAGGGATACAGTAATCCTGAAGTGAAGCATCGGAATTTAAAACTGGTTTCATAGGAAAGGTTCAAAACATAGACAGTAAGAAGAGTCAGTTTTCTTGTCCTTAAGTCGGCATTGAGCGGTTTCTATTTAATTCCGATGCAATTTCTGTGTTTCATCGTCAATAAGAAGGTCCGAGGGATACAGTAAACCTGAGGTGAAGCATCGGAATCTATAACTAGTGTCACAGGAACGGTTCAAAGCATTGACAGTAAGAAGTGTCAGTCTTCTTGTACTTAAGTCGGCATTGTGCCTTTTGTATTTAATTCCGATGCAATATCTGTGTTTCATCGACAATAAGAAGGTCCAAGGGATACAGTAAACTTGAGGTGAAGCATCGGAATCTATAACTAGTGTCACAGGAATGGTTCAAAACATAGACAGTAAGAAGAGCCAGTCCTCTTGTATTTAAGTCGGCATTGTGCCTTTTGTATTTAATTCCGATGCAATTTCTGTGTTTCATCGTCAATAAGAACGTCTAAGGGATACAGTAAACATATAGTGAGGCATCGGAATCTAAAACTGGTCTCACAGGAAATGTTCAAATATAGTCAGTAAGGAGAGTCAGTCTTCCTGTATTTAAATCGGCATTGTGCAGTTTCTATTTAATTCCGAGCAAATTTCTGTGTTTCGTCGTCGATAAGAAGGTCCAAGGGATACAGTAAACCTGAGTTGAAGCATCGGAATCTAATACCGGTC
The DNA here is from genome assembly GCF_023864345.2 of Schistocerca serialis cubense. Lineage (NCBI taxonomy): Eukaryota > Metazoa > Arthropoda > Insecta > Orthoptera > Acrididae > Schistocerca > Schistocerca serialis. The sequence continues at coordinate 33,623,795 of NW_026047583.1, read as the reverse complement.
TCACAGGAAAGGTTCAAGACATAGACTGTAAGAAGACCCAGTCGTCTTGCACTTGAGTCGGCATTGTACCTTTTGTATTTAATTCTGATGCAATTTCTGTAGTTCATCGTCAATGAGAAGGTCCAAGAGATACAGTAAATATATAGTGAAGCATCGGAATCAATAACTGGTCTCACAGGAAATGTTCAAAGCATAGTCAGTAAGGAGAGTTAGTCATCTTGAACTTAAGTCGGCATTGTGCATTTTGTATTTAATTACGATGCAATATCTGTGTTTCGTCGTCAATACGAAGGTCCAAGGGATACAGAAAACCTGAAGTGAAGCGTCGGAATCTAAAACTGGTCTCACAGGAAAGGTTCAAAACATATGCTTTAAGAAGTGTCAGTCTTTTTGTACTTAAGTCGGCATTGTGCCTTTTGTATTTAATCCGATGCAATTTCAGTGTTTCGTCGTCAACAAGAAGGTCCAAGGGATACAGTAAACCTAAAGTAAAGCATCGGAATCTAAAACTGTTCTCACAGGAAAGGTTCAAAACATAGACAGTAAGAAGAGTCAGTCTTCTTGTACTTATGTCGGCATTGTGCCTTTTCTATTTAATTCCGATGCAATTTCTGCGTTTCGTCGTCAATAAGAAGGTCCAAGGGTGAAGCATCGGAATTTAAAACCGTCCTCACAGGAAAGGTTCAAAGCATGGACAGTAAGAAGAGCCAGTGTTCTTGTACTTGAGTCGGCATTGTACCTTTTGTATTTAATTCCGATGCAATTTCGGTGTTTCATCGTCAATAAGAAGGTCAGAAGGATACAGTAAATCTGAAGTGAAGCAACGGAATCTGAAACAGGTTTCATAGGAATGGTTCAAAACATAGACAGTAAGAAGAGTCAGTTTTCTTGTCCTTAAGTCGGCATTGAGCGGTTTCTATTTAATTCCGGAGCAATTTCTGTGTTTCATCGTCAATAAGAAGGTCAGAGTGACACAGTAAAACTGAAGTGAAGCATCTGAATCTATAACTAGTGTCACAGGAATGGTTCAAAACATAGACAGTAAGAAGAGTCAGTCTTCTTGTACTTAAGTCGGCATTGTGCCTTTTGTATCTAATTCCGATGCAATTTCTGGGTTTCATCGTCAATAAGAAGGTCCAAGGGATACAGTAAACCTGAGGTGAAGCATCGGAAACTATAAGTAGTGTCACAGGAATGGTTCAAAGCAAGGACAGTAAGAAGAGGCAGTCTTCTTGTACTTAAGCCGGCATTGTGCCTTTTCTATTTCATTCGGATGCAATTTCTGTCTTTCGTCGTCAATAAGAAGGTCCAAGGGATACAGTCAAAGTGAAGTGCAGCATCGGAATCTAAAACCGGTCTCACTGGAAAGGTTCAAAACGTAGACAGTAAGATGAGTCAGTTTTCTTTTACTTAAGTCGGCACTGTGATTTTTGCATTTAATTCCGATGCAATCTCTATGTTTCGTCGTCATCAAGAAGGTCAGAGGGATACAGTAAACCTGAAGTAAACCATCGGAATCTACAACTAGTGTCACAGGAATGGATCAAAACATAGACAGTAAGAAGAGTCAGTCTTCTTGTACATAAGTCGGCATTGTGCCTTTTGTATTTAATTCCGATGCAATTTCTGTGTCTCATCGTCAATGAGAAAGTCAGAGGGATACAGTAAAACTGAAGTGAAGCATCGGAATCTATAACTAGTGTCACAGGAATGGTTGAAAACATAGACAGTAAGATGAGTCAGTCATCTTGTACTTAAGTCGGCATTGTGCCTTTTGTATTTAATTCCGATGCAATTTCTGTGTTTCATCGTCAATAAGAAAGTCAGAGGGATACAGCAAACCTGAAGTGAAGCATCGGAATCTAAAAGTGGTTTCATAGGAAGGGTTCAAAACATAGACAGTAAGAAGAGTCAGTTTTCTTGTATTTAAGTTGGAATTGTGCGGTTTCTATTTAATTCCGATGCAATTTCTGTGTTTCATTGTCAATAAGAAGGTCCAAGGGATACAGTGCACTTGAGGTGAAGCATCGGAATCTATAACTAGTGTCACAGGAATTGTTCAAAACATAGACAGTAAGAGTAGTCAGTCCTCTTGTACTTCAGTCGGCATTGTGCCATTTGTATTTAATTCCCATGCAATTTCTGTGTTTCATCGTCAATAAGAAGGTCCAAGGGATACAGTAAACATACAGTGAAGCATCGGAATCAAAAACTGGCCTTACAGGAAATGTTCAAACCATAGTCAGTAAGGAGAGTCAGTCTTCTTGAACTTAAGTCGGCATTGTGCCTTTTCTATTTAATTCCGATGCAATTTCTGTGTTTCGTCGTCAATAATAATGTCCAAGGGATACAGAAAACCTGAAGTGAAGCGACGGAATCTAAAACCGGTCTCACAGGAAAGATTCAAAACATAAACAGTAAGAAGAGCCAGTCTTCTTGTACTTGAGTCGGCAATGTACCTTTTGTATTTAATTCCGATGCAATTTCTGTGTTTCATCGTCAATAAGATGGTCAGAGGGATACAGTAAACCTGAAGTAAAGCATCAGAATCTATAACTAGTGTCACAGGAATGGTTCAAAACATAGACAGTAAGAAGAGCCAGTCTTCTTTTACTTAAGTCTGCATTTTGCCTTTTGTATTTAATTCCGATGCAATTTCTGTGTTTCATCGTCAATAAGAAGGTCACAGGGACACAGTAAACCTGCAGTGAAGCATCGGAATCTATAACTAGTGTCACAGGAATGGTTCAAAGCATATACAGTAAGAAGAGTCAGTCTTCTTGTACTTAAGTCGGCATTGTACCTTTTGTATTTAATTCCGATGCTATTTCTGTGTCATCGTCAAAAAATAGGTCCAAGGGATACAGTAAACTTGAGGTGAAGCATCGGAATCTATAACTAGTGTCACAGTAATGGTTAAAAACATAGACAGTAAGAAGAGTCAGTCTTCTTGTACTTAAGTCGGCACTGTGCCTTGTCATTTTAATTCTGATGCAATTTCTGTGTTTCATCGTCAATAAGACGGTCCGAGGGATACAGTAAACCTGAGGTGAAGCATCGGAATCTATAACTAGTGTCACAGGAATAGTTCAAACATAGACAGTAAGAAGAGCCAGTCTTCTTGTACTTAAGTCGGCATTGTGCCTTTTGTATTTAATTCCGATGCAATTTCTCTGTTTGATCGTCAATAAGAAGGTCAGAGGGATACAGTAAACCTGAAGTAAAGCATCAGAATCTATAACTAGTGTCACAGGAATGGTTCAAAACATAGACAGTAAGAAGAGTCAGTCTTCTTTTACTTAAGTCGGCATTATGCCTTTTGTATTTAATTCCAATGCAATTTCTGTGTTTCATCGTCAATAGGAAGGTCACAGGGACACAGTAAACATGCAGTGAATCATCGGAATCTATAACTAGTGTCACAGGAATGGTTCAAAGCATAGACAGTAAGAAGAGTCAGTCTACTTGTACTTAAGTCGGCATTGTACCTTTTGTATTTAATTCCGATGCAATATCTGTGTCATCGTCAATAAGAAGGTCCAAGGGATACAATAAACTTGATGTGAAGCATCGGAATATATAACTAGTGTCACAGGAATGGTTCAAAACATAGACAGTAAGCTGAGTCAGTCTTCTTGTACTTAAGTCGGCATTGTGCCGTTTCTATTTAATTCCGATGCAATTTCTGTGTTTCGTCGTCAATATGAAGGTACAAGGGATACAGTCAAAGTGAAGTGCATCATCGGGATCTAAAACCGGTCTCATTGGAAAGGTTCAAAACATAGACAGTAGGATGAGTCAGTTTTCTTGTATTTAAGTTGGCATTGTGCGGTTTCTATTTGATTCCGATGCAATTTCTGTGTTTCATCGTCAATAAGGTCACAGGGACACAGTAAACCTGAAGTTAAGCATCGCAATCTAAAACTGGTTTCATAGGAAAGGTTCAAAACATAGACAGTAAGAAGAGTCAGTTTTCTTGTATTTAAGTTGGCATTATGCGGTTTCTATTTAATTCCGATGCAATTTCTGTGTTTCATCGTCAATAAGAAGGTCCAAGGGATACTGTAAACTTCAGGTGAAGCATCGGAAACTATAACTAGTGTCACAGGAATGGTTCAAAACATAGACAGTAAGAGGAGCCAGTCCTCTTGTACTTAAATCGGCATTGTGCCATTTGTATTTAATTCCCATGCAATTTCTGTGTTTCATCGTCAATAAGAAGGTCCAAGGGATACAGTAAACATATAGTGAAGCATCGGAATCAAAAACTGGTCATACAGGAAATGTTCAAAGCATACTCAGTAAGGAGAGTCAGTCTTCTTGTACTTAAGTCGGCATTGTGCCTTTTGTAATTAATTCCGATGCAATTTCTGTGTTTCGTCGTCAATAATAAGGTCCAAGGGATACAGAAAACCTGAAGTGAAGCGTCGGAATCTAAAACCGGTCTCACAGGAAAGGTTCAAAACATAGACAGTAAGTAGAGCCAGTCTTCTTGTACTTGTGTCGGCATTGTACCTTTTGTATTTAATTCCGATGCAATTTCTGTGTTTCATCGTCAATAAGATGGTCAGAGGGATACAGTAAACCTGAAGTGAAGCAATGGAACCAATGACTAGTGTCACAGGAAGAGTCCAAAACATAGACAGTAAGAAGAGTTAGTCTTCTTGTACTAAAGTCGGCATTGTGCGTTTTCTATTTAATTCCGATGCAATTTCTGTGTTTTCGTCGTCAATAAGAAGGTCCAAGGGATACAGTAAACCTGAAGTGAAGCATCGGAATCTGAAACCGGTCTCATTGGAAAGGTTCAAAATATAGACAGTAACAAGAGCCAGTCTTCTTGTACTTGTGTCGGCATTGTACTCTTTATATTTAATTCCGATGCAATTTCTGTGTTTCATCGTCAATAACAAAGTCAGAGGTATACAGTAAACCTGAAGTGAAGCATCGGGATCTATAACTAGTGTCACAGGAATGGTTCAAAACATAGACAGCAGGAAGAGTAAGTCTTCTGGTACTTAAGTCGACATTGTGCCTTTTGAATATAATTCCGATGCAATTTCTGTGTTTCATCGTCAATAAGAAGGTCCGAGGGATACAGTAAACCTGAGGTGAAGCATCGGAATCTATAACTAGTGTCACAGGAACGGTTCAAAGCATTGACAGTAAGAAGTGTCAGTCTTCTTGTACTTAAGTCGGCATTGTGCCTTTTGTATTTAATTCCGATGCAATATCTGTGTTTCATCGACAATAAGAAGGTCCAAGGGATACAGTAAACTTGAGGTGAAGCATCGGAATCTATAACTAGTGTCACAGGAATGGTTCAAAACATAGACAGTAAGAAGAGCCAGTCGTCTTGTATTTAAGTCGGCATTGTGCCTTTTGTATTTAATTCCGATGCAATTTCTGTGTTTCATCGTCAATAAGAACGTCTAAGGGATACAGTAAACATATAGTGAGGCATCGGAATCTAAAACTGGTCTCACAGGAAATGTTCAAATATAGTCAGTAAGGAGAGTCAGTCTTCCTGTATTTAAATCGGCATTGTGCAGTTTCTATTTAATTCCGATGCAATTTCTGTGTTTCGTCGTCGATAAGAAGGTCCAAGGGATACAGTAAACCTGAGTTGAAGCATCGGAATGTAATACCGGTCTCACAGGAAAGGTTCAAGACATAGACTGTAAGAAGACCCAGTCGTCTTGCACTTGAGTCGGCATTGTACCTTTTGTATTTAATTCTGATGCAATTTCTGTAGTTCATCGTCAATGAGAAGGTCCAAGAGATACAGTAAATATATAGTGAAGCATCGGAATCAATAACTGGTCTCACAGGAAATGTTCAAAACATAGTCAGTAAGGAGAGTTAGTCATCTTGAACTTAAGTCGGCATTGTGCATTTTGTATTTAATTACGATGCAATATCTGTGTTTCGTCGTCAATACGAAGGTCCAAGGGATACAGAAAACCTGAAGTGAAGCGTCGGAATCTAAAACTGGTCTCACAGGAAAGGTTCAAAACATATGCTTTAAGAAGCGTCAGTCTTTTTGTACTTAAGTCGGCATTGTGCCTTTTGTATTTAATCCGATGCAATTTCAGTGTTTCGTCGTCAACAAGAAGGTCCAAGGGATACAGTAAACCTAAAGTAAAGCATCGGAATCTAAAACTGTTCTCACAGGAAAGGTTCAAAACATAGACAGTAAGAAGAGTCAGTTTTCTTGTACTTAATTCGGCTTTGTGTCTTTTCTATTTAATTCCGATGCAATTTCCGTGTTTCATCGTCAATAGGAAGGTCAGAGGGATACTGTAATCCTGAGTGAAGCATTGGAACCTATAACTACTGTCACAGGAATGGTTCAAAACATAGACAGTAAGAAGAGTCAGTCTTCTTGTACTTATGTCGGCATTGTGCCTTTTCTATTTAATTCCGATGCAATTTCTGCGTTTCCTCGTCAATAAGAAGGTCCAAGGGTGAAGCATCGGAATTAAAAACCGTCCTCACAGGAAAGGTTCAAAGCATGGACAGTAAGAAGAGCCAGTGTTCTTGTACTTGAGTCGGCATTGTACCTTTTATATTTAATTCCGATGCAATTTCGGTGTTTCATCGTCAATAAGAAGGTCAGAAGGATACAGTAAATCTGAAGTGAAGCAACGGAATCTGAAACAGGTTTCATAGGAATGGTTCAAAACATAGACAGTAAGAAGAGTCAGTTTTCTTGTCCTTAAGTCGGCATTGAGCGGTTTCTATTTAATTCCGGAGCAATTTCTGTGTTTCATCGTCAATAAGAGGGTCAGAGGGACACAGTAAAACTGAAGTGAAGCATCTGAATCTATAACTAGTGTCACAGGAATGGTTCAAAACATAGACAGTAAGAAGAGTCAGTCTTCTTGTACTTAAGTCGGCATTGTGCCTTTTGTATCTAATTCCGATGCAATTTCTGGGTTTCATCGTCAATAAGAAGGTCCAAAGGATACAGTAAACCTGAGGTGAAGCGTCGGAAACTATAAGTAGTGTCACAGGAATGGTTCAAAGCAAAGACAGTAAGAAGAGGCAGTCTTCTTGTACTTAAGCCGGCATTGCGCCTTTTCTATTTCATTCGTATGCAATTTCTGTCTTTCGTCGTCAATAAGAAGGTCCAAGGGATACAGTAAACCTGAAGTGAGGCTTCGGAATCTAAAACCGGTCTCACAGGAAAGATTCAAAACATAGACAGTAAGAAGAGCCAGTCTTCTTGTACCCGAGTCGGCATTGTACCTTTAGTATTTAATTCCGATTCAATTTCTGTGTTTCATCGTCAATAAGATGGTCAGAGGGATACAGTAAACCTGAAGTGACGCATCGGAATCTATAACTAGTGTCACAGGAATGGTTCAAACATAGACAGTAAGCAGAGCCAGTCTTCTTGTACTTAAGCCGGCATTGTGGTTTTGTATTTAATTCCTATGCAATAACTGTGTTTCATCGTCAGTAAGAAGGTCATAGGGATACAGTAAACCCGAAGTAAACCATCGAAATCTATAACTAGTGTCACAGGAATGGTTCAAAACATAGACAGTAAGAAGAGTCAGTCTTCTTGTACTTAAGTCGGCATTGTGCCTTTTCTATTTAATTCCAATGCAATTTCTGTGTTTCGTCGTCAATAAGAAGGTCCGAGGGATACACTAAACCTGAGGTGAAGCATCGGAATCTATAACTAGTGACACAGGAATTGTTCAAAACATAGACAGTAAGAAGAGCCAGTCTTCTTGTACTTAAGTCGGCATTGTGCCTTTTGTATTTAATTCCGATGCAATTTCTGTGTTTCATCGTCAATAAGAAGGTCAGAGGGATACAGTAAACCTGAAGTAAAGCATCGGAATCTATAACTAGTGTCACAGGAATGGTTCAAAACATAGACAGTACGAAGAGTCAGTCTTCTTGTACTTAAGTCTTCATTTTGCCTTTTGTATTTAATTGCGATGCAATTTCTGTGTTTCATCGTCAATAAGGAGGTCCAAGGGATACAGTAAACATATAGTGAGGCATCGGAATCTAAAACTGGTCTCACAGGAAATGTTCAAAACATAGTCAGTAAGGAGAGTCAGTCTTCCTGTACTTAAATCGGCATTGTGCCGTTTCTATTTCATTCCGATGCGATTTCTGTGATTCGTCGTCGATAAGAAGGTCCAAGAAGTACAGTAAACCTGAGTTGAAGCATCGGAATCTAAAACCAGTCTCACAGGAAAGGTTCAAGTCATAGACAGTAAGAAGACCCAGTCTTCTTGTATTTGAGCCGGCATTGTACCTTTTGTATTTAATTCTGCTGCAATTTCTGTATTTCATCGTCAATATGAAGGTCCAAGGGATACAGTAAATATATAGTGAAGCATCTGAATCAATAACTGGTCTCACAGGAAATGTTGAAAACATAGTCAGTAAGGAGAGTTATTCATCTTGAACTTAAGTCGGCATTGTGCATTTTGTATTTAATTACGATGCAATTTCTGTGTTTCGTCGTCAATAAGGAGGTCCAATGGATACAGAAAACCTGAAGTGAAGCGTCGGAATCTAAAACTGGTCTCACAGGAAAGGTTCAAAACATATGCTGTATGAAGAGTCAGTCTTCTTGTACTTAAGTCGGCATTGTGCCTTTTGTATTTAATCCGATGCAATTTCTGTGTTTCGTCATTAATAAGAAGGTCCAAGGGATACAGTAAACCTAAAGTAAAGCATCGGAATCGAAAACTGTTCTCACAGTAAAGGTTCAAAACATAGACAGTAAGAAGAGTCAGTTTTCTTGTACTTAAGTCGGCATTGTGTCTTTTCTATTTAGTTCCGATGCAATTCCCGTGTTTCATCGTCAATAGGAATTTTAGAGGGATACTGTAATCCTGAATCTATAACTAGTGTCACAGGAATGGTTCAAACTATAGACAGTAAGAAGAGTCAGTCTTCTTGTACTTAAGTCGGCATCGTGCCTTTTGTATATAATTCCGATGCAATTTCTGTGTTTCATCGTCAATAAGAAGGTCCAAGGGATACAGTAAACCTGAAGTGAGGCATCGGAATCTAAAACTGGTTTCATAGGAAAGGTTCAAAACATAGACAGTAAGAAGAGTCAGTTTTCTTGTACTTAAGTCGGCATTGATCGGTTTCTATTTAATTCCGATGCATTTTCTGTATTTCATCGTCAATAAGTAGGTGCAAGGGAAACAGTAAACTTGAGGTGAAGCATCGGAATCTATAACTATTGTCACAGGAATGGTTCAAAACATAGACAGTAAGAAGAGCCTGTCTTCTTGTACTTAAGTCGGCAATATGCATTTCTATTTAATTCCGATGCAATTTCTGTGTTTCATCGTCAATAAGAAGGTCAGAGGTGTACAGTAAACCTGAAGTAAAGCATCGGAATATGAAACAGGTTTCATAGGAAAGGTTCAAAACATAGACAGTAAGAAGAGTCAGTTTTCTTGTCCTTAAGTCGGCTTTGAGCGGTTTCTATTTAATTCCGATGCAATTTCTGTGTTTCATCATCAATAAGAAGGTCCGAGGGATACAGTAAACCCGAGGTGAAGCATCGGAATCTATAACTAGTGTCACAGGAATGGTTCAACACATAGACAGTAAGAAGAGCCAGTCTTCTTGTACTTAAGTCGGCCTTGTGCCTTTTGTATTTAATTCCGATGCAATTTCTGTGTTTCATCGTCAATAAGAAGGTCAGAGGTGTACAGTAAACCTGAAGCAAAGCATCGGAATCTATAACCTGTGTCACAGGAATGGTTCAAATCATAGACAGTAAGAAGAGTCAGTCTTCTTGTACGTAAGTCGGCATTTTGCCTTTTGTATTTAATTCCGATGCAATATCTGTGTTTCATCGTCAATAAGAAGGTCCAAGGGATACAGTAAACGTGAAGTGAAGCATCGGAATCCAAAACTGGTTTCATAGGAAAGGTTCAAAACATAGACAGTAAGAAGAGTCAGTCTTCTTGTACTTAAGTCGGCATTGTGCCTTGTATTTAATTCCGATGCAATTTCTGTGTTTCATCGTCAATAAGATAGTCCAAGGGATACAGTAAACATATAGTGAAGCATCGCAATCGAAAACTGGTCTCACAGGAAATGTTCTAAACATAGACAGTAAGGAGAGTCAATCTTCTTGTACATAAATCTGCATTGTGCCGTTTCTATTTAATTCCGATACAATTTCTGTGTTTCGTCGTCAATAAGAAGGTCCAAGGGATATAGTAAACCTGAATTGAAGCATCGGAATATAAAACCGGTCTTACAGGAAAGGTTCAAAACATAGACATTAAGATGACCCAGTCTTCTTGTACTTGGGTCGGCATTGTACCTTTTGTATTTAATTCCGATGCAATTTCTGTGTTTAATCGCCAATAAGAAGGTCCAAAGTATACAGTAAATATATAGTGAAGCATCGGAATCAAAAAGTGGTCTCACAGGAAATGTTCAAAACATAGTCAGTAAGGAGAGTCAGTCTTCTTGAACTTAAGTCGGCACTGTGACTTTTCGATTTAATTCCGATGCAATTTCTGTGTTTCATCGTTAATAAGAAGGTCCAAGGGATACAGTAAACCTGAGGTGAAGCATCGGAATCTATAACTAGTGTCACAGGAATGGTTCAAAGCAAAGACAGTAAGAAGAGGCAGTCTTCTTGTACTTAAGCCGGCATTGTGCCTTTTGTATTTAATTCCGATGCTATTTCTATGTTTCATCGTCAATAAGAAGGTCCAAGGGATACAGTAAACAAATAGTGAAGCATCGGAATCTAATACTAGTCTCACAGGAAATTTTCAAAACATAGTCATTAAGGAGAGTCAGTCTTCTTGTACTTAAATCGGCATTGTGCCGTTTGTATTTATTTCCGATGCAATTTCTGTGTTTCATCGTCAATACGAAGGTCAGAGGGACACAGTAAACCTGAAGTGAAGCATCGGAATCTATAACTAGTGTCACAGGAATGGTTCAAAACATAGACAGTAGGAAGAGTCAGTCTTCTTGTACTTAAATCGGCATTTTGCCTTTTGTATTTATTTCCGATGCAATTTCTGTGTTTCATCGTCAATACGAAGGTCAGAGGGACACAGTAAACCTGAAGTGAAGCATCGGAATCTATAACTAGTGTCACAGGAATGGTTCAAAACATAGACAGTAAGAAGAGTCAGTCTTCTTGTACTTAAGTCGGCATTGTGCCATTTGTATTTAATTCCGATGCAATTTCTGCGTTTCATCGTCAATAAGAAGGTCAGAGGGATACAGTAAACCTGAAGTAAAGCATCGGAATCTATAACTAGTGTCACAGGAATGGTTCAAAACGTAGACAGTAAGAAGAGTCAGTCTTCTTGTACTTAAATCGGCATTTTGCCTTTTGTATTTATTTCCGATGCAATTTCTGTGTTTCATCGTCAATAAGAAGGTCAGAGGGACGCAGTAAACCTGAAGTGAGCATCGGAATCTATAACTAGTGTCACAGGAATGGTTCAAAACATAGACAGTAAGAAGAGTCAGTCTTCTTGTACATAAGTCGGCATTGTGCCATTTGTATTTAATTCCGATGCAATTTCTGCGTTTCGTCGTCAATAAGAAGGTCCTAGGGATACGGTAACCCAGTAGTGAAGCATCGGAATTTAAAACCGTCCTCACAGGAAAGGTTCAGAGCGTAGACAGTAAGAGAAGCCAGTGTTCTTGTACTTGAGTCGGCATTGTACCGTTTGTATTTAATTCCGATGCAATTTCGGTGTTTCATCGTCAATAAGAAGGCCAGAAGGATACAGTAAACCTGAAGTGAAGCATCGGAATCTGAAACAGGTTTCATAGGTAAGGTTCAAAGCATAGACAGTAAGAAGAGTCAGTTTTCTTGTCCTTAAGTCGGCATTGAGCGGTTTCTATCTAATTCCGATGCCATTTCTGTGTTTCATCATCAGTAAGAAGGTCCGAGGGATACAGTAAACCTGAGGTGAAGCATCGGAATCTATAACTAGTGTCACAGGAATGGTTCAACACATAAACAGTAAGAAGAGCCAGTCTTCTTGTACTTAAGTCGGCGTTGTACCTATTGTATTTAATTCCGATGCAATTTCTGTGTCATCGTCAATACGAAGGTCCAAGGGATACAGTAAACATGAGGTGAAGCATCGGAATCTATAACTAGTGCCACAGGAATGGTTCAAAGCATAGACAGTAAGAAGAACCAGTCTTCTTGTAAATAAGTCGGCATTGTGCCTTTTGTATTTAATTGCGATGCAATTTCTGTGTTTCATCGTCAATAAGAAGGTCCAAGGGATACAGTAAGCATATAGTGAAGCATCGAAATCTAAAACTGGTCTCACAGGAAATGTTCAAAACATAGTCAGTAAGGAGCGACAGTCTTCTTGTACTTAAATCGGCATTGTGCCGTTTCTATTTAATTCCGATGCAATTTCTGTTCTTCGTCGTCGATAAGAAGGTCCAAGGGATAGAGTAAACCGGAATTGAAGCATCGGAATCTAAAACCGGTCTCACAGGAAAGGTTCAAAGCATAGACAGTAACAAGAGCCAGTCTTCTTCTACTTGAGTCGGCATTGTACCTTTTGTATTTAATTGCGATGCGATTTCTGTGTTTCATCGCCAATAAGACTGTCAAAGGGATACAGTAAACCTGAAGTGAAGCATCGGAATCTGTAACTAGTGTCACAGGAATGGTTCAAACATAGACAGTAAGAAGAGTCAGTCTTCTTGTACTTAAGTCGGCACTGTGCCTTTTCTATTTAATTCCAATTCAATTTCTGTGTTTCATCGGCAATAAGAAGGTCCGAGGGATACAGTAAACCTGAGGTGAAGCATCGGAATCTATAACTAGTGTCACAGGAATTGTTCAAATCATAGACAGTAAGAAGAGCCAGTCTTCTTGTACTTAAGTCGGCAGTGTGCCTTTTGTATTAAATTCCGATGCAATTTCTGTGTTTCACCGTCAATAAGAAAATCAGAGGGATACAGTAAACCTGAAGTAAACCATCGAAATCTATAACTAGTGTCACAGGAATGGTTCAAAACATAGACAGTTTGAAGAGTCACTCTTCGTGAACTTAAGTCGCCATTTTGCGTTTTGTATTTAATTCCGATGCAATTTCTGTGTTTCACCGTCAATAAGAAGGTCAGAGGGACACAGTAAACCTGAAGTGAAGCATCGGAATCTATAACTAGTGTCACAGGAATGGTTCAAAACATAGACAGTAAGAAGAGTCAGTCTTCTTGTACTTAAGTCGGCATTGTGCCTTTTGTATTTAATTCCGATGCAATTTCTGTGTTTCATCGTCAATAAGAGGGTCCAAGGGATACAGTAAACTTGAGGTGATGCTTCGGAATCTATAACTAGTGTCACAGGAATGGTTCAAAACATAGACAGTAAGAAGAGCCAGTCTTCTTGTACTTAAGTCGGCATTGTGCCTTTTGTATTTAATTCCGATTCAATTTCTGTGTTTCATCGTCAATAAGAAGGTCCAAGGGATACAGTAAACATATAGTGAGGCATCGGAATCAAAAACTGGGCTCACAGGAAATGTTCAAAACATAGTCAGTAAGGAGAGTCGGTCTTCCTGTACTTAAATCGGCATTGTGCAGTTTCTATTTAATTCCGATGCAATTTCTGTGTTTCGTCGTCGATAAGAAGGACCAAAGGATACAGTAAACATGAATTGAAGCATCGGAATCTAAAACCGGTCTCACAGGAAAGGTTCAAGACATAGACAGTAAGAAGACCCAGTCATCTTGCACTTGAGTCGGCATTGTACCTTTTGTATTTAATTCTGATGCAATTTCTGTATTTCATCGTCAATAAGAAGGTCCAAGGGATACAGTAAATATATAGTGAATCATCGGAATCAATAAGTGGTCTCACAGGAAATGTTCAAAACATAGTCAGTAAGGAGAGTTAGTCATCTTGAACTTAAGTCGGCATTGTGCATTTTGTATTTAATTACGATGCAATTTCTGTGTTTCGTCGTCAATAAGAAGGTCCAAGGGATACAGAAAACCTGAAGTAAAGTGTCGGAATCTAAAACCGGCCTCACAGGAAAGGTTCAAAACATATGCTGTAAGAAGAGTCAGTCTTCTGGTACTTAAGTCGGCATTGTGCATTTTGTATTTAATCCGATGCAATTTCTGTGCTTCATCGTCAATAGGAAGGTCCAAGGGATACAGTATACCTGAAGTGAAGCATCGGAATCTAAAATTGGTTTCATAGGAAAGGTTCAAAACATAGACAGTAAGAAAAGTCAGTTTTCTTGTCCTTAAGTCGGCATTGAGCGGTTTCTATTTAATTCCGATGCAATTTCTGTGTTTCATCGTCAATAAGAAGATCCGAGGGATACAGTAAACCTGAGGTGAAGCATCGGAATCTATAACTAGTGTCACAGGAATGGTTCAAAACATAGACAGTAAGAAGAGCCAGTCTTCTTGTACTTAAGTCGGCATTGTGCCTTTTGTATTTAATTCCGATGCAATTTCTGTGTTTCATCGTCAATAAGAAGGTCAGAGGGATACAGTAATCCTGAAGTAAAGCATCGGAATGTATAACTAGTGTCACAGGAATGTTTCAAAACATAGACAGTAAGAGGAGTCAGTCTTCTTGTACGTAAGTCGGCATTTTGCATTTTGTATTTAATTCCGATGCAATATCAGTGTTTCATCGTCAATAAGGAGGTCAGAGGGACACAGTAAAACTGAAGTGAAGCATCGGAATCTATAACTAGTGTCACAGGAATGGTTCAAAACATAGACAGTAAGAAGAGCCAGTCTTCTTGTACATAAGTCGGCATTGTGCCTTTTGTATATAATTCCGATGCAATTTCTGTGTTTCATCGTCAATAAGAAGGTCCAAGGGATACACTAAATCTGAAGTGAAGCATCGGAATCTAAAACTGGTTTCATAGGAAAGGTTCAAAACATAGACAGTAAGAAGAGTCAGTTTTCTTGTACTTAAGTCGGCATTATCGGTTTCTATTTAATTCCGATTCAAGTTCTGTTTTCATCGTCAATAAGTAGGTGCAAGGGATACAGTAAACTTGAGGTGAAGCATCGGAATCTATAACAAGTGTCACAGGAATGGTTCAAAACATAGACAGTAAGAAGAGTCAGTCTTCTTGTACTTAAGTCGGCATTGTGCCTTTTGTATTTCATTCCGATGCAATTTCTGTGTTTCATCGTCAATAAGAAGGTCAGAGGGATACAGTAATCCTGAAGTAAAGCATCGGAATGTATAACTAGTGTCACAGGAATGTTTCAAAACATAGACAGTAAGAGGAGTCAGTCTTCTTGTACGTAAGTCGGCATTTTGCATTTTGTATTTAATTCCGATGCAATATCAGTGTTTCATCGTCAATAAGGAGGTCAGAGGGACACAGTAAAACTGAAGTGAAGCATCGGAATCTATAACTAGTGTCACAGGAATGGTTCAAAACATAGACAGTAAGAAGAGCCAGTCTTCTTGTACTTGAGTCGGCATTGCACCTTTTGTATTTAATTCCGATGCAATTTCTGTGTTTCATCGTCAATAAGAAGGTCCAAGGGATACAGTAAATATACAGTAAAGCATCGGAATCAATAACTGGTCTCACAGGAGATGTTCAATACATATGTGGTAAGAAGAGTCAGTCTTCTTGTACTTAAGTCGGCATTGTGCCTTTTGTATTTATTCCGATGCAATTTCTGTGTTTCATCGTCAATAAGAAGGGCCAAGGGATACAGTAAACCTGAAGTGAAGCATCGGAATCAAAAACTGGTTTCATAGGAGAGGTTCAAAACATAGACAGTAAGAAGAGTCAGTTATCTTGTACTTAAGTCGGCATTGTGCGGTTTCTATTTAATTCCGATGCAATTTCTGTGTTTCGTCGTCAATAAGAAGGTCCAAGGGATACAGTATACCTGAAGTAAAGCATCGCAATCTAAAACCGGTCTCACAGGAAAGGTTCAAAACATAGACAGTATGAAGAGTCAGTTTTCTTGTACTTAAGTCGGCATTGTGTCTTTTCTATTTAATACCGATGCAATTTCTGTGTTTCATCGTCAATAAGAAGGGCCAAGGGATACAGTAAACCTGAAGTGAAGCATCGGAATCAAAAACTGGTTTCATAGGAGAGGTTCAAAACATAGACAGTAAGAAGAGTCAGTATTCTTGTACTTAAGTCGGCATTGTGCCTTTTCTGTTTAATTCCGATGCAATTTCTGTGTTTCATCGTCAATAAGAAGGTCAGAGGGATACAGTAAACCTGAGGTGAAGCATCGGAATCTATAACTTGTGTCACAGGAATAGTTCAAACATAGACAGTAAGAAGAGCCAGTCTTCTTGTACTTAAGTCGGCATTGTGCCTTTTGTATATAATTCCGATGCAATTTCTCTGTTTGATCGTCAATAAGAAGGTCAGAGGGATACAGTAAACCTGAAGTAAAGCAACAGAATCTATTACTAGTGTCACAGGAATGGTTCAAAACATAGACAGTAAGAAGAGTCAGTCTTCTTTTACTTAAGTCGGCATTTTGCCATTTGTATTCAATTCCGATGCAATTTCTGTGTTTCATCGTCAATAAGAAGGTCCGAGGGATACAGTAAACCTGAGGTGAAGCATCGGAATCTATAACTTGTGTCACAGGAATAGTTCAAACATAGACAGTAAGAAGAGCCAGTATTCTTGTACTTAAGTCGGCATTGTGCCTTTTGTATATAATTCCGATGCAATTTCTCTGTTTGATCGTCAATAAGAAGGTCAGAGGGATACAGTAAACCTGAAGTAAACCATCGGAATCTATAACTAGTGTCACAGGAATGGATCAAAACATAGACAGTAAGAAGAGTCAGTCTTCTTGTACATAAGTCGGCATTGTGCCTTTTGTATTTAATTCCGATGCAATTTCTGTGTCTCATCGTCAATAAGAAAGTCAGAGGGATACAGTAAAACTGAAGTGAGGCATCGGAATCTATAACTAGTGTCACAGGAATGGTTCAAAACATAGACAGTAAGATGAGTCAGTCATCTTGTATTTAAGTCGGCATTGTGCCTTTTGTATTTCATTCCGATGCAATTTCTGTGTTTCATCGTCAATAAGAAAGTCAGAGGGATACAGTAAACCTGAAGTGAAGCATCGGAATCTAAAACTGGTTTCATAGGAAGGGTTCAAAACATAGACAGTAAGAAGAGTCAGTTTTCTTGTATTTAAGTTGGAATTGTGCGGTTTCTATTTAATTCCGATGCAATTTCTGTGTATCATTGTCAATAAGAAGGTCCAAGGGATACAGTACACCTGAGGTGAAGCATCGGAATCTGTAACTAGTGTCACAGGAATTGTTCAAAACATAGACAGTAAGAGTAGTCAGTCCTCTTGTACTTAAGTCGGCATTGTGCCATTTGTATTTAATTCCCATGCAATTTCTGTGTTTCATCGTCAATAAGAAGGTCCAAGGGATACAGTAAACATACAGTGAAGCATCGGAATCAAAAACTGGCCTTACAGGAAATGTTCAAACCGTAGTCAGTAAGGAGAGTCAGTCTTCTTGAACTTAAGTCGGCATTGTGCCTTTTGTATTTAATTCCGATGCAATTTCTGTGTTTCGTCGTCAATAATAAGGTCCAAGGGATACAGAAAACCTGAAGTGAAGCGTCGGAATCTAAAACTGGTCTCACAGGAGAGGTTCAAAACATAGACAGTAAGTAGAGCCAGTCTTCTTGTACTTGTGTCGGCATTGTACCTTTTGTATTTAATTCCGATGCAATTTCTGTGTTTCATCGTCAATAAGATGGTCAGAGAGATACAGTAATCCTGAAGTGAAGCATCGGAATTCAAAACTGGTTTCATAGGAAAGGTTCAAAACATAGACAGTAAGAAGAGTCAGTTTTCTTGTCCTTAAGTCGGCATTGAGCGGTTTCTATTTAATTCCGATGCAATTTCTGTGTTTCATCGTCAATAAGAAGGTCCGAGGGATACAGTAAACCTGAGGTGAAGCATCGGAATCTATAACTAGTGTCACAGGAACGGTTCAAAGCATAGACAGTAAGAAGTGTCAGTCTTCTTGTACTTAAGTCGGCATTGTGCCTTTTGTATTTAATTCCGATGCAATTTCTGTGTTTCATCGACAATAAGAAGGTCCAAGGGATACAGTAAACTTGAGGTGAAGCATCGGAATCTATAACTAGTATCACAGGAATGGTTCAAAACATAGACAGTAAGAAGAGCCAGTCCTCTTGTATTTAAGTCGGCATTGTGCCTTTTGTATTTAATTCCGATGCAATTTCTGTGTTTCATCGTCAATAAGAAGGTCTAAGGGATACAGTAAACATGTAGTGAATCATCGGAATCTATAACTAGTGTCACAGGAATGGTTCAAAGCGTAGACAGTAAGAAGAGTCAGTCTACTTGTACTTAAGTCGGCATTTACTTTTTGTATTTAGTTCCGATGCAATATCTGTGTCATCGTCAATAAGAAGGTCCAAGGGATAAAGTAAACTTGATGTGAAGCATCGGAATATATAACTAGTGTCACAGGAATGGTTCAAAACATAGACAGTAAGCTGAATCAGTCTTCTTGTACTTAAGTCTGCATTTTGCCTTTTGTATTTAATTCCGATGCAATTTCTGTGTTTCATCGTCAATAAGAAGGTCACAGGGACACAGTAAACCTGCAGTGAAGCATCGGAATCTATAACTAGTGTCACAGGAATGGTTCAAAGCATATACAGTAAGAAGAGTCAGTCTTCTTGTACTTAAGTCGGCATTGTACCTTTTGTATTTAATTCCGATGCAATTTCTGTGTCATCGTCAAAAAGAAGGTCCAAGGGATACAGTAAACTTGAGGTGAAGCATCGGAATCTATAACTAGTGTCACAGGAATGGTTAAAAACATAGACAGTAAGAAGAGTCAGTCTTCTTCTACTTAAGTCGGCACTGTGCCTTTTCATTTTAATTCCGATGCAATTTCTGTGTTTCATCGTCAATAAGACGGTCCGAGGGATACAGTAAACCTGAGGTGAAGCATCGGAATCTGTAACTAGTGTCACAGGAATAGTTCAAACATAGACAGTAAGAAGAGCCAGTCTTCTTGTACTTAAGTCGGCATTGTGCCTTTTGTATTTAATTCCGATGCAATTTCTCTGTTTGATCGTCAATAAGAAGGTCAGATTGATACAGTAAACCTGAAGTAAAGCATCAGAATCTATAACTAGTGTCACAGGAATGGTTCAAAACATAGACAGTAAGAAGAGTCAGTCTTCTTTTACTTAAGTCGGCATTATGCCTTTTGTATTTAATTCCGATGCAATTTCTGTGTTTCATCGTCAATAAGAAGGTCACAGGGACACAGTAAACATGCAGTGAATCATCGGAATCTATAACTAGTGTCACAGGAATCGTTCAATGCGTAGACAGTAAGAAGAGTCAGTCTACTTGTACTTAAGTCGGCATTGTACCTTTTGTATTTAATTCCGATGCAATATCTGTGTCAACGTCAATAAGAAGGTCAAAGGGATAAAGTAAACTTGATGTGAAGCATCGGAATATATAACTAGTGTCACAGGAATGGTTCAAAACATAGACAGTAAGCTGAATCAGTCTTCTTGTACTTAAGTCGGCATTGTGCCTTTTCTATTTAATTCCGATGCAATTTCTGTGTTTCGTCGTCAATAAGAAGGTCCAAGGGATACAGTCAAAGTGAAGGGCATCATCGGGATCTAAAACCGGTCTCATTGGAAAGGTTCAAAACATAGACAGTAGGATGAGTCAGTTTTCTTGTATTTAAGTTGGCATTGTGCGGTTTCTATTTGATTCCGATGCAATTTCTGTGTTTCATCGTCAATAAGAAGGTCACAGGGACACAGTAAACCTGAAGTTATGCATCGCAATGTAAAACTGGTTTCATAGGAAAGGTTCAAAACATAGACAGTAAGAAGAGTCAGTTTTCTTGTATTTAAGTTGGCATTATGCGGTTTCTATTTAATTCCGATGCAATTTCTGTGTTTCATCGTCAATAAGAAGGACCAAGGGATACTGTAAACTTCAGGTGAAGCATCGGAATCTATAACTAGTGTCACAGGAATGGTTCAAAACATAGACAGTAAGAGGAGCCAGTCCCCTTGTACTTAAATCGGCATTGTGCCATTTGTATTTAATTCCCACGCAATTTCTGTGTTTCATCGTCAATAAGAAGGTCCAAGGGATACAGTAAACATATAGTGAAGCATCAGAATCAAAAACTGGTCATACAGGAAATGTTCAAAGCATACTCAGTAAGGAGAGTCAGTCTTCTTGAACTTAAGTCGGCATTGTGCCTTTTGTAATTAATTCCGATGCAATTTCCGTGTTTCGTCGTCAATAATAAGGTCCAAGGGATACAGAAAACCTGAAGTGAAGCGTCGGAATCTAAAACTGGTCTCACAGGAGAGGTTCAAAACATAGACAGTAAGTAGAGCCAGTCTTCTTGTACTTGTGTCGGCATTGTACCTTTTGTATTTAATTCCGATGCAATTTCTGTGTTTCATCGTCAATAAGATGGTCAGAGGGATACAGTAATCCTGAAGTGAAGCATCGGAATTCAAAACTGGTTTCATAGGAAAGGTTCAAAACATAGACAGTAAGAAGAGTCAGTTTTCTTGTCCTTAAGTCGGCATTGAGCGGTTTCTATTTAATTCCGATGCAATTTCTGTGTTTCATCGTCAATAAGAAGGTCCGAGGGATACAGTAAACCTGAGGTGAAGCATCGGAATCTATAACTAGTGTCACAGGAACGGTTCAAAGCATAGACAGTAAGAAGTGTCAGTCTTCTTGTACTTAAGTCGGCATTGTGCCTTTTGTATTTAATTCCGATGCAATTTCTGTGTTTCATCGACAATAAGAAGGTCCAAGGGATACAGTAAACTTGAGGTGAAGCATCGGAATCTATAACTAGTATCACAGGAATGGTTCAAAACGTAGACAGTAAGAAGAGCCAGTCCTCTTGTATTTAAGTCGGCATTGTGCCTTTTGTATTTAATTCCGATGCAATTTCTGTGTTTCATCGTCAATAAGAAGGTCTAAGGGATACAGTAAACATGTAGTGAATCATCGGTATCTATAACTAGTGTCACAGGAATGGTTCAAAGCGTAGACAGTAAGAAGAGTCAGTCTACTTGTACTTAAGTCGGCATTTACTTTTTGTATTTAGTTCCGATGCAATATCTGTGTCATCGTCAATAAGAAGGTCCAAGGGATAAAGTAAACTTGATGTGAAGCATCGGAATATATAACTAGTGTCACAGGAATGGTTCAAAACATAGACAGTAAGCTGAATCAGTCTTCTTGTACTTAAGTCTGCATTTTGCCTTTTGTATTTAATTCCGATGCAATTTCTGTGTTTCATCGTCAATAAGAAGGTCACAGGGACACAGTAAACCTGCAGTGAAGCATCGGAATCTATAACTAGTGTCACAGGAATGGTTCAAAGCATATACAGTAAGAAGAGTCAGTCTTCTTGTACTTAAGTCGGCATTGTACCTTTTGTATTTAATTCCGATGCAATTTCTGTGTCATCGTCAAAAAGAAGGTCCAAGGGATACAGTAAACTTGAGGTGAAGCATCGGAATCTATAACTAGTGTCACAGGAATGGTTAAAAACATAGACAGTAAGAAGAGTCAGTCTCCTTCTACTTAAGTCGGCACTGTGCCTTTTCATTTTAATTCCGATGCAATTTCTGTGTTTCATCGTCAATAAGACGGTCCGAGGGATACAGTAAACCTGAGGTGAAGCATCGGAATCTGTAAGTAGTGTCACAGGAATAGTTCAAACATAGACAGTAAGAAGAGCCAGTCTTCTTGTACTTAAGTCGGCATTGTGCCTTTTGTATTTAATTCCGATGCAATTTCTCTGTTTGATCGTCAATAAGAAGGTCAGATTGATACAGTAAACCTGAAGTAAAGCATCAGAATCTATAACTAGTGTCACAGGAATGGTTCAAAACATAGACAGTAAGAAGAGTCAGTCTTCTTTTACTTAAGTCGGCATTATGCCTTTTGTATTTAATTCCGATGCAATTTCTGTGTTTCATCGTCAATAAGAAGGTCACAGGGACACAGTAAACATGCAGTGAATCATCGGAATCTATAACTAGTGTCACAGGAATGGTTCAATGCGTAGACAGTAAGAAGAGTCAGTCTACTTGTACTTAAGTCGGCATTGTACCTTTTGTATTTAATTCCGATGCAATATCTGTGTCAACGTCAATAAGAAGGTCCAAGGGATAAAGTAAACTTGATGTGAAGCATCGGAATATATAACTAGTGTCACAGGAATGGTTCAAAACATAGACAGTAAGCTGAATCAGTCTTCTTGTACTTAAGTCGGCATTGTGCCTTTTCTATTTAATTCCGATGCAATTTCTGTGTTTCGTCGTCAATAAGAAGGTCCAAGGGATACAGTCAAAGTGAAGTGCATCATCGGGATCTAAAACCGGTCTCATTGGAAAGGTTCAAAACATAGACAGTAGGATGAGTCAGTTTTCTTGTATTTAAGTTGGCATTGTGCGGTTTCTATTTTATTCCGATGCAATTTCTGTGTTTCATCGTCAATAAGAAGGTCACAGGGACACAGTAAACCTGAAGTTATACATCGCAATGTAAAACTGGTTTCATAGGAAAGGTTCAAAACATAGACAGTAAGAAGAGTCAGTTTTCTTGTATTTAAGTTGGCATTATGCGGTTTCTACTTAATTCCGATGCAATTTCTGTGTTTCATCGTCAATAAGAAGGACCAAGGGATACTGTAAACTTCAGGTGAAGCATCGGAATCTATAACTAGTGTCACAGGAATGGTTCAAAACATAGACAGTAAGAGGAGCCAGTCCCCTTGTACTTAAATCGGCATTGTGCCATTTGTATTTAATTCCCACGCAATTTCTGTGTTTCATCGTCAATAAGAAGGTCCAAGGGATACAGTAAACATATAGTGAAGCATCAGAATCAAAAACTGGTCATACAGGAAATGTTCAAAGCATACTCAGTAAGGAGAGTCAGTCTTCTTGAACTTAAGTCGGCATTGTGCCTTTTGTAATTAATTCCGATGCAATTTCTGTGTTTCGTCGTCAATAATAAGGTCCAAGGGATACAGAAAACCTGAAGTGAAGCGTCGGAATCTAAAACTGGTCTCACAGGAGAGGTTCAAAACATAGACAGTAAGTAGAGCCAGTCTTCTTGTACTTGTGTCGGCATTGTACCTTTTGTATTTAATTCCGATGCAATTTCTGTGTTTCATCGTCAATAAGATGGTCAGAGGGATACAGTAATCCTGAAGTGAAGCATCGGAATTCAAAACTGGTTTCATAGGAAAGGTTCAAAACATAGACAGTAAGAAGAGTCAGTTTTCTTGTCCTTAAGTCGGCATTGAGCGGTTTCTATTTAATTCCGATGCAATTTCTGTGTTTCATCGTCAATACGAAGGTCCGAGGGATACAGTAAACCTGAGGTGAAGCATCGGAATCTATAACTAGTGTCACAGGAACGGTTCAAAGCATAGACAGTAAGAAGTGTCAGTCTTCTTGTACTTAAGTCGGCATTGTGCCTTTTGTATTTAATTCCGATGCAATTTCTGTGTTTCACCGACAATAAGAAGGTCCAAGGGATACAGTAAACTTGAGGTGAAGCATCGGAATCTATAACTAGTGTCACAGGAATGGTTCAAAACATAGACAGTAAGAAGAGCCAGTCCTCTTGTATTTAAGTCGGCATTGTGCCATTTGTATTTAATTCCGATGCAATTTCTGTGTTTCATCGTCAATAAGAAGGTCTAAGGGATACAGTAAACATATAGTGAGGCATCGGAATCTAAAACTGGTCTCACAGGAAATGTTCAAATATAGTCAGTAAGGAGAGTCAGTCTTCCTGTATTTAAATCGGCATTGTGCCGTTTCTATTTAAATCCGATGCAATTTCTGTGTTTCGTCGTCGATACGAAGGTCCAAGGGATACAGTAAACCTGAGTTGAAGCATCGGAATCTAATACCGGTCTCACAGGAAAGGTTCAAGACATAGACTCTAAGAAGACCCAGTCTTCTTGCACTTGAGTCGGCATTGTACCTTTTGTATTTAATTCTGATGCAATTTCTGTAGTTCATCGTCAATGAGAAGGTCCAAGGGATACAGTAAATATATAGTGAAGCATCGGGATCAATAACTGGTCTCACAGGAAATGTTCAAAACATAGTCAGTAAGGAGAGTTAGTCATCTTGAACTTAAGTCGGCATTGTGCATTTTGTATTTAATAACGATGCAATTTCTGCGTTTCGTCGTCATTTAGAAGGTCCAAGGGATACAGAAAACCTGAAGTGAAGCGTCGGAATCTAAAACTGGTCTCACAGGAAAGGTTCAAAACATATGCTTTAAGAAGTGTCAGTCTTCTTGTACTTAAGTCGGCATTGTGCCTTTTGTATTTAATCCGATGCAATTTCAGTGTTTCGTCGTCAATAAGAAGGTCCAAGGGATACAGTAAACCTAAAGTAAAGCATCGAAATCTAAAACTGTTCTCACAGGAAAGGTTCAAAACATAGACAGTAAGAAGAGTCAGTTTTCTTGTACTTAATTCGGCTTTGTGTCTTTTCTATTTAATTCCGATGCAATTTCCGTGTTTCATCGTCAATAGGAAGATCAGAGGGATACTGTAATCCTGAGTGAAGCATTGGAACCTATAACTACTGTCACAGGAATGGTTCAAAACATAGACAGTAAGAAGAGTCAGTCTTCTTGTACTTATGTCGGCATTGTGCCTTTTCTATTTAATTCCGATGCAATTTCTGCGTTTCGTCGTCAATAAGAAGGTCCAAGGGTGAAGCATCGGAATTTAAAACCGTCCTCACAGGAAAGGTTCAAAGCATGGACAGTAAGAAGATCCAGTGTTCTTGTACTTGAGTCGGCATTGTACCTTTTGTATTTAATTCCGATGCAATTTCGGTGTTTCATCGTCAATAAGAAGGTCAGAAGGACACAGTAAATCTGAAGTGAAGCAACGGAATCTGAAACAGGTTTCATAGGAATGGTTCAAAACATAGACAGTAAGAAGAGTCAGTTTTCTTGTCCTTAAGTCGGCATTGGGCGGTTTCTATTTAATTCCGGAGAAATTTCTGTGTTTCATCGTCAATAAGAAGGTCAGAGGGACACAGTAAAACTGAAGTGAAGCATCTGAATCTATAACTAGTGTCACAGGAATGGTTCAAAACATAGACAGTAAGAAGAGTCAGTCTTCTTGTACCTAAGTCGGCATCGTGCCTTTTGTATATAATTCCGATGCAATTTCTGTGTTTCATCGTCAATAAGAAGGTCCAAGATATACAGAGAACCTGAGGTGAAGCATCGGGATCTATAACTAGTGTCACAGGAATGGTTCAAAACATAGACAGTAGGAAGAGTCAGTCTTCTTGTACTTAAGTTGGGATTGTGCCTTTTGTATATAATTCCGATGCAATTTCTGTGTTTCATCGTTAATAAGAAGGTCCAAGGGATACAGTAAACCTGCAGTGAAGCATCGGAATCAAAAACTGGTTTCCTAGGAAAGGTTCAAAACATAGACCGTAAGAAGAGTCAGTTTTCTTGTCCTTAAGTCGGCATTGAGCAGTTTCTATTTAATTCCGATGCAATTTCTGTGTTTCATCGTCAATAAGAAGGTCCGAGAGATACAGTAAACCTGAGGTGAAGCATCGGAATCTATAACTAGTGTCACAGGAATGGTTCAAAACATAGACAGTAGGAAGAGCCAGTCTTCTTGTACTTAAGTAGGCATTGTACCTTTTGTATTTAATTCCGATGCAATTTATGTGCTTCATCCTCAATACGAATGTCAGAGGGATACAGTAAACCTGAAGTAAAGTATCGGAATCTATAACTAGTGTCATGGGAATAATTCAAAACATAGACCGTAAGAAGAGTCAGTCTTCTTGTACGTAAGTCGGCATTTTGCCTTTTGTATTTCATTCCGATGCAATATCTGTGTTTCATCGTCAATAAGAAGGTCAGAGGGACACAGTAAAACTGAAGTGAAGCATCGGAATCTGTAACTAGTGTCACAGGAATGTTTCAAAACATAGACAGTAAGAAGAGTCAGTCTTCTTGTACTTAAGTCGGCATTGTGCCTTTTGTATATAACTCCGATGCAATTTCTGTGTTTCATCGTCAATAAGAATGTCCAAGGGACACACTAAACCTGAAGTGAAGCATCGGAATCTAAAACTGGTTGCATAGAAAAGGTTCAAAACATAGACAGTAAGAAGAGTCAGTTTTCTTGTACTTCAGTCGGCATTTAGCGGTTTCTATTTAATTCCGATGCAATTTCTGTGTTTCATCGTCAATAAGTAGGTGCAAGGGGAACAGTAAACTTGAGGTTAAGCATCGGAATTTATAACTAGTGTCACAGGAATGGTTCAAAACATAGACAGTAAGAAAAGTCAGTCGTCTTGTACTTAAGTCGGCATTGTGCCTTTTGTATTTAATTCCGATGCAATTTCTGGGTTTCATCGTCAATAAAAAGGTCCAAGGGATACAGTAAACCTGAGGTGAAGCATCGGAAACTATAAGTAGTGGCACAGGAATGGTTCAAACCAAAGACAGTAAGAAGAGGCAGTCTTCTTGTACTTAAGCCGGCATTGTGCCTTTTCTATTTCATTCGGATGCAATTTCTG
The DNA here is from genome assembly GCF_023864345.2 of Schistocerca serialis cubense. Lineage (NCBI taxonomy): Eukaryota > Metazoa > Arthropoda > Insecta > Orthoptera > Acrididae > Schistocerca > Schistocerca serialis. Next base: position 33,597,147 of record NW_026047583.1, on the reverse strand, counting down.
TCTTTCGTCGTCAATAAGAAGTTCCAAGGGATACAGTAAACCTGAAGTGAAGCTTCGGATTCCAAAACCGGTCTCACATTAAAGGTTCAAAACATAGACAGTAAGAAGAGCCAGTCTTCTTGTACCCGAGTCGGCATTGTACCTTTAGTATTTAATTCCGATTCAATTTCTGTGTTTCATCGTCAGTAAGATGGTCAGAGGGATACAGTAAACCTGAAGTGACGCATCGGAAACTGTAACTAGTGTCACAGGAACGGTTCAAAACATAGAGAGTAAGAAGAGTCAGTCTTCTTGTACTTAAGTCGGCATTGTGCCTTTTCTATTTAATTCCGATGCAATTTCTGTGTTTCATCGTCAATAAGAAGGTCCAAGGGATACAGTAAACCTGAAGTGAAGCATCGGAATCTAAAACCGGTCTCACAGGAAAGGTTCAAAACATAGACAGTAAGAAGAGCCAGTCTTCTTGTACCCGAGTCGGCATTGTACCTGTAGTATTTAATTCCGATTCAATTTCTGTGTTTCATCGTCAATAAGATGGTCAGAGGGATACAGTAAACCTGAAGTGACGCATCGGAATCTATAACTAGTGTCACTGGAATGGTACAAACATAGACAGTAAGAAGAGCCAGTCTTCTTGTACTTAAGCCGGCATTGTGGTTTTGTATTTAATTCCGATGCAATTTCTGTGTTTCATCGTCAATAAGAAGGTCATAGGGATACAGTAAACCCGAAGTAAACCATCGGAATCTATAACTAGTGTCACAGGAATGGTTCAAAACATAGACAGTAAGAAGAGTCAGTCTTCTTGTACTTAAGTCGGCATTGTGCCTTTTCTATTTAATTCCAATGCAATTTCTGTGTTTCGTCGTCAATAAGACCGTCCAAGGGATACAGTAACCCTGTAGTGAAGCATTGAAAACTAAAACCATCCTCTCAGGAAAGGTTCAAAGCATAGACAGTAATAAGAGCCAGTTTTCTTGTACTTGAGTCGGCATTGTAGCTTTTGTATTTAATTCCGATGCAATTTCTGTGTTTCATCGTTAATAGGAAAGTCAGAGGGATACAGTAAACCTGAAGTGAAGCATCGGAATCTATAACTAGTGTCACAGGAATGGTTAAAAACATAGACAGTAAGAAGAGTCAGTCTTCTTGTACTTAAGTAAGCACTGTGCCTTTTCATTTTAATTCCGATGCAATTTCTGTGTTTCATCGTCAATAAGAAGGTCCGAGGGATACACTAAACCTGAGGTGAAGCATCGGAATCTATAACTAGTGACACAGGAATTGTTCAAAACATAGACAGTAAGAAGAGCCAGTCTTCTTGTACTTAAGTCGGCATTGTGCCTTTTGTATTTAATTCCGATGCAATTTCTGTGTTTCATCGTCAATAAGAAGGTCAGAGGGATACAGTAAACCTGAAGTAAGGCATCGGAATCTATAACCAGTGTCACAGGAATGGTTCAAAACATAGACAGTACGAAGAGTCAGTCTTCTTGTACTTAAGTCTTCATTTTGCCTTTTGTATTTAATTCCGATGCAATTTCTGTGTTTCATCGTCAATAAGGAGGTCCAAGGGATACAGTAAACATATAGTGAGGCATCGGAATCAAAAACTGGTCTCACAGGAAATGTTCAAAACATAGTCAGTAAGGAGAGTCAGTCTTCCTGTACTTAAATCGGCATTGTGCCGTTTCTATTTAATTCCGATGCGATTTCTGTGATTCGTCGTCGATAAGAAGGTCCAAGAAGTACAGTAAACCTGAGTTGAAGCATCGGAATCTAAAACCGGTCTCACAGGAAAGGTTCAAGTCATAGACAGTAAGAAGACCCAGTCTTCTTGTATTTGAGCCGGCATTGTACCTTTTGTATTTAATTCTGCTGCAATTTCTGTATTTCATCGTCAATATGAAGGTCCAAGGGATACAGTAAATATATAGTGAAGCATCGGAATCAATAACTGGTCTCACAGGAAATGTTGAAAACATAGTCAGTAAGGAGAGTTAGTCATCTTGAACTTAAGTCGGCATTGTGCATTTTGTATTTAATTACGATGCAATTTCTGTGTTTCGTCGTCAATAAGGAGGTCCAATGGATACAGAAAACCTGAAGTGAAGCGTCGGAATCTAAAACTGGTCTCACAGGAAAGGTTCAAAACATATGCTGTATGAAGAGTCAGTCTTCTTGTACTTAAGTCGGCATTGTGCCTTTTGTATTTAATCCGATGCAATTTCTGTGTTTCGTCGTTAATAAGAAGGTCCAAGGGATACAGTAAACCTAAAGTAAAGCATCGGAATCGAAAACTGTTCTCACAGTAAAGGTTCAAAACATAGACAGTAAGAAGAGTCAGTTTTCTTGTACTTAAGTCGGCATTGTGTCTTTTCTATTTAATTCCGATGCAATTCCCGTGTTTCATCGTCAATAGGAAGTTTACAGGGATACTGTAATCCTGAAGTGAAGCATCGGAACCTATAACTATTGTCACAGGAATGGTTCAAAGCATAGACAGTAAGAAGAGTCAGTCTTCCTGTACTTAAGTCGGCATTGTGCCTTTTCTATTTAATTCCGATGCAATTTCTGCGTTTCGTCGTCAATAAGAAGGTCCAAGGGATACGGTAACCCTGTAGTGAAGCATCGGAATTTAAAACCGTCCTCACAGGAAAGGTTCAAAGCATAGACAGTAAGAAGAGCCAGTGTTCTTGTACTTGAGTCGGCATTGTACCTGTTGTATTTAATTCCTATGCAATTTAAGAGTTTCATCGTCAATAAGAAGGTCAGAAGGATACAGTAAACCTGAAGTGAAGCATCAGAATCTGAAACACGTTTCATAGGAAAGGTTCAAATCATAGACAGTAAGAAGAGTCAGTTTTCTTGTCCTTAAGTCGGCATTGAGCGGTTTCTATTTAATTCCGATGCAATTTCTCTGTTGCATCATCAATAAGAAGGTCCGAGGGATACAGTAAACCTGAGGTGAAGCATCGGAATCTATAACTAGTGTCACAGGAATGGTTCAAAACATAGACAGTAAGAAGAGCCAGCCTTCTTGTACGTAAGTCGGCATTTTGCCTTTTGTATTTAATTCCGATGCAATATCTGTGTTTCATCGTCAATAAGAAGGTCAGAGGGACACAGTAAAACTGAAGTGAAGCATCGGAATCTATAACTAGTGTCACAGGAACGGTTCAAACTATAGACAGTAAGAAGAGTCAGTCTTCTTGTACGTAAGTCGGCATTTTGCCTTTTGTATTTAATTCCGATGCAATATCTGTGTTTCATCGTCAATAAGAAGGTCCAAGGGATACAGTAAACGTGAAGTGAAGCATCGGAATCCAAAACTGGTTTCATAGGAAAGGTTCAAAACATAGACAGTAAGAAGAGTCAGTTTTCTTGTCCTTAAGTCGGCATTGAGCGGTTTCTATTTAATTCCGATGCAATTTCAGGGTTTCATCATCAATAAGAAGGTCCGAGGGATACAGTAAACCTGAGGTGAAGCATCGGAATCTGTAACTAGTGTCACAGGAATGGTTCAAAACATAGACAGTAAGAAGAGTCAGTCTTCTTGTACTTAAGTCGGCATTGTGCCTTGTATTTAATTCCGATGCAATTTCTGTGTTTCATCGTCCATAAGATAGTCCAAGGGATACAGTAAACATATAGTGAAGCATCGCAATCGAAAACCGGTCTCACAGGAAAGGTTCAAAACATAGACATTAAGATGTCCCAGTCTTCTTGTACTTGGGTCGGCATTGTACCTTTTGTATTTAATTCCGATGCAATTTCTGTGTTTAATCGCCAATAAGAAGGTCCAAAGTATACAGTAAATATATAGTGAAGCATCGGAATCAAAAAGTGGTCTCACAGGAAATGTTCAAGACATAGTCAGTAAGGAGAGTCAGTCTTCTTGAACTTAAGTCGGCACTGTGACTTTTCGATTTAATTCCGATGCAATTTCTGTGTTTCATCGTTAATAAGAAGGTCCAAGGGATACAGTAAACCTGAAGTAAAGCATCAGAATCTATAACTAGTGTCACAGGAATGGTTCAAAGCAAAGACAGTAAGAAGAGGCAGTCTTCTTGGACTTAAGCTGGCATTGTGCCTTTTGTATTTAATTCCGATGCAATTTCTGTGTTTCATCGTCAATAAGAAGGTCCAAGGGATACAGTAAACAAATAGTGAAGCATCGGAATCTAATACTAGTCTCACAGGAAATTTTCAAAACATAGTCATTAAGGAGAGTCAGTCTTCTTGTACTTAAATCGGCATTGTGCCGTTTCTATTTAATTCCGATGCAATTTCTGTTCTTCGTCGTCGATATGAAGGTCCAAGGGATAGAGTAAACCGGAATTGAAGCATCGGAATCTAAATCCGGTCTCACGGGAAAGGTTCAAAGCATAGACAGTAACAAGAGCCAGTCTTCTTGTACTTGAGTCGGCATTGTACATTTTGTATTTAATTCCGATGCAATTTCTGTGTTTCATCGTCAATAAGAAAGTCAGAGGGATACAGTAAATCTGAAGTGAAGCATCGGAATCTATAACTAGTGTCACAGAAATGGTTCAAACATAGACAGTAAGAAGAGTCAGTCTTCTTGTACTTAAGTCGGCACTGTGCCTTTTCTATTTAATTCCGATGCAATTTCTGTGTTTCATCGTCAATGAGAAGGTCCGGGGGATACAGTAAACCTGAGGTGAAGCATCGGAATCTATAACTAGTGACTCAGGAATTGTTCAAATCGTAGACAGTAAGATGAGCCAGCCTTCTTGTACTTAAGTCGTCATTGTGCCTTTTGTATTTAATTCCGATGCAATTTCTGTGTTTCATCGTCAATAAGAAGGTCAGAGGGATACAGTAAACCTGAAGTAAAGCATCGGAATCTATAACTAGTGTCACAGGAATGGTTCAAAACATAGACAGTAAGAAGAGTCAGTCTTCTTGTACTTAAATCGGCATTTTGCCTTTTGTATTTATTTCCGATGCAATTTCTGTGTTTCATCGTCAATAAGAAGGTCAGAGGGACACAGTAAACCTGAAGTGAAGCATCGGAATCTATAACTAGTGTCACAGGAATGGTTCAAAACATAGACAGTAAGAAGAATCAGTCTTCTTGTACTTAAGTCGGCATTGTGCCATTTGTATTTAATTCCGATGCAATTTCTGCGTTTCGTCGTCAATAAGAAGGTCCAAGGGATACGGTAACCCAGTAGTGAAGCATCGGAATTTACAACCGTCCTCACAGGAAAGGTTCAGAGCATAGACAGTAAGAGGAGCCAGTGTTCTTGTACTTGAGTCGGCATTGTACCGTTTGTATTTAATTCCGATGCAATTTCGGTGTTTCATCGTCACTAAGAAGGTCAGAAGGATACAGTAAACCTGAAGTGAAGCATCGGAATCTGAAACAGGTTTCATAGGAAAGGTTCAAAGCATAGACAGTAAGAAGAGTCAGTTTTCGTGTCCTTAAGTCGGCATTGAGCGGTTTCTATTTAATTCCGATGCAATTTCTGTGTTTCATCATCAGTAAGAAGGTCCGAGGGATACAGTAAACCTGAGGTGAAGCATCGGAATCTATAACTAGTGTCACAGGAATGGTTCAACACATAAACAGTAAGAAGAGCCAGTCTTCTTGTACTTAAGTCGGCATTGTGCCTTTTGTATTTAATTCCGATGCAATATCTGTGTTTCGTCGTCAATAAGAATGTCCATGGAATACAGTAACCCTGTAGTGAAGCTTCGAAATCTAAAACCGTCCTCTCAGGAAAGGTTTCGAAGCATAGACAGTAACAAGAGCCAGTCTTCTTGCACTTGAGTCGGCATTGTAGCTTTTGTATTTAATTCCGATGCAATTTCTGTGTTTCATCGTCAATAAGAGAGTCAGAGGGATACAGTAAACCTGAAGTGAAGCATTGGAATTCATAACTAGTGTCACAGGAATGGTTAAAAACATAGACAGTCAGTCTTCCTGTACTTAAGTCGGCACTGTGCCTTTTCTATTTAGTTCCGATGCAATTTCTGTGTTTCATCGTCAATAAGAACGTCCGAGGGTTACAGTAATCCTGAGTTGAAGCATCGGAATCTATAACTAGTGTCACAGGATTAGTTCAAACATAGACAGTAAGAAGAGCCAGTCTTCTTGTACTTAAGTCGGCATTGTGCCTTTTGTATTTAATTCCGATGCAATTTCTCTGTTTGATCGTCAATAAGAACGTCAGAGGGATACAGTAAACCTGAAGTAATGCATCAGAATCTATAACTAGTGTCAGAAGAATGGTTCAAAACATAGACTTTAAGAAAAGTCAGTCTTCTTTTACTTAAGTCGGCACTTTGCGATTTGTATTTAATTCCGTTGCAATTTCTGTGTTTCATTGTCAATAAGAAGGTCACAGGGACACAGTAAATCTGAAGTGAAGCATCGGAATCTATAACTAGTGTCACAGGAATTGTTCAAAACATATACAGTAAGAAGAGTCAGTCTTCTTGTACTTAAGTCGGCATTGTACCTTTTGTATTTAATTCCGATGCAATTTCTGTGTCATCGTCAATACGAAGGTCCAAGGGATACAGTAAACATGAGGTGAAGCATCGGAATCTATAACTAGTGCCACAGGAATGGTTCAAAGCATAGACAGTAAGAAGAACCAGTCTTCTTGTAAATAAGTCGGCATTGTGCCTTTTGTATTTAATTGCGATGCAATTTCTGTGTTTCATCGTCAATAAGAAGGTCCAAGGGATACAGTAAACATATAGTGAAGCATCGAAATCTAAAACTGGTCTCACAGGAAATGTTCAAAACATAGTCAGTAAGGAGCGACAGTCTTCTTGTACTTAAATCGGCATTGTGCCGTTTCTATTTAATTCCGATGCAATTTCTGTTCTTCGTCGTCGATAAGAAGGTCCAAGGGATGGAGTAAACCGGAATTGAAGCATCGGAATCTAAAACCGGTCTCACAGGAAAGGTTCAAAGCATAGACAGTAACAAGAGCCAGTCTTCTTCTACTTGAGTCGGCATTGTACCTTTTGTATTTAATTCCGATGCGATTTCTGTGTTTCATCGCCAATAAGACTGTCAAAGGGATACAGTAAACCTGAAGTGAAGCATCGGAATCTGTAACTAGTGTCACAGGAATGGTTCAAACATAGACAGTAAGAAGAGTCAGTCTTCTTGTACTTAAGTCGGCACTGTGCCTTTTCTATTTAATTCCAATTCAATTTCTGTGTTTCATCGGCAATAAGAAGGTCCGAGGGGTACAGTAAACCTGAGGTGAAGCATCGGAATCTATAACTAGTGTCACAGGAATTGTTCAAATCATAGACAGTAAGAAGAGCCAGTCTTCTTGTACTTAAGTCGGCAGTGTGCCTTTTGTATTTAATTCCGATGCAATTTCTGTGTTTCACCGTCAATAAGAACATCAGAGGGATACAGTAAACCTGAAGTAAACCATCGGAATCTATAACTAGTGTCACAGGAATGGTTCAAAACATAGACAGTTTGAAGAGTCACTCTTCGTGACCTTAAGTCGCCATTTTGCGTTTTGTATTTAATTCCGATGCAATTTCTGTGTTTCACCGTCAATAAGAAGGTCAGAGGGACACAGTAAACCTGAAGTGAAGCATCGGAATCTATAACTAGTGTCACAGGAATGGTTCAAAACATAGACAGTAAGAAGAGTCAGTCTTCTTGTACTTAAGTCGGCATTGTGCCTTTTGTATTTAATTCCGATGCAATTTCTGTGTTTCATCGTCAATAAGAAGGTCCAAGGGATACAGTAAACATGAGGTGATGCTTCGGAATCTATAACTAGTGTCACAGGAATGGTTCAAAACATAGACAGTAAGAAGAGCCAGTCTTCTTGTACTTAAGTCGGCATCGTGCCTTTTGTATTTAATTCCGATTCAATTTCTGTGTTTCATCGTCAATAAGAAGGTCCAAGGGATACAGTAAACATATAGTGAGGCATCGGAATCAAAAACTGGGCTCACAGGAAATGTTCAAAACATAGTCAGTAAGGAGAGTTAGTCATCTTGAACTTAAGTCGGCATTGTGCATATTGTATTTAATTACGATGCAATTTCTGTGTTTCGTCGTCAATAAGAAGGTCCAAGGGAAACAGAAAACCTGAAGTAAAGTGTCGGAATCTAAAACCGGTCTCACAGGAAAGGTTCAAAACATATGCTGTAAGAAGAGTCAGTCTTCTGGTACTTAAGTCGGCATTGTGCATTTTGTATTTAATCCGATGCAATTTCTGTGCTTCATCGTCAATAGGAAGGTCCAAGGGAAACAGTATACCTGAAGTGAAGCATCGGAATCTAAAATTGGTTTCATAGGAAAGGTTCAGAACATAGACAGTAAGAAAAGTCAGTTTTCTTGTCCTTAAGTCGGCATTGAGCGGTTTCTATTTAATTCCGATGCAATTTCTGTGTTTCATCGTCAATAAGAAGGTCCAAGGGATACAGTAAACATATAGTGAAGCATCGGAATATAAAACTGGCCTCACAGTAAATGTTCAAAACGTAGTCAGTAAGGAGAGTCAGTCATCTTGTACTTAAATCCGCATTGTGCCGTTTCTATTTAATTCCGATTCAATTTCTGTGTTTCGTCGTCAATAAGAACGTCCAACGGATATAGTAAACCTGAATTGAAACATCGGAATATAAAACCGGTCTCACAGGAAAGGTTCAAAATATAGACATTTAGATGACCCAGTCTTCCTGTACTTCAGTCGGCATTGTACCTTTTGTATTTAATTCCGATGCAATTTCTGTGTTTCATCGTCAATAAGAAGGTCCAAGGGATACAGAAAATATATAGTGAAGCATCGGAATCAAAAACTGGTCTCACAGGCAATGTTCAAATCATAGTCAGTATATAGAGTCAGTCTTCTTGAACTTAAGTCGGCACTGTGACTTTTCTATTTAATTCCGATGCAATTTCTGTGTTTCATCGTCAATAAGAAGGTCCAAGGGATACAGTAAACCTGAGGTGAAGCATCGGAAACTATAACTAGTGTCACAGGAATGGTTCAAAGCAAAGATAGTTTGAAGAGTCCGTCTTCGTGAACTTAAGTCGGCATTTTGCCCTTTGTATTTAATTCCGATGCAATTTCTGTGTTTCATCGTCAATGAGAAGGTCACAGGGACACAGTAAACCTGAAGAGAAGCATCGGAATCTATAACTAGTGTCACAGGAATGGTTCAAAACATATACAGTAAGAAGAGTCAGTCTTCCTGTACTTAAGTCGGCATTGTACGTTTGGTATTTAATTCCGAAGCAATTTCTGTGTCATCGTCAATAAGAATGTCCAAGGGATACAGTAAACTTGAGGTGAAGCATCGGAATCTATAACTAGTGTCACAGGAATGGTTCAAAACATAGACAGTAAGAAGAACCAGTCTTCTTGTACTTAAGTCGGCATTGTGCCTTTTGTATTTAATTCCGATGCAATTTCTGTGTTTCATCGTCAATAAGAAGGTCCAAGGGATACAGTAAACATATAGTGAAACATCGGAATCTAAAACTGGTCTCACAGGAAATGTTCAAAACATAGTCGGTAAGGAGAGTCAGTCTTCTTGTACTTAAATCGGCATTGTGCCGTTTCTATTTAATTCCGATGCAATTTCTGTTCTTCATCGTCGATAAGAAGGTCCAAGGGATACAGTAAACCGGAATTGAAGCATCGGAATCTAAAACCGGTCTCACAGGAAAGGTTCAAAGCATAGACAGTAACAAGAGCCAGTCTTCTTGTACTTGAGTCGGCATTGTACCTTTTGTATTTATTTCCGATGCAATTTCTGTGTTTCATCGTCAATAAGAAAGTCAGAGGGATACAGTAAGCCTGAAGTGAAGCACTGGAATCTATAACTAGTGTCACAGGAATGGTTCAAACATAGACAGTAAGAAGAGTCAGTCTTCTTGTACTTAAGTCGGCACTGTGCCTTTTCTATTTATTTCCGATGCAATTTCGGTGATGCATCGTCAATAAGAAAGTCCGAGGCATACAGTAAACCTGAGGTGAAGCATCGGAATCTATAACAAGTGTCACAGGAATGGTTCAAACATAGACAGTAAGAAGAGTCAGTCTTCTTGTAATTAAGTCGGCATTGTGCCTTTTGTATTTAATTCCGATGCAATTTCTGTGTTTCATCGTCAATAAGAAGGTCCAAGGGACACAGTAAATATACAGTAAAGTATCGGAATCAATAACTGGTCTCACAGGAGATGTTCAAAACATATGTGGTAAGAAGAGTCAGTCTTCTTGTACTTAAGTCGGCATTGTGCCTTTTGTATTTATTCCGATGCAATTTCTGTGTTTCATCGTCAATAAGAAATGCCAAGGGATACAGTAAACCTGAAGTAAAGCATCGGAATCTAAAACTGGTTTCATAGGAAAGGTTCAAAACATAGACAGTAAGAAGAGTCAGTTATCTTGTACTTAAGTCGGCATTGTGCGGTTTCTATTTAATTCCGATGCAATTTCTGTGTTTCGTCGTCAATAAGAAGGTCCAAGGGATACAGTATACCTGAAGTAAAGCATCGGAATCTAAAACCGGTCTCACAGGAAAGGTTCAAAACATAGACAGTAAAAAGAGTCAGTTTTCTCGTACTTAAGTCGGCATTGTGTCTTTTCTATTTAATACCGATGCAATTTCCGTGTTTCATCGTCAATAAGAAGGTCAGAGGGTTACTGTAATCCTGTAGTGATGCATCGGAACCTATAACTACTGTCACAGGAATGGTTCAAAACATAGACAGTAAGAAGAGTCAGTCTTCTTGTACTTAAGTCGGCATTGTGCCTTTTCTATTTAATTCCGATGCAATTTCTGCGTTTCGTCGTCAATAAGAAGGTCCAAGGAATACGGTAACCCTGTAGTGAAGCATCGGAATCTACAACCGTCCTCACAGGGAAGGTTCATAGCATAGACAGTAAGAAGAGCCAGTTTTCTTGTACTTGAGTCGGCATTGTACCTTTTGCATTTAATGCCGATGCAATTTCGGTGTTTCATCGTCAATAAGAAGGTCAGAGGGATACAGTAAATTTCAAGTGAAGCATCGGAATCTATAACCGGTTTCACAAGAAAGGTTCAAAACATTTACAGTAAGAAGAGCCAGTATTTTTGTACTTGAGTCGGCAATGTGCCTTTTGTATTTAATTCCGATGCAATTTCTGTGTTTCATCGTCAATAAGAAGGTCAGAGGGATACAGTAAACCTGAACTACAGCATGGGAATCTATAACTAGTGTCACAGGAAAGGATCAAAACAGAGACAGTAAGAAGAGCTTGTCTTCTAGCACTTAAGTCGGCATTTTGTCTTTTGTGTTTAATTCCGATGCAATTTCTGTGTTTCATCGTCAATAAGAAGGTCAGACGGATACAGTAAACCTGAAGAGAAGCATCGGAATCTATTACTAGTGTCACAGGAACGGTTCAAAACATAGACAGTAAGAAGTGTCAGTCATCTTGTACTTAAGTCGGCATTCCGCCTTTTGTATTTAATTCCGATGCAATTTCTGTGTTTCATCGTCAATAAAAAGGTCAGAGGGACACAGTAAACCTGAAGGGTAGTATCGGAATCTATAACTAGTGTCACAGGAATGGTTCAAAACATAGACAGTCAGAAGAGTCAGTTTTCTTGTACTTAAGTCGGCATTGTGCCTTTTCTATTTAATTCCGATGCAATTTCTGTGTTTCATCTTCAATAACAAGGTCCAAGGGATACAGTAAACCTGAAGTGAAACATCGGAATCTATAACTAGTGTCACAGGAATGGTTGAAAACATAGACAGTACGAAGAGCCAGTCGTCTTGTGCTTATGTCGGCGTTGTGCCTTTTGTATTTAATTCCGATGCAATATCTGTGTTACATCGTCAATACGAAGGTCCAAGGGATACAGTAAATATATAGTGAAGCATCCGAATCAAAAACTCGTCTCACAGGAAATGATCAAAACATAGTCAGTAAGGTGATTCAGTCTTCTTGAACTTAAGTCGGCATTGTGCATTTTGTATTTAATTCCGATGCAATTTGTGTGTGTCATAGTCAATAAGAAGGTCCAAGGGATACAGTAAGCTTGAAGTGAAGCATCAGAATCTATAACTAGTGTCACAGGAATGGTTCAAAACATAGACAGAAAGAAGAGTCAGTTCTCTTGTACTTAAGTCTGCATTGTGCCTTCTCTAACTAATACCGATGCAATTTCTGTGTTTCATCGTCAATAAGAAGGTACAAGGGATATAGTAAACCTGAATTGAAGCATCGGAATCTATTACTAGTGTCGCAGGAATGGTTCAAAGCAGAGACAGTGAGAAGAGTCAGTTTTCTTGTATTTAAGTCGGCATTGCGCCTTTTCTATTAAATTCCGATGCAATTTCTGTGTTTCGTCGTCAATAAGACGGTCCAAGGGATACAGTAAACCTGAAGTGAAGCATCGGAATCTATAACTAGTGTCGCAGGAATGGTTCAAAACATAGACAGTAAGAAGAGTCAGTCTTCTTGTACTTTAGTCGGCATTGTGCCTTTTCTATTTAATTCCGATGCAATTTCTGTGTTTCATCGTCAATGAGAAGGTCCGAGGGATACGGTACAACTGAAATGAAGCATCGGAATCTATAACTAGTGTCACAGGAATGGTTCAAAACATAGACAATAATAAGAGTCAGTTTTCTTGTACTTAAGTCGCCATTGTGATTTTCTATTTAATACCGATGCAATTTCTGTGTTTCATAGTCAATAAGGAGGTCCAAGGGATATAGTAAACATATAGTGAAGCATCGGAATCTAAAACTGGTCTCACAGGAAATGTTCAAAACATAGTCAGTAAGAAGAGTCAGTCTTCTTGTACTTAAATCGGAATGGTGCGTTTTGTATTTAATTCCGATGCCATTTCTGTGTTTCATCGTCTATAAGAAGGTCAGAGGGATGCAGTAAACCTGAAGTGAAGCATCGGAATCTATAACTAGTGTCACAGGAACGGTTCAAAACATAGTCAGTAAGAAGAGTCAATCTTCTTGTACTTATGTCAATATATTGCCTTTTGTATATAATTCCGATGCATTTTCTGTGTTTCATCGTCAATAAGAAGGTCCAAGGAATACAGTAAACCTGAAGTGAAGCAACGGAATCTATAACTAGTGTCACAGGAATGGTTCAAAACATAGACAGTAAGAAAAGTCAGTTTTTTTGTATTTAAGTCGGCATTGCGCCTTTTCTATTAAATTCCGATGCAATTTTTTTGTTTAGTAGTCAATTAGACAGTCCAAGGGATACAGTAAACCTGAAGTGAAGAATCGGAATCTAAAACCGGTCCCACAGGAAAGGTTTAAGACATAGACAGTAAGAAGAGGCAGTCTTCTTGTACTTGAAGCGGCATTGTGCCTTTTATACTTAATTCCGATTCAATTTCTGTGTTTCATCGTCAATAAGAAGGTCCAAGGGATATAGAAAACATATAGTGAAGCATCGGAATCTAAAACTGGTCTCACAGGAAATGTTCAAAGCATAGCCAGTAAGAAGAGTCAGTCTTCTTGTACTTTAATCGGCACTGTGCGTTTTGTGTTTAATTCCGATGCTATTTCTGTGTTTCATCGTCTATAAGAAGGTCAGAGGGATACAGTAAACCTGAAGTGAAGCATCGGAATCAATAACTAGTGGCACAGGAACGGTTCAAAGCATAGACAGTAAGAAGAGTCAGTCTTCTTGTACTTAAGTCGGCATTGTGCCTTTTGTATTTAATTCCGATGCAATTTATGTGTTTCTTCGTCAATAAGAAGGTCCAAGGGATACAGTAAACATATAGTAAAGCATCGAAATCTAAAACATGTGTCACAGGAAATGATCAACCATAGTCAGTAAGGAGGGTCAGTCTTCTTGTACTTAAGTCTGCATTGTGCCTTTTCTATTTAATTCCGATGCAATTTTTGTGTTTCGTCGGCAATAAGAAGGTCCAAGGGATACAGTAACCTGAAGGGAAGCATCGGAAACTAAAACCGATCTCAAAGAAGAGGTTCAAAACATAGACAGTAAGAAGAGACTGTCTTCTTGTACTTGAGTCGGCATTGTACCTTTTGTATTTAATTCCGATGCAATTTCTGTGTTTCATCGTCAATAAGAAAGACAGAGGTATACAGTAAACCTGAAGTGAAGCGTCGGAATCCATAACTAGTGTCACAGGAACGGCTCAAAACATAGACAGTAAGAAGAGTCAGTCTTCTTGTACTTAAAACGGCATTGTGCCTTTTCTATTTAATTCCGATGCAATTTATATGTTTCGTCGTCAATAAGATGGTCCAAGGGATACAGAAACCTGAAGTGATGCATCGGAATCTAGAACCGGTTTCACAGGAAAGGTTCAAAACATAGACACACTTGAAGAGCCAGTCTTCTTGTACTTGAGTCGGCATTGTGCCTTTTGTATTTAATTCCGATGCAATTTCTGTGTTTCATCGTCAATAAGAACGTCCAAGTGATAGAGTAAACATATAGTGAAATATCGGAATCTAAAACTGGTCTCACAGGAAATGTTCGAAACATAGTCAGTATGAAAAGTCAGTCTTCCTGTACTTAAATCGGCATTGTGCGTTTTGTATTTAATTCCGATGATATTTCTGTGTTTCATCGTCTATAAGAAGGTCAGAGGTATACAGTAAACCTGAAGTGAAGCATCGGAATCTATAACTAGTGTCACAGGATTGGTTCAAAACATAGACAGTAAGAAGAGTCAGTCTTCTTGTACTTAAGTCGGCATTGTGCCTTTTAAATTTCATTCCGATGCAACTTACGTGTTTCGTCGTCAGTACGAAGGTCCAAGGGATACAGAAACCTGAAGTGAAGCATCGGAATCTTAAACCGGGCTCACAGGACAGGATCAAAACATAGACTCGAAGAGAAGCCTGTCTTCTTGTACTTGAGTCGGCATTGTGCCTTTTGTATTTAATTCCAATGCAATTTCTGTGTTTCATCGTCAATAAGAAGGTCCAAGGGATACAATAAACCTGAAGTGCAGCATCGGAATCTAAAACTGATCTCACAATAATGGTTCGAAACATAGACAGTAAGAATAGTCAGTTTTCTTGTATTTAAGTAGGCATTGCGCCTTTTCTATTAAATTCCGATGCAATTTCTGTGTTTCGTAGTCAATAAAACGGTCCAAGGGATACAGTAAACCTGAAGTGAAGAATCGGAATCTAAAACCGGTCTCACAGGAAAGGTTCAAAACATAGACAGTAAGAAGAGCCAGTCTTCTTGTACTTGAAGCGGCATTGTGCCTTTTATACTTAATTCCGATTCAATTTCTGTGTTTCATCGTCAATAAGAAGGTCCAAGGGATATAGAAAACATATAGTGAAGCATCGGAATCGAAAACTGGTCTCACAGGAAATGTTCAAAACATAGTCAGTAAGAAGAATCAGTCTTCTTGTACTTAAATCGGCACTGTGCGTTTTGTATTTAATTCCGATGCTATTCCTGTGTTTCATCGTCAATAAGAAGGTCAGAGGGATACAGTAAACCTGAAGTGAAGCATCGGAATCTATAACTAGTGGCACAGGAACGGTTCAAAGCATAGACAGTTAGAAGAGTCAGTCCTCTTGTACTTAAGACGGCATTGTGCCTTTTCTATTTAATTCCGATGCAATTTATATGTTTCGTCGTCAATAAGATGGTCCAAGGGATACAGAAACCTGAAGTGAAGCATCGGAATCTAGAACCGGTCTCACAGGAAAGGTTCAAAACATAGACACTAAGAAGAGCCAGTCTTCTTGTACTTGAGTCGGCATTGTGCCTTTTGTATTTAATTCCGATGCAATTTCTGTGTTTCATCGTCAATAAGAACGTCCAAGTGATAGAGTAAACATATAGTGAAGCATTGGAATCTAAAACTGGTCTCACAGGAAATGTTCAAAACATAGTCAGTATGAAGAGTCAGTCTTCTTGTACTTAAATCGGCATTGTGCGTTTTGTATTTAATTCCGATGCTATTTCTGTGTTTCATCGTCTATAAGAAGGTCAGAGGTATACAGTAAACCTAAAGTGAAGCATCGGAATCTATAACTAGTGTCACAGGATTGGTTCAAAACATAGACAGTAAGAAGAGTCAGTCTTCTTGTACTTAAGTCGGCATTGTGCCTTTTAAATTTCATTCCGATGCAACTTATGTGTTTCGTCGTCAGGACGAAGGTCCAAGGGATACAGAAACCTGAATTGAAGCATCGGAATCTTAAACCGGGCTCACAGGAAAGGTTCAATACATAGACTCTAAGAGGAGCCTGTCTTCTTGTACTTGAGTCGGCATTGTGCCTTTTGTATTTAATTCCGATGCAATTTCTGTGATTCATCGTCAATAACAACGTCCAAGTGATAGAGTAAACATATAGTGAAGCATCGGAATCTAAAACCAGTCTCACAGGAAATGTTCCAAACATAGTCAGTAAGAAGAGTCAGTCTTCTTGTACTAAAATCGGCATTGTCCCGTTTCTGTTTAATTCCGATGCATTTTCTGTGTTTCTTCGTCATAAAGAACGTCTAAGGGATACAGTAAACGTATAGTGAAGCATCGGATTTTAAAACTGGTCTCACAGGAAATGTTCAAAGCCTAGTCAGTAAGAAGAGTCAGTCTTCTTGTACTTAAGTCGGCATTGTGCCTTTTGTATTTAATCCGATGCAATTTCTGTGTTTCATCGTCAATAAGTAGGTCCAAGGGATACAATAAACCTGAAGTGCAGCATCGGAATCTAAAACTGGTCTCACAACAATGGTTCGAAACATAGACAGTAAGAATAGTCAGTTTTCTTGTACTTAAGTCGGCATTGTACGGTTTCTATTTAATTCCGATGCAATTTCTGTGTTTCGTCGTCAATAAGAAGGTCCAAGGTATACAGTAAACCTGAAGGGAGGCATCTTAATCTAAAACCGGTCTCACAGGAAAGGTTCAAAACATCGACTGTTAGAAGAGCCAGTATTTTTGTACTTGAGTCGGCATTGTACGGTTTCTATTTAATTCAGATGCAATTTCTGTGTTTCGTCGTCAATAAGAATGTCCAAGGGATGTAGTAAACATTTAGTGAAGCATCGGAATCTAAAACTGGTCTCACAAAAAATGTTCAAAGCATAGTCAGTGTGGAGAGTCAGTCTTATTGTACTTAAGTCGGCATTGTGCCTTTTGTATTAAATTCCGGTGCAATTTCTGTGTTTCGTCGTCAATAGGAAAGTCCAAGGGATACAGTAAACCAGATGTGAAGCATCGATATCTATAACTAGAGTCACAGGAATGGTTCAGAACATAGAGGGTTAGAAGAGCCAGACCTCTTGTACTTAAGTTTGCATTGTGCCTTTTGTATTTAATTCCGATGCAATTTCTGTGTTTCTTCGTCAATAAGAAGGTCAGAGGGATACAGTAAACCTGAAGTGAAGCATCGGATTCCATAACTAGTGTCACAGGAATGGTTCAAAACCTAGACAGTAAGAAATGTCAGTCTTCTTGTATTTAAGTCGGCATTGTGCCTTTTGTATTTAATTCCGATTCAGCTTCTGTGTTTCGTCGTCAATGAGAAGGTCCAAGGGATACAGTAAACCTGAAGTGAAGCATCGGAATCTATAACTAGTGTCACAGAAATGGTTCAAAACATAGACAGTAAAAAGAGTCAGTCTTCTTGTACTTAAGTCGGCATTGTGCCTTTTGTATTTAATTCCGATGCGATATCTGTGTTTCGTCGTCAATAAGAATGTCCAAGGGATACAGTAAACCTGAAGTGAAGCATCGGAATCTATAACTAGTGTCGTAGGAATGGTTCAAGCAAGAAAAGTCAGTCTTCTTTTACTTAAGTCGGCATTGTGCCTTTTGTATTTAATTGCGATGCAATTTCTGTGTTTCATCGTCAATAAGAAGGTCCAAGGGATAGAGTAAACCGGAAGTGAAGCATCGGAATCTATAACTAGTGTCACAGGAATGGTTCAAAACATAGACAGTAAGAAGAGTCAGTCCTCTGGTACCTAAGTCGGCATTGTGCCTTTTGTATTTAATTCCGATTCAATTTCTGTGTTTCGTCGTCAATAAGAAGGTCCAAGGGATACAGTAAAACTGAAGTGAAGCATCGGAATCTATAACTAGTATCACAGGAATCTTTCAAAGCATAAACAGTAAGAAGAGTCAGTCTTCTAGTACGTAAGTCGGCATAGTGACTTTTGAATTTAATTCCGATGCAATTTATGTGTTTCGTCGACAATAAGAAGGTCCAAGGGATACAGTAAACCTGAAGTGAAGCTTCGGAATCTATGACTAGAGTCTCAGGTATGGATCAAAACAAAGACAGTAAGAAGAGCCAGTCTTCTTGTACTTAAGTCGGCATTGTGCCTTTTGTATTTAATTCCGATTCAATTTCTGTGTTTCGTCATCAATAAGAAGGTTAAATGGATACAGCAAACCTGAAGTGAAGCTTCGGAATCTATAACTAGTCTCTCAGGTATGGTTCAAATCATAGACAGTAAGAAGAGCCAGTCTTCTTGTACTTATGTCGGCACTGTGCCTTTTGTATTTAATTCCGATTCAATTTCTGTATTTCGTCGTCAATACGAAGGTCAGAGGGATAGAGTAAACTTGAAGTGAAGCATCGGATTTAGTAACTAGTGTCACAGGAATGGATCAAAACATAGACAGTGAGAAGAGCAGGTCTTCTTGTACTTAAGACGGCATTGTGCCTTTTGTATTTAATTCCGATGCGATATCTGTGTTTCGTCGACAATTAGAATGTCCAAGGGATACAGTAAACCTGAAGTGAAGCATCGGAATCTATAACTAGTGTCGCAGGAGTGGTTCAAGTAAGAAGAGTCACTCTTCTTGTACTTAAGTCGGCATTGTGCTTTTTGTATTTAATTGCGAAGTAATTTCTGTGTTTCATCGTCAATAAGAACGATAGAGGGATAAAGTAAACCGGAAGTGAAGCATCGGAATCTATAACTAGTGTCACAGGAATGGTTCAAAACATAGACAGTAAGAAGAGTCAGCCCTCTTGTACTTATGTCGGCATTGTGCCTTTTGTATTTAATTCCCATGCAATTTCTGTGTTTCATCGTCAATAAGAAGGTCCAAGGGATACAGTAAACCTGAAGTGAAGCATCGGAATCTAAAACCGGTCTCACTGGAAATGTTCTAAACATAGTCAGTAAGAAGAGACAGTATTCTTGTACTTAAGTCGGCATTGTGCCTTTTGTAGTTAATCTGATGCAATTTCTGTGTTTCATCGTCAGAGGGATACAGTAAACCTGAAGTGATGCATCGAAATCTAAAACTGGTCTCACAGGAAAGGTTCAAAACATAGACAGAAAGAAGAGCCAGTCTTCTTGTACTTGAGTCCGCATTGTGCCTTTTGTATTTAATTCCCATACAATTTCTGTGTTTCATGGTCAATAAGAAGGTCCAAGGGATACAGAAACCTGATGTGAAGCGTCGGCATCTAAAACCGGTCTCACAGGAAAGGTTCAAAACATAGACTCTAAGCCCGCATCTCGTGGTCGTGCGGTAGCGTTCTCGCTCCCCACGCCCTGGTTCCCGGGTTCGATTTCCGGCGGGGTCAGGGTTTTTCTCTGCCTCATGATGGCTGGGTGTTGTGTGATGTCCTTAGGTTAGTTAGGTTTAAGTAGTTCTAAGTTCTAGGGGGCTGATGACCATAGATGTTAAGTCCCATAGTGCTCAGAGCCATTTGAACCATAGACTCTAAGAAGAGCCAGTCTTCTTGTACTTGAGTCGGCATTGTGCCTTTTGTATTTAATTCCGATGCAATTTCTGTGTTTCATCGTCAATAAGAAGGTCAGAGGGATACAGTAAACCTGAAGTGAAGCATCGGATTCTATAACTAGTGTCACAGGAATGGTTCAAAACATAGACGGTAAGAAATGTCAGTCTTCTTGTGCTTCAGTCGGCATTGAGCTTTTTGTATTTAATTCCGATTCAGTTTCTGTGTTTCGTCGTCAATGAGAAGGTCCAAGGGACACAGTAAAACTGAAGTGAAGCATCGGAATCTATAACTAGTATCACAGGAATGGTTCAAAGCATTGACAGTAAGAAGAATCAGTCTTCTACTACGAAAGTCGGCATAGTGACTTTTGAATTTAATTCCGATGCAATTTATGTGTTTCGTCGACAATAAGAAGGTCCAAGGGATACAGTAAACCTGAAGTGAAGCTTCGAAATCTATAACTAGTGTCTCAGGTATGGATCAAATCATAGACAGTAAGAAGAGCCAGTCTTCTTGTACTTAAGTCGGCATTGTGCCTTTTGTATTTAATTCCGATTCAATTTCTGTGTTACATTGTCAATAAGAAGGTCCAAGGGATACAGTAAACCTGAAGTGAAGCATCGGAATCTATAACTAGTGTCACAGGAATAGTTCAAAGCATAGACAGTAAGAAGAGCCAGTCTTATTGTACTTAAGTCGGCATTGTGCCTTTTGTATTTAATTCCGATACAATTAATGTGTTTCGTCGTCAATAAGATGGTCCAAGGGATAGAGTAAACCTGAGGTGAAGCATCAGAATCTATAACTAGTGTCACAGGAATGGTTCAAAACATAGAGAGTTAGAAGAGCCAGACTTCTTGTACTTAAGTCGGCACTGTGATTTTTGTATTTAATTCCGATGTAATTTCTGTGTTTCTTCGTCAATAAGAAGGTCCAAGGATACAGCAAACCTGAAGTGAAGCTTCGGAATCTATAACTAGTGTCTCAGGTGTGGTTCAAAACATAGAGAGTAAGAAGAGCCAGTCTTCTTGTACTTAAGTCGGCTCGGTGCCTTTTAGTATTTAATTCCGATTCAATTTCTGTGTTTCGTCGTCAATAAGAGGGTCAGAGGGATAGAGTAAACACAAAGTGAAGCATCGGAATCTTTAACTAGTGTCACAGGAATGGTTCAAAACATAGACAGTAAGAAGAGCCAGTCTTCTTGTACTTAAGACGGCATTGTGCCTTTTGTATTTAATTCCGATACAATTAATGTGTTTCGTCGTCAATAAGATGGTCCAAGGGATAGAGTAAACCTGAGGTGAAGCATCAGAATCTATAACTAGTGTCACAGGAATGGTTCAAAACATAGAGAGTTAGAAGAGCCAGACTTCTTGTACTTAAGTCGGCATTGTGATTTTTGTATTTAATTCCGATGTAATTTCTGTGTTTCGTCGTCAATAAGAGGGTCAGAGGGATAGAGTAAACACGAAGTGAAGCATCGGAATCTATAACTAGTGTAACAGGAATGGTTCAAAACCTAGACAGTAAGAAA
This sequence comes from Schistocerca serialis cubense, assembly GCF_023864345.2. Lineage (NCBI taxonomy): Eukaryota > Metazoa > Arthropoda > Insecta > Orthoptera > Acrididae > Schistocerca > Schistocerca serialis. Next base: position 33,575,899 of record NW_026047583.1, on the reverse strand, counting down.
TGTCAGTCTTCTTGTACTGATGTCGGCAATGTGCCTTTTGTATTTAATTCCGATTCAGCTTCTGTGTGTCGTCGTCAATGGGAAGGTCCAAGGGATGCAGTAAACCTGAAGTGAAGCATCGGAATCTATAACTAGAGTCACAGGAATGGTTCAAAACATAGACAGTAAAAAGAGTCAGTATTCTTGTACTTAAGTCGGCATTGTGCCGTTTGTGTTTAATTCTGATGCAATTTCTGTGTTACATCGTCAATGAGAAGGTCCAAGGGATACAGTAAACCTGAAGTGAAGCATCGGAATGTATACCTAGTGTCACATTAATGGTTCAAAGCATAGACAGTAAGAAGAGCCATTCTTCTTGTACTTAAATCGGCATTGTGCCTTTTGTGTTTACTTCCGATTCAATTTCTGTGTTTCGTCATCAATAAGAAGGTCCAAGGGATACAGCAAACCTGAAGTGAAGTTTCGGAAAGTATAACTAGTGTCTCAGGTATGGTTCAAAACATAGACAGTAAGAAGAGCCAGTCTTCTTGTACTTAAGTCGGCACTGTGCCGTTTGTATTTAATTCCGATGCGATATCTGTGTTTCGTCGTCAATAAGAATGTCCAAGGGATTCAGTAAACCTGAAGTGAAACATCGGAATCTATAACTAGTGTCGAAAGAATGGTTCAAAACATAGACAATAAAATTAGTCAGCCTTCTTGTACTTAAGTCGGCATTGTGCCTATTGTATTTAATTCCGATGCGATTTCTGTGTTTCGTCGTCAATAAGAATGTCCAAGGGATACAGTAAACCTGATGTGAAGCATCGGAATCTATAACTAATGTCGCAGGAATGGTTCAAGTAAGAAGAGTCAGTCTTCTTGTACTTAAGTCGGTATTTTGCCTTTTGTATTTATTTGCGATGCAATTTCTGTGTTTCATCGTCAATAAGAACGACAGAGGGATACAGTAAAGCGGAAGTAAAGCATCGGAATCTATAACTACTGTCACAGGAATGGTTCAAACTTAGACAGTAAGAAATGTCAGTCTTCTTGTACTTAAGTCGGCATTGTGCCTTTTGTATTTAATTCCGATGCAATTTCTGTGTTTCATCGTCAATAAGAACGACAGAGGGATACAGTAAACAGGAAGTGAAGCATCGGAATCTATAACTAGTGTCACAGGAATGGTTCAAAACATAGAGAGTAGGAAGAGCCAATCTTCTCGTACTTAAGTCGGCATTGTGGATTTTGAATTTAATTCCGATGCAGTTTATGTGTTTCGTTGACAATAAGAAGGTCCAAGGGATACAGTAAACCTGAAGTGAAGCTTCGGAATCTATAACTAGTGTCTCAGGTATGGTTCAAAACAAAGAAAGTAAGAAGAGCCAGTCTTCTTGTACTTAAGTCGGCATTGTGCCTTTTGTATTTAATTCCGATTCAATTTCTATGTTTCGTCGTCAATCAGAAAGTCAGAGGGATAGAGTAAACCAGAAGTGAAGCATCGGAATCTATAACTAGTGTCACAGGAATGGTTCAAAGCATAGACGGTAAGAAGAGCCAGTCTTCTTGTACTTAAGTCGGCATTGTGACTTTTGTATATAATTCCGATTCAATTTCTGTGTTTCGTCGTCAATATGAAGGTCCAAGGGATACAGTAAACCTGAAGTGAAACTTCGGAATCTATAACTAGTGTCTCAGGTATGGATCAAAAGATAGACAGTAAGAAGAGCCAGTCTTCTTGTACTTAAGACGGCATTGTGCCTTTTGTCTTTAATTCCGATTGAATTTATGTGTTTCGTCGTCAATAAGATGGTCCAAGGATTGCAGTAAACCTGAAGTGAAGCATCGGAATCTATAACTAGTGTCACAGGAATGGTTCAAAACATAGAGGGTTAAAAGAGCCAGACTTCTTGTACTTGTGACGCATTGTGCCTTTTGTATTTGATTCCGATGCTATTTCTGTGTTTCAGCGTCAATAAGAAGGTCAGAGGGATACAGTAAACCTGAAGTGAAGCATCGGAATCTATAACTAGTGTCACAGGAATGGTTCAAAACATAGACAGTAAGTAGAGTCAGTCCTCTTCTACTTAAGTCGGCATTGTGCCTTTTGTATTTAATTCCGATTCAATTTCAGTGTTTCGTCGTCAATAAGAAGGTCAGAGGGATACAGTAAACCGGAAGTGAAGCATCGGAATCTATAACTAGTGTCACAGGAATAGTTCAAACATAGACAGTAAGAAGAGTCAGTCCTCTTGTACTTAAGTCGACATTGTGCTTTTTGTATTTAATTCCGATGCATTTTCTGTGTTACATCGTCAATAAGAAGTTCCAAGGGATACAGTAAACCTGAAGTGAAGCATCGGAATCTAAAAGTAGTGTCACAGAAATGGTTCAAAGCATAGACCGTAAGAAGAGCCAGTCTTCTTGTACTTAAGTCGGCTTTGTGCCTTTTGTATTTAATTCCGATGCAATTTCTATGTTTCGTCGTCAATAAGAATGTCCAAGGGATACAGTAAACCTGAAGTGAAGCATCGGAATCTATATGTAGTGTCACAGGAATGGTTCAGAACATAGACAGTAAGAAGAGTCAGTCTTCTTGTACTTAAGTCGGCATTGTGACTTTTGTATTTATTTCCGATGCAATTTCTGTGTTACATCGTCAATAAAAGGTCCAAGGGATACAGTTACCCTGAAGTGAAGCATCGGAATGTATAATTAGTGTCACAGGAATGGTTCAAAACATAGGCAGTAAGTAGAGGCAGTCTTCTTTTACTTAAGTCGGCATTGTGCCTTTTGTATTTAATTCCGATTCAATTTCTGTGTTTCGTCGTCAATAAGATGGTCCAAGGGATACAGTAAACCTGAAGTGAAGCTTCTGAATCTATAACTAGTGTCTCAGGTATGGTTCAAAACATAGACTGTAAGAAGAGCCAGTCTTCTTGTACTTAAGTCGGCATTGTGCCTTTTGTATTTAATTCCGATTCAATTTCTGTGTTTCATCGTCAATAAGAAGGTCAGAGGGATACAGTAAACCTGAAGTGAAGCATCGGAATCTATAACTAGTGTCACAGGAATGGTTCAAAACATAGACAGTAAGAAATGTCAGTCATCTTGTACTTAAGTCGGCATTGTGCCTTTTGTATTTAATTCCGATTCAATTTCAGTGTTTCGCCGTCAACAAGAAGGTCAGAGGGATACAGTAAACCGGAAGTGAAGCATCGGAATCTATAACTAGTGTCACAGGAATGGTTCAAAACATAGACAGTAAGAAGAGTCAGTCCTCTTGTACTTAAGTCGGCATTGTGCTTTTTGTATTTAATTCCGATGCAATTTCTGTGTTACATCGTCAATAAGAAGGCCCAAGGGGTACAGTAAACCTGAAGTGAAGCATCGGAATCTGTAACTAGTGCCACAGGAATGGTTCAAAGCATAGACAGTAAGAAGAGCCAGTCTTCTTGAACTTAAGTCGGCTTTGTGCCTCTTGTATTTAATTCCGATGCAATTTCTATGTTTCGTCGTCAATAAGAATGTCCAAGGGATACAGTAAACCTGAAGTGAAGCATCGGAATCTAAATCTAGTGTCACAGGAATGGTTCAAAACATAGACAGTAAGAAGTTTCAGTCTTCTTGTACTTAAGTCGGCATTGTACCTTTTGTATTTAATTCCGATGCAATTACTGTTTTCATCGCCAATAGGAAGTTCAGAGGGATACAGTAAACCTGAAGTGAAGCATCGGAATCTATAACTAGTGTCACAGGAATGGTTCAAAACACTAACAGTGAGAAGAGTCAGTCTTCTTGTACTTAAGTCGGCATTGTGCCTTTTGAATTTAATTCCGATTCAATTTCTGTGTTTCGTCGTCAATTAGAAGATCCAAGGGATACAGTGAACCTGAAGCGAAAATCGGAATATATGACTAGTATCACAGGAATGGTTCAAAGTATAGACAGTAAGAAGAGTCAGACTTCAAGAACGTAAGTCGGTATTGTGACTTTTGAATTTAATTCCGATGCAATTTATGTGTTTCGTCGACAGTAAGAACGTCCAAGGGATACAGTAAATCGGAAGTGAAGCTTCGCAAACTATAACTAGTGTCTCAGGTATGGTTCAAAACATAGACAGTAAGAAGAGCCAGTCTTGTTGTACTTAAGTCGGCATTGTGTATTTTGTATTTAATTCCGATGCAATTTCTGTGTTTCGTCGTAAATACCAATATCCAAGGGATACAGTAAACCTGAAGTGAAACATCGGAATCTATAACTAGTGTCACTGGAATGGTTCAAAACATAGACTGTAAGAAGCGTCAGTCTTCTTGTACTTCAGTCGGCATTGTGCCTTTCGTATTTAATTCCGACGCCATTTCTGTGTTTCATCGTCAATAAGAAGGTCAGAGGGAAACAGTAAACCGGAAGTGAACCATCGGAATCCATAACTAGTCTCACAGGAATGGTTCAAAACATAGACAGTAAGAAGAGTCAGTCTTCTTGTGCTTAAGTCAGCATTGTGCCTTTTGTATTTAATTCCGATTCAATTTCTGTGTTTCATCGTCAATAAGAATGTCAGAGGGATAGAGTAAGCATGAAGTGAAGCACCGGAATCTATAACTAGTGCCACAGGAATGGTTCAAAACATAGACAGTAAGAAGGGTCAGTCTTCTTGTACTTAAGTCGGCATTGTGACTTTTGTATTAAATTCCGATTCAATTTCTGTGTTTCATCGTCAATAAGAAGGTCAGAGGGATAGAGTATACATGAAGTGAAGCATCGGAATCTATAACTAGTATCACAGGAATGGTTCAAAGCATAGACAGTAAGAAGAGTCACTCTTCAAGTACGTAAGTCGGCATTGTGACTTTTGAATTTAATTCCGATGCAATTTATGTGTTTCGTCGACAGTAAGAAGGTCCAAGGGATACAGTATATCGGAAGTGAAGCTTCGGAAACTATAACTAGTGTCTCAGGTATGGTTCAAAACATAGACAGTAAGAAGAGCCAGTCTTGTTGTACTTAAGTCGGCATTGGCCCTTTTGTATTTAATTCCGATGCAATTTCTATGTTTCGTCGTCAATAAGAATGTCCAAGGGATACAGTAAACCTGAAGTGAAGCATCGGAATCTATATCTAGAGTCACAGGAATGGTTCAAAACATAGACAGTAAGAAGAGTCAGTCTTCTTGTACTTAAGTCGGCATTGTACCTTTTGTATTTAATTGCGTTGCAATTACCGTTTTCAGCGTCAATAAGAAGGTCAGAGGGATACAGTAAACCTAAAGTGAAGCATCGGAATCTATAACTAGTGTCACAGGAATGAATCAAAACGTTAACAGTGTGAAGAGTCAGTCATCTTGTACTTAAGTCGGCATTGTGCCTTTTGTATTTAATTCCGATTCAATTTCGGTGTTTCGTCGTCACTAAGAAGCTCCAAGCGATACAGTAAACCTGACGTGAAGCTTCGGAATCTATAACTAGTGTCTCAGGTATGGTTCAAAACTTAGACAGTAAGAAGAGCCAGTCTTCTTGTACTTAAGTCGGCATTGTGCCTTTTGTATTTAATTCCGATTCAATTTCTGTGTTTCATCGTCAATAAGAAGGTCAGAGGGATACAGTAAACCTGAAGTGAAGAATCGGAATCTATAACTAGTGTCACAGGAATGGTTCAAAACATAGACAGTAAGAAATGTCAGTCATCTTGTACTTAAGTCGGCATTGTGCCTTTTGTATTTAATTCCGATTCAATTTCAGTGTGTCGCCGTCAATAAGAAGGTCAGAGGGACACAGTAAACCGGAAGTGAAGCATCGGAATTCATAACTAGTGTCACAGGAATGGTTCAAAACATAGACAGTAAGAAGAGTCAATCCTCTTGAACTTAAGTCGGTTTTGTGCTTTTGTATTTAATTCCGATGCAATTTCTATGTTTCGTCGTCAATAAGAATGTCCAAGGGATACAGTAAACCTGAAGTGAAGCATCGGAATCTAAATCTAGTGTCACAGGAATGGTTCAAAACATAGACAGTAAGAAGAGTCAGTCTTCTTGTACTTAAGTCGGCATTGTACCTTTTGTATTTAATTCCGATGCAATAACTGTTTTCATCGTCAATAAGAAGGTCAGAGGGGTACAGTAAACCTGAAGTGAAGCATCGGAATCTATAACTACTGTCACAGGAATGGTTCAAAGCATTAACAATGAGAAGAGTCAGTCTTCTTGTACTTAAGCCGGCATTGTGCCTTTTGAATTTAATTCCGATTCAATTTCTGTGTTTCGTCGTGAATAAGAAGCTCCAAGGGATACAGTGAACCTGAAGCGAAGCATCGGAATTTATAACTAGTATCACAGGAATGGTTCAAAGCATAGACAGTAAGAAGAGTCAGTCTTCAAGTACGTAAGTCGGCATTGTGACTTTTGAATTTAATTCCGATTCAATTTCGGTGTTTCGTCGTCACTAAGATGCTCCAAGGGATACAGTAAACCTGACGTGAAGCTTCGGAATCTATAACTAGTGTCTCAGGTATGGTTCAATACTTAGACAGTAAGAAGAGCCAATCTTCTTGTACTTAAGTCGGCATTGTGCCTTTTGTATTTAATTCCGTTTCAATTTCTGTGTTTCATCGTCAATAAGAAGGTCAGAGGGATACAGTAAACCTGAAGTGAAGCATCGGAATCTATAACTAGTGTCACAGGAATGGTTCAAAACATAGACAGTAAGAAATGTAAGTCATCTTGTACTTAAGTCGGCATTGTGCCTTTTGTATTTAATTCCGATTCAATATCAGTGTGTCGCCGTCAATAAGAAGGTCAGAGGGACACAGTAAACCGGAAGTGAAGCATCGGAATTCATAACTAGTGTCACAGGAATGGTTCAAAACATAGACAGTAAGAAGAGTCAATCCTCTTGAACTTAAGTCGGTTTTGTGCTTTTGTATTTAATTCCGATGCAATTTCTATGTTTCGTCGTCAATAAGAATGTCCAAGGGATACAGTAAACCTGAAGTGAAGCATCGGAATCTAAATCTAGTGTCACAGGAATGGTTCAAAACATAGACAGTAAGAAGAGCCAGTCTTCTTGTGCTTAAGTCGGCATTGTGCCTTTTGTATTTAATTCCGATTCAATTTCTGTGTTTCGTCGTCAATAAGAAAGTCAGAGGGATAGAATAAACATGAAGTGAAGCATCGGAATCTATAACTAGTGTCACAGGAATGGTTCAAAACTTAGACAGTAAGAAGAGCGAGACATCTTGTACTTAAGTCGGCATTGTGCCTTTTGAATTTAATTCCGATGCAATTTCTGTGTTTCATCGTCGATAAGAAGGTCAGAGGGATACAGTAAACCTGAAGTGAGGCATCGGAATCTATAACTAGTGTCACAGGATTGGTTCAAAACATAGACAGTAAGATGAGTCAGTCTTCTTGTACTTAAGTCGGCATTGTCCCTTTTGTACATAATTCCGATTCAATTTCTGTGTTTCGTCGTCAATAAGAAGCTCCAAGGGATGCAGTAAACCTGAAGTGAAGCATCGGAATCTATAACTAGTATCACACGAATGCTTCAAAGCATAGACAGTAAGAAGAGTCAGTCTTCTAGTACGTAAGTCGTCATTGTGATTTTTGAATTTAATTCCGATGCAATTTACGTGTTTTGTCGACAATAGGAAGGTCCAAGGGATACAGTAAACCTGAAGTGAAGCTTGGGAATCTATAACTAGTGTCACAGGAATGGTTCAAAACATAGACAGTAAGAAATGTCAGTCTCCTTGTACTTAGGTCGACATTGTGCCTTTTGTATTTTATTCCGATTCAATTTCTGTGTTTCGTCATCAATAAGAAGGTCAGAGGCATACAGTAAACCGGAAGTGAAGCATCGGAATCTATATCTAGTGTCACGGGAATGGTTCAAAACATAGACAATAAGAAGAGTCAGTCCTCTTGTACTTAAGTCGGCATTGTGCCTTTTGAATTTAGTTCCGATTCAATTTCTGAGTTTCGTCGTCAATAAGAAGCTCCAAGGACTACAGTAAAACTGAAGTGAAGCATCGGAATCTATAACTAGTATCACACGAATGCTTCAAAGCATAGACAGTAAGAAGAGTCAGTCTTCTAGTACGTAAGTCGTCATTGTGACTTTTGAATTTAATTCCGATGCAATTCATGTGTTTCGTCGACAACAGGAAGGTCCAAGGGATACAGTAAACCTGAAGTGAAGCTTCGGAATCTATAACTAGTGTCACAGGAATGGTTCAAAACATAGACAGTAAGAAATGTCAGTATTCTTGTACTTAGGTAGACATTGTGCATTTTGTATTTAATTCCGATTCAATTTCGGTGTTTCGTCATCAATAAGAAGGTCAGAGGGAAACAGTAAACCGGAAGTGAAGCATCGGAATCTATATGAAGTGTCACAGGAATGGTTCAAAACATAGACAGTAAGAAGAGTCAGTCCTCTTGTACTTAAGTCGGCATTGTGCCTTTTGAATTTAATTCCGATTCAATTTCTGTGTTTCGTCGTCAATAAGAAGCTCCAAGGGATACAGTGAACCTGAAGCGAAGCATCGGAATTTATAACTAGTATCACAGGAATGGTTCAAAGCATAGACAGTAAGAAGAGTCAGTCTTCAAGTACGTAAGTCGGCATTCTGACTTTTGAATTTAATTAAGATGCAATTTCTATGTTTCGTCGTCAATAAGAATGTCCAAGGGAAACATTAAACCTGAAGTGAAGCATCGGAATCTATATCTAGTGTCACAGGAATGGTTCAAAACATAGACAGTAAGATGAGTCAGTCTTCTTGTACTTAGGTCGGCATTGTACCTTTTGTATTTAATTCCGATGCAATTACTGTGTTTCATCGTCAATAAGAAGGTCCAAAGTATAAAGTAAACCTGAAGTGAAGCATCGGAATCTATAACTAGTGTCACAGGAATGGTTCAAATCATTAACAGTGAGAGGAGTCAGTCTTCTTGTACTTAAGTCGGCATTGTGCCTTTTGTATATAATTCCGATGCACTCTCTGTGTTTTATCGTCAATTAGAAGGTCAGGGGGATACAGTAAACCTGAAGTGAAGCATCGGATTCTATAACTAGTATCACAGGAATGGTTCAAAGCATAGACAGTAAGAAGAGTCAGTCTTCTAGTACGTAAGTCGTCATTGTGACTTTTGAATTTAATTCCGATGCAATTTATGTGTTTCGTCGACAATAGGAAGGTCCAAGGGATACAGTAAACCTGAAGTGAAGCTTCGGAATCTATAACTAGTGTCTCAGGTATGGTTCAAAACATAGACAGTAAGAAGAGCCAGTCTTCTTGTACTTAAGTCGGAATTGTGCCTTTTGTATTTACTTCCAATTAAATTTCTGTGTTTCGTCGTCAATAAGAAGGTCAGAGGAATAGAGTAAACCGGAAGTGAAGCATGGGAATCTATAACTATTGTGACACAGGAATGGTTCAAAACATAGACAGTAAGAAGAGTCAGTCCTCTTGTACTTAAGTCGGCATTGTGCCTTTTGTAATTAATTCCGATGGAATTTCTGTGTTACATCGTCAATAAGAAGGTCCAAGGGATACAGTAAACCTGAAGTGAAGCATCGGAATCTGTAACTAGTGTCACAGGAATGGTTCAGAGCATAGACAGTAAGGAAAGCCAGTCTTCTTGTAGTTAAGTCGGCATTGTGCCTTTTGTGTTTAATTCCGATTCAATTTCTGTGTTTCGTCGTCAATGGGAAGGTCCAAGGGATACAGTAAACCTGAAGTGAAGCATCGGAATCTATAATTAGTGTCACAGGAATGGTTCAAAGCATAGACAGTAAGATGAGCGAGTCTTCTTGTACTTAAGTCGGCTTTGTGCCTTTTGTATTTAATTCCGATTCAATTTCTGTGTTTCGTCGTCAATAAGAAAGTCAGAGGGATAGAATAAACATGAAGTGAAGCATCGGAATCTATAACTAGTGTCACAGGAATGGTTCAAAACTTAGACAGTAAGAAGAGCGAGACATCTTGTGTGTGTGTGAAATCTTATGGGACTTAACTGCCAAGGTCATCAGTCCCGAGACATCTTGTACTTAAGTCGGCATTGTGCCTTTTGAATTTAATTCCGATGCAATTTCTGTGTTTCATCGTCGATAAGAAGGTCAGAGGGATACAGTAAACCTGAAGTGAGGCATCGGAATCTATAACTAGTGTCACAGGATTGGTTCAAAACATAGACAGTAAGATGAGTCAGTCTTCTTGTACTTAAGTCGGCATTGTACCTTTTGTATTTAATTCCGATGCAATTACTGTGTTTCATCGTCAATAAGAAGGTCCAAGGGATACAGTTATCCTGAAGTGAAGCATCGGAATCTATAACTAGTGTCACAGGAATGGTTCAAATCATTATCAGTGAGAAGGGTCAGTCTTCTTGTACTTAAGTCGGCATTGTCCCTTTTGTACATAATTCCGATTCAATTTCTGTGTTTCGTCGTCAATAAGAAGCTCCAAGGGATGCAGTAAACCTGAAGTGAAGCATCGGAATCTATAACTAGTATCACACGAATGCTTCAAAGCATAGACAGTAAGAAGAGTCAGTCTTCTAGTACGTAAGTCGTCATTGTGACTTTTGAATTTAATTCCGATGCAATTTATGTGTTTCGTCGACAATAGGAAGGTCCAAGGGATACAGTAAACCTGAAGTGAAGCTTGGGAATCTATAACTAGTGTCACAGGAATGGTTCAAAACATAGACAGTAAGAAATGTCAGTCTTCTTGTACTTAGGTCGACATTGTGCCTTTTGTATTTTACTCCGATTCAATTTCTGTGTTTCGTCATCAATAAGTAGGTCAGAGGCATACAGTAAACCGGAAGTGAAGCATCGGAATCTATATCTAGTGTCACGGGAATGGTTCAAAACATAGACAGTAAGAAGAGTCAGTCCTCTTGTACTTATGTCGGCATTGTGCCTTTTGAATTTAGTTCCGATTCAATTCCTGAGTTTCGTCGTCAATAAGAAGCTCCGAGGGATACAGTGAACCTGAAGCGAAGCATCGGAGTTTATAACTAGTATCACAGGAATGGTTCAAAGCATAGACAGTAAGAAGAGTCAGTCTTCAAGTATGTAAGTCGGCATTGTGACTTTTGAATTTAATTCCGATGCAATTTATGTGTTTCGTCGACAGTAAGAAGGTCCAAGGGGTAAAGTAAATCGGAAGTGAAGCTTCGGAAACTATATCTAGTGTCTCAGGTATGGTTCAAAACATAGACAGTAAGAAGAGCCAGTCTTGTTGTACTTAAGTCGGCATTGGCCCTTTTTTATTTAATTCCGATGCAATTTCTGTGTTTCGTCGTAAGTAACAATGTCCAAGGGATACAGTAAACCTGAAGTGAAACATCGGAATCTATAACTAGTGTCACAGGAGAGGTTCAAAACATATAGAGTTAGAAGAGCGAGACTTCTTGTACTTAAGTCGGCATTGTGCCTTTTGAATTTAATTCCGATGCAATTTCTGTGTTTCATCGTCGATAAGAATGTCAGAGGGATACAGTAAATCTGAAGTGAGGCATCGGAATCTATAACTAGTGTCACAGGAATGGTTCAAAACACAGACAGTAAGAAATGTCAGTCTTCTTGTACTTAGGTCGACATTGTGCCTTTTGTATTTAATTCCGATTCAATTTCTGTGTTTCTTCGTCAATAAGAAGCTCCAAGGACTACAGTAAAACTGAAGTGAAGCATCGGAATCTACAACTAGTATCACACGAATGCTTCAAAGCATAGACAGTAAGAAGAGTCAGTCTTCTAGTACGTAAGTCGTCATTGTGACTTTTGAATTTAATTCCAATGCAATTCATGTGTTTCGTCGACAACAGGAAGGACCAAGGGATACAGTAAACCTGAAGTGAAGCTTCGGAATCTATAACTAGTGTCACAGGAATGGTTCAAAACATAGACAGTAAGAAATGTCAGTATTCTTGTACTTAGGTAGACATTGTGCATTTTGTATTTAATTCCGATTCAATTTCTGTGTTTCGTCATCAATAAGAAGGTCAGAGGCAAACAGTAAACCGGAAGTGAAGCATCGGAATCTATATGAAGTGTCACAGGAATGGTTCAAAACATAGACAGTAAGAAGAGTCAGTCCTCTTGTACTTAAGTCGGCATTGTGCCTTTTGAATTTAATTCCGATTCAATATCTGTGTTTCGTCGTCAATAAGAAGCTCCAAGGGATACAGTGAACCTGAAGCGAAGCATCGGAATTTATAACTAGTATCACAGGAATGGTTCAAAGCATAGACAGTAAGAAGAGTCAGTCTTCAAGTACGTAACTCGGCATTCTGACTTTTGAATTTAATTAAGATGCAATTTCTATGTTTCGTCGTCAATAAGAATGTCCAAGGGAAACATTAAACCTAAAGTGAAGCATCGGAATCTATATCTAGTGTCACAGGAATGGTTCAAAACATAGACAGTAAGATGAGTCAGTCTTCTTGTACTTAAGTCGGCATTGTACCTTTTGTATTTAATTCCGATGCAATTACTGTGTTTCATCGTCAATAAGAAGGTCCAAAGTATAAAGTAAACCTGAAGTGAAGCATCGGAATCTATAACTAGTGTCACAGGAATGGTTCAAATCATTAACAGTGAGAGGAGTCAGTCTTCTTGTACTTAAGTCGGCATTGTGCCTTTTGTATATAATTCCGATGCACTCTCTGTGTTTTATCGTCAATTAGAAGGTCAGGGGGATACAGTAAACCTGAAGTGAAGCATCGGATTCTATAACTAGTATCACAGGAATGGTTCAAAGCATAGACAGTAAGAAGAGTCAGTCTTCTAGTACGTAAGTCGTCATTGTGACTTTTGAATTTAATTCCGATGCAATTTATGTGTTTCGTCGACAATAGGAAGGTCCAAGGGATACAGTAAACCTGAAGTGAAGCTTTGGAATCTGTAAGTAGTGTCTCAGGTATGGTTCAAAACATAGACAGTAAGAGGAGCCTGTCTTCTTGTACTTAAGTCGGCATTGTGCCTTTTGTATTTAAATCCGATTCAATTTCTGTGTTTAGTCGTCAATAAGAAGGTCAGAGGGATAGAGTAAACATGAAATAAAGCATCGGAATCTATAACTAGTGTCTCAGGAATGGTTCAAAACATAGATAGTAAGGAAAGCCAGTCTTCTTGTACTTAAGTCGGCATTGTGCCTTTTGTATTTAATTCCGATTCAATTTCTGTGTTACATCGTCAATAAGAAGTTCCACCGGATACAGCAAACCTTAAGTGAAGCATCGGAATCTATAATTAGTGTCACAGGAATGGTTCAAAGCATAGACAGTAAGATGAGCGAGTCTTCTTGTACTTAAGTCGGCTTTGTGCCTTTTGTATTGAATTCCGATGCAATTTCTATGTTTCGTCGTCAATAAGAATGTCCAAGGGAAACATTAAACCTAAAGTGAAGCATCGGAATCTATAACTAGTGTCGCAGGAATGGTTCAAAACATAGACAGTAAGAAATGTAAGTCTTCTAGTACTTAAGTCGGCATTGTGCCTTTTGTATTTAATTCCGCTCCAATTTCTGTGTTTCATCGTCAATGAGAAGGTCCAAGGGATACAGTAAACCTAAAGTGAAGCATCGGAATCTATAACTAGTATCACAGGAATGGTTCAAAGCATAGACAGTAAGAGGAGTCAGTCTTCTAGTACGTAAGTCGTCATTGTGACTTTTGAGTTTAATTCCGATGCAATTCATGTGTTTCGTCGACAATAGGAAGGTCCAAGGGATACACTAAACCTTAAGTGATGCTTCGGAATCTATAACTGGTGTCTCAGGTATGGTTCAAAACATAGACAGTAAGAGTAGCCTGTCTTCTTGTACTTAAGTCGGCATTGTGCCTTTTGTATATAATTCCGATTCAATTTCTGTGTTTCGTCGTCAATAAGAAGGTCAGAGGGATACAGTAAACCTGAAGTGACGCATCGGAATCTATAACTAGTGTCACAGGAATGGTTCAAAACGTAGACAGTAAGAAATGTCAGTCTTCTTGTACTTAGGTCGACATTGTGCCTTTTGTATTTAATTCCGATTCAATTTCTGTGTTTCGTCGTCAATAAGAAGGTCCAAGGGATACAGTAAACCTGAAGTGAAGCATCGGAATCTATAACTAGTGTCACAGGAATGGTTCATAACATTAACAGTGAGAAGAGTCAGTCTTCCTGTACTTAAGTCGGCATTGTGCCTTTTGTATTTAATTCCGATTCAATTTCTGTGTTTTGTCGTCAATAAGAAGCTCCAAGGGACACAGTAAACCTGAAGTGAAGCTTCGGATTCTATAACTAGTGTCACAGGAATGGTTCAAAACATAGACAGTAAGAAATGTCAGTCTTCTTGTACTTAGGTCGACATTGGGCCTTTTGTATTTAATTCCGATTCAATTTCTGTGTTTCGTCATCAATAAGAAGGTCAGAGGGATTCAGTAAACCGGAAGTGAAGCATCGGAATCTATATCTAGTGTCACAGGAATGGTTCAAAACATAGACAGTAAGATGAGTCAGTCTTCTTTTACTTAAGTCGGCATTGTACCTTTAGTATTTAATTCCGATGCAATTACTGTGTTTCATCGTCAATAAGAAGGTCCAAGGTATACAGTAAACATGAAGTGAAGCATCGGAATCTATAACTAGTGTCACAGGAATGGTTCAAATCATAGACAGTAAGAAATGTAAGTCTTCTTGTACTTAAATCGGCATTGTACCTTTTGTATTTAATTCCGATGCAATTACTGTGTTTCATCGTCAATAAGAAGGTCCAAAGTATACAGTAAATCTGAAGTGAAGCATCGGAATCTATAACTAGTGTCACAGGAATGGTTCATAACATTAACAATGAGAAGAGTCAGTCTTCTTGTACTTAAGTCGGCATTGTGCTTTTGTATTTAATTCCGATTCAATTTCTGTGTTTCGTCGTCAATAAGAAGCTCCAAGGGATACAGTAAACCTGAAGTGAAGCATCGGAATCTATAACTAGTATCACAGTTATGGTTCAAAGCATAGACAGTAAGAAGAGTCAGTCTTCTAGAACGTAAGTCGTCATTGTGACTTTTGAATTTAATTCCGATGCAATTTATGTGTTTCGTCGTCAATAAGAATGTCCAAGGGAAACATTAAACCTAAAGTGAAGCATCGGAATCTATATCTAGTGTCACAGGAACGGTTCAAAACATAGACAGTAAGATGAGTCAGTCTTCTTGTACTTAAGTCGGCATTGTACCTTTAGTATTTTATTCCGATGCAATTACTGTGTCTCATCGTCAATAAGAAGGTCCAAGGTATACAGTAAAAATGAAGTGAAGCATCGGAATCTATAACTAGTGTCACAGGAATGGTTCAAAACATAGACAGTAAGAAATGTAAGTCTTCTTGTACTTAAGTCGGCATTGTGCCTTTTGTATTTAATTCCGCTCAAATTTCTGTGTCTCATCGTCAATGAGAAGGTCCAATGGATACAGTAAACCTGAAGTGAAGCATCGGAATCTATAACTAGTGCTACAGGAATGGTTCTTAACATAGACAGTAAGAAGAGTTAGTCTTCTTCTACTTAATTCGGCATTGTGCCTTTTGTATTTAATTCCGATGCAATTTCTATGTTTCGTCGTCAATAAGAATGTCCAAGGGAAACATTAAACCTAAAGTGAAGCATCGGAATCTATATCTGGTGTCACAGGAATGGTTCAAAACATAGACAGTAAGATGAGTCAGTCTTCTTGTACTTAAGTCGGCATTGTACCTTTTGTATTTAATTCCGATGCAATTACTGTGTTTCATCGTCAATAAGAAGGTCCAAGGTATACAGTTAACCTGAAGTGAATCATCGGAATCTATAACTAGTGTCACAGGAATGGTTCATAACATAAACAGTGAGAAGAGTCAGTCTTCTTGTACTTAAGTCGGCATTGTGCCTTTTGTATTTAATTCCGATTCAATTTCTGTGTTTCGTCGTCAATAAGAAGCTCCAAGGGATACAGTAAACCTGAAGTGAAGCATCGGAATCTATAACTAGTATCACAGGAATGGTTCAAAGCATACACAGTAAGAAGAGTCAGTCTTCTAGTACGTAAGTCGTCATTGTGACTTTTGAATTTAATTCCGATGCAATTTATGTGTTTCGTCGACAATAGGAAGGTCCAAGGGATACAGTAAACCTGAAGTGAAGCTTCGGAATCTGTAACTAGTGTCTCAGGTATGGGTGAAAACATAGACAGTAAGAAGAGCCAGTCTTCTTGTAATTAAGTCGGCATTGTGCCTTTTGTATTTACTTCCGATTCAATTTCTGTGTTTCGTCGTCAATAAGAAGGTCAGAGGGATAGAGTAAACCGGAAGTGAAGCATCGGAATCTATGACTAGTGTCACAGGAATGGTTCAAAACATAGACAGTAAGAAGAGTCAGTCCTCTTGTACTTAAGTGGGCATTGTGCCTTTTGTAATTAATTCCGATGGAATTTCTGTGTTACATCGTCAATAAGAAGGTCCAAGGGATACAGTAAACCTGAAGTGAAGCATCGGAATCTGTAACTAGTGTCACAGGAATGGTTCAATGCATAGACAGTAAGGAGAGCCAGTCTTCTTGTACTTAAGACGGCATTGTGCCTTTTATATTTAATTCCGATTCCATTTCTGTGTTTCGTCGTCAATAAGGAGGTCCAAGGGATACAGTAAACCTGAAGTGAAGCTTCGGAATCTATAAGTAGTGTCTCAGGTATGGTTCAAAACATAGACAGTAAGAGGAGCCTGTCTTCTTGTACTTAAGTCGGCATTGTGCCTTTTGTATCTAATTCCGATTCAATTTCTGTGTTTCGTCGTCAATAAGAAGGTCAGAGGGATAGAGTAAACATGAAGTGAAGCATAGGAATCTATAACTAGTGTCACCGGAAAGGTTTAAAACATAGACAGTAAGAAGAGTCCGTCCTCTTGTACTTAGGACGGCATTGTGTATTTTGTATTTAATTCGGATGCAATTTCTGTGTTACATCGTCAATAAGAAGGTCCAAGGGATACAGTAAACCTGAAGTGAAGCATCGGAATCTATAACTAGTGTCACAGGAATGGTTGAAAACATAGACAGTAAGAAGAACCAGTCTTCTTGTACTTAAGTCGGCATTGTGCATTTTGTATTTAGTTCCGATGCAATTTCTGTGTTTCGTCGTCAATAATAATGTCCAAGGGATAGAGTAAACCTGAAGTGAAACATCGGAATCAATAACTAGTGTCACTGGAATGGTTCAAAACATAGACGGTAAGAAGAGTCAGTCTTCTTGTACTTAAGTCGGCATTGTGCCTTTTGTATTTAATTCCGATGCAATATCTATGTTTCATCGTCAAAAAGAAGGTCAGAGGGAACGAGTAACCCGGAAGTGAAGCATCGGAATCTATAACTAGTGTCACAGGAATGGTTCAAAACATAGACAGTAAGAAGAGTCAGTCTTCTTGTACTTAAGTCGGCATTGTGCCTTTTGTATTTAATTCCGATTCCATTGCTGTGTTTCGTCGTCAGTAAGAAGGTCCAAGGGATACAGTAAACCTGAAGTTTAGCATCGGATTGTATAACTAGTGTCACAGGAATGGTTCAAAGCATAGACAGTAAGAAGAGTCAGTCTTCTAGTACTTAAGTCGGCATTGTGCCTCTTGTATTTAATTCCGATGCAATTTCTGTGTTTCGTCGTCAATACGAAGGTCCAAGGGATACAGAAAACATGAAATGAAGCATCGGAATCTATAACTAGTGTCTCAGGAATGGTTCAAAACATAGACATTAAGAAGAGCCAGTCTTCTTGTACTTAAGACGGCATTGTGCCTTTTCTATTTAATTTCGATACAATTTATGTGTTTCGTCGTCAATAAGTTGGTCCAAGGGATACAGTAAACCTGAAGTGAAACATCGGAATCTATAACTAGTGTCACAGGAATGGTTCAAAACATAGAGAATTAGAAGAGCCAGACTACTTGTACTTAAGTCGGCATTATGCCATTGGTATTTAATTCCGATGCAATTTCTGTGTTTCATCGTCAATAAGAAGGTCAGAGGGATACAGTAAACCTGAAGTGAAGCATTGGAATCTATAACTAGTGTCGAAGGAATGGTTCAAAGCATAGACAGTAAGAAATGTAAGTCTTCTTGTACTTAAGCCGGCATTGTGCCTTTTGTATGTAATTCCAATGCGATTTCTGTGTTTCGTCGTCAATAAGAATGTCCAAGGGATACAGTAAACCAGAAGTGAAGCATCGGAATCTATAACTAGTGTTGCAGGAATGGTTCAAAACATAGACAGTAAGAAGAGCCAGTCTTCTTGTACTTAAGTCGGCATTGTGCCTTTTGTATTTACTTCCGATACAATTTCTGTGTTTCGTCGTCAATAAGAAGGTCAGAGAGATAGAGTAAACCGGAAGTGAAGCATCAGAATCTATAACTAGTGTCACAGGAATGGTTCAAATCATAGACAGTAAGAAGAGTCAGTCCTCTTGTACTTAAGTCGGCATTGTGCCTTTTGTAATTAATTCCGATGGAATTTCTGTGTTACATCGTCAATAAGAAGGTCCAAGGGATACAGTAAACCTGAAGTGAAGCATCGGAATCTGTAACTAGTGTCACAGGAATGGTTCAATGCATAGACAGTAAGGAGAGCCGGTCTTCTTGTACTTAAGTATTCATTGTGCCTTTTGTATTTAATTCCGATTCAATTTCTGTGTTTCGTCGTCAATGAGAATGTCCAAGGGATACAGTAAACCTGAAGTGAAGCTTCGGAATCTATAAGTAGTGTCTCAGGTATGGTTCAAAACATAGACAGTAAGAGGAGCCTGTCTTCTTGTACTTAAGTCGGCATTGTGCCGTTTGTATCTAATTCCGATTCAATTTCTGTGTTTCGTCGTCAATAAGAAGGTCAGAGGGAAAGAGTAAACATGAAGTGAAGCATCGGAATCTATAACTAGTGTCACAGGAATGGTTCAAAGCATAGACAGTAAGAAGAGTCAGTCTTCTTGTACTTAAGTCGGCATTGTGCCTTTTGCATTTAATTCCGATGCAATTTCTGTGTTTCATCTTCAATAAGCCGGTCAGAGGGATTCAGTAAACCTCAAGTGAAGCATCGGAATCTATAACTAGTGTCACCGGAAAGGTTCAAAACATAGACAGTAAGAAGAGTCCGTCCTCTTGTACTTAGGACGGCATTGTGTATTTTGTATTTAATTCCGATGCAATTTCTGTGTTACATCGTCAATAAGAAGGTCCAAGGGATACACTAAACCTGAAGTGAAGCATCGGAATCTATAACTAGTGTCACAGGAATGGTTGAAAACATAGACAGTAAGAAGAGCCAGTCTTCTTGTACTTAAGTCGGCATTGTGCCTTTTGTATTTAGTTCCGATGCAATTTCTGTGTTTCGTCGTCAATAATAATGTCCAAGGGATACAGTAAACCTGAAGTGAAACATCGGAATCAATAACTAGTGTCACTGGAATGGTCCAAAACATAGACGGTAAGAAGAGTCAGTCTTCTTGTACTTAAGTCGGCATTGTGCCTTTTGTATTTAATTCCGATGCAATATCTGTGTTTCATCGTCAAAATGAAGGTCAGAGGGAACAAGTAAACCGGAGGTGAAGCATCGGAATCTATAACTAGTGTCACAGGAGTGGTTCAAAACATAGACAGTAAGAAGAGTCAGTCTTCTTGTACTTAAGTCGGCATTGTGCCTTTTGTATTTAGTTCCGATGCAATTTCTGTGTTTCGTCGTCAGTAATAATGTCCAAGGGATACAGTAAACCTGAAGTGAAGCATCGAAATCTATAACTAGTGTCACAGGAATGGTTCAAAACATAGACAGTAAGAAGAGTCAGTCTTCTTGTACATAAGTCGGCATTGTGGCTTTTGTATTTAATTCCGATTCAATTTCTGTATTTCGTCGTCAATAAGAAGGTCCCAGGGATACAGTAAACCTGAAGTGAAGCATCGGAATCTATAACTAGTGCGACTGGAATGGTTCAAAACATAGGCAGTAAGAAGAGCCAGTCTTCTTAAACTTAAGTCGGCATTGTGCCTTTTGTATGTAATTCCGATTCAATTTCTGTGTTTCGTCGTCAATAAGATGGTCCAAGGGATACGGTAAACCTGAAGTGAAGCATCAGAATCTATAAGTACTGACACAGGAATTGTTCAAAACATAGAGAGTTAGAAGAGCCGGTCTTCTTGTACGTAAGTCGGCATTGTGCCTTTTGTATTTAATTCCGATGCTATTTCGTTGTTTCATCGTCAATAGGAAGGTCAGAGGGATACAGTAAACCTGAAGTGAAGCATCGGAATCTATAACTAGTGTCACAGGAATGGTTCAATACCCAGACAGTAAGAAATGTCAGTCTTCTTGTACGTAAGTCGGCATTGTGCCTTTTGTATTTAATTCCGATCCAATTTATGTGATTCGTCAACAATAAGAAGGTCCAAGTGATACAGTAAACCTAAAGTGAAGCATCGGAATCTATAACTAGTGTCACAGGAATGGTTCAAAACATAGACAGTAAGAAGAGTCAGTCTTCTTGTACTTATGTCGGCATTGTGCTATTTGTATTTAATTCCGATGCAATTTCTGTGTTTCATCGTCAATAAGAAGGTCAGAGGGAATCAGTAAACCGGAAGTGAAGCATCGGAATCTATAACTAGTGTCACAGGAATGGTTCAAAACATAGACAGTAAGAAGAGTCAGACTTCTTGTACTTATGTCGGCATTGTGCGTTTTGTTTTTTATTCCGATTCAATTTCTGTGTATCGTCGTCAATAAGAAGGTAAAAGGGATACAGTAAACCTGAAGTGAAGCATCGGAATCTATAACTAGTGTCACAGGAATGGTTCAAAGCATAGACAGTAAGAAGAGTCAGTCTTCTAGTACTTAACTCGGCATTGTGCCTTTTGTATTTAATTCCGTTGCAATATCTGTGTTTCGTCGTCAGCAAGAAGGTCAGAGGAATACAGTAAAACTGCGGTGAAGCATCGGAATCTATAACTAGTGTCACAGGAATGGTTCAAAACATAGACAGTTGGAAGAGTCAGTCTTCTTGTACTTATGTCGGCATTGTGCCTTTTTCATTTAATTCCGATGCAATTTCTGGGTTTCATCGTCAATAAGAAGGTCAGAGGGATACAGTAAACCTGATGTGAAGCATCGGAATCTATAACTAGTGTCACCGAATTATTGAAAGACATAGACAGTAAGAAGAGTCAGTCCTCTTGTACTTAGGTCGGCATTGTGCCTTTGTATTTAATTCCGATGCAATTTCTGTGTTACATCGTCAATAAGAAGGTCCAAGGGATACAGTAAACCTGAAGTGAAGCATCAGAATCTATAACTAGTGTCACCGGAATGGTTCAAAACATAGACAGTAAGAAGAGTCAGTCCTCTTGTACTTAGGTCGGCATTGTGCCTCTTGTATTTAATTCCGATGCAATTTTTGTGTTACATCGTCAATACGAAGTTCCAAGGGATACAATAAACCTGAAGTGAAGCATCGGAATCTATAACTAGTGTCACAGGAATGCTTGAAAACATAGACAGTAAGAAGTGCCAGTCTTCTTGTACTTACGTCGGCATTGTGCCTTTTGTATTTAATTCCGATGAAATTTCTGTGTTTCGTCGTCAATAAGAATGTACAAGGGATACAGTAAACCTGAAGTGAAGCATCGGAATCTATAACTAGTATCACAGGAATGGTTCAAAGCATAGACAGTAAGAAGAGTCAGTCTTCTAGTACGTAAGTCGTCATTGTGACTTTTGAATTTAATTCCGATGCAATTTATGTGTTTCGTCGACAATAGGAAGGTCCAAGGGATACAGTAAACCTGAAGTGAAGCTTCGGAATCTGTAACTAGTGTCACAGGAATGGTTCAGAGCATAGACAGTAAGGAAAGCCAGTCTTCTTGTACTTAAGTCGGCATTGTGCCTTTTGTATTTAATTCCGATTCAATTTCTGTGTTTCGTCGTCCATAGGAAGGTCCAAGGGATACAGTAAACCTGAAGTGAAGCTTCGGAATCTGTAAGTAGTGTCTCAGGTATGGTTCAAAACATAGACAGTAAGAGGAGCCTGTATTCTTGTACTTAAGTCGGCATTGTGCCTTTTGTATTTAAATCCGATTCAATTTCTGTGTTTAGTCGTCAATAAGAAGGTCAGAGGGATAGAGTAAACATGAAATAAAGCATCGGAGTCTATAACTAGTGTCTCAGGAATGGTTCAAAACATAGACAGTAAGGAAAGCCAGTCTTCTTGTACTTAAGTCGGCATTGTGCCTTTTGTATTTAATTCCGATTCAATTTCTGTGTTACATCGTCAATAACAAGTTCCACCGGATACAGCAAACCTTAAGTGAAGCATCGGAATCTATAATTAGTGTCACAGGAATGGTTCAAAGCATAGACAGTAAGATGAGCGAGTCTTCTTGTACTTAAGTCGGCTTTGTGCCTTTTGTATTGAATTCCGATGCAATTTCTATGTTTCGTCGTCAATAAGAATGTCCAAGGGAAACATTAAACCTAAAGTGAAGCATCGGAATCTATAACTAGTGTCGCAGGAATGGTTCAAAACATAGACAGTAAGAAATGTAAGTCTTCTAGTACTTAAGTCGGCATTGTGCCTTTTGTATTTAATTCCGCTCCAATTTCTGTGTTTCATCGTCAATGAGAAGGTCCAAGGGATACAGTAAACCTAAAGTGAAGCATCGGAATCTATAACTAGTGTCGCAGGAATGGTTCAAAACATAGACAGTAAGAAATGTAAGTCTTCTAGTACTTAAGTCGGCATTGTGCCTTTTGTATTTAATTCCGCTCCAATTTCTGTGTTTCATCGTCAATGAGAAGGTCCAAGGGATACAGTAAACCTAAAGTGAAGCATCGGAATCTATAACTAGTATCACAGGAATGGTTCAAAGCATAGACAGTAAGAGGAGTCAGTCTTCTAGTACGTAAGTCGACATTGTGACTTTTGAGTTTAATTCCGATGCAATTCATGTGTTTCGTCGACAATAGGAAGGTCCAAGGGATACACTAAACCTTAAGTGATGCTTCGGAATCTATAACTAGTGTCTCAGGTATGGTTCAAAACATAGACAGTAAGAGTAGCCTGTCTTCTTGTACTTAAGTCGGCATTGTGCCTTTTGTATATAATTCCGATTCAATTTCTGTGTTTCGTCGTCAATAAGAAGGTCAGAGGGATACAGTAAACCTGAAGTGACGCATCGGAATCTATAACTAGTGTCACAGGAATGGTTCAAAACGTAGACAGTAAGAAATGTCAGTCTTCTTGTACTTAGGTCGACATTGTGCCTTTTGTATTTAATTCCGATTCAATTTCTGTGTTTCGTCGTCAATAAGAAGGTCCAAGGGATACAGTAAACCTGAAGTGAAGCATCGGAATCTATAACTAGTGTCACAGGAATGGTTCATAACATTAACAGTGAGAAGAGTCAGTCTTCCTGTACTTAAGTCGGCATTGTGCCTTTTGTATTTAATTCCGATTCAATTTCTGTGTTTTGTCGTCAATAAGAAGCTCCAAGGGACACAGTAAACCTGAAGTGAAGCTTCGGATTCTATAACTAGTGTCACAGGAATGGTTCAAAACATAGACTGTAAGAAATGTCAGTCTTCTTGTACTTAGGTCGACATTGGGCCTTTTGTATTTAATTCCGATTCAATTTCTGTGTTTCGTCATCAATAAGAAGGTCAGAGGGATTCAGTAAACCGGAAGTGAAGCATCGGAATCTATATCTAGTGTCACAGGAATGGTTCAAAACATAGACAGTAAGATGAGTCAGTCTTCTTTTACTTAAGTCGGCATTGTACCTTTAGTATTTAATTCCGATGCAATTACTGTGTTTCATCGTCAATAAGAAGGTCCAAGGTATACAGTAAACATGAAGTGAAGCATCGGAATCTATAACTAGTGTCACAGGAATGGTTCAAATCATAGACAGTAAGAAATGTAAGTCTTCTTGTACTTAAATCGGCATTGTACCTTTTGTATTTAATTCCGATGCAATTACTGTGTTTCATCGTCAATAAGAAGGTCCAAAGTATACAGTAAACCTGAAGTGAAGCATCGGAATCTATAACTAGTGTCACAGGAATGGTTCATAACATTAACAATGAGAAGAGTCAGTCTTCTTGTACTTAAGTCGGCATTGTGCTTTTGTATTTAATTCCGATTCAATTTCTGTGTTTCGTCGTCAATAAGAAGCTCCAAGGGATACAGTAAACCTGAAGTGAAGCATCGGAATCTATAACTAGTATCACAGGAATGGTTCAAAGCATAGACAGTAAGAAGAGTCAGTCTTCTAGAACGTAAGTCGTCATTGTGACTTTTGAATTTAATTCCGATGCAATTTATGTGTTTCGTCGTCAACAAGAATGTCCAAGGGAAACATTAAACCTAAAGTGAAGCATCGGAATCTATATCTAGTGTCACAGGAACGGTTCAAAACATAGACAGTAAGATGAGTCAGTCTTCTTGTACTTAAGTCGGCATTGTACCTTTAGTATTTTATTCCGATGCAATTACTGTGTCTCATCGTCAATAAGAAGGTCCAAGGTATACAGTAAACATGAAGTGAAGCATCGGAATCTATAACTAGTGTCACAGGAATGGTTCAAAACATAGACAGTAAGAAATGTAAGTCTTCTTGTACTTAAGTCGGCATTGTGCCTTTTGTATTTAATTCCGCTCAAATTTCTGTGTCTCATCGTCAATGAGAAGGTCCAATGGATACAGTAAACCTGAAGTGAAGCATCGGAATCTATAACTAGTGCTACAGGAATGGTTCTTAACATAGACAGTAAGAAGAGTTAGTCTTCTTCTACTTAATTCGGCATTGTGCCTTTTGTATTTAATTCCGATGCAATTTCTATGTTTCGTCGTCAATAAGAATGTCCAAGGGAAACATTAAACCTAAAGTGAAGCATCGGAATCTATATCTGGTGTCACAGGAATGGTTCAAAACATAGACAGTAAGATGAGTCAGTCTACTTGTACTTAAGTCGGCATTGTACCTTTTGTATTTAATTCCGATGCAATTACTGTGTTTCATCGTCAATAAGAAGGTCCAAGGTATCAGTTAACCTGAAGTGAATCATCGGAATCTATAACTAGTGTCACAGGAATTGTTCAAAACATAAACAGTGAGAAGAGTCAGTCTTCTTGTACTTAAGTCGGCATTGTGCCTTTTGTATTTAATTCCGATTCAATTTCTGTGTTTCGTCGTCAATAAGAAGCTCCAAGGGATACAGTAAACCTGAAGTGAAGCATCGGAATCTATAACTAGTATCACAGGAATGGTTCAAAGCATAGACAGTAAGAAGAGTCAGTCTTCTAGTACGTAAGTCGTCATTGTGACTTTTGAATTTAATTCCGATGCAATTTATGTGTTTCGTCGACAATAGGAAGGTCCAAGGGATACAGTAAACCTGAAGTGAAGCTTCGGAATCTGTAACTAGTGTCTCAGGTATGGGTGAAAACATAGACAGTAAGAAGAGCCAGTCTTCTTGTAATTAAGTCGGCATTGTGCCTTTTGTATTTACTTCCGATTCAATTTCTGTGTTTCGTCGTCAATAAGAAGGTCAGAGGGATAGAGTAAACCGGAAGTGAAGCATCGGAATCTATGACTAGTGTCACAGGAATGGTTCAAAACATAGACAGTAAGAAGAGTCAGTCCTCTTGTACTTAAGTGGGCATTGTGAATTTTGTAATTAATTCCGATGGAATTTCTGTGTTACATCGTCAATAAGAAGGTCCAAGGGATACAGTAAACCTGAAGTGAAGCATCGGAATCTGTAACTAGTGTCACAGGAATGGTTCAATGCATAGACAGTAAGGAGAGCCAGTCTTCTTGTACTTAAGACGGCATTGTGCCTTTTGTATTTAATTCCGATTCCATTTCTGTGTTTCGTCGTCAATAAGAAGGTCCAAGGGATACAGTAAACCTGAAGTGAAGCTTCGGAATCTATAAGTAGTGTCTCAGGTATGGTTCAAAACATAGACAGTAAGAGGAGCCTGTCTTCTTGTACTTAAGTCGGCATTGTGCCTTTTGTATCTAATTCCGATTCAATTTCTGTGTTTCGTCGTCAATAAGAAGGTCAGAGGGATAGAGTAAACATGAAGTGAAGCATAGGAATCTATAACTAGTGTCACCGGAAAGGTTCAAAACATAGACAGTAAGAAGAGTCCGTCCTCTTGTACTTAGGACGGCATTGTGTATTTTGTATTTAATTCGGATGCAATTTCTGTGTTACATCGTCAATAAGAAGGTCCAAGGGATACAGTAAACCTGAAGTGAAGCATCGGAATCTATAACTAGTGTCACAGGAATGGTTGAAAACATAGACAGTAAGAAGAACCAGTCTTCTTGTACTTAAGTCGGCATTGTGCATTTTGTATTTAGTTCCGATGCAATTTCTGTGTTTCGTCGTCAATAATAATGTCCAAGGGATAGAGTAAACCTGAAGTGAAACATCGGAATCAATAACTAGTGTCACTGGAATGGTTCAAAACATAGACGGTAAGAAGAGTCAGTCTTCTTGTACTTAAGTCGGCATTGTGCCTTTTGTATTTAATTCCGATGCAATATCTATGTTTCATCGTCAAAAAGAAGGTCAGAGGGAACGAGTAACCCGGAAGTGAAGCATCGGAATCTATAACTAGTGTCACAGGAATGGTTCAAAACATAGACAGTAAGAAGAGTCAGTCTTCTTGTACTTAAGTCGGCATTGTGCCTTTTGTATTTAATTCCGATTCCATTGCTGTGTTTCGTCGTCAGTAAGAAGGTCCAAGGGATACAGTAAACCTGAAGTTTAGCATCGGATTGTATAACTAGTGTCACAGGAATGGTTCAAAGCATAGACAGTAAGAAGAGTCAGTCTTCTAGTACTTAAGTCGGCATTGTGCCTCTTGTATTTAATTCCGATGCAATTTCTGTGTTTCGTCGTCAATACGAAGGTCCAAGGGATACAGAAAACATGAAATGAAGCATCGGAATCTATAACTAGTGTCTCAGGAATGGTTCAAAACATAGACATTAAGAAGAGCCAGTCTTCTTGTACTTAAGACCTCATTGTGCCTTTTCTATTTAATTTCGATACAATTTATGTGTTTCGTCGTCAATAAGATGGTCCAAGGGATACAGTAAACCTGAAGTGAAACATCGGAATCTATAACTAGTGTCACAGGAATGGTTCAAAACATAGAGAATTAGAAGAGCCAGACTACTTGTACTTAAGTCGGCATTATGCCATTGGTATTTAATTCCGATGCAATTTCTGTGTTTCATCGTCAATAAGAAGGTCAGAGGGATACAGTAAACCTGAAGTGAAGCATTGGAATCTATAACTAGTGTCGAAGGAATGGTTCAAAGCATAGACAGTAAGAAATGTAAGTCTTCTTGTACTTAAGCCGGCATTGTGCCTTTTGTATGTAATTCCAATGCGATTTCTGTGTTTCGTCGTCAATAAGAATGTCCAAGGGATACAGTAAACCAGAAGTGAAGCATCGGAATCTATAACTAGTGTTGCAGGAATGGTTCAAAACATAGACAGTAAGTAGAGCCAGTCTTCTTGTACTTAAGTCGGCATTGTGCCTTTTGTATTTACTTCCGATTCAATTTCTGTGTTTCGTCGTCAATAAGAAGGTCAGAGAGATAGAGTAAACCGGAAGTGAAGCATCAGAATCTATAACTAGTGTCACAGGAATGGTTCAAATCATAGACAGTAAGAAGAGTCAGTCCTCTTGTACTTAAGTCGGCATTGTGCCTTTTGTAATTAATTCCGATGGAATTTCTGTGTTACATCGTCAATAAGAAGGTCCAAGGGATACAGTAAACCTGAAGTGAAGCATCGGAATCTGTAACTAGTGTCACAGGAATGGTTCAATGCATAGACAGTAAGGAGAGCCGGTCTTCTTGTACTTAAGTATTCATTGTGCCTTTTGTATTTAATTCCGATTCAATTTCTGTGTTTCGTCGTCAATGAGAATGTCCAAGGGATACAGTAAACCTGAAGTGAAGCTTCGGAATCTATAAGTAGTGTCTCAGGTATGGTTCAAAACATAGACAGTAAGAGGAGCCTGTCTTCTTGTACTTAAGTCGGCATTGTGCCTTTTGTATCTAATTCCGATTCAATTTCTGTGTTTCGTCGTCAATAAGAAGGTCAGAGGGAAAGAGTAAACATGAAGTGAAGCATCGGAATCTATAACTAGTGTCACAGGAATGGTTCAAAGCATAGACAGTAAGAAGAGTCAGTCTTCTTGTACTTAAGTCGGCATTGTGCCTTTTGCATTTAATTCCGATGCAATTTCTGTGTTTCATCTTCAATAAGCAGGTCAGAGGGATTCAGTAAACCTCAAGTGAAGCATCGGAATCTATAACTAGTGTCACCGGAAAGGTTCAAAACATAGACAGTAAGAAGAGTCCGTCCTCTTGTACTTAGGACGGCATTGTGTATTTTGTATTTAATTCCGATGCAATTTCTGTGTTACATCGTCAATAAGAAGGTCCAAGGGATACACTAAACCTGAAGTGAAGCATCGGAATCTATAACTAGTGTCACAGGAATGGTTGAAAACATAGACAGTAAGAAGAGCCAGTCTTCTTGTACTTAAGTCGGCATTGTGCCTTTTGTATTTAGTTCCGATGCAATTTCTGTGTTTCGTCGTCAATAATAATGTCCAAGGGATACAGTAAACCTGAAGTGAAACATCGGAATCAATAACTAGTGTCACTGGAATGGTTCAAAACATAGACGGTAAGAAGAGTCAGTCTTCTTGTACTTAAGTCGGCATTGTGCCTTTTGTATTTAATTCCGATGCAATATCTGTGTTTCATCGTCAAAAAGAAGGTCAGAGGGAACAAGTAAACCGGAGGTGAAGCATCGGAATCTATAACTAGTGTCACAGGAATGGTTCAAAACATAGACAGTAAGAAGAGTCAGTCTTCTTGTACTTAAGTCGGCATTGTGCCTTTTGTATTTAGTTCCGATGCAATTTCTGTGTTTCGTCGTCAATAATAATGTCCAAGGGATACAGTAAACCTGAAGTGAAGCATCGAAATCTATAACTAGTGTCACAGGAATGGTTCAAAACATAGACAGTAAGAAGAGTCAGTCTTCTTGTACATAAGTCGGCATTGTGGCTTTTTTATTTAATTCCGATTCAATTTCTGTATTTCGTCGTCAATAAGAAGGTCCCAGGGATACAGTAAACCTGAAGTGAAGCATCGGAATCTATAACTAGTGCGACTGGAATGGTTCAAAACATAGGCAGTAAGAAGAGCCAGTCTTCTTAAACTTAAGTCGGCATTGTGCCTTTTGTATGTAATTCCGATTCAATTTCTGTGTTTCGTCGTCAATAAGATGGTCCAAGGGATACGGTAAACCTGAAGTGAAGCATCAGAATCTATAAGTACTGACACAGGAATTGTTCAAAACATAGAGAGTTAGAAGAGCCGGTCTTCTTGTACGTAAGTCGGCATTGTGCCTTTTGTATTTAATTCCGATGCTATTTCGTTGTTTCATCGTCAATAAGAAGGTCAGAGGGATACAGTAAACCTGAAGTGAAGCATCGGAATCTATAACTAGTGTCACAGGAATGGTTCAAAACCCAGACAGTAAGAAATGTCAGTCTTCTTGTACGTAAGTCGGCATTGTGCCTTTTGTATTTAATTCCGATCCAATTTATGTGATTCGTCAACAATAAGAAGGTCCAAGTGATACAGTAAACCTAAAGTGAAGCATCGGAATCTATAACTAGTGTCACAGGAATGGTTCAAAACATAGACAGTAAGAAGAGTCAGTCTTCTTGTACTTATGTCGGCATTGTGCTATTTGTATTTAATTCCGATGCAATTTCTGTGTTTCATCGTCAATAAGAAGGTCAGAGGGAATCAGTAAACCGGAAGTGAAGCATCGGAATCTATAACTAGTGTCACAGGAATGGTTCAAAACATAGACAGTAAGAAGAGTCAGACTTCTTGTACTTATGTCGGCATTGTGCGTTTTGTTTTTTATTCCGATTCAATTTCTGTGTATCGTCGTCAATAAGAAGGTAAAAGGGATACAGTAAACCTGAAGTGAAGCATCGGAATCTATAACTAGTGTCACAGGAATGGTTCAAAGCATAGACAGTAAGAAGAGTCAGTCTTCTAGTACTTAACTCGGCATTGTGCCTTTTGTATTTAATTCCGTTGCAATATCTGTGTTTCGTCGTCAGCAAGAAGGTCAGAGGAATACAGTAAAACTGCGGTGAAGCATCGGAATCTATAACTAGTGTCACAGGAATGGTTCAAAACATAGACAGTTGGAAGAGTCAGTCTTCTTGTACTTATGTCGGCATTGTGCCTTTTTCATTTAATTCCGATGCAATTTCTGGGTTTCATCGTCAATAAGAAGGTCAGAGGGATACAGTAAACCTGATGTGAAGCATCGGAATCTATAACTAGTGTCACCGAATTATTGAAAGACATAGACAGTAAGAAGAGTCAGTCCTCTTGTACTTAGGTCGGCATTGTGCCTTTGTATTTAATTCCGATGCAATTTCTGTGTTACATCGTCAATAAGAAGGTCCAAGGGATACAGTAAACCTGAAGTGAAGCATCAGAATCTATAACTAGTGTCACCGGAATGGTTCAAAACATAGACAGTAAGAAGAGTCAGTCCTCTTGTACTGAGGTCGGCATTGTGCCTCTTGTATTTAATTCCGATGCAATTTTTGTGTTACATCGTCAATACGAAGTTCCAAGGGATACAATAAACCTGAAGTGAAGCATCGGAATCTATAACTAGTGTCACAGGAATGCTTGAAAACATAGACAGTAAGAAGTGCCAGTCTTCTTGTACTTACGTCGGCATTGTGCCTTTTGTATTTAATTCCGATGAAATTTCTGTGTTTCGTCGTCAATAAGAATGTACAAGGGATACAGTAAACCTGAAGTGAAGCATCGGAATCTATAACTAGTGTCACTGGAATGGTTCAAAACATAGACAGTTAGAAGAGTGAGTCTTCTTGTACATAAGTCAGCATTGTGCCTTTTGTATTTAATTCCGATGCAATTTCTGTGTTTCATCGTCAATAAGAAGGTCAGAGGGATACAGTAAACCTGAAGTGAAGCATTGGAATCCATAACTAGTGTCACAGGAATGGTTGAAAACATAGACAGTAGGAAGAGCCAGACTTCTTGTTTTTATGTCGGCATTGTGCCTTTTGTATTTAGTTCCGATGCAATTTCTGTGTTTCGTCGTCAATAAGAATGTCCAAGGGATACAGTAAACCTGAAGTGAAACATCGGAACCTATAACTAGTGTCACTGGAATGGTTCAAAACATAGACAGTAAGAAGTGCCAGTCTTCTTGTACTTAAGTCGGCATTGTGCCTTTTGTATTTAATTCCGATGAAATTTCTGTGTTTCGTCTTCAATAAGAATGTCCAAGGGATACAGTAAACCTGAAGTGAAGATTCGGAATCTATAACTAGTGTCACTGGAATGGTTCAAAACATAGACAGTTAGAAGAGTCAGTCTTCTTGTACATAAGTCAGCATTGTGCCTTTTGTATTTAATTCCGATGCAATTTCTGTGTTTCATCGTCAATAAGAAGGTCAGAGGGATACAGTAAACCTGAAGTGAAGCATCAGAATCTATAACTAGTGTCACCGGAATGGTTCAAAACATAGACAGTAAGAAGAGTCAGTCCTCTTGTACTGAGGTCGGCATTGTGCCTCTTGTATTTAATTCCGATGCAATTTTTGTGTTACATCGTCAATACGAAGTTCCAAGGGATACAATAAACCTGAAGTGAAGCATCGGAATCTATAACTAGTGTCACAGGAATGCTTGAAAACATAGACAGTAAGAAGTGCCAGTCTTCTTGTACTTACGTCGGCATTGTGCCTTTTGTATTTAATTCCGATGAAATTTCTGTGTTTCGTCGTCAATAAGAATGTACAAGGGATACAGTAAACCTGAAGTGAAGCATCGGAATCTATAACTAGTGTCACTGGAATGGTTCAAAACATAGACAGTTAGAAGAGTGAGTCTTCTTGTACATAAGTCAGCATTGTGCCTTTTGTATTTAATTCCGATGCAATTTCTGTGTTTCATCGTCAATAAGAAGGTCAGAGGGATACAGTAAACCTGAAGTGAAGCATTGGAATCCATAACTAGTGTCACAGGAATGGTTGAAAACATAGACAGTAGGAAGAGCCAGACTTCTTGTTTTTATGTCGGCATTGTGCCTTTTGTATTTAGTTCCGATGCAATTTCTGTGTTTCGTCGTCAATAAGAATGTCCAAGGGATACAGTAAACCTGAAGTGAAACATCGGAACCTATAACTAGTGTCACTGGAATGGTTCAAAACATAGACAGTAAGAAGTGCCAGTCTTCTTGTACTTAAGTCGGCATTGTGCCTTTTGTATTTAATTCCGATGAAATTTCTGTGTTTCGTCGTCAATAAGAATGTCCAAGGGACACAGTAAACCTGAAGTGAAGCATCGGAATCTATAACTAGTGTCACAGGAATGGGTCAAAGCATAGACAGTAAGAAGAGCCATTCTTCTTGTACTTAAGTCGGCGTTGTGCCGTTTGTTTTTAATTCCGATTCACTTTCTGTGTTTCGTCGTCAATAAGAAGGTCCAAGGGATACAGTAAACCTGAAGTGATGCATGGGAATCTATAACTAGTGTCACCGGAATGGTTCAAAGCATAGACAGTAAGAAGAGTCAGTCCTCTTGTACTTAGGTCGGCATTGTGCCTTTTGTATTTAATTCCGATGCAATTTTTGTGTTACATCGTCAATACGAAGGTCCAAGGGATACAGTAAACCTGAAGTGAAGCATCGGAATCTATAACTAGTGTCACAGGAATGCTTGAAAACATAGACAGTAAGAAGTGCCAGTCTTCTTGTACTTAAGTCGGCATTGTGCCTTTTGTATTTAATTCCGATGAAATTTCTGTGTTTCGTCGTCAATAAGAATGTCCAAGGGATACAGTAAACCTGAAGTGAAGATTCGGAATCTATAACTAGTGTCACTGGAATGGTTCAAAACATAGACAGTTAGAAGAGTCAGTCTTCTTGTACATAAGTCAGCATTGTGCATTTTGTATTTAATTCCGATGCAATTTCTGTGTTTCATCGTCAATAAGAAGGTCAGAGGGATACAGTAAACCTGAAGTGAAGCATTGGAATCCATAACTAGTGTCACTGGAATGGTTCAAAACATAGACAGTAAGTAGAGCCAGTCTTCTTGCACTTAAGTCGGCATTGTGTGTTTTGTATCTAATTCCGATGCAATTTCTGTGTTTCGTCGTCAAGAAGAAGTTCCAAGGGATACAGTAAACCTGAAGTGAATCATCGGAATCTATAACTAGTGTGACAGGAATGGTTCAAAACATAGGCAGTAAGGAGAGCCGGTTTTCTTGTACTTAAGTCTGCATTGTGCCTTTTGTATTTAATTCCGATTCAATTTCGGTGTTTCGTCGTCAATAAGATGGTCCAAGGGATACAGTAAACGTGAGGTGAAGCATCTGAATCTATAAATAATGACACAGGAATGGTTCAAAACATAGAGACTTAGAAGAGCCAGTCATCTTGTACTTAAGTCGGCATTGTGCATTTTGTATTTAATTCCGATGAAATTTCGGTTTTCCGTCGTCAATAAGAAGGTCAGAGGGATACAGTAAACCTGAAGTGAAGCATCGGAATCTATAACTAGTGTCACAGAATTGTTAAAAACATAGACAGTAAGAAATGTCAGTCTTCTTACACTTAAGTCGGCATTGTGCATTTTGTATTTAATTCCGATTCAATTTCTGTGTTTCGTCGTCAATGGGAAGGTCCAAAGGATACAAAAAACCTGAAGTGAAGCATCCGAATTTATAACTAGTGTCACAGGAATGGTTCAAAACATAGAGAGTAAGAAGAGTCAGTCTTCTTGTACTTAAGTCGGCATTGTGCCTTTTGTATTTAAATCCGATGCAAATTCTGTATTTCGTCGTCAATAAGAAAGCCCAAGGGATACAGTAAACCTGAAGTGAAGGATCGGAAACTATAACTAGTATCACAGGAATGGTTCCAAACATAGACAGTAAGACGAGCTATTCTTCTTGTACTTAAGTCAGCATTGTGACTTTTGTATTTAATTCCGATGCAATTTCTGTGTTTCGTCGTCAATAAGAAGGTCCAAAGGATACAGTAAACCTGAAGTGAAGCATCGGAATCTATAACTAGTGTCACAGGAATGGTTCAAAACATAGACAGTAAGAAGAGTCAGTCTTCTTGTACTTAAGTCGGCATTGTGCCTTTTGTAATTGATTCCGATGCAATTTCTGAACTTCGCCGTCAATAAGAAGGTCCTAGGGATACAGTAAACCTGAAGTGAAGCATCGGAATCTATAACTAGTGTCACAGGATAGGTTCAAAGCATAGACAGTAAGAAGAGCCAGTCTTCTTGCACTTAAGTCGGCATTGTGCATTTTGAATTTAATTCCGATGCAATTTATGTGATTCGTTAACAATTAGAAGGTCCAAGTGATACTGTAAACCTGAAGTGAAGCATCGGAAACTATAACTAGTGTCTCAGGAATGGTTCAAAGCATAGACAGTAAGAAGAGTCAGTCTTCTTGTACTTAAGTCGGCATTGTGCTTTTTGTATTTAATTCCGATGCAATTTCTGTGATTCATCGTCAATAAGAAGGTCAGAGGGAAACAGAAAACCGGAAGTGAAGCATCGGAATCTATAACTAGTGTCACAGGAATGGTTCAAAACATACACAGTAAGAAGAGTCAGTCTTCTATTACTTAAGTCGGCATTGTGCCTTTTGTTCTTAATTCCGATTCACTTTCTGTGTTTCGGCGTCAATAAGAAGGACCAAGGGATACAGTAAACCTGAAGTGAAGCATCGGAATTTATAACTAGTCTCACAGGAATGGTTCAAACATAGACAGTAAGAAGAGTCAGTCTTCTAGTACTTAAGTCGGCATTGTGCCTTTTGAAATTAATTCCGATACAATTTCTGTGTTTCGTCGTCAGCAAGAATGTCAGAGGGATACAGTAATACTGAGGTGAAGCATCGGAATCTATAACTAGTGTCACAGGAATGGTTCAAAACATAGACAGTAAGAAGTGTAAGTCTTCTTGCACTTAAGTCGGCATTGTGCCTTTGCATTTAATTCTGATGCAATTTCTGTGTTTCATCGTCAATAAGAAGGTCAGAGGGATACAGTAAACCTGAAGTGAAGCATGGGAATCTATAACTAGTGTCACCGGAATGGTTCAAAACATAGACAGTAAGAAGAGTCAGTCCTCTTGTACTTAGGTCGGCATTGTGCCTTTTGTATTTAATTCCGATGCAATTTTTTTCTTACATCGTCAATAAGAAGGTCCAAGGGATACAGTAAACCTGAAGTGAAGCATCGGAATCTATAACTAGTGTCACAGGAAGGTTTGAAAACATAGACAGTAAGAAGAGCCAGTCATCTTGTACTTAAGTCGGCATTGTGCTTTTGTATTTAATTCCGATGAAATTTCTGTCTTTCGTCGTCAATAAGAATGTCCAAGGGATACAGTAAACCTGAAGTGAAGCATCGGAATCTATAACTAGTGTCACTGGAATGGTTCAAAACGTAGACAGTAAGAAGAGTCAGTCTTCTTGTACTTAAGTCGGCATTGTGCCTTTTGAATTTAGTTCCGATTCAATTTCTGTGTTTCGTCGTCAATAAGATGGCCCAAGGGATACAGTAAACCTGAAGTGAGGCATCGGAATCTATAAGAGAAGACACAGGAATGGTTCAAAACATAGAGATTTAGAAGAGCCAGTCGTCTTGTACTTACGTCGGCATTGTGCTTTTTGTATTTAATTCCGATGCAATTTCGGTGTTTCGTCGTCAATAAGAAGGTCAGAGGTATACAGTAAACCTGAAGTGAAGCATCGGAATCTATAACTAGTGTCACAGGGATGGTTCAAAACATAGACAGTAAGAGATGTCAGTCTTCTTGTACTTAAGTCGGCATTGTGCCTCTTGTATTTAATTCCGATTCAACTTCGGTGTTTCGTCGTCATTAAGATGGTCCAAGGGATACAGTAAACCTGAAGTGAAGCATCTGAATCTATAAGTAATGACACAGGAATGGTTCAAAACATAGAGAGTTAGAAGAGCCAGTCATCTTGTACTTAAGTCGGCATTGTGCCTTTTGTATTTAATTCCGATGCAATTTCGGTTTTCCGTCGTCAATAAGAAGGTCAGAGGGATACAGTAAACCTGAAGTGAAGCATCGGAATCTATAACTAGTGTCACAGAATGGTTAAAAACATAGTCAGTAAGAAATGTCAGTCTTCTTGTACTTAAATCGGCATTGTGCCTTTTGTATTTAATTCCGATTCAATTTCTGTGTTTCGTCGTCAATGGGAAGGTCCAAGGGATACAAAAAACTTGAAGCATCGGAATTTATAACTAGTGTCCAGGAATGGTTCAAAACATAGACAGTAAGAAGAGTCAGTCTTCTTGTACTTAAGTCGGCATTGTGCCTTTTGTATTTAATTCCGATGCAAATTCTGTATTTCGTCGTCAATAAGAAAGCCTAAGGGATACAGTAAACCTGAAGTGAAGCATCGGAAACTATAACTAGTATTACAGGAATGGTTCCAAATATAGACAGTAAGACGAGCTATTCTTCTTGTACTTAAGTCAGCATTGTGCCTTTTGTATATAATTCCGATGCAATTTCTGTGTTTCGTCGTCAATAAGAAGGTCCAAAGGATACAGTAAACCTGAAGTGAAGCATCGGAATCTATAACTAGTATCACAGGAATGGTTCAAATCATAGACAGTAAGAAGAGTCAGTCTTCTTGTACTTAAGTCGGCATTGTGGCTTTTGTATTTAATTCCGATTCAATTTATGTGATTCGTCAACAATAAGAAGGTCCAAGTGATACAGTAAACCTGAAGTGAAGTCTCGGAATCTATAACTAGTGTCACAGGAATGGTTCAAAACATAGACAGTAAGAAGAGTCAGTCTTCTAGTACTTAAGTCGGCATTGTGCCTTTTGAAATAAATTCCGATGCAATTTATGTGATTCGTCAACAATAAGAAGGTCCAAGTCATACAGTAAACCTGAAGTGAAGCATCGGAAACTATAACTAGTGTCACAGGAATGGTTCAAAGCATAGATAGTAAGAAGAGTCAGTCTTCCTGTACTTAAGTCGGCATTGTGCCTTTTGTATTTAATTCCGATGCAAATTCTGTATTTCGTCGTCAGTAAGAAAGCCCAAGGGATACAGTAAACCTGAAGCGAAGCATCGGAAACTACAACTATTATCACAGGAATGGTTCCAAACATAGACAGTACGATGAGCTATTCTTCTTGTACTTAAGTCGGCATTGTGGCTTTTGTATTTAATTCCGATTCAATTTATGTGATTCGTCAACAATAAGAAGGTCCAAGAGATACAGTAAACCTGAAGTGAAGCATCGGAATCTATAACTAGTGTCAAAGGAATGGTTCAAAACATAGACAGTAAGAAGAGTCAGTCTTTTAGTACTTAAGTCGGCATTGTGCCTTTTGTATTTAATTCCGATGCAATTTCTGTGTTCCGTCGTCAGCAAGAAGGTCCGAGGGATACAGTAAAACTGAGGTGAAGCATCGGAATCTAAACTAGTGTCACAGGAATGGTTCAAAACATAGACTGTAAGAAGAGTCAGTCTTCTTGTACTTAAGTCGGCATTGTGCCTTTTGAATTTAATTCCGATGCAATTTATGTGATTCGTCAACAATAAGAAGGTCCAAGTAATACAGTAAACCTGAAGTGAAGCATCGGAAACTATAACTAGTGTCACAGGAAAGGTTCAAAACATAGACAGTAAGAAGAGTCAGTCTTCTTGTACTTAAGTCGGCATTGTGCTTTTTGTATTTAATTCCGATACAATTTCTGTGTTTCATCGTCAATAAGAAGGTCAGAGGGAAACACTAAACCGGAAGTGAAGCATCGGAAACTATAACTAGTGTCACAGGAATGGTTCAAAACATAGACATTAGAAGAGTCAGTCTTCTTGAACATAAGTCGGCATTGTGCCTATTGTATTTAATTCCGATGCAATTTCTGTGTTTCAGCGTCAAGAAGAAGGTCAGAGGTATACAGTAAACCTGAAGTGAAGCATTGGAATCCATAACTAGTGTCACAGGAATGGTTGAAAACATAGACAGTAAGAAGAGCCAGTCTTCTTGTACTTAAGTCGGCATTGTGCCTTTTGTATTTAGTTCCGATGCAATTTCTGTGTTTCGTCGTCAATAATAATGTCCAAGGGATACAGTAAACCTGAAGTGAAACATCGGAATCAATAACTAGTGTCACTGGAATGGTTCAAAACATAGACGGTAAGAAGAGTCAGTCTTCTTGTACTTAAGTCGGCATTGAGCCTTTTGTATTTAATTCCGATGCAATAACTGTGTTTCATCGTCAAAAAGAAGGTCAGAGGGAACAAGTAAACCGGAAGTGAAGCATCGGAATCTATAACTAGTGTCACAGGAATGGTTCAAAACATAGACAGTAAGAAGAGTCAGTCTTCTTGTACTTAAGTCGGCATTGTGCCTTTTGTATTTAGTTCCGATGCAATTTCTGTGTTTCGTCGTCAATAATAATGTCCAAGGGATACAGTAAACCTGAAGTGAAGCATCGAAATCTATAACTAGTGTCACAGGAATGGTTCAAAACATAGACAGTAAGAAGAGTCAGTCTTCTTGTACTTAAGTCGGCATTGTGGCTTTTGTATTTAATTCCGATGCAATTTCTGTGTTACATCGTCAATAAGAAGGTCCAAGGGATACACTAAACCTGAAGTGAAGCATCGGAATCTATAACTAGTGTCACAGGAATGGTTGAAAACATAGACAGTAAGAAGAGCCAGTCTTCTTGTACTTAAGTCGGCATTGTGCCTTTTGTATTTAGTTCCGATGCAATTTCTGTGTTTCGTCGTCAATAATAATGTCCAAGGGATACAGTAAACCTGAAGTGAAACATCGGAATCAATAACTAGTGTCACTGGAATGGTTCAAAACATAGACGGTAAGAAGAGTCAGTCTTCTTGTACTTAAGTCGGCATTGTGCCTTTTGTATTTAATTCCGATGCAATATCTGTGTTTAATCGTCAAAAAGAAGGTCAGAGGGAACAAGTAAACCGGAAGTGAAGCATCGGAATCTATAACTAGTGTCACAGGAATGGTTCAAAACATAGACAGTAAGAAGAGTCAGTCTTCTTGTACTTAAGTCGGCATTGTGCCTTTTGTATTTAGTTCCGATGCAATTTCTGTGTTTCGTCGTCAATAATAATGTCCAAGGGATACAGTAAACCTGAAGTGAAGCATCGAAATCTATAACTAGTGTCACATGAATGGGTCAAAACATAGACAGTAAGAAGAGTCAGTCTTCTTGTACTTAAGTCGGCATTGTGGCTTTTGTATTTAATTCCGATTCAATTTCTGTATTTCGTCGTCAATAAGAAGGTCCCAGGGATACAGTAAACCTGAAGTGAAGCATCGGAATCTATAACTAGTGCGACTGGAATGGTTCAAAACATAGGCAGTAAGAAGAGCCATTTTTCTTAAACTTAAGTCGGCATTGTGCCTTTTGTATGTAATTCCGATTCAATTTCTGTGTTTCGTCGTCAATAAGATGGTCCAAGGGATACGGTAAACCTGAAGTGAAGCATCAGAATCTATAAGTACTGACACAGGAATTGTTCAAAACATAGAGAGTTAGAAGAGCCGGTCTTCTTGTACGTAAGTCGGCATTGTGCCTTTTGTATTTAATTCCGATGCTATTTCGTTGTTTCATCGTCAATAAGAAGGTCAGAGGGATACAGTAAACCTGAAGTGAAGCATCGGAATCTATAACTAGTGTCACAGGAATGGTTCAAAACCCAGACAGTAAGAAATGTCAGTCTTCTTGTACGTAAGTCGGCATTGTGCCTTTTGTATTTAATTCCGATTCAATTTCTGTGTTTCGTCGTCAATTGGAAGGTCCAAGGGATACAAAAAACCTGAAGTAAAGCATCGGAATCTATAACTAGTATCACAGGAATGGTTCCAAACATAGACAGTAAGAAGAGCTATTCTTCTTGTACTTAAGTCAGCATTGTGCCTTTTGTATTTAATTCCGATGCAATTTCTGTGTTACGTCGTCAATAAGAAGGTCCAAAGGATACAGTAAAAGTGAAGTGAAGCATCGGAATCTATAACTAGTGTAACAGTAGTGGTTCAAAACATAGACAGTAAGAAGAGTCAGTCTTCTTGTACTTGAGTCGGCATTGTGCCTTTTGTAATTGATTCCGATGCAATTTCAGTGTTTCGTCGTCAATAAAAAGGTCCAAGGGATACAGTAAACCTGAAGTGAAGCATCGGAATCTATAACTAGTGTCACTGTAATGGTTCAAAGCATAGACAGTAAGATGAGCCAGTCTTCTTGTACTTAAGTCGGCATTGTGGCTTTTGTACTTAATTCCGATCCAATTTATGTGATTCGTCAACAATAAGAAGGTCCAAGTGATACAGTAAACCTAAAGTGAAGCATCGGAATCTATAACTAGTGTCACAGGAATGGTTCAAAACATAGACAGTAACAAGAGTCAGTCTTCTTGTACTTATGTCGGCATTGTGCTATTTGTATTTAATTCCGATGCAATTTCTGTGTTTCATCGTCAATAAGAAGGTCAGAGGGAATCAGTAAACCGGAAGTGAAGCATCGGAATCTATAACTAGTGTCACAGGAATGGTTCAAAACATAGACAGTAAGAAGAGTCAGACTTCTTGTACTTATGTCGGCATTGTGCGTTTTGTTTTTTATTCCGATTCAATTTCTGTGTATCGTCGTCAATAAGAGGGTAAAAGGGATACAGTAAACCTGAAGTGAAGCATCGGAATCTATAACTAGTGTCACAGGAATGGTTCAAAGCATAGACAGTAAGAAGAGTCAGTCTTCTAGTACTTAACTCGGCATTGTGCCTTTTGTATTTAATTCCGTTGCAATATCTGTGTTTCGTCGTCAGCAAGAAGGTCAGAGGAATACAGTAAAACTGCGGTGAAGCATCGGAAACTATAACTAGTGTCACAGGAATGGTTCAAAACATAGACAGTAGGAAGAGTCAGTCTTCTTGTACTTATGTCGGCATTGTGCCTTTTTCATTTAATTCCGATGCAATTTCTGGGTTTCATCGTCAATAAGAAGGTCAGAGGGATACAGTAAACCTGATGTGAAGCATCGGAAACTATAACTAGTGTCACCGGAATTATTGAAAGACATAGACAGTAAGAAGAGTCAGTCCTCTTGTACTTAGGTCGGCATTGTGCCTTTGTATTTAATTCCGATGTAATTTCTGTGTTACATCGTCAATAAGAAGGTCCAAGGGATACAGTAAACCTGAAGTGAAGCATCAGAATCTATAACTAGTGTCACCGGAATGGTTCAAAACATAGACAGTAAGAAGAGTCAGTCCTCTTGTACTTAGGTCGGCATTGTGCCTCTTGTATTTAATTCCGATGCAAGTTTTGTGTTACATCGTCAATACGAAGTTCCAAGGGATACAGTAAACCTGAAGTGAAGCATCGGAATCTATAACTAGTGTCACAGGAATGCTTGAAAACATAGACAGTAAGAAGTGCCAGTCTTCTTGTACTTAAGTCGGCATTGTGCCTTTTGTATTTAATTCCGATGAAATTTCTGCGTTTCGTCGTCAATAAGAATGTACGAGGGATACAGTAAACCTGAAGTGAAGCATCGGAATCTATAACTAGTGTCACTGGAATGGTTCAAAACATAGACAGTTAGAAGAGTGAGTCTTCTTGTACATAAGTCAGCATTGTGCCTTTTGTATTTAATTCCGATGCAATTTCTGTGTTTCATCGTCAATAAGAAGGTCAGAGGGATACAGTAAACCTGAAGTGAAGCATTGGAATCCATAACTAGTGTCACAGGAATGGTTGAAAACATAGACAGTAGGAAGAGCCAGACTTCTTGTTTTTATGTCGGCATTGTGCCTTTTGTATTTAGTTCCGATGCAATTTCTGTGTTTCGTCGTCAATAAGAATGTCCAAGGGATGCAGTAAACCTGAAGTGAAACATCGGAACCTATAACTAGTGTCACTGGAATGGTTCAAAACATAGACAGTAAGTAGAGCCAGTCTTCTTGTACTTAAGTCGGCATTGTGCCTGTTGTATTTAATTCCGATGAAATTTCTGTGTTTCGTCGTTAATAATAATGTCCAAGGGATACAGTAAACCTGAAGTGAAGATTCGGAATCTATAACTAGTGTCACTGGAATGGTTCAAAACGTAGACAGTTAGAAGAGTCAGTCTTCTTGTACATAAGTCAGCGTTGTGCCTTTTGTATTTAATTCCGATGCAATTTCTGTGTTTCATCGTCAATAAGAAGGTCAGAGGGATACAGTAAAATTGAAGTGAAGCATTGGAGTCTATAACTAGTGTCACAGGAATGGTTGAAAACATAGACAGTAGGAAGAGCCAGACTTCTTGTTTTTAAGTCGGCATTGTGCCTTTTGTATTTAGTTCCGATGCAATTTCTGTGTTTCGTCGTCAATAAGAATGTCCAAGGGATACAGTAAACCTGAAGTGAAACATCAGAACCTATAACTAGTGTCACTGGAATGGTTCAAAACATAAACAGTAAGTAGAGCCAGTCTTCTTGTACTTAAGTCGGCATTGTGCCTTTATTTTTTAATTCCGATTCACTTTCTGTGTTTCGTCGTCAATAAGAAGGTCCAAGGGATACAGTAAACCTGAAGTGAAGCATGGGAATCTATAACTAGTGTCACCGGAATGGTTCAAAACATAGACAGTAAGAAGAGTCAGTCCTCTTGTACTTAGGTCGGCATTGTGCCTTTTGTATTTAATTCCGATGCAATTTTTGTGTTACATCGTCAATACGAAGGTCCAAGGGATACAGTAAACCTGAAGTGAAGCATCGGAATCTATAACTAGTGTCACAGGAATGCTTGAAAACATAGACAGTAAGAAGTGCCAGTCTTCTTCTGCTTAAGTCGGCATTGTGCCTTTTGTATTTAATTCCGATGAAATTTCTGTGTTTCGTCGTCAATAAGAATGTCCAAGGGACACAGTAAACCTGAAGTGAAGCATCGGAATCTATAACTAGTGTCACAGGAATGGGTCAAAGCATAGACAGTAAGAAGAGCCAGTCTTCTTGTACTTAAGTCGGCATTGTACCGTTTGTTTTTAATTCCGATTCACTTTCTGTGTTTCGTCGTCAATAAGAAGGTCCAAGGGATACAGTAAACCTGAAGTGATGCATGGGAATCTATAACTAGTGTCACCGGAATGGTTCAAAGCATAGACAGTAAGAAGAGTCAGTCCTCTTGTACTTAGGTCGGCATTGTGCCTTTTGTATTTAATTCCGATGCAATTTTTGTGTTACATCGTCAATACGAAGGTCCAAGGAATACAGTAAACCTGAAGTGAAGCATCGGAATCTATAACTAGTGTCACAGGAATGCTTGAAAACATAGACAGTAAGAAGTGCCAGTCTTCTTGTACTTAAGTCGGCATTGTGCCTTTTGTATTTAATTCCGATGAAATTTCTGTGTTTCGTCGTCAATAAGAATGTCCAACGGATACAGTAAACCTGAAGTGAAGATTCGGAATCTATAACTAGTGTCACTGGAATGGTTCAAAACATAGACAGTTAGAAGAGTCAGTCTTCTTGTACATAAGTCAGCATTGTGCCTTTTGTATTTAATTCCGATGCAATTTCTGTGTTTCATCGTCAATAAGAAGGTCAGAGGGATACAGTAAACCT
Organism: Schistocerca serialis cubense; assembly: GCF_023864345.2. Taxonomy (NCBI): domain Eukaryota; kingdom Metazoa; phylum Arthropoda; class Insecta; order Orthoptera; family Acrididae; genus Schistocerca; species Schistocerca serialis. Next base: position 33,532,081 of record NW_026047583.1, on the reverse strand, counting down.
GAAGTGAAGCATTGGAATCCATAACTAGTGTCACTGGAATGGTTCAAAACATAGACAGTAAGTAGGGCCAGTCTTCTTGTACTTAAGTCGGCATTGTGTGTTTTGTATCTAATTCCGATGCAATTTCTGTGTTTCGTCGTCAAGAAGAAGTTCCAAGGGATACAGTAAACCTGAAGTGAATCGTCGGAATCTATAACTAGTGTGACAGGAATGGTTCAAAACATAGGCAGTAAGGAGAGCCGGTTTTCTTGTACTTAAGTCTGCATTGTGCCTTTTGTATTTAATTCCGATTCAATTTCGGTGTTTCGTCGTCAATAAGATGGTCCAAGGGATACAGTAAACCTGAGGTGAAGCATCTGAATCTATAAATAATGACACAGGAATGGTTCAAAACATAGAGACTTAGAAGAGCCAGTCATCTTGTACTTAAGTCGGCATTGTGCATTTTGTATTTAATTCCGATGAAATTTCGGTTTTCCGTCGTCAATAAGAAGGTCAGAGGGATACAGTAAACCTGAAGTGAAGCATCGGAATCTATAACTAGTGTCACAGAATAGTTAAAAACATAGACAGTAAGAAATGTCAGTCTTCTTACACTTAAGTCGGCATTGTGCATTTTGTATTTAATTCCGATTCAATTTCTGTGTTTCGTCGTCAATGGGAAGGTCCAAAGGATACAAAAAACCTGAAGTGAAGCATCGGAATTTATAAGTAGTGTCACAGGAATGGTTCAAAACATAGACAGTAAGAAGAGTCAGTCTTCTTGTACTTAAGTCGGCATTGTGCCTTTTGTATTTAATTCCGATGCAAATTCTGTATTTCGTCGTCAATAAGAAAGCCCAAGGGATACAGTAAACCTGAAGTGAAGGATCGGAAACTATAACTAGTATCACAGGAATGGTTCCAAACATAGACAGTAAGACGAGCTATTCTTCTTGTACTTAAGTCAGCATTGTGACTTTTGTATTTAATTCCGATGCAATTTCTGTGTTTCGTCGTCAATAAGAAGGTCCAAAGGATACAGTAAACCTGAAGTGAATCATCGGAATCTATAACTAGTGTCACAGGAATGGTTCAAAACATAGACAGTAAGAAGAGTCAGTCTTCTTGTACTTAAGTCGGCATTGTGCCTTTTGTAATTGATTCCGATGCAATTTCTGAGTTTCGCCGTCAATAAGAAGGTCCTAGGGATACAGTAAACCATAAGTGAAGCATCGGAATCTATAACTAGTGTCACAGGATAGGTTCAAAGCATAGACACTAAGAAGAGCCAGTCTTCTTGTACTTAAGTCGGCATTGTGCATTTTGAATTTAATTCCGATGCAATTTATGTGATTCGTTAACAATTAGAAGGTCCAAGTGATACAGTAAACCTGAAGTGAAGCATCGGAAACTATAACTAGTGTCTCAGGAATGGTTCAAAGCATAGACAGTAAGAAGAGTCAGTCTTCTTGTACTTAAGTCGGCATTGTGCTTTTTGTATTTAATTCCGATGCAATTTCTGTGATTCATCGTCAATAAGAAGGTCAGAGGGAAACAGTAAACCGGAAGTGAAGCATCGGAATCTATAACTAGTGTCACCGGAATGGTTCAAAACATACACAGTAAGAAGAGTCAGTCTTCTATTACTTAAGTCGGCATTGTGCCTTTTGTTCTTCATTCCGATTCACTTTCTGTGTTTCGGCGTCAATAAGAAGGACCAAGGGATACAGTAAACCTGAAGTGAAGCATCGGAATTTATAACTAGTCTCACAGGAATGGTTCAAACATAGACAGTAAGAAGAGTCAGTCTTCTAGTACTTAAGTCGGCATTGTGCCTTTTGAAATTAATTCGGATACAATTTCTGTGTTTCGTCGTCAGCAAGAATGTCAGAGGGATACAGTAATACTGAGGTGAAGCATCGGAATCTATAACTAGTGTCAAAGGAATGGTTCAAAACATAGACAGTAAGAAGTGTAAGTCTTCTTGTACTTAAGTCGGCATTGTGCCTTTGCATTTAATTCTGATGCAATTTCTGTGTTTCATCGTCAATAAGAAGGTCAGAGGGATACAGTAAACCTGAAGTGAAGCATGGGAATCTATAACTAGTGTCACCGGAATGGTTCAAAACATAGACAGTAAGAAGAGTCAGTCCTCTTGTACTTAGGTCGGCATTGTGCCTTTTGTATTTAATTCCGATGCAATTTTTTTCTTACATCGTCAATAAGAAGGTCCAAGGGATACAGTAAACCTGAAGTGAAGCATCGGAATCTATAACTAGTGTCACAGGAATGTTTGAAAACATAGACAGTAAGGAGAGCCAGTCATCTTGTACTTAAGTCGGCATTGTGCTTTTGTATTTAATTCCGATGAAATTTCTGTCTTTCGTCGTCAATAAGAATGTCCAAGGGATACAGTAAACCTGAAGTGAAGCATCGGAATCTATAACTAGTGTCACTGGAATGGTTCAAAACGTAGACAGTAAGAAGAGTCAGTCTTCTTGTACATAAGTCGGCATTGTGCCTTTTGTATTTAATTCCGATGCAATTTCTTTGTTTCATCGTCAATAAGAAGGTCAGAGGGAAACAGTAAACCGGAAGTGAAGCATCGGAATGTATAACTAGTGTCACAGGAATGGTTCAAAACATAGACAGTAAGAAGAGTCAGTCTTCTTGTACTTAAGTCGGCATTGTGCCTTTTGAATTTAGTTCCGATTCAATTTCTGTGTTTCGTCGTCAATAAGATGGCCCAAGAGATACAGTAAACCTGAAGTGAAGCATCGGAATCTATAAGAGAAGACACAGGAATGGTTCAAAACATAGAGATTTAGAAGAGCCAGTCGTCTTGTACTTACGTCGGCATTGTGCCTTTTGTATTTAATTCCGATGCAATTTCGGTGTTTCGTCGTCAATAAGAAGGTCAGAGGTATACAGTAAACCTGAAGTGAAGCATCGGAATCTATAACTAGTGTCACAGGGATGGTTCAAAACATAGACAGTAAGAGATGTCAGTCTTCTTGTACTTAAGTCGGCATTGTGCCTCTTGTATTTAATTTCGATTCAACTTCGGTGTTTCGTCGTCATTAAGATGGTCCAAGGGATACAGTAAACCTGAAGTGAAGCATCTGAATCTATAAGTAATGACACAGGAATGGTTCAAAACATAGAGAGTTAGAAGAGCCAGTCATCTTGTACTTAAGTCGGCATTGTGCCTTTTGTATTTAATTCCGATGCAATTTCAGTTTTCCGTCGTCAATAAGAAGGTCAGAGGGATACAGTAAACCTGAAGTGAAGCATCGGAATCTATAACTAGTGTCACAGAATGGTTAAAAACATAGTCAGTAAGAAATGTCAGTCTTCTTGTACTTAAGTCGGCATTGTGCCTTTTGTATTTAATTCCGATTCAATTTCTGTGTTTCGTCGTCAATGGGAAGGTCCAAGGGATACAAAAAACTTGAAGCATCGGAATTTATAACTAGTGTCCAGGAATGGTTCAAAACATAGACAGTAAGAAGAGTCAGTCTTCTTGTACTTAAGTCGGCATTGTGCCTTTTGTATTTAATTCCGATGCAAATTCTGTATTTCGTCGTCAATAAGAAAGCCTAAGGGATACAGTAAACCTGAAGTGAAGCATCGGAAACTATAACTAGTATTACAGGAATGGTTCCAAATATAGACAGTAAGACGAGCTATTCTTCTTGTACTTAAGTCAGCATTGTGCCTTTTGTATATAATTCCGATGCAATTTCTGTGTTTCGTCGTCAATAAGAAAGTCCAAAGGATACAGTAAACCTGAAGTGAAGCATCGGAATCTATAACTAGTATCACAGGAATGGTTCAAATCATAGACAGTAAGAAGAGTCAGTCTTCTTGTACTTAAGTCGGCATTGTGCCTTTTGTAATTGATTCCGATGCAATTTCTGTGTTTCGTCGTCAATAAGAAGGTCCAAGGGATACAGTAAACCTGAAGTGAAGCATCGGAATCTATAACTAGTGTCACAGGAATGGTTCAAAGCATAGACAGTAAGAAGAGCCAGTCTTCTTGTACTTAAGTCGGCATTGTGGCTTTTGTATTTAATTCCGATTCAATTTATGTGATTCGTCAACAATAAGAAGGTCCAAGTGATACAGTAAACCTGAAGTGAAGCATCGGAATCTATAACTAGTGTCACAGGAATGGTTCAAAACATAGACAATAAGAAGAGTCAGTCTTCTAGTACTTAAGTCGGCATTGTGCCTTTTGAAATTAATTCCGATGCAATTTACGTGATTCGTAAACAATAAGAAGGTCCAAGTGATACAGTAAACCTGAAGTGAAGCATCGGAAACTATAACTAGTGTCACAGGAATGGTTCAAAGCATAGACAGTAAGAAGAGTCAGTCTTCTTGTACTTAAGTCGGCATTGTGCCTTTTGTATTTAATTCCGATGCTAATTCTGTATTTCGTCGTCAGTAAGAAAGCCCAAGGGATACAGTAAACCTGAAGCGAAGCATCGGAAACTATAACTATTATCACAGGAATGGTTCCAAACATAGACAGTACGATGAGCTATTCTTCTTGTACTTAAGTCAGCATTTTGCCTTTTGTATTTAAATCCGTTGCAATTTCTGTGTTTCGTCGTCAATAAGAAGGTCCAAAGGATTTAGTAAACCTGAAGTGAAGCATCGGAATCTATAACTAGTGTCACAGGAATGGTTCAAAACATAGACAGTAAGAAGAGTCAGCCTTCTTGTACTTAAGTCGGCATTGTGCCTTTTGTAATTGATTCCGATGCAATTTCTGTGTTTCGTCGTCAATAAGAAGGTCCAAGGGATACAGTAAACCTGAAGTGAAGCATCGGAATCTATAACTAGTGTCACAGGAATGGTTCAAACATAGACAGTTAGAAGAGCCAGTCTTCTTGTACTTAAGTCGGCATTGTGGCTTTTGTATTTAATTCCGATTCAATTTATGTGATTCGTCAACAATAAGAAGGTCCAAGAGATACAGTAAACCTGAAGTGAAGCATCGGAATCTATAACTAGTGTCAAAGGAATGGTTCAAAACATAGACAGTAAGAAGAGTCAGTCTTTTAGTACTTAAGTCGGCATTGTGCCTTTTGTATTTAATTCCGATGCAATTTCTGTGTTCCGTCGTCAGCAAGAAGGTCCGAGGGATACAGTAAAACTGAGGTGAAGCATCGGAATCTATAACTAGTGTCACAGGAATGGTTCAAAACATAGACAGTAAGAAGAGTCAGTCTTCTTGTACTTAAGTCGGCATTGTGCCTTTTGTATTTAATTGCGATGCAATTTCGGTTTTCCGTCGTCAATATGAAGGTCAGAGGGATACAGTAAACCTGAAGTGAAGCATGGAATCTATAACTAGTGTCACAGAATGGTTAAAAACATAGTCAGTAAGAAATGTCAGTCTTCTTGTACTTAAGTCGGCATTGTGCCTTTTGTATTTAATTCCGATTCAATTTCTGTGTTTCGTCGTCAATGGGAAGGTCCAAGGGATACAAAAAACTTGAAGCATCGGAATTTATAACTAGTGTCCAGGAATGGTTCAAAACATAGACAGTAAGAAGAGTCAGTCTTCTTGTACTTAAGTCGGCATTGTGCCTTTTGTATTTAATTCCGATGCAAATTCTGTATTTCGTCGTCAATAAGAAAGCCTAAGGGATACAGTAAACCTGAAGTGAAGCATCGGAAACTATAACTAGTATCACAGGAATGGTTCCAAATATAGACAGTAAGACGAGCTATTCTTCTTGTACTTAAGTCAGCATTGTGCCTTTTGTATATAATTCCGATGCAATTTCTGTGTTTCGTCGTCAGTAAGAAGGTCCAAAGGATACAGTTAACCTGAAGTGAAGCATCGGAATCTATAACTAGTGTCACAGGAATGGTTCAAATCATAGACAGTAAGAAGAGTCAGTCTTCTTGTACTTAAGTCGGCATTGTGCCTTTTGTAATTGATTCCGATGCAATTTCTGTGTTTCGTCGTCAACAAGAAGGTCCAAGGGATACAGTAAACCTGAAGTGAAGCATCGGAATCTATAACTAGTGTCACAGGAATGGTTCAAAGCATAGACAGTAAGAAGAGCCAGTCTTCTTGTACTTAAGTCGGCATTGTGGCTTTTGCATTTAATACCGATACAATTTATGTGATTCGTCAACAATAAGAAGGTCCAAGTGATACAGTAAACCTGAAGTGAAGCATCGGAATCTATAACTAGTGTCACAGGAATGGTTCAAAACATAGACAGTAAGAAGAGTCAGTCTTCTAGTAATTAAGTCAACATTGTGCCTTTTGAAATAAATTTCGATGCAATTTATGTGATTCGACAACAATAAGAAGGTCCAAGTGATACAGTAAACCTGAAGTGAAGCATCGGAAACTATAACTAGTGTCACAGGAATGGTTCAAAGCATAGACAGTAAGAAGAGTCAGTCTTCTTGTACTTAACTCGGCATTGTGCCTTTTGTATTTAATTCCGATGCAAATTTTGTATTTCGTCGTCAGTAAGAAAGCCCAAGGGATACAGTAAACCTGAAGTGAAGCATCGGAAACTATAACTAGTATCACAGGAATGGTTCCAAACATAGACAGTACGATGAGCTATTCTTCTTGTACTTAAGTCAGCATTTTGCCTTTTGTATTTAAATCCGTTGCAATTTCTGTGTTTCGTCGTCAATAAGAAGGTCCAAAGGATTTAGTAAACCTGAAGTGAAGCATCGGAATCTATAACTAGTGTCACAGGAATGGTTCAAAACATAGACAGTAAGAAGAGTCAGTCTTCTTGTACTTAAGTCGGCATTGTGCCTTTTGTAATTGATTCCGATGCAATTTCTGTGTTTCGTCGTCAATAAGAAGGACCAAGGGATACAGTAAACCTGAAGTGAAGCATCGGAATCTATAACTAGTGTCACAGGAATGGTTCAAACATAGACAGTAAGAAGAGCCAGTCTTCATGTACTTAAGTCGGCATTGTGGCTTTTGTGTTTAATTCCGATTCAATTTATGTGATTCGTCAACAATAAGAAGGTCCAAGAGATACAGTAAACCTGAAGTGAAGCATCGGAATCTATAACTAGTGTCAAAGGAATGGTTCAAAACTTAGACAGTAATAAGAGTCAGTCTTTTAGTACTTAAGTCGGCATTGTGCCTTTTGTATTTAATTCCGATGCAATTTCTGTGTTCCGTCGTCAGCATGAAGGTCAGAGGGATACAGTAAAACTGAGGTGAAGCATCGGAATCTATAACTAGTGTCACAGGAATGGTTCAAAACATAGACAGTAAGAAGAGTCAGTCTTCTTGTACTTAAGTCGGCATTGTGCCTTTTGAATTTAATTCCGATGCAATTTGTGAGATTCGTCAACAATAACAAGGTCCAAGTAATACAGTAAACCTGAAGTGAAGCATCGGAAACTATAACTAGTGTCACAGGAAAGGTTCAAAACATAGACAGTAAGAAGAGTCAGTCTTCTTGTACTTAAGTCGGCATTGTGCTTTTTGTATTTAATTCCGATACAATTTCTGTGTTTCATCGTCAATAAGAAGGTCAGAGGGAAACAGTAAACCGGAAGTGAAGCATCGGAAACTATAACTAGTGTCACAGGAATGGTTCAAAACATAGACAGTAAGAAGAGTCAGTCTTCTTGTACATAAGTCGGCATTGTGCCTTTTGTATTTAATTCCGATGCAATTTCTGTGTTTCAGCGTCAATAAGAAGGTCAGAGGTATACAGTAAACCTGAAGTGAAGCATTGAAATCCATAACTAGTGTCACAGGAATGGTTGAAAACATAGACAGAAAGAAGAGCCAGTCTTCTTGTACTTAAGTCGGCATTGTGCCTTTTGTATTTAGTTCCGATGCAATTTCTGTGTTTCGTCGTCAATAAGAATGTCCAAGGGATACAGTAAACCTGAAGTGAAACATCGGAATCTATAACTAGTGTCACTGGAATGGTTCATAACGTAGACAGTAAGAAGAGCCAGTCTTCTTGTACTTATGTCGGCATTGTGCCTTTTGTATTTAATTCCGATGCAATTTCTGTGTTTCATCGTCAATAAGAAGGTCAGAGGGAAACAGTAAACCGGATGTGAAGCATCGGAGTCTATAACTAGTGTCACAGGAATGGTTCAAAACATTGACACTAAGAAGAGTCAGTCTTCTTGTACTTAAGTCGGCATTGTGCCTTTTGTATTTAATTCCGATTCAATTTCTGTGTTTCGTCGTCAATATGAAAGTCCGAGGGATACAGTAAAACTGAAGTGAAACATCGGAATCTATAACTAGTGTCACAGGAGTGGTTCCAAACATAGACAGTACGATGAGCTATTCTTCTTGTACTTAAGTCAGCATTTTGCCTTTTGTATTTAAATCCGTTGCAATTTCTGTGTTTCGTCGTCAATAAGAAGGTCCAAAGGATTTAGTAAACCTGAAGTGAAGCATCGGAATCTATAACTAGTGTCACAGGAATGGTTCAAAACATAGACAGTAAGAAGAGTCAGTCTTCTTGTACTTAAGTCGGCATTGTGCCTTTTGTAATTGATTCCGATGCAATTTCTGTGTTTCGTCGTCAATAAGAAGGTCCAAGGGATACAGTAAACCTGAAGTGAAGCATCGGAATCTATAACTAGTGTCACAGGAAAGGTTCAAATCATAGACAGTAAGAAGAGTCAGTCTTCTTGTACTTAAGTTGCATTGTGCTTTTTGTATTTAATTCCGATAGAATTTCTGTGTTTCATCGTCAATAAGAAGGTCAGAGGGAAACAGTAAACCTGAAGTGAAGCATCGGAATCTATAACTAGTGTCACAGGAATGGTTCAAATCATAGACAGTAAGAAGAGTCAGTCTTCTTGTACTTAAGTCGGCATTGTGCCTTTTGTAATTGATTCCGATGCAATTTCTGTGTTTCGTCGTCAATAAGAAGGTCCAAGGGATACAGTAAACCTGAAGTGAAGCATCGGAATCTATAACTAGTGTCGCAGGAATGGTTCAAAGCATAGACAGTAAGAAGAGCCAGTCTTCTTGTACTTAAGTCGGCATTGTGGCTTTTGTATTTAATTCCGATTCAATTTGTGTGATTCGTCAACAATAAGAAGGTCCAAGTGATACAGTAAACCTGAAGTGAAGCATCGGAATCTATAACTAGTGTCACAGGAATGGTTCAAAACATAGACAGTAAGAAGAGTCAGTCTTCTAGTACTTAAGTCGGCATTGTGCCTTTTGAAATAAATTTCGATGCAATTTATGTGATTCGTCAACAATAAGAAGGTCCAAGAGATACAGTAAACCTGAAGTGAAGCATCGGAAACTATAACTAGTGTCACAGGAATGGTTCAAAGCATAGACAGTAAGAAGAGTCAGTCTTCTTGTACTTAACTCGGCATTGTGCCTTTTGTATTTAAATCCGTTGCAATGTCTGTGTTTCGTCGTCAATAAGAAGGTCCAAAGGATTTAGTAAACCTGAAGTGAAGCATCGGAATCTATAACTAGTGTCACAGGAATGGTTCAAAACATAGACAGTAAGAAGAGTCAGTCTTCTTGTACTTAAGTCGGCATTGTGCCTTTTGTAATTGATTCCGATGCAATTTCTGTGTTTCGTCGTCAATAAGAAGGTCCAAGGGATACGGTAAACCTGAAGTGAAGCATCGGAATCTATAACTAGTGTCACAGGAATGGTTCAAACATAGACAGTAAGAAGAGCCAGTCTTCTTGTACTTAAGTCGGCATTGTGGCTTTTGTATTTAATTCGGATTCAATTTATGTGATTCGTCAACAATAAGAAGGTCCAAGAGATACAGTAAACCTGAAGTGAAGCATCGGAATCTATAACTAGTGTCAAAGGAATGGTTCAAAACATAGACAGTAATAAGAGTCAGTCTTTTAGTACTTAAGTCGGCATTGTGCCTTTTGTATTTAATTCCGATGCAATTTCTGTGTTCCGTCGTCAGCAAGAAGGTCAGAGGGATACAGTAAAACTGAGGTGAAGCATCGGAATCTATAACTAGTGTCACAGGAATGGTTCAAAACACAGACAGTAAGAAGAGTCAGTCTTCTTGTACTTAAGTCGGCATTGTGCCTTTTGAATTTAATTCCGATGCAATTTATGTGATTCGTCAACAATAAGAAGGTCCAAGTAATACAGTAAACCTGAAGCGAAGCATCGGAAACTATAACTAGTGTCACAGGAAAGGTTCAAAACATAGACAGTAAGAAGAGTCAGTCTTCTTGTACTTAAGTCGGCATTGTGCTTTTTGTATTTAATTCCGATACAATTTCTGTGTTTCATCGTCAATAAGAAGGTCAGAGGGAAACAGTAAACCGGAAGTGAAGCATCGGAAACTATAACTAGTGTCACAGGAATGGTTCAAAACATAGACAGTAAGAAGAGTCAGTCTTCTTGTACATAAGTCGGCATTGTGCCTTTTGTATTTAATTCCGATGCAATTTCTGTGTTTCAGCGTCAATAAGAAGGTCAGAGGTATACAGTAAACCTGAAGTGAAGCATTGGAATCCATAACTAGTGTCACAGGAATGGTTGAAAACATAGACAGTAAGAAGAGCCAGTCTTCTTGTACTTAAGTCGGCATTGTGCCTTTTGTATTCAGTTCCGATGCAATTTCTGTGTTTCGTCGTCAATAAGAATGTCCAACGGATACAGTAAACCTGAAGTGAAACATCGGAATCTATAACTAGTGTCACTGGAATTGTTCATAACGTAGACAGTAAGAAGAGCCAGTCTTCTTGTACTTATGTCGGCATTGTGCCTTTTGTATTTAATTCCGATGCAATTTCTGTGTTTCATCGTCAATAAGAAGGTCAGAGGGAAACAGTAAACCGGAAGTGAAGCATCGGAATCTATAACTAGTGTCACAGGAATGGTTCAAAACATAGACACTAAGAAGAGTCAGTCTTTTTGTACTTAAGTCGGCATTGTGCCTTTTGTATTTAATTCCGATTCAATTTCTGTGTTTCGTCGTCAATATGAAAGTCCAAGGGATACAGTAAAACTGAAGTGAAACATCGGAATCTATAACTAGTGTCACAGGAGTGGTTCAAAGCATAGACAGTAACGAGGGTCAGTCTTCTAGTACTTAAGTCGGCATTGTGCCTTTTGTATTTAATTCCGATTCAATTTCTGTGTTTCGTCGTCAGTGGGAGGGTCCAAAGGATACAGTAAACCTGAAGTGAAGCATCGGAATCTATAACTAGTGTCACAGGAATGGTCAAAGCATAGACAGTAAGAAGAGTCAGTCTTCTAGTACTTAAGTCGGCATTGTGCCTTTTGTATATAATTCCGATGCAAATACTTTATATCATCGTCAATAAGAAGGCCCAAGGGATACAGTAAACCTGAAGTGAAGCATCGGAAACTATAACTAGTATCACAGGAATGGTTCCAAACATAGACAGTAAGACGAGCTATTCTTCTTGTACTTAAGTCGGCATTGTGCCTTTTGAATTTAATTCCGATGCAATGTCTGTGTTTCGTCGTCAATAAGAAGGTCCAAGGGATACAGTAAACCTGAAGTGAAGCATCGGAATCTATAACTAGTGTGAAAGGAATGGTTCAAACATAGGCAGTAAGAAGAGCCGGTCTTCTTGTGCTTGAGTCGGCATTGTGCCTTTTGTATTTAATTCCGATTCAATTTCTCTGTGTCGTCGTCAATAAGATGGTCCAAGGGATACAGTAAACCTGAAGTGAAGCATCGGAATCTATAAGTACTGACACAGGAAAGGTTCAAAACATAGGGAGTTAGAAGACCAGTCTTTTTGTACTTAAGTCGGCATTGTCCTTTTTGTATTTAATTCCGATGCAATGTCGGTGTTTCATCGTCAATAAGAAGGTCAGATTGATACAATAAACCTGAAGTGAAGCATCGGAATCTATAACTAGTGTCACAGGAATGGTTCAAAACATAGACAGTAAGAAATGTCAGCCTTCTTGTACTTTAGTCGGCATTGTGCCTTTTGTATTTAATTCCGATGCAATTTCTGTGTTTCGTCGTCAATACGAAGGTCCAAAGGATACAGTAAACATGATGTGAAGCGTCGGAATCTATAACTAGTGTCACAGGAATGGTTCAAAACACAGACAGTAAGAAGAGTCAGTCTTCTTTTACTTAAGTCGCATTGTGCCTTTTGTAATTGATTCCGATGCAATTTCTGTGTTTCGTCATCAATAAGAGGGTCCAAGGGATACAGTAAACCTGAAGTGAAGCATCGGAATCTATAACTAGTGTCACAGGAATGGTTCAAAGCATAGACAGTAAGAAGAGCCAGTCTTGTTGTACTTATGTCGGCATTGTGGCTTTTGTATTTAATTCCGATTCAATTTATGTGATAAGTCAGCAATAAGAAGGTCCAAGTGATACTGTAAACCTGAAGTGAAGTATCGGAATCTATAACTAGTGTCACAGGAATGGTTCAAAACTTAGACAGTAAGAAGAGCCAGTCTTCTTGTACTTAAGTCGGAATTGTGGCTTTTGTATGTAATTCCGATTCAATTTATGTGATACGTCAACAATAAGAAGGGCCAAGTGATACAATAAAACTGAAGTGAAGCATCGGAATCTATAACTAGTGTCACAGGATTGGTTCAAAGCAAAGACAGTAACTAGAGTCAGTCTTCTTGTACTTAAGTCGGAATTATGCCTTGTGTATTTAATTCCGATGCAATTTCTGTGTTTCATCGTCAATACGAAGGTCAGAGGGAAACAGCAAACCGGAAGTGAAGCATCGGAATCTATAACTAGTGTCACAGGAATGGTTCAAAACATAGACAGTAAGAAGAGTCAGTCCTCTTGTACTTAAGTCGGCATTGTGCCTTTTCTTTTTAATTCCGATTCAATATCTGTGTTTCGTCGTCAATAAGAAGGTCCAAGGGATACAGTAAACCTGAAGTGAAGCATCGGAATCTATAACTAGTGTCACAGGAATGGTCAAAGCATAGACAGTAAGAAGAGTCAGTCTTCTAGTACTTAAGTCGGCATTGTGCCTTTTGTATTCAATTACGATGCAATATCTGTGTTTCGTCGTCAGCAATAAGGTCAGAGGGATACAGTAAAACTGAGGTGAAGCATCGGAATCTATAACTAGTGTCACAGGAATGGTTCAAAACATAGACAGTAAGAAGAGTCAGTCTTCTTGTACCTAAGTCGGCATTGTGCCTTTTGCATTTCATTCCGATGCAATTTCTGTGTTTCATCGTCAATAAGAAGGTAAGAGGGATACAGTAAACCTGAGATGAAGCATCGGAATCTATAACTAATGTCACCGGAATGGTTCAAAACATAGACAGTAAGAAGAGTCAGTCCTCTTGTACTTAGGTCATCATTGTGCCTTTGTATTTAATTCCGATGCAATTTCTGTGTTACATCGTCAATAAGAAGGTCCAAGGGATACAGTAAACCTGAAGTGAAGCATCGGAATCTATAACTAGTGTCACAGGAATAATTGAAATCATAGACAGTAAGAAGAGCCAGTCTTCTTGTACTTAAGTCGGCATTGTGCCTTTTGTATTTAATTCCGATGAAATTTCTGTGTTTCGTCGTCAATAAAAATGTCTTTGGGATACAGTAAACCTGAAGTGAAGCATCGGAATCTATAACTAGAGTCACAGGAATGGTTCAAAACATAGACAGTTAGATATGTCAGTCTTCTAGTACTAAAGTCGGCATTGTGCCTTTTGTATTTAATTCCGTTGTAGTTTCTTTGTTTCGTCGTCAGCAAGAAGGACAGAGGGATACAGTAAAATTGAAGTGAAGCATCGGAATCTATAACTAGTGTCACAGGAATGGTTCAAAACATAGACAGTAAGAAGAGTCAGTCTTCTAGTACTTAAGGCGGCATTGTGCCTTTTGTATTTAATTCCGATGCAATTTCTGTGTTTCATCGCCAATAAGAAGGTCAGAGGGAAACCGTAAACCGGAAGTGAAGCATCGAATCTATAACTAGTGTCACAGGAATGGTTCAAAACATAGACAGTAAGAAGAGTCAGTCTTCTTGTACTTAAGTCGGTATTCTGCCTTTTGTATTTAATTCCGATTCAATTTCTGTGTTTCGTCGACAATAAGAAAGTCCAAGGGATACAGTAAACCTGACGTGAAGCATCGGAATCTATAACTAGTGTCACAGGAATGGTTCAAAGCATAGACAGTAAGGAGAGTCAGTCTTCTAGTACTTAAGTCGGCATTGTGCCTTTTGTATTTAATTCCCATGCAATTTCTGTGTTTCGTCGTCAATAAGAAGGTCCAAGGGATATAGTAAACCTGAAGTGAAGCATCGGAATCTATAACTAGTGTCACAGGAATGGTTCAAAACATAGGCAGTAAGAAGAGCCAGTCTTCTTGTACTTAAGTCGGTATTGTGCCTTTTGTATTTAATTCCGATTCAATTTCTGTGTTTCGTCGTCAATAAGATGGTCCAAGGGATACAGTAAACCTGAAGTGAAGCATCGGATTCTATAAGTACTGACACAGGAATGGTTCAAAACATAGAGAGTTAGAAGAGCCAGTCTGCTTGTACTTAAGTCGGCATTGTGCCTTTTGTATTTAATTCCGATGCAATTTCGGTGTTTCATCGTCAATTAGAAGGTCAGAGATATACAGTAAACCTGAAGTGAAGCATCGGAATCTGTAACTAGTGTCACAGGAATGGTTCATAACATAGACAGTAAGAAATGTCAGTCTTCTTGTACTTAAGTGGGCATTGTGCTTTCTGTATTTAATTCCGATTCAATTTCTGTGTTTCGTCGTCAATGGGAAGGTCCAAGGGATACAAAAACCTGAAGTGAAGCATCGGAATCTATAACTAGTGTCACAAGAATGGTTCAAAACATAGACAGTAAGAAGAGTCAGTCTTCTTGTACTTAGGTCGCAATTGTGCCTTTTGTATTTAAATCCGATGCAGTTTCTGTGTTTCGTCGTCAATAAGAAAGCCCAAGGGGTACAGTAAACCTGAAGTGAAGCATCGGAATCTATAACTAGTATCACAGGCATGGTTCCTAGCATAGACAGTAAGAAGAGCTATTCTTCTTGTACTTAAGTCAGCATTGTGCCTTTTGTATTTAATTCCGATGCAATTTCTGTGTTTCCTCGTCAATACGAAGGTCCAAAGGATACAGTAAACCTGAAGAGAAGCATCAGAATCTATAACTAGTGACACAGGAATTGTTCAAAACATAGACAGTAAGAAGAGTCAGTCTTCTTATTCTTAAGTCGGCATTGTGCCTTTTGTATTTAATTCCGATTCAATTTCTGTGTTTCTTCGCCAATAAGAAGGTCAGAGGGAAACCGTAAACCGGAAGTGAAGCATCGAATCTATAACTAGTGTCACAGGAATGGTTCAAAACATAGACAGTAAGAAGAGTCAGTCTTCTTGTACTTAAGTCGGTATTGTGCCTTTTGTACTTAATTCCGATTCATCTTCTGTGTTTCGTCGTCAATAAGAAAGTCCAAGGGATACAGTAAACCTGAAGTGAAGCATCGGAATCTGTAACTAGTGTCACAGGAATGGTTCAAAGCATAGACAGTAAGGAGAGTCAGTCTTCTAGAACTTAAGTCGGCATTGTGCCTTTTGTATTTAATTCCGATGCAGTTTCTGTGTTTCGTCGTCAATAAGAAGGTCCGAGGGATATGGTAAACCTGAAGTGATGCATCGGAATCTATAACTAGTGTGACAGGAATGGTTCAAAACATAGGCAGTAAGAAGAGCCAGTCTTCTTGTACTTAAGTCGGCATTGTGCCTTTTGCATTAAATTCCGATTCAATTTCTGTGTTTCGTCGTCAATAAGATGGTCCAAGGGATACAGTTAACCTGAAGTGAAGCATCGGAATCTATAAGTACTGACACAGGAATGGTTCAAAACATAGAGAGTTAGAAGAGCCAGTCTTCTTGTACTTAAGTCGGCATTGTGCCTTTTGTATTTAATTCCGATGCAATTTCGGTGTTTCATCGTCAATAAGAAGGTCAGAGGGATACAGTAAACCTGAAGTGAAGCATCGGAATCTGTAACTAGTGTCACAGGAATGGTTCATAACATAGACAGTGAGAAATGTCAGTCTTCTTGTACTTAAGTGGGCATAGTGCCTTTTGTATTTAATTCCGATTCAATTTCTGTGTTTCGTCGTCAATGGGAAGGTCCAAGGGATACAAAAACCTGAAGTGAAGCATCGGAATCTATAACTAGTGTCACAAGAATGGTTAAAAACATAGACAGTAAGAAGAGTCAGTCTTCTTGTACTTAAGTCGCAATTGTGCCTTTTGTATTTAATTCCGATGCAGTTTCTGTGTTTCGTTGTCAATAAGAAAGCCCAAGGGATACAGTAAACCTGAATTGACGCATCGGAATCTATAACTAGTATCACAGGAATGGTTCCTAGCATAGACAGTAAGAAGAGCTATTCTTCTTGTACTTAAGTCAGCATTGTGCCTTTTGTATTTAATTCCGATGCAATTTCTGTGCTTCATCGTCAATAAGAAGGTCAGAGGGAAACAGTAAACCGGAAGTGAAGCTTCGGAATCTATAACTTGAGTCACAGGAATGGTTCAAAACATAGACAGTCAGAAGTGTCAGTCTTCTTGTACTTAAGTCAGCATTGTGCCTTTTGTTTTTAATTCGGATTCAATTTCTGTGTTCCGTCGTCAATACGAAAGTCCAAGGGATACAGTACTTCTGAAGTGAATCATCGGAATCTATAACTAGTGTTACAGGAATGGTTCAAAGCATAGACAGTAAGAAGAGTCAGTCTTCTAGTACTTAAGTCGGCATTGTGCCTTTTGTATTTAATTCCGATGCAATTTCTGTTTTCCGTCGTCAGCAAGAAGGTCAGAGGGATACAGTTAAACTGAGGTGAAGCATCGGAATCTATAACTAGTGTCACAGGAATGGTTTCAAACCATACACAGTAAGAAGAGTCAGTCTTCTTGTACTTAAGTCGGCATTGTGCGTTTTGTATTTAATTCCGATGCAATTTCTGTGTTACATCGTCAATAAGAAGGTCCAAGGGATACAGTGAACCTGAAGTGAAGCATCGGAATCTATAACTAGGGTGACAGGAATGGTTCATATCATTGGCAGTAAGAAGAGCCAGTTTTCTTGTACTTAAGTCGGCATTGTGCCTTTTGTATTTAATTCCGATTCAATTTCTGTGTTTCGTCGTCAATTATAAGGTCCAAGGGATACAGTAAACCTGAAGTGAAGCATCGGAATCTATTACTAGTGTCACAGGAATGGTTCAAAGCATAGACAGTAAGAAGAGTCAGTCTTCTAGTACTTGAGTCGGCATTGTGCCTTTTGTATTTAATTCCGATGCAATTTCTGTGTTTCATCGCCAATAAGAAGGTAAGAGGGAAACCGTAAACCGGAAGTGAAGCATCGGAATCTATAACTAGTGTCACAGGAATGGTTCAAAACATAGACAGTAAGAAGATTCAGTCTTCTTGTACTTAAGTCGGCATTGTTCCTTTTGTATTTAATTCCGATTCAATTTCTGTGTTTTGTCGTCAATAAGAAAGTCCAAGGGATACAGTAAACCTGAAGTGAAGCATCGGAATCTGTAACTAGTGTCACAGGAATGGTTCAAAGCATAGACAGTAAGGAGAGTCAGTCTTCTAGTACATAAGTCAGCATTGTGCCTTTTGTATTTAATTCCGATGCAATTTCTGTGTTTCGTCGTCAATAAGAAGGTCAGAGGGATACAGTAAACCTGAAGTGAAGCATCGGAATCTATAACTAGTGTCACAGGAATGGTTCATAGCAATGGCAGTAAGAAGAGCCAGTTTTCTTGTACTTAAGTCGGCATTGTGCCTTTTGTATTTATTTCCGATTCAATTTCTGTCTTTCGTCGTCTATAAGATGGTGCAAGGGATACAGTAAACCTGAAGTGAAGCATCGGAATCTGTAAGTACTGACACAGGAATGGTTCAAAACATAGAGAGTTAGAAGAGCCAGTCTTCTTGTACTTTAGTCGGCATTGTGCCTTTTATATTTAATTCCGATGCAATTTCGGTGTTTCATCGTCAATAAGAAGGTCAGAGGGGTACAGTAAACCTGAAGTGAAGCATCGGAATCTATAACTAGTGTCACAGGATTGGTTCAAATCATAGACAGTAAGAAATGTCAGTCTTCTTGTACGTAAGTCGGCATTGTGCCTTTTGTATTTAATTCCGATGCAATGTCTGTGTTTCGTCGTCAATAAGAAGGTCCAAAGGATACAACAAACCTGAAGTGAAGCATCGGAATCTATAACTAGTGTCACAGGAATGGTTCAAACCATAGACGGTAAGAAGAGTCAGTCGTCTTGTACTTAAGTTTGCATTGTGCCTTTTGCAATTGATTCCGATGCAATTTCTGTGTTTCGTCGTCAATAAGAAGGTCCAAAGGATACAGTAAAACTGAAGTGAAGCGTCGGAACCTATAACTAGTGTCACAGGAATGGTTCAAAGCATAGACAGTAAGAAGAGCCAGTCTTCTTGTACTTAAGTCGGCATTGTGGCTTTTGTATTTAATTCCGATTCAATTTATGTGATACGTCAACAATAAGAAGGTCCAAGTGATACAGTAAACCTGAAGTGAAGCATCGGATTCTATAACTAGTGTCACAGCAATGGTTCAAAGCATAGACAGTAAGAAGTGCCAGTCTTCTTGTACTTATGTCGGAATTGTGGCTTTTGTATTTAATTCCGATCCAATTTATGTGATACGTCAACATTAAGAAGGTCCAAGTGATACAGTAAACCTGAAGGGAAGCATCGGAATCTATAATTAGTGACACAGGAACGGTTCAAAACATAGACAGTAAGAAGAGTCAGTCTTCTTGTACTTAAGTCGGAATAGTGCCTTTTGTATTTAATTCCGATGCAATTTCTGTGTTTCATCGTCAATAAGAAGGTCAGAGGGAAACAGTAAACCGGAAGTGAAGCATCGGAATCTATAACTAGTGTCACAAAAATGGTTCAAAACATAGACAGTAAGAAGAGACAGTCTTCTTGTACTTAAGTCGGCATTGTGCTTTTTGTTTTTAGTTCCGATTCAATTTCTGTGTTTCGTCGTCAATAAGAAGGTCCAAGGCATACAGTAAACCTGAAGTGAATCATCGGAATCTATAACTAGGGTCACAGGAATGGTCAAAGCATTGACTGTATGAAGAGTCACTCTTCTAGTACTTAAGTCGGCATTGTGCCTTTTGTATTTAATTCCGATGCAATTTCTGTGTTTCGTTGTCAGCAAGAAGGTCAGAGGGATACAGTAAAACTGAGGTGAAGCATCGGAATCTATAACTAGTGTCACAGGAATGCTTCAAAACATAGACAGTAAGAAGAGTCAGTCTTCTTGTACTTAAGTCGGCATTGTGCATTTTGCATTTAATTCCGATGCAATTTCTGTGTTTCATCGTCAATAATAAGGTCAGAGGGATACAGTTAACCTGAGGTGAAGCATCGGAATCTATAACTAGTGTCACCGGAATGGTTCAAAACCATAGACAGTAAAAAGAGTCAGTCCTCTTGTACTTAGTCCGGCATTGTGCCTTTTGTATTTAATTCCGATGCAATTTCTGTGTTACATCGTCAATAAGAAGGTCCAAGGGATACAGTAAACCCTTAAATGAAGCATCGGAATCTATAACAAGTGGCACAGGAATGGTTGAAAACATAGACAGTAAGAAGGGCCAGGCTTCTAGTACTTATGTCGGCATTGTGCCTTTTTTATTTAATTCCGATGCAATTTCTGTGTTTCGTCGTCATTAAGAAGGTCCAAGGGATACAGTAAACCTGAAGTGAAGCATTGGAATCTATAACTAGTGTGACAGGAATGGTTCAAAACATAGGCAGTAAAATGAACCAGTCTTCTTGTACTTAAGTCGGCATTGTGCCTTTTGTATTTAATTCCGATTCAATTTCTGTGTTTCGTCGTCAATAAGATGGTCCAAGGGATACAGTAAACATGAAGTGAAGCATCGGAATCTATAACTAGTATCACAGGAATGGTTCATAACATAGACAGTAAGAAGAGTCAGTCTTCTTGTACTTAAGTCGGCATTGTGCCTTTTGTATTTAATTCCGATTCTATTTCTGTGTTTCGTCGTCAATAAAAAGGTCCAAGGGATACAGTAAACCTGAAGTGAAGCATCGGAATCTATAACTAGTGTCACAGGAATGGTTCAAAGCATAGACAGTAAGTAGAGTCAGTCCTCTTGTACTTAAGTCGGCATTGTGCATTTTGCATTTAATCCCGATGCAATTTCTGTGTTTCGTCGTCAATAAGAAGGTCCAAGGGATACAGTAAACCTGAAGTAAAGCATCGGAATCTATAACTAGTGTGACAGGAATGGTTCAAAACATAGGCAGTAAGATGAGCCAGTCTTCTTGTACTTAAGTCGGCATTGTGCCTTTTGTATTTAATTCCGATTCAATTTCTGTGTTCCGTCGTCAAAAAGATGGTCCAAGGGATACAGTAAACCTGAAGTGAAGCATCGGAATCTATAACTAGTATCACGGGAATGGTTGAAATCATAGACAGTAAGGAGAGCCATTCTTCTTGTACTTAAGTCAGCATTGTGTCTTTTGTATTTAATTCCGATGCAATTTCTGTGTTCTGTCGTCAATAAGAAGGTCCAAAGGATACATTAAATCTGACGTGAAGCATCGGAATCTATAACTAGTGTCACAGGAATGGTTCAAAACATAGACAGTAAGAAGGGTCAGTTTTCTTGTACTTAAGATGCCATTGGGCCTTTTGTAATTGATTCCGATTCAATTTCTGTGTTGCGTCGTCAATAAGAAGGTCCAAGGGATTCAGTAAACCTGAAGTGAAGCATCGGAATCAATAACTATTGTCACAGGAATGGTTCAAATCGTAGACAGTAAGAATAGCCAGTAACTTGTACTTAAGTCGGCATTGTGGCTTTTGTATCTAATTCCGATTCAATTTCTGTGATTCGTCAACAATAAGAAATTCCAAGTGATACAGTAAACCTGAAGTGAAGCATCGGAATCTATAACTAGTATCACAGGAATGCTTCAAAACATAGACAGTAAGAAGAGTCAGTCTTCTTGTACTTAAGTCGGCATTGTGCCTTTTGTATTTAATTACGATTCAATTTCTGCGTTTCGTCGTCAATAAGAAGGTCCAAGGAATACAGTAAACCTGAAGTGAAGCATCGGAATCTATAACTAGTGTCACAGGAATAGTTCAAAACATAGACAGTAAGAAGAGTCAGTCTACTTGTACTTAAGTCGGCATTGTGCATTTGGCATTTAATTCCGATGCAATTTCTGTGTTAGATCGTCAATAAAAAGGTCCAAGGGATACAGTAAACCTGAAGTGAAGCATCGGAATCTATAACTAGTGTCACAGGAATGGTTCAAAGCATAGACAGTAAGAAGAGTCAGTCCTCTTGTACTTAAGTCGGCATTGTGCTTTTTGCATTTAATCCCGATGCAATTTCTGTGTTTCGTCGTCAATAAGAAGGTCCAAAGGATACAGTAAACCTGAAGTGAAGCATCGGAATCTATAACTAGTGTCACAGGAATGGTTCAAAGCATAGACAGTAAGAAGAGCCAGTCTTCTTGTACTTAAGTCGGCATTGTGGCTTTTGTATTTAATTCCGATTCAATTTATGTGATACGTCAACAATAAGAAGGTCCAAGTGATACAGTAAACCTGAAGTGAAGCATCGGATTCTATAACTAGTGTCACAGCAATGGTTCAAAGCATAGACAGTAAGAAGAGCCAGTCTTCTTGTACTTATGTCGGAATTGTGGCTTTTGTATTTAATTCCGATCCAATTTATGTGATACGTCAACAATAAGAAGGTCCAAGTGATACAGTAAACCTGAAGTGAAGCATCGGAATCTATAACTAGTGACACAGGAACGGTTCAAAACATAGACAGTAAGAAGAGTCAGTCTTCTTGTACTTAAGTCGGAATAGTGCCTTTTGTATTTAATTCCGATGCAATTTCTGTGTTTCATCGTCAATAAGAAGGTCAGAGGGAAACAGTAAACCGGAAGTGAAGCATCGGAATCTACAACTAGTGTCACAGGAATGGTTCAAAACATAGACAGTAAGAAGAGACAGTCTTCTTGTACTTAAGTCGGCATTGTGCTTTTTGTTTTTAATTCCGATTCAATTTCTGTGTTTCATCGTCAATATGAAGGTCCAAGGCATACAGTAAACCTGAAGTGAAGCATCGGAATCTATAACTAGTGTCACAGGAATGGTCAAAGCATAGACTGTATGAAGAGTCACTCTTCTAGTACTTAAGTCGGCATTGTGCCTTTTGTATTTAATTCCGATGCAATTTCTGTGTTTCGTCGTCAGCAAGAAGGTCAGAGGGATACAGTAAAACTGAGGTGAAGCATCGGAATCTATAACTAGTGTCACAGGAATGCTTCAAAACATAGACAGTAAGAAGAGTCAGTCTTCTTGTACTTAAGTCGGCATTGTGCATTTTGCATTTAATTCCGATGCAATTTCTGTGTTCCATCGTCAATAATAAGGTCAGAGGGATACAGTTAACCTGAGGTGAAGCATCGGAATCTATAACTAGTGTCACCGGAATGGTTCAAAACCATAGACAGAAAAAAGAGTCAGTCCTCTTGTACTTAGTCCGGCATTGTGCCTTTTGTATTTAATTCCGATGCAATTTCTGTGTTACATCGTCAATAAGAAGGTCCAAGGGATACAGTAAACCCTTAAATGAAGCATCGGAATCTATAACAAGTTGCACAGGAATGGTTGAAAACATAGACAGTAAGAAGGGCCAGGCTTCTAGTACTTATGTCGGCATTGTGCCTTTTTTATTTAATTCCGATGCAATTTCTGTGTTTCGTCGTCATTAAGAAGGTCCAAGGGATACAGTAAAACTGAAGTGAAGCATCGGAATCAATAACTATTGTCACAGGAATGGTTCAAATCGTAGACAGTAAGAATAGCCAGTAACTTGTACTTAAGTCGGCATTGTGGCTTTTGTATCTAATTCCGATTCAATTTCTGTGATTCGTCAACAATAAGAAATTCCAAGTGATACAGTAAACCTGAAGTGAAGCATCGGAATCTATAACTAGTATCACAGGAATGCTTCAAAACATAGACAGTAAGAAGAGTCAGTCTTCTTGTACTTAAGTCGGCATTGTGCCTTTTGTATTTAATTACGATTCAATTTCTGTGTTTCGTCGTCAATAAGAAGGTCCAAGGGATACAGTAAACCTGAAGTGAAGCATCGGAATCTATAACTAGTGTCACAGGAATAGTTCAAAACATAGACAGTAAGAAGAGTCAGTCTACCTGTACTTAAGTCGGCATTGTGCATTTGGCATTTAATTCCGATGCAATTTCTGTGTTTGATCGTTAATAAAAAGGTCCAAGGGATACAGTAAACCTGAAGTGAAGCATCGGAATCTATAACTAGTGTCACAGGAATGGTTCAAAGCATAGACAGTAAGAAGAGTCAGTCTTCTTGTACTTAAGTCGGCATTGTGCCTTTTGTATTTAATTACGATTCAATTTCTGTGTTTCGTCGTCAATAAGAAGGTCCAAGGGATACAGTAAACCTGAAGTGAAGCATCGGAATCTATAACTAGTGTCACAGGAATAGTTCAAAACATAGACAGTAAGAAGAGTCAGTCTATTTGTACTTAAGTCGGCATTGTGCATTTGGCATTTAATTCCGATGCAATTTCTGTGTCTGATCGTCAATAATAAGGTCAGAGGGATACAGTAAACCTGAGGAGAAGCATCGGAATCTATAACTAGTGTCACCGGAATGGTTCAAAACATAGACAGTAAGAAGAGTCAGTCCTCTTGTACTTAGGACGGCATTGTGCCATTTGTATTTAATTCCGATGCAATTTCTGTGTTACATCGTCAATAAGAAGGTCCAAGGGATACAGTAAACCTGAAGTCAGCATCGGAATCTATAACTAGTGTCACAGGAATGGTTCAAAACATAGACACTAAGAAGAGTCAGTCTTCTTGTACTTAAGTCGGCATTGTGCATTTTGCATTTAATTCCGATGCAATTTCTGTGTTTCATCGTCAATAATAAGGTCAGAGGGATACAGTAAACCTGAGGTGAAGCATCGGAATCTATAACTAGTGTCACCGGAATGGTTCAAAACATAGACAGCAAGAAGAGTCAGTCCTCTTGTACTTAGGTCGGCATTGTGCCTTTTGTATTTAATTCCGATGCAATTTCTGTGTTACATCGTCAATATGAAGGTCCAAGGGATACAGTAAACCTGAAATGAAGCATCGGAATCTATAACTAGTGTCACAGGAATGGTTGAAAACATAGACAGTAAGAAGAGCCAGGCTTCTTGTACTTAAGTCGTCATTGTGCCTTTTGTATTTAATTCCGATGCAATTTCTGTGTTTCGTCGTCAATAAGAAGGTCCAAGGGATACAGTAAACCTGAAGTGGAGCATCGGAATCTATAACTAGTGTGACAGGAATGGTTCAAAGCATAGGCAGTAAGATGAGAAAGTCTTCTTGTACTTAAGTCGGCATTGTGGCTTTTGTATTTAATTCCGATTCAATTTCTGTGTTTCGTTGGCAATAAGAAGGTCCAAGGGATACAGTAAACCTGAAATGAAGCATCGGAATCTATACCTAGTGTCACAGGAATGGTTGAAAACATAGACTGTAAGAAGAGCCAGGCTTCTTGTACTTAAGTCGGCATTGTGCCTTTTGTATTTAATTCCGATTCAATTTCTGTGTTTCGTCGTCAATAAGATGGTCCAAGGGATACAGTAAACCTGAAGTGAAGCATCGGAATCTATAAGTAGTGTAACAGGAATGGTTCAAACATAGAGAGTTAGAAGAGCCAGTCTTCTTGTACTTAAGTCGGCATTGTGCCTTTTGTATTTAATTCCAATGCAATTTCGGTGTTTCGTCGTCAATAAGAAGGTAGAGGGATACAGTAAACCTGAAGTGAAGCATCGGAATCTATAACTAGTGTCACAGGAATGGTTCCAAACATAGACAGTAAGACATGTCAGTCTTCTTGTACTTAAGTCGGCATAGTGCCTTTTGCATTTAATTCCGATTCAATTTCTGTGTTTCGTCGTCAATGGGAAGGTCGAAGGGATACAATAAACCTGAAGTGAAGCATCGGAATCTATAACTAGCGTCACAGGAATGGTTCAAAACATAGACAGTAAGAAGAGTCAGTCTTCTTGTACTTAAGTCGGCATTGTGCCTTCTGTATTTAATTCCGATGCAATCTCTGTGTTTCGTCGTCAATAAGAAGGTCCAAGGGATACAGTAAACCTGAAGTGAAGCATCCGAATCTATAACTAGTATCACAGGAATGGTTGAAATCATAGACAGTAAGGAGAGCCATTCTTCTTGTACTTAAGTCAGCATTGTGCCTTTTGTATTTAATTCCGATGCAATTTCTGTGTTTTGTCGTCAATAAGAAGGTCCAAGGGATACAGTAAACCTGAAGTGAAGCATCGGAATCATAAACTAGTGTCACAGGAATGGTTCAAATCATAGACATTAAGAATAGCCAGTCATCTTGTACTTCAGTCGACATTGTGGCTTTTGTATTTAATTCCGATTCAATTTCTGTGATTCGTCAACAATAAGAAATTCCAAGTGATACAGTAAACCTGAAGTGAAGCATCGGAATCTATAACTAGTATCACAGGAATAGTTCAAAAGATAGACAGTAAGAAGAGTCAGTCTTCTTGTACTTAAGTCGGCATTGTGCCTTTTGTATTTAATTCCAATTCAATTTCTGTGTTTCGTCGTCAATAAGAAGGTCCAAGGGATACAGTAAAACTGAAGTGAAGCATCGGAATCTATAACTAGTGTCACAGGAATGGTTCAAAACATAGACAGTAAGAAGAGTCAGTCTTCTTGTACTTAAGACGGCATTGTGCATTTTGCATTTAATTCCAATGCAATTTCTGTGTTTCATCGTCAATAATAAGATCAGAGGGATACAGTAAACCTGAGGTGAAGCATCGGAATTTATAACTAGTGTCACCGGAATGGTTCAAAACATAGACAATAAGAAGAGTCAGTCCTCTTGTACTTACGACGGCATTGCGCCTTTTGTATTTAATTCCGATGCAATTTCTGTGTTACATCGCCAATAAGAAGGTCCAAGGGATACAGTAAACCTGAAGTGAGCATCGGAATCTATAACTAGTGTCACATGAATGGTTGAAAACATAGACTGTAAGAAGAGACAGGCTTCTTGTACTTAAGTCGGCATTGTGCCTTTTGTATTTAATTCCGATGCAATTTCTGCGTTTCGTCGTCAATAAGAAGGTCCAAGGGATACAGTAAACCTGAAGTGAAGCATCGGAATCTATAACTAGTGTGACAGGAATGGTTCAAAACATAGGCAGTAAGATGAGCCAGTCTTCTTGTACTTAAGTCGGCATTGTGCCTTTTGTATTTAATTCCGATTCAATTTCTGTGTTTCGTCGTCAATAAGAAGGTCCAAGGGATACAGTAAACCTGAAATGAAGCATCGGAATCTATAACTAGTGTCACAGGAATGGTTGAAAACATAGACAGTAAGAAGAGCCAGGCTTCTTGTATTTAAGTTGACATTGTGCCTTTTGTATTTAATTCCGACTCAATTTCTGTGTTTCGTCGTCAATAAGAGGGTCCACGGGATACACTAAACCTGAAGTGAAGCATCGGTATCTATAACTAGTATCACAGGAATGGTTGAAGTCATAGACAGTAAGGAGAGCCATTCTTCTTGTACTTAAGTCAGCATTGTGCCTTTTGTATTTAATTCCGATGCATTTTCTGTGTTCTGTCGTCAATAAGAAGGTCCAAAGGATACATTAAATCTGACGTGAAGCATCGGAATCTATAACTAGTGTCACAGGAATGGTTCAGAACATAGACAGTAAGAAGAGTCAGTTTTCTTGTACTTAAGATGCCATTGGGCCTTTTGTAATTGATCCCGATTCCATTTCTGTGTTTCGTCGTCAATAAGAAGGTCCAAGGGATACAGTAAACCTGAAGTGAAGCATCGGAATCAATAACTATTGTTACAGGAATGGTTCAAATCATAGACAGTAAGAATAGCCAGTCACTTGTACTTAAGTCGGCATTGTGGCTTTTGTATATAATTCCGATTCAATTTCTGTGATTCGTCAACAATAAGAAATTCCAAGTGATACAGTAAACCTGAAGTGAAGCATCGGAATCTATAACTAGTATCACAGGATTGCTTCAAAACATAGACAGTAAGAAGAGTCAGTCTTCTTGTACTTAAGTCGGCATTGTGCCTTTTGTATTTAATTCCGATTCAATTTCTGTGTTTCGTCGTCAATAAGATGGTCCAAGGGATACAGTAACCTGAAGTCAGCATCGGAATCTATAACTAGTGTCACAGGAATCGTTCAAAACATAGACAGTAAGAAGAGTCAGTCTTCTTGTACTTAAGTCGGCATTGTGCATTTTGCATTTAATTCCGATGCAATTTCTGTGTTTCATCGTCAATAATAAGGTCAGAGGGATACAGTAAACCTGAGGTGAAGCATCGGAATCTATAACTAGTGTCACCGGAACGGTTCAAAACATAGACAGTAAGAAGAGTCAGTCCTCTTGTACTTAGGTCGGCATTGTGCCTTTTGTATTTAATTCCGATGCAATTTCTGTGTTACATCGTCAATAAGAAGGTCCAAGGGATACAGTAAACCTGAAATGAAGCATCGGAATCTATAACTAGTGTCACAGGAATGGTTGAAAACATCGACAGTAAGAAGAGCCAGGCTTCTTGCACTTAAGTCGTCATTGTGCCTATTGTATTTAATTCCGATGCAATTTCTGTGTTTCGTCGACAATAAGAAGGTCCAAGGGATACAGTAAACCTGAAGTCAAGCATCGGAATCTATAACTAGTGTGACAGGAATGGTTCAAAGCATAGGCAGTAAGATGAGCCAGTCTTCTTGTACTTAAGTCGGCATTGTGGCTTTTGTATTTAATTCCGATTCAATTTCTGTGTTTCGTCGGCAATAAGAAGGTCCAAGGGATACAGTTAGCCTGAAATGAAGCATCGGAATCTATAACTAGTGTCACAGGAATGGTTGAAAACATAGACTGTAAGAAGAGCCAGGCTTCTTGTACTTAAGTCGGCATTGTGCCTTTTGTATTTAATTCCGATTCAATTTCTGTGTTTCGTCGTCAATAAGATGGTCCAAGGGATACAGTAAACCTGAAGTGAAGCATCGGAATCTATAAGTAGTGTCACAGGAATGGTTCAAACATAGAGAGTTAGAAGAGCCAGTCTTCTTGTACTTAAGTCGGCATTGTGCCTTTTGTATTTAATTCCAATGTAATTTCGGTGTTTCGTCGTCAATAAGAAGGTAGAGGGATACAGTAAACCTGAAGTGAAGCATCGGAATCTATAAGTAGTGTCACAGGAATGGTTCAAACATAGAGAGTTAGAAGAGCCAGTCTTCTTGTACTTAAGTCGGCATTGTGCCTTTTGCATTTAATTCCGATTCAATTTCTGTGTTTCGTCGTTAATGGGAAGGTCGAAGGGATACAGTAAACCTGAAGTGAAGCATCGGAATCTATATCTAGCGTCACAGGAATGGTTCAAAACATAGACAGTAAGAAGAGTCAGTCTTCTTGTACTTAAGTCGGCATTGTGCCTTCTGTATTTAATTCCGATGCAATCTCTGTGTTTCGTCGTCAATAAGAAGGTCCAAGTGATACAGTAAACCTGAAGTGAAGCATCGGAATCTATAACTAGTATCACAGGAATGGTTGAAATCATAGACAGTAAGGAGAGCCATTCTTCTTGTACTTAAGTCAGCATTGTGCCTTTTGTATTTAATTCCGATGCAATTTCTGTGTTTTGTCGTCAATAAGAAGGTCCAAGGGATACAGTAAACCTGAAGTGAAACATCGGAATCAAAAACTAGTGTCACAGGAATGGTTCAAATCATAGACAGTAAGAATAGCCAGTCTTCTTGTACTTCTGTCGACATTGTGGCTTTTGTATTTAATTCCGATTCAATTTCTGTGATTCGTCAACAATAAGAAATTCCAAGTGATACAGTAAACCTGAAGTGAAGCATCGGAATCTATAACTAGTATCACAGGAATAGTTCAAAAGATAGACAGTAAGAAGAGTCAGTCTTCTTGTATGTAAGTCGGCATTGTGCCTTTTGTATTTAATCCCGATTCAATTTCTGTGTTTCGTCGTCAATAAGAAGGTCCAAGGGATACAGTAAAACTGAAGTGAAGCATCGGAATCTATAACTAGTGTCACAGGAATGGTTCAAAACATAGACAGTAAGAAGAGTCAGTCTTCTTGTACTTAAGACGCCATTGTGCATTTTGCATTTAATTCCAATGCAATTTCTGTGTTTCATCGTCAATAATAAGATCAGAGGGATACAGTAAACCTGAGGTGAAGCATCGGAATTTATAACTAGTGTCACCGGAATGCTTCAAAACATAGACAGTAAGAAGAGTCAGTCCTCTTGTACTTACGACGGCATTGCGCCTTTTGTATTTAATTCCGATGCAATTTCTGTGTTACATCGTCAATAAGAAGGTCCAAGGGATACAGTAAACCTGAAGTGAGCATCGGAATCTATAACTAGTGTCACAGGAATGGTTGAAAACATAGACAGTAAGAAGAGCCAGGCTTCTTGTACTTAAGTCGGCACTGTGCCTTTTGTATTTAATTCCGATGCAATCTCTGTGTTTCTTCGTCAATAAGAAGGTCCAAGGGATACAGTAAACCTGAAGTGAAGCATCGGAATCTATAACTAGTGTGACAGGAATGGTTCAAAACATAGGCAGTAAGATGAGCCAGTCTTCTTGTACTTAAGTCGGCATTGTGCCTTTTGTATTTAATTCCGATTCAATTTCTGTGTTTCGTCGTCAATAAGAAGGTCCAAGGGATACAGTAAACCTGAAATGGAGCATCGGAATCTATAACTAGTGTCACAGGAATGGTTGAAAACATAGACAGTAAGAAGAGCCAGGCTTCTTGTATTTAAGTTGATATTGTGCCTTTTGTATTAAATTCCGATGCAATTTCTGTGTTTCGACGTCAATAAGAAGGTCCAAGGGATACAGTAAACCTGAAGTGAAGCATCGGAATCTATAACTAGTGTGACAGGAATGGTTCAAAACATAGCCAGTAAAATGAGCCAGTCTTCCTGTACTTAAGTCGGCATTGTGCTTTTTGTATTTAATTCCGATTCAATTTCTGTGTTTCGTCGTCAATACGATGGTCCAAGGGATACAGTAAACCTGAAGTGAAGCATCGGAATCTATAAGTAGTGTCACAGGAATGGTTCAAACATAGAGAATTAGAAGAGCCAGT
Organism: Schistocerca serialis cubense; assembly: GCF_023864345.2. Classification (NCBI taxonomy): domain Eukaryota; kingdom Metazoa; phylum Arthropoda; class Insecta; order Orthoptera; family Acrididae; genus Schistocerca; species Schistocerca serialis. The sequence continues at coordinate 33,501,781 of NW_026047583.1, read as the reverse complement.
CTTCTTGTACTTAAGTCGGCATTGTGCCTTCTGTATTTAATTCCGATGCTATCACTGTGTTTCGTCGTCAATAAGAAGGTCCAAGAGATACAGTAAACCTGAAGTGAAGCATCGGAATGAATAACTAGCATCACAGGAATGGTTGAAATCATAGACAGTAAGGAGAGCCATTATTCTTGTACTTAAGTCCGCATTGTGCCTTTTGTATTTAATTCCGATGCAATTTCTGTGTTTTGTCGTCAATAAGAAGGTCCAAAGGATACAGTAAACCTGAAATGAAGCATCGGAATCAATAACTATTGTTACAGGAATGGTTCAAATCATAGACAGTAAGAATAGCCAGTCACTTGTACTTAAGTCGGCATTGTGGCTTTTGTATATAATTCCGATTCAATTTCTGTGATTCGTCAACAATAAGAAATTCCAAGTGATACAGTAAACCTGAAGTGAAGCATCGGAATCTATAACTAGTATCACAGGATTGCTTCAAAACATAGACAGTAAGAAGAGTCAGTCTTCTTGTACTTAAGTCGGCATTGTGCCTTTTGTATTTAATTCCGATTCAATTTCTGTGTTTCGTCGTCAATAAGATGGTCCAAGGGATACAGTAAACCTGAAGTGAAGCATCGGAATCTATAACTAGTGTCACAGGAATAGTTCAAAACATAGACAGTAAGAAGAGTCAGTCTTCTTGTACTTAAGTCGGCATTGTGCATTTTGCATTTAATTCCGATGCAATTTCTGTGTTTCATCGTCAATAATAAGGTCAGAGGGATACAGTAAACCTGAGGTGAAGCATCGGAATCTATAACTAGGGTCACCTCAACGGTTCAAAACATAGACAGTAAGAAGAGTCAGTCCTCTTGTACTTAGGTCGGCATTGTGCCTTTTGTATTTAATTCCGATGCAATTTCTGTGTTACATCGTCAATAAGAAGGTCCAAGGGATACAGTAAACCTGAAATGAAGCATCGGAATCTATAACTAGTGTCACAGGAATGGTTGAAAACATCGACAGTAAGAAGAGCCAGGCTTCTTGCACTTAAGTCGTCATTGTGCCTTTTGTCTTTAATTCCGATGCAATTTCTGTGTTTCGTCGTCAATAAGAAGGACCAAGGGATACAGTAAACCTGAAGTCAAGCATCGGAACCTATAACTAGTGTGACAGGAATGGTTCAAAGCATAGGCAGTAAGATGAGCCAGTCTTCTTGTACTTAAGTCGGCATTGTGGCTTTTGTATTTAATTCCGATTCAATTTCTGTGTTTCGTCGGCAATAAGAAGGTCCAAGGGATACAGTAAACCTGAAATGAAGCATCGGAATCTATAACTAGTGTCACAGGAATGGTTGAAAACATAGACTGTAAGAAGAGCCAGGCTTCTTGTACTTAAGTCGGCATTGTGCCTTTTGTATTTAATTCCGATTCAATTTCTGTGTTTCGTCGTCAATAAGATGGTCCAAGGGATACAGTAAACCTGAAGTGAAGCATCGGAATCTATAAGTAGTGTCACAGGAATGGTTCAAACATAGAGAGTTAGAAGAGCCAGTCTTCTTGTACTTAAGTCGGCATTGTGCCTTTTGTATTTAATTCGAATGTAATTTCGGTGTTTCGTCGTCAATATGAAGGTAGATGGATACAGTAAACCTGAAGTGAAGCATCGGAATCTATAACTAGTGTCACAGGAATGGTTCAAAACATAGACAGTAAGACATGTCAGTCTTCTTGTACTTAAGTCGGCATAGTGCCTTTTGCATTTAATTCCGATTCAATTTCTGTGTTTCGTCGTTAATGGGAAGGTCGAAGGGATACAGTAAACCTGAAGTGAAGCATCGGAATCTATAACTAGCGTCACAGGAATGGTTCAAAACATAGACAGTAAGAAGAGTCAGTCTTCTTGTACTTAAGTCGGCATTGTGCCTTCTGTATTTAATTCCGATGCAATCTCTGTGTTTCGTCGTCAATAAGAAGGTCCAAGTGATACAGTAAACCTGAAGTGAAGCATCGGAATCTATAACTAGTATCACAGGAATGGTTGAAATCATAGACAGTAAGGAGAGCCATTCTTCTTGTACTTAAGTCAGCATTGTGCCTTTTGTATTTAATTCCGATGCAATTTCTGTGTTTTGTCGTCAATAAGAAGGTCCAAGGGATACAGTAAACCTGAAGTGAAGCATCGGAATCAAAAACTAGTGTCACAGGAATGGTTCAAATCATAGACAGTAAGAATAGCCAGTCTTCTTGTACTTCTGTCGACATTGTGGCTTTTGTATTTAATTCCGATTCAATTTCTGTGATTCGTCAACAATAAGAAATTCCAAGTGATACAGTAAACCTGAAGTGAAGCATCGGAATCTATAACTAGTGTCACAGGAATCGTTCAAAACATAGACAGTAAGAAGAGTCAGTCTTCTTGTACTTAAGTCGGCATTGTGCATTTTGCATTTAATTCCGATGCAATTTCTGTGTTTCATCGTCAATAATAAGGTCAGAGGGATACAGTAAACCTGAGGTGAAGCATCGGAATCTATAACTAGTGTCACCGGAACGGTTCAAAACATAGACAGTAAGAAGAGTCAGTCCTCTTGTACTTAGGTCGGCATTGTGCCTTTTGTATTTAATTCCGATGCAATTTCTGTGTTACATCGTCAATAAGAAGGTCCAAGGGATACAGTAAACCTGAAATGAAGCATCGGAATCTATAACTAGTGTCACAGGAATGGTTGAAAACATCGACAGTAAGAAGAGCCAGGCTTCTTGCACTTAAGTCGTCATTGTGCCTATTGTATTTAATTCCGATGCAATTTCTGTGTTTCGTCGACAATAAGAAGGTCCAAGGGATACAGTAAACCTGAAGTCAAGCATCGGAATCTATAACTAGTGTGACAGGAATGGTTCAAAGCATAGGCAGTAAGATGAGCCAGTCTTCTTGTACTTAAGTCGGCATTGTGGCTTTTGTATTTAATTCCGATTCAATTTCTGTGTTTCGTCGGCAATAAGAAGGTCCAAGGGATACAGTTAGCCTGAAATGAAGCATCGGAATCTATAACTAGTGTCACAGGAATGGTTGAAAACATAGACTGTAAGAAGAGCCAGGCTTCTTGTACTTAAGTCGGCATTGTGCCTTTTGTATTTAATTCCGATTCAATTTCTGTGTTTCGTCGTCAATAAGATGGTCCAAGGGATACAGTAAACCTGAAGTGAAGCATCGGAATCTATAAGTAGTGTCACAGGAATGGTTCAAACATAGAGAGTTAGAAGAGCCAGTCTTCTTGTACTTAAGTCGGCATTGTGCCTTTTGTATTTAATTCCAATGTAATTTCGGTGTTTCGTCGTCAATAAGAAGGTAGAGGGATACAGTAAACCTGAAGTGAAGCATCGGAATCTATAAGTAGTGTCACAGGAATGGTTCAAACATAGAGAGTTAGAAGAGCCAGTCTTCTTGTACTTAAGTCGGCATTGTGCCTTTTGCATTTAATTCCGATTCAATTTCTGTGTTTCGTCGTTAATGGGAAGGTCGAAGGGATACAGTAAACCTGAAGTGAAGCATCGGAATCTATATCTAGCGTCACAGGAATGGTTCAAAACATAGACAGTAAGAAGAGTCAGTCTTCTTGTACTTAAGTCGGCATTGTGCCTTCTGTATTTAATTCCGATGCAATCTCTGTGTTTCGTCGTCAATAAGAAGGTCCAAGTGATACAGTAAACCTGAAGTGAAGCATCGGAATCTATAACTAGTATCACAGGAATGGTTGAAATCATAGACAGTAAGGAGAGCCATTCTTCTTGTACTTAAGTCAGCATTGTGCCTTTTGTATTTAATTCCGATGCAATTTCTGTGTTTTGTCGTCAATAAGAAGGTCCAAGGGATACAGTAAACCTGAAGTGAAACATCGGAATCAAAAACTAGTGTCACAGGAATGGTTCAAATCATAGACAGTAAGAATAGCCAGTCTTCTTGTACTTCTGTCGACATTGTGGCTTTTGTATTTAATTCCGATTCAATTTCTGTGATTCGTCAACAATAAGAAATTCCAAGTGATACAGTAAACCTGAAGTGAAGCATCGGAATCTATAACTAGTATCACAGGAATAGTTCAAAAGATAGACAGTAAGAAGAGTCAGTCTTCTTGTATGTAAGTCGGCATTGTGCCTTTTGTATTTAATCCCGATTCAATTTCTGTGTTTCGTCGTCAATAAGAAGGTCCAAGGGATACAGTAAAACTGAAGTGAAGCATCGGAATCTATAACTAGTGTCACAGGAATGGTTCAAAACATAGACAGTAAGAAGAGTCAGTCTTCTTGTACTTAAGACGCCATTGTGCATTTTGCATTTAATTCCAATGCAATTTCTGTGTTTCATCGTCAATAATAAGATCAGAGGGATACAGTAAACCTGAGGTGAAGCATCGGAATTTATAACTAGTGTCACCGGAATGCTTCAAAACATAGACAGTAAGAAGAGTCAGTCCTCTTGTACTTACGACGGCATTGCGCCTTTTGTATTTAATTCCGATGCAATTTCTGTGTTACATCGTCAATAAGAAGGTCCAAGGGATACAGTAAACCTGAAGTGAGCATCGGAATCTATAACTAGTGTCACAGGAATGGTTGAAAACATAGACAGTAAGAAGAGCCAGGCTTCTTGTACTTAAGTCGGCACTGTGCCTTTTGTATTTAATTCCGATGCAATCTCTGTGTTTCTTCGTCAATAAGAAGGTCCAAGGGATACAGTAAACCTGAAGTGAAGCATCGGAATCTATAACTAGTGTGACAGGAATGGTTCAAAACATAGGCAGTAAGATGAGCCAGTCTTCTTGTACTTAAGTCGGCATTGTGCCTTTTGTATTTAATTCCGATTCAATTTCTGTGTTTCGTCGTCAATAAGAAGGTCCAAGGGATACAGTAAACCTGAAATGGAGCATCGGAATCTATAACTAGTGTCACAGGAATGGTTGAAAACATAGACAGTAAGAAGAGCCAGGCTTCTTGTATTTAAGTTGATATTGTGCCTTTTGTATTAAATTCCGATGCAATTTCTGTGTTTCGACGTCAATAAGAAGGTCCAAGGGATACAGTAAACCTGAAGTGAAGCATCGGAATCTATAACTAGTGTGACAGGAATGGTTCAAAACATAGCCAGTAAAATGAGCCAGTCTTCCTGTACTTAAGTCGGCATTGTGCTTTTTGTATTTAATTCCGATTCAATTTCTGTGTTTCGTCGTCAATACGATGGTCCAAGGGATACAGTAAACCTGAAGTGAAGCATCGGAATCTATAAGTAGTGTCACAGGAATGGTTCAAACATAGAGAATTAGAAGAGCCAGTCTTCTTGTACTTAAGTCGGCATTGTGCCTTCTGTATTTAATTCCGATGCTATCACTGTGTTTCGTCGTCAATAAGAAGGTCCAAGAGATACAGTAAACCTGAAGTGAAGCATCGGAATGAATAACTAGCATCACAGGAATGGTTGAAATCATAGACAGTAAGGAGAGCCATTATTCTTGTACTTAAGTCCGCATTGTGCCTTTTGTATTTAATTCCGATGCAATTTCTGTGTTTTGTCGTCAATAAGAAGGTCCAAAGGATACAGTAAACCTGAAATGAAGCATCGGAATCAATAACTATTGTTACAGGAATGGTTCAAATCATAGACAGTAAGAATAGCCAGTCACTTGTACTTAAGTCGGCATTGTGGCTTTTGTATATAATTCCGATTCAATTTCTGTGATTCGTCAACAATAAGAAATTCCAAGTGATACAGTAAACCTGAAGTGAAGCATCGGAATCTATAACTAGTATCACAGGATTGCTTCAAAACATAGACAGTAAGAAGAGTCAGTCTTCTTGTACTTAAGTCGGCATTGTGCCTTTTGTATTTAATTCCGATTCAATTTCTGTGTTTCGTCGTCAATAAGATGGTCCAAGGGATACAGTAAACCTGAAGTGAAGCATCGGAATCTATAACTAGTGTCACAGGAATAGTTCAAAACATAGACAGTAAGAAGAGTCAGTCTTCTTGTACTTAAGTCGGCATTGTGCATTTTGCATTTAATTCCGATGCAATTTCTGTGTTTCATCGTCAATAATAAGGTCAGAGGGATACAGTAAACCTGAGGTGAAGCATCGGAATCTATAACTAGGGTCACCTCAACGGTTCAAAACATAGACAGTAAGAAGAGTCAGTCCTCTTGTACTTAGGTCGGCATTGTGCCTTTTGTATTTAATTCCGATGCAATTTCTGTGTTACATCGTCAATAAGAAGGTCCAAGGGATACAGTAAACCTGAAATGAAGCATCGGAATCTATAACTAGTGTCACAGGAATGGTTGAAAACATCGACAGTAAGAAGAGCCAGGCTTCTTGCACTTAAGTCGTCATTGTGCCTTTTGTCTTTAATTCCGATGCAATTTCTGTGTTTCGTCGTCAATAAGAAGGACCAAGGGATACAGTAAACCTGAAGTCAAGCATCGGAACCTATAACTAGTGTGACAGGAATGGTTCAAAGCATAGGCAGTAAGATGAGCCAGTCTTCTTGTACTTAAGTCGGCATTGTGGCTTTTGTATTTAATTCCGATTCAATTTCTGTGTTTCGTCGGCAATAAGAAGGTCCAAGGGATACAGTAAACCTGAAATGAAGCATCGGAATCTATAACTAGTGTCACAGGAATGGTTGAAAACATAGACTGTAAGAAGAGCCAGGCTTCTTGTACTTAAGTCGGCATTGTGCCTTTTGTATTTAATTCCGATTCAATTTCTGTGTTTCGTCGTCAATAAGATGGTCCAAGGGATACAGTAAACCTGAAGTGAAGCATCGGAATCTATAAGTAGTGTCACAGGAATGGTTCAAACATAGAGAGTTAGAAGAGCCAGTCTTCTTGTACTTAAGTCGGCATTGTGCCTTTTGTATTTAATTCGAATGTAATTTCGGTGTTTCGTCGTCAATATGAAGGTAGATGGATACAGTAAACCTGAAGTGAAGCATCGGAATCTATAACTAGTGTCACAGGAATGGTTCAAAACATAGACAGTAAGACATGTCAGTCTTCTTGTACTTAAGTCGGCATAGTGCCTTTTGCATTTAATTCCGATTCAATTTCTGTGTTTCGTCGTTAATGGGAAGGTCGAAGGGATACAGTAAACCTGAAGTGAAGCATCGGAATCTATAACTAGCGTCACAGGAATGGTTCAAAACATAGACAGTAAGAAGAGTCAGTCTTCTTGTACTTAAGTCGGCATTGTGCCTTCTGTATTTAATTCCGATGCAATCTCTGTGTTTCGTCGTCAATAAGAAGGTCCAAGTGATACAGTAAACCTGAAGTGAAGCATCGGAATCTATAACTAGTATCACAGGAATGGTTGAAATCATAGACAGTAAGGAGAGCCATTCTTCTTGTACTTAAGTCAGCATTGTGCCTTTTGTATTTAATTCCGATGCAATTTCTGTGTTTTGTCGTCAATAAGAAGGTCCAAGGGATACAGTAAACCTGAAGTGAAGCATCGGAATCAAAAACTAGTGTCACAGGAATGGTTCAAATCATAGACAGTAAGAATAGCCAGTCTTCTTGTACTTCTGTCGACATTGTGGCTTTTGTATTTAATTCCGATTCAATTTCTGTGATTCGTCAACAATAAGAAATTCCAAGTGATACAGTAAACCTGAAGTGAAGCATCGGAATCTATAACTAGTATCACAGGAATAGTACAAAAGATAGACAGTAAGAAGAGTCAGTCTTCTTGTACTTAAGTCGGCATTGTGCCTTTTGTATTTAATTCCGATTCAATTTCTGTGTTTCGTCGTCAATAAGAAGGTCCAAGGGATACAGTAAAACTGAAGTGAAGCATCGGAATCTATAACTAGTGTCACAGGAATGGTTCAAAACATAGACAGTAAGAAGAGTCAGTCTTCTTGTACTTAAGACGGCATTGTGCACTTTGCATTTAATTCCAATGCAATTTCTGTGTTTCATCGTCAATAATAAGATCAGAGGGATACAGTAAACCTGAGGTGAAGCATCGGAATTTATAACTAGTGTCACCGGAATGTTTCAAAACATAGACAGTAAGAAGAGTCAGTCCTCTTGTACTTACGACGGCATTGCGCCTTTTGTATTAAATTCCGATGCAATTTCTGTGTTACATCGTCAATAAGAAGGTCCAAGGGATACAGTAAACCTGAAGTGAGCATCGGAATCTATAACTAGTGTCACAGGAATGGTTGAAAACATAGACAGTAAGAAGAGCCAGGCTTCTTGTACTTAAGTCGGCATTGTGCCTTTTGTATTTAATTCCGATGCAATCTCTGTGTTTCGTCGTCAATAAGAAGGTCCAAGGGATACAGTAAACCTGAAGTGAAGCATCGGAATCTATAACTAGTGTGACAGGAATGGTTCAAAACATAGGCAGTAAGATGAGCCAGTCTTCTTGTACTGAAGTCGGCATTGTGCCTTTTGTATTTAATTCCGATTCAATTTCTGTGTTTCGTCGTCAATACGATGGTCCAAGGGATACAGTAAACCTGAAGTGAAGCATCGGAATCTATAAGTAGTGTCACAGGAATGGTTCAAACATAGAGAATTAGAAGAGCCAGTCTTCTTGTACTTAAGTCGGCATTGTGCCTTCTGTATTTAATTCCGATGCTATCTCTGTGTTTCGTCGTCAATAAGAAGGTCCAAGAGATACAGTAAACCTGAAGTGAAGCATCGGAATGAATAACTAGCATCACAGGAATGGTTGAAATCATAGACAGTAAGGAGAGCCATTCTTCTTGTACTTAAGTCCGCATTGTGCCTTTTGTATTTAATTCCGATGCAATTTCTGTGTTTTGTCGTCAATAAGAAGGTCCAAAGGATACAGTAAATCTGACGTGAAGCATCGGAATCTGTAACTAGTGTCACAGCAATGGTTCAAACATAGACAGTAAGAAGAGACAGTCTTCTTGTACTTAAGATGCCATTGGGCCTTTTGTATTTGATTCCGATGCCATTTCTGTGTTTCGTCGTCAATAAGAAGGTCCAAGGGATACAGTAAACCTGAAGTGAAGCATCGGAATCAAAAACTAGTGTTACAGGAATGGTTCAAATCATAGACAGTAAGTATAGCCAGTCTTCTTGTATTGAAGTCGGCATTGTGGCTTATGTATTTAATTCCGATTGAATTTCTGTGATTCGTCAACAATAAGAAATTCCAAGTGATACAGTAAACCTGAAGTGAAGCATCGGATTCTATAACTAGTATCACAGGAATGGTTCAAAACATAGACAGTAAGAAGAGTCAGTCTTCTTGTACTTAAGTCGGCATTGTGCCTTTTGTATTCAATTCCGATTCAATTTCTGCGTTTCGTCGTCAATAAGAAGGTCCAAGGGATACAGTTAACCTGAAGTGAAGCATCGGAATCTATAACTAGTGTCACAGGAATGGTTCAAAACATAGACAGTAAGAAGAGTCAGTCATCTTGCACATAAGTCGTCATTGTGCATTTTGCATTTAATTCCGATGCAATTTCTGTGTTTCATCGTCAATAATAAGGTCAGAGGGATACAATAAACCTGAGGTGAAGCATCGGAATCTATAGCTAGTGTCACGAGATTGGTTCAAAACATAGACAGTGAGAAGAGTCAGTCCTCTTGTACTTAGGACGGCATTGTGCCGTTTGTATTTAATTCCGATGCAATTTCTGTGTTACATCGTCAATGAGAAGGTCTAAGGGATACAGTAAACCTAAAGTGAGCATCGGAATCTATAACTAGTGTCACAGGAATGGTTGAAAACATAGACAGTAAGAAGAACCAGGCTTCTTGTACTTAAGTCGGCATTGTGCCTTTTGTATTTAATTCCGATGCAATTTCTGTGTTTCGTCGTCAATAAGAAGGTCCAAGGGATACAGTAAACCTGAAGTGAAGCATCGGAATCTATAACTAGTGCGACAGGAATGGTTCAAAACATAGGGAGTAAGATGAGCCAGTCTACTTGTACTTAAGTCGGCATTGTGCCTTTTGTATTTAATTCCGATTCAATTTCTGTGTTTCGTCGACAATAAGAAGGTCCAAGGGATACAGTAAACCTGAAATGAAGCATCGGAATCTATAACTAGTGTCACAGGAATGGTTGAAAACATAGACAGTACGAAGAGCCAGGCTTCTTGTACTTAAGTTGGAATTGTGAATTTTGTATTTAATTCCGATGTAATTTCTGTGTTTCGACGACAATAAGAAGGTCCAAGGGATACAGTAAACCTGAAGTGAAGCATCGGAATCTATAACTAGTGTGACAGGAATGGTTCAAAACTTAGGCAGTAAGATGAGCCAGTCTTCTTGTACTTAAGTCGGCATTGTGGCTTTTGTATTTAATTTCGATTCAATTTCTGTGTTTCGTCGTCAATAAGATGGTCCAAGGGATACAGTAAACCTGCAGTGAAGCATCGGAATCTATAAGTAGTGTCACAGGAATGGTTCAAACATAGAGAATTAGAAGAGCCCGTCTTCTTGTACTTAAGTCGGCATTGTGCCTTTTGTATTTAATTCCAGTGCAATTTCGGTGTTTCGTCGTCAATAAGAAGGTAGAGGGATACAGTGAAGCTGAAGTGAAGCATCGGAATCTATAACTAGTGTCACAGGAATGGTTCAAAACATAGACAGTAAGACATGTCAGTCTTCTTGTACTTAAGTCGGCATTGTGCCTTTTGTATTTAATTCCGACACAATTTCTGTTTTTTTGTCGTCAATAAGAAGGTCCAAGAGATACAGTAAACCTGAAGTGAAGCATCGGAATGAATAACTAGCATCACAGGAATGGTTGAAATCATAGACAGTAACGAGAGCCATTCTTCTTGTACTTAAGTCCGCATTGTGCCTTTTGTATTTAATTCCGATGCAATTTCTGTGTTTTGTCGTCAATAAGAAGGTCCAAAGGATACAGTAAATCTGACGTGAAGCATCGGAATCTGTAACTAGTGTCACAGGAATGGTTCAAAGCATAGACAGTAAGAAGAGACTTCTTGTACTTAAGTCGGCATTGTGCCTTTTGTATTCAATTCCGATTCAATTTCTGTGTTTCGTCGTCAATAAGAAGGACCAAGGGATACAGTTAACCTGAAGTGAAGCATCGGAATCTATAACTAGTGTCACAGGAATGGTTCAAAACATAGCCAGTAAAATGAGCCAGTCTTCCTGTACTTAAGTCGGCATTGTGCTTTTTGTATTTAATTCCGATTCAATTTCTGTGTTTCGTCGTCAATACGATGGTCCAAGGGATACAGTAAACCTGAAGTGAAGCATCGGAATCTATAAGTAGTGTCACAGGAATGGTTCAAACATAGAGAATTAGAAGAGCCAGTCTTCTTGTACTTAAGTCCGCATTGTGCCTTTTGTATTTAATTCCGATGCAATTTCTGTGTTTTGTCGTCAATAAGAAGGTCCAAAGGATACAGTAAATCTGACGTGAAGCTTCGGAATCTGTAACTAGTGTCACAGGAATGGTTCAAAGCATAGACAGTAAGAAGAGACAGTCTTCTTGTACTTAAGATGCCATTGGGCCTTTTGTATTTGATTCCGATGCTATTTCTGTGTTTCGTCGTCAATAAGAAGGTCCAACGGATAGAGTAAACCTGAAGTGAAGCATCGGAATCAAAAACTAGTGTTACAGGAATGGTTCAAATCATAGACAGTAAGTATAGCCAGTCTTCTTGTATTGAAGTCGGCATTGTGGCTTTTGTATTTAATTCCGATTGAATTTCTGTGATTCGTCAACAATAAGAAATTCCAAGTGATACAGTAAACCTGAAGTGAAGCATCGGATTCTATAACTAGTATCACAGGAATGGTTCAAAACATAGACAGTAAGAAGAGTCAGTCTTCTTGTACTTAAGTCGGCATTGTGCCTTTTGTATTCAATTCCGATTCAATTTCTGTGTTTCGTCGTCAATAAGAAGGTCCAAGGGATACAGTTAACCTGAAGTGAAGCATCGGAATCTATAACTAGTGTCACAGGAATGGTTCAAACATAGACAGTAAGAAGAGTCAGTCATCTTGCACATAAGTGGTCATTGTGCATTTTGCATTTAATTCCGATGCAATTTCTGTGTTTCATCGTCAATAATAAGGTCAGAGGGATACAATAAACCTGAGGTGAAGCTTCGGAATCTATAGCTAGTGTCACGAGAATGGTTCAAAACATAGACAGTGAGAAGAGTCAGTCCTCTTCTACTTAGGACGGCATTGTGCCCTTCGTATTTAATTCCGATGCAATTTCTGTGTTACATCGTCAATGAGAAGGTCCAAGGGATACAGTAAACCTGAAGTGAAGCATCGGAATCTATAACTAGTGCGACAGGAATGGTTCAAAACATAGGCAGTAAGATGAGCCAGTCTTCTTGTACTTAAGTCGGCTTTGTGCCTTTTGTATTTAATTACGATTCAATTTCTGTGTTTCGTCGTCAATAAGAAGGTCCAAGGGATACAGTAAACCTGAAATGAAGCATCGGAATCTATAACTAGTGTCACAGGAATGGTTGAAAACATAGACAGTACGAAGAGCCAGGCTTCTTGTACTTAAGTTGGCATTGTGCCTTTTGTATTTAATTCCGATGCAATTTCTGTGTTTCGACGACAATAAGAAGGTCCAAGGGATACAGTAAACCTGAAGTGAAGCATCGGAATCTATAACTAGTGTGACAGGAATGGTTCAAAACTTAGGCAGTAAGATGAGCCAGTCTTCTTGTACTTAAGTCGGCATTGTGGCTTTTGTATTTAATTTCGATTCAATTTCTGTGTTTCGTCGTCAATAAGATGGTCCAAGGGATACAGTAAACCTGCAGTGAAGCATCGGAATCTATAAGTAGTGTCACAGGAATGGTTCAAACACAGAGAATTAGCAGAGCCAGTCTCCTTGTACTTAAGTCGGCATTGTGCCTTTTGTATTTAATTCCAGTGCAATTTCGGTGTTTCGTCGTCAATAAGAAGGTAGAGGGATACAGTGAAGCTGAAGTGAAGCATCGGAATCTATAACTAGTGTCACAGGAATGGTTCAAAACATAGACAGTAAGACATGTCAGTCTTCTTGTACTTAAGTCGGCATTGTGCCTTTTGTATTTAATTCCGACTCAATTTCTGTGTTTCGTCGTCAATAAGAAGGTCCAAGAGATACAGTAAACCTGAAGTGAAGCATCGGAATGAATAACTAGCATCACAGGAATGGTTGAAATCATAGACAGTAAGGAGAGCCATTATTCTTGTACTTAAGTCCGCATTGTGCCTTTTGTATTTAATTCCGATGCAATTTCTGTGTTTTGTCGTCAATAAGAAGGTCCAAAGGATACAGTAAACCTGAAATGAAGCATCGGAATCAATAACTATTGTTACAGGAATGGTTCAAATCATAGACAGTAAGAATAGCCAGTCACTTGTACTTAAGTCGGCATTGTGGCTTTTGTATATAATTCCGATTCAATTTCTGTGATTCGTCAACAATAAGAAATTCCAAGTGATACAGTAAACCTGAAGTGAAGCATCGGAATCTATAACTAGTATCACAGGATTGCTTCAAAACATAGACAGTAAGAAGAGTCAGTCTTCTTGTACTTAAGTCGGCATTGTGCCTTTTGTATTTAATTCCGATTCAATTTCTGTGTTTCGTCGTCAATAAGATGGTCCAAGGGATACAGTAAACCTGAAGTGAAGCATCGGAATCTATAACTAGTGTCACAGGAATAGTTCAAAACATAGACACTAAGAAGAGTCAGTCTTCTTGTACTTAAGTCGGCATTGTGCATTTTGCATTTAATTCCGATGCAATTTCTGTGTTTCATCGTCAATAATAAGGTCAGAGGGATACAGTAAACCTGAGGTGAAGCATCGGAATCTATAACTAGGGTCACCGGAACGGTTCAAAACATAGACAGTAAGAAGAGTCAGTCCTCTTGTACTTAGGTCGGCATTGTGCCTTTTGTATTTAATTCCGATGCAATTTCTGTGTTACATCGTCAATAAGAAGGTCCAAGGGATACAGTAAACCTGAAATGAAGCATCGGAATCTATAACTAGTGTCACAGGAATGGTTGAAAACATCGACAGTAAGAAGAGCCAGGCTTCTTGCACTTAAGTCGTCATTGTGCCTTTTGTCTTTAATTCCGATGCAATTTCTGTGTTTCGTCGTCAATAAGAAGGACCAAGGGATACAGTAAACCTGAAGTCAAGCATCGGAACCTATAACTAGTGTGACAGGAATGGTTCAAAGCATAGGCAGTAAGATGAGCCAGTCTTCTTGTACTTAAGTCGGCATTGTGGCTTTTGTATTTAATTCCGATTCAATTTCTGTGTTTCGTCGGCAATAAGAAGGTCCAAGGGATACAGTAAACCTGAAATGAAGCATCGGAATCTATAACTAGTGTCACAGGAATGGTTGAAAACATAGACTGTAAGAAGCGCCAGGCTTCTTGTACTTAAGTCGGCATTGTGCCTTTTGTATTTAATTCCGATTCAATTTCTGTGTTTCGTCGTCAATAAGATGGTCCAAGGGATACAGTAAACCTGAAGTGAAGCATCGGAATCTATAAGTAGTGTCACAGGAATGGTTCAAACATAGAGAGTTAGAAGAGCCAGTCTTCTTGTACTTAAGTCGGCATTGTGCCTTTTGTATTTAATTCCAATGTAATTTCGGTGTTTCGTCGTCAATATGAAGGTAGATGGATACAGTAAACCTGAAGTGAAGCATCGGAATCTATAACTAGTGTCACAGGAATGGTTCAAAACATAGACAGTAAGACATGTCAGTCTTCTTGTACTTAAGTCGGCATTGTGCCTTTTGTATTTAATTCCGATTCAATTTCTGTGTTTCGTCGTCAATAAGAAGGTCCAAGGGATACAGTAAACCTGAAATGAAGCATCGGAATCTATAACTAGTATCACAGGAATGGTTGAAAACATAGACAGTAAGAAGAGCCAGGCTTCTTGTATTTAAGTTGACATTGTGCCTTTTGTATTAAATTCCGATGCAATTTCTGTGTTTCGACGTCAATAAGAAGGTCCAAGGGATACAGTAAACCTGAAGTGAAGCATCGGAATCTATAACTAGTGTGACAGGAATGGTTCAAAACATAGCCAGTAAAATGAGCCAGTCTTCCTGTACTTAAGTCGGCATTGTGCTTTTTGTATTTAATTCCGATTCAATTTCTGTGTTTCGTCGTCAATACGATGGTCCAAGGGATACAGTAAACCTGAAGTGAAGCATCGGAATCTATAAGTAGTGTCACAGGAATGGTTCAAACATAGAGAATTAGAAGAGCCAGTCTTCTTGTACTTAAGTCGGCATTGTGCCTTCTGTATTTAATTCCGATGCTATCTCTGTGTTTCGTCGTCAATAAGAAGGTCCAAGAGATACAGTAAACCTGAAGTGAAGCATCGGAATGAATAACTAGCATCACAGGAATGGTTGAAATCATAGACAGTAAGGAGAGCCATTCTTCTTGTACTTAAGTCCGCATTGTGCCTTTTGTATTTAATTCCGATGCAATTTCTGTGTTTTGTCGTCAATAAGAAGGTCCAAAGGATACAGTAAATCTGACGTGAAGCATCGGAATCTGTAACTAGTGTCACAGGAATGGTTCAAACATAGACAGTAAGAAGAGACAGTCTTCTTGTACTTAAGATGCCATTGGGCCTTTTGTATTTGATTCCGATGCTATTTCTGTGTTTCGTCGTCAATAAGAAGGTCCAAGGGATACAGTAAACCTGAAGTGAAGCATCGGAATCAAAAACTAGTGTTACAGGAATGGTTCAAATCATAGACAGTAAGTATAGCAAGTCTTCTTGTATTGAAGTCGGCATTGTGGCTTTTGTATTTAATTCCGATTGAATTTCTGTGATTCGTCAACAATAAGAAATTCCAAGTGATACAGTAAACCTGAAGTGAAGCATCGGATTCTATAACTAGTATCACAGGAATGGTTCAAAACATAGACAGTAAGAAGAGTCAGTCTTCTTGTACTTAAGTCGGCATTGTGCCTTTTGTATTCAATTCCGATTCAATTTCTGCGTTTCGTCGTCAATAAGAAGGTCCAAGGGATACAGTTAACCTGAAGTGAAGCATCGGAATCTATAACTAGTGTCACAGGAATGGTTCAAAACATAGACAGTAAGAAGAGTCAGTCATCTTGCACATAAGTCGTCATTGTGCATTTTGCATTTAATTCCGATGCAATTTCTGTGTTTCATCGTCAATAATAAGGTCAGAGGGATACAATAAACCTGAGGTGAAGCATCGGAATCTATAGCTAGTGTCACGAGATTGGTTCAAAACATAGACAGTGAGAAGAGTCAGTCCTCTTGTACTTAGGACGGCATTGTGCCGTTTGTATTTAATTCCGATGCAATTTCTGTGTTACATCGTCAATGAGAAGGTCTAAGGGATACAGTAAACCTAAAGTGAGCATCGGAATCTATAACTAGTGTCACAGGAATGGTTGAAAACATAGACAGTACGAAGAACCAGGCTTCTTGTACTTAAGTCGGCATTGTGCCTTTTGTATTTAATTCCGATGCAATTTCTGTGTTTCGTCGTCAATAAGAAGGTCCAAGGGATACAGTAAACCTGAAGTGAAGCATCGGAATCTATAACTAGTGCGACAGGAATGGTTCAAAACATAGGGAGTAAGATGAGCCAGTCTTCTTGTACTTAAGTCGGCATTGTGCCTTTTGTATTTAATTCCGATTCAATTTCTGTGTTTCGTCGACAATAAGAAGGTCCAAGGGATACAGTAAACCTGAAATGAAGCATCGGAATCTATAACTAGTGTCACAGGAATGGTTGAAAACATAGACAGTACGAAGAGCCAGGCTTCTTGTACTTAAGTTGGAATTGTGAATTTTGTATTTAATTCCGATGCAATTTCTGTGTTTCGACGACAATAAGAAGGTCCAAGGGATACAGTAAACCTGAAGTGAAGCATCGGAATCTATAACTAGTGTGACAGGAATGGTTCAAAACTTAGGCAGTAAGATGAGCCAGTCTTCTTGTACTTAAGTCGGCATTGTGGCTTTTGTATTTAATTTCGATTCAATTTCTGTGTTTCGTCGTCAATAAGATGGTCCAAGGGATACAGTAAACCTGCAGTGAAGCATCGGAATCTATAAGTAGTGTCACAGGAATGGTTCAAACATAGAGAATTAGAAGAGCCCGTCTTCTTGTACTTAAGTCGGCATTGTGCCTTTTGTATTTAATTCCAGTGCAATTTCGGTGTTTCGTCGTCAATAAGAAGGTAGAGGGATACAGTGAAGCTGAAGTGAAGCATCGGAATCTATAACTAGTGTCACAGGAATGGTTCAAAACATAGACAGTAAGACATGTCAGTCTTCTTGTACTTAAGTCGGCATTGTGCCTTTTGTATTTAATTCCGACACAATTTCTGTTTTTTTGTCGTCAATAAGAAGGTCCAAGAGATACAGTAAACCTGAAGTGAAGCATCGGAATGAATAACTAGCATCACAGGAATGGTTGAAATCATAGACAGTAAGGAGAGCCATTCTTCTTGTACTTAAGTCCGCATTGTGCCTTTTGTATTTAATTCCGATGCAATTTCTGTGTTTTGTCGTCAATAAGAAGGTCCAAAGGATACAGTAAATCTGACGTGAAGCATCGGAATCTGTAACTAGTGTCACAGGAATGGTTCAAAGCATAGACAGTAAGAAGAGACTTCTTGTACTTAAGTCGGCATTGTGCCTTTTGTATTCAATTCCGATTCAATTTCTGTGTTTCGTCGTCAATAAGAAGGTCCAAGGGATACAGTTAACCTGAAGTGAAGCATCGGAATCTATAACTAGTGTCACAGGAATGGTTCAAAACATAGCCAGTAAAATGAGCCAGTCTTCCTGTACTTAAGTCGGCATTGTGCTTTTTGTATTTAATTCCGATTCAATTTCTGTGTTTCGTCGTCAATACGATGGTCCAAGGGATACAGTAAACCTGAAGTGAAGCATCGGAATCTATAAGTAGTGTCACAGGAATGGTTCAAACATAGAGAATTAGAAGAGCCAGTCTTCTTGTACTTAAGTCCGCATTGTGCCTTTTGTATTTAATTCCGATGCAATTTCTGTGTTTTGTCGTCAATAAGAAGGTCCAAAGGATACAGTAAATCTGACGTGAAGCTTCGGAATCTGTAACTAGTGTCACAGGAATGGTTCAAAGCATAGACAGTAAGAAGAGACAGTCTTCTTGTACTTAAGATGCCATTGGGCCTTTTGTATTTGATTCCGATGCTATTTCTGTGTTTCGTCGTCAATAAGAAGGTCCAACGGATACAGTAAACCTGAAGTGAAGCATCGGAATCAAAAACTAGTGTTACAGGAATGGTTCAAATCATAGACAGTAAGTATAGCCAGTCTTCTTGTATTGAAGTCGGCATTGTGGCTTTTGTATTTAATTCCGATTGAATTTCTGTGATTCGTCAACAATAAGAAATTCCAAGTGATACAGTAAACCTGAAGTGAAGCATCGGATTCTATAACTAGTATCACAGGAATGGTTCAAAACATAGACAGTGAGAAGAGTCAGTCCTCTTCTACTTAGGACGGCATTGTGCCCTTCGTATTTAATTCCGATGCAATTTCTGTGTTACATCGTCAATGAGAAGGTCTAAGGGATACAGTAAACCTGAAGTGAGCATCGGAATCTATAACTAGTGTCACAGGAATGGTTGAAAACATAGACAGTAAGAAGAACCAGTCTTCTTGTACTTAAGTCGGCATTGTGCCTTTTGTATTTAATTCCGATGCAATTTCTGTGTTTCGTCGTCAATAAGAAGGTCCAAGGGATACAGTAAACCTGAAGTGAAACATCGGAATCTATAACTAGTGCGACAGGAATGGTTCAAAACATAGGCAGTAAGATGAGCCAGTCTTCTTGTACTTAAGTCGGCTTTGTGCCTTTTGTATTTAATTACGATTCAATTTCTGTGTTTCGTCGTCAATAAGAAGGTCCAAGGGATACAGTAAACCTGAAATGAAGCATCGGAATCTATAACTAGTGTCACAGGAATGGTTGAAAACATAGACAGTACGAAGAGCCAGGCTTCTTGTACTTAAGTTGGCATTGTGCCTTTTGTATTTAATTCCGATGCAATTTCTGTGTTTCGACGACAATAAGAAGGTCCAAGGGATACAGTAAACCTGAAGTGAAGCATCGGAATCTATAACTAGTGTGACAGGAATGGTTCAAAACTTAGGCAGTAAGATGAGCCAGTCTTCTTGTACTTAAGTCGGCATTGTGGCTTTTGTATTTAATTTCGATTCAATTTCTGTGTTTCGTCGTCAATAAGATGGTCCAAGGGATACAGTAAACCTGCAGTGAAGCATCGGAATCTATAAGTAGTGTCACAGGAATGGTTCAAACACAGAGAATTAGCAGAGCCAGTCTCCTTGTACTTAAGTCGGCATTGTGCCTTTTGTATTTAATTCCAGTGCAATTTCGGTGTTTCGTCGTCAATAAGAAGGTAGAGGGATACAGTGAAGCAGAAGTGAAGCATCGGAATCTATAACTAGTGTCACAGGAATGGTTCAAAACATAGACAGTAAGACATGTCAGTCTTCTTGTACTTAAGTCGGCATTGTGCCTTTTGTATTTAATTCCGACTCAATTTCTGTGTTTCGTCGTCAATGGGAAGGTCGAAGGGATACAGTAAACCTGAAGTGAAGCATCGGAATCTATAACTAGTGTCACAGGAATGGTTCAAAACATAGTTAGTAAGACATGTCAGTCTTCTTGTACTTAAGTCGGCATTGTGCCTTTTGTATTTAATTCCGATTCTATTTCTGTGTTTCGTCGTCAACGGGAAGGTCGAAGGGATACAGTAAACCTGAAGTGAAGCATCGGAATCTATAACTAGTGTCACAGGAATGGTTAAAACATAGACAATAAGAAGAGTCAGTCTTCTTGTACTTAAGTCGGCATTGTGCCTTCTGTATTTAATTCCGATGCAATTTCTGTGTTTCGTCGTCAATAATAAGGTCCAAGGGATACAGTAAACCTGAAGTGAAGCATCGGAATCTGTAACTAGTGTCACAGGAATGGTTCAAATCATAGACAGTAAGAAGAGTCAGTCCTCTTGTACTTAGGTCGGCATTGTGCCTTTTGTATATAATTCCGAAGCAATATCTGTGTTACATCGTCTTTAAGAAGGTCCAAGGGATACAGTAAACCTGAAGTGAAGCATCAGAATCTATAACTAGTGTCACAGGAATGGTTCAAAGCATAGTCCGTAAGGAGAGCCAGTCTTCTTGTACTTAAGTCGGCATTGTGGCTTTTGTATTTAATTCCGATTCAATTTATGTGATTCGTCAACAATAAGAAGGTCCAAGTGATACAGTAAACCTGAAGTGAAGCATCGGAAACTATAACTAGTGTCACAGGAATGGTTCAAAACATAGACAGTAAGAAGTGTTAGTCTTCTTGTACTTAGGTCGGCATTGTGCCTTTTGTATTTAATTCCGATGCAATTTCTGTGTATCATCGTCAATAAGAAGGTCAGAGGGAAACAGTAAACCGTAAGTGAAGCATCGGAATCTATAACTAGTGTCACAGGAATGGTTCAAAACATAGACAAAAAGAAGAGTCAGTCTTCTTCTACTTAAGTCGGCATTGTGCCTTTCGTTTTTAATTCCGATTCAATTTCTGTGTTTCGTCGTCAATAAGAAGGTCCAAGGGATACAGTAAACCTGAAGTGAAGCGTCGGAATCTATAACTAGTGTCACAGGAATGGTTCAAACATAGACAGTAAGAAGAGCCAGTCTTCTTGTACTTAAGTCGGCATTGTGCCTTTTGTATTTAATTCCGATGAAATTTCTGTGTTTCGTCGTCAATAAGAATGTCCAAGGGATACAGTAAACATGAAGTGCAGCATCGGAAACTATAACTAGTGTCACTGGAATGGTTGAAAACATAGACAGTAAGAGGAGTCAGTCTTCATGTACTTAAGTCGGCATTGTGCCTTTTGCATTTAATTCCGATTCCATTTCTGTGTTTCGTCGTCAATATGTAAGTCCAAGGGATACAGTAAACCGGACGTGAAGCATCGGAATCTATAACTAGTGTCACAGGAATGGTTCAAAGGATAGACAGTAAGGAGAGTCAGTCTTCTAGTACTTAAGTCGGCATTCTGCGTTTTGTATTTATTTCCGATGCAATTCCTGTGTTTCGTCGTCAATAAGAAGGTCCAAGGGATACAGTAAACCTGAAGTGAAGCATCGCAATCTATAACTAGTGTGACAGGAACGGTTCAAAACATAGGCAGTAAGAAGTAACGGACTTCTTGTACTTACGTCCACATTGTACCTTTTGTATTTATTTCCGATTTAATTTCTGTGTTTCGTCGTCAATAAGATGGTCCAAGGGATACAGTAAACCTGAAGTGAAGCATCGGAATCTATAAGTAATGATACAGGAATGGTTCAAAACATAGAGAGTTAGAAGAGCCAGTCTTCTTGTACTGAAGTCGGCATTGTGCCTTTTGTATTTAATTCCGATGCAATTTCGGTGTTTCATCGTCAATAAGAAGGTCAGAGGGATACAGTAAACCTGAAGTGAAGCATCGGAATCTATAACTAGTGTCACAGGGATGGTTCAAAACATAGACAGTAAGAAATGTCAGTCTTCTTGTACTTAAGTCGGCATTGTGCCTTTTGTATTTGATTCCGATTCAATTTCAGTGATTCGTCGTCAATGGGAAGGTCCAAGGGATACAAAAAGCCTGAAGTGAAGCATCGGAATCTATAACTGGTGTCACAGGAATGGTTCAAAACATAGACAGTAAGAAGAGTCAGTCTTCTTGTACTTAAGTCGGCATTGTGCCCTTTGTATTTAATTCCGATGCAAATTCTGTATTTCGTCGTCAACAAGAAAGCCCAAGGGATACAGTAAACCTGAAGTGAAGCATCGGAAACTATAACTAGTATCACAGGAATGGTTCCAAACATAGACAGTAAGACGAGCTATTGTTCTTGTACTTAAGTCAGCATTGTGCCTTTTGTATTTAATTCCGATGCAATTTCTGTGTTTCGTCGTCAATAAGAGGGTCAAAAGGATACAGTAAACCTGAAGTGAAGCATCGGAATCTATAACTAGTGTCACAGGAATGGTTCAAAACATAGACAGTAAGAAGAGTCAGTCTTCTTGTACTTATGTCGGCATTGTGCCTTTTGTAATTGATTCCGATGCAATTTCTGTGTTTCGTCGTCAATAAGAAGGTAAGAGGGATACAGTAAACCTGAAGTGAAGCATCGGAATCTTTAACTAGTGTGACAGGAATGGTTCAAAACATAGGCAGTAAGAAGAGCCGGTCTTCTTGTACTTAAGTCGGCATTGTGCCTTTTCTATTTAATTCCGATTCAATTTATGTGTTTCTTCGTCAATAAGAAGGTCCAAGGGATACAATAAACCTGAAGGGAAGCATCGGAATCTATAACTAGTGTTACAGGAATGGTTCAATACATAGGCAGTAAGAAGAGCCGGTCTTCTTGTACTTAAGTCGGAATTGTGCCTTTTGTATTTTATTCCGATTCAATTTCTGTGTTTCGTCGTCAATAAGGTGGTCCAAGGGAAACAGTAAACCTGAAGTGAAGCATCGGAATCTATAAGTAATGACACAGGAATGGTTCAAAACAGAGAGTTAGAAGAGCCAGTCTTCTTGTACTTAAGTCGCATTGTGACTTTTGTATTTGGTTCCGATGCAATTTCTGTGTTTCGTCGTCAATAAGAATGTCCAAGGGATACAGTAAGCCTGAAGTGAAGCATCGGAATCTATAACTAGTGTGACAGGAATGGTTCAAAACATAGGCAGTAAGAAGAGCCGGTCTTCTTGTACTTAAGTCGGCATTGTGCCTTTTGTATTTAATTCCGATTCAATTTCTGTGTTTCGTCGTCAATAAGATGGTCCAAGAGATACAGTAAACCTAAAGTGAAGCATCGGAATCTATAAGTAATGACACAGGAATGGTTCAAATCATAGAGAGTTAGAAGAGCCAGTCTTCTTGTGCTTAAGTCGGCATTGTGCCTTTTGTATTTAGTTCCGATGCAATTTCTGTGTTTCGTCGTCAATAAGAATGTCCAAAGGATACAGTAAACCTGAAGTGAAACATCGGAATCTGTAACTAGTGTCACTGGAATGGTTCAAAACATAGACAGTAAGAAGAGCCAGTCTTCATGTACTTAAGTCGGCATTGTGCCTTTTGTATTTAATTCCGATGCAATTTCTGTGTTTCATCGTCAATAAGTAGGTCAGAGGGAAACAGTAAACCGGAAGTTAAGCATCGGAATCTATAACTAGTGTCACAGGTATGGTTCAAAACATAGACAGTAAGAAGAGTCAGTCTTCTTGTACTTAAATCGGCATTGTGCCTTTTGTATTTAATTTCGATTCAATTTCTGTGTTTCGTCGTCAATATGATAGTAAAAGGGATACAGTAAACCTGAAGTGAAGCATCGGAATCTATAACTAGTGTCACAAGAATGGTTCAAAGCATTGACAGTAAGGAGAGTCAGTCTTCTAGTACTTAAGTCGGCATTGTGCCTTTTGTATTTAATTCCGATGCAATTTCTGTGTTTCGTCGTCAATAAGAAGGTCCAAGGGATACAGTAAACCTGAAGTGAAGCATCGGAATCTATAACTAGTGTGACAGGAGTGGTTCAAAACATAGGCAATAAGAAGAGCCGGTCTTCTTGTACTTAAGTCGGCATTGTGCCTTTTGTATTTAATTCCGATGCAATTTCTGTGTTACATCGTCAGTACGAAGCTCCAAGGGATACAGTTAACCTGAAATGAAGCATCGGAATCTATAACTAGTGTCACAGGAATGGTTCAAAACATAGACAGTAAGAAGAGTCAGTCTTCTTGTACTTAAGACGGCATTGGGCCTTTTGTAATTGATTCCGATGCATTTTCTGCGTTTCGTCGTCAATAAGATGGTCCAAAGGATACAGTAAACCTGAAGTGAAGCATCGGAATCTATAACTAGTGTCACAGGAATGGTTCAAAACGTAGACAGTAAGAAGAGTCAGTCTTCTTGTACTTAAGTCGGCATTGTGCCTTTTGTATTTCATTCCGATGCAATTTCTGTGTTTCATCGTCAATAAGAAGGTCAGAGGGAAACAGTAAACCGGAAGTGAAGCATCGGAATCTATAACTAGTGTCACAGGAATGGTTCAAAACATAGACAGTAAGAAGAGCCGGTCTTCTTGTACTTAAGTCAGCATTGTGCCTTTTGTATTTAATTCCGCTTCAATTTCTGTGTTTCGTCGTCAATAAGAAGGTCCAAGGGATACAGTAAACCTGAAGTGAAGCATCGGAATCTATAACTAGTGTGACTGGAATGGTTCAAAACTTAGGCAGTAAGAAGAGCCGGTCTTCTTGTACTTAAGTCGGCAATGTGCCTTTTGTATTTAATTCCGATTCAATTTCTGCGTTTCGTCGTCAATAAAGTGGTCCAAAGGATACAGTAAACCTGAAGTGAAGCATCGGAATCTGTAAGTAATGACACAGGAATGGTTCAAAACATAGAGAGTTAGAAGAGCCAGTCTTCTTGTACTTAAGTCGGCCTTGTGCCTTTTGTATTTAGTTCCGATGCAATTTCTGTGTTTCGTCGTCAATAAGAAGGTCCAAGGGATACAGTAAATCTGAAGTGAAGCATCGGAATCTATAACTAGTGTGACAGGAATGGTTCAAAACATAGGCAGTAAGAAGAGCCGGTCTTCTTGTACTTAAGTCGGCATTGTGCCTATTGTATTTAATTCCGATTCAATTCCTGTGTTTCGTCGTCAATTAGGTGGTCCAAGGGATACAGTAAACCTGAAGTGAAGCATCGGAATGTATAAGTAATGACACAGGAATGTTTCAAAACATAGAGAGTTAGAAGAGCCAGTCTTCTTGTACTTAAGTCGGCATTGTGCCTTTTGTATTTAATTCCGATGCAATTTCTGTGTTTCATCGTCAATAAGAAGGTCAGAGGGAAACAGTAAACCGGAAGTGATGCATCGGAATCTATAACTTGTGTCACAGGAATGGTTCAAAACATAGACAGTTAGAAGAGTCAGTCTTCTTCTACTTAAGTCGGCAATGCGCTTTTTGTATTTAATTCCGATTCAATTTCTGTGTTTCGTCGTCAATATGAAAGTCCAAGGGATACAGTAAACCTGAAGTGAAGCATCGGAATCTATAAGTAGTGTCACAGGAATGGGTCAAAGCATAGACAGTAAGGAGAGTCAGTCTTCTAGTACTTAAGTCTGCATTGTGCCTTTTGTATTTAATTCCGATGCAATTTCTGTGTTTCGTCGTCAATAAGAAGGTCCAAGGGATACAGTAAACCTGAAGTGAAGCATCGGAATCTATAACTAGTGTCACAGTAATGGTTCAAAACATAGACAGTAAAAAGAGTGAGTCTTCTTGTACTTCACTCGGCATTGTGCCTTTTGTATTTAATTCCGATGCAATTTCTGTGTTACATCGTCAATAAGAAAGTCAGAGGGAAACAGTAAACCGGAAGTGAAGCATCGGAATCCATAACTAGTGTCACAGGAATGGTTCAAAACATAGACAGTAAAAAGAGTCAGTCTTCTTGTACTTAAGTCGGCATTGTGCCTTTTGTTTTTAATTCCGATTCAATTTCTGTGTTTCGTCGTCAGTAAGAAGGTCCAAGGGACACAGTAAACCTGAAGTGAAGCATCGGAATCTATAACTAGTGTCACAGGAATGGTCAAAGCATAGACAGTGTGAAGAGTCCGTCTTCTAGTACTTAAGTCGGCATTGTGCCTTTTGTTTTTAATTCCGATGCAATTTCTGCGTTTCGTCGTCAGCAAGAAGGTCACAGGGATACAGTAAAACTGAGGTGAAGCATCGGAATCTATAACTAGTGTCACAGGAATGGTTCAAAAGATAGACAGTAAGAAGAGTCAGTCTTCTTGTACTTAAGTCGGCATTGTGCATTTTGCATTTAATGCCGATGCAATTTCTGTGTTTTAATGGTTCAAAACATAGACAGTAAGAAGAGCCAGTCTTCTTGTACTTAAGTCGGCATTGTGCCCTTTATATTTAATTCCAATGCAATTTAGGTGTTTCATCGTCAAAAGGTAGGTCAGAGGGATACATTGAACCTGAAGTGAAGCATCGGAATCTATAACTAGTGCCACAGGGATGGTTCAAAACATAGACAGTAAGAAATGTCAGTCTTCTTGTACTTAAGTCGGCATTGTGCCTTTTGTATTTGATTCCGATTCAATATCAGTGATTCGTCGTCAATGGGAAGGTCCAAGGGATACAAAAAGCCTGAAGTGAAGCATCGGAATCTATAACTGGTGTCACAGGAATGGTTCAAAACATAGACAGTAAGAAGAGTCAGTCTTCTTGTACTTAAGTCGGCATTGTGCCCTTTGTATTTAATTCCGATGCAAATTCTGTATTTCGTCGTCAACAAGAAAGCCCAAGGGATACAGTAAACCTGAAGTGAAGCATCGGAAACTACAACTAGTATCACAGGAATGGTTCCAAACATAGACAGTAAGACGAGCTATTGTTCTTGTACTTAAGTCAGCATTGTGCCTTTTTTATTTAATTCCGATGCAATTTCTGTGTTTCGTCGTCAATAAGAGGGTCCAAAGGATACAGTAAACCTGAAGTGAAGCATCGGAATCTATAACTAGTGTCACAGGAATGGTTCAAAACATAGACAGTAAGAAGAGTCAGTCTTCTTGTACTTATGTCGGCATTGTGCCTTTTCTAATTGATTCCGATGCAATTTCTGTGTTTCGTCGTCAATAAGAAGGTAAGAGGGATACAGTAAACCTGAAGTGAAGCATCGGAATCTATAACTAGTGTGACAGGAATGGTTCAAAACATAGGCAGTAAGAAGAGCCGGTCTTCTTGTACTTAAGTCGGCATTGTGCCTTTTCTATTTAATTCCGATTCAATTTATGTGTTTCTTCGTCAATAAGAAGGTCCAAGGGATACAATAAACCTGAAGGGAAGCATCGGAATCTATAACTAGTGTTACAGGAATGGTTCAATACATAGGCAGTAAGAAGAGCCGGTCTTCTTGTACTTAAGTCGGAATTGTGCCTTTTGTATTTTATTCCGATTCAATTTCTGTGTTTCGTCGTCAATAAGGTGGTCCAAGGGATACAGTAAACCTGAAGTGAAGCATCGGAATCTATAAGTAATGACACAGGAATGGTTCAAAACAGAGAGTTAGAAGAGCCAGTCTTCTTGTACTTAAGTCGCATTGTGCCTTTTGTATTTGGTTCCGATGCAATTTCTGTGTTTCGTCGTCAATAAGAATGTCCAAGGGATACAGTAAGCCTGAAGTGAAGCATCGGAATCTATAACTAGTGTGACAGGAATGGTTCAAAGCATAGGCAGTAAGAAGAGCCGGTCTTCTTGTACTTAAGTCGGCATTGTGCCTTTTGTATTTAATTCCGATTCAATTTCTGTGTTTCGTCGTCAATAAGATGGTCCAAGAGATACAGTAAACCTAAAGTGAAGCATCGGAATCTATAAGTAATGACAGAGGAATGGTTCAAATCATAGAGAGTTAGAAGAGCCAGTCTTCTTGTGCTTAAGTCGGCATTGTGCCTTTTGTATTTAGTTCCGATGCAATTTCTGTGTTTCGTCGTCAATAAGAATGTCCAAAGGATACAGTAAACCTGAAGTGAAACATCGGAATCTGTAACTAGTGTCACTGGAATGGTTCAAAACATAGACAGTAAGAAGAGCCAGTCTTCATGTACTTAAGTCGGCATTGTGCCTTTTGTATTTAATTCCGATGCAATTTCTGTGTTTCATCGTCAATAAGAAGGTCAGAGGGAAACAGTAAACCGGAAGTTAAGCATCGGAATCTATAACTAGTGTCACAGGTATGGTTCAAAACATAGACAGTAAGAAGAGTCAGTCTTCTTGTACTTAAATCGGCATTGTGCCTTTTGTATTTAATTTCGATTCAATTTCTGTGTTTCGTCGTCAATATGATAGTAAAAGGGATACAGTAAACCTGAAGTGAAGCATCGGAATCTATAACTAGTGTCACAGGAATGGTTCAAAGCATTGACAGTAAGGAGAGTCAGTCTTCTAGTACTTAAGTCGGCATTGTGCCTTTTGTATTTAATTCCGATGCAATTTCTGTGTTTCGTCGTCAATAAGAAGATCCAAGGGATACAGTAAACCTGAAGTGAAGCATCGGAATCTATAACTAGTGTGACAGGAGTGGTTCAAAACATAGGCAATAAGAAGAGCCGGTCTTCTTGTACTTAAGTCGGCATTGTGCCTTTTGTATTTAATTCCGATGCAATTTCTGTGTTACATCGTCAGTACGAAGCTCCAAGGGATACAGTTAACCTGAAATGAAGCATCGGAATCTATAACTAGTGTCACAGGAATGGTTCAAAACATAGACAGTAAGAAGAGTCAGTCTTCTTGTACTTAAGACGGCATTGGGCCTTTTGTAATTGATTCCGATGCATTTTCTGCGTTTCGTCGTCAATAAGATGGTCCAAAGGATACAGTAAACCTGAAGTGAAGCATCGGAATCTATAACTAGTGTCACAGGAATGGTTCAAAACGTAGACAGTAAGAAGAGTCAGTCTTCTTGTACTTAAGTCGGCATTGTGCCTTTTGTAATTGATTCCGATGCAATTTCTGTGTTTCGTCGTCAATAAGAAGGTCCAAGGGATACAGTAAACCTGAAGTGAAGCATCGGAATCAATAACTAGTGTCACAGGAATGGTTCAAAGCATAGACTGTAAGAAGAGCCAGTCTTCTTGTACTTAAGTAGGCATTGTGGCTTTTGTTTTTAATTCCGATTCAATTTATGTGATACGTCAACAATAAGAAGGTCCAAGTGATACAGTAAACCTGAAGTGAAGCATCGGAATCTATAACTAGTGTCACAGGAATGGTTAAAAACATAGACAGTAAGAAGATTCAGTCTTCTTGTACTTATGTCGGAATTGTGCCTTTTGTATTTCATTCCGATGCAATTTCTGTGTTTCATCGTCAATAAGAAGGTCAGAGGGAAACAGTAAACCGGAAGTGAAGCATCGGAATCTATAACTAGTGTCACAGGAATGGTTCAAAACATAGACAGTAAGAAGAGCCGGTCTTCTTGTACTTAAGTCGGCATTGTGCCTTTTGTATTTAATTCCGCTTCAATTTCTGTGTTTCGTCGTCAATAAGAAGGTCCAAGGGATACAGTAAACCTGAAGTGAAGCATCGGAATCTATAACTAGTGTGACTGGAATGGTTCAAAACATAGGCAGTAAGAAGAGCCGGTATTCTTGTACTTAAGTCGGCATTGTGCCTTTTGTATTTAATTCCGATTCAATTTCTGCGTTTCGTCGTCAATAAGGTGGTCCAAAGGATACAGTAAACCTGAAGTGAAGCATCGGAATCTATAAGTAATGACACAGGAATGGTTCAAAACATAGAGAGTTAGAAGAGCCAGTCTTCTTGTACTTAAGTCGGCCTTGTGCCTTTTGTATTTAGTTCCGATGCAATTTCTGTGTTTCGTCGTCAATAAGAAGGTCCAAGGGATACAGTAAATCTGAAGTGAAGCATCGGAATCTATAACTAGTGTGACAGGAATGGTTCAAAACATAGGCAGTAAGAAGAGCCGGTCTTCTTGTACTTAAGTCGGCATTGTGCCTATTGTATTTAATTCCGATTCAATTCCTGTGTTTCGTCGTCAATTAGGTGGTCCAAGGGATACAGTAAACCTGAAGTGAAGCATCGGAATGTATAAGTAATGACACAGGAATGTTTCAAAACATAGAGAGTTAGAAGAGCCAGTCTTCTTGTACTTAAGTCGGCATTGTGCCTTTTGTATTTAATTCCGATGCAATTTCTGTGTTTCATCGTCAATAAGAAGGTCAGAGGGAAACAGTAAACCGGAAGTGATGCATCGGAATCTATAACTAGTGTCACAGGAATGGTTCAAAACATAGACAGTTAGAAGAGTCAGTCTTCTTCTACTTAAGTCGGCAATGTGCTTTTTGTATTTAATTCCGATTCAATTTCTGTGTTTCGTCGTCAATATGAAAGTCCAAGGGATACAGTAAACCTGAAGTGAAGCATCGGAATCTATAACTAGTGTCACAGGAATGGGTCAAAGCATAGACAGTAAGGAGAGTCAGTCTTCTAGTACTTAAGTCTGCATTGTGCCTTTTGTATTTAATTCCGATGCAATTTCTGTGTTTCGTCGTCAATAAGAAGGTCCAAGGGATACAGTAAACCTGAAGTGAAGCATCGGAATCTATAACTAGTGTCACAGGAATGGTTCAAAACATAGACAGTAAAAAGAGTGAGTCTTCTTGTACTTCAGTCGGCATTGTGCCTTTTGTATTTAATTCCGATGCAATTTCTGTGTTACATCGTCAATAAGAAAGTCAGAGGGAAACAGTAAACCGGAAGTGAAGCATCGGAATCCATAACTAGTGTCACAGGAATGGTTCAAAACATAGACAGTAAAAAGAGTCAGTCTTCTTGTACTTAAGTCGGCATTGTGCCTTTTGTTTTTAATTCCGATTCAATTTCTGTGTTTCGTCGTCAGTAAGAAGGTCCAAGGGACACAGTAAACCTGAAGTGAAGCATCGGAATCTATAACTAGTGTCACAGGAATGGTCAAAGCATAGACAGTGTGAAGAGTCCGTCTTCTAGTACTTAAGTCGGCATTGTGCCTTTTGTTTTTAATTCCGATGCAATTTCTGCGTTTCGTCGTCAGCAAGAAGGTCACAGGGATACAGTAAAACTGAGGTGAAGCATCGGAATCTATAACTAGTGTCACAGGAATGGTTCAAAAGATAGACAGTAAGAAGAGTCAGTCTTCTTGTACTTAAGTCGGCATTGTGCATTTTGCATTTAATGCCGATGCAATTTCTGTGTCTTAATGGTTCAAAACATAGACAGTAAGAAGAGCCAGTCTTCTTGTACTTAAGTCGGCATTGTGCCCTTTATATTTAATTCCAATGCAATTTCGGTGTTTCATCGTCAAAAGGTAGGTCAGAGGGATACATTGAACCTGAAGTGAAGCATCGGAACCTATAACTAGTGTCACAGGAATGGTTCAAAACATAGACAGTAAGGAGAGCCATTCTTCTTGTACTTAAGTCAGCATTGTTCCTTTTGTATTTAATTCCGATGCAATTTCTGTGTTTTGTCGTCAATAAGAAGGTCCAAAAGATACAGTAAATCTGACGTGAAGCATCGGAATCTAGAACTATTGTCACAGGAGTGGTTCAAAACATAGACAGTAAGAAGAGTCAGTCTTCTTGTACTTAAGACGGCATTGGGCCTTTTGTAATTGATTCCGATGCAATTTCTGTGTGTCGTCGTCAATAAGAAGGTCCAAGGGATACAGTAAACCTGAAAAGAAGCATCGGAATATATAACTAGTATCACAGGAATGGTTCAAAACATAGACAGTAAGAATAGCCAGTCTTCTTCTACTTAAGTCGGCATTGTGGCTTTTGTATTTAATTCCGATTCAATTTCTGTGATTCGTCAACAATAAGAAGGTACAAGGGAGACAGTAAACATGAAGTGAAGCATCGGAATCTATAACTAGTATCACAGGAATGGTTCAAAACATAGACAGCAAGAAGAGTTAGTCTTCTTGTACTTAAGTCGGCATTGTGCCTTTTGTATTTAATTCCGATTCAATTTCTGTGTTTCGTCGTCAATAAGAAGGTCCAAGGGATACAGTTAACCTGAAGTGAAGCATCGGAATCTTTAACTAGTGTCACAGGAATGGTTCAAAGCATAGACAGTGAGAAGAGTCAGTCTTCTAGTACTTAAGTCGGCATTGTGCCATTTTTATTTAATTCCGATGCAATTTCTGTGTATCGTCGTCAATAAGAAGGTACAAGGGAGACAGTAAACATGAAGTGAAGCATCGGAATCTATAACTAGTGTCACAGGAATAATTCAAATCATAGACAGTAAGAAGAGTCAGTCTTCTTGACCTTAAGTCGGAATTGTGCCTTTTGTATTTAATTCCGATGCAACTTCTGTGTTTCATCGTCAATAAGAAGGTCAGAGGGAAACAGTAAACCGGAAGTAAAGCATCGGAATCCATGACTAGTGTCACAGGAATGGTTCAAAACATAGACAGTAAGAAGAGTCAGTCTTTTTGTACTTAAATCGGCATTGTGCATTTTGCATTTAATTCCGATGCAATTTCTGTGTTTCATCGTCAATAATAAGGTCAGAGGGATAAAGTAAAAATGAGGTGAAACATTGGAATCTATAACTAGTGTCACCGGAATGGTTCAAAACATAGACAGTAATAAGAGTCAGTCCTCTTGTACTTAGGTTGGCATTGTGCCTTTTGTATTTAATTCCGATGCAATTTCTGTGTTACATCGACAATAAGAAGGTCCAAGGGATACAGTAAACTTTGTAATGAAGCATCGGAATCTATAACTAGTGTCACAGGAATGGTTGAAATCATAGACAGTAAGATGAGCCAGACTTCTTGTACTTAAGTCGGCATTGTGCCTTTTGAATTTAATTCCGATTCAATTTCTGTGTTCCGTCGTCAATAAGATGGTCCAAGGGATACGGTAAACCTGAAGTGAAGCATCAGAATCTATAAGTAGTGTCACAGGAATGGTTCAAACATAGAGAGTTAGAAGAGCCAGTCTTCTCGTACTTAAGTCGGCATTGTGCCTTTTGTATTTAATTCCAATGCAATTTCGGTGTTTCATCGTCAATAAGTAAGTCAGAGGGATACAGTGAAATTGAAGTGAAGCATCGGAATCTATAACTAGTGTCACAGGAAAGGTTCAAAACATAGACTGTAAGACATGTCAGTCTTCTTGTACTTAAGTCGGCATTGTGGCTTTTGTATTTAATTCCGATTCTATTTCTGTGTCTCGTCGTCAATGGGAAGGTCGAAGGGATACAGTAAACCTGAAGTGAAGCATCGGAATCTATAACTAGTGTCACAGGAATGGTTCAAACCATAGACAGTAAGAAGAGTCAGTCTTCTTGTCCTTAAGTCGGCATTGTGCCTTCTGTATTTAATTCCGATACAATATCTGTGTTTCGTCGTCAATAAGAAGGTCCAAGGGAGACAGCAAACCTGAAGTGAAGCATCGGAATCTATAACTAGTATCACAGGAATGGTTGAAATCATAGACAGTAAGGAGAGCCATTCTTCTTGCACTTTAGTCAGCATTGTGCCTTTTGTATTTAATTCCGATGCAATTTCTGTGTTTTGTCGTCAATAAGAAGGTCCAAAGGATACAGTAAATCTGACGTGAAGCGTCGGAATCTATAACTAGTGTCACAGGAATGATTCAAAACATAGACAGTAAGAAGAGTCAGTCTTCTTGTACTTAAGACGGCATTGGGCCTTTTGTAATTGATTCCGATGCAATTTCTGTGTTTCGTCGTCAATACGAAGGTCCAAGGGATACAGTAAACCTGAAGTGAAGCA
Organism: Schistocerca serialis cubense; assembly: GCF_023864345.2. Taxonomy (NCBI): domain Eukaryota; kingdom Metazoa; phylum Arthropoda; class Insecta; order Orthoptera; family Acrididae; genus Schistocerca; species Schistocerca serialis. Next base: position 33,468,327 of record NW_026047583.1, on the reverse strand, counting down.
TCGGAATCTATAACTAGTGTCACAGGAATGGTTCAAAACATAGACAGTAAAAATAGCCAGTCTTCTTGTACTTAAGTCGCTATTTTGGCTTTTGTATTTAATTCCGATTCAATTTCTGTGATTCGTCAACAATAAGAAGGTCCAAGTGATACAGTAAACCTGAAGTGAAGCATCGGAATCTATAACTAGTATCACAGGAATGGTTCAAAACATAGACAGTAAGAAGAGTCAGTCTTCTTGTACTTAAGTCGGCATTGTGCCTTTTGTATTTAATTCCGATTCTATTTCTGTGTCTCGTCGTCAATGGGAAGGTCGAAGGGATACAGTAAACCTGAAGTGAAGCATCGGAATCTATAACTAGTGTCACAGGAATGGTTCAAACCATAGACAGTAAGAAGAGTCAGTCTTCTTGTACTTAAGTCGGCATTGTGCCTTCTGTATTTAATTCCGCTGCAATATCTGTGTTTCGTCGTCAATAAGAAGGTCCAAGGGAGACAGTAAACCTGAAGTGAAGCATCGGAATCTATAACTAGTATCACAGGAGTGGTTGAAATCATAGACAGTAAGGAGAGCCATTCTTCTTGTACTTTAGTCAGCATTGTGCCTTTTGTATTTAATTCCGATGCGATTTCTGTGTTTTGTCGTCAATAAGAAGGTCCAAAGGATACAGTAAATCTTACGTGAAGCGTCGGAATCTATAACTAGTGTCACAGGAATGGTTCAAAACATAGACAGTAAGAAGAGTCACTCTTCTTGTACTTAAGTCGGCATTGTGCCTTTTGTATTTAATTCCGATTCTATTTCTGTGTCTCGTCGTCAATGGGAAGGTCGAAGGGATACAGTAAACCCGAAGTGAAGCTTCGGAATCTATAACTAGTGTCTCAGGAATGGTTCAAAACATAGACAGTAAGAAGAGCCAGTCTTCTTTCACTTCAGACGGCATTGGCCCTTTGGATTTATTACCGATGCAATTTCTGTTTTTCATCGTCAATAAGAAGGTCAGAGGGATACAGTAAACCTGAAGTGAAGTATCGGAATCTATAACTAGTGTCACAGGAATGGTTCATAATTTTGACAGTAAGAAGAGTCAGTCTGATGGTACTTAAGTCGGCATTGTGCCTTTTGTATTTAATTCCGATGCTATTTCTGTGTTTCATCGTTAATAAGGAAGTCCAAGGGATACAGTAAACCTGAAGTGAAGCTTCGGAATCTTTAACTAGTGTCACAGGGATGGTTCAAAACATAGACAGTAAGAAGAGTCAGCCTTCTATACTTAAGTCGGCATTGTGCCTTTCGTATTTAATTCCGATTCAATTTCTGTGTTTCGTCGTCAATAAGAAGGACCAAGGGATACAGTAAACCTGAAGTGAAGCATCGGAATCTATAACTGGTGTCACAGGAATGGTTCAAAGCATAGACAGTAAGACGAGTCAGTCTTCTTGTACTTAAGTCGGCATTGTGCCTTTTGTATCTAATTCCGATGCAAATTCTGTGTTTCGTCGTCAATAAGAAGGTCCAAGGGATACAGTAAACCTAAGTGAAGCATCGGAATATATAACTAGTGTGACAGGAATGGTTCAAAACACAGGCAGTAAGAAGAGCCAGTCTTCTTGTACTTAAGTCGGCATTGTGCCGATTGTATTTAATTCCGATTCATTTTCTGTGTTTCGTCGTCAATAAGATGGTCCAAGGGATACAGTAAACCTGAAGTGAAGCATCGCAATCTATAAGTAGTGTCACAGGATTTGTTCAAAGCATAGAGAGTTAGCAGAGCCAGTCTTCTTGTACTTAAGTCAGCATTGTGCCTTTGTATTTAATTCCGATGCAATTCCGGTGTTTCACCGTCAATAAGAAGGTCAGAGGGATACAGCAAACCTGAAGTGAAGCATCGGAATCTATAACTAGTGTCACTTGAATGGTTCAAAACATAGACAGTAAGAAATGTCAGTCTTCTTGTACTTAAGTCGGCATTGTGCCTTTTGTATTTAATTCCGATTCAATCTTTGTGTTTCGTTGTCAATGAGAAGGTCCAAGGGATACAGTAAGCCTGAAGTGAAGCATCGGAATCTAAAACTAGTGTCACAGGGATGGTTCAAAACATAGACAGTAAGAAGAGTCTGTCTTCTTGTACTTAAGTCGGCATTGTGCTTTTTGTATTTAATTCCGATGCAATTTTTGTGTTTCTTCCTAAATAAGAAAGTCCAGAGGATACAGTAAACCTGAAGCGAAGCATCGGAATCTATAACTAGTGCCACAGGAATGGTTCAAAACATAATTTGTAAGAAGAGTCAGTCTTCTTGTACTTAAGTCGGCATTGTGCCTTTTGTATTTAATTACGATGATATTTCTGTGTTTCGTCGTCAACAAGAAGGTCCAAGGGATGCAGTAAACCTGAAGTGAGGCATCGGAACCTATAACTAGTGTCACAGGAATGGTTCAAACAAAGACAGTAAGAAGAGCCAGTCGTCTTGTACTTATGTCGGCATTGTGCCCTTCGTGTTTAATTCCGATGCAATTTCTGTGTTTCGTCGTCAATTAGAATGTCCAAGGGATACAGTGACCTGAAGTGAAGCTTCGGAGTCTATAACTAGTGTCTCAGGAATGGTTCAAAGCACAGACAGTAAGAAGAGCCAGTCTTCTTGTACTTAAGTCGGCATTGTACCTTTTGTATTTAATTCCGATGCAATTACTGTGTTTCGTCGTCAATAAGAAGGTCCAAGGGATACTGTAATCCTGAAGTGAAGCATCGGAATCTATAACTAGTGTGGCAGGAATGGTTCAAAGCACAGACAGTAAGAAGAGCCAGTCTTCTTGTACTTAAGTCGGCATTGTGCCGTTTGTATTTAATTCCGATTCAATTTCTGTGTTTCGTCGTCAATAAGATGGTCCAAGGGATACAGTAATCCTGAAGTGAAGCATCGGAATCTATAAGTAGTGACACAGAAATGGTTCAAAGCATAGTGAGTTAGCAGAGCCAGTCTTCTTGTACTTAAGTCAGCATTGTGCCATTTGTATTTAATTCCGATGCAATTTCGGTGTTTCATCGTCTATAAGAAGGTGAGGGATACAGTAAACCCGAAGTGAAGCATCGGAATCTATAACTAGTGTCACAGGAATGGTTCAAAACATAGACAGTAAGAAGAGTCAGTCTTCTTGTACTTAAGTCGGCATTGTGCCTTTTGTATTTAATTCCGATGCAATTTTTGTGTTTCGTCCTAAATAAGAAGGTCCAAAGGATACAGTAAACCTGAAGTGAAGCATCGGAATCTATAACTAGTGCCACAGGAATGGTTCAAAGCATAGACTGTAAGAAGAGTCAGTCTTCTTGTACTTAAGTCGGCATTGTGCCTTTTGTATTTAATTCCGATGCAATTTCTGTGTTTCATCGCCAATAAGAAGGTCCAAGTGATACAGTAAACCTGAAGTGAATCATCGTAATCTATAACTAGAGTCACTGGAAAGGTTCAAATCTTAGACAGTAAGAAGAGCCAGTATTCTTGTACTTATGTCGGCATAGTGGCTTTTGTATTTAATTCCGATTCAATTTCTTTGTTTCGTCGACAATAGGAAGGTCCAAGTGATACAGTAAACCTGAAGTGAAGCATCGGAATCTGTAACTAGTGCCACAGGAATGGTTCAAAACATAGACTGTAAGAAGAGTCAGTCTTCTTGTACTTAAGACGGCATTGTGCCTTTTGTATTTAATTCCGATGCAATTTCTGTGTTTCGTCGCCAATAACAAGGTCCAAGTGATACAGTAAACCTGAAGTGAAGCATCGTAATCTATAACTAGAGTCACTGGAAAGGTTCAAAATTTAGACAGTAAGAAGAGCCAGTATTCTTGTACTTATGTCGGCATTGTGGCTTTTGTATTTAATTCCGATTCAATGTCTGTGTTTCGTCGACAATAAGAAGGTCCAAGTGATACAGTAAACCTGAAGTGAAGCATCGGAATCTGTAACTAGTGTCACAGGAATGGACTAAACATAGACAGTTAGAAGAGCCAGTCTTCTTGTACTTACGACAGCATTGTGCCTTTTGTATTTTATTCCGATGCAATTTTGTGTTCCATCGTCAAAGAGAAAGTCAGAGGGATACAGTAAACCTGAAGTGAAGCGTCGGAATCTATACCTAGTGTCACAGGAATGGTTCAAAACATAGGCAGTAAGAAGAGTCAGTCTTCTTGTACTTCAGACGGCACTGTACATTATGTATTTAATTCCGACGCAATTTCTGTGTTTCGTCGTCAATAAGAAGGTCCAAGGGATACAGTAAACCTGAAGTGAAGCTTAGGAATCTATACCTAGTGTCTCAGGAATGGTTCTAGACATAGAGAGTAAGAAGAGCCAGTCTTCTTGTACTTAAGTCGGCATTGTGCCCTTTGTATTTATTTCCGATGCAATTTCTGTATTTCGTCGTCAATAAGAAGATCCATGGGATACAGTAAACCTAAAGTGAGGCATCGGAATCTATAACTAGTGTCACAGGAATGGTTCAAAATATAGACAGTAAGAAGAGCCAGTCTTCTTGTACTTAAGTCGGCATTGTGCTTTTTGTATTTAATTCCGATGCAATTACTGTGATTCGTCGTCAACAAGAAGGTCCAAGGGATGCAGTAAACCTGAAGTGAAGCATCGGAACCTATAACTAGTGTCACAGGAATGGTTCAAAGCACAGACAATAAGAAGAGCCAGTCTTCTTGTACTTAAGTCGGCATTGTGCCTTTTGTATTTAATTCCGATGCAATTACTGTGTTTCGTCGTCAATAAGAAAGTCCAAGGGATACAGTAAACCTGAAGTGAAGCATCGGAACCAAAAACTAGTGTCTCAGAAATGGTTCAAAGCATAGACAGTAAGAAGAGCCAGTCGTCTTGTACTTAAGTCTGCATTGTGCCTTTTGTATTTAATTCCGATGCAATTTCTGTGTTTCGTCGTCAATAAGAAGGTCCAAAGGATACAGTAAACCTGACGTGAAGCATCGGAATCTAGTGTCACAGGAATGGTTCAAAACATAGACAGTAAGAAGAGCCAGTCTTCTTGTACTTAAGTCGGCATTGTCCCTTTTGTATTTAATTTCGATGCAATTTCTGTATTTCGTCGTCAATGAGAAGGTCCTAGGGATGCAGTAAACCCGAAGTGAAGCTTCGGAATCTATAACTAGTGTCTCAGGAATGGTTCAAAACATAGACAGTAAGAAGAGCCAGTCTTCTTTCACTTCAGACGGCATTGTGCCTTTTGTATTTATTACCGATGCAATTTCTGTGTTTCATCGTCAATAAGAAGGTCAGAGGGATACAGTAAACCTGAAGTGAAGTATCGGAATCTATAACTAGTGTCACAGGAATGGTTCATAATTTTGACAGTAAGAAGAGTCAGTCTGATGGTACTTAAGTCGGCATTGTGCCTTTTGTATTTAATTCCGATGCTATTTCTGTGTTTCATCGTTAATAAAGAAGTCCAAGGGATACAGTAAACCTGAAGTGAAGCTTCGGAATCTTTAATTAGTGTCACAGGAATGGTTCAAAACATAGACATAAGAAGAGTCAGCCTTCTATACTTAAGTCGGCATTGTGCCTTTTGTATTTAAGTCCGATTCAATTTCTGTGTTTCGTCGTCAATAAGAAGGACCAAGGGATACAGTAAACCTGAAGTAAACATCGGAATCTATAACTGGTGTCAATGGAATGGTTCAAAGCATAGAAAGTAAGACGAGTCAGTCTTCTTGTACTTAAGTCGGCATTGTGCCTTCTGTATTAATTCCGATGCAATTTCTGTGTTTTGTCGTCAATAAGAAAATCCAAGGGATACAGTTAACTTGAAGTGAAGCTTCGGAATCTATAACTAGTGTCACAGAAATTTTTCAAAACATAGACAGTAAGAAATGTCAGTCTTCTTGTACTTAAGTCGGCATTGTGCCTTTTGTATTTAATTCCGATTCAATCTTTGTGTTTCGTTGTCAATGAGAAGGTCCAAGGGATACAGTAAGCCTGAAGTGAGGCATCGGAATCTAAAACTAGTGTCACAGGAATGGTTCAAAACATAGACAGTAAGAAGAGGCAGTCTTCTTGTACTTAAGTCGGCATTGTGCCTTTTGTATTTAATTCCGATGCAATTTTTGTGTTTCGTCCTAAATAAGAAGGTCCAGAGGATATAGTAAACCTGAAGTGAAGCATCGGAATCTATAACTAGTGCCACAGGAATGGTTCGAAACATAGTCTGTAAGAAGAGTCAGTCTTCTTGTACTTAAGTCGGCATTGTGCCTTTTGTATTTAATTCCGATGCAATTTCTGTGTTTCGTCGTCAAAGGAAGGTCCAAGTGATACAGTAAACCTGAAGTGAAGCATCGGAATCTATAACTAGAGTCACTGGAATGGTTCAAAACTTAGACAGTAAGAAGAGCCAGTCTTCTTGTACCTAAGTCGGCATTGTGCTTTATGTATTTAATTCCGATGCAAATTTTGTGTTTCGTCCTAAATAAGAAGGTCCAGAGGATATAGTAAACCTGAAGTGAAGCATCGGAATCTATAACTAGTGTCACAGGAATGGTTCAAAACATAGACAGTTAGAAGAGCCAGTCTTCTTGTACTTACGACAGCATTGTGCCTTTTGTATTTAATTCCGATGCAATTTAGTGTTCCATCGTCAAAAAGAAAGTCAGAGGGATACAGTAAACCTGGAGTGAAGCGTCGGAATCTATACCTAGTGTCACAGGAATGGTTCAAAACATAGGCAGTAAGAAGAGTCAGTCTTCTTGTACTTCAGACGGCACTGTACATTATCTATTTAATTCCGACGCAATTTCTGTGTCTCGACGTCAATAAGAAAGTCCAAGGGATACAGTAAACCTGAAGTGAAGCTTCGGAATCTATACCTAGTGTCTCAGGAATGGTTCTAAACATAGAGAGTAAGAAGAGCCAGTCTTCTTGTACTTAAGTCGGCATTGTGCCTTTTGTATTTAGTTCCGATGCAATTACTGTGTTTCGTCGTCAATAAGAAGGTCCAAGGGATACAGTAAACCTGAAGTGAAGCATCGGAATCTATAACTAGTGTCACAGGAATGGTTCAAAACGTAGACAGTAAGAAGAGCTAGTCTTCTTGTGCTTAAGTCGGCATTGTGCCTTCTGAATTTAATTCCGATGCAATTTCTGTGTTTTGTCGTCAGTAAGAACGTCCAAGGGATACAGTAAACCTGAAGTGAAGTTTCGGAATCTATAACTAGTGTCACACGAATGGTTCAAATCATAGACAGTAAGAAGAGCCAGTCTTCTTGTACTTCAGTCGGCATTGTGCCCTTTGCATTTAATTCCGATTCAATTTCTGTGTTTTGTCGTCAATAAGAAGGTCTAAGGGTTACAGTAAACCTGAAGTGAAGCATCGGAATCTATAACTAGTGTCACAGGAATGGTTCAAAACATAGACAGTAACAAGAGCCAGTCTTCTTGTGCTTAAGTCGGCATTGTGCCTTCTGTATTTAATTCCGATGCAATTTCTGTGTTTTGTCGTCAATAAGAAAATCCAAGGGATACAGTTAACCTGAAGTGAAGCTTCGGAATCTATAACTAGTGTCACAGGAATGGTTCAAATCATAGACAGTAAGAAGAGCCAGCCTTCTTGTACTTAAGTCGGCATTGTGCCCTTTGCATTTAATTCCGATGCAATTTCTGTGTTTCTTCATCAATAAGAAGGTCCAAGGGATACAGTAAACCTGACGTGAAGCTTCGGAATCTATAAGTAGTGTCACAGGAATGGTTCAAAGCATAGAGTGTTAGCAGAGCCGTTCTTCTTGTACTTAAGTCAGCATTGTGCTTTTTGTATTTAATTCCGATGCAATTTTTGTGTTTCATCGTCAATAAGAAAGTCAGAGGGATACAGTAAACCTGAAGTGAAGTATCGGAATCTGTAACTAATGTCACAGGAATCGTTCAAAGCAGAGACAGTAAGGAGAGCCAGTCTTCTTGTACTTAAGTCGCCATTGTTCCTTTTGTATTTATTTCCGATGCAATTTCTGTTTTTCGTCGTCAATAAGAAGGTCCAAGGGATACAGTAAACCTGAAGTGAAGCTTCGGAATCTATAACTAGTGTCACAGGAATGGTTCAAATGATAGTGAGAACAGCCAGTCTTTTTGTACTTAAGTCGGCATTGTGCCCTTTGCATTTTATTCCGATTCAATTTCTGTGTTTTGTCGTCAATAAGAAGGTCCAAGGGATACGGTAAACCTGAAGTGAAGCATCGGAATCTGTAATTAGTGTGACAGGAAAGGTTCAAAACACAGACAGTAAGAAGAGCCAGTCTTCTTGTACTTAAGTCGGCATTGTTAGCTTTGAACTTAATTCCGATGCAATTTCTGTGTTTCTTCATCAATAAGAAGGTCCAAGTGATACAGTAAACCTGAAGTGAAGCATGGAAATCTATTAGTAGTGTCGCAGGAATGATTCAAAGCATAGACAGTAAGAAGAGCCAGTCTTCTAGTACTTACGACGGCATTGTGCATTTTGTATTTAATTCCGATGCAGTTTTTGTGTTCCATCGTCAATAAGAAAGTCAGAGGGATACAGTAAACCTGAAGTGAAGCTTCGGAATCTATAACTAGTGTCTCAGGAATGGTTCTAAACATAGAGAGTAAGAAGAGCCAGTCATCTTGTATTTAAGTCGGCATTGTGCCTTTTGTAATTATTTCCGATGCATTTTCTGTATTTCATCGTCAATAAGAAGATCCATGGGATACAGTACACCTGAAGTGAGGCATCGGAATCTATAACTAGTGTCACAGGAATGGTTCAAAATATAGACAGTAAGAAGAGCCAGTCTTCTTGTACTTAAGTCGGCATTGTGCCTTTCGTATTTAATTCCGATGCAATTTCTGTGTTTCGTCGTCAATAAGAATGTCCAAGGGATACAGTAAGCCTGAAATGGAGCTTCAGAGTCTATAACTAGTGTCTCAGGAACAGTTCAAAGCACAGACAGTAAGAAGAGCCAGTCTTCTTGTACTTAAGGCGGCATTGTGCCTTTTGTATTTAACTCTGATGCAATTACTGTGTTTCGACGCCATTAAGAAGGTCCAAGAGATACAGTAAACCTGAAGTGAAGCATCGGAATCAATAACTAGTGTCACAGGAATTGTTCAAAACATAGACAGTAAGAAGAGCTGTGCTTAAGTCGGTATTGTGCCTTCTGTATTTAATTCCGATGCAATTTCTGTATTTTGTCGTCAATAAGAACGTCCAAGGGATACAGTTAACCTGAAGTGAAGCTTCGGAATCTATAACCAGTGTCACAGGAATGGTTAAAATCATAGACAGTAAGATGAGCCAGTCTTCTTGTACTTATGTCGCCATTGTTCCTTTTGTATTTATTTCCGATGCAATTTCTGTGTTTCGTCGTCAATAAGAAGGTACAAGGGATACAGTAAACCTGAAGTGAAGCTTCGGAATCTATAGCTAGTGTCACAGGAATGATTCAAAGCATAGACAGTAAGAAGAGCCAGTCTTCTTGTAATTAAGTCGGCATTATGCCTTTTGCATTTACTTCCGATTTAATTTCTGTGTTTCGTCGTCAATTAAAAGGTCCAAGGGATACAGTAAACCTGAAGTGAAGCATCGGAATCCATAACTAGTGTCACAGGAATGGTTCAAAACATAGACAGTAAGAAGAGCCAGTCTTCTTGTGCTTAAGTCGGCATTGTGCCTTCTGTCTCTAATTCCGATGCAATTTCTGTGTTTTGTCGTCAGTAAGAAAATCCAAGGGATACAGTGAACCTGAAGTGAAGCTTCGGAAACTATAACTAGTGTCACAATTATGGTTCAAATTATAGACAGTAAGAAGAGCCAGCCTTCTTGTACTTAAGTCGGCATTGTGCCCTTTGCACATAATTCCGATGCAATTTCTGTGTTTCTTCATCAATAAGAAGGTCCAAGTGATACAGTAGACCTGAAGTGAAGCATGGGAATCTATTAGTAGTGTCACAGGAATGATTCAAAGCATAGACAGTAAGAAGAGCCAGTCTTCTTGTACTTAAGTCAGCATTGTGCCTTTTGTATTTAATTCCGATTCAATTTCTGTGTTTCGTCGCCAATAAGAAGGTCCAAGTGATACAGTAAACCTGAAGTGAAGCATCAGAATCTGTAACTAGTGTCACAGGAATGGTTCAAAACATAGACAGTTAGAAGAGCCAGTCTTCTAGTACTTACGACGGCATTGTGCATTTTGTATTTAATTCCGATGCAGTTTTTGTGTTCCATCGTCAATAAGAAAGTCAGAGGGATACAGTAAACCTGAAGTGAAGCATCGGAACCTATAACTAGTGTCACAGGAATGGTTCAAAACATAGACAGTAAGAAGAGCCAGTCTTCTTGTGCTTAAGTCGGCATTATGCCTTTTGCATTTAATTCCGATTCAATTTCTGTCTTTCGTCGTCAATTAAAAGGTCCAGGGGATACAGTAAACCTGAAGTGAAGCGTCGGAATCTATACCTAGTGTCACAGGAATGGTTCAAACATAGGCAGTAAGAAGAGTCAATCTTCTTGTACTTCAGACGGCACTGTACATTATGTATTTAATTCCGACGCAATTTCTATGTTTCGTCGTCAATAAGAAAGTCAAAGGGATACAGTAAACCTGAAGTGAAGCTTCGGAATCTATAACTAGTGTCTCAGGAATGGTTCTAAACATAGAGAGTAAGAAGAGCCAGTCATCTTGTATTTAAGTCGGCATTGTGCCTTTTGTATTTATTTCCGATGCAATTTCTGTATTTCATCGTCAATAAGAAGATCCAAGGGATACAGTAAACCTGGAGTGAGGCATCGGAATCTATAACTAGTGTCACAGGAATGGTTCAAAATATAGACAGTAAGAAGAGCCAGTCTTCTTGTACTTAAATCGGCATTGTGCTTTTTGTATTTAATTCCGATGCAATTTCTGTGTTTCGTCATCAACAAGAAGGTCCAAGGGATGCAGTAAACCTGAAGTGAAGCATCGAAACCTATAACTAGTGTCACAGGAATGGTTCAAATCATAGACAGTAAGAAGAGCCAGTCGTCTTGTACTTAAGTCGGCATTGTGCCTTTCGTATTTAATTCCGATGCAATTTCTGTGTTTCGTCGTCAATAAGAATGTCCAAGGGATACAGTAAGCCTGAAGTGGAGCTTCGGAGTCTATAACTAGTGTCTCAGGAATGGTTCAAAGCACAGACAGTAGGAAGAGCCAGTGTTCTTGTAGTTAAGTCGGCATTGTGCCTTTTGTATTTAATTCCGATGCAATTACTTTGTTTCATCGTCAATAAGCAGGTCCAAGGGATACAGTAAACCTGAAGTGAAGTATCGGAATCTATAACTAGTGTCACAGGAATGGTTCAACGCATAGACAGTAAAGAGAGCCAGTCTTCTTGTACTTATGTCGCCATTGTTCCTTTTGTATTTATTTCCGATGCAATTTCTGTGTTTCGTCGTCAATAAGAAGGTACAAGGGATACAGTAAACCTGAAGTGAAGCTTAGGAATCTATAGCTAGTGTCAGAGGAATGATTCAAAGCATAGACAGTAAGAAGAGCCAGTCTTCTTGTAATTAAGTCGGCATTATGCCTTTTCCATTTAATTCCGATTTAATTTCTGTGTTTCGTCGTCAATTAAAAGGTCCAAGGGATACAGTAAACCTGAAGTGAAGCGTCGGAATCTATACCTAGTGTCACAGGAATGGTTCAAAACATAGGCAGTAAGAAGAGTCAGTCTTCTTGTCCTTCAGACGGCACTGTACATTATGTATTTAATTCCGACGCAATTTCTGTGCTTCGTCGTTAATAAGAATGTCCAAGGGATACAGTAAACTTGAAGTGAAACTTCGGAATGTATAAGTAGTGGCTCAGGAATGTTTCAATACATAGACTGTAAGAAGAGTCAGCCTTCTATACTTAAGTCAAAATTGTGCCTTTTGTATTTAATTCCGATTCAATTTCTGTGTTCCGTCGTCAATAAGAAGGACCAAGGAATACAGTAAACCGGAAGTGAAGCATCGGAATCTATAACTAGTGTCACAGGAATGGTTCAAAGCATAGACAGTAAGAAGTGTCAGTCTTCTTGTACTTAAGTCGGCATTGTGCCTCTTGTATTTAATTCCAATGCAATTTCTGTGTTTCGTCGACAATAAGAAGGTCCAAGGGATACAGTAAACCTGAAGTGAAGCATCGGAATCTATAACTAGTGCGACAGGAATGGTTCAAAACACAGACAGTAAGAAGAGCCAGTCTTCTTGTACTTAAGTCGACCTTGTGCCGTTTGCATTTAATTCCGATTCAATTTCTGTGTTTCGTCGTCAATAAAATGGTCCAAGGGATACAGTAAACCTGAAGTGAAGCATCGAAATCTATAACTAGTGTCACAGGAATGGTTCAAAGCATAGACAGTTAGAAGAGCCAGTCTTCTTGTACTTACGACGGCCTTGTGCCTTTTGTATTTAATTCCGATTCAATTTCTGTGTTTCGTCGTCAATGAGAAGGTCCAAGAGATACAGTAAGCCTGAAGTGAAGCATCGGAATCTATAACTAGTGTCACAGGAATGGTTCAAAACATAGACTGTAAGAAGAGTCAGTCTTCTTGTACTTAAGTCGGCATTGTGCCTTTTGTATTTAATTCCGATGTAATTTTTTTGTTTCGTCCTAAATATAAAGGTCAAAAGGATACAGTAAACCTGAAGTGAAGCATCGGAATCTATAACTAGTGTCACAGGAATGGTTCAAAACATAGACTGTAAGAAGAGTCAGTCTTCTTGTACTTAAGTCGGCATTGTGCCTTTTGTATTTAATTCCGATGCAATTTCTGTGTTTTGTCGTCAATAAGAAGGTCCAAGTGATACAGTAAACCTGAAGTGAAGCATCGGAATCTATAACTAGTGTCACAGCAATGGTTCAAAGCATAGACAGTTAGAAGAGCCAGTCTTCTTGTACTTACGACGGCATTGTGCCTTTTGTATTTAATTCAGATGCAATTTTTGTGTTTCATCGTCAATAAGAAAGTCAGAGGGATACAGTAAACCTGAAGTGAAGTATCGGAATCTGTAACTACTGTCACAGGAATGGTTCAAAGCATAGACAGTAAGGAGAGCCAGTCTTCTTGTACTTAAGTCGCCATTGTTCTTTTGTATTTATTTCCGATGCAATTTCTGTGTTTCGTCGTCAATAAGATGGTTCAAGGGATACAGTAAACCAGAAGTGAAGCGTCGGAATCTATAACTAGTGTCACAGGAATGATTGAAAGCATAGACAATAAGAAGAGTCAGTCTTCTTGTACTTAAGTCGGCGTTATGCCTTTTGCATTTAATTCCGATTCAATTTCTGTGTTTCGTCGTCAATAAAAAGGTCCAAGGGATACAGTAAACCTGAAGTGAAGCGTCGGAATCTCTTCCTAAGTGTCACAGAAATGGTTCAAAACATAGGCAGTAAGAAGAGTCAGAGTTCTTGTACTTCAGACGGCACTGTACATTATGTATTTAGTTCCTACGCATTTTCCTTGTTTCGTCGTCAATAAGAAGGTCCAAGGGATACAGTAAACCTGAAGTGAAGCTTCGGAATCTATAACTAGTGTCTCAGGAATGGTTCTAAACATAGGGAGTAAGAAGAGCCAGTCTTCTTGTACTTAAGTCGGCATTGTGCTTTTGTATTTATTTCCGATGGAATATTTGTATTTCGTCGTCAATAAGACGGTCCAAGGGATGCAGTAAACCTGAAGTGAAGCATCGGAACCTATAACTAGTGTCACAGGAATGGTTCAAAACATAGACAGTAAGGAGAGCCAGTCGTCTTGTACTTAAGTCGGCATTGTGCCTTTCGTATTTAATTCCGATGCAATTACTGTGTTTCGTTGTCAATAAGAAGGTCCAAGTGATACAGGAAACCTGAAGTCAAACATCGGAATCTATAACTAGTGTCACAGGAATGGTTCAAAACATGGACAGTAAGAAGAGCCAGTCTTCTTGTACTTAAGTCGGCATTGTGCCTTCTGTATTTAATTCCTACGCATTTTCTATGTTTCGTCGTCAATACGAAGGTCCAAGGGATACAGTAAACCTGAAGTGAAGCTTCGGAATCTATAACTAGTGTCTCACGAATGGGTCAAAACATAGACAGTAAAAAGAGCCTGACATCTTGTACCTAATTCGGTATTGTGATTTTTGTATTTAATTCCGATGCAATTTCTGTGTGTCGTCGTCAATAAGAATGTCCAAGGGATGCAGTAAACCCGAAGTGAAGCATCGGAACCTATAACTAGTGTCACAGGAATGGTTCAAAACATAGACAGTAAGGAGAGCCAGTCGTCTTGTACTTAAGTCGGCATTGTGCCTTTTGTATTTAATTCCGATGCAATTTCTGTGTTTCGTCGTCAATAAATAGGTCCGAGGTGTACTGTAAACCTGAAGTGAAGCATCGGAATCGATAACTAGTGTCACAGGAATGGTTCAAAACATAGACAGTTAGAAGATCCCGTCTTCTTTCACTTAAGACATCATTGTGCCTTTTGTATCTAATTCCGATGTAATTTCTGTGTTTCATCGTCAATAAGAAGGTTAGAGGGATACAGTAAATCTTAAGTGAAGAATCGGAATCTATAACTAGTGTCACAGGAATGTTTCAAAACTTTGACAGTAAGAAGAGTCAGTGTGATGGTACTTAAATCGGCATTGTGCCTTTTGTATTTAATTCCGATGCAATACCTGTGTTACGTCGTCAATAAGAGAGTCCAAGTGATACAGTAAACCTGAAGTGAAGCTTCGGAATCTATAACTAGTGTCACAGGAATGGTTCAAAGCATAGACAGTAAGAAGCGCCAGTCTTCTTGTACTTAAGTAGGCATTGTACCTTTTGTATTAAATTCCGATGCATTTTCTGTGGTTCGTCGTCAATAAGAATGTCCAAGGGATACAGTAAACCTGAAGTGAAGCATCGGAATCTATAACTAGTGTCTCAGGAATAGGTCAAATCATGGACAGTTAGAAGAGCAAATCTTCTTGTACTTAAGTCGGCATTGTGCTTTTGCATTTAATTCTGTTTCAATTTCTGTGTTTCGTCGTCAATAAGAAGGTCCAAGGGATACAGTAAACCTGAAGTGAAGCATCGGAATCTATAACTAGTGTCTCAGGAATGGTTTAAATCATAGACAGTAAGAAGAGCCAGTCTTCTTGTACCTAAGTCGGCACTGTGCCTTTTGCATTTAATTCCGATTCAATTTCTGTGTTTTGTCGTCAATTAAAAGGTCCAAGGTATACAGTAAACCTGAAGTGAAGCATCGGAATCTATACCTAGTGTCACAGGAATTGTTCAAAACATAGGCTGTAATAAGAGTCAGTCTTCTTGTACTTCATTCGGCATTGTACATTTCGTATTTAATTCCGACGCAATTTCTGTGTTTCGTCGACAATAAGAAGGTCCAAGGGATACAGTAAACCTGAAGTGAAGCTTCGGAATCTATATCTAGTGTCTCAGGAATGGTTCTAAATATTGACAGTAAGATGAGCCAGTCTTCTTGTACTTAAGTCGGCATTGTGACTATTGTATTTATTTCCGATGCAATTTCTGTGTTTCGCCGACAATAAGAAGGTCCAAGGGATGCAGTAACCCTGAAGTGAAGCATCGGAACCTGTAACTAGTGTCACAGGAATTGTTCAAATCATAGACAGTAAGAAGAGCCAGTCGTCTTGTACTTAGGTCGGCATTGTGCCTTTTGTATTTAATTCCGATGCAATTTCTGTGTTTCGTCGTCAATAACAAGGTCCAAGGGATACAGTAAACCTGACGTGAAGTATCGGAATCTATAACTAGTGTCACAGGAAAGGTTCAAAACATAGACAGTAAGAAGACCCTTTCTTCTTTTACTTAAGTCGGAATTGTGCATATTGTATTTAATTCCGATGCAATTTCTGTGTTTCATCGTCAATAAGAACGTCCAAGGGATACAGTAAACCTGAAGTGAAGCATCGGAATCTATAACTAGTGTCACAGGAATGCTTCAAAACATAGACAGTAAGAAGAGCCAGTCTTCTTGCACTTAAGCCGGCATGGGCCTTTTGTATTTAATTCCGATGCAATTACTGTGTTTTGCCGTCAATAAGATTGTCCAAGGGATACAGTAAACCTCAAGTGATGCATCGGAATCTATAACTAGTGTCACAGGAATGTTTCAAAACATAGACAGTAAGAAGAGCCAGTCTTCTTGTATTTAAGTCGGCATTGTGCCTTTTTGTATTTAATTCCGATGCCATTTCTGTGTTTCGACGTCAATAAGAAGGTCCAAGGGATACAGTCAACCTGAAGTGAAGCGTCGGAATCTATACCTAGTGTCACAGGAATGGGTCAAATCATAGCCAGTAAGTAGAGCCAGTCTTCTTGTACTTAAGTCGGTATTGTGCATTTTGTATTTAATTCCGATGCAATGTCTGTTTCGTCGTCAATAAGAAGGCCCAAGGGATACAGTAAACCTGAAGTGAAGCGTCGGAATCTATAACTAGTGTCTCAGGAATGGTTCAAATCATAGACAGTTAGAAGAGCCAGTCATCTTGTACTTAAGTCGGCATTGTGCCTTTTGTATTTATTTCCGATGCAATTTCTGTATTTCGTCGTCAATAAGAAAATCCATGGGATACAGTAAACCTGAAGTGAAGCATCGGAATCTATAACTAGTGTCTCAGGAATGGTTCAAATCATAGACAGTAAGAAGAGCCAGTCTTCTTGTACTTAAGTCGGCATTGTGCCTTTTGTATTTATTTCCGATGCAATTTCTGTATTTATTCGTCAATAAGAAGTTCCATGGGATACAGTAAACCTGAAGTGAAGCATCGGAACCAATTACTTGTGTCTCAGGAATGGTTCAAAACATAGACAGTAAGAAGAGCCAGTCTTGTTGTACTTAAGTCGGCATTGTGCCTTTCATATTTAATTCCGATGCAATTTCTGTGTTTCGTCGTCAATAAATAGGTCCAAGGTATACAGTAAACCTGAAGTGAAGCTTCGGAATCAATAACTAGTGTCACAGGAATGGTTCAAAGCATAGACAGTAAGAAGAGCCAGTCTTCTTGTACTTAAGCCTTCATTGTACCTTTTGTTTTTAATTCCGATGCATTATCTGTGGTTCGCCGTCAATAAGAATGTCAAAGGAATACAGTAAACCTGAAGTGAAGCATCGGAATCTATAACTAGTGTCTCAGGAATGGTTCAACTCATAGACAGTTAGAAGAGCAAATCTTCTTGTACTTAAGTCGGCATTGTGCCTTTTGCATTTAATTCCGTTTCAATTTCTGTGTTTCGTCGTCAATAAGAGGGTCCAAGGGATACAGTAAACCTGAAGTGAAGCATCGGAATCTATAACTAGTGTCTCAGGAATGGTTCAAATCATAGACAGTAAGAAGAGCCACTCATCTTGTACTGAAGTCGGCATTGTACCTTCTGTATTTCATTCCGATGCATTTTCTGTGGTTCGTCGTCAATAAGTTTGTCCAAGGGATACGGTAAACCTGAAGTGAAGCATCGGAATCTATAACTAGTGTCTCAGGGATGGTTCAGATCATGGACAGTTAGAAGAGCAAGTCCTCTTGTACTTAAGACGGAATTGTGATTTTTGCATTTAATTCCGATTCAATTTCTGTGTTTCGTCGTCAATAAGAAGGCCCAAGGGATACAGTAAACCTGAAGTGAAGCATCGGAATCTGTAACTAGTGTCTCAGCAATAGTTCAAATCATAGACAGTAAGAAGAGCCAGTCTTCTTGTACTTCAGTCTGCATAGTACATTTTGTATTTCATTCCGACGCAATTTCTGTGTTTTGTCTTCAATAAGAAGGTCCAAGGGATACAGTAAACCTGAAGCTTCGGAATCTATAACTAGTGTCTCAGGAATGGTTCTAAACATAGACAGTAAGAAGAGCCAGTCTTCTTGTACATAAGTCGGCATTGTACCTTTTGTATTTAATTCCGATGCAATTTCTGTGTTTCGTCGTCAATACGCAGATCCAAGGGATACAGTAAAGATGAAGTGAAGCATCGGAATCTGTAACAAGTGTCACAGGAATGGTTCAAAGCATAGACAGTAAGAAGAGCCAGTCTTCTTGTACTTAAGTCGGCATTGTGCCTTTTGCATTTAATTCCGATTCAATTTCTGTGTTTCGTCGTCAATAAGAAGGTCAGAGGGATACAGTAAACCTGAAGTGAAGCATCGGAATCTATAACAAGTGTCTCAGGAATGGTTCAAATCATAGACAGTAAGAAGAGCCAGTCTTCTTGTACTTAAGTCGGCATTGTGCCTTTCGTATTTATTTCCGATGCAATTTCTGTATTTCGTAGTCAATTAGAAGATCCATGGGATACAGTAAACCCGAAGTGAAGCATCGGAATCTATAACAAGTGTCTCAGGAATGGTTCAAATAATAGACAGTAAGAAGAGCCAGTCTTCTTGTACTTAAGTCGGCATTGTGCATTTTGTATTTATTTTCGATGCAATTTCTGTATTTCGTCGTCAATAAAAAGTTCCATGGGACACAGTAAACCTGAAGTGAAGCATCCTAATCATTAACTGGTGTCTCAGGAATGGTTCAAAACATAGACATTAAGAAGAGCCTGTCTTCTTGTACTTAAGTCGGCATTGTGATTTTTGTATTTAATTCCGATGCAATTTCTGTGTTTCGTCGTCAATAAGAATGTCCAAGGGATGCAGTAAACCTGAAGTGAAGCATCGGAACCTATAACTAGTGTCACAGGAATGGTTCAAACATTGACAGTAGGAAGAGCCTGTCTTCTTGTACTTAAGTCGGCGTTGTGCATTTTGTATTTAATTCCGATGCAATTTCTGTGTTTTGTCGTCAATAAGAAGGTCCAAGGGATACAGTAAACCTGAAGCGAAGCATCGGAAAGAATAACTAGTGTCTCAGGAATGGTTCAAAACATAGACAG
The DNA here is from genome assembly GCF_023864345.2 of Schistocerca serialis cubense. Lineage (NCBI taxonomy): Eukaryota > Metazoa > Arthropoda > Insecta > Orthoptera > Acrididae > Schistocerca > Schistocerca serialis. The sequence continues at coordinate 33,449,407 of NW_026047583.1, read as the reverse complement.
TAAGAAGAGCCAGTCTTCTTGCACTTAAGTCGGCATTGTGATTTTTGTATTTAATTCCGATGCAATTTCAGTGTTTCGTCGTCAATAAATAGGTCCAAGATATACAGTAAACCTGAAGTGAAGCATCGGAATCTATAACTAGTGTCACAGGGGTGGTTCAAAACATAGACTGTTAGAAGATCCAGTCTTCTTTCACCTAAGACGGCATTGTGCCTTTTGTATTTAATACCGATGCAATTTCTGTGTTTCATCGTTAATAAGAAGGTCAGAGGGATACAGTTAACCTGAAGTGAAGTATCGGAATCAATAACTAGTGTCACAGGAATCTTTCAAAACATTGACAGTAAGAAGAGCAAGTCTACTTGTACTTCAGTCGTCATTGTACCTCTCGTATTTAATTCCGATGCATTTTCTGTGGTTCGTCGTCAATAAGAATGTCTAAGGGATACAGCAAACCTGAAGTGAAGCATCAGAATCTATAACTAGTGTCTCAGGAATGGTTCAAAATATAGACAGTAAGAAGAGCCAGTCTTCTTGTACTTAAGTCGGCATTGTGCTATTTGTATTTAATTCCGACGCAATTTCTGTGTTTCGTCGTCAATAAGAAGGTCCAAGGGATACAGTAAACCTGAAGTGAAGCATCGGAATCTATACCTAGTGTCACTGGAATGGTTCAAATCATAGGCAGTAAGAAGAGTCATTCTTCTTGTACTTCAGTCGGCATTGTACATTTTGTATTTAATTCCGACGCAATTTCTGTGTTTCGTCGTCAATAAGAAGGTCCAAAGGATACAGTGAACCTGAAGTGAAGCTTCGGAATGTATACCTAGTGTCTCAGGAATGGTTCTATACATAGACAGTAAGAAGAGCCAGTCTTCTTGTACTTAAGTCGGCATTGTGCCTTTTGTATTTATTTCCGATGCAATTTCTGTATTTCGTCGTCGATCCGAAGGTCCATGGGATACAGTAAACCTGAAGTGAAGCATCGGAATCTATAACTAGTGTCACAGGAATGGTTCAAAATATAGACAGTAAGAAGAGCCAGTCCTCTTGTACTTAAGTCGGCATTGTGCTATTTGTATTTAATTCCGATGCAATGTCTGTGTTTCGTCGTCAATAAGAAGGTCCAAGGGATGCAGTAAACCTGAAGTGAAGCATCGGAACCTATAACTAGTGTCACAAGAATGGTTCAAAACATAGACAGTAAGAAGAGCCTGTCGTCTTGTACTTATGTCGGCATTGTGCCTTTTGTATTTAATTCCGATGCAATTTCTGTGTTTCGTCGTCAATTAAAAGGTCCAGGGGATACAGTAAACCTGACGTGAAGTATCGGAATCTATAACTAGTGTCACAGGAATGGTTCAAAACATAGACAGTAAGAAGACCCAGGCTTCTTATACTTAAGTCGGCATTGTGTCTTTTGTATTTAATTCCGATGCAATTTCTGTGTTTCGTCGACAATCAGAAGGTCTAAGGGATACAGTAAACCTGAAGTGAAGCTTCGGAATCTATAACTAGTGTCACAGGAATGGTTCAAAACATAGACTGTAAGAAGAGCCAGTCTTCTTGTATTTAAGTCGGCATTGTGCCTTGTTGTATTTAATTCCGATGCCATTTCTGTGTTTCGACGTCAATAAGAAGGTCCAAGGGATACAGTCAACCTGAAGTGAAGCGTCGGAATCTATACCTAGTGTCACAGGAATGGGTCAAATCATAGCCAGTAAGTAGAGCCAGTCTTCTTGTACTTAAGTCGGTATTGTGCATTTTGTATTTAATTCCGATGCAATGTCTGTTTCGTCGTCAATAAGAAGGCCCAAGGGATACAGTAAACCTGAAGTGAAGCGTCGGAATCTATAACTAGTGTCTCAGGAATGGTTCAAATCATAGACAGTTAGAAGAGCCAGTCATCTTGTACTTAAGTCGGCATTGTGCCTTTTGTATTTATTTCCGATGCAATTTCTGTATTTCGTCGTCAATAAGAAAATCCATGGGATACAGTAAACCTGAAGTGAAGCATCGGAATCTATAACTAGTGTCTCAGGAATGGTTCAAATCATAGACAGTAAGAAGAGCCAGTCTTCTTGTACTTAAGTCGGCATTGTGCCTTTTGTATTTATTTCCGATGCAATTTCTGTATTTATTCGTCAATAAGAAGTTCCATGGGATACAGTAAACCTGAAGTGAAGCATCGGAACCAATTACTTGTGTCTCAGGAATGGTTCAAAACATAGACAGTAAGAAGAGCCAGTCTTGTTGTACTTAAGTCGGCATTGTGCCTTTTATATTTAATTCCGATGCAATTTCTGTGTTTCGTCGTCAATAAATAGGTCCAAGGTATACAGTAAACCTGAAGTGAAGCTTCGGAATCTATAACTAGTGTCACAGGAATGGTTCAAAGCATAGACAGTAAGAAGAGCCAGTCTTCTTGTACTTAAGCCTTCATTGTACCTTTTGTTTTTAATTCCGATGCATTATCTGTGGTTCGCCGTCAATAAGAATGTCAAAGGGATACAGTAAACCTGAAGTGAAGCATCGGAATCTATAACTAGTGTCTCAGGAATGGTTCAACTCATAGACAGTTAGAAGAGCAAATCTTCTTGTACTTAAGTCGGCATTGTGCCTTTTGCATTTAATTCCGTTTCAATTTCTGTGTTTCGTCGTCAATAAGAGGGTCCAAGGGATACAGTAAACCTGAAGTGAAGCATCGGAATCTATAACTAGTGTCTCAGGAATGGTTCAAATCATAGACAGTAAGAAGAGCCACTCATCTTGTACTGAAGTCGGCATTGTACCTTCTGTATTTCATTCCGATGCATTTTCTGTGGTTCGTCGTCAATAAGTTTGTCCAAGGGATACGGTAAACCTGAAGTGAAGCATCGGAATCTATAACTAGTGTCTCAGGGATGGTTCAGATCATGGACAGTTAGAAGAGCAAGTCCTCTTGTACTTAAGACGGAATTGTGATTTTTGCATTTAATTCCGATTCAATTTCTGTGTTTCGTCGTCAATAAGAAGGCCCAAGGGATACAGTAAACCTGAAGTGAAGCATCGGAATCTGTAACTAGTGTCTCAGCAATAGTTCAAATCATAGACAGTAAGAAGAGCCAGTCTTCTTGTACTTCAGTCTGCATAGTACATTTTGTATTTCATTCCGACGCAATTTCTGTGTTTTGTCTTCAATAAGAAGGTCCAAGGGATACAGTAAACCTGAAGCTTCGGAATCTATAACTAGTGTCTCAGGAATGGTTCTAAACATAGACAGTAAGAAGAGCCAGTCTTCTTGTACATAAGTCGGCATTGTACCTTTTGTATTTAATTCCGATGCAATTTCTGTGTTTCGTCGTCAATACGCAGATCCAAGGGATACAGTAAAGATGAAGTGAAGCATCGGAATCTGTAACAAGTGTCACAGGAATGGTTCAAAGCATAGACAGTAAGAAGAGCCAGTCTTCTTGTACTTAAGTCGGCATTGTGCCTTTTGCATTTAATTCCGATTCAATTTCTGTGTTTCGTCGTCAATAAGAAGGTCAGAGGGATACAGTAAACCTGAAGTGAAGCAACGGAATCTATAACTAGTGTCTCAGGAATGGTTCAAATCATAGACAGTAAGAAGAGCCAGTCTTCTTGTACTTAAGTCGGCATTGTGCCTTTCGTATTTATTTCCGATGCAATTTCTGTATTTCGTAGTCAATTAGAAGATCCATGGGATACAGTAAACCTGAAGTGAAGCATCGGAATCTATAACAAGTGTCTCAGGAATGGTTCAAATAATAGACAGTAAGAAGAGCCAGTCTTCTTGTACTTAAGTCGGCATTGTGCATTTTGTATTTATTTTCGATGCAATTTCTGTATTTCGTCGTCAATAAAAAGTTCCATGGGACACAGTAAACCTGAAGTGAAGCATCCTAATCATTAACTGGTGTCTCAGGAATGGTTCAAAACATAGACATTAAGAAGAGCCTGTCTTCTTGTACTTAAGTCGGCATTGTGATTTTTGTATTTAATTCCGATGCAATTTCTGTGTTTCGTCGTCAATAAGAATGTCCAAGGGATGCAGTAAACCTGAAGTGAAGCATCGGAACCTATAACTAGTGTCACAGGAATGGTTCAAACATTGACAGTAGGAAGAGCCTGTCTTCTTGTACTTAAGTCGGCGTTGTGCATTTTGTATTTAATTCCGATGCAATTTCTATGTTTTGTCGTCAATAAGAAGGTCCAAGGGATACAGTAAACCTGAAGCGAAGCATCGGAAAGAATAACTAGTGTCTCAGGAATGGTTCAAAACATAGACAGTAAGAAGAGCCAGTCTTCTTGCACTTAAGTCGGCATTGTGATTTTTGTATTTAATTCCGATGCAATTTCAGTGTTTCGTCGTCAATAAATAGGTCCAAGATATACAGTAAACCTGAAGTGAAGCATCGGAATCTATAACTAGTGTCACAGGGGTGGTTCAAAACATAGACTGTTAGAAGATCCAGTCTTCTTTCACCTAAGACGGCATTGTGCCTTTTGTATTTAATACCGATGCAATTTCTGTGTTTCATCGTTAATAAGAAGGTCAGAGGGATACAGTTAACCTGAAGTGAAGTATCGGAATCAATAACTAGTGTCACAGGAATCTTTCAAAACATTGACAGTAAGAAGAGCAAGTCTACTTGTACTTCAGTCGTCATTGTACCTCTCGTATTTAATTCCGATGCATTTTCTGTGGTTCGTCGTCAATAAGAATGTCTAAGGGATACAGCAAACCTGAAGTGAAGCATCAGAATCTATAACTAGTGTCTCAGGAATGGTTCAAAATATAGACAGTAAGAAGAGCCAGTCTTCTTGTACTTAAGTCGGCATTGTGCTATTTGTATTTAATTCCGACGCAATTTCTGTGTTTCGTCGTCAATAAGAAGGTCCAAGGGATACAGTAAACCTGAAGTGAAGCATCGGAATCTATACCTAGTGTCACTGGAATGGTTCAAATCATAGGCAGTAAGAAGAGTCATTCTTCTTGTACTTCAGTCGGCATTGTACATTTTGTATTTAATTCCGACGCAATTTCTGTGTTTCGTCGTCAATAAGAAGGTCCAAAGGATACAGTGAACCTGAAGTGAAGCTTCGGAATGTATACCTAGTGTCTCAGGAATGGTTCTATACATAGACAGTAAGAAGAGCCAGTCTTCTTGTACTTAAGTCGGCATTGTGCCTTTTGTATTTATTTCCGATGCAATTTCTGTATTTCGTCGTCGATCCGAAGGTCCATGGGATACAGTAAACCTGAAGTGAAGCATCGGAATCTATAACTAGTGTCACAGGAATGGTTCAAAATATAGACAGTAAGAAGAGCCAGTCCTCTTGTACTTAAGTCGGCATTGTGCTATTTGTATTCAATTCCGATGCAATGTCTGTGTTTCGTCGTCAATAAGAAGGTCCAAGGGATGCAGTAAACCTGAAGTGAAGCATCGGAACCTATAACTAGTGTCACAAGAATGGTTCAAAACATAGACAGTAAGAAGAGCCTGTCGTCTTGTACTTATGTCGGCATTGTGCCTTTTGTATTTAATTCCGATGCAATTTCTGTGTTTCGTCGTCAATTACAAGGTCCAGGGGATACAGTAAACCTGACGTGAAGTATCGGAATCTATAACTAGTGTCACAGGAATGGTTCAAAACATAGACAGTAAGAAGACCCAGGCTTCTTATACTTAAGTCGGCATTGTGTCTTTTGTACTTAATTCCGATGCAATTTCTGTGTTTCGTCGACAATCAGAAGGTCTAAGGGATTCAGTAAACCTGAAGTGAAGCTTCGGAATCTATAACTAGTGTCACAGGAATGGTTCAAAACATAGACTGTAAGAAGAGCCAGTCTTCTTGTATTTAAGTCGGCATTGTGCCTTTTTGTATTTAATTCCGATGCCATTTCTGTGTTTCGACGTCAATAAGAAGGTCCAAGGGATACAGTCAACCTGAAGTGAAGCGTCGGAATCTATACCTAGTGTCACAGGAATGGGTCAAATCATAGCCAGTAAGTAGAGCCAGTCTTCTTGTACTTAAGTCGGTATTTTGCATTTTGTATTTAATTCCGATGCAATGTCTGTTTCGTCGTCAATAAGAAGGCCCAAGGGATACAGTAAACCTGAAGTGAAGCGTCGGAATCTATAACTAGTGTCTCAGGAATGGTTCAAATCATAGACAGTTAGAAGAGCCAGTCATCTTGTACTTAAGTCGGCATTGTGCCTTTTGTATTTATTTCCGATGCAATTTCTGTATTTCGTCGTCAATAAGAAAATCCATGGGATACAGTAAACCTGAAGTGAAGCATCGGAATCTATAACTAGTGTCTCAGGAATGGTTCAAATCATAGACAGTAAGAAGAGCCAGTCTTCTTGTACTTAAGTCGGCATTGTGCCTTTTGTATTTAATTCCGATGCAATTTCTGTGTTTCGTCGTCAATAAATAGGTCCAAGGTATACAGTAAACCTGAAGTGAAGCTTCGGAATCTATAACTAGTGTCACAGGAATGGTTCAAAGCATAGACAGTAAGAAGAGCCAGTCTTCTTGTACTTAAGCCTTCATTGTACCTTTTGTTTTTAATTCCGATGCATTATCTGTGGTTCGCCGTCAATAAGAATGTCAAAGGGATACAGTAAACCTGAAGTGAAGCATCGGAATCTATAACTAGTGTCTCAGGAATGGTTCAACTCATAGACAGTTAGAAGAGCAAATCTTCTTGTACTTAAGTCGGCATTGTGCCTTTTGCATTTAATTCCGTTTCAATTTCTGTGTTTCGTCGTCAATAAGAGGGTCCAAGGGATACAGTAAACCTGAAGTGAAGCATCGGAATCTATAACTAGTGTCTCAGGAATGGTTCAAATCATAGACAGTAAGAAGAGCCACTCATCTTGTACTGAAGTCGGCATTGTACCTTCTGTATTTCATTCCGATGCATTTTCTGTGGTTCGTCGTCAATAAGTTTGTCCAAGGGATACGGTAAACCTGAAGTGAAGCATCGGAATCTATAACTAGTGTCTCAGGGATGGTTCAGATCATGGACAGTTAGAAGAGCAAGTCCTCTTGTACTTAAGACGGAATTGTGATTTTTGCATTTAATTCCGATTCAATTTCTGTGTTTCGTCGTCAATAAGAAGGCCCAAGGGATACAGTAAACCTGAAGTGAAGCATCGGAATCTGTAACTAGTGTCTCAGCAATAGTTCAAATCATAGACAGTAAGAAGAGCCAGTCTTCTTGTACTTCAGTCTGCATAGTACATTTTGTATTTCATTCCGACGCAATTTCTGTGTTTTGTCTTCAATAAGAAGGTCCAAGGGATACAGTAAACCTGAAGCTTCGGAATCTATAACTAGTGTCTCAGGAATGGTTCTAAACATAGACAGTAAGAAGAGCCAGTCTTCTTGTACATAAGTCGGCATTGTACCTTTTGTATTTAATTCCGATGCAATTTCTGTGTTTCGTCGTCAATACGCAGATCCAAGGGATACAGTAAAGATGAAGTGAAGCATCGGAATCTGTAACAAGTGTCACAGGAATGGTTCAAAGCATAGACAGTAAGAAGAGCCAGTCTTCTTGTACTTAAGTCGGCATTGTGCCTTTTGCATTTAATTCCGATTCAATTTCTGTGTTTCGTCGTCAATAAGAAGGTCAGAGGGATACAGTAAACCTGAAGTGAAGCAACGGAATCTATAACTAGTGTCTCAGGAATGGTTCAAATCATAGACAGTAAGAAGAGCCAGTCTTCTTGTACTTAAGTCGGCATTGTGCCTTTCGTATTTATTTCCGATGCAATTTCTGTATTTCGTAGTCAATTAGAAGATCCATGGGATACAGTAAACCTGAAGTGAAGCATCGGAATCTATAACAAGTGTCTCAGGAATGGTTCAAATAATAGACAGTAAGAAGAGCCAGTCTTCTTGTACTTAAGTCGGCATTGTGCATTTTGTATTTATTTTCGATGCAATTTCTGTATTTCGTCGTCAATAAAAAGTTCCATGGGACACAGTAAACCTGAAGTGAAGCATCCTAATCATTAACTGGTGTCTCAGGAATGGTTCAAAACATAGACATTAAGAAGAGCCTGTCTTCTTGTACTTAAGTCGGCATTGTGATTTTTGTATTTAATTCCGATGCAATTTCTGTGTTTCGTCGTCAATAAGAATGTCCAAGGGATGCAGTAAACCTGAAGTGAAGCATCGGAACCTATAACTAGTGTCACAGGAATGGTTCAAACATTGACAGTAGGAAGAGCCTGTCTTCTTGTACTTAAGTCGGCGTTGTGCATTTTGTATTTAATTCCGATGCAATTTCTGTGTTTTGTCGTCAATAAGAAGGTCCAAGGGATACAGTAAACCTGAAGCGAAGCATCGGAAAGAATAACTAGTGTCTCAGGAATGGTTCAAAACATAGACAGTAAGAAGAGCCAGTCTTCTTGCACTTAAGTCGGCATTGTGATTTTTGTATTTAATTCCGATGCAATTTCAGTGTTTCGTCGTCAATAAATAGGTCCAAGATATACAGTAAACCTGAAGTGAAGCATCGGAATCTATAACTAGTGTCACAGGGGTGGTTCAAAACATAGACTGTTAGAAGATCCAGTCTTCTTTCACCTAAGACGGCATTGTGCCTTTTGTATTTAATACCGATGCAATTTCTGTGTTTCATCGTTAATAAGAAGGTCAGAGGGATACAGTTAACCTGAAGTGAAGTATCGGAATCAATAACTAGTGTCACAGGAATCTTTCAAAACATTGACAGTAAGAAGAGCAAGTCTACTTGTACTTCAGTCGTCATTGTACCTCTCGTATTTAATTCCGATGCATTTTCTGTGGTTCGTCGTCAATAAGAATGTCTAAGGGATACAGCAAACCTGAAGTGAAGCATCAGAATCTATAACTAGTGTCTCAGGAATGGTTCGAAATATAGACAGTAAGAAGAGCCAGTCTTCTTGTACTTAAGTCGGCATTGTGCTATTTGTATTTAATTCCGACGCAATTTCTGTGTTTCGTCGTCAATAAGAAGGTCCAAGGGATACAGTAAACCTGAAGTGAAGCATCGGAATCTATACCTAGTGTCACTGGAATGGTTCAAAACATAGGCAGTAAGAAGACTCATTCTTCTTGTACTTCAGTCGGCATTGTACATTTTGTATTTAATTCCGACGCAATTTCTGTGTTTCGTCGTCAATAAGAAGGTCCAAAGGATACAGTGAACCTGAAGTGAAGCTTCGGAATGTATACCTAGTGTCTCAGGAATGGTTCTATACATAGACAGTAAGAAGAGCCAGTCTTCTTGTACTTAAGTCGGCATTGTGCCTTTTGTATTTATTTCCGATGCAATTTCTGTATTTCGTCGTCGATCCGAAGGTCCATGGGATACAGTAAACCTGAAGTGAAGCATCGGAATCTATAACTAGTGTCACAGGAATGGTTCAAAATATAGACAGTAAGAAGAGCCAGTCCTCTTGTACTTAAGTCGGCATTGTGCTATTTGTATTTAATTCCGATGCAATGTCTGTGTTTCGTCGTCAATAAGAAGGTCCAAGGGATGCAGTAAACCTGAAGTGAAGCATCGGAACCTATAACTAGTGTCACAAGAATGGTTCAAAACATAGACAGTAAGAAGAGCCTGTCGTCTTGTACTTATGTCGGCATTGTGCCTTTTGTATTTAATTCCGATGCAATTTCTGTGTTTCGTCGTCAATTACAAGGTCCAGGGGATACAGTAAACCTGACGTGAAGTATCGGAATCTATAACTAGTGTCACAGGAATGGTTCAAAACATAGACAGTAAGAAGACCCAGGCTTCTTATACTTAAGTCGGCATTGTGTCTTTTGTATTTAATTCCGATGCAATTTCTGTGTTTCGTCGACAATCAGAAGGTCTAAGGGATACAGTAAACCTGAAGTGAAGCTTCGGAATCTATAACTAGTGTCACAGGAATGGTTCAAAACATAGACAGTAAGAAGAGCCAGTCTTCTTGTACTTAAGATGGCATTGTACCTTTTGAATTAAATTCCGATGCAATATCTGTGTTTTGTCGTCAATAAGAAGGTCCAAGGGATACAGTAAACCTGTAGTGAAGCATCGGAAACTATAACTAGTGTCACAGGAATGGTTCAAAGCATAGACAGTAAGAAGAGCCAGTCTTCTTGTACTTAAGTTGGCATTGTACCTTTTGTATTTAATTCCATTGCAATTTCTGTATTTCGTCGTCAATAAGATGTTCCATGGGATACAGTAAACCTGAAGTGAAGCATCGGAATCGACAACTAGTGTCACAGGAATGGTTCAAAACATAGACAGTTAGAAGATCCAGTCTTCTTTCACTTAAGACGGCATTGTGCCTTTTGTATTTACTTCCGATGCTATTTCTGTGTTTCATCGTCAATAAGAAGGTTAGAGGGATCCAGTAAACCTGAAGTGAGGTATCAGAATCTATAACTAGTGTCACAGGAGTGGTTCAAAATATTGACAGTAAGAAGAGTCAGTCTAATGGTACTTAAATCGGCATTGGCCTTTTGAATTTATTTCCGATGCAATTTCTGTGTTTCGTCGTCAACAAGGAAGTCCAAGGGATTCAGTAAACCTGAAGTGAAGCTTCGGAAACTATAACTAGTGTCGCAGGAATGGTTCAAAACATAGACAGTAAGAAGAGCCAGTCTTTTTGTACTTAAGTCGGCATTGTACCTTTTGTAATAATTCCGATGCAATTTCTGTGTTTCGGTGTCAATAAGCAGATCCAAGGTATACAGTAAACCTGAAGTAAAGCATCGGAACCTATAACTAGTGTCACAGGAATGGTTCAAATCATAGACAGGAAGAAGAGCCAGTCTTCCTGTACTTAAGTCGACATTTTACCTTTTGTATTTAATTCCGATGCATTATCTGTGTTTCGTCGTCAATACGAATGTCCAAGGGATACAGTAAACCTGAAGTGAAGCATCGGAATCTTTAACTAGTGTCTCAGGAATGGTTCAAATCATATACAGTTAGAAGAGCAAATCTTCTTGTACTTAAGTCGGCATTGTGTCTTTTTCATTTAATTCCGATTCAATTTTTGTGGTTCGTCGTCAATAAGAATGTCCAAGGGATACAGCAAACCTGAAGTGAAGCATCGGAATCTATAACTAGTGTCGCAGGATTGGTTCAAAACATAGACAGTTAGAAGAGCAAATCTTCTTGTACTTTAGTCGACATTGTACCTTTTGTATTAATTCCGATGCAATTTCTGTCTTTCGTCGTAAATAAGCAGATCCAGGGAATACAGTAAACCTGACGTGAAGCATCGGAATCTATAACTAGTGTCACAGGAATGGTTCAAATCATAGACAGTAAGAGGAGCCAGTCTTCTTGTATTTAAGTCGGCATTGTGCCTTTTGTATTTAATTCCGATGCATTATCTGTGGTTCGTCGTCAATAAGAATGTCCAAGGGATACAGCAAACCTGAAGTGAACCATCGGAATCTATAAGTAGTGTCTCAGGAATGGTTCAAATCATAGACAGTAAGAGGAGCCAGTCTTCTTGTATTTAAGTCGGCATTGTGCCTTTTGTATTTATGTCCGATGCAATTTCTGTATTTCGTCGTCAATAAGATGTTCCATGGGATACAGTAAACCTGAAGTGAAGCATCGGAATCGACAACTAGTGTCACAGGAATGGTTCAAAACATAGACAGTTAGAAGATCCAGTCTTCTTTCACTTAAGACGGCATTGTGCCTTTTGTATTTAATTCCGATGCAATTTCTGTGTTTCATCGTCAATAAGAAGGTCAGAGGGATACAGTAAACCTTAAGTGAAGTATCGGAATCTATAACTATTGTCACAGGAATGGTTCAAAACATTGACAGTAAGAAGAGTCAGTCTGTTGGTACTTAAATCGGCATTGTGCCTTTTGTATATAATTCCGATGCAATTTCTGTGTTACGTCGTCAATAAGAAAGTCCAAGTGATACAGCAAACCTGAAGTGAAGCTTCGGAATCTATAACTAGTGTCAGAGGAATGGTTCAAAACATTGACAGTAAGAAGAGCCAGTCTTCTTGCACTTAAGTCGGCATTGTACCTTTTGTATTTAATTGCGATGCATTTTCTGTGGTTCGTCGTCAATAAGAATGTCCAAGGGATACAGTAAACCTGAAGTGAAGCATCGGAAACTATAACTAGAGTCTCAGGAATAGTTCAAATCATTAACAGTTAGATGAACATATCTTCTTGTACTTAAGTCGGCATTGTGCTTTTGCATTTAATTCTCATTCAATTTCTGTGTTTCGTCGTCAATACGAAGGTCCAAGGCATACAGTAAAGCTGAAGTGAAACATCGGAATCTATAACTAGTGTCTCAATAATGGTTCAAATCATAGACAGTAAGAAGAGCCAGTCTTCTTGTACCTAAGTCGGCATTGTGCCTTTTGCATTTAATTCCGATTCAATTTCTGTGTTTTGTCGTCATTAAAAAGGTCCAAGGGATACAGTAAACCTGAAGTGAAGCATCGGAATCTATACCTAGTGTCACAGGAATGGTTCAAAACATTGACAGTAAGAAGAGCCAGTCTTCTTGCAATTAAGTCGGCATTGTACCTTTTGTATTTATTTCCGATGCTATTTCTGTGTTTCGCCGTCAATAAGCAGGTCCAAGGGATGCAGTAACCCTGAAGTGAAGCATTGGAACCTACAACTAGTGTCACAGGAATGGTTCAAAGCATAGACAGTTAGAAGAGCCAGTCGTCTTGGACTTAAGTCGGCATTGTGCCTCTTGAATTTAATTCCGATGCAATTTCTGTGTTTCGTCGTCAATAACAGGGTCCAAGGGATACAGTAACCCTGACGTGAAGTATCGGAATCTATAACTAGTGTCACAGGAATGGTTCAAAACACAGACAGTAAGAAGACCCAGTCTTCTTGTACTTAAGTCGGCATTGTGCATATTGTATTTAATTCCGATGCAAGTCCTGTATTTCATCGTCAATAAGAAGTTCCATGGGAAACAGTAAACCTGAAGTGGAGTATCGGAATCTATAACTAGTGTCACAGGAAAGGTTCAAAGTATAGACAGTAAGATGAGCCAGTCTTCTTGTACTTAAGTCGGCATTGTGATTTTTGTATTTAATTCCTGAGCAATTTCTGTGTTTCTTCGTCAATAAGAATTTCCAAGGGATGCAGTAAACCTGAAGTGAAGGATCGGAACCTATAACTAGTGTCACAGGAATGGTTCAATACAATGACAGTAAGAAGAGCCAGTCGTCTTTTACTTAAGTCGGCATTGTGCCTTTTGTATATATTTCCGATCCTATTTCTGTATTTCGTCGTCAATAAGAATTTCCATGGGATACAGTATACCTGAAGTGAAGCATCGGAATCTATAACTAGTGTCGCAGGATTGGTTCAAAACATAGACAGTAAGAAGAGCCAGTCTTCTTGTACGTAAGTCGGCATTGTACCTTTTGTATTAATTCCGATGCAATTTCTGTGTTTCGTCGTCAATAAGCAGATCCAAGGGATACAGTAAACCTGACGTGAAGCATCGGAATCTATAACTAGTGTCACAGGAATGGGTCAAAGCATAGACAGGAAGAAGAGCCAGTCTTCTTGTACTTAAGTCGACATTGTACCTTTTGTATTTAATTCCGATGCATTATCTGTGGTTCGTCGTCAATACGAATGTCCAAGGGATGCAGTAAACCTGAAGTGAAGCATCAGAACCTATAACTAGTGTCACAGGAATGGTTCAAAACATAGACAGTAAGAAGAGCCAGTCGCCTTCTACTTAAGACGGCATTGTGCCTTTTGTATCTAATTCCGATGCAATTTCTGCGTTTCGTCGTCAATAAATAGGTCCGAGGTATACTGTATACCTGAAGTGAAGCATCGGAATCGACAACAAATGTCACAGGAATGGTTAAAAACATAGACAGTTAGAAGATCCAGTATCCTTTCACTTAAGACGGCATTGTGCCTTTTGTATTTAATTCCGATGCAATTTCTGTGTTTCATCGTCAATAAGAAGGTCAGAGGGATACAGTATACCTTAAGTGAAGTATCGGAATCTATAACTATTGTCACAGGAATGGTTCAAAACATTGACAGTAAGAAGAGTCAGTCTGATGGTACTTAAATCGGCATTGTGCCTTTTGTATTTAATTCCGATGCAATTTCTGTGTTACGTCGTCAATAAGAAAGTCCAAGTAATACAGCAAACCTGAAGTGAAGCTTCGGAATCTATAACTAATGTCACAGGAATGGTTCAAAACATTGACAGTAAGAAGAGCCAGTCTTCTTGCACTTAAGTCGGCATTGTACCTTTTGTATTTAATTGCGATGCATTTTCTGTGGTTCGTCGTCAATAAGAATGTCCAAGGGATACAGTAAACCTGAAGTGAAGCATCGGAATCTATAACTAGTGTCTCAGGAATAGTTCAAATCATTAACAGTTAGAAGCGCATATCTTCTTGTACTTAAGTCGGCATTGTGCTTTTGCATTTAATTCTGATTCAATTTCTGTGTTTCGTCGTCAATAAGAAGGTCCAAGGCAAACAGTAAAGCTGAAGTGAAACATCGGAATCTATAACTAGTGTCTCAGGAATGGTTCAAATCATAGACAGTAAGAAGAGCCAGTCTTCTTGTACCTAAGTCGGCATTGTGCCTTTTGCATTTAATTCCGATTCAATTTCTGTGTTTCGTCGTCAATAAAAAGGTCCAAGGGATACAGTAAACCTGAAGTGAAGCATCGGAATCTATACCTAGTGTCACAGGAATGGTTCAAAACATAGGCTGCAAAAAGAGTCAGTCTTCTTGTACTTCAGTCGGCATTGTACATTTTGTATTTAATTCAGGCACAATTTCTGTGTTTCGTCGTCAATAAGAAGGTCCAAGGGATACAGTAAACCTGAAGTGAAGCTTCGGAATCTATAACTAGTGTGTCAGGAATGGTTCTGAACATAGACAGTATGAAGAGCCAGTCTTCTTGAACTTAAGTCGGCATTGTGCCTTTTGTATTTATTTCCGATGCAATTTCTGTGTTTCGCCGTCAATAAGAAAGTCCAAGGGATGCAGTAACCCTGAAGTGAAGCATCGGCACCTCTAACTAGTGTCACAGGAATGGTTCTAAGCATAGACAGTTAGAAGAGCCAGTCGTCTTGTACTTAAGTCGGCATTGTGCCTTTTGAATTTAATTCCGATGCAATTTCTGTGTTTCGTCGTCAATAACAAGGTCCAAGGGATACAGTAACCCTGACGTGAAGTATCGGAATCTATAACTAGTGTCACAGGAATGGTTCAAAACATAGACAGTAAGAAGACCCAGTCTTCTTGTACTTAAGTCGGCATTGTGCATATTGTATTTAATTCCGATGCAATTCCTGTGTTTCATCGTCAATAAGAACGTCTAAGGGATACAGTAAACCTGAAGTGAAGCATCGGAATCTATAACTAGTGTCACAGGAATGGTTCAAAACATACACAGTAAGAAGAGCCAGTCTTCTTGTACTTAAGCCGGCATTGTGCCTTTTGTAATTAAATCCGATGCAATTACTGTGTTTTGTCGTCAATAAGATTGTCCGAGGGATACAGTAAACCTGAAGTGATGCATCGGAATCTCTTACTAGTGTCACAGGAATGGTTCAAATCATAGACAGTAAGAAGACCCAGTCTTCTTGTACTAAAGTCGGCATTGTTTATATTGTATTTAATTCCGATGCGATTCCTGTGTTTCATCGTCAATAAGAACGTCCAAGGGATACAGTCAACCTGAAGTGAAGCATCGGAATCTATACCTAGTGTCACAGGAATGGTTCAAATCATAGACAGTAAGAAGAGCCAGTCTTCTTGTACTTAAGTCGGCATTGTGCCTTTTGTATTTAATTCCGACGCAATTTCTGTGTTTCGTCGTCAATAAGAAGGTCCAAGGGATACAGTAAACCTGAAGTTAAGCGTCGGAATCTATAACTAGTGTCACAGGAATGGTTCAAAACATAGACAGTACGAAGAGCCAGTCTTCTTGTACTTACGACGGCATTGTACCTTTTGTATTAAATTCCGATGCAATATCTGTGTATCGTCGTCAATAAGAAGGTCCAAGGGATACAGTAAACCTGTATTGAAGCATCGGAATCTATAACTAGTGTCACAGGAATGGTTCAAAGCATAGACAGTAAGAAGAGCCAGTCTTCTTGTACTTAAGTCGGCATTGTACCTTTTGTATTATATTCCGATGCAATTTCTGTGTTTCGTCGTCTATAAGAAGGTCCAAAGGAAACAGTAAACCTGAAGTGAAGCATCGGAATCTCTAACTAGTGTCACAGGAATGGTTCAAATCATAGACAGTAAGAAGAGCCAGTCTTCTTGTACTTATGTTGGCATTGTACCTTTTGTCTTTCATTCCGATGCATTATCTGTGGTTCGTCGTCAATAAGAATGTCCAAGGGATACAGTAAACCTGAAGTGAAGCATCGGAATCTATAACTAGTGTCTCATGAATGGTTCAAATCATAGACAGTTAGAAGAGCAAATCTTCTTGTACTTAAGTCGGCATTGTGCCTTTTGCATTTAATTTCCGTTTCAATTTCTGTGTTTCATCGTCAATAAGAGGGTCCAAGGGATACAGTAAACCTGAAGTTAAGAATCGGAATCTATAACTAGTGTCACAGGAATGGTTCTAATCATAGACAGTAAGAAGAGCCAGTCGCCTTGTACTTAAGAAGGCATTGTGCCTTTTGTATTTAATTCCGATGCAATTTCTGTGTTTCGTCGTCAATAAATAGGTCCGAGGTATACTGTTAACCTGAAGTGAAGCATCGGAATCGATAACTAGTGTCACAGGAATGGTTCAAAACATAGACATTTAGAAGATCCAGTCTTCTTTCACTTAAGACGGCATTGTGCCATTTGTATTTAATTCCGATGCAATTTCTGTGTTTCGTCGTCAATAACAAGGTCCATGGGATACAGTAAACCTGACGTGAAGTATCGGAATATATAACTAGTGCCACAGGAATGGTTCAAAACATAGACAGTAAGAAGACCCAGTCTTCTTGTACTTAAGTCGGCATTGTGCATATTGTATTTAATTCCGATGCAATTTCTGTGTTTCATCGTCAATAAGTACGTCCAAGGGATACAGTCAACCTGAAGTGAAGCATCGGAATCTATAACTAGTGTCACAGGAGTGGTTCAAAACATAGACAGTAAGAAGAGCCAGTCTTCTTGTACTTAAGCCGGCATTGTGCCTTTTGTATTTAATTCCGATGCAATTACTGTGTTTTGTCGTCAATAAGATTGTCCAAGGGATACAGTAAACCTGAAGTGATGCATCGGAATCTATAACTAGTGTCACAGGAATGTTTCCAAACATAGACAGTAAGAAGAGCCAGTCTCCTTGTATTTAAATCGGCATTGTGCATTTTTGTATTTATTTCCGATGCAACTTCTGTGCTTCGTCGTCAATAAGAAGGTCCAAGGGGTACAGTCAACCTGAAGTGAAGCATCGGTATCTATACCTAGTGTCACAGGAATGGTTCAAATCATAGACAGTAAGAAGAGCCAGTCTTCTTGTACTTAAGTCGGCATTGTGCCTCTTGTATTTAATTCCGATGCAATTTCTGTGTTTCGTCGTCAATAAGAATGCCCAAGGGATACAGTATACCTGCAGTTAAGCGTCGGAATCTATAACTAGTGTCACAGGAATGGTTCAAAACATAGACAGTAAGAAGAGCCAGTCTTCTTGTACTTAAGACGGCATTGTACCTTTTGTATTAAATTCCGATGCAATATCTGTGTTTCGTCGTCAATAAGAAGGTCCAAGGGATACAGTAAACCTGTAGTGAAGCATCGGAATCTATAACTAGTGTCACAGGAATAGTTCAAAACATAGACAGTAAGAAGACCCAGTCTTCTTGTACTTAAGTCGGCATTGTGCATATTGTAATTAATTTCGATGCAATTTCTGTGTTTCATCGTCAATAAGGAGTCCCAAGGGATACAGTATACCTAAAGTGAAGCATCGGAATCTATAACTAGTGTCACAGGAATGGTTCAAAACATAGACAGTAAGAAGACCCAGTCTTCTTGTACTTATGTCGGCATTGTGCATATTGTAATTAATTTCGATGCAATTTCTGTGTTTCATCGTCAATAAGAACGTCCAAGGGATACAGAAAACCTGAAGTGAAGCATTGGAATCTATAACTAGTGTCACAGGAATGGTTTAAAACATAGACAGTAAGAAGAGCCAGTCTTCTTGTACTTAAGCCGGCATTGTGCCTTTTTTATTTAATTCCGATGCAATTACTGTATTTCATCGTCAATAAGAAGGTCAGAGGGATACAGTAAACCTTAAGTGAAGTATCGGAATCTATAACTATTGTCACAGGAATGGTTCAAAACATTGACAGTAAGAAGGGTCAAACTGATGGTACTAAAATCGGCATTGTGCCTTTTGTATTTAATTCCGATGCAATTTCTGTGTTACGTCGTCAATAAGAAAGTCCAAGTGATACAGTAAACCTGAAGTGAAGCTTCGGAATCTATAACTAGTGTCACAGGAATGGTTCAAAACATTGACAGTAAGAAGAGCCAGTCTTCTTGTACTTAAGTCGGCATTGTACTTTTTGTATTTAATTCCGATGCAATTTCTGTGTTTTGTCGTCAATAAATAGGTCCAAGGGATACAGTAAACCTGAAGTGCAGCATCAGAATCTATAACTAGTGTCACAGGAATGGTTCAAAGCATAGACAGTAAGAAGAGCCAGTCTTCTTGTACTTAAGTCGGCATTGTACCTTTTGTATTATATTCCGATGCAATTTCTGTGTTTCTTCGTCTATAAGAAGGTCCAAGGGAAACAGTAAACCTGAAGTGAAGCATCGGAATCTATAACTAGTGTCACAGGAATGGTTCAAATCATAGACAGTAAGAAGAGCCAGTCTTCTTGTACTTATGTTGGCATTGTACCTTTTGTTTTTAATTCCGATGCATTATCTGTGGTTCGTCGTCAATAAGAATGTCCAAGGGATACAGTAAACCTGAAGTGAAGCATCGGAATCTATAACTAGTGTCTCATGAATGGTTCTAATCACAGACAGTTAGAAGAGCAAATCTTCTTGTACTTAAGTCGGCATTGTGCCTTTTGCATTTAATTCCGTTTCAATTTCTGTGTTTCATCGTCAATAAGAGGGTCCAAGGGATACAGTAACCTGAAGTGAAGAAACGGAATCTATAACTAGTGTCACAGGAATGGTTCTAATCATAGACAGTAAGAAGAGCCAGTCTTCTTGTACTTAAGTCGGCATTGTGATTTTTGTATTTAATTCCAATGCAATTTCTGTGTTTCGTCGTCAATAAGAATGTCCAAGGGATGCAGTAAACCTGAAGTGAAGCATCAGAACCTATAACTAGTGTCACAGCAATGGTTCAAATCATAGACAGTAAGAAGAGCCAGTCGCTTTGTACTTAAGAAGGCATTGTGCCTTTTGTATTTAATTCCGATGCAATTTCTGTGTTTCGTCGTCAATAAATAGGTCCGAGGTATACTGTTAACCTGAAGTGAAGCATCGGAATCGATAACTAGTGTCACAGGAATGGTTCAAATCATAGACAGTTAGAAGATCCAGTCTTCTTTCACTTAAGACGGCATTGTGCCTTTTGTATTTAATTCCGATGCAATTTCTGTGTTTCGTCGTCAATAACAAGGTCCATGGGATACAGTAAACCTGACGTGAAGTATCGGAATATATAACTAGTGCCACAGGAATGGTTCAAAACATAGACAGTAAGAAGACCCAGTCTTCTTGTACTTAAGTCGGCATTGTGCATATTGTATTTAATTCCGATGCAATTTCTGTGTTTCATCGTCAATAAGTACGTCCAAGGGATACAGTCAACCTGAAGTGAAGCATCGGAATCTATAACTAGTGTCACAGGAATGGTTCAAAACATAGACAGTAAGAAGAGCCAGTCTTCTTGTACTTAAGCCGGCATTGTGCCTTTTCTATTTAATTCCGATGCAATTACTGTGTTTTGTCGTCAATAAGATTGTCCAAGGGATACAGTAAACCTGAAGTGATGCATCGGAATCTATAACTAGTGTCACAGGAATGTTTCCAAACATAGACAGTAAGAAGAGCCAGTCTCCTTGTATTTAAATCGGCATTGTGCATTTTTGTATGCAACTTCTGTGCTTCGTCGTCAATAAGAAGGTCCAAGGGGTACAGTCAACCTGAAGTGAAGCATCGGTATCTATACCTAGTGTCACAGGAATGGTTCAAATCATAGACAGTAAGAAGAGCCAGTCTTCTTGTACTTAAGTCGGCATTGTGCCTTTTGTATTAATTTCCGATGCAATTTCTGTGTTTCGTCGTCAATAAGAAGGTCCAAGGGATACAGTATACCTGCAGTTAAGCGTCGGAATCTATAACTAGTGTCACAGGAATGGTTCAAAACATGGACAGTAAGAAGAGCCAGTCTTCTTGTACTTAAGACGGCATTGTACCTTTTGTATTAAATTCCGATGCAATATCTGTGTTTCGTCGTCAATAAGAAAGTCAAAGGGATACAGTAAACCTGTAGTGAAGCATCGGAATCTATAACTAGTGTCACAGGAATAGTTCAAAACATAGACAGTAAGAAGACCCAGACTTCTTGTAATTAAGTCGGCATTGTGCATATTGTAATTAATTTCGATGCAATATCTGTGTTTCATCGTCAATAAGAAGTCCCAAGGGATACAGTATACCTAAAGTGAAGCATCGGAATCTATAACTAGTGTCACAGGAATGGTTCAAAACATAGACAGTAAGAAGACCCAGTCTTCTTGTACTTAAGTCGGCATTGTGCATATTGTAATTAATTTCGATGCAATTTCTGTGTTTCATCGTCAATAAGATCGTCCAAGGGATACAGAAAACCTGAAGTGAAGCATCGGAATCTATAACTAGTGTCACAGGAATGGTTTAAAACATAGACAGTAAGAAGAGCCAGTCTTCTTGTACTTAAGCCGGCATTGTGCCTTTTTTATTTAATTCCGATGCAATTACTGTGTTTCATCGTCAATAAGAAGGTCAGAGGGATACAGTAAACCTTAAGTGAAGTATCGGAATCTATAACTATTGTCACAGGAATGGTTCAAAACATTGACAGTAAGAAGGGTCAAACTGATGGTACTAAAATCGGCATTGTGCCTTTTGTATTTAATTCCGATGCAATTTCTGTGTTACGTCGTCAATAAGAAAGTCCAAGTGATACAGTAAACCTGAAGTGAAGCTTCGGAATCTATAACTAGTGTCACAGGAATGGTTCAAAACATTGACAGTAAGAAGAGCCAGTCTTCTTGTACTTAAGTCGGCATTGTACTTTTTGTATTTAATTCCGATGCAATTTCTGTGTTTTGTCGTCAATAAATAGGTCCAAGGGATACAGTAAACCTGAAGTGCAGCATCGGAATCTATAACTAGTGTCACAGGAATGGTTCAAAGCATAGACAGTAAGAAGAGCCAGTCTTCTTGTACTTAAGTCGGCATTGTACCTTTTGTATTATATTCCGATGCAATTTCTGTGTTTCGTCGTCTATAAGAAGGTCCAAGGGAAACAGTAAACCTGAAGTGAAGCATCGGAATCTATAACTAGTGTCACAGGAATGGTTCAAATCATAGACAGTAAGAAGAGCCAGTCTTCTTGTACTTATGTTGGCATTGTACCTTTTGTTTTTAATTCCGATGCATTATCTGGGGTTCGTCGTCAATAAGAATGTCCAAGGGATACAGTAAACCTGAAGTGAAGCATCGGAATCTATAACTAGTGTCTCATGAATGGTTCAAATCATAGACAGTTAGAAGAGCAAATCTTCTTGTACTTAAGTCGGCATTGTGCCTTTTGCATTTAATTCCGTTTCAATTTCTGTGTTTCATCGTCAGTAAGAGGGTCCAAGGGATACAGTAACCTGAAGTGAAGAATCGGAATCTATAACTAGTGTCACAGGAATGGTTCTAATCATAGACAGTAAGAAGAGCCAGTCTTCTTTTACTTAAGTCGGCATTGTGATTTTTGTATTTAATTCCAATGCAATTTCTGTGTTTCGTCGTCAATAAGAATGTCCAAGGGATGCAGTAAACCTGAAGTGAAGCATCAGAACCTATAACTAGTGTCACAGCAATAGTTCAAATCATAGACAGTAAGAAGAGCCAGTCGCCTTGTACTTAAGAAGGCATTGTGCCTTTTGTATTTAATTCCGATGCAATTTCTGTGTTTCGTCGTCAATAAATAGGTCCTAGGTATACTGTTAACCTGAAGTGAAGCATCGGAATCGATAACTAGTGTCACAGGAATGGTTCAAAACATAGACAGTTAGAAGATCCAGTCTTCTTTCACTTAAGACGGCATTGTGCCTTTTGTATTTAATTCCGATGCAATTTCTGTATTTCGTCGTCAATAACAAGGTCCATGGGATACAGTAAACCTGACGTGAAGTATCGGAATCTATAACTAGTGCCACAGGAATGGTTCAAAACATAGACAGTAAGAAGACCCAGTCTTCTTGTACTTAAGTCGGCATTGTGCATATTGTATTTAATTACGATGCAATTTCTGTGTTTCATCGTCATTAAGTACGTCCAAGGGATACGGTCAACCTGAAGTGAAGCATCGGAATCTATAACTAGTGTCACAGGAATGGTTCAAAACATAGACAGTAAGAAGAGCCAGTCTTCTTGTATTTAAGCCGGCATTGTGCCTTTTGTATTTAATTCCGATGCAATTACTGTGTTTTGTCGTCAGTAAGATTGTCCAAGGGATACAGTAAACCTGAAGTGATGCATCGGAATCTATAACTAGTGTCACAGGAATGTTTCCGAACATAGACAGTAAGAAGAGCCAGTCTCCTTGTATTTAAATCGGCATTGTGCCTTTTTGTATTTAATTCCGATGCAATTTCTGTGCTTCGTCGTCAATAAGAATGTCCAAGGGGTACAGTCAACCTGAAGTGAAGCATCGGTATCTATACCTAGTGTCACAGGAATGGTTCAAATCATAGACAGTAAGAAGAGCCAGTCTTCTTGTACTTAAGTCGGCATTGTGCCTTTTGTATTTAGTTCCGATGCAATTTCTGTGTTTCGTCGTCAATAAGAAGGTCCAAGGGATACAGTATACCTGCAGTTAAGCGTCGGAATCTCTAACTAGTGTCACAGGAATGGTTCAAAACATAGACAGTTAGAAGAGCCAGTCTTCTTGTACTTAAGACGGCATTGTACCTTTTGTACTAAATTCCGATGCAATATCTGTGTTTCATCGTCAATAAGAACGTCCAAGGGATACAGAAAACCTGAAGTGAAGCATCGGAATCTATAACTAGTGTCACAGGAATGGTTTAAAACATAGACAGTAAGAAGAGCCAGTCTTCTTGTACTTAAGCCGGCATTGTGCTTTTTTATTTAATTCCGATGCAATTACTGTGTTTCATCGTCAATAAGAAGGTCAGAGGGATACAGTAAACCTTAAGTGAAGTATCGGAATCTATAACTATTGTCACAGGAATGGTTCAAAACATTGACAGTAAGAAGGGTCAAACTGATGGTACTAAAATCGGCATTGTGCCTTTTGTATTTAATTCCGATGCAATTTCTGTGTTACGTCGTCAATAAGAAAGTCCAAGTGATACAGTAAACCTGAAGTGAAGCTTCGGAATCTATAACTAGTGTCACAGGAATGGTTCAAAACATAGACAGTAAGAAGAGCCAGTCTTCTTGTACTTACGACGGCATTGTACCTTTAGTATTAAATTCCGATGCAATATCTGTGTATCGTCGTCAATAAGAAGGTCCAAGGGATACAGTAAACCTGAAGTGAAGCATCGGAATCTATAACTAGTGTCACAGGAATAGTTCAAAACATAGACAGTAAGAAGAGTCAGTCTACTTGTACTTAAGTCGGCATTGTGCATTTGGCATTTAATTCCGATGCAATTTCTGTGTTTGATCGTCAATAAAAAGGTCCAAGGGATACAGTAAACCTGAAGTGAAGCATCGGAATCTATAACTAGTGTCACAGGAATGGTTCAAAGCATAGACAGTAAGAAGAGTCAGTCCTCTTGTACTTAAGTCGGCATTGTGCATTTTGCATTTAATCCCGATGCAATTTCTGTGTTTCGTCGTCAATAAGAAGGTCCAAAGGATACAGTAAACCTGAAGTGAAGCATCGGAATCTATAACTAGTGTCTCATGAATGGTTCAAATCATAGACAGTTAGAAGAGCAAATCTTCTTGTACTTAAGTCGGCATTGTGCCTTTTGCATTTAATTCCGTTTTAATTTCTGTGTTTCATCGTCAATAAGAGGGTCCAAGGGATACAGTAAACCTGAAGTGAAGAATCGGAATCTATAACTAGTGTCACAGGAATGGTTCAGAACATAGACAGTAAGAAGACCCAGTATTCTTGTACTTAAGTCGGCATTGTGCGTATTGTATTTAATTCCGATGCAATTTCTGTGTTTCATCGTCAATAAGTACGTCCAAGGGATACAGTCAACCTGAAGAGTAACATCGGAATCTATAACTAGTGTCACAGGAATGGTTCAAAACATAGTAAGAAGAGCCAGTCTTCTTGTACTCAAGCCGGCATTGTGCCTTTTGTATTTAATTCCGATGCAATTACTGTGTTTTGTCGTCAATAAGATTGTCCAAGGGATACAGTAAACCTGAAGTGATGCATCGGAATCTATAACTAGTGTCACAGGAATGTTTCCAAACATAGACAGTAAGGAGACCCAGTCTTCTTGTACTTAAGTCGGCATTGTGCATATTGGAAT
This sequence comes from Schistocerca serialis cubense, assembly GCF_023864345.2. Classification (NCBI taxonomy): domain Eukaryota; kingdom Metazoa; phylum Arthropoda; class Insecta; order Orthoptera; family Acrididae; genus Schistocerca; species Schistocerca serialis. The sequence continues at coordinate 33,424,622 of NW_026047583.1, read as the reverse complement.
TAATTTCGATGCAATTTCTGTGTTTCATCGTCAATAAGAACGTCCAAGGGATACAGAAAACCTGAAGTGAAGCGTCGGAATCTATAACTAGTGTCACAGGAATGGTTCAAACATAGACAGTAAGAAGAGCCAGTCTTCTTGTGCTTAAGACGGCATTGTACCTTTTGTATTAAATTCCGATGCAATATCTGTGTTTCGTCGTCAATAAGAAGGTCCAAGGGATACAGTAAACCTGTAGTGAAGCATCGGAATCTATAACTAGTGTCACAGGAATTGTTCAAAGCATAGACAGTAAGAAGAGCCAGTCGTCTTGTACTTAGGTCGGCATTGTGCCTTTTGAATTTAATTCCGATGCAATTTCTGTGTTTCGTCGTCAATTACAACGTCCTAGGGATACAGTAAACCTGACGTGAAGTGTCGGAATCTATAACTACTGTCACAGGAATGGTTCAAAACATAGACAGTAAGAAGACCCAGTCTTCTTGTACTTAAGTCGGCATTGTGCATATTGTAATTAATTTCGATGCAATTTCTGTGTTTCATCGTCAATAAGAACGTCCAAGGGATACAGAAAACCTGAAGTGAAGCATCGGAATCTATAACTAGTGTCACAGGAATGGTTTAAAACATAGACAGTAAGAAGAGCCAGTCTTCTTGTACTTAAGCCGGCATTGTGCATTTTGTATTTAATTCCGATGCAATTTCTGCGTTTCGTCGTCAATAAGAACGTCCAAGGGATACAGTAAACCTGAAGTGAAGCATCGGAATCTATAACTGATGTCACAGGAGTGGTTCAAAACATAGACAGTAAGAAGAGCCAGTCTTCTTGTACTTAAGCCGGCATTGTGCCTTTTGTATTTAATTCAGATGCAATTACTGTGTTTTGTCGTCAATAAGATTGTCCAAGGGATACAGTAAACCTGAAGTGCTGCATCGGAATCTATAACTAGTGTCCCAGGAATGGTTCTAATCATAGACAGTAAGAAGAGCCAGTCTTCTTGTACTTAGGTCGGCATTGTGCCTTTTGTTTATATATTTCCGATCCAATATCTGTATTTCGTCGTCAATAAGAAGTTCTATGGGATACAGTAAACCTGAAGTGAAGCATCGGAATCTATAACTAGTGTCACAGAAATGGTTCAAAATATAGACAGTAAGAAGAGCCAGTCCTCTTCTACTTAAGTCGGCTTTGTGCATTTTGTATTAAATTCCGATGCAATTTCTGTGTTTTGTCGTCAATAAGAAGGTCCAAGGGATACAGTAAACCTGAAGTAAAGCATCGGAACCAATTACTAGTGTCTCTAGAATGGGCCAAAACATAGACAGTAAAAAGAGCCAGACATCTTGTACTTAATTCGGCATTGTGATTTTTGTATTTAATTCCGATGCAATTTCTGTGTGTCGTCGTCAATAAGAATGTCCAAGGGATGCAGTAAACCTGAAGTGAAGCATCAGAACCTATAACTAGTGTCACAGGAATGGTTCAAATCATATACAGTAACAAGAGCCAGTCGCCTTGTACTTAAGAAGGCATTGTGCCTTTTGTATTTATCTCCGATGCAATTTCTGTGTTTCATCATCAATAAGATTGTCCAAGGGATACTGTCAACCTGAAGTGCAGCATCGGAATCTATAACTAGTGTCACAGGAATGGTTCAAAACATAGACAGTTAGAAGATCCAGTCTTCTTTCACTTAAGACGGCATTGTGCTTTTTGTATTTAATTCCGATGAAATTTCTGTGTTTCATCGTCAATAAACAGATCCAAGGGATACAGTAAACCTGAAGTGAAGCATCGGAATCTATAAATAGTGTCACAGGAATGGTTCAAAACATTGACAGTAAGAAGAGTCAGTCTGATGGTACTTAAATCGGCATTGTGCCTTTTGTATTTAATTCCGATGCAATTTCTGCGTTTCGTCGTCAATAAGATCGTCCAAGGGATACAGTAAACCTGAAGTGAAGCATCGGAATCTATAACTGGTGTCACAGGAATGGTTCAAAACATAGACAGTAAGAAGAGCCAGTCTTCTTGTACTTAAGCCGGCATTGTGCCTTTTGTACTTAATTCCGATGCAATTACTGTGTTTTGTCGTCAATAAGATTGTCCAAGGGATACAGTAAACCTGAAGTGATGCATCGGAATCTATAACTAGTGTCACAGGAATGTTTCCAAACATAGACAGTAAGAAGAGCCAGTCTCCTTGTATTTAAGTCGGCATCGTGCCTTTTTGTATTTAATTCCGATGCAACTTCTGTGCTTCGTCGTCAATAAGAAGGTCCAAGGGGTACAGTCAACCTGAAGTGAAGCATCGGTATCTATACCTAGTGTCACAGGAATGGTTCAAATCATAGACAGTAAGAAGAGCCAGTCTTCTTGTACTCAAGTCGGCATTGTGCCTTTTGTATTTAATTCCGATGCAATTTCTGTGTTTCGTCGTCAATAAGAAGGTCCAAGGGATACAGTATACCTGCAGTTAAGCGTCGGAATCTATAACTAGTGTCACAGGAATGGTTCAAAACATAGACAGTAAGAAGAGCCAGTCTTCTTGTACTTAAGACGGCATTGTACCTTTTGTATTAAATTCCGATGCAATATCTGTGTTTCGTCGTCAATAAGAAGGTCCAAGGGATACAGTAAACCTGTAGTGAAACATCGGAATCCTTAACTAGTGTCACAGGAATGGTTCAAAGCATAGACAGTAAGAAGAGCCAGTCGTCTTGTACTTAGGTCGGCATTGTGCCTTTTGAATTTAATTCCGATGCAATTTCTGTGTTTCGTCGTCAATAACATGGTCCAAGGGATACAGTAAACCTGACGTGAAGTATCGGAATCTGTAACTAGTGTCACAGGAATGGTTCAAAACATAGACAGTAAGAAGACCCAGTCTTCTTGTACTTAAGTCGGCATTGTGCATATTGTAATTAACTTCGATGCAATTTCTGTGTTTCATCGTCAATAAGCAGATCCAAGGGATACAGTAAACCTGAAGTGAAGCATCGGAATCTATAAATAGTGTCACAGGAATGGTTCAAAACATTGACAGTAAGAAGAGTCAGTCTGATGGTACTTAAATCGGCATTGTGCCTTTTGTATTTAATTCCGATGCAATTTCTGCGTTTCGTCGTCAATAAGAACGTCCAAGGGATACAGTAAACCTGAAGTGAAGCATCGGAATCTATAACTGATGTCACAGGAGTGGTTCAAAACATAGACAGTAAGAAGAGCCAGTCTTCTTGTACTTAAGCCGGCATTGTGCCTTTTGTATTTAATTCAGATGCAATTACTGTGTTTTGTCGTCAATAAGATTGTCCAAGGGATACAGTAAACCTGAAGTGATGCATCGGAATCTATAACTAGTGTCACAGGAATGTTTCAAAACATAGACAGTAAGAAGAGCCAGTCTCCTTGTATTAAGGTCAGCATTGTGCCTTTTTGTATTTAATTCCGATGCAACTTCTGTGTTTCGTCGTCAATAAGAAGGTCCAAGGGATACAGTCAACCTGAAGTGAATCATCGGTATCTATACCTAGTGTCACAGGAATGGTTCAAATCATAGACAGTAAGAAGAGCCAGTCTTCTTGTACTTAAGTCGGCATTGTGCCTTTTGTATTTAATTCCTATGCAATTTCTGTGTTTCGTCGTCAATAAGAAGGTCCAAGGGATACAGTATACCTGCAGTTAAGCGTCGGAATCTATAACTAGTGTCACAGGAATGGTTCAAAACATAGACACTAAGAAGAGCCAGTCTTCTTGTACTTAAGACGGCATTGTACCTTTTGTATTAAATTCCGATGCAATATCTGTGTTTCGTCGTCAATAAGAAGGTCCAAGGGATACAGTAAACCTGTAGTGAAGCATCGGAATCTATAACTAGTGTCACAGGAATGGTTCAAAGCATAGACAGTAAGAAGAGCCAGTCGTCTTGTACTTAGGTCGGCATTGTGCCTTTTGAATTTAATTCCGATGCAATTTCTGTGTTTCGTCGTCAATAACAAGGTCCAAGGGATACAGCAAACCTGACGTGAATTATCGGAATCTGTAACTAGTGTCACAGGAATGGTTCAAAACATAGACAGTAAGAAGACCCAGTCTTCTTGTACTTAAGTCGGCATTGTGCATACTGTAATTAATTTCGATGCAATTTCTGTGTTTCATTGTCAATAAGAACGTCCAAGGGATACAGAAAACCTGAAGTGAAGCATCGGAATCTATAACTAGTGTCACAGGAATGGTTTAAAACATAGTAAGAAGAGCCAGTCTTCTTGTACTTAATCCGGCATTGTGCCTTTTGTATTTAATTCCGATGCAATTACTGTGTTTCATCGTCAATAAGAAGGTCAGAGGGATACAGTAAACCTGAAGTGCAGCATCGGAATTTATAACTAGTGTCCCGGGAATGGTTCAAATCATAGACAGTAAGAAGAGACAGTCTTCTTGTACTTAAGTCGGCATTGTGCCTTTTGTTTATATATTTCCGATCCAATATCTGTATTTCGTCGTCAATAACAAGTTCTATGGGATACAGTAAACCTGAAGTGAAGCATCGGAATCTATAACTAGTGTCACAGGAATGGTTCAAAACATTGACAGTAAGAAGAGTCAGTCTGATGGTACTTAAATCGGCATTGTGCCTTTTGTATTTAATTCCGATGCAATTTCTGTGTTACGTCGTCAATAAGAAAGTCCAAGTGATACAGTAAACCTGAAGTGAACCATCGGAATCTATAACTGGTGTCACAGGAATGGTTCAAAACATAGACAGTAAGAAGAGCCAGTCTTCTTGTACTTAAGCCGGCATTGTGCCTTTTGTATTTAATTCAGATGCAATTACTGCGCTTTGTCGTCAATAAGATTGTACAAGGGATACAGTAAACCTGAAGTGATGCATCGGAATCTATAACTAGTGTCACGGGAATGTTTCAAAACATAGACAGTAAGAAGAGGCAGTCTCCTTGTATTAAGGTCGGCATTCTGCCTTTTTGTATTTAATTCCGATGCAATTTCTGTGTTTCGTCGTCAATAAGAAGGTCCAAGGGATACAGTCAACCTGAAGTAAAGCATCGGTATCTATACCTAGTGTCACAGGAATGGTTCAAAACATAGACAGTTTGAAGATCCAGTCCTCTTTCACTTAAGACGGCATTGTGCCTTTTGTATTTAATTCCGGTGCAATTTCTGTGTTTCATCGTCAATAAGCAGATCCAAGGGATACAGTAAACCTGAAGTGAAGCATCGGAATCTATAACTAGTGTCACAGGAATGGTTCAAAACCTTGACAGTAAGTAGAGTCAGTCTGATGGTACTTAAGTCGGCATTGTGCCTTTTGTATTTAATTCCGATGCAATTTCTTTGTTTCGTCGTCAATAAGAAAGTCCAAGGGATTCAGTAAACCTGAAGGTAAGCTTCGGAATCTATAACTAGTGTCACAGGATTGGTTCAAAATATTGACAGTAAGAAGAGCCAGTCATCTTGTACTTAAGTCGGCATTGCACCTTTTGTATTTAATTCCGATGCAATTTCTGTGTTTCGTCGTCAATAAGCAGATCCAAGGGATACAGTAAACCTGAAGGGAAGTATCGGAACCTATAACGAGTGTCACAGGAATGGTTCAAACATAGACAGTAACAAGAGCCAGTCGTCTTGTACTTAAGTCGGCATTGTGCCTTTTGCATTTAATTCCGATTCAATTTCTGTGCTTCGTCGTCAATAAAAAGGTCCAAGGGATACAGTAAACTTGAAGTGAAGCTTCGGAATCTATAACTAGTGTCTCAGGAATGGTTCAAATCATAGACAGTTAGAAGAGCAAATCTTCTTGTACTTATGTCGGCATTGTGCCTTTTGCATTTCATTCCGTTTCAGTTTCTGTGTTTCGTCGTCAATAAGAGAGTCCAAGGGGTACAGTAGACCTGAAGTGAAGCATCGGAATCTATAACTAGTGTCTCAGGAATGGTTCAAATCATAGACAGTAAGAAGAGCCAGTATCTTGTACTTAAGTCGGCACTGTGCTTTTGTATTTATTTCCGATGCAATTTCTGTATTTCGTCGTCAATAAGAAGTTCCATGGGATACAGTAAACCTGAAGTGAAGTATCGGAATCTATAACTAGTGTCTAAGGAATGGTTCAAATCATAGACAGTAAGAAGAGCCAGTCTTCTTGTACTTAAATCGGCATTGTGCCTTTTGTATTTATTTCCGATGCAATTTCTGTATTTCGTCGTCAATAAGAAGTTCCATGGGATACAGTAAACCTGAGGTGAAGCATCGGAACCAATAACTTGTGTCTCAGGATTGGTTCAAAACATAGACAGTAAGAAGAGCCAGTCTTCTTGTACTTAAGTCTGCATTATGATTTTTGTATTTAATTCCGATGCAATTTCTGTGTTTCGTCGTCAATAAGAATGTCCAAGGGATGCAGTAAACCTGAAGTGAAGCATCGGAACCTATAACTAGTGTCACAGGAATGGTTCAAACATAGACAGTAAGAAGAGCCAGTCGTCTTGTACTTAAGTCGGCATTGTGCCTTTTGTATTTAATTCCGATGCAATTTCTGCGTTTCGTCGTCAATAAATAGGTCCAAGGTATACAGTAAACCTGAAGTGAAGCATCGGAATCTGTAACTAGTGTCACAAGAATGGTTCAAAGCATAGACAGTTAGAAGATCCAGTCTTCTTTCACTTAAGACGGCATTGTGCCTTTTGTATTTAATTCCGATGCAATTTCTGTGGTTCATCGTCAATAAGAAGGTCAGAGGGATACAGTAAACCTGAAGAGAAGTATCGGAATCTTTAACTAGTGTCACAGGAATGGTTCAAATCATTGACAGTAAGTAGAGTCAGTCTGATGGTACTTAAGTCGGCATTGTGCCTTTTGCATTTAATTCCGATGCAATTTCTGTGTTTCGTCGTCAATAAGAATGTCCAAGGGATTCAGTAAACCTGAAGGGAAGCTTCGGAATCTATAACTAGTGTCACAGGATTGGTTCAAAATATTGACAGTAAGAAAAGCCAGTCATCTTGTACTTAAGTCGGCATTGCACCTTTTGTATTTAACTCCGATGCAATTTCTGTGTTTCGGCGTCAATAAGCAGATCCAAGGGATACAGTAAACCTGAAGGGAAGTATCGGAATCTATAACTAGTGTCTCAGGAATGGTTCAGATCATGGACAGTTAGAAGAGCAAGTCCTCTTGTACTTAAGTCGGCATTGTGCCTTTTGCATTTAATTCCGATTCAATTTCTGTGTTTCGTCGTCAATAAGAAGGTCCAAGGGATACAGTAAACCTGAAGTGAAGCATCGGAATCTATAACTAGTGTCTCAGGAATGGTTCAAATCATAGACAGTAAGAAGAGCCAGTCTTATTGTACTTAAGGCGGCATTGTGCCTTTTGCATTTAATTCCGATTCAATTTCTGGGACTCGTCGTCAATAAAAAGGTCCAAAGGATAAAGTAAACCTGAAGTGAAGCATCGGAATCTATACCTGGTGTCACAGGAATGGTTCAAACATAGGCAGTAAGAAGAGTTAGTCTTCTTGTACATCAGTCCGCATAGTACACTTTGTATTTCATTCCGACGCAATTTCTGTGTTTCGTCTTCAATAAGAAGGTCCAAGGGATACAGTAAACCTGAAGTGAAGCTTCGTAATCTATAACTAGTGTCTCAGGAATGGTTCTAAACATAGACAGTAGGAAGAGCCAGTCTTCTTGTACTTAAGTCGGCATTGTACCTTTTGTATTCGATTCCGATGCAGTTTCTGTGTTTCGTCGTCAATACGCAGATCCAAGGGATACAGTAAACCTGAAGTGAAGCATCGGAATCTATAACAAGTGTCACAGGAATGGTTCAAAGCATAGACAGTAAGAAGAGCCAGTCTTCTTGTACTTAAGTCGGCATTGTGCCTTTTGCATTTAATTCCGATTCAATTTCCGTGTTTCGTCGTCAATAAGAAGGTCAGAGGGATACAGTAAACCTGAAGTGAAGCATCGGAATACATAATTAGTGTCTCAGGAATGGTTCAAAACATAGACAGTAAGAAGAGCCAGTCTTCTTGTACTTAAGTCGGCATTGTGATTTTTGTATTTAATTCCGATGCAATTTCTGTGTTTCGTCGTCAATAAGAATGTCCAAGGGATGCAGTAAACCTGAAGTGAAGCATCAGGAACCTATAACTAGTGTCACATGAATGGTTCAAACATTGACAGTAGGAAGAGCCAGTCTTCTTATACTTAAGTCGGCGTTGTGCATTTTGTATTTAATTCCGATGCAATTTCTGTGTTTTGTCGTCAATAAGAAGGTCCAAGGGATACAGTAAACCTGAAGTAAAGCATCGGAACCAATAACTAGTGTCTCAGGAAGGGTACAAATCATAGACAGTAAGAAGAGACAGTCTTCTTGTACTTAAGTCGGCATTGTGATTTTTATATTTAATTCCGATGCAATTTCAGTGTTTCGACGTCAATAAATAGGTACAAGATATACAGCAAACCTGAAGTGAAGCATCGGAATCTATAACTAGTGTCACAGGAATGGTTCAAAACATAGACAGTTAGAAGATCCAGTCTTCTTTCACCTAAGACGGCATTGTGCCTTTTGTATTTAATACCGATGCAATCTCTGTGTTTCATCGTTAATAAGAAGGTCAGAGGGATACAGTAAACCTGAAGTGAAGTATCGGAATCTATAACTAGTGTCACAGGAATGGTTCAAAACATTGACAGTAAGAAGAGTCAGTCTGATGGTACTTAAGTTGGCATTGTGCCTTTTGTATTTAATTCCAATGCAATTTCTGTGTTTCGAAGTCAATAAGAAAGTCCAAGGAATATAGTAAAAATGAAGTGAAGCTTCGGAATCAATAACTAGTGTCACAGGAATCTGTCAAAACATTGACAGTAAGAAGAGTCAGACTACTTGTACTTAAGTCGGCATTGTACCTTTTGTATTTAATTCCGATGCAATTTCTGTGTTTCGTCGTCATTAAGCAGATCCAAGGGATACAGTAAACCTGAAGTGAAGCATCGGAATCTATAACTAGTGTCACAGGAATGGTTCAAAACATAGACAGTAAGAAGAGCCAGTCTTCTTGTACTTAAGTCGGCATTGTGACTTTTGTATTTATTTCCGATGCAATTTCTGTATTTCGTCGTCAATAAGAAGTTCCATGGGGTACAGTAAAGCTGAAGTGAAGCATCGGAATCTATAACAAGTGTCTCAGGAATGGTTCAAATCATAGACAGTAAGAGGAGCCAGTCTTCTTGTACTTAAGTCGGCATTGTGCCTTTAGTATTTAATTCCGATGCAATTTCTGTGTTTCGTCGTCAATAACAAAGTCCAAGGCATACAGTAAACCTGAAGGGAAGCATCGGAATCTATAACTAGTGTCTCAGGAATGGTTCAAATCATAGACAGTAAGAAGAGCCAGTCTTCTTATACTTCGGTCGGCATTGTGACTTTTATATTTAATTCCGATGCAACTTACAGTGTTTCGTCGTCAATAAATAGGTCCATGATATACAGTAAACCTGAAGTGAAGCATCGGAATCTATAACTAGTGGCACAGAAATGGTTCAAAACATAGACAGTTAGAAGATCCAGTCTTCTTTCACCTAAGACGGCATTGTGCCTTTTGTATTTAATACCGACGCAATTTCTATGTTTCATCGTTAATAAGAAGGTCAGAGGGATACAGTAAACCTGAAGTGAAGCTTCGGAATCTATAACTAGTGTGACAGGATTGGTTCAAAATATTGACAGTAAGAAGAGCCAGTCATCTTGTACTTAAGTCGGCATCGCACCTTTTGTATTTAATTCCGATGCAATTTCTGTGTTTCGTCGTCAATAAGCAGATCCAAGGGATACAGTAAACCTGAAGGGAAGTATCGGAATCTATAACTAGTGTCTCATGAATGGTTCAGATCATGGACAGTTAGAAGAGCAAGTCCTCTTGTACTTAAGTCGGCATTGTGCCTTTTGCATTTAATTACGATTCAATTTCTGTGTTTCGTCGTCAATAAGAAGGTCCAAGGGAAACAGTAAACCTGAAGTGAAGCATCGGAATCTATAACTAGTGTCTCAGGGATGGTTCAAATCATAGACAGTAAGAAGAGCCAGTCTTATTGTACTTAAGGCGGCTTTGTGCCTTTTGCATTTAATTCCGATTCAATTTCTGTGTTTCGTCGTCAATAAGAGGGTCCAAGGGGTACAGTAAACCTGAAGTGAAGCATCGGAATCTATAACTTATGTCTCAGGAATGGTTCAAATCATAGACAGTAAGAAGAGCCAGTCATCTTGTATTTAAGTCGGCATTGTGCCTTTTGTATTTATTTCCGATGCAATTTCTGTATTTCGTCGTCAATAAGAAGTTCCATTTGATACAGTAAACCTGAAATGATGCATCGGAATCTATAACTAGTGTATCAGGAATAATTCAAATCATAGACAGTAAGAAAAGCCAGTCTTCTGGTACTTAAGTCGGCATTGTGCCTTTTGTATTTATTTCCGAAGCGATTTCTGTATTTCGTCGTCAATAAGAAGTTCCATGGGATACAGTAAACCTGAAGTGAAGCATCGGAACCAATAACTTGTGTCTCAGGAATGGTTCAAAACATAGACAGTAAGAAGAGCCAGTCTTCTTGTACTTAAGTCGGCATTGTGATTTTTGTATTTAATTCCGATGCAATTTCTGTGTTTCGTCGTCAATAAGAATGTCCAAGGGATGCAGTAAACCTGAAGTGAAGCATCGGAACCTATAACTAGTGTCACAGAAATGGTTCAAACATAGACAGTAAGAAGAGCCAGTCGTCTTGTACTTAAGTCGGCATTGTGCCTTTTGTATTTAATTCCGATGCAATTTCTGTGTTTCGTCGTCAATAAGAGTGTCAGAGGGATACAGTAAACCTGAAGTGAAGTATCGGAATCTTTAACTAGTGTCACAGGAGTGGTTCAAAACATTGACAGCAAGTAGAGTCAGTCTGATGGTACTTAAGTCGGCATTGTGCCTTTTGTATTTAATTCCGATGCAATTTTTGTGTTTCGTCGTCAATAAGAAAGTCCAAGGGATTCAGTAAACCTGAAGTGAAGCTTCGGAATCTATAACTAGTGTCACAGGATTGGTTCAAAATATTGACAGTAGGAGGAGCCAGTCATCTTGTACTTAAGTCGGCATTGCACCTTTTGTACTTAATTCCGATGCAATTTCTGTGTTTCGTCGTCAATAAGCAGATCCAAGGGATACAGTAAACCTGAAGGGAAGTATCGGAATCTATAACTAGTGTCACAGGAATGGTTCAAACATAGGCTTTAAGAAGAGTCAGTCTTCTTGTACATCAGTCCGCATAGTACATTTTGTATTTCATTCCGACGCAATATCTGTGTTTCGTCTTCAATAAGAAGGTCCAAGGGATACAGCAAACCTGAAGTGAAGCTTCGGAATCTGTAACTAGTGTCTCAGGAATGGTTCTAAACATAGACAGTAAGAAGAGCCAGTCTTCTTGTACTGAAGTCTGCATTGTACCTTTTGTATTCGATTCCGATGCAATTTCTGTGTTTCGTCGTCATTACGCAGATCCAAGGGATACAGTAAACCTGAAGTGAAGCATCGGAATCTATAACAAGTGTCACAGCAATGGTTCAAAGCATAGACCGTAAGAAGAGCCAGTCTTCTTGTACTTAAGTCGGCATTGTGCCTTTTGCATTTAATTCCGATTCAATTACTGTGTTTCGTCGTGAATAAGAGTGTCAGAGGGATACAGTAAACCTGAAGTGAAGCATCGGAATGCATAACTAGTGTCTCAGGAACGGTTCAAAACATAGACAGTAAGAACAGCCAGTCTTCTTGTACTTAAGTCGGCATTGTGATTTTTGTATTTAATTCCGATGCAATATCTGTGTTTCGTCGTCAATAAGAATGTCCAAGGGATGCAGTAAACCTGAAGTGAAGCATCGAAACCTATAACTAGTGTCACAGGAATGGTTCAAAACATAGACAGTTAGAAGATCCAGTCTTCTTTCACCTAAGACGGCATTGTGCCTTTTGTATTTAATACCGATGCAATCTCTGTGTTTCATCGTTAATAAGAAGGTCAGAGGGATACAGTAAACCTGAAGTGAAATATCGGAATCTATAACTAGTGTCACAGGAATGGTTCAAAACATTGACAATAAGAAGAGTCAGTCTGATGGTACTTAAGTTGGCATTGTGCCTTTTGTATTTAATTCCAATGCAATTTCTGTGTTTCGAAATCAATAAGAAAGTCCAAGGAATACAGTAAAAATGAAGTGAAGCTTCGGAATCAATAACTAGTGTCACAGGAATCTTTCATAACATTGACAGTAAGAAGAGCGAGTCTACTTGTACTTAAGTCGGCATTGTACCTTTTGTAGTTAATTCCAATGCAATTTCTGTGTTTCGTCGTCATTAAGCAGATCCAAGGGATACAGTAAACCTGAAGTGAAGCATCGGAATCTATAACGAGTGTCTCAGGAATGGTTCAAATCATAGACAGTAAGAGGAGCCAGTCTTCTTGTACTTAAGTCGGCATTGTGCCTTATGTATTTAATTCCGATGCAATTTCTGTGTTTCGTCGTCAATATGAAAGCCCAAGGGATACAGTAAACCTGAAGGGAAGCATCGGAAACTATAACTAGTGTCTCAGGAATGGTTCAAATCATAGACAGTTAGAAGAGCAAATCTTCTTGTACTTAGGTCGGCATTGTGCCTTTTGCATTTAATTCCGATTCAATTTCTGTGTTTCGTCGTCCATATGAAGGTCAGAGGGATACAGTAGACCTGAAGTGAAGCATCGGAATCTGTAACTAGTGTCTCTGAAATGGTTCAAATCATAGACAGTAAGAAGAGCTAGTCTTCTTGTACTTAAGTCGGAATTGTGCCTTTTGCATTTATTTCCGATGCAATTTCTGTATTTCGTCGTCAATAAGAAGTTCCATGGGATACCGTAAACCTGAAGTGAAGCATCGGAATTTATAACAAGTGTCTCAGGAATGGTTCAAATCATAGCCAGTAAGAAGAGCCATTCTTTCTGTACTTAAGTCGGCATTGTGATTTTTGTATTTAATTCCCATGCAATTTCTGTGTTTCGTCGTCAATAAGAATGTCCAAGGGATACAGTAAACCTGAAGTGAAACATCGGAACCTATAACTAGTGTCACAGGAATGGTTCAAACATTGACAGTAGGAAGAGCCAGTAACCTTATACTTAAGTTGGCGTTGTGCATTTTGTATTTAATTCCGATGCAATTTCTGTGATTTGTCGTCAATAAGAAGGTCCAAGGGATACAGTAAACCTGAAGTGAAGCATCGGAACCAATAACTAGTGTCTCAGGAATGGTTCAAATCATAGACGGTAAGAAGAGCCAGTCTTCTTATACTTAAGTCGGCATAGTGATTTTTATATTTAATTCCGACGCAATTTACAGTGTTTCGTCGTCAATAAATAGGTCCAAGATATACAGTAAACCTGAAGTGAAGCATCGGAATCTATAACTAGTGTCTCAGGAATGGTTCAAATCATGGACAGTTAGAAGAGCAAGTCTTTATGTACTTAAGTCGGCATTGTGCCTTTTGTATTTAATTCCGATGCAATTTCTGTGTTTCGTCGTCAATAAGAAGGTCTAAGGGATACAGCAAACGTGAAGTGAAGCTTCGGAATCTATTACTAGTGTCTCAGGAATGGTTCAAATGATAGACAGTAAGAAGAGCCAGTCTTCTTGTACTTAAGTCGGCATTGTGCTATTTGTATTTAATTCCGATGCAAATTCTGTGTTTCGTCGTCAATAAGAAGGTCCAAGGGATGCAGCAAACCTGAAGTGAAGCATCGGAACCTATAACTAGTGTCACAGGAATGGTTCAAAACATAGACAGTATAAAGAGCCTGTCGTCTTGTACTTATGTCGGCATTGTGCCTTTTGTATTAAATTACGATGCAATTTCTGTGTTTCGTCGTCAATTACAAGGTCCATGGGATACAGTAAACCTGACGTGAAGTATCGGAATCTATAACTAGTGTAACAGGAATGGTTCAAAACATAGACAGTAAGAAGACCCAGTCTTCTTATACTTAAGTCGGCATTGTGCCATTTGTATTTAATTCCTATGCAATTTCTGTGTTTGGTCGTCAATAAGAAGGTCTAAGGGATACAGCAAACCTGAAGTGAAGCTTCGGAATCTATAACTAGTGTCTCAGGAATGGTTCAAATCATAGACAGTAAGAAGAACCAGTCTTCTTGTACTTAAGTCGGCATTGTGCCTTTTGTATATATTTCCGCTCCAGTTTCTGTATTTCGTCGTCAATAAGAAGCTCCATGGGATACAGTAAACCTGAAGTGAGGCATCGGAATCTATAACTAGTGTCACAGGAATGGTTCAAAACATAGACAGTTAGAAAATCCAGTCTTCTTTCACTTAAGACGGCATTGTGCCTTTTGTATTTAATTCCGATGCAATTTCTGTGTTTCGTCGTCAATAAGAAAGTCCAAGGGATACAGTAAACATGAAGTGAAGCTTCGGAATCTATAACTAGTGTCACAGGAATGGTTCAAAACATTGACAGTAAGAAGAGCCAGTCTTCTTGTACTTAAGACGGCATTGTACGTTTTGTATTTAATTCCGATGCAATTTCTGTGTTTCGTCGTCAATAAGCTGATCCAAGGGATACAGTAAACCAGAAGTGAAACATCGAAATCTATAACTAGTGTCACAGGAATGGTTCAAAACATAAACAGTAAGAAGAGCCGGTCTTCTTGTACTTAAGTCGGCATTGTACCTTTTGTATTTATTTCCGATGCATTTTCTGTGGTTCGTCGTCAATAAGAATGTCCAAGGGATACAGTAAACCTGAAGTGAAGCATCGGAATCTATAACTAGTGTCTCAGGAATGGTTCAAATCATGGACAGTTAGAAGAGCAAGTCTTCTTGTACTTAAGTCGGCATTGTGCCTTTTGTATTTAATTCCGATGCAATTTCTGTGTTTCATCGTCAATAAGAAGGTCTAAGGGATACAGCAAACGTGAAGTGAAGCTTCGGAATCTATTACTAGTGTCTCAGGAATGGTTCAAATGATAGACAGTAAGAAGAGCCAGTCTTCTTGTACTTAAGTCGGCATTGTGCTATTTGTATTTAATTCCGATGCAAATTCTGTGTTTCGTCGTCAATAAGAAGGTCCAAGGGATGCAGCAAACCTGAAGTGAAGCATCGGAACCTATAACTAGTGTCACAGGAATGGTTCAAAACATAGACAGTATAAAGAGCCTGTCGTCTTGTACTTATGTCGGCATTGTGCCTTTTGTATTAAATTACGATGCAATTTCTGTGCTTCGTCGTCAATTACAAGGTCCATGGGATACAGTAAACCTGACGTGAAGTATCGGAATCTATAACTAGTGTAACAGGAATGGTTCAAAACATAGACAGTAAGAAGACCCAGTCTTCTTATACTTAAGTCGGCATTGTGCCTTTTGTATTTAATTCCGATGCAATCTCTGTGTTTCGTCGTCAATAAGAA
Organism: Schistocerca serialis cubense; assembly: GCF_023864345.2. Classification (NCBI taxonomy): domain Eukaryota; kingdom Metazoa; phylum Arthropoda; class Insecta; order Orthoptera; family Acrididae; genus Schistocerca; species Schistocerca serialis. The sequence goes on along the minus strand of NW_026047583.1, from coordinate 33,409,106 downwards.
GGTCTAAGGGATACAGCAAACCTGAAGTGAAGCTTCGGAATCTATAACTAGTGTCTCAGGAATGGTTCAAATCATAGACAGTAAGAAGAACCAGTCTTCTTGTACTTAAGTCGGCATTGTGCCTTTTGTATATATTTCCGCTCCAGTTTCTGTATTTCGTCGTCAATAAGAAGCTCCATGGGATACAGTAAACCTGAAGTGAGGCATCGGAATCTATAACTAGTGTCACAGGAATGGTTCAAAACATAGACAGTTAGAAAATCCAGTCTTCTTTCACTTAAGACGGCATTGTGCCTTTTGTATTTAATTCCGATGCAATTTCTGTGTTTAATCGTCAAAAAGAAGGTCAGAGGGATTCAGTAAACCTGAGGAAAGTATCGGAAACTATAACTAGTGTCACAGGAATGGTTCAAAACATTGACAGTAAGAAGAGTCAGTCTGATGGTTCCTAAGTCGGCATTGTGCCTTTTGTTTTTAATTCCGATGCAATTTCTGTGTTTCGTCGTCTATAAGAAAGTCCAAGGGATACAGTAAACATGAAGTGAAGCTTCGGAATCTATAACTAGTGTCACAGGAATGGTTCAAAACATTGACAGTAAGAAGAGCCAGTCTTCTTGTACTTAAGACGGCATTGTACGTTTTGTATTTAATTCCGATGCAATTTCTGTGTTTCGTCGTCAATAAGCTGATCCAAGGGATACAGTAAACCAGAAGTGAAACATCGAAATCTATAACTAGTGTCACAGGAATGGTTCAAAGCATAAACAGTAAGAAGAGCCGGTCTTCTTGTACTTAAGTCGGCATTGTACCTTTTGTATTTATTTCCGATGCATTTTCTGTGGTTCGTCGTCAATAAGAATGTCCAAGGGATACAGTAAACCTGAAGTGAAGCATCGGAATCTATAACTAGTGTCTCAGGAATGGTACAAATCATGGACAGTTAGAAGAGCACGTCTTCTTGTACTTAAGTCGGCATTGTGACTTTTGCATTTAATTCCGATTCAATATCTGTGTTTCGTCGTCAATAAGAAGGTCCAAGGGATACAGTAAACCTGAAGTGAAGCATCGGAATCTATACCTAGTGTCTCAGGAGTGGTTCAAATCATAGACAGTAATAAGAGCCAGTCTTCTAGCACTTATGTCGACATTATGCCTTTTGCATTTGATTCCGAATCAATTTCTGTGTTTCGTCGTCAATAAAAAGGTCCAAGGGATACAGTAAACCTGAAGTGAAGCATCGGAATCTGTACCTAGTGTCACTGGAATGGTTCAAAACAGGCAGTAAGAAGAGTCAGTCTTCTTGTCCTTCAGTCGGCATTGTACATTTTGTATTTAATTCCGACGCCATTTCTGTGTTTCGCCGTCAATAAGAAGGTCTAAGGGATACAGTACACCTGAAGTGAAGCTTTGGAATCTGTAACTAGTGTCTCAGGAATGGTTCTAAACATAGACAGTAAGAAGAGCCAGTCTTCTTATACTTAAGCCGGCATTGTGCCTTTTGTATTTAATTCCGATGCAATTTCTGTGTTTCGTCGTCAATAAGATTGCCCAAGGGATACAGTAAACCTGAAGTGAAGCATCGGAATCTATAACTAGTGTCACAGGAATGTTTCAAAACATAGACAGTAAGAAGAGCCAGTCTTCTTGTACTTTAGTCGGCATTGTGCCTTTTGTATTGAATTCCGATGCAATTTCTGTGTTTCATCGTCAATAAGAGTGCCAGAGGGATACAGTAAACCTGAAATGAAGCATCAGAATCTATAATTTGTGTCACAGGAATGGTTCAAAATATAGACAGTAAGAATTGCCAGTCTTCTTGTACTTAAGTCGCCAATGTACCTTTTGTATTTAATTCCGATGCAATTTCTGTGTTTCGTCGTCAATAAGCAGGTCCAAGGGATACAGTAAACCTGAATTGAAGCATCGGAATCTATAACTAGTGTCTCAGGAATGGTTGAAATCATAGACAGTAAGAAGAGCCAGTCTTCTTGTACTTATGTCAGCATTGTGCCTTTTGCATTTAATTCAGATTCAATTTCTGTGTTTCGTCGTCAATAAGAATGTGCAAGGGATACAGTAAACCAGAAGTGTGGCATCGGAATCTATAACTAGTGTCACAGGAATGGTTCAAAACATAGGCAGTAAGAAGAGTCAGTCTTCTTGTACTTTAGTCGGCATTGTACATTTTCTATTTAATTCAGATTCAATTTCTGTGTTTCGTCGTCAATAAGCAGGTCCAAGGGATACAGTAAACATGAAGTGAAGCATCGGAATCTATAACTAGTGACACAGGAATGGTTCAAAAACATAAACAGTAAGAAGAACCAGTCTACTTGTACTTAAGTCGGCATTGTGCCTTTTGTATTTAACTCCGATGCAATTTCTGTCTTTCGTCGACAATAAGAAGTTCGAAGGGATACAGTATACCTAAAGTGAAGCATCGGAATCTATAACAAGTGTCACAGGAATGGTTCAAACATAGACAGTAAGAAGAGCCAGTCTTCTAGTACTTAAGTCGTCATTGTGCCTTTTGTAATTATGTCCGATGCAATTTCTGTGTTTCACCGTCAATAAGAAGGTCCAAGGGATACAGTAAACATATAGTGAAGCATCGGAACTTAAAACCGGTCAAACAGAAAATGTTCAAACATAGTCAGTAAGAATAGTCAGTCTTCTTGTACTTAAGTCGCCATTGTGCCATTTGTATTTAATTCCGTTGCAATTTCTGTGTTTCGTCGTCAATAAGAAGGTCCAAGGGATGCAGTAAACCTGAAGTGAAGCATCGGAACCTATAACTAGTGTCACAGGAATGGTTCAAAACGTAGACAGCAAGAAGAGCCAGTCTTCTTGTACTGAAGCCGGCATCGTGCCTTTTGTATTGAATTACGATGCAATTTCTTTGTTTCATCGTCAATAAGAGTGTCAGAGGGATACAGTAAACCTGAAGTGAAGCATCGGAATCTATAACTAGCGTCACAGGAATGGTTCAAAATATAGACCGTAAGAATTGCCAGTCTTCTTGTACTTAAGTCGCCATTGTACCTTTTGTATTTAATTCCGATGCAATTTCTGTGTTTCGAAGTCAATAAGAATGTCCAAGGGATACAGTAAACCTGAAGTGAGGCATCGGAATCTATAACTAGTGTCACAGGAATGTTTCAAAACATAGGCAGTAAGAAGAGCCAGAGTTCTTGTACTTAAGTCGGCATTGTTCCTTTTGTATTTAATTCCGATGAAATTTCTATGTTTCGTCGTCAATAAGAAGGTCCAAGGGATACAGTAAACCTGAAGTGAAGCATCGGAATCTATAACTAGTGTCACAGGAATGGTTCAAAACATAGACACTGAGAAAAGCCAGTCTTCTTGACTTAAGCCGTCATTGTGCCTTTTGTATTTAATTCCGATGCAATTTCTGTGTTTCGTCGTCAATAAGATTGTCCATGGGATACAGTAAACCTGAAGTGAAGCATCGGAATCTATAACTAGTGTCACAGGAATGTTTCAAAACATAGACAGTAAGAAGAGCCAGTCTTCTTGTACTTAAGTCGGCATTGTGCCTTTTGTATTTAATTCCGATGCAATTTCTGTGTTTCGTCGTCAATAAGACGGTCCAGGGGATACAGTAAACCTGAAGTGCAGCATCGGAATCTTTAACTAGAGTCACAGGAATGGTTCAAATCACAGACAGTAAGAAGAGCTAGTCTTCTTCTACTTATGTCGGCATTGTGCCTTTTGTATTGAATTACGATGCAATTTCTTTGTCTCATCGTCAATAAGAGTGTCAGAGGGATACAGTAAACCTGAAGTGAAGCTTCGGAATCTAATACTAGTGTCTCTGGAATCGTTCAAAGCATAGACAGTAAGAAGAGCCAGTCTTCTTGTACTTATGACGGCATTGTGCCTTTTGTATTTATTTCCGATGCAATTTCTGTGTTTCGTCATCAATAAGAAGGTCCATGGGATACAGTAAACCTGAAGTGAAGCAACGGAATCTATAACTACTGTCACAGGAATGGTTCAAACCATACACAGTAAGAAGAGCGAGTCTTCTTGTACTTACGTCTGCATTGTGCCTTTTGTATTTAATTCCGATGCAATTTCTGTGTTTCGAAGTCAATAAGAATGACCAAGGGATACAGTAAACATGAAGTGAAGCTTCGGAATCTATAACTAGTGTCACAGGAATGGTTCAAAACATAGACACTGAGAAAAGCCAGTCTTCTTGACTTAAGCCGTCATTGTGCCTTTTGTATTTAATTCCGATGCAATTTCTGTGTTTCGTCGTCAATAAGAAAGTCCAAGGGATACAGTAAACATGAAGTGAAGCTTCGGAATCTATAACTAGTGTCACAGGAATGGTTCAAAACATAGACACTGAGAAAAGCCAGTCTTCTTGACTTAAGCCGTCATTGTGCCTTTTGTATTTAATTCCGATGCAATTTCTGTGTTTCGTCGTCAATAAGATTGTCCAGGGGATACAGTAAACCTGAAGTGAAGCATCGGAATCTATAACTAGTGTCACAGGAATGTTTCAAAACATAGACAGTAAGAAGAGCCAGTCTTCTTGTACTTAAGTCGGCATTGTGCCTTTTGTATTTAATTCCGATGCAATTTCTGTGTTTCGTCGTCAATAAGAAGGTCCAGGGGATACAGTAAACCTGAAGTGCAGCATCGGAATCTATAACTAGTGTCACAGGAATGTTTCAAAACATAGACAGTAAGAAGAGCCAGAGTTCTTGTACTTAAGTCGGCATTGTTCGTTTTGTATTTAATTCCGATGAAATTTCTATGTTTCGTCGTCAATAAGAAGGTCCGAGGGATACAGTAAACATGAAGTGAAGCATCGGAATCTATAACTAGTGTCACAGGAATGGTTCAAAATATAGACAGTAAGAAGAGCCAGTCTTCTTGTACTTAAGTCGGCATTGTGCCTTTTGTATTTAATTCCGATGTAATTTCTGTGTTTCGTCGTCTTAAGAAGGTTCAATGGATACAGTAAACCTGAAGTGAAGCATCGGAATCTTTAACTAGTGTTACAGGAATGGTTCAAAATATAGACAGTAAGAAGAGTTAGTCTTCTTCTACTTAATTCGGCATTGTGCCTTTTGTATTTAATTCCGATGCAATATCTGTGATTCGTCGTCAATAAGAAGGTCCAAGTTATACAGTAAACATGAAGTGAAGCATCGGAATCTACAAATAGTGTCACAGGAATGGTCCAAAAACATAAACAGTAAGAAGAAATAGTCTACGTGTACTTAAGTCGGCATTGTACCTTTTGTATTTAACTCCGATGCAATTTCTGTGTTTCGTCGTCAATAAGAAGTCCCAAGGGATACAGTATACCTAAAGTAAAGCATCGGAATCTACAACTAGTGTCACAGGAATGGTTCAAACATAGAGAGTAAGAAGAACCGGTCTTCTAGTACTTAAGTCGGCATTGTGCCTTTTGTAATTAATTCCGATGCAATTTCTGTGTTTCATCGTCAATAAGAAGGTCCAAGGGACACAGTAAACATATAGTGAAGCATCGGAATCTATGACTAGTGTCACAGGAATGGTTCAAAACATAGACAGTAAGAAGAGCCAGTCTTCTTGTATTTAAGTCGGCATTGTGCCTTCTGTATTTAATTCCGATGCAATTTCTGTGATTCGTCGTCAATAAGAAGGTCAATAGGATACAGTAAACCTGAAGTGATGCATCGGAGACTATAACTAGTGTCACAGGAATGGTTCAGACTTATAGACACATAAGAAGAGCCAGTCTTCTTGTACTTAAGTCGGCATTCTGCTTTTTGTATTTAATTCCGATGCAGTTTCTGTGCTTCGTCGTCAATAAGAAGGTCCAGGGGATACAGTAAACCTGAAGTCCAGCATCGGAATCTATAACTAGTGTCACAGGAATGTTTCAAAACATAGACAGTAAGAAGAGCCAGAGTTCTTGTACTTAAGTCGGCATTGTTCGTTTTGTATTTAATTCCGATGAAATTCCTATGTTTCGTCGTCAATAAGAAGGTCCGAGGGATACAGTAAACATGAAGTGAAGCATCGGAATCTATAACTAGTGTCACAGGAATGGTTCAAAATATAGACAGTAAGAAGAGCCAGTCTTCTTGTACTTAAGTCGGTATTGTGCCTTTTGTATTTAATTCCGATGTAATTTCTGTGTTTCGTCGTCTTAAGAAGGTTCAATGGATACAGTAAACCTGAAGTGAAGCATCGGAATCTTTAACTAGTGTTACAGGAATGGTTCAAAATATAGACAGTAAGAAGAGTTAGTCTTCTTCTACTTAATTCGGCATTGTGCCTTTTGTATTTAATTCCGATGCAATATCTGTGATTCGTCGTCAATAAGAAGGTCCAAGTTATACAGTAAACATGAAGTGAAGCATCGGAATCTACAAATAGTGTCACAGGAATGGTCCAAAAACATAAACAGTAAGAAGAAATAGTCTACGTGTACTTAAGTCGGCATTGTACCTTTTGTATTTAACTCCGATGCAATTTCTGTGTTTCGTCGTCAATAAGAAGTCCCAAGGGATACAGTATACCTAAAGTAAAGCATCGGAATCTATAACTAGTGTCACAGGAATGGTTCAAACATAGAGAGTAAGAAGAACCGGTCTTCTAGTACTTAAGTCGGCATTGTGCCTTTTGTAATTAATTCCGATGCAATTTCTGTGTTTCATCGTCAAGAAGAAGGTCCAAGGGACACAGTAAACATATAGTGAAGCATCGGAATCTATGACTAGTGTCACAGGAATGGTTCAAAACATAGACAGTAAGAAGAGCCAGTCTTCTTGTATTTAAGTCGGCATTGTGCCTTCTGTATTTAATTCCGATGCAATTTCTGTGATTCGTCGTCAATAAGAAGGTCAATAGGATACAGTAAACCTGAAGTGATGCATCGGAGACTATAACTAGTGTCACAGGAATGGATCAGACTTATAGACACATAAGAAGAGCCAGTCTTCTTGTACTTAAGTCGGCATTCTGCTTTTTGTATTTAATTCCGATGCAATTTCTGTGCTTCGTCGTCAATAAGATTGTCCATGGGATACAGTAAACCTGAAGTGAAACATCGTAATCTATAACTAGTGAAACAGGAATGTTTCAAAACATAGACAGTAAGAAGAGCCATTCTTCTTATACTTAAGTCGGCATTGTGCCTTTTGTATTTAATTCCGATGCAATTTCTGTGTTTCGTCGTCCATAAGAAGGTCCAAGGGATACAGGAAACCTGAAGTGAAGCATCGGAATCTATAACAAGAGTCACAGGAATGGTTCAAATCATAGACATTAAGAAGAGCCAGTCTTCTTGTACTTAAGTCGGCATTGTGCCTTTTGTATTGAATTACGATGCAGTTTCTGTGTTTCATCGTCAATAAGAGTGTCAGAGGGATACAGTAAACCTGAAGTGAAGCATCGGAATCTATAACTAGTGTCACAGGAATGGTTCAAAATATAGACACTAAGAATTGCCAGTCTTCTTGTACTTATGTCGCTATTGTACCTTTTGTATTTAATTCCGATGCAATTTCTGTGTTTCGTCGTCAATAGGCAGGTACAAGGGATACAGTAAACCTGAAGTAAAGCATCGGTATCTATAACTAGTGTCTTAGGAATGGTTGAAATCATAGACAGTAAGAAGAGCCAGTCTTCTTTTACTTAAGTCGGCATTGTGCCTTTTGCATTTAATTCAGGTTCAATTTCTGTGTTTCGTCGTCAATAAGAAGGTCCAAGGGATACAGTAAACCAGAAGTGTACCATCGGAATCTATAACTAGTGTCACAGGAAAGGTTCAAAACATAGGCAGTAAGAAGAGTCAGTCTTCTTGTACTTCAGTCGGCATTGTACATTTTGTATTTAATTCCGATTCAATTTCTGTGTTTCGTCGTCAATAAGAAGGTCCAAGGGATACAGTAAACCTGAAGTGAAGCTTCGGAATCTAATACTCGTGTCTCTGGAATGGTTCAAAACATAGACAGTAAGAAGAGCCAGTCTTCTTGTACTTACGTCGGCATTGTGCCTTTTGTATTTAATTCCGATGCAATTACTGTGTTTGGAAGTCTAGAGGAATGTCCAAGGTATACAGTAAACCTGAAGTGAGGCATCGGAATCTATAACTAGTGTCACAGGAATATTTCAAAACATAGACAGTAAGAAGAGCCAGAGTTCTTGTACTTAAGTCGGCATTGTTCCTTTTGTATTTAATTCCGATGAAATTTCTATGTTTCGTCGTCAATAAGAAGGTCCAAGGGATACAGTAAACATGAAGTGAAGCATAGGAATCTATAACTAGTGTCACAGGAATGGTTCAAAATATAGACAGTAAGAAGAGACAGTCTTCTTGTACTTAAGTCGGCATTGTGCCTTTTGTATTTAATTCCGATGCAATTTCTGTGTTTCGTCGCCAATAAGCAGGTCCAAGGGATACAGGAAACCTGAAGTGAAGCATCGGAACCTATAACTAGTGACACAGGAATGGTTCAAAACACAGACAGTAAGAAGAGCCAGTCGTCATGTACTTAAATCGGCATTGTGCCTTTTGTATTTAATTCCGATGCAATATCTGTGTTTCGTCGTCAATAAGAAGGTCCAAGGGATACAGTAAACCTGACGTGATGCATCGGAGTCTATAACTAGTGTCACAGGAATGGTTCAAACTTATAGACACATAAGAAGAGCCAGTCTTCTTGTACTTAAGTCGGCATTGTGCCTTTTGTATTTAATTCCGATGCTATTTCTGTGTTTCGTCGTCAATAAGATTGTCCAAGGGATGCAGTAAACCTGAAGTGAAGCATCGGAATCTATAACTTGTCTCACAGGAATGTTTCAAACATAGACTGTAAGAAGAGCCAGTCTTCTTGTACTTAAGTCGGCATTGTGCATTTTGAATTTAATTCCGATGCAATTTCTGTGTTTCGTCGTCAATAAGAAGGTCCAAGGGATACAGTAAACCTGAAGTGAAGCATCGGAATCTATAACTAGAGTCACAGGAATGGTTCAAATCATAGATTGTAAGAAGAGCGAGCCTTCTTGTACTTAAGTCGGCATTGAGCCTTTTGTATTGAATTACGATGCAATTTCTGTGTTTCATCGTCAATAAGAGTGTCAGGGGGATACAGTAAACCTTAAGTGAAGCATCGGAATCTATAACTAGTGTCACAGGAATGGTTCAAAATATAGACACTAAGAATTGCCAGTCTTCTTGTACTTATGTCGCTATTGTACCTTTTGTATTTAATTCCGATGCAATTTCTGTGTTTCGTCGTCAATAGGCAGGTACAAGGGATACAGTAAACCTGAAGTAAAGCATCGGTATCTATAACTAGTGTCTTAGGAATGGTTGAAATCATAGACAGTAAGAAGAGCCAGTCTTCTTTTACTTAAGTCGGCATTGTGCCTTTTGCATTTAATTCAGATTCAATTTCTGTGTTTCGTCGTCAATAAGAAGGTCCAAGGCATACAGTAAACCAGAAGTGTACCATCGGAATCTATAACTAGGGTCACAGGAAAGGTTCAAAACATAGGCAGTAAGAAGAGTCAGTCTTCTTGTACTTCAGTCGGCATTGTACACCTTGTATTTAATTCCGATTCAATTTCTGTGTTTCGTCGTCAATAAGAAGGTCCAGGGGATACAGTAAACCTGAAGTGAAGCATCGGAATCTAATACTCGTGTCTCTGGAATGGTTCAAAACATAGACAGTAAGAAGAGCCAGTCTTCTTGTACTTACGTCGGCATTGTGCCTTTTGTATTTAATTCCGATGCAATTACTGTGTTTGGAAGTCAAGAGGAATGTCCAAGGTATACAGTAAACCTGAAGTGAGGCATCGGAATCTATAACTAGTGTCACAGGAATATTTCAAAACATAGACAGTAAGAAGAGCCAGAGTTCTTGTACTTAAGTCGGCATTGTTCCTTTTGTATTTAATTCCGATGAAATTTCTATGTTTCGTCGTCAATAAGAAGGTCCAAGGGATACAGTAAACATGAAGTGAAGCATAGGAATCTATAACTAGTGTCACAGGAATGGTTCAAAATATAGACAGTAAGAAGAGACAGTCTTCTTGTACTTAAGTCGGCATTGTGCCTTTTGTATTTAATTCCGATGCAATTTCTGTGTTTCGTCGCCAATAAGCAGGTCCAAGGGATACAGGAAACCTGAAGTGAAGCATCGGAACCTATATCTAGTGTCACAGGAATGGTTCAAAACACAGACAGTAAGAAGAGCCAGTCGTCATGTACTTAAATCGGCATTGTGCCTTTTGTATTTAATTCCGATGCAATATCTGTGTTTCGTCGTCAATAAGAAGGTCCAAGGGATACAGTAAACCTGACGTGATGCATCGGAGTCTATAACTAGTGTCACAGGAATGGTTCAAACTTATAGACACATAAGAAGAGCCAGTCTTCTTGTACTTAAGTCGGCATTGTGCCTTTTGTATTTAATTCCGATGCTATTTCTGTGTTTCGTCGTCAATAAGATTGTCCAAGGGATGCAGTAAACCTGACGTGAAGCATCGGAATCTATAACTTGTCTCACAGGAATGTTTCAAACATAGACAGTAAGAAGAGCCAGTCTTCTTGTACTTAAGTCGGCATTGTGCATTTTGAATTTAATTCCGATGCAATTTCTGTGTTTCGTCGTCAATAAGAAGGTCCAAGGGATACAGTAAACCTGAAGTGAAGCATCGGAATCTATAACTAGAGTCACAGGAATGGTTCAAATCATAGATTGTAAGAAGAGCGAGCCTTCTTGTACTTAAGTCGGCATTGAGCCTTTTGTATTGAATTACGATGCAATTTCTGTGTTTCATCGTCAACAAGAGTGTCAGAGGGATACAGTAAACCTTAAGTGAAGCATCGGAATCTATAACTAGTGTCACAGGAATGGTTCAAAATATAGACACTAAGAATTGCCAGTCTTCTTGTACTTATGTCGCTATTGTACCTTTTGTATTTAATTCCGATGCAATTTCTGTGTTTCGTCGTCAATAGGCAGGTACAAGGGATACAGTAAACCTGAAGTAAAGCATCGGTATCTATAACTAGTGTCTTAGGAATGGTTGAAATCATAGACAGTAAGAAGAGCCAGTCTTCTTTTACTTAAGTCGGCATTGTGCCTTTTGCATTTAATTCAGATTCAATTTCTGTGTTTCGTCGTCAATAAGAAGGTCCAAGGCATACAGTAAACCAGAAGTGTACCATCGGAATCTATAACTAGGGTCACAGGAAAGGTTCAAAACATAGGCAGTAAGAAGAGTCAGTCTTCTTGTACTTCAGTCGGCATTGTACACTTTGTATTTAATTCCGATTCAATTTCTGTGTTTCGTCGTCAATAAGAAGGTCCAGGGGATACAGTAAACCTGAAGTGAAGCTTCGGAATCTAATACTCGTGTCTCTGGAATGGTTCAAAACATAGACAGTAAGAAGAGCCAGTCTTCTTGTACTTACGTCGGCATTGTGCCTTTTGTATTTAATTCCGATGCAATTACTGTGTTTGGAAGTCAAGAGGAATGTCCAAGGTATACAGTAAACCTGAAGTGAGGCATCGGAATCTATAACTAGTGTCACAGGAATATTTCAAAACATAGACAGTAAGAAGAGCCAGAGTTCTTGTACTTAAGTCGGCATTGTTCCTTTTGTATTTAATTCCGATGAAATTTCTATGTTTCGTCGTCAATAAGAAGGTCCAAGGGATACAGTAAACATGAAGTGAAGCATAGGAATCTATAACTAGTGTCACAGGAATGGTTCAAAATATAGACAGTAAGAAGAGACAGTCTTCTTGTACTTAAGTCGGCATTGTGAATTTTGTATTTAATTCCGATGCAATTTCTGTGTTTCGTCGCCAATAAGCAGGTCCAAGGGATACAGGAAACCTGAAGTGAAGCATCGGAATCTATATCTAGTGTCACAGGAATGGTTCAAAACACAGACAGTAAGAAGAGCCAGTCGTCATGTACTTAAATCGGCATTGTGCCTTTTGTATTTAATTCCGATGCAATATCTGTGTTTCGTCGTCAATAAGAAGGTCCAAGGGATACAGTAAACCTGACGTGATGCATCGGAGTCTATAACTAGTGTCACAGGAATGGTTCAAACTTATAGACACATAAGAAGAGCCAGTCTTCTTGTACTTAAGTCGGCATTGTGCCTTTTGTATTTAATTCCGATGCTATTTCTGTGTTTCGTCGTCAATAAGATTGTCCAAGGGATGCAGTAAACCTGAAGTGGAGCATCGGAATCTATAACTTGTCTCACAGGAATGTTTCAAACATAGACAGTAAGAAGAGCCAGTCTTCTTGTACTTAAGTCGGCATTGTGCATTTTGAATTTAATTCCGATGCAATTTCTGTGTTTCGTCGTCAGAAAGAAGGTCCAAGGGATACAGTAAACCTGAAGTGAAGCATCGGAATCTATAACTAGAGTCACAGGAATGGTTCAAATCATAGATTGTAAGAAGAGCGAGCCTTCATGTACTTAAGTCGGCATTGAGCCTTTTGTATTGAATTACGATGCAATTTCTGTGTTTCATCGTCAATAAGAGTGTCAGAGGGATACAGTAAACGTTAAGTGAAGGATCGGAATCTATAACTAGTGTCACAGGAATGGTTCAAAATATAGACAGTAAGAAGTGCCAGTCTTCTTGTACTTAAGTCGCCATTGTACCTTTTGTATTTAATTAAGATGCAATTTCTATATTTCGTCATCAATAAGCAGGTACAAGGGATACAGTAAACCTGAAGTGAAGCATCGGTATCTATAACTAGTGTGTCACGAATGGTTGAAATCATAGACAGTAAGAAGAGCCAGTCTTCTTGCACTTAAGTCGGCATTGTGCCTTTTCATTTAATTCAGATTCAATTTCTTGGTTTCGTCGTGAATAAGAAGGTCCAAGGGATACAGTAAACCAGAAGTGTACCATCGGAATCTATAACTAGTGTCACAGGAAAGGTTCAAAACATAGGCAGTAAGAAGTGTCAGTCTTCTTGTACTTCAGTCGGCATTGTACATTTTGCATTTAATTCCGATGCAATTTCTGTGTTTCTTCGTCAATAAGAAGGTCCAAGGAATACAGTAAAGCTGACGTGAAGCATCGGAATCTATGACTAGTGTCACAGGAATGGTTCAAAACATAGACAGTAAGAAGAGTTAGTCTTCTTGTATTTAAGTCGGCATTGTGCCTTCTGTATTTAATTCCGATGCAATTTCTTTGATTCGCCGTCAATAAGAAGGTCAATAGGATACAGTAAACCTGAAGTGATGCAACGGAGTCTATAACTAGTGTCACAGCAATGGTTCAAACTTATAGACACATAAGAAGAGCCAGTCTTCTTGTACTTAAGTCGGAATTCTGCTTTTTGTATTTAATTCCGATGCAATTTCTGTGTTTCGTCGTCAATAAGATCGTCCATGGGATACAGTAAACCTGAAGTGAAACATCGTTAACTGTAACTAGTGAAACAGGAATGTTTCAAAACATAGACAGTAAGAAGAGCCAGTCTTCTTATACTTAAGTTGGCATTGTGCCTTTTGTATTTAATTCCGATGCAATTTCTGTCTTTCGTCGTCAATAAGAAGGTCCAAGGGATACAGGAAACCTGAAGTGAAGCATCGGAATCTATAACTAGAGTCACAGGAATGGTTCAAATCATAGACACTAAGAAGAGCCAGTCTTCTTGTACTTAAGTCGGCATTGTGCCTTTTGTATTTAATTCCGATGCAATTTCTGTGTTTCATCGTCAATAAGAGTGTCAGAGGGATACAGTAAACCTGAAGTGAAGCATCGGAATCTATAACTAGTGTCACAGGAATGGTTCAAAATATAGACAGTAAGAATTGCCAGTCTTCTTGTACTTAAGTCGATACTGTACCTTTTGTATTTAATTCCGATGCAATTTCTGTGTTTAGTCGTCAATAAGCAGGTACAAGGGATACAGTAAACCTGAAGTAAAGCATCGGTATCTATAACTAGTGTCTTAGGAATGGTTGAAATAATAGACAGTAAGAAGAGCCAGTCTTCTTTTACTTAAGTCGGCATTGTGCCTTTAGCATTTAATTCAGATTCAATTTCTGTGTTTCGTCGTCAATAAGAAGGTCCAAGGGATACAGTAAACATGAAGTGAAGCATAGGAATATATAACTAGTGTCACAGGAATGGTTCAAAATATAGACAGTAAGAAGAGACAGTCTTGTTGTACTTAAGTCGGCATTGTGCCTTTTGTATTTAATTCCGATGCAATTTCTGTGTTTCGTCGTCATTAAGAAGGTCCAATGGATACAGTAAACCTGAAGTGAGGCATCGGAATCTATAACTAGTGTTACAGGAATGGTTCAAAACATAGACAGTAAGTGGAGTAAGTCTTCCTCTACTTAATTCGGCATTGTGCCTTTTGTATTTAATTCCGATGCAATATCTGTGTTTAGTCGACAATAAGAAGGTCCAAGGGAAACAGTTAACATGAAGTGAAGCATCGGAATCTATAACTAGTGTCACATGAATGGTCCAAAAACATAAACAGTAAGAAGAACCAGTCTACTTGTACTTACGTCGGCATTGTGCCTTTTGTATTTAACTCCGATGCAATTTCTGTGTTTCGTCGTCAATAAGAAGTCCCAAGGGATACAGTATACCTAAAGTGAAGCATCGGAATCTATAACTAGTGTCACAGGAATAGATCAAACATAGACAGTAAGAAGTGCCGGTCTTCTAGTACTTAAGTCGGCATTTTGCCTTTTGTAACTAATTCAGATGCAATTTCTGTGCTTCATCGTCAATAAGAAGGTCCAAGGGATACAGTAAACATATAGTGAAGCATCGGAATTTAAAACCGGTCTCACAGGAAATGTTCAAAACATAGTCAGTAAGAATAGCCAGTCTTCTTGTACTTAAGTCGGCATTGTGCCTTTTGTATTTAATTCCGATGCAATTTCTATGTTTCGTCGTCGATAAGAAGGTCCAAGGCATACATTAAAGCTGACGTGAAGAATCGGAATCTATGACTAGTGTCACAGGAATGGTTCAAAACAAAGACAGTAAGAAGAGCCAGTCTTCTTGTACTTAAGTCGGCATTGTGCCTTCTGTATTTAATTCCGATGCAATTTCTGTGATTCGTCGTCAATAAGAAGGTCAATAGGATACAGTAAACCTAAAGTGAAGCATCGGAATATATAACTAGTGTCACAGGAATGTTTCAAAACATAGACAGTAAGAAGAGCCAGTCTTCTTGTACTTAAGTCGGCATTGTGCCTTTTGTATTGAATTCCGATGCAATTTCTGTGTTTCATCGTCAATAAGAGTGTCAGAGGGATACAGTAAACCTGAAATGAAGCATCAGAATCTATAATTTGTGTCACAGGAATGGTATAAAATATAGACAGTAAGAATTGCCAGTCTTCTTGTACTTAAGTCGCCAATGTACCTTTTGTATTTAATTCCGATGCAATTTCTGTGTTTCGTCGTCAATAAGCAGGTCCAAGGGATACAGTAAACCTGAATTGAAGCATCGGAATCTATAACTAGTGTCTCAGGAATGGTTGAAATCATAGACAGTAAGAAGAGCCAGTCTTCTTGTACTTATGTCAGCATTGTGCCTTTTGCATTTAATTCAGATTCAATTTCTGTGTTTCGTCGTCAATAAGAATGTGCAAGGGATACAGTAAACCAGAAGTGTGGCATCGGAATCTATAACTAGTGTCACAGGAATGGTTCAAAACATAGGCAGTAAGAAGAGTCAGTCTTCTTGTACTTTAGTCGGCATTGTACATTTTCTATTTAATTCAGATTCAATTTCTGTGTTTCGTCGTCAATAAGCAGGTCCAAGGGATACAGTAAACATGAAGTGAAGCATCGGAATCTATAACTAGTGACACAGGAATGGTTCAAAAACATAAACAGTAAGAAGAACCAGTCTACTTGTACATAAGTCGGCATTATGCCTTTTGTATTTAACTCCGATGCAATTTCTGTCTTTCGTCGACAATAAGAAGTTCGAAGGGATACAGTATACCTAAAGTGAAGCATCGGAATCTATAACAAGTGTCACAGGAATGGTTCAAACATAGACAGTAAGAAGAGCCAGTCTTCTAGTACTTAAGTCGTCATTGTGCCTTTTGTAATTATGTCCGATGCAATTTCTGTGTTTCACCGTCAATAAGAAGGTCCAAGGGATACAGTAAACATATAGTGAAGCATCGGAACTTAAAACCGGTCAAACAGGAAATGTTCAAACATAGTCAGTAAGAATAGTCAGTCTTCTTGTACTTAAGTCGCCATTGTGCCATTTGTATTTAATTCCGTTGCAATTTCTGTGTTTCGTCGTCAATAAGAAGGTCCAAGGGATGCAGTAAACCTGAAGTGAAGCATCGGAACCTATAACTAGTGTCACAGGAATGGTTCAAAACGTAGACAGCAAGAAGAGCCAGTCTTCTTGTACTGAAGCCGGCATCGTGCCTTTTGTATTGAATTACGATGCAATTTCTTTGTTTCATCGTCAATAAGAGTGTCAGAGGGATACAGTAAACCTGAAGTGAAGCATCGGAATCTATAACTAGCGTCACAGGAATGGTTCAAAATATAGACAGTAAGAATTGCCAGTCTTCTTGTACTTAAGTCGCCATTGTACCTTTTGTATTTAATTCCGATGCAATTTCTGTGTTTCGAAGTCAATAAGAATGTCCAAGGGATACAGTAAACCTGAAGTGAGGCATCGGAATCTATAACTAGTGTCACAGGAATGTTTCAAAACATAGGCAGTAAGAAGAGCCAGAGTTCTTGTACTTAAGTCGGCATTGTTCCTTTTGTATTTAATTCCGATGAAATTTCTATGTTTCGTCGTCAATAAGAAGGTCCAAGGGATACAGTA
Source organism: Schistocerca serialis cubense (assembly GCF_023864345.2). NCBI lineage: Eukaryota > Metazoa > Arthropoda > Insecta > Orthoptera > Acrididae > Schistocerca > Schistocerca serialis. The sequence goes on along the minus strand of NW_026047583.1, from coordinate 33,392,234 downwards.
AACCTGAAGTGAAGCATCGGAATCTATAACTAGTGTCACAGGAATGGTTCAAAACATAGACACTGAGAAAAGCCAGTCTTCTTGACTTAAGCCGTCATTGTGCCTTTTGTATTTAATTCCGATGCAATTTCTGTGTTTCGTCGTCAATAAGATTGTCCATGGGATACAGTAAACCTGAAGTGAAGCATCGGAATCTATAACTAGTGTCACAGGAATGTTTCAAAACATAGACAGTAAGAAGAGCCAGTCTTCTTGTACTTAAGTCGGCATTGTGCCTTTTGTATTTAATTCCGATGCAATTTCTGTGTTTCGTCGTCAATAAGAAGGTCCAGAGGATACAGTAAACCTGAAGTGCAGCATCGGAATCTTTAACTAGAGTCACAGGAATGGTTCAAATCATAGACAGTAAGAAGAGCCAGTCTTCTTCTACTTAAGTCGGCATTGTGCCTTTTGTATTGAATTACGATGCAATTTCTTTGTCTCATCGTCAATAAGAGTGTCAGAGGGATACAGTAAACCTGAAGTGAAGCTTCGGAATCTAATACTAGTGTCTCTGGAATCGTTCAAAGCATAGACAGTAAGAAGAGCCAGTCTTCTTGTACTTATGACGGCATTGTGCCTTTTGTATTTATTTCCGATGCAATTTCTGTGTTTCGTCGTCAATAAGAAGGTCCAAGGGATACAGTAAACCCGAAGTGAAGCAACGGAATCTATAACTACTGTCACAGGAATGGTTCAAACCATACACAGTAAGAAGAGCGAGTCTTCTTGTACTTACGTCTGCATTGTGCCTTTTGTATTTAATTCCGATGCAACTTCTGTGTTTCGAAGTCAATAAGAATGACCAAGGGATACAGTAAACCTGAAGTGAGGCATCGGAATCTATAACTAGTGTCACAGGAATGTTTCAAAACATAGACAGTAAGAAGAGCCTGAGTTCTTGTACTTAAGTCGGCATTGTTCCTTTTGTATTTAATTCCGATGAAATTTCTATGTTTCGTCGTCAATAAGAAGGTCCGAGGGATACAGTAAACATGAAGTGAAGCATCGGAATCTATAACTAGTGTCACAGGAATGGTTCAAAATATAGACAGTAAGAAGAGCCAGTCTTCTTGTACTTAAGTCGGCATTGTGCCTTTTGTATTTAATTCCGATGTAATTTCTGTGTTTCGTCGTCTTAAGAAGGTTCAATGGATACAGTAAACCTGAAGTGAAGCATCGGAATCTTTAACTAGTGTTACAGGAATGGTTCAAAATATAGACACTAAGAAGAGTTAGTCTTCTTCTACTTAATTCGGCATTGTGCCTTTTGTATTTAATTCCGATGCAATATCTGTGATTCGTCGTCAATGGGAAGGTCCAAGTTTAAACATGAAGTGAAGCATCGGAATCTATAACTAGTGTCACAGGAATGGTCCAAAAACATAAACAGTAAGAAGAAATAGTCTACGTGTACTTAAGTCGGCATTGTACCTTTTGTATTTAACTCCGATGCAATTTCTGTGTTTCGTCGTCAATAAGAAGTCCCAAGGGATACAGTATACCTAAAGTAAAGCATCGGAATCTATAACTAGTGTCACAGGAATGGTTCAAACATAGAGAGTAAGAAGAACCGGTCTTCTAGTACTTAAGTCGGCATTGTGCCTTTTGTAATTAATTCCGATGCAATTTCTGTGTTTCATCGTCAATAAGAAGGTCCAAGGGACACAGTAAACATATAGTGAAGCATCGGAATCTATGACTAGTGTCACAGGAATGGTTCAAAACATAGACAGTAAGAAGAGCCAGTCTTCTTGTATTTAAGTCGGCATTGTGCCTTCTGTATTTAATTCCGATGCAATTTCTGTGATTCGTCGTCAATAAGAAGGTCAATAGGATACAGTAAACCTGAAGTGATGCATCGGAGACTATAACTAGTGTCACAGGAATGGTTCAGACTTATAGACACATAAGAAGAGCCAGTCTTCTTGTACTTAAGTCGGCATTCTGCTTTTTGTATTTAATTCCGATGCAATTTCTGTGTTTCGTCGTCCATAAGAAGGTCCAAGGGATACAGGAAACCTGAAGTGAAGCATCGGAATCTATAACTAGTGTCACAGGAATGGTTCAAAATATAGACACTAAGAATTGCCAGTCTTCTTGTACTTATGTCGCTATTGTACCTTTTGTATTTAATTCCGATGCAATTTCTGTGTTTCGTCGTCAATAGGCAGGTACAAGGGATACAGTAAACCTGAAGTAAAGCATCGGTATCTATAACTAGTGTCTTAGGAATGGTTGAAATCATAGACAGTAAGAAGAGCCAGTCTTCTTTTACTTAAGTCGGCATTGTGCCTTTTGCATTTAATTCAGATTCAATTTCTGTGTTTCGTCGTCAATAAGAAGGTCCAAGGCATACAGTAAACCAGAAGTGTACCATCGGAATCTATAACTAGTGTCACAGGAAAGGTTCAAAACATAGGCAGTAAGAAGAGTCAGTCTTCTTGTACTTCAGTCGGCATTGTACATTTTGTATTTAATTCCGATTCAATTTCTGTGTTTCGTCGTCAATAAGAAGGTCCAAGGGATACAGTAAACCTGAAGTGAAGCTTCGGAATCTAATACTCGTGTCTCTGGAATGGTTCAAAACATAGACAGTAAGAAGAGCCAGTCTTCTTGTACTTACGTCGGCATTGTGCCTTTTGTATTTAATTCCGATGCAATTACTGTGTTTGGAAGTCAAGAGGAATGTCCAAGGTATACAGTAAACCTGAAGTGAGGCATCGGAATCTATAACTAGTGTCACAGGAATATTTCAAAACATAGACAGTAAGAAGAGCCAGAGTTCTTGTACTTAAGTCGGCATTGTTCCTTTTGTATTTAATTCCGATGAAATTTCTATGTTTCGTCGTCAATAAGAAGGTTCAAGGGATACAGTAAACATGAAGTGAAGCATAGGAATCTATAACTAGTGTCACAGGAATGGTTCAAAATATAGACAGTAAGAAGAGACAGTCTTCTTGTACTTAAGTCGGCATTGTGCCTTTTGTATTTAATTCCGATGCAATTTCTGTGTTTCGTCGCCAATAAGCAGGTCCAAGGGATACAGGAAACCTGAAGTGAAGCATCGGAACCTATATCTAGTGTCACAGGAATGGTTCAAAACACAGACAGTAAGAAGAGAAAGTCGTCATGTACTTAAATCGGCATTGTACCTTTTGTATTTAATTCCGATGCAATATCTGTGTTTCGTCGTCAATAAGAAGGTCCAAGGGATACAGTAAACCTGACGTGATGCATCGGAGTCTATAACTAGTGTCACAGGAATGGTTCAAACTTATAGACACATAAGAAGAGCCAGTCTTCTTGTACTTAAGTCGGCATTGTGCCTTTTGTATTTAATTCCGATGCTATTTCTGTGTTTCGTCGTCAATAAGATTGTCCAAGGGATGCAGTAAACCTGAAGTGAAGCATCGGAATCTATAACTTGTCTCACAGGAATGTTTCAAACATAGACAGTAAGAAGAGCCAGTCTTCTTGTACTTAAGTCGGCATTGTGCATTTTGAATTTAATTCCGATGCAATTTCTGTGTTTCGTCGTCAAAAAGAAGGTCCAAGGGATACAGTAAACCTGAAGTGAAGCATCGGAATCTATAACTAGAGTCACAGGAATGGTTCAAATCATAGATTGTAAGAAGAGCGAGCCTTCTTGTACTTAAGTCGGCATTGAGCCTTTTGTATTGAATTACGATGCAATTTCTGTGTTTCATCGTCAATAAGAGTGTCAGAGGGATACAGTAAACCTTAAGTGAAGCATCGGAATCTATAACTAGTGTCACAGGAATGGTTCAAAATATAGACAGTAAGAAGTGCCAGTCTTCTTGTACTTAAGTCGCCATTGTACCTTTTGTATTTAATTAAGATGCAATTTCTATATTTCGTCATCAATAAGCAGGTACAAGGGATACAGTAAACCTGAAGTGAAGCGTCGGTATCTATAACTAGTGTGTCACGAATGGTTGAAATCATAGACAGTAAGAAGAGCCAGTCTTCTTGTACTTAAGTCGGCATTGTGCCTTTTGTATTTAACTCCGATGCAATTTCTGTGTTTCGTCGTCAATAAGAAGTCCCAAGGGATACAGTATACCTAAAGTGAAGCATCGGATTCTATAACTAGTGTCACAGGAATAGATCAAACATAGACAGTAAGAAGTGCCGGTCTTCTAGTACTTAAGTCGGCATTTTGCCTTTTGTAATTAATTCAGATGCAATTTCTGTGCTTCATCGTCAATAAGAAGGTCCAAGGGATACAGTAAACATATAGTGAAGCATCGGAATTTAAAACCGGTCTCACAGGAAATGTTCAAAACATAGTCAGTAAGAATAGCCAGTCTTCTTGTACTTAAGTCGGCATTGTGCCTTTTGTATTTAATTCCGATGCAATTTCTATGTTTCGTCGTCGATAAGAAGGTCCAAGGCATACATTAAAGCTGACGTGAAGAATCGGAATCTATGACTAGTGTCACAGGAATGGTTCAAAACAAAGACAGTAAGAAGAGCCAGTCTTCTTGTACTTAAGTCGGCATTGTGCCTTCTGTATTTAATTCCGATGCAATTTCTGTGATTCGTCGTCAATAAGAAGGTCAATAGGATACAGTAAACCTAAAGTGAAACATCGGAATATATAACTAGTGTCACAGGAATGTTTCAAAATATAGACAGTAAGAGGAGCCAGTCTTCTTGTACTTAAGTCGGCGTTGTGCATTTTGTATTTATTTCCGATGCAATTTCTGTGTTTCGTCGCCAATAAGAAGGTCCAAGGGATACAGGAAACCTGAAGTGAAGCATCGGAACCTATAACTAGTGTCACAGGAATGCTTCAAAACAGAGACAGTAAGAAGAGCCAGTCGTCATGTACTTAAGTCGGCATTGTGCCTTTTGTATTTAATTCCTATGCAATATCTGTGTTTCGTCGTCAATAGGAAGGTCCAAGGGATACAGTAAACCTGACGTGATGCATCGGAGTCTATTACTAGTGTCACAGGAATGGTTCAAACTTATAGACACATAAGAAGAGCCAGTCTTCTTGTACTTAAGTCGGCATTGTGCCTTTTGTATTTAATTCCGATGCTATTTCTGTGTTTCGTCGTCAATAAGATTGTCCAAGTGATGCAGTAAACCTGAAGTGAAGCATCGGAATCTATACTTGTCTCACAGGAATGTTTCAAACATAGACAGTAAGAAGAGCCAGTCTTCTTGTACTTAAGTCGGCATTGTGCATTTTGAATTTAATTCCGATGCAATTTCTGTGTTTCGTCGTCAATAAGAAGGTCCAAGGGGACAGTAAACCTGAGGTGAAGCATCGGAAACTATAACTAGAGTCACAGGAATGGTTCAAATCATAGATTGTAAGAAGAGCGAGCCTTCTTGTACTTAAGTCGGCATTGCGCCTTTTGTATTGAATTACGATGCAATTTCTGTGTTTCATCGTCAATAAGAGTGTCAGAGGGATACAGTAAACCTTATGTGAAGCATCGGAATCTATAACTAGTGTCACAGGAATGGTTCAAAATATAGACAGTAAGAAGTGCCAGTCTTCTTGTACTTAAGTCGCCATTGTACCTTTTGTATTTAATTAAGATACAATTTCTATATTTCGTTATCAATAAGCAGGTACAAGGGATACAGTAAACCTGAAGTGCAGCATCGGTATCTATAACTAGTGTCTCACGAATGGTTGAAATCATAGACAGTAAGAAGAGCCAGTCTTCTTGTACTTAAGTCGGCATTGTGCCTTTTCATTTAATTCAGATTCATTTTCTTTGCTTCGTCGTGAATAAGAAGGTCCAAGGGATACAGTAAACCAGAAGTGTACCATCGGAATCTATAACTAGTGTCACAGGAAAGGTTCAAAACATAGGCAGTAAGGAGTGTCAGTCTTCTTGTACTTCAGTCGGCATTGTACATTTTGCATTTAATTCCGATGCAATTTCTGTGTTTCGTCGTCAATAAGAAGGTCCAAGGGATACAGTAAACCTGAAGTGAAGCTTCGGAATCTAATACTAGTGTCTCTGGAATGGTTCAAAACATAGACAGTAAGAAGAGCCAGTCTTCTTGTACTTATGACGGCATTGTGCCTTTTGTATTTAATTCCGATGCAACATCTGTGTTTCGTCGTCAATAAGAAAAACCAAGGGATACAGTAAACCTGAAGTGAAGCAACGGAATCTATAACTAGTGTCACAGGAATGGTTCAAAACATACACAGTAAGAAGAGCGAGTCTCCTTGTACTTACGTCGGCATTGTGCCTTTTGTATGTAATTCCGATGCAATTTCTGTGTTTCGAAGTCAATAAGATTGTCCAAGGGATACAGTAAACCTGATTTGAGGCATCGGTATCTATAACTAGTGTCACAGGAATGTTTCAAAACATAGACAGTAAGAAGAGCCAGTCTTCTTGTACTTATGACGGCATTGTGCCTTTTGTATTTAATTCCGATGCAATTTCTGTGTTTCGTCGTCAATAAGAAGGTCCAAGGGATACAGTAAACCTGAAGTGAAGCATCGGAACCTATAACAAGTGTCACAGGAATGGTTCAAAACATAGACAGTAAGAAGAGCCAGTCGTCTTGTACTTAAGTCGGCATTGTGCCTTTTGTATTTAATTCCGATGCAATATCTGTGTTTCGTCGTCAATAAGAATTTCCAAGGGATACAGTAAACCTGACGTGATACATCAGAGTCTATAACTAGTGTCACAGGAATTGTTTAAACTTATAGACACATAAGAAGGGCGAGTCTTCTTGTACTTAGGAAGGCATTGTGCTTTTTGTATTCAATTCCGATGCAATTTCTGTGTTTCGTCGTCAATAAAATTGTCCAAGGGATACAGTAAACCTGAAGTGAAGCATCGGAATCTGTAACTAGTGTCACAGGAATGTTTCAAACCATAGACAGTAAGAAGAGCCAGTCTTCTTGTACTTAAGTCGGCATTGTGCTTTTTGTATTTAATTACGATGCAATTTCGGTGTTTCATCGTCAATAAGAGTGTGACAGGGATACAGTAAACCTGAAGTGAAGCATCGGAATCTATAACTAGTGTCACAGGAATGGTTCAAAACATAGACAGTAAGAAGAGCCACTCTACTTGTACTTAAGTCGGCATTGTGCCTTTTGTATTTAATTCCGATGCAATTTCTGTGTTTCTACGTCAATAAGAAGGTCCAAGGGATACAGTAAAGCTGACGTGTAGCATCGGAATCTATAACTAGTGTCACAGGAATGGTTCAAAATATAGACAGTAAGAATTACCAGTCTTCTTGTACTTAAGTCGCCATTGTACCTTTTGTATTTAATTCCGATGCAATTTCTGTGTTTAGTCGTCAATAAGCAGGTCCAAGGGATACAGTAAACCTGAAGTGATGCATCGGTATCTATAACTAGTGTCTCAGGAATGGTTGAAATCATAGGCAGTAAGAAGAGCCAGTTTTCTTGTACTTAAGTCGGCATTGTGCTATTTGCATTTAATTCAGATTCAGTTTCTGTGTTTCGTCGTCAATAAGAAGGTCCAAGGGATACAGTAAACCAGAAGTGTACCATCGGAATCTATAACTAGTGTCACAGGAAAGGTTCAAAACATAGGCAGTAAGAAGAGTCAGTCTTCTTGTACTTCAGTCGGCATTGTACATTTTGTATTTAATTCCGATTCAATTTCTGTGTTTCGTCGTCAATAAGAAGGTCCAAGGGATACAGTAAACCTGAAGTGAAGCTTCGGAATCTATAACTAGCGTCACAGGAATGTTTCAAAACATAGACAGTAAGAAGAGCCAGTCTTCTTGTACTTATGACGTCATTGTGCCTTTTGTATTTATTTCCGATGCAATTTCTGTGTTTCGTCGTCAATAAGAAGGTCCAAGGGATACAGTAAACCTGAAGTGAAGCAACGGAATCTATAGCTAGTGTCACAGGAATGGTTCAAACCATACACAGTAAGAAGAGCGAGTCTTCTTGTACTTACGTCGGCATTGTGCCTTTTGTATTTAATTCCGATGCAATTTCTGTGTTTCGAAGTCAATAAGAATGTCCAAGGGATACAGTAAACCTGAAGTGAGGCATCGGTATCTATAACTAGTGTCACAGGAATGTTTCAAATCATAGACAGTAAGAAGAGCCAGAGTTCTTGTACTTAAGTCGGCATTGTTCCTTTTGTATTTAATTCCGATGAAATTTCCATGTTTCGTCGTCAATAAGAAGGTCCAAGGGATACAGTAAACATGAAGTGAAGCATCGGAATCTATAACTAGTGTCACAGGAATGGTTCAAAACATAGACAATAAGAAGAGCCAGTCTTCTTGTACTTAAGTCGGCATTGTGCTTTTGTATTTAATTCCGATGCAATTTCTGTGTTTCGTCGTCATTAAGAAGGTCCAATGGATACAGTGAACCTGAAGTGAAGCATCGGAATCTTTAACTAGTGTTACAGGAATGGTTCAAAATATAGACAGTAAGAAGAGTTAGTCTTCTTCTACTTAATTCGGCATTGTGCCTTTTGTATTTAATTCCGATGCAATATCTGTGATTCGTCGTCAACAAGAAGGTCCAAGTTATACAGTAAACATGAAGTGAAGCATCGGAATCTATAACTAGTGTCACAGGAATGGCCCAAAAACATAAACAGTAAGAAGAAATAGTCTACGTGTACTTAAGTCGGCATTTTGCCTTTTGTATTTAACTCCGATGCCATTTCTGTGTTTCGTCGTCAATAAGAAGTCCCAAGGGATACAGTATGCCTAAAGTGAAGCATCGGAATCTATAACTAGTGTCACAGGAATGGTTCAAAATATAGACAGTAAGAGGAGCCAGTCTTCTTGTACTTAAGTCGGCGTTGTGCATTTTGAATTTAATTCCGATGCAATTTCAGTGTTTCGTCGTCAATAAGAAGGTCCAAGGGATACAGTAAACCTGAAGTGAAGCATCGGAATCTATAACTAGAGTCACAGGAATGGTTCAAATCATAGATTGTAAGAAGAGCGAGCCTTCTTGTACTTAAGTCTGCATTGCGCCTTTTGTATTGAATTACGATGCAATTTCTGTGTTTCATCGCCAATAACAGTGTCAGAGGGATACAGTAAACCTTACGTGAAGCATCGGAATCTATAACTAGTGTCACAGGAATGGTTCAAAATATAGACAGTAAGAAGTGCCAGTCTTCTTGTACTTAAGTCGCCATTGTACCTTTTGTATTTAATTCCGATGCAATTTCTATATTTCGTCATCAATAAGCAGGTACAAGGGATACAGTAAACCTGAAGTGAAGCATCGGTATCTATAACTAGTGTCTCAGGAATGGTTGAAATCATAGACAGTAAGAAGAGCCAGTCTTCTTGTACTTAAGTCGGCATTGTGCCTTTTCATTTAATTCAGATTCAATTTCTTTGTATCGTCGTGAATAAGAAGATCCAAGGGATTCAGTATACCAGAAGTGTACCATCGGAATCTATAGCTAGTGTCACAGGAAAGGTTCAAAACATAGGCAGTAAGAAGTGTCAGTCTTCTTGTACTTCAGTCGGCATTGTACATTTTGCATTTAATTCCGATGCAATTTCTGTGTTTCGTCGTCAATAAGAAGGTCCAAGGGATACAGTAAACCTGAAGTGAAGATTCGGAATCTAATACTAGTGTCTCTGGAATGGTTCAAAACATAGACAGTAAGAAGAGCCAGTCTTCTTGTGCTTATGATGGCATTGTGCCTTTTGTATTTAATTCCGATGCAACTTCTGTGTTTCGTCGTCAATAAGAAAAACCAAGGGATACAGTGAACCTGAAGTGAAGCAACGGAATCTATAACTAGTGTCACAGGAATGGTTCAAAACATACACAGTAAGAAGAGCGAGTCTTCTTGTACTTACGTCGGCATTGTGCGTTTTGTATTTAATTCCGATGTAATTTCTGTGTTTCGTCGTCAATATGAGTGTCAGAGGGATACAGTAAACCTGAAGTGAAGAATCGGAATCTATAACTAGTGTCACAGGAATGGTTGAAAATATAGACACTAAGATTTGCCAGTCGTCTTGTACTTAAGTCGGCATTGTGCCTTTTGTATTTAATTCCAATGCAATTTCTGTGTTTCGTCGTCAGTAAATAGGTCCAAGGGATACAGTAAACCTGAAGCGAAGCATCGGAATCTATAACTAGTCTCTCAGGAATGGTTCAAATCAAAAACAGTAAGAAGAGCAAGTCTTCTTGTACATAAGTCGGCATTGTGCCTTTTGTATACATTTCCGATCCAATTTCTGCATTTCGTCGTCAATACGAAGTTCCATGGGATACAGTAAACCTGAAGTGAAGCATCGGAATCTATAACTAGTGTCACAGGAAAGGTTCAAAACATAGGCAGTAAGAAGAGTCAGTCTTCTTGTACTTCAGTCGGCATTGTACATTTTGTATTTAATTCCGATGCAATTTCTGTGTTTCGTCGTCAATAAAAAGTCCCAAGGGATACAGTATACCTAAAGTGAAGCATCGGAATCCATAACTAGTGTCACTGGAATGGTTCAAACAGAGACAGTAAGAAGAGCCGGTCTTCCAGTACTTAAGTCGGCATTGTGCCTTTTGTAATTAATTACGATACAATTTCTGTGTTTCATCGTCATTAAGAAGGCCAATGGATACAGTAAACCTGATGTGAAGCATCGGAATCCATAACTAGTGTTACAGGAGTGGTTCAAAACATACACAGTAAGAAGAGCGAGTTTTCTTGTACTTACGTCGGCATTGTGCCTTTTGTATTTAATTTCGTTGCAATTACTGTCTTTCGAAGTCAATAAGAATGTCCAAGGTATACAGTAAACCTGAAGTGAGGCATCCGAATCTATAACTAGTGTCGCAGGAATATTTCAAAACATAGACAGTAAGAAGAGCCAGAGTTCTTGTACTTACGTCGGCATTGTTCCTTTTGTATTTAATTCCGATGAAATTTCTATGTTTCGTCGTCAATAAGAAGGTCCAAGGGATACAGTAAACATGAAGTGAAGCATCGGAACCTATAACTAGTGTCACAGGAATGGTTCAAAATATAGACAGTAAGAAGAGCCAGTCTTCTTGTACTTAAGTCAGCATTGTGCCTTTTGTATTTAATTCCGATGCAATTTCTGTGTTTCGTCGTCATTAAGAAGGCCAATGGATACAGTAAACCTGATGTGAAGCATCGGAATCCATAACTAGTGTTACAGGAGTGGTTCCAAACATAGACAGTAAGTAGGGTTAGTCTTCCTCTACTTAATTCGGGATTGTGCCTTTTGTATTTAATTCCGATGCAATATCCGTGTTTCGTCGTCAATAAGAAGGTCCAAGGGATACAGAAAACTTGAAGTGAAGCATCGGAATCTATAACTAGTGTCACAGGAATGGTCAAAAAACATAAACAGTAAGAAGAACCAGTCTACTTGTACTTAAGTCGGCATTGTGCCTTCTGTATTTAACTCCGATGCAATTTCTGTGTTTCGTCGTCAATAAAAAGTCCCAAGGGATACAGTATACCTAAAGTGAAGCATCGGAATCCATAACTAGTGTCACTGGAATGGTTCAAACATAGACAGTAAGAAGAGCCGGTCTTCTAGTACTTAAGTCGGCATTGTGCCTTTTGTAATTAATTACGATACAATTTCTGTGTCTCATCGTCAATAAGAAGGTCCAAGGGATACAGTAAACATATAGTGAAGCATCAGAATTTAAACCCGGTCTCACAGGAAATGTTCAAAACATAGTCAGTAAGAATAGTCAGTCTTCTTGTACTTAAGTCGGCATTGTGCCTTTTGTATTTAATTCCATTGCAATTTCTGTGTTTCGTCGTCAATAAGAAGGTCCAAGGGATACATTGAAGCTGACGTGAAGAATCGGAATCTATGACTAGTGTCACAGGTATGGTTCAACACATAGACAGTAAGTAGAGCCAGTCTTCTTGTACTTAAGTCGGCATTGTGCTTTCTGTATTTAATTCCGATGCAATTTCTGTGATTCGTCGTCAATAAGAAGGTCAATAGGATACAGTAAACCTAAAGTGAAGCATCGGAATATATAACTAGTGTCACAGGAATGGTTCAAAATATAGACTGTAAGAGGAGCCAGTCTTCTTGTACTTCAGACGGCGTTGTGCATTTTGTATTTAGTTCCGATGCAATTTCTGTGTTTCGTCGTCAATAAGAAGGTCCAAGGGATACAGTAAACCTGAAGTGAAGCATCGGAACCTATAACTAGTGTCACAGGAATGGTTCAAAACACAGACAGTAAGAAGAGCCAGTAGACATGTACTTAAGTCGCCATTGTGCATTTTGTATTTAATTCCGATGCAATTTCTGTGTTTCGTCGTCAATAAGAAGGTCCAAGGGATACAGTAAACCTGACGTGATGCATCGGAGTCTATAACTAGTGTCACAGGAATGGTTCAAACTTATAGACACATAAGAAGAGCCAGTCTTCTTGTACTTAAGTCGCCATTGTGCCTTTTGTATTTAATTCCGATGCAATTTCTTTGTTACGTCGTCAATAAGATTGTCCAAGGGATACAGTAAACCTGAAGTGAAGCATCGGAATCTATAACTTGTGTCACAGGAATGTTTCAAAACATAGACGGTACGAAGAGCCAGTCGTCTTGTACTTAAGTCGGCATTGTGCATTTTGTATTTAATACCGATGCAATTTCTGTGTTTCGTCGTCAGTAAGAAGGTCCGAGGGATACAGTAAACCTGAAGTGAAGCATCGGAATCTATAACTAGAGTCACAGGAATGGTTCAAATCATAGACAGTAAGAAGAGCAAGCCTTCTTGTACTTAAGTCGGCATTGTGCCTTTTCTATTGAATTACGATGCATTATCTGTGTTTCATCGTCAATAAGAGTGTCAGAGGGATACAGTAAACCTGAAGTGAAGCATCGGAATCTATAACTAGTGTCACAGGAATGGTTCAAAACGTAGGGAGTAAGAAGTGTCAGTCTTCTTGTACTTCAGTCGGCATTGTACATTTTGCATTTAATTCCGATGCAATTTCAGTGTTTCGTCGTCAATAAGATGGTCCAAGGGATACAGTAAACCTGAAGTGAAGCTTCGGTATCTAATACTAGTGTCTCTGGAGTGGTTCAAATCATAGACAGTAAGAATAGCCAGTCTTCTTGTACTTATGACGGCATGTGCCTTTTGTATTTAATTCCGATGCAACTTCTGTGTTTCGTCGTCAATAAGAAGATCCAAGGGATACAGTAAACCTGAAGTGAAGCAACGGAATCTATAACTAGTGTCACAGGAATGGTTCAAAACATACACAGTAAGAAGAGCGAGTTTTCTTGTACTTACGTCGGCATTGTGCCTTTTGTATTTAATTCCGATGCAATTTCCGTGTTTCGAAGTCATTAAGATTGTCCAAGGGATACAGTAAAACTGAAGTGAGGCTTCGGAATCTATAACTAGTGTCACAGGAACGTTTCAAAACTTAGACAGTAAGAAGAGCCAGTCTTCTTGTACTTATGACGGCATTGTGCCTTTTGTATTTAATTCCGATGCAATTTCTGTGTTTCGTCGTCAATAAGAAGGTCCAAGGGATACAGTAAACCTGAAGTGAAGCATCGGAACCTATAACTAGTGTCACAGGAAAGGTTCAAAACATAGACGTTAAGAAGAGCCAGTCGTCTTGTACTTAAGTCGGCATTGTGCCTTTTGTATTTAATTCCGATGCAATATCTGTGTTTCGTCGTTAATAAGAAGGTCCAAGGGATACAGTAAACCTGACGTGATACATCGGAGTCTAAAACTAGTGTCACAGGAATGGTTCAAACTTATAGACACATAAGAAGAGCGAGTCTTCTTGTACTTAGGTCGGCATTGTGACTTTTGTATTTAATTCCAATGCAATTTCTGTGTTTCGTCGTCAATAAGATTGTCCAAGGGATACAGTAAACCTGACGTGAGGCATCGGAATCTATAACTAGTGTCACAGGAATGTTTCAAAACATAGACAGTAAGAATTGCCAGTCTTCTTGTACTTAAGTCGCCATTGTACCTTTTGTATTTAATTCCGATGCAATTTCTGTGTTTCGTCGTCAATAAGCAGGTCCAAGGGATACAGTAAACCTGAAGTGAAGCATCGGTATCTATAACTAGTGTCTCAGGAATGGTTGAAATCATAGACAGTAAGAATTGCCAGTCTTCTTGTACTTAAGTCGGCATTGTGATTTTTGTATTTAATTCCGATGCAATTTCTGTGTGTCGTCGTCAATAAGAATTTCCAAGGGATGCAATAAACCTGAAGTGAAGCATCGGAACCTATAACTAGTGTCACAGGAATGGTTCAAAACATAGACAGTAAGAAGAGCCAGTCGTCTTGTACTTAAGTCGGCATTGTGCCTTTTGTATTTAATTCCAATGCAATTTCTGTGTTTCGTCGTCAATAAATAGGTCCAAGGGATACAGTAAACCTGATGTGAAGCGTCTGAATGTATAACTAGTGTCTCAGGAGTGGTTCAAATCATAGACAGTAAGAAGAGCCAGTCTTCTTGTACTTAAGTCGGCATTGTGCCTTTTGTATATATTTCCGATTTAATTTCTGTATTTCGTCGTCAATACGAAGTTCCATGGGATACAGTAAACCTGATGTGAAGCATCGGAATCTATAACTAGTGTCACTTTCACTTAAGACGGCATTGTGCCTTATGTATTTAATTTCGATGCAAGTTCTGTGTTTCATCGTCAATAACAAGGTGAGAGGGATTCAGTAAACCTGAAGAGAAGTATCGGAAACTATAACTAGTGTCACAGGAATGGTTCCAAACATTGACAGTAAGAAGAGTCAGTCTGATGGTTCTTAAGTCGGCATTGTGCCTTTTGTATTAAATTCCGATGCAATTTCTGTGTTTCGTCGTCAATAAGAAAGTCCAAGGGATACAGTAAACCTGAAGTGAAGCTTAGAAATCTTTAACTAGTGTCACAGGAATGGTTCAAAACATTGACAGTAAGAAGAGCCAGTCTTCTTGTACTTAAGACAGCATTGTACGTATTATATTTAATTCCGATGCAATTTCTGTGTTTCGTCGTCAATAAGCAGATCCAAGGGATACAGTAATCCTGAAGTGAAGCATCGGAACCTATAACTAGTGTCACAGGAATGGTTCAAAGCATAGACAGTAAGAAGAGCCAGTCTTCTTGTACTTAAGTAGGCATTGTGCCTTTTTCATTTAATTCCGATTCAATTTCTGTGTTTCATCGTCAATAAGAAGGTCCTAGGGATACAGGAAACATATAGTGAAGCATCGGAATTTAAAACCGGTCTCACAGGAAATGTTCAAAACATAGTCAGTAAGAATAGTCAGTCTTCTTGTACTTATGTCGGCATTGTGCCTTCTGTATTTAATTCCGATGCTATTTCTGTGATTCGTCGTCAACAAGAAGGTCAATAGGATACAGTAAACCTAAAGTGAAGCATCGGAATCTATAACTAGTGTCACAGGAATGGTTCAAAATATAGACAGTAAGAGGAGCCAGTCTTCTTGTACTTTAGTCGGCCTTATGCATGTTGTATTTAATTCCGATGCAATTTCTGTGTCTCGTCGTCAATAAGAAGGTCCAAGGGATACAGTAAACCTGACGTGATGCATCGGAGTCTATAACTAGTGTCACAAGAATGGTTCAAACTTATAGACACATAAGAAGAGCCAGTCTTCTTGTACTTAAGTCGGCATTGTGCGTTTTGTATTTAATTCCGATGTAATTTCTGTGTTTCGTCGTCAATAAGATTGCCCAAGGGATACAGTAAACCTGAAGTGAAGCATCGGAATCTATAACTAGTGTCACAGGAAAGTTTCAAAACATAGACAGTAAGAGGAGCCAGTCTTCTAGTACTTAAGTCGGCATTGAGCCTTTTGTATTTAATTCCGATGCAATTTCTGTGTTTCGTCGTCAATAAGAAGGTCCAAGGGATACAGTAAACCTGAAGTGAAGCATCGGAATCTATAACTAGAGTCACCGGAATGGTTCAAATCATAGACAGTAAGAAGAGCCAGTCTACTTGTACTTAAGTCGGCATTGTGCCATTTGTATTGAATTACGATGCAATTTCTGTGTTTCATCGTCAATAAGAGTGTCAGAGGGATACAGTAAACCTGAAGTGAAGCATCGGAATCTATAACAAGTGTCACAGGAATGGTTCAAAATATAGACTGTAAGAATTGCCAGTCTTCTTGTACTTAAGTCGTCATTGTACCTTTTGTATTTAATTCCGATTCAATTTCTGTGTTTCGTCGTCAATAAGAAGGTCCAAGGGATACAGTAAACCTGAAGTGATGCATCGGAATCTAGAACTAGAGTCACCGGAACGGTTCAAGACATAGACAGTAAGAGGAGACAGTCTTCTTGTACTTAAGTCGGCATCGTGCCTTCCGTATTTAATTCCGATGGAATTTTTTGTGATTCGTCGTCAATAGGAAGGCCAATAGGATACAGTAAACCTAAAGTGAATCATCGGAATCTATCCCTAGTGTCACAGGAATGGTTCAAAACGTATTCAGTAAGAAGAGTCAGTCTTCTTGTACTTCAGACGGCATTGTACATTTTGTATATAATTCCGATGCAATTTCTGTGTTTCGTCGTCAATAAGAAGGTCCAAGGGATACAGTAAACCTGAAGTGAAGCTTCGGAATCTAATACTAGTGTCTCTGGAATGGTTCAAATTATAGACAGTAAGAAGAGCCAGTTTTCTTGTACTTATGACGGAATTGTGCCTTTTGTATTTAATTCCGATGCAATTTCTGTGTTTCGTCGTCAATGAGAAGGTCCAAGGGATACAGTAAACCTGAAGTGAAGCAACGGAATCTACAACTAGTGTCACAGGAATGGTTCAAAACATACACAGTAAGAAGAGCGAGTCTTCTTGTACTTACGTCGGCATTGTGCCTTTTGTATTTATTTCCGATGCAATTTCTGTGTTTCGTCGTCATTAAGAAGGTCCAATGGATACAGTAAACCTGAAGTGAAGCATCGGAATCTATAACTAGTGTTACAGGAATGGTTCAAAACATAGACAGTAAGAAGAGTTAGTCTTCTTCTACTTAATTCGGCATTGTGCCTTTTGTATTTAATTCCAATGCAATATCTGTGTTTCGTCGTCAATAAGAAGGTCCAAGGGATACAGTAAACATGAAGTGAAGCATCGGAATCTGTAACTAGTGTCACAGGATTGGTCCAAAAATATAAACAGTAAGAAGAACCAGTCTACTTGTACTTAAGTCGGCATTGTGCCTTTTGTATTTAACTCCGATGCAATTTCTGTGTTTCGTCGTCAATAAGAAGTCCCAAGG
Organism: Schistocerca serialis cubense; assembly: GCF_023864345.2. NCBI lineage: Eukaryota > Metazoa > Arthropoda > Insecta > Orthoptera > Acrididae > Schistocerca > Schistocerca serialis. The sequence goes on along the minus strand of NW_026047583.1, from coordinate 33,374,916 downwards.
GATACAGTATACCGAAAGTGATGCATCGGAATCTATTACTAGTGTCACAGGAATGGTTCAAACATAGACAATAAGAAGAGCCGGTCCACTAGTACTTAAGTCGGCATTGTGCCTTTTGTAATTAATTCCGATGCTATTTCTGTGTTTCATCGTCAATAACAAGGTCCAAGGGATACAGTAAACATATAGTGAAGCATCGGAATTTAAGACCGGTCTCACAGGAAATGTTCAAAACATAGTCAGTAAGAATAGTCAGTCTTCTTGTACTTATGTCGGCATTGTGCCTTCTGTATTTAATTCCGATGCAATTTCTGTGATTCGTCGTCAATAAAAAGGTCAATAGGATACAGTAAACCTAAAGTGAAGCACCGGAATCTATAACTAGTGTTACAGGAATGGTTCAAAATATAGTCAGTAAGAGGAGCCAGTCTTCTTGTACTTAAGTCGGCGTTGTGCATTTTGTATTTAATTCCGATGCAATTTCTGTGTTTCGTCGTCAATAAGAAGGTGCAAGGGTAACAGTAAACCTGGAGTGAAGCATCGGAATCTATAACTAGAGTCACCGGAATCGTTCAAATCATAGACAGTAGGAAGAGCCAGTCTTCTTGTACTTAAGTCGGCATTGTGCCATTTGTATTTAATTACGATGCAATTTCTGTGTTTCATCGTCAATAAGAGTGTCAGAGGGATACAGTAAACCTGAAGTGAAGCATCGGAATCTATAACTAGTGTCACAGGAATGGTTCAAAATATAGACTGTAAGAATTGCCAGTCTTCTTGTACTTAAGTCGTCATTGTACCTTTTGTATTTAACTCCGATGCAATTTCTGTGTTTAGTCGTCAATAAGCAGGTCCAAGGGATACAGTAATCCTGAAGTGAAGGTTAGAAATCTATAACTAGTGTCACAGGAACAGTTCAAAACACTGACAGTAAGAAGAGCCAGTCTTCTTGTACTTAAGACGGCATTGTACGTATTGTATTTAATTCCGATGCAATTTCTGTGTTTCGTCGTCAATAAGCAGATCCAAGGGATACAGTAATCCTGAAGTGAAGCATCGGAATCTATGACTAGTGTCACAGGAAAGTTTCAAAACATAGACAGTAAGAGGAGCCAGTCTTCTTGTACTTAAGTCGGCATTGAGCCTTTTGTACTTAATTCCGATGCAATTTCTGCGTTTCGTCGTCAATAACAAGGTGCAAGGGTAACAGTAAACCTGGAGTGAAGCATCGGAATCTATAACTAGAGTCACCGGAATCGTTCAAATCATAGACAGTAAGAAGAGCCAGTCTTCTTGTACTTAAGTCGGCAGTGTGCCATTTGTATTTAATTACGATGCAATTTCTGTGTTTCATCGTCAATAAGAGTGTCAGAGGGATACAGTAAACCTGAAGTGAAGCATCGGAATCTATAACTAGTGTCACAGGAATGGTTCAAAATATAGACTGTAAGAATTGCCAGTCTTCTTGTACTTAAGTCGTCATTGTACCTTTTGTATTTAACTCCGATGCAATTTCTGTGTTTAGTCGTCAATAAGCAGGTCCAAGGGATACAGTAAACCTGAAGTGAAGCATCGGTATCTATAACTAGTGTCTCAGGAATGGTTGAAATCATAGACAGTAAGAAGAGACAGTCTTCTTGTACTTAAGTCGGCATTTTGCCTTTTGCATATAATTCAGATTCAATTTCTGTGTTTCGTCGTCAATAAGAAGGTCCAAGGGATACAGTAAACCTGAAGTGAAGCTCCGGAATCTAATAATAGTGTCTCTGGAATGGTTCAAAGCATAGACAGTAAGAAGAGCCAGTCATCTTGTACTTATGACGGCATTGTGCCTTTTGTATTTAATTCCGATGCAATGTCTGTGTTTCATCGTCAATAAGAAGAATCAAGGGATACAGTAAACCTGATGTGAAGCAACGGAATCTATAACTAGTGTCACAGGATTGGTTCAAAGCATACACAGTAAGAAGAGCGAGTCTTCTTGTACTTACGTCGGCATTGTGCCTTTTGTATTTAATTCCGATGCAATTTCTGTGTTTCGAAGTCAATTAGGTTGTCCAAGGGATACAGTAAACCTTAAGTGAGGCATCGGAATCTATAACTAGTGTCACAGGAATGTTTCAAAACATAGACAGTAAGAAGAGCCAGTCTTCTTGTACTTATGACGGCATTGTGCCTTTTGTACTTAATTCCGATGCAATTTCCGTGTTTCGTCGTCAATAAGCAGATCCAAGGGATACAGTAATCCTGAAGTGAAGCATCGGAATCTATAACTAGTGTCATAGGAATGGTTCAAAGCATACACAGTAAGAGGAGCCAGTCTTCTTGTACTTAAGTCGGCATTGTACGTATTGTATTTAATTCCGATGCAATTTCTGTGTTTCGTCGTCAATAAGAATGTCCAAGGGATACAGTAAAGCTGACGTGAAGCATCGGAATCTATAACTAGTGTCACAGGAATGGTTCAAGACATGGACAGCAAGAAGAGACAGTCTTCTTGTACTTAAGTCGGCATCGTGCCTTCTGTATTTAATTCCGATGCAATTTCTGTGATTCGTCGTCAATAGGAAGGCCAATAGTATACAGTAAACCTAAAGTGAATCATAGGAATCTACCCGCATTGTGTCACAGGAATAGTTCAAAACATAGGCAGTAAGAAGAGTCAGTCTTCTTGTACTTAAGTCGGCATTGTGCCATATGTATTTAATTACGATGCAATTTCTGTGATTCGTCGTCAATAGGAAGGCCAATAGTATACAGTAAACCTAAAGTGAATCATAGGAATCTACCCCCATTGTGTCACAGGAATGGTTCAAAACATAGGCAGTAAGAAGAGTCAGTCTTCTTGTACTTCAGTCGGCATTGTACATTTTGTATTTAATTCCGATGCAATTTCTGTGTTGCTTCGTCAACAAGAAGGTCCAAGGGATACAGTAAACCTGAAGTGAAGCATCGGAATCTATAACTAGTGTCACAGGAATGGTTTTAAACATAGACAGTTAGAAGATCCAGTCTTCTTTCACTTAAGACGGCATTGTGCCCTTTGTATTTAATTCCGATGCAATTTCTGTGTTTCATCGTCAATAACAAGGTGAGAGGGATTCAGTAAACCTGAAGAGAAGTATCGGAAACTATAACTAGTGTCACAGGAATAGTTCAAAACATTGACAGTAAGAAGAGTCAGTCTGATGGTTCTTAAGTCGGCATTGTGCCTTTTGTATTAAATTCCGATGCAATTTCGGTGTTTCGTCGTCAATAAGAAAGTCCAAGGGATACAGTAAACCTGAAGTGGAGCTTAGAAATCTATAACTAGTGTCACAGGAACAGTTCAAAACACTGACAGTAAGGAGAGCCAGTCTTCTTGTACTTAAGACGGCATTGTACGTATTGTATTTAATTCCGTAGCAAATTCTGTGTTTCGTCGTCAATACGCAGATCCAAGGGATACAGTAATCCTGAAGTGAAGCATCGGAATCTATGACTAGTGTCACAGGAATGGTTCAAAGCATAGACAGTAAGAAGAGCCAGTCTTCTTGTACTTAAGACGGCATTGTACGTATTGTATTTAATTCCGATGCAATTTCTGTGTTTCGTCGTCAATAAGCAGATCCAAGGGATACAGTAATCCTGAAGTGAAGCATCGGAATCTATGACTAGTGTCACAGGAAAGTTTCAAATCATAGACAGTAAGAGGAGCCAGTCATCTCGTACTTATGACGGCATTGTGCCTTTTGTATTTAATTCCGATGCAATGTCTGTGTTTCATCGTCAATAAGAAGAATCAAGGGATACAGTAAACCTGATGTGAAGCAACGGAATCTATAACTAGTGTCACAGGATTGGTTCAAAGCATACACAGTAAGAAGAGCGAGTCTTCTTGTACTTACGTCGGCATTGTGCCTTTTGTATTTAATTCCGATGCAATTTCTGTGTTTCGAAGTCAATTAGGTTGTCCAAGGGATACAGTAAACCTTAAGTGAGGCATCGGAATCTATAACTAGTGTCACAGGAATGTTTCAAAACATAGACAGTAAGAAGAGCCAGTCTTCTTGTACTTATGACGGCATTGTGCCTTTTGTACTTAATTCCGATGCAATTTCTGTGTTTCGTCGTCAATAAGCAGATCCAAGGGATACAGTAATCCTGAAGTGAAGCATCGGAATCTACAACTAGTGTCACAGGAATGGTTCAAAGCATAGACAGTAAGAGGAGCCAGTCTTCTTGTACTTAAGTCGGCATTGTACCTTTTGTATTTAATTCCGATGCATTTTCTGTGGTTCATCGTCAATAAGAATGTCCAAGGGATACAGTAAACCTGAAGTGAAGCATCGGAATCTATAACTAGTGTCTCAGGAATGGTTCAAATCATGGACAGTTAGAAGAGCAAGTCTTCTTGTACTTAAGTCGGCATTGTGCCTTTTGTATATATTTCCGATCCAATTTCTGTATTTCGTCGTCAATACGAAGTTCCATGGGATACAGTAAACCTGAAGTGAAGCATCGGAATCTATAACTAGTGTCACAGGAATGGTTTTAAACATAGACAGTTAGAAGATCCAGTCTTCTTTCACTTAAGACGGCATTGTGCATTTTGTATTTAATTCCGATGCAATTTCTGTGTTTCATCGTCAATAACAAGGTGAGAGGGATTCAGTAAACCTGAAGAGAAGTATCGGAAACTATAACTAGTGTCACAGGAATAGTTCAAAACATTGACAGTAAGAAGAGTCAGTCTGATGGTTCTTAAGTCGGCATTGTGCCTTTTGTATTAAATTCCGATGCAATTTCGGTGTTTCGTCGTCAATAAGAAAGTCCAAGGGATACAGTAAACCTGAAGTGGAGCTTAGAAATCTATAACTAGTGTCACAGGAACAGTTCAAAACACTGACAGTAAGAAGAGCCAGTCTTCTTGTACTTAAGACGGCATTGTACGTATTGTATTTAATTCCGATGCAATTTCTGTGTTTCGTCGTCAATAAGCAGATCCAAGGGATACAGTAATCCTGAAGTGAAGCATCGGAATCTATGACTAGTGTCACAGGAATGGTTCAAAGCATAGACAGTAAGAAGAGCCAGTCTTCTTGTACTTAAGACGGCATTGTACGTATTGTATTTAATTCCGATGCAATTTCTGTGTTTCGTCGTCAATAAGAAGGTCCAAGGGATACAGTAAACCTGAAGTGAATCGTCGGAATCTATGACTAGTGTCACAGGAATGGTTCAAAGCATAGACAGTAAGAAGAGCCAGTCTTCTTGTACTTAAGCCGGCATTGTGCCTTTTGTATTTAATTCCGATGCAATTTCTGTGTTTCGTCGTCAATAAGAATGTCCAAGGGATACAGTAAAGCTGACGTGAAGCATCGGAATCTATAACTAGTGTCACAGGAATGGTTCAAGACATAGACAGCAAGAAGAGACAGTCTTCTTGTACTTAAGTCGGCATCGTGCCTTCTGTATTTAATTCCGATGCAATTTCTGTGATTCGTCGTCAATAGGAAGGCCAATAGTATACAGTAAACCTAAAGTGAATCATAGGAATCTACCCCCATTGTGTCACAGGAATGGTTCAAAACATAGGCAGTAAGAAGAGTCAGTCTTCTTGTACTTCAGTCGGCATTGTACATTTTGTATTTAATTCCGATGCAATTTCAGTGTTGCGTCGTCAATAAGAAGGTCCAAGGGATACAGTAAACCTGAAGTGAAGCTTCGGAATCTAATACAAGTGTCTCTGGAATGGTTCAAATCATAGACAGTAAGAAGAGCCAGTCTTCTTGTACTTATGACGGCATTGTGCCTTTTGTATTTAATTCCGATGCAATTTCTGTGTTTCGTCGTCAATGAGAAGGTCCAAGGGATACAGTAAACCTGAAGTGAAGCAACGGTATCTATAACCAGTGTCACATTAATGGTTCAAAACATACACAGTAAGAAGAGCGAGTCTTCTTGTACTTAAGTCGGCATTGTGCCTTTTGTATTTAATTCCGATGCAATTTCTGTGTTTCGTCGTCATTAAGAAGGTCCAATGGATACAGTAAACCTGAAGTGAAGCATCGGAATCCATAACTAGTGTTGCAGGAATGGTTCAAAACATAGACAGTAAGAAGAGTTAGTCTTCTTCTACTTAATTCGGCATTGTGCCTTTTGTATTTAATTCCAATGCAATATCTGTAATTCGTCGTCAATAAGAAGGTCCAAGGGATACAGTAAACATGAAGTGAAGCATCGGAATCTATAACTAGTGTCACAGGAATGGTCCAAAAACATAAACAGTAAGAAGAACCAGTCTACTTGCACTTAAGTCGGCATTGTGCCTTTTGTATTTAATTCCTATGCAATTTCTGTGTTTCGTCGTCAATAAGAAGGTCCAAGGGATACAGTAAACTTGAAGTGAAGCTCCGGAATCTAATAATAGTGTCTCTGGAATGGTTCAAAGCATAGACAGTAAGAAGAGCCAGTCATCTTGTACTTATGACGGCATTGTGCTTTTGTATTTAATTCCGATGCAATTTCTGTGTTTCGTCGTCAATAAGAAGAACTAAGGGATACAGTAAACCTGATGTGAAGCAACGGAATCTAAAACTAGTGTCACAGGATTGGTTCAAAGCATACACAGTAAGAAGAGAGAGTCTTCTTGTACTCACGTCGGCATCGTGCCTTCTGTATTTAATTCCGATGCAATTTCTGTGATTCGTCGTCAATAGGAAGGCCAATAGGATACAGTAAACCTAAAGTGAACCATCGGAATCTATCCCTAGTGTCACAGGAATGGTTCAAAACATAGGCAGTAAGAAGAGTCAGTCTTCTTGTGCTTCAGTCGGCATTGTACATTTTGTACTTAATTCCGACGCAATTTCTGTGTTTCGTCGTCATTAAGAAGGTCCAAGGGATAGAGTACACCTGAAGTGAAGCTTCGGAATCTATAACTAGTGTCTCAGGAATGGTTCTAAACATAGACCGTAAGAAGAGCCAGTCTTCTTGTACTTAAGTTGGCATTGTGCATTTTGTATTTCATTCCGATGGAATTTCTGTGTTTCATCGTCAATAAGAAGGTCCAAGGGATACAGTAAACCTGAAGTGAAGCATCGGAATCTATAATTAGTGTCACAGGAATGGTTCAAAACATAGACACTAAAAAGAGCCAGTCTTCTTGTACTTAAGCCGGCATTGTGCCTTTTGTATTTATTTCCGATGCAATTTCTGTGTTTCGTCGTCAATAAGATTGTCCAGGTGTTACAGTAAACCTAAGGTGAGGCATCGGAATCTATAACTAGTGTCACAGGAATGTTCCAAAACATAGACAGTAAGAAGAGCCAGTCTTCTTGTACTTAAGTCGGCATTGTGCCTTTTGTATTTAATTCCGATGCAATTTCTGTGTTTCGTCGTCAATAAGAAGGTCCAAGGGATACAGTATACCTGAAGTGAAGCATCGGAATCTTTAACTAGAGTCACAGGATTGGTTCAAATCATAGAGAGTAAGAAGAGCCAGTCTTCTTGTACTTAAGTCGGCATTCTGCCTTTTGCATTTTATTCAGATTCAATTTCTGAGTTTCGTCGTCAATACGATGGTCCAAGGGATACAGTAAACCAGAAGTGCACCATCGGAATCTGTAACTAGTGTCACAGGAAAGGTTCAAAACATAGGCAGTTAGAAGAGTCAGTCTTCTTGTACTTCAGTCGGCATTGTACATCTTGCAATTAATTCCGATGCAATTTCTGTGTTTCGTCGTCAATAAGAAGGTCCAAGGGATACAGTAAACCTGAAGTGAAGCTTCGGAATCTAATACTAGTGTCTCTGGAATGGTTCAAATCATAGACAGTAAGAATAGCCAGTCTTCTTGTACTTATGACGGCATTGTGCCTTTTGTATTTAATTCCGATGCAATTTCTGTGTTTCGTCGTCAATGAGAAGGTCCAATGGATACAGTAAACCTGAAGTGAAGCATCGGATTCTATAACTAGTGTTACAGGAATGGTTCAAAACATAGACAGTAAAAAGAGTTAGTCTTCTTCTACTTAATTCGGCATTGTGCCTTTTGTATTTAATTCCAATGCAATATCTGTGTTTCGTCGTCAATAAGAAGGTCCAAGGGATACAGTAAACTTGAAGTGAATCATCGGATTCTGTAACTAGTGTCTCAGGAATGGTTTATATCATAGACTGTAAGAAGAGCCAGTCTTCTGTACTTAAGTCGGCACTGTGCCTTTTGTATATATTTCCGATCCAATTTCTGTATTTCGTCGTCAATACGAAGTTCCATGTGATACAGTAAACCTGAAGTGAAGCATCGGAATCTATAACTAGTGTCACAGGAATGGTTCAAAACATAGACAGTTAGAAGATCCAATCTTCTTTCACTTAAGACGGTATTGTGCCTTTTGTATTTAATTCCGATGCAATTTCTGTGTTTCATCGTCAATAAGGTCAGAGGGATTCGGTAAACCAGAGGAGAAGTATCGGAAACTATAACTAGTGTCACAGGAATGGTTCAAAACATTGACAGTAAGAAGAGACAGTCTGATGGTTCTTAAGTCGGCATTGTGCCTTTTGTTTAAATTCCGATGCAATTTCTGTGTTTCGTCGTCAATAAGAAAGTCCAAGGGATACAGTAAACCTGAAGTGAAGCTTCGGAATCTGTAACTAGTGTCACAGGAATGTTTCAAAACATTGACAGTAAGAGGAGCCAGTCTTCTTGTACTTAAGACGGCATTGTATGTATCGTATTTAATTCCGATGCAATTTTTGTGTTTCGTCGTCAATAAGCAGATGCAAGGGATACAGTAATCCTGAAGTGAAGCATCGGAATCTATAACTTCTGTCACAGGAATGGTTCGAAGCATAGACAGTAAGAAGAGCCAGTCTTCTTGTTTTAAGTCGGCATTGTACCTTTTCTATTTAATTCCGATGCATTTTCTGTGGTTCGCCGTCAATAAGAATGTCCAAGGGATACAGTAAACCTGAAGTGAAGCATCGGAATCTATGACTAGTGTCTCAGGAATGGTTCAATTCATGGACAATTAGAAGAGCAAGTCTTCTTGTACTTGTGTCGGCATTATGCCTTTTTCATTTAATTCCGATTCAATTTCTGTGTTGCGTCGTCAATTAGAAGGTCCAAGGGATACAGTAGACCTGAAGTGAAGCATCGGAATCTATAACTAGTGTCACAGGAATGGTTCAAAACATTGACAGTAAGAAGAGTCAGTCTGATGGTTCTTAAGTCGGCATTGTGCCTTTTGTTTAAATTCCGATGCGATTTCTGTGTTTCGTCGTCAATAAGGAAGTCCAAGGGATACAGTAAACCTGAAGTGAAGCTTCGGAATCTATAACTAGTGTCGCAGGAATGGTTCAAAACATTGACAGGAAGAAGAACCAGTCTTCTTGTACTTAAGACGGCATTGTACGTATTGTATTTAATTCCGATGCAATTTTTGTGTTTCGTCGTCAATAAGCAGATCCAAGGGATACAGTAATCCTGAAGTGAAGCATCGGAATCTATAACTAGTGTCACAGGAATGGTTCAAAGCATAGACAGTAAGAGGAGCCAGTCTCCTTGTACTTAAGTCGGCATTGTACCTTTTCTATTTAATTCCGATGCATTTTCTGTGGTTCGCCGTCAATAAGAATGTTCAAGGGATACAGTAAACCTGAAGTGAAGCATCGGAATCTATAACTAGTGTCTCAGGAATGGTTCAAATCATGGACAGTTAGAAGAGCAAGTCTTCTTGTACTTATGTCGGCATTGTGCCTTTTGTATTTAATTCGGATGCAATTTCTGTGTTTCGTCGTCAATAAGATTGTCCAAGGGATACAGTAAACCTGAATTGAAGCATCGGAATCTATAACTAGTGTCACATGAATGTTTCAAAACATAGACAGTAAGAAGAGCCAGTCTTCTTGACTTAAGTCGGCATTGTGCCTTTTGTATTTAATTCCGATGCAATTTCTGTGTTTCGTCGTCAATAAGAAGGTCCAAGGGATACAGTAAACCTGAAGTGAAGCATCGGAATCTATAACTAGAGTGACAGGAATGGTTCAAATCATAGACAGTAAGAAGAGCCAGTCTTCTTGTACTTAAGTCGGCATTGTGCCTTTTGCATTGAATTACGATGCAATTTCTGCGTTTCATCGTCAATAATAGTGTCAGAGGGATACAGTAAACCTGAAGTGAAGCATCGGAATCTATAACTAGTGTCACAGGAATGGTTCAAAATATAGACTGCAAGAATTGCCAGTCTTCTTGCACTTAAGTCGCCATTGTAACTTTTATATTTAACTCCGATACAATTTCTGTGTTTCGTCGTCAATAAGCAGGTCCAAGGGATACAGTAAACCTGAAGTGAAGCATCGGTATCTATAACTAGTGTCTCAGGAATGGTTGAAATCATAGACAGTAAGAAGAGCCAGTCTTCTTGTACTTAAGTCGGCATTGTGCCTTTTGCATTTAATTCAGATTCAAGTTCTGTGATTCGTCGTCAATAGGAAGGTCCACGGAATACAGTAAACCAGAAGTGTACCATCGGAATCTATAACTAGTGTCACAGGAAAGGTTCAAAAAATAGGCAGTAAGAAGAGTCAGTCTTCTTGTACTTCAGTCGGCATTGTACATTTTGTATTTAATTCCGATGCAATTTCTGTGTTTCGTCGTCAATAAGAAGGTCCAAGGGATACAGTAAACCTGAAGTGAAGCATCGGTAACTATAACTAGTGTCTCAGGAATGGTGGAAATCATAGACAGTAAGAAGAGCCAGTCTCCTTGCACTTAAGTCGGCATTGTGCCTTTTGCATTTAATTCAAATTCAATATCTGTGTTTCGTCGTCAATAAGAAGGTCCAAGGGATACAGTAAACCAGAAGTGTACCATCGGAATCTATCCCTAGTGTCACAGGAATGGTTCAAAACATAGGCAGTAAGAAGAGTCAGTCTTCTTGTGCTTCAGTCGGCATTGTACATTTTGTACTTAATTCCGACGCAATTTCTGTGTTTCGTCGTCAAGAAGAAGGTCCAAGGGATACAGTAAACTTGAAGTGAATCATCGGATTCTGTAACTAGTGTCTCAGGAATGGTTTATATCATAGACTGTAAGAAGAGCCAGTCTTCTGTACTTAAGTCGGCACTGTGCCTTTTGTATATATTTCCGATCCAATTTCTGTATTTCGTCGTCAATACGAAGTTCCATGTGATACAGTAAACCTGAAGTGAAGCATCGGAATCTATAACTAGTGTCACAGGAATGGTTCAAAACATAGACAGTTAGAAGATCCAATCTTCTTTCACTTAAGACGGTATTGTGCCTTTTGTATTTAATTCCGATGCAATTTCTGTGTTTCATCGTCAATAAGGTCAGAGGGATTCGGTAAACCAGAGGAGAAGTATCGGAAACTATAACTAGTGTCACAGGAATGGTTCAAAACATTGACAGTAAGAAGAGACAGTCTGATGGTTCTTAAGTCGGCATTCTGCCTTTTGTTTAAATTCCGATGCAATTTCTGTGTTTCGTCGTCAATAAGAAAGTCCAAGGGATACAGTAAACCTGAAGTGAAGCTTCGGAATCTGTAACTAGTGTCACAGGAATGTTTCAAAACATTGACAGTAAGAGGAGCCAGTCTTCTTGTACTTAAGACGGCATTGTATGTATCGTATTTAATTCCGATGCAATTTTTGTGTTTCGTCGTCAATAAGCAGATGCAAGGGATACAGTAATCCTGAAGTGAAGCATCGGAATCTATAACTTCTGTCACAGGAATGGTTCGAAGCATAGACAGTAAGAAGAGCCAGTCTTCTTGTTTTTAAGTCGGCATTGTACCTTTTCTATTTAATTCCGATGCATTTTCTGTGGTTCGCCGTCAATAAGAATGTCCAAGGGATACAGTAAACCTGAAGTGAAGCATCGGAATCTATAACTAGTGTCTCAGGAATGGTTCAAATCATGGACAATTAGAAGAGCAAGTCTTCTTGTACTTATGTCGGCATTATGCCTTTTTCATTTAATTCCGATTCAATTTCTGTGTTGCGTCGTCAATTAGAAGGTCCAAGGGATACAGTAAACCTGAAGTGAAGCATCGGAATCTATAACTAGTGTCACAGGAATGTTTCAAAGCATTGACAGTAAGAAGAGTCAGTCTGATGGTTCTTAAGTCGGCATTGTGCCTTTTGTTTAAATTCCGATGCGATTTCTGTGTTTCGTCGTCAATAAGGAAGTCCAAGGGATACAGTAAACCTGAAGTGAAGCTCCGGAATCTATAACTAGTGTCGCAGGAATGGTTCAAACATTGACAGGAAGAAGAGCCAGTCTTCTTGTACTTAAGACGGCATTGTACGTATTGTATTTAATTCCGATGCAATTTTTGTGTTTCGTCGTCAATAAGCAGATCCAAGGGATACAGTAATCCTGAAGTGAAGCATCGGAATCTATAACTAGTGTCACAGGAATGGTTCAAAGCATAGACAGTAAGAGGAGCCAGTCTCCTTGTACTTAAGTCGGCATTGTACCTTTTCTATTTAATTCCGATGCATTTTCTGTGGTTCGCCGTCAATAAGAATGTTCAAGGGATACAGTAAACCTGAAGTGAAGCATCGGAATCTATAACTAGTGTCTCAGGAATGGTTCAAATCATGGACAGTTAGAAGAGCAAGTCTTCTTGTACTTATGTCGGCATTGTGCCTTTTGTATTTAATTCGGATGCAAATTCTGTGTTTCGTCGTCAATAAGATTGTCCAAGGGATACAGTAAACCTGAATTGAAGCATCGGAATCTATAACTAGTGTCACATGAATGTTTCAAAACATAGACAGTAAGAAGAGCCAGTCTTCTTGACTTAAGTCGGCATTGTGCCTTTTGTATTTAATTCCGATGCAATTTCTGTGTTTCGTCGTCAATAAGAAGGTCCGAGGGATACAGTAAACCTGAAGTGAAGCATCGGAATCTATAACTAGAGTGACAGGAATAATTCAAATCATAGACAGTAAGAAGAGCCAGTCTTCTTGTACTTAAGTCGGCATTGTGCCTTTTGCATTGAATTACGATGCAATTTCTGCGTTTCATCGTCAATAATAGTGTCAGAGGGATACAGTAAACCTGAAGTGAAGCATCGGAATCTATAACTAGTGTCACAGGAATGGTTCAAAATATAGACTGCAAGAATTGCCAGTCTTCTTGCACTTAAGTCGCCATTGTAACTTTTATATTTAACTCCGATACAATTTCTGTGTTTCGTCGTCAATAAGCAGGTCCAAGGGATACAGTAAACCTGAAGTGAAGCATCGGTATCTATAACTAGTGTCTCAGGAATGGTTGAAATCATAGACAGTAAGAAGAGCCAGTCTTCTTGTACTTAAGTCGGCATTGTGCCTTTTGCATTTAATTCAGATTCAAGTTCTGTGTTTCGTCGTCAATAGGAAGGTCCACGGAATACAGTAAACCAGAAGTGTACCATCGGAATCTATAACTAGTGTCACAGGAAAGGTTCAAAAAATAGGCAGTAAGAAGAGTCAGTCTTCTTGTACTTCAGTCGGCATTGTACATTTTGTATTTAATTCCGATGCAATTTCTGTGTTTCGTCGTCAATAAGAAGGTCCAAGGGATACAGTAAACCTGAAGTGAAGCTTCGGAATCTAATAATTGTGTCTCTGGAATGGTTCAAAGCATAGACAGTAAGAAGAGCCAGTCTTCTAGTACCTAAGTCGGCATTGTGCCTTTTGTAATTATGTCCGATGCAATTTCTGTGTTTCGTCGTCAATAAGAAGGTCCAAGGGATACAGTAAACCTGAAGTGAAGCATCGGTAACTATAACTAGTGTCTCAGGAATGGTGGAAATCATAGACATTAAGAAGAGCCAGTCTCCTTGTACTTAAGTCGGCATTGTGCCTTTTGCATTTAATTCAAATTCAATATCTGTGTTTCGTCGTCAATAAGAAGGTCCAAGGGATACAGTAAACCAGAAGTGTACCATCGGAATCTGTAACTAGTGCCACAGGAATGTTTCAAAACATAGACAGTAAGAAGAGCCAGTCTTCTTGTACTTAAGTCGGCATTGTGCCTTTTGTATTTAATTCCGATTCAATTTCTGTGTTTCGTCGTCAATAAGATGGTCCACGGGATACAGTAAACCTGAAGTGAAGCATCGGAATCTATAAGTAGTGTCACAGGAATGGTTCAAACATAGAGAGTTAGAAGAGCCAGGCTTCTTGTACTTTAGTCGGCATTGTGCCTTTTGTATTTAATTCCATTGCTTTTCGGTGTTTCGTCGTCAATAAGAAGGTAGAGCAAAACAGTAAACCTGAAGTGAAGCATCAGAATCTATAACTAGTGTCACAGGAATGGTTCAAAACATAGACAGTAAGACATGTCAGTCTTCTTGTACTTAAGTCGGCATTGTGGCTTTTGCATTTAATTCCGATTCAATTTCTGTGTTTCGTCGTCAATGGGAAGGTCGAAGGGATACAGTAAACTTGAAGTGAAGCATCGGAATCTATAACTAGTGTCACAGGAAAGGTTCAAAACATAGGCAGTAAGAAGAGTCAGTCTTCTTGTACTTCAGTCGGCATTGTACTATTTGTATTTACTTCCGATGCAATTTCTGTGTTTCGTCGTGAATAAGAAGGTCCAAGGGATACAGTAAACCTGAAGTGAAGCTTCGGAATCTAATACTAGTGTCTCTGGAATGGTTCAAAACATAGACAGTAAGAAGAGCCAGTCTTCTAGTACTTAAGTCGGCATTGTGCCTTTTGTATTGAATTACGATGCTATTTCTGTGTTTAGTCGTCAATAAGCAGGTCCAAGGGATACAGCAAACCTGAAGTGAAGCATCGGTATCCATAACTTGTGTCTCAGGAATGGTTGAAATCATAGACAGTAAGAAGAGCCAGTCTTCTTGTACTTAAGTCGGCATTGTGACTTTTGCATTCAATTCAGATTCAATTTCTCTGTTTCGAAGTCAATAAGAATGTCCAAGGGATACAGTCAACCTGAAGTGAGGCATCGGAATCCATAACTAGTGCCACAGGAATGTTTCAAAACATAGACAGTAAGAAGAGCCAGAGTTCTTGTACTTAAGTCGGCATTGTTCCTTTTGTATTTAATTCCGATGAAATTTCTATTATTCGTAGTCAATAAGAAGGTCCAAGGGATACAGTAAACATGAAGCATCGGAATCTATAACTAGTGTCACAGGAATGGTTCAAAATATAGACAGTAAGAAGAGCCAGCCTTCTTGTACTTAAGTCGGCATTGTGCCTTTCGTATTTAATTCCGATGCAATATCTGTGTTTCGTCGTCATTAAGAAGGTGCAATGGATACAGTAAACCTGAAGTGAAGCATCGGAACCTATAACTAGTGTCACAGGAATGGTTCAAAACATATACAGTAAGAAGAGCTAGTCGACTTGTACTTAAGTCGGCATTGTGCCTTTTGTATTTATTTCCGATGCAATATCTGTGTTTCGTCGTCAATAAGAAGGTCCAAGGGATACAGTAAACCTGACGTGATGCATCGGAGACTTTAACTAGTGTCACAGGAATGGTTCAAACTTATAGACACATAAGAAGAGCCAGTCTTCTTGTACTTAAGTCGGCATTGTGCCTTTCGCATTTAATTCAGATTCAATTTCTGTGTTTCGTCGACAATAAGAAGGTCCAAGGGATACAGTAAACCAGAAGTGTACCATCGGAATCTATAATTAGTGTCACAAGAATGGTTCAAAACATAGGCAGTAAGAAGTGTCAGTCGTCTTGTACTTCAGTGGGCATTGTACATTTTGTATTTAATTCCGATGCAATTTCTGTGTTTCGTCGTCAATAAGAAGGTCCAAGGGATACAGTAAACCTGAAGTGAAGCTTCGGAATCTAATAATAGTGTCTCTGGAATGGTTCAAAACATAGACAGTAAGAAGAGCCAGTCTTCTTGTACTTATGACGGCATTGTGCCTTTTGTATTTAATTCCGATGCAATTTCTGTGTTTCGTCGTCAATAAATAGGTCCAAGGGATACAGTAAACCTAAAGTGAAACAACGGAATCTATAACTAGTGTCAAAGGAATGGTTCAAAACATACACAGTAAGAAGAGCGAGTCTTCTTGTACTTACGTCGGCATTGTGCCTTTTGTATTTAATTCCGATGCAATTTCTGTGTTTCGAAGTCAGTAAGAATGTCCAAGTTATACAGTAAACCTGAAGTTAGGCATCGGAATCTATAACTAGTGTCACAGGAATGTTTAAAAACATAGACAGTAAGAAGAGCCTGAGTTCTTGTACTTAAGTCGGCATTGTTCCTTTTGTATTTAATTCCGATGAAATTTCAATGTTTCGTGGTCAATAAGAAGGTCCCAGGTATACAGTAAACATGAAGTGAAGCATCAGAATCTATAACTAGTGTCACAGGAATGGTTCAAAGTATAGACAGTAGGAAGAGCCAGTCTTCTTGTACTTAAGTCGGCATTGTGCCTTTTGTATTTAATTCCGATGCAATTTCTGTGTTTCGTCGTCATTAAAAAGGTCCAATGGATACAGTAAACCTGAAGTGAAGCATCGAAATCTGTAACTAGTGGTACTGGAATGGTTCAAAACATAGACAGTAAGAAGAGTTAGTCTTCTTCTACTTAATTCGGCCTTGTGCCTTTTGTATTTAATTCCGATGCAATATCTGCGTCTCGTCGTCAATAAGAAGGTCCAAGGGATACAGTAAACATGAAGTGAAGCATCGGAATCTATAACTAGTGTCACAGGAATGGTTCAAAAACATAAACAGTAAGAAGAACCAGTCTACTTGTACTTAAGTCGGCATTGTGCCTTTTGTATTTAACTCCGATGCAATTTCTGTGTTTCGTCGTCAATAAGAAGTCCCAAGGGATACAGTATACCTAAAGTGAAGCATCGGAATCCATAACTAGTGTAACAGGAATGGTTCAAACATAGACAGTAAGAAGAGCCGGTCTTCTGGTACTTAAGTCGGCATTGTGCCTTTTGTAATTAATTTTGATGCAATTTCTGTGTTTCATCGTCAATAAGAAGGTCCAAGGTATACAGTAACCATATAGTGAAGCATCGGAATTTAAAACCGGTCTCACGGAAAATGTTCAAAACATAGTCAGTAAGAGCAGTCAGTCTTCTTGTACTTAAGTCGGCATTGTGCCTTTTGTATTTAATTCCGATGCAATTTCTGTGTTTCGTCGTAAATAAGAAGGTCCAAGGGATACAGTAAATCTGACGTGAAGCATCGGAATCTTTGACTAGTGTCACAGGAATGGTTCAAAATATAGACAGTTAGAGGAGCCAGTCTTCTTGTACTTAAGTCGGCTTTGTGCATTTTGTATTTAATTCCGATGCAATTTCTGTGTTTCGTCGTCAATAAGAAGGTCCAAGGGATACAGTAAACCTTAAGTGAAGCATCGGAACCTATAACTAGTGCCACAGTAATGGTTCAAAACATAGACAGTAAGAAGAGCCAGTCGTCTTGTACTTAAGTCGGCATTGTGCCTTTTGTATTTAATTCCGATGCAATATCTGTGTTTCGTCGTCAATAAGAAGGTCCAAGGGATATAGTAAACCTGACGTGATGCATCGGAGTCTGTAACTAGTGTCACAGGAATGGTTCAAAATATAGACAGTAAGAGGAGCCCGTCGTCTTGTACTTAAGTCGGCATTGTGCCTTTTGTATTTAATTCCGATGCAATATCTGTGTTCCGTCGTTAACAAGAAGGTCCAAGGGATACAGTAAACCTGACGTGATGCATCGCAGTCTATAACTAGTGTCACAGGAATGGTTCAAAGTTATAGACACATAACTAGAGCCAGTCTTCTTGCACTTAAGTCGGCATTGTGCGTTTTGTATTTAATTCCGATGCAATTTCTGTGTTTCGTCGTCAGTAAGATTGTCCAAAGGATACAGTAAACCCGAAGTGAAGCATCGGAATCTATAACTAGTGTCACAGGAATGTTTCAAAACATAGACCGTAAGAAGAGCCAGTCTTCTTGTACTTAAGTCGGCATTGTGCCTTTTGTATTTAATTCCGATGCAATTTCAGTGTTTCACCGTCAACAAGACGGTCCAAGGGATACAGTAAACCTGAAGTGAAGCATCGGAATCTATAACTAGAGTCACAGGAATGGTTCAAATCATAGACAGTAAGAAGAGCCAGTCTTCTTGTACTTAAGTCGGCATTGTGCCTTTTATATTTAATTCCGATGCAATTTCTGTGTTTCGTCGTCAATAAGAAGGTCCAAGGGATACAGTAAACCTGAAGGGAAGCATCGGAACCTATAACTAGTGTCACAGGAATGGTTCAAAACATACACAGTAAGAGGAGCGAGTCTTCTTGTACTTACGTCGGCATTGTGCCTTTTGTATTTAATTCCGAAGCAATTTCTGTGTTTCGAAGTCAATAAGAATGTCCAAGGGATACAGTAAACCTGACGTAAGGCATCGGAATCTATAACTAGTGTCACAGGAATGTTTCAAAACATAGACAGTAAGAAGAGCAAGAGTTCTTGTACTTAAGTCGGCAATGATCCTTTTGTATTTAATTCCGATGAAATTTCTATGTTTCGTCGTCAATAAGAAGGTCCAAGGGATACAGTAAACATGAAGTGAAGCATCGGAATCTATAACTAGTGTCACAGGAATGGTTCAAAATATAGACAGTAGGAAGAGCCAGTCTTCTTGTACTTAAGTCGGCATTGTGCCGTTTGTATTTAATTCCGATGCAATTTCTGTGTTTCGTCGTCATTAAGAATGTCCAATGGATACAGTAAACCTGAAGTGAAGCTTCGGAATCTATAACTAGTGGTACAGGAATGGTTCAAAACATAGACAGTAAGAAGAGTTAGCCTTCTTCTACTTAATTCGGCTTTGTGCCTTTTGTATTTAATTCCGATGCAATATCTGTGCTTCGTCGTCAATAAGAAGGTCCAAGGGATACAGTAAACATGTGGTGAAGCAACGGAATCTACAACTAGTGTCACAGGAATGGTCCAAAAACATAAACAGTAACAAGAAACAGTCTACTTGTACTTAAGTCGGCATTGTGCCTTTTGTATTTAACTCCGATGCAATTTCTGTGTTTAGTCGTCAATAAGAGGTCCCAAGGGATACAGTATACCTAAAGTGAATCATCGGAATCTATAACTAGTGTCACAGGAATGGTTCAAACATAGACAGTAAGAAGAGCCGGTCTTCTAGTACTTAAGTCGGCATTGTGCCTTTTGTAATTAATTTCGATGCAATTTCTGTGTTTCATCGTCAATAAGAACGTCCAAGGGATACAGTAAACATATAGTGAAGCATCGGAATTTAAAACTGGTCTCACGGGAAACGTTCAAAACATAGTCACTAAGAATAGTCAGTCTTCTTGTACTTAAGTCGGCATTGTGCCTTTTGTATTGAATTCCGATGCAAATCTGTGTTTCGTCGTCAATAAGAAGGTCCAAGGGATACAGTAAAGCAGACGTGAAGCATCGGAATCTATAACAAGTGTCACAGGAATGGTTCAAAGCATAGACAGTTAAAAGAGTCAGTCTTCTTGTACTTAAGTCGGCATTGTGCCTTTTGTATTTAATTCCGATGCAATTTCTGTGTTTCGTCGTCAATAAGAAGGTCCAAGGGATACAGTAATCCTGAAGTGAAGCATCGGAATCTATAACTAGTGTTACAGGAATGGTTCAAAACATAGACAATAAAAAGAAATAGTCTTCTTCTACTTAAAACGGTATTGTGCCTTTTGTATTCAATTTCGATGCAATTTCTATGTTTCATCGTCAATAAGAAAGTCCAAGGGATACAGTAAACGTATACTGAAGCATCAGAATTTAAAACTGGTCTAACAGGAAATGTTCAAAACATAGTCGGTAAGAAGAGTCAGTCTTCTTGTCCTTAATTTGGCATTGTGCAATTATTATTTAATTCCGATGCAATTTCTGTGTTTCGTCGTCAATAAGATGGTCCAAGGGATACAGTAAACCTGACGTGAAGCATCGGAGTCTATGACTAGTGTCACAGGAATGGTTCAAAAACATAGAAAGTAAGTAGGGCCAGTCTACTTGTACCTAAGCCGGCATTGTGCCTTTTGTATTTAATTCCGATGCAATTTCTGTGTTTCGTCTTCAATAAGAAGGTCCAAGGGATACAGTATACCTAAAGTGAAGCATCGGAATCTATGACTAGTGTCACAGGAATGGTTCAAAACATAGACAGTAAGACGTGCCAATCTTCTTGCACTTAAGTCTGCATAGTGCCTTTTGTATTTAATTCCGATGTAATTTCTGTGTTTCATCGGCAATAAGAAGGTCCAAGGGATGCAGTAAACCTGAAGTGAAGCATCGTAGTCAATAACTAGTGTCACAGGACTGGTTCAAAAACATAGACAGTAAGAAGAGTCAGTCTACTTGTACTTAAGTCGTCATAGTGCCTGTTGTATTTAATTCCGATGCAATTTCTGTGATTCGTCGTCAATCAGAAGGTCCATGGAATACAGTAATCCTGAAGTGATGCATCGGAATCTATAACTAGTGTCACAAGAATGGTTCAAAATACAGACAATAAGAAAGGCCAGTCTTCTTGTACTTAAGTCGGCATTGCGCATTTTGGATTTAATTCCGATGCAATTTCTGTGTTTCGTCTTCAATAAGAGGGTCGAAGGGATACAGTAAACCTGAAGTGAAGCATCGGAACCGGTAACTAGTGTCACAGGAATGGTTCAAAACATAGACAGTAAGAAGAGCCAGACGTCTTGTACTTAAGTTGGCATTGTGCATTTTGTATTTAATTCCGATGCAATATCTGTTTTTCGTCGTCAAGAAGAAGGTCCAAGGGATACAGTAAATCCGACGTGAAGCAACGGAGTCTATAACTAGTGTCACAGGAATGGTTCAAAACATAGACAGTAAGAAGAGCCAGACTTCTTGTACTTAAGTCGTCATTGTGCCTTTTGTAATTAATTCCGATGCAATTTCTGTGTTTCACCGTCAATAAGAAGGTCCAAAGGATACAGTAAACCTGAAGTGAAGATCGGAATCTATAAGTAGTGTCACAGGAATGGTTCAAAACATAGACAGTAAGAAGAGTCAGTCTTCTTGTACTTAAGTCGGCATTGTGCCTTTTGTATTTAATTCTGAGGCAATTTCTGAGTTTCGTCGTCAATAAGAATGTCCAAGTGATACAGTAAATCTGAAGTGAAGCATCGGAATCTATAACTAGTGTCACAGGAATGTTTCAAAACGTAGACAGTATGAAGAGCCGGTCTTATTGTACTTAAGTCGGCATTGTGCCTTTTGTATTTTATTCCGATGCAATTTTTGTGTTTCGTCGTCAATAAGAATGTCCAAGGGATAGAGTAAACCTGACGTCAAGCATCGGAGTCTATAACTAGTGTCACAGGAATGGTTCAAAGCACAGACAGTAAGAAGAGCCAGTCTTCTTGTACTTAAGTCGACATTGTGCCTTTTGCATTTAATTCCGATGCAATTTCTGTCTTTCGTCGACAATAAGAATGTCCAAGGGATGCAGTAAACCTGAAGTGAAGCATCGGAATCTATAACTAGTGTCACACGACTGGTTCAAAAACATAGACAGTAAGAAGAGTCAGTCTACTTGTACTTAAGTCGTCATAGTGCCTGTTGTATTTAATTCCGATGCAATTTCTGTGTTTCGTATTCAATAAGAAGGTCCAAGGGATACAGTAAACATGAAGTGAAGCATCGGAATCTATAACTAGTGTCACAGGAATGGTTCAAAATATAGACAGTAGGAAGAGCCAGTCTTCTTGTACTTAAGTCGGCATTGTGCCGTTTGTATTTAATTCCGATGCAATTTCTGTGTTTCGTCGTCATTAAGAATGTCCAATGGATACAGTAAACCTGAAGTGAAGCTTCGGAATCTATAACTAGTGGTACAGGAATGGTTCAAAACATAGACAGTAAGAAGAGTTAGTCTTCTTCTACTTAATTCGGCTTTGTGCCTTTTGTATTTAACTCCGATGCAATTTCTGTGTTTAGTCGTCAATAAGAACTCCCAAGGGATACAGTATACCTAAAGTGAAGCATCGGAATCTATAACTAGTGTCACAGGAATGGTTCAAACATAGACAGTAAGAAGAGCCGGTCTTCTAGTACTTAAGTCGGCATTGTGCCTTTTGTAATTAATTTCGATGCAATTTCTGTGTTTCATCGTCAATAAGAACGTCCAAGGGATACAGTAAACATATAGTGAAGCATCGGAATTTAAAACCGGTCTCACGGGAAACGTTCAAATCATAGTCACTAAGAATAGTCAGTCTTCTTGTACTTAAGTCGGCATTGTGCCTTTTATAATGAATTCCGATGCAATTCTGTGTTTCGTCGTCAATAAGAAGGTCCAAGGGATACAGTAAAGCAGACGTGAAGCATCGGAATCCATAACAAGTGTCACAGGAACGGTTCAAAGCATAGACAGTTAAAAGAGTCAGTCTTCTTGTACTTAAGTCGGCATTGTGCCTTTTGTATTTAATTCCGATGCAATTTCTGTGTTTCGTCGTCAATAAGAAGGTCCAAGGGATACAGTAATCCTGAAGTGAAGCATCGGAATCTATAACTAGTGTTACAGGAATGGTTCAAAACATAGACAATAAGAAGAAATAGTCTTAAAACGGTATTGTGCCTTTTGTATTCAATTTCGATGCAATTTCTATGTTTCATCGTCAATAAGATAGTCCAAGGGATACAGTAAACATATAGTGAAGCATCAGAATTTAACACTGGTCTCACAGGATATGTTCAAAACATAGTCGGTAAGAAGAGTCAGTCTTCTTGCCCTTAATTCGGCATTGTGCAATTATTATTTTATTCCGATGCAATTTCTGTGTTTCGTCGTCAATAAGATGATCCAAGGGATACAGTAAACCTGACGTGAAGCATCGGAGTCTATGACTAGTGTCACAGGAATGGTTCAAAAACATAGAAAGTAAGTAGGGCCAGTCTACTTGTACCTAAGACGGCATTGTGCCTTTTGTATTTAATTCCGATGCAATTTCTGTGTTTCGTCTTCAATAAGAAGGTCCAAGGGATACAGTATACCTAAAGTGAAGCATCGTAATCTATAACTAGTGTCACAGGAATGGTTCAAAACATAGACAGTAAGAAGTGCCAATCTTCTTGCACTTAAGTCTGCATAGTGCCTTTTGTATTTAATTCCGATGTAATTTCTGTGTTTCATCGGCAACAAGAAGGTCCATAGGATACAGTAAACATATAGTGAAGCATCGGAATTTAAAACCGGTCTCACAGGAAATGTTCAAAACATAATCATTAAGAATAGTCAGTCTTCTTGTACTTAAGTAAGCATTGTGCGTTTTGTATTTAATTCCGATGCAATTTCTGTGATTCGTAGTCAATAAGAAGGTCCAAGGGATACAGAAAACCTGAAGTGAAGCATCGGAATCTATAACTAGTGTCACAGGACTGGTTCAAAAACATAGACAGTAAGAAGAGTCAGTCTACTTGTACTTAAGTCGTCATAGTGCCTGTTGTATTTAATTCCGATGCAATTTCTGTGTTTCGTCGTCAATCAGAAGGTCCATGGAATACAGTAATCCTGAAGTGATGCAACGGAATCTATAACTAGTGTCACAAGAATGGTTCAAAATACAGACAATAAGAAAGGCCAGTCTTCTTGTACTTAAGTCGGCATTGTGCTTTTTGGATTTAATTCCGATGCAATTTCTGTGTTTCGTCTTCAATAAGAGGGTCCAAGGGATACAGTAAACCTGAAGTGAAGATCGGAATCTATAACTAGTGTCACAGGAATGGTTCAAAACATAGACAGTAAGAAGAGTCAGTCCTCTTGTACTTAAGTCGGCATTGTGCCTTTTGTATTTAATTCTGAGGCAATTTCTGAGTTTCGTCGTCAATCAGAAGGTCCAAGGGATACAGTAAATCCGACGTGAAGCATCGGAGTCTATAACTAGTGTTACAGGAATGGTTCAAAGCATAGACAGTAAGAAGAGCCAGTCTTCTTGTACTTAAGTCGTCATTGTGCCTTTTGTAATTAATTCCGATGCAATTTCTGTGTTTCGTCTTCAATAAGAGGGTCCAAGGGATACAGTAAACCTGAAGTGAAGATCGGAATCTATAACTAGTGCCACAGGAATGGTTCAAAACATAGACAGTAAGAAGAGTCAGTATTCTTGTACTTAAGTCGGCATTGTGCCTTTTGTATTTTATTCCGATGCAATTTTTGTGCTTCGTCGTCAATAAGAAGGTCCAAGGGATACAGTAAACCTGACGTGAAGCATCGGAGTCTATAACTAGTGTCACAGGAATGGTTCAAAGCACAGACAGTAAGAAGAGCCAGTCTTCTTGTACTTAAGTCGACATTGTGCCTTTTGCATTTAATTCCGATGCAATTTCTGTCTTTCGTCGACAATAAGAAGGTCCAAGGGATGCAGTAAACCTGAAGTGAAGCTTTGGAATCTATAACTAGTGTCACACGACTGGTTCAAAAACATAGACAGTAAGAAGAGTCAGTCTACTTGTACTTAAGTCGTCATAGTGCCTCTTGTATTTAATTCCGATGCAATTTCTGTGTTTCGTCGTCAATAAGAAGGTCCAAGGGATACAGTAAACATGAAGTGAAGCATCGGAATCTATAACTAGTGTCACAGGAATGGTTCAAAATATAGACAGTAGGAAGAGCCAGTCTTCTTGTACTTAAGTCGGCATTGTGCCGTTTGTATTTAATTCCGATGCAATTTCTGTGTTTAGTCGTCAATAAGAAGTCCCAAGGGATACAGTATACCTAAAGTGAAGCATCGGAATCTATAACTAGTGTCACAGGAATGGTTCAAACATAGACAGTAAAAAGATCCGGTCTTCTAGTACTTAAGTCGGCATTGTGCCTTTTGTAATTAATTTCGATGCAATTTCTGTGTTTCATCGTCAATAAGAAGGTCCAAGGGATACAGTAAACATATAGTGAAGCATCGGAATTTAAAACCGGTCTCACGGGAAACGTTCAAAACATAGTCACTAAGAATAGTCTGTCTTCTTGTACTTAAGCATGCATTGTTCCTTTTGTATTTAATTCCGATGCAATTTCTGAGTTTCGTCGTCAATAAGAAGGTGCAAGGGATACAGTAAATCCGACGTGAAGCATCGGAGTCTATAACTAGTGTTACAGGAATGGTTCAAAGCATAGACAGTAAGAAGAGCCAGTCTTCTTGTACTTAAGTCGTCATTGTGCCTTTTGTATTTAATTCCGATGCAATTTCTGTGTTTCGTCGTCAGTAAGAAGGTCCAAGGGATACAGTAATCCTGAAGTGAAGCATCGGAATCTATAACTAGTGTTACAGGAATGGTTCAGAACATAGACAATAAGAAGAAATAGTCTTCTTTTACTTAAAACGGTATTGTCCCTTTCGTATTCAATTTCGATGCAATTTCTATTTTTCATCGTCAATAAGAAAGTCCAAGGGATACAGTAAACATATAGTGAAGCATCAGAATTTAAAACTGGTCTCACAGGAAATGTTCAAAACATAGTCGGAAAGAAGAGTCAGTCTTCTTGTCCTTAATTCGGCATTGTGCAATTATTATTTTATTCCGATGCAATTTCTGTGTTTCGTCGTCAATAAGATGGTCCAAGGGATACAGTAAACCTGACGTGAAGCATCGGAGTCTATGACTAGTGTCACAGGAATGGTTCAAAAACATAGAAAGTAAGTAGGGCCAGTCTACTTGTACCTAAGTCGGCATTGTGCCTTTTGTATTTAATTCCGATGCAATTTCTGTGTTTCGTCTTCAACAAGAAGGTTCAAGGGATACAGTATACCTAAAGTGAAGCATCGGAATCTATAACTAGTGTCACAGGAAAGGTTCAAAACATAGACAGTAAGAAGTGCCAATCTTCTTGTACTTAAGTAAGCATTGTGCGTTTTGTATTTAATTCCGATGCAATTTCTGTGTTTCGTCATCAATAAGAAGGTCCAAGGGATACAGAAAACCTGAAGTGAAGCATCGGAATTTATAACTAGTGTCACAGGAATGGTTCAAAGCACAGACAATAAGAAGAGCCAGTCTTCTTGTACTTAAGTCGTCATTGTGCCTTTTGCATTTAATTCCGATGCAATTTCTCTCTTTCGTCGACAATAAGAAGGTCCAAGGGATGCAGTAAACCTGGAGTGAAGCATCGTAATCTATAACTAGTGTCACAGGACTGGTTCAAAAACATAGACAGTAAGAAGAGTCAGTCTACTTTTATATAAGTCGTCATAGTGCCTGTTGTATTTAATTCCGATGCAATTTCTGTGTTTCGTCGTCAATCAGAAGGTCCATGGAATACAGTAATCCTGAAGTGATGCATCGGAATCTATAACTAGTGTCACAAGAATGGTTCAAAATACAGACAATAAGAAAGGCCAGTCTTCTTGTACTTAAGTCGGCATTGTGCTCTTTGGATTTAATTCCGATGCAATTTCTGTGTTTCATCTTCAACAAGAGGGCCCAAGGGATACAGTAAACCTGAAGTGAAGATCGGAATCTATAACTAGTGTCACAGGAATGGTTCAAAACATAGACAGTAAGAAGAGTCAGTCTTCTTGTACTTAAGTCGGCATTGTGCCTTTTGTATTTAATTCTGAGGCAATTTCTGAGTTTCGTCGTCAATAAGAATGTCCAAGTGATACAGTAAATCTGAAGTGAAGCATCGGAATCTATAACTAGTGTCACAGGAATGTTTCAAAACATAGACAGTAAGAAGGGCCAGTCTTATTGTACTTAAGTCGGCATTGTGCCTTTTGCATTTTATTCCGATGCAATTTCAGTGTTTCGTCGTCAATAAGAAGGTCCAAGGGATTCAGTAAACCTGACGTGAAGCATCGGAGTCTATAACTAGTGTCACAGGAATGGTTCAAAGCACAGACAGTAAGAAGAGCCAGTCTTCTTGTACTTAAGTCGACATTGTGCCTCTTGCATTTAATTCCGATGCAATTTCTGTCGTTCGTCGACAATAAGAAGGTCCAAGGGATGCAGTAAACCTGAAGTGAAGCGTCGGAATCTATAACTAGTGTCACACGACTGGTTCAAAAACTTAGACAGTAAGAAGAGTCAGTCTACTTGTACTTAAGTCGTCATAGTGCCTGTTGTATTTAATTCCGATGCAATTTCTGTGTTTCGTCGTCAATAATAAGGTCCAAAGGATACAGTAAACCTGACGTGAAGCATCGGAGTCTATAACTAGTGTCACAGGAATGGTTCAAATTATAGACAATAAGAAGAGCCAGTGTTCTTGTACTTAAGTCGGCATTGTGCCTTCTGTATTTTATTCCGATGCAATTTCTGTGTTTCGTCGTCAATCAGAAGGTCCATGGAATACAGTATACCTGAAGTGATGAATCGGAATCTATAACTAGTGTCACAAGAATGGTTCAAAATATAGACAATAAGAAAGGCCAGTCTTCTTGTACTTAAGTCGGCATTGTGCCTTTTGTATTTAATTCCGATGCAATTTCTGTGTTTCGTCTTCAATAAGAGGGTCCAAGGGATACAGTAAACCTGAACTGAAGCATCGGAATCTACAACTAGTGTCACAGGAATGGTTCAAAACATAGACAGTAAGAAGAGCCAGTATACTTGTACTTAAGTCGGCATTGTGCCTTTTGTATTTAATTCCGATGCAATTTCTGTGTTTCACCGTCAATAAGAAGGTACAAGGGATACAGTAAACTTGAAGTGAAGCAACGGAATCTATAACTAGTGTCACAGGAATTGTTCAAAACATACACAGTAAGAAGAGCGAGTCTCCTTGTGATTACGTCGGCATTGTGCCTTTTGTATTTAATTCCGATGCAATTTCTGTGTTTCGAAGTCAATAAGAATGTCCAAGGTATACAGTAAACCTGAAGTGAAGCATCGGAATCTATAACTAGTGTTACAGGAATGGTTCAAAACATAGACAGTAAGAAGAGTTAGTCTTCTTCTACTTAATTCGGCATTGTGCCATTTGTATTTAATTCCGATGCAATTTCTGTGTTTCGTCGTCAATAAGAAGGTCCAAGGGATACAGTAAACTTGAAGTGAAGCATCGGAATCTATAACTAATGTCACAGGAATGGTCCAAAAACATAAACAGTAAGAAGAACCAGTCTACTTGCACTTAAGTCGGCATCGTGCCTTTTGTATTTAACTCCGATCCAATTTCTGTGTTTCGTCGCCAATAAGAAGTCCCAAGGGATACAGAATACCTAAAGTGAAGCATCGAAATCCGTAACTAGTGTCACAGGTATATTTCAAACATAGACAGTAAGAAGAGCCAGTCTTCTAGTACTTAAGTCGGCATTGTGCCTTTTGTAATTAATTACGATGCAATTTCTGTGTTTCATCGTCAATAAGAAGGTCCAAAGGATACAGTAAACATATAGTGAAGCATCGGATTTAAAACCGGTCTCACAGGAAATGTTCAAAACATAGTCAGTAAGGATAGTCAGTCTTCTTGTACTTAAGTCGGCATTGTGCCTTTTGTATTTAATTCAGATGCAATTTCTGTGTTTCGTCGTCAATTAGAAGGTCCAAGGGATACAGTAAAGCTGACGTGAAGTATCGGAATCTATGACTAGTGTCACAGGAATGGTTCAAATCATAGACAGTAAGAAGAGCCAGTCTTCTAGTACTTAAGTCGGCATTGTTAATTTTGTAATTAACTCCGATGCAATTTCTGTGTTTCATCGTCAATAAGAAGGTCCAAGGGATACAATAAACATATAGTGAAGCATCGGAATTTAAAACCGGTCTCACAGGAAATGTTCAAAACATAGTCAGTAAGAATAGTCTGTCTTCTTGTACTTAAGTCGGCATTGTGCCTTTTGTATTTAATTCCGATGCAATTTCTGTGTTTCGTCGTCAATAAGAAGGTCCAAGGGAAACAGTAAAGCTGACGTGAACTATCGGAATCTATGACTAGTGTCACAGGAATGGTTCAAAACATAGACAGTAA
The DNA here is from genome assembly GCF_023864345.2 of Schistocerca serialis cubense. Taxonomy (NCBI): domain Eukaryota; kingdom Metazoa; phylum Arthropoda; class Insecta; order Orthoptera; family Acrididae; genus Schistocerca; species Schistocerca serialis. Next base: position 33,345,969 of record NW_026047583.1, on the reverse strand, counting down.
GAAGAGCCAGTCTTCTTGTACTCAAGTCGGTATTGTGCCTTCTGAATTTAGTTCCGATGCAATTTCTGTGATTCGTCGTCAATAAGAAGGTCAATAGGATACAGTAAAACTAAAGTGAAGCATCGGAATCTATATTTAGTGTCACAGGAATGGTTCAAAATATAGACAGTAAGAGGAGCCAGTCTTCTTGTACTTAAGTCGGCGTTGTGCATTTTGTATTTAATTCCGATGCAATATCTGTGTTTCGTCGTCAATAAGAAGGTCCAAGGGAGACAGTAAACCAGAAGTGAAGCATCGGAACCTATAACTAGTGTCACAGGAATGGTTCAAATCATAGACAGTAAGAAGACCAGTCGTCTTGTACTTAAGTCGGCATTGTGCCTTCTGTATTTAATTCCGATGCAATATCTGTGTTTCGTCGTCAATAAGAAGGTCCAAGGGATACAGTAAACCTGACGTGAAGCATCGGAGTCTATAACTAGTGTCACAGGAATGATTCAAACTTATAGACACATAAGAAGAGCCAGTCTTCTTGTACTTAAGTCGGCATTGTGCCTTTTGTATTTAATTCCGATGCAATTTCTGTGTTTCGTCGTCAATAAGAAGGTCCAAGGGATACACTAAAGCTGACGTGAAGCATCGGAATCTATAACTAGTGTCACAGGAATGGTTCTAAGCATAGACAGTAAGAAGAGCCAGTGTTCTTGTACTTAAGTCGGCATTGTGCCTTCTGTATTTAATTCCGATGCAATTTCTGTGTTTCGTCGTCAATCAGAAGGTCCATGGAATACAGTAAACCTGAGGTGATGCATCGGAATCTATAACTAGTGTCACAGGAATGGTTCAAAATATAGACAATAAGAAAGGCCAGTCTTCTTGTACTTAAGTCGGCATTGTGCCTATTGTATTTAATTCCGATGCAATTTCTGTGTTTCGTCTTCAATAAGAGGGTCCAACGGATACAGTAAACCTGAAGTGTTTTATCGGAAAATGTAACTAGTGTCACAGGAATGGTTCAAAACATAGACAGTAAGAAGAGCCAGTCGTCTTGTACTTAAGTTGGCATTGTGCATTTTGTATTTAATTCCGATGCCATTTCTGTGTTTCGTCGTCAATAAGAAGGTCCAAGGGATACAGTAAACCTGACGTGAAGCATCGGAGTCTGTAACTAGTGTCACAGGAATGGTTCAAAACATAGACAGTAAGGAGAGACAGTCTTCTTGTACTTAAGTCATCATTTTGCATTTTGTATTTAATTCCGAGGCAATTTCTGTGTTTCGTCGTCAATAAGAATGTCCAAGTGATACAGTAAATCTGAAGTGAAGCATCGGAATCTATAACTAGTGTCACAGGAATGTTTCAAAACATAGACAGTAAGAAGAGCAAGTCTTCTTGTGTTTCAGTCGGCATTGTGCCTTTTGTATTTAATTATGAGGCAATTTCTGTGTTTCGTCGTCAATAAGAATGTTCTACTGATACAGTAAATCTGAAGTGAAGTATCGGAATCTATAACTAGTGTCACAGGAATGTTTCCAAACATAGACAGTATGAAGAGCCAGTCGTTTTGTACTTAAGTCGGCATTGTGCCACTTGTATTTAATTCAGATGCAATATCTGTGTTTCACCGTCAATAAGAAGGTCCAAGGGATACAGTCAACCTGAAGTGAAGCTTCGGAATCTATAACTAGTGTCACAGGAATGGTTCAAAAGATAGACAGTAAGAAGAGTCAGTCTTCTTGTACTTAAGTCGGCATTGTGCCTTTTTGTATTTAATTACGATGCAATTCCTGTGTTTCACCGTCAATAAGAAGGTCCAAGGGATACAGTCAACCTGAAGTGACGCATCGGAATCTATAACTAGTGTCACGGGAATGGTTCAAATCAAAGACAGTAAGAAGAGTCAGTCTTCTTGTACTTAAGTCATCATTTTGCATTTTGTATTTGATTCCGAGGCAATTTCTGTGTTTCGTCGTCAATAAGAATGTCCATGGGGTTACAGTAAGCCTGAAGTGAAGCATCGTAATCTATAACTAGTGTCACAGGAATGTTTCAAAACATAGACAGTAAGAAGAGCAAGTCTTCTTCTGTTTCAGTCGGCATTGTGCCTTCTGTACTTAATTCCGATGCAATTTCTGTGTTTCGTCGTCAATAAGAAGGTCCATGGGGTTACAGTAAGCCTGAAGTGAAGCATCGTAATCTATAACTAATGTCACAGGAATGGTTCAAATTATAGACAGGAAGAAGAGCCAGTCTTCTTGTACTTAAGTCAGCATTGTGTCTTTTGTACTTAATTCCGATGCAATTTCTGTGTTTCGTCGTCAATAAGGAGGTCCAAGGGATACAGTAAACCTGAAGTGAAGCATCGGAACGTATAACTAGTGTCACAGGAATGGTTCAAAACATAGACAGTAAGAAGAGTCAGTCGTCTTGTAATTAAGTCGGCATTGTGCCTTTTGTATTTAATTCCGATGCAATTTCTGTGTTTCGTCGTCAATAAGAAGGTCCAAGGGATACAGTAAACCTGACGTGAAGCATTGGATTCTATAACTAGTGTCACAGGAATGGTTCAAAACATAGACAGTAAGAAGAGCTAGTCTTCTTGTACTTAAGTCGGCATTGTGCCTTTTGTATTTCCGATGCAATTACTGTGTTTCACCGTCAATAAGAAGGTGCATGGGATACAGTAAACCTGACGTGAAGCATCGGAGTCTATAACTAGTGTCACAGGAATGTTTCAAAATTATAGACAGTAAGAAGAGCCAGTCTTCTTGTACTTAAGTTGGCATTGTGCATTTTGTATTTAATTCCGATGCAATTTCTGTGTTTCGTCGTCAATAAGAAGGTCCAAGGGATACAGTAAACCTGACGTGAAGCATCGGAGTCTGTAACTAGTGTCACAGGAATGGTTCAAAACATAGACAGTAAGGAGAGACAGTCTTCTTGTACTTAAGTCATCATTTTGCATTTTGTATTTAATTCCGAGGCAATTTCTGTGTTTCGTCGTCAATAAGAATGTCCAAGTGATACAGTAAATCTGAAGTGAAGCATCGGAATCTATAACTAGGGTCACAGGAATGTTTCAAAACATAGACAGTAAGAAGAGCAAGTCTTCTTGTGTTTCAGTCGGCATTGTGCCTTTTGTATTTAATTATGAGGCAATTTCTGTGTTTCGTCGTCAATAAGAATGTTCTACTGATACAGTAAATCTGAAGTGAAGTATCGGAATCTATAACTAGTGTCACAGGAATGTTTCCAAACATAGACAGTATGAAGAGCCAGTCGTTTTGTACTTAAGTCGGCATTGTGCCTCTTGTATTTAATTCAGATGCAATATCTGTGTTTCACCGTCAATAAGAAGGTCCAAGGGATACAGTCAACCTGAAGTGAAGCTTCGGAATCTATAACTAGTGTCACAGGAATGGTTCAAAAGATAGACAGTAAGAAGAGTCAGTCTTCTTGTACTTAAGTCGGCATTGTGCCTTTTTGTATTTAATTACGATGCAATTCCTGTGTTTCACCGTCAATAAGAAGGTCCAAGGGATACAGTCAACCTGAAGTGACGCATCGGAATCTATAACTAGTGTCACGGGAATGGTTCAAATCAAAGACAGTAAGAAGAGTCAGTCTTCTTGTACTTAAGTCATCATTTTGCATTTTGTATTTGATTCCGAGGCAATTTCTGTGTTTCGTCGTCAATAAGAATGTCCATGGGGTTACAGTAAGCCTGAAGTGAAGCATCGTAATCTATAACTAGTGTCACAGGAATGTTTCAAAGCATAGACAGTAAGAAGAGCAAGTCTTCTTCTGTTTCAGTCGGCATTGTGCCTTCTGTACTTAATTCCGATGCAATTTCTGTGTTTCGTCGTCAATAAGAAGGTCCATGGGGTTACAGTAAGCCTGAAGTGAAGCATCGTAATCTATAACTAATGTCACAGGAATGGTTCAAATTATAGACAGGAAGAAGAGCCAGTCTTCTTGTACTTAAGTCAGCATTGTGTCTTTTGTACTTAATTCCGATGCAATTTCTGTGTTTCGTCGTCAACAAGGAGGTCCAAGGGATACAGTAAACCTGAAGTGAAGCATCGGAACGTATAACTAGTGTCACAGGAATGGTTCAAAACATAGACAGTAAGAAGAGTCAGTCGTCTTGTAATTAAGTCGGCATTGTGCCTTTTGTATTTAATTCCGATGCAATTTCTGTGTTTCGTCGTCAATAAGAAGGTCCAAGGGATACAGTAAACCTGACGTGAAGCATTGGATTCTATAACTAGTGTCACAGGAATGGTTCAAAACATAGACAGTAAGAAGAGCTAGTCTTCTTGTACTTAAGTCGGCATTGTGCCTTTTGTATTTAAGTCCGATGCAATTACTGTGTTTCACCGTCAATAAGAAGGTGCATGGGATACAGTAAACCTGACGTGAAGCATCGGAGTCTATAACTAGTGTCACAGGAATGTTTCAAAATTATAGACAGTAAGAAGAGCCAGTCTTCTTGTACTTAAGTCGGCATTGCGCCTTTTGTATTTAATTCCGATGCAATTTCTGTGTTTCACCGTCAATAAGATGGTCCATGGGATACAGTCAACCTGAAGTGTAGCATCGGAATCTATAACTAGTGTCACAGGAATGGTTCAAACCATAGACAGTAAGAAGAGTAAGTCTTCTTATACTTAAATCGGCATTGTGCCTTTTGTATTTAATTCCGAGGTAATATCTGTGTTTCGTCGTCAATAAGAATGTCCAAGTGATACATTATATCTGAAGTGAAGCATCGGAATCAATAACTAGTGTCACAGGAATGTTTCAAAACATAGACAGTAAGAAGAGCCAGTCGTCTTGTACTTAAGTCGGCATTGTGCCTTTTGTATTTAATTCCGATGCAATTTCTGTGTTTCGTCGTCAATAAGAAGGTCCAAGGGATACAGTAAACTTGGCGTGAAGCATCGGAGTCTATAACTAGTGTCACAGGAATGGTACAAAATTATAGACTGTAAGAAGAGCCAGTCTTCTTGGACTTGAGTCGGCATTGTGCATTTTGTATTTAATTCAGATGCAATTTCTGTGTTTCACCGTCAAGAAGAAGGTCCAAGGGATACAGTGAACCTGAAGTGAAGCATCGGAATCTATAACTAGTGCCACAGGAATGGTTCAAAACATAGACAGTAAGAAGAGTCAGTCTTCTTGTACTTAAGTCATCATTTTGCATTTTGTATTTCATTCCGAGGCAATTTCTGTGTTTCGTCGTCAATAAGAATGTCCATGGGGTTACAGTAAGCCTGAAGTGAAGCATCGTAATCTATAACTAGTGTCACAGGAATGTTTCAAAACATAGACAGTAAGAAGAGCAAGTCTTCTTGTGTTTCAGTCGGCATTGTGTCTTTTGTACTTAATTCCGATGCAATTTCTGTGTTTCGTCGTCAATAAGGAGGTCCAAGGGATACAGTAAACCTGAAGTGAAGCATCGGAACGTATAACTAGTGTCACAGGAATGGCTCAAAACATAGACAGTAAGAAGAGCCAGTCGTCTTGTAATTAAGTCGGCATTGTGCCTTTTGTATTTAATTCCGATGCAATTTCTGTGTGTCACCGTCAATAAGAAGGTGCATGGGATACAGTAAACCTGACGTGAAGCATCGGAGTCTATAACTAGTGTCACAGGAATGTTTCAAAATTATAGACAGTAAGAAGAGCCAGTCTTCTTGTACATAAGTCGGCATTGCGCCTTTTGTATTTAATTCCGATGCAATTTCAGTGTTTCACCGTCAATAAGATGGTCCATGGGATACAGTCAACCTGAAGTGAAGCATCGGAATCTATAACTAGTGTCACAGGAATGGTTCAAAACATAGACAGTAAGAAGAGTAAGTCTTCTTGTACTTAAATCGGCATTGTGCCTTTTGTATTTAATTCCGAGGTAATATCTGTGTTTCGTCGTCAATAAGAATGTCCAAGTGATACAGTAAATCTGAAGTGAAGCATCGGAATCTATAACTAGTGTCACAGGAATGTTTCAAAACATAGACAGTAAGAAGAGCCAGTCTTCTTGTACTTATGTCGGCATTGTGCCTTTTGTATTTAATTACGATGCAATTTCTGTTTTTCGTCGTCAATAAGAAGGTCCATGGGGTTACAGTAAACCAGAAGTGAAGCATCGGAATCTACAACTAGTGTCACAGGAATGTTTCAAATTATAGACAGTAAGAAGAGCCTGTCTTCTTGTACTTAAGTCAGGATTGTGCCTTTTGTATTTAATTCCAAAGCAATTTCTGTGTTTCACCGTCAATAAGATGGTCCATGGGATACAGTCAACCTGAAGTGAAGCATCGGAATCTATAACTAGTGTCACAGTAATGGTTCAAAACATAGGCAGTAAGAAGAGTCAGTCATCTTGTACTTCAGTCGGCATTGTGCCTTTTGTATTTAATTCCGATGCAATTTCTGTGTTTCGTCGTCAATAAGAAGGTCCAAAGGATACAGTAAACCTGAAGTGAAGCATCGGAACCTGTAACTAGTGTCACAGGAATGGTTCAAAGCATAGACAGTAAGAAGTGCCGGTCGTCTTGTACTTAAGTCGGCATTGTGCATTTTGTATTTAATTCCGAAGCAATTTCTGTGTTTCGTCATCAATAAGAAGGTCCATGGGGTTACAGTAAACCTGAAGTGAAGCATCGGAATCTATAACTAGTGTCACAGGGATGGTTCAAATTATAGACAGGAAGAAGAGCCAGTCTTCTTGTACTTAAGTCATCATTGTATCTTTTGTATTTAATTCCGATGCAATATCTGTGTTTCGTCGTCAATAAGGAGGTCCAAGGGATACAGTAAACCTGAAGTGAAGCATCGGAACCTATAACTTGTGTCACAGGAATGGTTCAAAACATAGACAGTAAGTAGAGCCCGTCGTCTTGCAATTAAGTCGGCATTGTGCCATTTGTATTTAATTCCGATGCAATTTCTGTGTTTCGTCGTCAGTAAGAAGGTCCAAGGGATACAGTAAACCTGACGTGAAGCATCGGAATCTATAACTAGTGTCACAGGAATGGTTCAAAGCATAGACAGTAAGAAGAGCCAGTCTTCTTGTATTTAAGTCGGCATTGTGCCTTTTGTGTTTGATTCCGATGCAATTTCTGTGTTTCACCGTCAATAAGAAGGTCCAAGGAATACTGTAAACCTGACGTGAAGCATCGGAGTCTATAACTAGTGTCACAGGAATGGTTCAAAAATATAGACAGTAAGAAGAGCCTGTCTTCTTGTACTTAAGTCGGCATTGTGCCTTTTGTATTTAATTCCGATGCAATTTCTGTGTTTCACCGTCAATAAGTTGGTCCATGGGATACAGTCAACCTGAAGTGAAGCATCAGAATCTATAACTAGTGTCACAGGAATGGTTAATAACATAGACAGTAAGAAGAGTCAGTCTTCTGGTACTTAACTCGGCATTGTGCCCTTTGTATTTAATTCCGATTCAATTTCTGTGTTTCGTCGTCAATAAGAAGGTCCAAGGGATACAGTAAACCTGAAGTGAAGCATCAGAACCTGTAACTAGTGTCACAGGAATGGTTCATAGCATAGACAGTAAGAAGTGCCGGTCGTCTTGTACTTAAGTCGGCATTGTGCATTTTGTATTTAATTCCGATGCAATTTCTGTGTTTCGTCGTCAATAAGAAGCTCCAAGGGATACAGAAAACCTAACGTGAAGCATCGGAGTCTATAACTAGTGTCACAGGAATGGTTCAAATCATAGACACTAAGAAGGGTCAGTCTTCTTGTACTTAAGTCTTCATTGTGCCTTTTGTATTTAATTCCGAGGCAATTTCTGTGTTTCGTCGTCAATAAGAATGTCCAAGTGATACAGTAAATCTGAAGAGAAGCATCGGAATCTATAACTAGTGTCACAGGAATGGTTCAAAACATAGACAGTAAGAAGAGCTAGTCTTCTTGTACTTAAGTCGGCATTGTGCCTTTTGTATTTAATTCCGATGCAGTTTCTGTGTTTCACCGTCAATAAGAAGGTGCATGGGATACAGTAAACCTGACGTGAAGCATCGGAGTCTATAACTAGTGTCACAGGAATGTTTCAAAATTATAGACAGTAAGAAGAGCCAGTCTTCTTGTACTTAAGTCGGCATTGCGCCTTTTGTATTTAATTCCGATGCAATTTCTGTGTTTCACCGTCAATAAGATGGTCCATGGGATACAGTCAACCTGAAGTGAAGCATCGGAATCTATAACTAGTGTCACAGGAATGGTTCAAAACATAGACAGTAAGAAGAGTAATTCTTCTTGTACTTAAATCGGCATTGTGCCTTTTGTATTTAATTCTGAGGTAATATCTGTGTTTCGTCGTCACTAAGAATGTCCAAGTGATACAGTAAATCTGAAGTGAAGCATCGGAATCTATAACTAATGTCACAGGAATGTTTCAAAACATAGACAGTATGAAGAGCCAGTCTTCTTGTACTTAAGTCGGCATTGTGCCTTTTGTATATAATTCCGATGCAATTTCTGTGTTTCGTCGTCAATAAGAAGGTCCATGGTGTTACAGTAAACCAGAAGTGAAGCATCGGAATCTACAACTAGTGTCACAGGAATGTTTCAAATTATAGACAGTAAGAAGAGCCAGTATTAATTAACTTAAGTCTTCATAGTGTCGTTTGTATTTAATTTCGATGCAATTTCTGTGTTTCGTCGTCAATAAGAAGGTCCTAGGGATACAGTAAACCTGGCGTGAAGCATCGGAGTCTATAACTTGTGTCACAGGAATGGTACAAAATTATAGACTGTAAGAAGAGCCAGTCTTCTTGGACTTGAGTCGGCATTGTGCCTTTTGTATTTAATTCCAAAGCAATTTCTGTGTTTCACCGTCAATAAGATGGTCCATGGGATACAGTCAACCTGACGTGAAGCATCAGAATCTATAACTAGTGTCACAGGAATGGTTCAAAGCATAGACAGTAAGAAGAGTCAGTCTTCTGGTATTTAAGTCGGCATTGTGCCTTTTGTATTTAATTCCGATTCAATTTCTGTGTTTCGTCGTCAATAGGAAGGTCCAAGGGATACAGTAAACCTGAAGTGAAGCATCGGAACCTGTAACTAGTGTCACAGGAATGGTTCATAGCATAGACAGTACGAAGTGCCGGTCGTCTTGTACTTAAGTCGGCATTGTGCATTTTGTATTAATTCCGATGCAATTTCTGTGTATCGTCGTCAATAAGAACCTCCAAGGGATACAGAAAACCGCATCGGAGTCTATAACTAGTGTCACAGGAATGGTTCAAAACATAGACACTAAGAAGAGTCAGTCTTCTTGTACTTAAGTCTTCATTGTGCCTTTTGTATTTAATTCCGAGGCAATTTCTGTGTTTCGTCGTCAATAAGAATGTCCAAGTGATACAGTAAATCCGAAGAGAAGCATCGGAATCTATAACTAGAGTCACAGGAACGTTTCAAAACATAAACAGTAATAAGAGCCAGTCTTTTAGTACTTAAGTCGGCATTGTGCCATTTGTAATTTATTCCGATGCAATTTCTGTGTTTCGTCGTCAATAAGAAGGTCCAAGGGATACAGTAAAATGGGAAGTGAAGTATCGGAATCTATAACTAGTGTCACAGGAATGCTTCTAAGCACAGACAGTAAGAAGAGCCAGTCTTCTTGTACTTAAGTCGGCATTGTGCCTTTGCATTTAATTCCGATGCAATTTCTGTGTTTCGTCGTCAATAAGAAGGTCCAGGGGATACAGTAAACCTGAAGTGTAGCATCGGAATCTATAACTAGTGTCACAGGAATGGTTCAAAACATAGACAGTAAGAAGAGCCAGTCTTCTTGTACTTAAGTCGGCATTGTGCCTTTTGTATTTAATTCCGATGCAATTTCTGTGTTTCATCGTCAATTAGAAGGTCGAAGGGATACAGTAAACATATAGTGAAGCGTCGGAATTTAGAAGCGGTCTCAAAGGAAATGTTAAAATTATAGTCAGTAAGAATTGTCAGTCATCTTGTACTTAAGTCGGCATCGTGCCTTCTGTATTTAATTCCGATGCAATTTCTGTGTTTCGTCGTCAATCAGAAGGTCCAGGGGATACAGTAAAGCTGACGTGCAGCATCGGAATCTATAACTAGTGCCACAGGAATGGTTCAAATTGTAGACAGTAAGACGAGCCAGTCTTCTTGTACTTTAGTCGGCGTTGTGTCTTTTGTATTTAATTCCGATGCAATTTCTGTGTTTTGTCGTCAATAAGAAGGTCCATAGGATACAGTAAACCTGACGTGAAGCATCGGAATCTATAACTAGTGTCACAGGAATGGTTCAAAACATAGACAGTAAGAAGAGTCAGTCTTCTTGTACTTAAGTCGGCATTGTGCCTTTTGTATTTAATTCCGAGGCAATTTCTGTGTTTCGTCGTCAGTAAGAATGTCCAAGAGATACAGTAAATATGAAGTGAAGCATCGGAATCTATAACTAGTGCCACAGGAATGTTTCAAAACATAGGGAGTAAGAAGATCCAGTCTTCTTGTACTTAAGTCGGCATTGTGGCTTCTGTATTTAATTCCGATGCAATTTCTGTGTTTCGTCGTCAGTAAGAATGTCCAAGTGATACAGTAAATATGAAGTGAAGCATCGGAATCTATAACTAGTGCCACAGGAATGTTTCAAAACATAGGGAGTAAGATGATCCAGTCTTCTTGTACTTAAGTCGGCATTGTGGCTTCTGTATTTAATTCCGATGCAATTTCTGTGTTTCGTCGTCAATAAGAAGGTCCATGGGGTTACAGTAAATCTGAAGTGAAGCATCGGAATCTATAACTAGTGTCACAGGAATGGTTCAAATTAAAGACAGTAAGAAGAGGCAGTCTTCTTGTACTTAAGTCGGTATTGTGTCTTTTGTATTTAATTCTGATGCAATTTCTGTGTTTCGTCGTCAATAAGAAGGTCCAAGGGATACAGTAAACCTGAAGTGAAGCATCGGAACCTATAACTAGTGTCACAGGAATGGTTCAAAACATAGACAGTAAGAAGTGCCAGTCGTCTTGTACATAAGTCGGCGTTGTTCCTTTTGTATTTAATTCTAATGCAATTTGTGTGTTTCGTCGTCAATAAGAAGGTCCAAGGGATACAGTAAACCTGACGTGAAGCATCGGAATCTATAACTAGTGTCAGAGGAACGGTTCAAAACATAGACAGTAAGAATATGCAGTCTTCTAGTACTTAAGTCGGCATTGTGCCTTTCGTATTTAATTCCGATGCAATTTCTGTGTTTCACCGTCACTAAGAAGGTCCAAAGGATACAGTCAACCTGAAGTGAAGCATTGGAATCTATAACTAGTGTCACAGGAATGGTTCAAAACATAGACAGTAAGAAGAGTCAGTCTTCTTGTACCTAAGTCGGCATTGTGCCTACTGTATTTAATTCCGAGGCAATTTCTGTCTTTCGTCGTCAATAAGAATTTTCAAGAGATACAGTAAATCTGAAGTGAAGCATCGGAAACTATAACTAGTGTCAAAGGAATGTTTCAAAACGTAGACAGTAAGAAGAGCCAGTCTTCTTGTACTTAAGTTTTCATTGTGCCTTTTGTATTTAATTCCAATGCAATTTCTGTGTTTCGTCGTCAATAAGAAGGTCCAAGGGATACAGTAAACCTGAAGTGAAGCATCGAAATCTATAACTAGTGTCACAGGAATGGATCAAAGCACAGACAGTAAGAAGAGCCAGTCTTCTTGTACTTAAGTCGGCATTGTGCCTTTTGCATGTAATTCCGATGCAATTTCTTTGTTTCGTCGTCAACAGGAAGGTCCAAGGGATACAGTAAACCTGAAGCGAAGCATCGGAATCAATAACTAGTGTCACAGGAATGGTTCAAAACATAGACAGTAAGAAGAGCCAGTCGTCTTGTACTTAAGTCGGCATTGTGCCCTTTGTATTTAATTGTGATGCAATTACTGTGTTTCGTCGTCAATAAGAAGGTCCAAGGGATACAGTAAACTTCACGTGAAGCATCGGAATCTATAACTAGTGTCAGGGGAATGGTTCAAAACATAGACAGTAAGAAGAGCCAGTATTCTTGCACTTAAGTCGGCATGGTGCCTTTTGAATTTAATTCCGATGCAATTTCTGTATTCACCGTCACTAAGAAGGTCCAAAGGATACAGTCAACCTGAAGTGAAGCATCGGAATCTATAACTAGTGTCACAGGAATATTTCAAAACATAGACAGTAAGAGGAGTCAGTCTTCTTGTACTTAAGTCGGCATTGTGCCCATTGTATTTAATTCCGAGGCAATTTCTGTAATTAGTCGTCAATAAGAATGTCCAAGTGATTCAGTAAATCTGAAGTGAAGCATCGGAATCTATAACTAGTGTCACAGGAATGTTTCTAAACGTAGACAGTAGGAAGAGCCAGTCTTCTTGTACTTAAGTCGGCATTGTGCCTTTTGTATTTAATTCCGATGCAATTTCTGTGTTTCGTCGTCAATAAGAAGGTCCAAGGGATACAGTAAACCTGAAATGAAGCATCGGAATCCATAACTAGTGTCACAGGAATGGTACAAAATTATAGACTGTAAGAAGAGCCAGTCTTCTTGGACTTGAGTTGGCATTGTGCATTTTGTATTTAATTCAGATGCAATTTCTGTGTTTCACCGTCAAGAAGAAGGTCCAAGGGATACAGTCAACGTGAAGTGAAGCATCGGAATCTATAACTAGTGTCACAGGAATGGTTCAAAACATAGACAGTAAGTAGAGTCAGTCATCTTGTACTTAAGTCGGCATTGTGCCTTTTGTATTTAATTCCGATGCAAGTTCTGTGTTTCGTCGTCAATAAGAAGGTCCAAAGGATAGAGTAAACCTGAAGTGAAGCATCGGAACCTGTAAGTAGTGTCACAGGAATGGTTCAAAGCATAGACAGTAAGAAGTGCCGGTCGTCTTGTACTTAAGTCGGCATTGTGCATTTTGTATTTAATTCCGAAGCAATTTCTGTGTTTCGTCATCAATAAGAAGGTCCATGGGGTTACAGTAAACCTGAAGTGAACCATCGGAATCTATAACTAGTGTCACAGGAATGGTTCAAATTTTAGACAGGAAGAAGAGCCAGTCTTCATGTACTTAAGTCGGCATTGTATCTTTTGTATTTAATTCCGAATCAATATCTGTGTTTCGTCGTCAATAAGGAGGTCCAAGGGATACAGTAAACCTGAAGTGAAGCATCGGAACCTGTAACTTGTGTCACAGGAATGGTTCAAAACATAGACAGTAAGTAGAGCCAGTCGTCTTGGAATTAAGTCGGCATTGTGCCTTTTGTATTTAATTCCGCTGCAATTTCTGTGTTTCGTCGTCAATAAGAATTTCCAAGGGATACAGTCAACCTGAAGTGAAGCATCGGAATCTATAACTAGTGTCACAGGAATGGTTCAAAACATAGACAGTAAGAAGAGTCAGTCTTCTTGTACTTAAGTTGGCATTGTGCCTTTTGTATTTAATTCCGATGCAATTTCTGTGTTTCACCGTCACTAAGAAGGTCCAAAGGATACAGTCAACCTGAAGTGAAGCATTGGAATCTATAACTAGTGTCACAGGAATGGTTCAAAACATAGACAGTAAGAAGAGCCAGTCTTGTTGTACTTAAGTCGGCATTGTGCCTTTTGAATTTAATACCGATGCAATTTCTGTATTTCACCGTCACTAAGAAGGTCCAAAGGATACAGTCAACCTGAAGTGAAGCATCGGAATCTATAACTAGTGTCACAGGAATGGTTCAAAACATAGACAGCAAGAGGAGTCAGTTTCTTGTACTTAAGTCGGCATTGTGCCTATTGTATTTAATTCCGAGGCAATTTATGTAATTCGTCGTCAATAAGAATGTCCAAGTGATTCAGTAAATCTGAAGTGAAGCATCGGAATCTATAACTAGTGTCACAGGAATGTTTCTAAACGTAGACAGTAGGAAGAGCCAGTCTTCTTGTACTTAAGTCGGCATTGTGCCTTTTGTATTTAATTCCGATGCAATTTCTGTGTTTCGTCGTCAATAAGAAGGTCCAAGGGATACAGTAAACCTGAAATGAAGCATCGGAATCTATAACTAGTGTCACAGGAATATTTCAAAGCACAGACAGTAGGAAGAGCCAGTCTTCTTGTACTTTAGTCGGCATTGTGCCTTTTGCATTTAATTCCGATGCACTTTCTGTGTTTCGTCGTCAATAAGAAGGTAAAAGGGATACAGTAAACCTGAAGTGAACATCGGAATTTATAACTAGTGTCACAGGAATTGTTCAAAACATAGACAGTAAGAAGAGCCAGTGTTCTTGTACTTAAGTCGGGATTGTGCATTTTCTATTTAATTCCGATGCAATTTCTATGTTTCATCGTCAATACAAGGGTCCAAGCAATACAGTAAACATATAGCAAAGCATCGGAATTTATAACTAGTGTCAGAGGAATGGTTCAAATCATAGACAATAAGAAGAGCCAGTCTTCATCTACTTAAGTCGGCCTTTTGTATTTAATTCCGATGCAATTTCTGTGTATCGTCGTCAATAAGAAGGACCAAGGGATTCAGTAAACCTTAAGTGAAGCATCGGAATGTATAAGTAGTGTCACAGGAATGGTTCAAAACATAGACAGTAAGAAGAGCCAGTCTTCTTGTACTTAATTCAGCATTGTGCCTTTTGTATTAAATTCCGAGGCAATTTCTGTGTTTCGTCGTCAATATGAAGGTCCAAGGGATACAGTAAACCTGAAATGAAGCATCGGAATCTATAACTAGTGTCACAGGAATATTTCAAAGCACAGACAGTAGGAAGAGCCAGGCTTCTTGTACTTAAGTCGGCATTGTGTTTTTTGTATTTAATTCCGATGCAATTTCGATGTTTCATCGTCAATAAGAAAGTCCAAGGGAAACAGTAAACCTGAAGTCAAGCATCGGAAACTATAACTAGTGTGACTGGAAAGGTTCATAACATAGGCAGTAGGAAGAGCCAGTCTTCTTGTACTTAAGTCGGCATTGTGCCTTTTGTATTTAATTCAGACTCAATTTCTGTGTTTCGTCGTCAATGAGATGGTCCAAGTGATACAGTAAACCTGAAGTGAAGCATCGGAATCTATAAGTACTGACACAGGATTGGTTCAAAACATAGCGAGTTAGAAGAGCCAGTCTTCTTGTACTTAAGTCGGCATTGTGTTTTTGTATTTAATTCCGATGCAATTTCGATGTTTCATCGTCAATAAGAATGTCAGAGGGATACAGTAAACCTGAAGTGAAGCATCGGAATCTATAACTAGTGTCACAGGAACGGTTCAAAACATAGACAGTAAGAAATGTCAGCCTTCTTGTACTTTAGTCGGCATTGTGCCTTTTGTATTTAATTCCGATGCAATTTCTGTGTTTCGTCGTCAATAAGAAGGTCCAAAGGATACAGTAAACCTGAAGTGAAGCATCGGAATCTATAACTAGTGTCACAGGAATGGTTCAATACATAGACACTAAGAAGAGTCAGTCTTCTTGTACTTAAGTCGGCATTGTGCCTTTTGTAATTGATTCCGATGCAATTTCTGTGTTTCGTCGTCAATAAGAAGGTCCAAGGGATACAGTAAACCTGAAGTGAAGGATCGGAATCTATAACTAGTGTCACAGGAATGGTTGAAAGCATAGACAGTAAGAAGAGTCAGTCTTCTTGTACTTAACTCCGCATTGTGCCTTTTGTATTTAATTCCGATGCAATTTCTGTGTTTCGTCGTCAGCAAGAAGGTCAGAGGGATACAGTAAAACTGTGGTGAAGCATCGGAATCTACAACTAGTGTCACAGGAATGGTTCAAAACATAAAAAGTAAGAAGAGTCAGTCTTCTTGTACTTAAGTCGGTATTGTGCCTTTTGCATTAATTTCCGATGCAATTTCTCTGTTTCATCGACAATAAGAAGGTCAGAGGGATACAGTAAACCTGAAGTGAAGCATCGGAATCTATAACTAGTGTCACCGGAATGGTTCAAATCATAGACAGTAGGAAGAGTCAGTCCTCTTGTACTTAGGTCGTCATTGTGCCCTTTGTATTTAATTCCGATATAATTTCTGTGTTACATCGTCAATAACAAGGTCCAAGGGATACAGTAAACCTGAAGTGAAGCATCGGAATTTATAACTAGTGTCAGAGGAATTGTTGAAAACATAGGCAGTAAGAAGAGCCAGTCTTCTTGTACTTAAGTCGGCATTGTGCCTTTTGTATTTAATTCCGATGAAATTTCTGTGTTTCGTCGTCAATAAGAATGTCCAAGGGATACAGTAAACTTGAAGTGAAGCATCGGAATCTATAACTAGTGTCACGGGAATGGTTCAAAACATAGCCAGTCAGAAGAGTCAGTCTTCTTGTACATAAGTCGGCATTGTGCCCCTTGTATTTGATTCCGATGCAATTTCTATGTTTCATCGTCAATAAGAAGGTCCGAGGGATACATTAAACCTGAAGTGAAGCATTGGAATCTATAACTAGTGTCACAGGAATGGTTGAAAACATAGACAGTAAGAAGGGCCAGTCATCTTGTACTTCAGTCGGCATTGTGCCTTTTGTATTTAGTTCCGATGCAATTTCTGTGTTTCGTCGTCATTAAGAATGTCCAAGGGATACAGTAAACCTGAAGTGAAACATTGGAATCTATAACTAGTGTCACTGGAATGGTTCAAAACATAGATAGTAAGAAGAGCCAGACTTCTTGTACTTAAGTCGGCATTGTGCCTTTTGTATTTATTTCCGATGCAATTTCTGTGTTTCATCGTCAATAAGAAGGTCAGAGGGAAACAGTAAGCTGGAGGTGAAGCACCGGAATCTATAACTAGTGTCAAAGGAATGGTTCAAAACATAGACAGTCAGGAATGTCAGTCTTCTTGTACTTAAGTCGACATTGTGCCTTTTGTATTTAATTCCGATTCAATTTCTGTGTTTCGTCGTCAATGGGAAGGTCAAAGGGATACAGTAAACCTAAAGTGAAGCATCAGAATCTATAACTAGTGTCACAGGAATGGCTCAAAGCATAGACAGTAAGAAGAGCTAGTCTTCTTGCACTTAAGTCGGCATTGTGGCTTTTGTATTTAATTCCGATTCAATTTATGTGATTTGTCAACAAAAAGAAGGTCCAAGTGATACAGTAAACCTGAAGTGAAGCATCGCAAACTACAACTCGTGTCACAGGAATGGTTCAAAACATAGTCAGTAAGAAGAGTCAGTCTTCTTGTACTTAAGTCGGCATTGTGCCTTTTGTATTTAATTCCGATGCCATTTCTGTGTTTCATCGTCAATAAGACGGTCAGAGGGAAACAGTAAACCGGAAGTGAAGCATCGGAATCTATAACTCGTGTCACAGGAATGGTTCAAAACATAGACAGTCAGAAATGTCAGTCTTCTTGTACTTAAGTCGATATTGTGCCTTTTGTATTTAATTCCGATTCAATTTCTGTGTTTCGTCGTCAATGGGAAGGTCAGAGGGAAACAGTAAACCGCAAGTGAAGCATCGGAATCTATAAATAGTGTCACAGGAATGGATCAAAACATAGACTGTAAGAAGAGTCAGTCTTCCTGTACTTATATCGGCATTGTGCCTTCTGTTTTTAATTCGGATTCAATTTCTGTGTTTCGACGTCAATAAGAAGGTCCAAGGGATACAGTAAACCTGAAGTGAAGCATCGGAATCCATAACTAGTGTCATAGGAATGGTTCAAAGCATAGACAGGAAGAAGAGTCAGTCTTCTAGTACTTAAGTCGGCATTGTGCCTGTTGTATTTAATTCCGATGCAATTTCTGTGTTTCGTCGTCAGCAAGAAGGACAGAGGGATACAGTAAAACTGAGGTGAAGCATCGGAATCTATAAGTAGTGTCACAGGAATGGTTCAAAACATAGACAGTAAGAATTGTCAGTCCTCTTGTACTTAAGTCGGCATTGTGCCTTTTGCATTTAATTCCGATGCAATTTCTGTGTTTCATCGTCAATAAGATGGTCAGAGGGATACAGTAAACCTGAAGTGAAGCATCGGAATCTATAACTAGTGTCACCGGAATGGTTCAAAACATAGACAGTAACAAGAGTCAGTCCTCTTGTACTTAGGTCGGCATTGTGCCTTTTGTATTTAATTTGATGCAATTTCTGGGTTACATCGTCAATAACAAGGTCCAAGGGATACGGTAAACCTGAAGTGAAGCATCTGAAGTTATAACTAGTGCCAGAGAAATGGTTGAAAACATAGAGAGTAAGAAGAGACAGTCTTCTTGTACTTAAGTCGGCATTGTGCCTTTTTTATTTAAATCCGTTGAAATTTCTGTGTTTCGTCGTCAATAAGAATGTCCAAGGGATACAGTAAACTTGAAGTGAAGCATCGGAATCTATAACTAGTGTCACTGGAATGGTTCAAAACATAGACAGTCAGAAGAGTCAGTCTTCTTGTACATAAGTCGGCATTGTGCCTTTTGTATTTAATTCCGATACAATTTCTGTGTTTCATCGTCAATAAGAAGGTCAGAGGGATACAGTAAACCTGAAGTGAAGCATTGGAATCTATAACTATTGTCACAGGAATGCTTGAAAACATAGACAGTATGAAGGGCCAATCATCTTGTACTTCAGTCGGCATTGTGCCTTTTGTATTTAGTTCCGATGCAATTTCTGTGTTTCGTCGTCAATAAGAATGTCCAAGGGATACAGTAAACCTGAAGTGAAACATCGGAATCTATAACTAGTGTCACTGGAATGGTTCAAAACATAGACAGTAAGAAGAGCCAGTCTTCTTGTACTTAAGTCGGCATTGTGCCTTTTGTATTTAATTCCGATGCAATTTCTGAGTTTCATCGTCAATAAGAAGGTCAGAGGGAAACAGTACTGGAAGTGAAGCATCGGAATCTATAACTAGTGTCACAGGAATGGTTCAAAACATAGACAAACAGAAATGTCAGTCTTCTTGTACTTAATTCGGCATCGTGCCTTTTGTATTAAATTCCGATTCAATTTCTGTGTTTCGTCGTCAATGGGAAGGTCCAAGGGATACAGTAAATCTAAAGTGAAGCATCAGAATCTATAACTAGTGTCACAGGAATGGTTCAAAGCATAGACAGTAAGAAGAGCCAGTCTTCTTGTACTTAAGTCGGCATTGTGGCTTTTGTATTTAATTCCGATTCCATTTATGTGATTCTTCAACAAAAAGAAGGTCTAAGTGATACAGTAAACCTGAAGTGAAGCATTGCAAACTACAACTAGTGTCACAGGAATGGTTCAAAACATAGACAGTAAGAAGAGTCAGTCTTCTTGTACTTAAGTCGGCATTGTGCCTTTTGTATTTAATTCCGATGCAATTTCTGTGTTTCATCATCAATAAGAAGGTCAGAGGGAAAAAGTAAACCGGAAGTGAAGCATCGGAATCTATAACTAGTGTCACAGGAATGGATCAAAACATAGACAGTAAGAAGGGTCAGTTTTCTTGTACTTAAGTCGGCATTGTGCCTTTGGTTTCTAATTCCGATTCAATTTCTGTGTTTCGACGTTAATAAGAAGGTCCAAGGGATACAGTAAACCTGAAGTGAAGCATCGGAATCCATAACTAGTGTCACAGGAATGGTTCAAAGCATAGACAGGAAGAAGAGTCAGTCTTCTAGTACTTAACTTGGCATTGTGCCTATTGTATTTAATTCCGATGCAATTACTGTGTTTCGTCGTCAGCAAGATGGACAGAGGGATACAGTAAAACTGAGGTGAAGCATCGGAATCTATAACTAGTGTCACAGGAATGGTTCAAAACATAGACAGTAAGAATTGTCAGTCCTCTTGTACTTAAGACGGCATTGTGCCTTTTGCATTTAATTCCGATGCAATTTCTGTGTTTCAACGTCAATAAGATGGTCAGAGGGATACAGTAAACCTGAAGTGAAGCATCGGAATCTATAACTAGTGTCACCGGAATGGTTCAAACATAGGCATTAAGAAGAGTCAGTCTTCTTGTACATGAGTCGGCATTGTGACTTTTGTATTGAAGTCCGATGCAATTTCTGTGTTTCATCGTCAATAAGATGGTCAGAGGGATACAGTAAACCTGAAGTGAAGCATTGCAAACTACAACTAGTGTCACAGGAATGGTTCAAAACATAGAGTGTTAGAAGAGCCAGTCTTCTTGTACTTAAGTCGGCATTGTGCCTTTTGCATTTAATTCCAATGCAATTTCTGCGTTTCGTCGTCAATAAGAGAGCCCAAGGGATACAGTAAACCTGAAGTGATGCATCGGAATCTATAACTAGTATCACAGGAATGGTTCCTATCATAGACAGTAAGAAGGGCTATTCTTCTTGTACTTAAGTCAGCATTGTGCATTTTGTATTTAATTCCGATGCAATTTCTGTGTTTCGTCGTCAATAGGAAGGTCCAAAGATTACAGTAAACCTGAAGTGAAGCATCGGAATCTATAACTAGTGCCACAGGAATGGTTCAAAACATAGACAGTAAGAGAAGTCAGTCTTCTTGTACTTACGTCGGCATTGGGCCTTTTGTAATTGATTCCGATGCTATTTCTGTGTTTCGTCGTCATTAAGAAGGTCCAAGGGATACAGTAAACCTGAAGTGAAGCATCAGAATCTGTAAATAGTGTCTCAGGAATGGTTCAAATCATAGACAGTAAGAAGAGCCAGTCTTCTTGCACTTAAGTCGGCATTGTCGCCTTTGTATTTAATTCCGATTCAATTTATGTGATTCGAAACAATAAGGAAGTCCAAGTGATACAGGAAACCTGAAGTGAAGCATCGGAATCTATAACTAGTGTCACAGGTATGGTTCAAAACATAGACAGTAAGAAGAGTCAGTCTTCTTGTACTTATGTCGGCATTGTGCCTTTTGTATTTAATTCCGATGCAATTTCTGTGTTTCATCGTCAATAAGAAGGTCAGAGGAAAACAGTAAACCGGAAGTGAAGCATCGGAATCTATAACTAGTGTCACAGGAATGGATCAAAACATAGACAGTAAGAAGATTCAGGTTTCTTGTACTAAAGTCGGCATTGTGCCTTTGGTTTCTAATTCCGATTCAATTTCTGTGTTTCGACGTTAATAAGAAGGTCCAAGGGATACAGTAAACCTGAAGTGAAGCATCGGAATCCATAACTAGTGTCACAGGAATGGTTCAAAGCATAGACAGGAATAAGAGTCAGTCTTCTTGTACTTAAGTCGGCATTGTGCCTTTTGTATTTAATTCCGTTGAAATTTCTGTGTTTCGTCGTCAATAAGAATGTCCAAGGGATACAGTAAACTTGAAGTGAAGCATCGGAATCTATAACTAGTGTCACTGGAATGGTTCAAAACATAGACAGTCAGAGGAGTCAGTCTTCTGGTACATAAGTCGGCATTGTGCCTTTTGTATTTAATTCCGATACAATTTCTGTGTTTCATCGTCAATAAGAAGGTCAGAGGGATACAGTAAACCTGAAGTGAAGCATTGGAATCCATAACTAGTGTCACAGGAATGGTTGAAAACATAGACAGTAAGAAGGGCCAGTCATCTTGTACTTCAGTCGGCATTGTGCCTTTTGTATTTAGTTCCGATGCAATTTCTGTGTTTCGTCGTCAATAAGAATGTCCAAGGGATACAGTAAACCTGAAGTGAAACATCGGAATCTATAACTAGTGTCACTGGAATGGTTCAAAACATAGACAGTAAGAAGAGCCAGTCTTCTTGTACTTAAGTCGGCATTGTGCCTTTTGTATTTAATTCCGATGCAATTTCTGAGTTTCAATGTCAATAAGAAGGTAAGAGGGAAACAGTATTGGAAGTGAAGCATCGGAATCTATAACTAGTGTCACAGGAATGGTTCAAAACATAGGCAAACAGAAATGTCAGTCTTCTTGTACTTAAGTCGGAATCGTGCCTTTTGTATCAAATTCCGATTCAATTTCTGTGTTTCGTCGTCAATGGGAAGGTCCAAGGGATACAGTAAACCTAAAGTGAAGCATCAGAATCCATAACTAGTGTCACAGGAATGGTTCAAAGCATAGACAGTAAGAAGAGCCAGTCTTCTTATACTTAAGTCGGCATTGTGGCTTTTGTATTTAATTCCGATTCCATTTATGTGATTCGTCAACAAAAAGAAGGTCTAAGTGATACAGTAAACCTGAAGTGAAGCATTGCAAACTACAACTAGTGTCACAGGAATTTTTCAAAACATAGACAGTAAGAAGAGTCAGTCTTCTTGTACTTAAGTCGGCATTGTGCCTCTTGTATTTAATTCCGATGCAATTTCTGTGATTCATCTTCAATAAGAAGGTCAGAGGGAAACAGTAAACCAGAAGTGAAGCATCGGAATCTATAACTAGTGTCACAGGAATGGATCAAAACATAGACAGTAAGAAGAGTCAGTTTTCTTGTACTTAAGTCGGCATTGTGCCTTTGGTTTCTAATTCCGATTCAATTTCTGTGTTTCGACGTTAATAAGAAGGTCCAGGGGATACAGTAATCCTGAAGTGAAGCATCTGAATCCATAACTAGTGTCACAGGAATGGTTCAAAGCATAGACAGGAAGAAGAGTCAGTCTTCTAGTACTTAAGCCGGCATTGTGCCTATTGTATTTAATTCCGATGCAATTACTGTGTTTCGTCGTCAGCAAGAAGGACAGAGGGATACAGTAAAACTGAGGTGAAGCATCGGAATCTATAACTAGTGTCACAGGAATGGTTCAAAACATAGACAGTAAGAATTGTCAGTCCTCTTGTAGTTAAGACGGCATTGTGCCTTTTGCATTTAATTCCGATGCAATTTCTGTGTTTCATCGTCAATACGATGGTCAGAGGGATACAGTAAACCTGAAGTGAAGCATCGGAATCTATAACTAGTGTCACCGGAATGGTTCAAACATAGACATTAAGAAGAGTCAGTCTTCTTGTACATGAGTCGGCATTGTGACTTTTGTATTGAAGTCCGATGCAATTTCTGTGTATCATCGTCAATGTGAAGGTCAGAGGAATACAGTAAACCTGAAGTGAAACATTGGAATCTATAACTAGTGTCACAGGAATGGTTGAAAACATAGACAGTAAGAAGGGCCAGTCATCTTGTACTTCAGTCGGCTTTGTGCCTTTTGTATTTAATTCCGATGCAATTTCTGTGTTTCATCGTCAATAAGAAGGTCTGAGGGAAACAGTAAACTGGAAGTGGAGCATCGGAATATATAACTAGTGTCACAGGATTGGTTCAAAACATAGACAGTAAGAAGAGTCAGTCTTCTTGTACTTAAGTCGGCATTGTGCCTTTTGTATTTAATTCCGATTAAATTTCTGTGTTTCGTCGTCAATAAGAAAGTCCAAGGGATACAGTGAACCTGAAGTGAAGCATCGGAATCTATAACTAGTGTCACAGGAATGGTTCAAAACATAGAGTGTTAGAAGAGCCAGTCTTCTTGTACTTAAGTCGGCATTGTGCCTTTTGCATTTAATTCCTATGCAATTTCTGCGTTTCGTCGTCAATAAGTGAGCCCAAGGGATACAGTAAACCTGAAGTGATGCATCGGAATCTATAACTAGTATCACGGGATGGTTCCTATCATAGACAGTAAGAAGAGCTATTCTTCTTGTACTTAAGTCAGCATTGTGCATTTTGTATTTAATTCCGATGCAATTTCTGTGTTTCGTCGTCAATAGGAAGGTCCAAAGGATACAGTAAACCTGAAGTGAAGCATCGGAATCTATAACTAGTGCCACAGGAATGGTTCAAAACATAGACAGTAAGAGGAGTCAGTCTTCTTGTACTTAAGTCGGCATTGGGGCTTTTGTAATTGATTCCTATGCAATTTCTGTGTTTCGTCGTCATTAAGAAGGTCCAAGGGATACAGTACACCTGAAGTTAAGCATCGGAATCTATAAATAGTGTCTCAGGAATGGTTCAAATCATAGACAGTAAGAAGAGCCAGTTTTCTTGCACTTAAGTCGGCATTGTCGCCTTTGTATTTAATTCCAATTCAATTTATGTGATTCGTCAACAATAAGAAAGTCCAAGTGATACAGGAAACCTGAAGTGAAGCATC
Source organism: Schistocerca serialis cubense (assembly GCF_023864345.2). Classification (NCBI taxonomy): domain Eukaryota; kingdom Metazoa; phylum Arthropoda; class Insecta; order Orthoptera; family Acrididae; genus Schistocerca; species Schistocerca serialis. The sequence goes on along the minus strand of NW_026047583.1, from coordinate 33,321,950 downwards.
GGAATCTATAACTAGTGTCACAGGAATGGTTCAAAACATAGACAGTCAGAAATGTCAGTCTTCTTGTACTTAAGTCGATATTGTGCCTTTTGTATTTAATTCCGATTCAATTTCTGTGTTTCATCGTCAATGGGAAGGTCAGAGGGAAACAGAAAACCGGAAGTGAAGCACCGGAATCTATAAATAGTGTCACAGGAATGGATCAAAACATAGACTGTAAGAAGAGTCAGTCCTCCTGTACTTATATCGGCATTGTGCCTTCTGTTTTTAATTCCGATTCAATTTCTGTGTTTCGACGTCAATAAGAAGGTCCAAGGGATACAGTAAACCTGAAGTGAAGCATCGGAATCCATAACTAGTGTCATAGGAATGGTTCAAAGCATAGACAGGAAGAAGAGTCAGTCTTATAGTACTTAAGTCGGCATTGGGCCTGTTGTATTTAATTCCGATGCAATTTCTGTGTTTCGTCGTCAGCAAGAAGGACAGAGGGATACAGTAAAACTGAAGTGAAGCATCGGAATCTATAACTAGTGTCACAGGAATGGTTCAAAACATAGACAGTAAGAATTGTCAGTCCTCTTGTGCTTAAGTCGGCATTGTGCCTTTTGCATTTAATTCCGATTCAATTTCTGTGTTTCATCGTCAATAAGATGGTCAGAGGGATACAGTAAACCTGAAGTGAAGCATCGGAATCTATAACTAGTGTCACCGGAATGGTTCAAAACATAGACAGTAACAAGAGTCAGTCCTCTTGTACTTAGGTCGGCATTGTGGCTTTTGTATTTAATTTGATGCAATTTCTGGGTTACATCGTCAATAACAAGGTCCAAGGGAAACGGTGAACCTGAAGTGAAGCATCGGAATTTACAACTAGTGTCAGAGAAATGGTTGAAAACATAGACAGTAAGAAGAGACAGTCTTCTTGTACTTAAGTCGGCGTTGTGCCTTTTGTATTTAATTCCGTTGAAATTTCTGTGTTTCGTCGTCAATAAGAATGTCCAAGGGATACAGTAAACTTGAAGTGAAGCATCGGAATCTATAACTAGTGTCACTGGAATGGTTCAAAACATAGACAGTCAGAAGAGTCAGTCTTCTTGTACATAAGTCGGCATTGTGCCTTTTGTATTTAATTCCGATACAATTTCTGTGTTTCATCGTCAATAAGAAGGTCAGAGGGATACAGTAAACCTGAAGTGATGCATTGGAATCTATAACTAGTGTCACAGGAATGGTTGAAAACATAGACAGTAAGAAGGGCCAGTCATCTTGTACTTCAGTCGGCATTGTGCCTTGTGTATTTAGTTCCGATGCAATTTCTGTGTTTCGTTGTCAATAAGAATGTCCAAGGGATACAGTAAACCTGAAGTGAAACATCGGAATCTATAACTAGTGTCACTGGAATGGTTCAAAACATAGACAGTAAGAAGAGCCAGTCTTCTTGTACTTAAGTCGGCATTGTGGCTTTTGTATTTAATTCCGATTCCATTTATGTGATTCGTCAACAAAAAGAAGGTCCAAGTGATACAGTAAACCTGAAGTGAAGCATTGCAAACTACAACTAGTGTCACAGGAATGGTTCAAAACATAGACAGTAAGAAGAGTCAGTCTTCTTGTACTTAGGTCGGCATTGTGCCTTTTGTATTTAATTCCGATGCAATTTCTGTGTTTCATCATCAATAAGAAGGTCAGAGGGAAACAGTAAACCGGAAGTGAAGCATCGGAATCTATAACTAGTGTCACAGGAATGGATCAAAACATAGACAGTAAGAAGAGTCAGTTTTCTTGTACTTAAGTCGGCATTGTGCCTTTGTTTTCTAATTCCGATTCAATTTCTGTGTTTCGACGTTAATAAGAAGGTCCAAGGGATACAGTAAACCTGAAGTGAAGCATCGGAATCCATAACTAGTGTCACAGGAATGGTTTAAAGCATAGACAGGATGAAGAGTCAGTCTTCTAGTACTTAAGTCGGCATTGTGCCTATTGTATTTAATTCCGATGCAATTACTGTGTTTCGTCGTCAGCAAGAAGGACAGAGGGATACAGTAAAATTGAGGTGAAGCATCGGAATCTATAACTAGTGTCACAGGAATGGTTCAAAACATAGACAGTAAGAATTGTCAGTCCTCTTGTACTTAAGACGGCATTGTGCCTTTTGCATTTAATTCAGATGCAATTTCTGTGTTTCATCGTCAACAAGATGGTCAGAGGGATACAGTAAACCTGAAGTTAAGCATCGGAATCTATAGTGTCACCGGAATGGTTCAAACATAGACAGTAAGAAGAGTCAGTCTTCTTGTACATGAGTCGGCATTGTGACTTTTGTATTGAAGTCCGATGCAATTTCTGTGTATCATCGTCAATAAGAAGGTCAGAGGGATACAGTAAACCTGAAGTGAAGCATTGGAATCTATAACTAGTGTCACAGGAATGGTTGAAAACATAGACAGTAAGAAGGGCCAGTCATCTTGTACTTCAGTCGGCTTTGTGCCTTTTGTATTTAATTCCGATGCAATTTCTGTGTTTCATCGTCAATAAGAAGGTCTGAGGGAAACAGTAAACTGGAAGTGGAGCATCGGAATCTATAACTAGTGTCACAGGAATGGTTCAAAACATAGACAGTAAGAAGAGTCAGTCTTCTTGTACTTATGTCGGCATTGTTGCCTTTTGTATTTAATTCCGATTAAATTTCTGTGTTTCGTCGTCAATAAGAAAGTCCTAGGGATACAGTGAACCTGAAGTAAAGCATCGGAATCTATAACAAGTGTCGCAGGAATGGTTCAAAACATAGACAGTAAGAAGGGCCAGTCATCTTGTACTTCAGTCGGCTTTGTGCCTTTTGTATTTAATTCCGATGCAATTTCTGTGTTTCATCGTCAATAAGAAGGTCTGAGGGAAACAGTAAACTGGAAGTGGAGCATCGGAATCTATAACTAGTGTCACAGGAATGGTTCAAAACATAGACAGTAAGAAGAGCCAGTCTTCTTGTACTTAAGTCGGCATTGTGCCTTTTGCATTTAATTCCTATGCAATTTCTGTGTTTCGTCGTCAATAAGAGAGCCCAAGGGATACAGTAAACCTGAAGTGATGCATCGGAATCTACAACTAGTATCACAGGAATGGTTCCTATCATAGAGAGTAAGAAGAGCTATTCTTCTTGTACTTAAGTCAGCATTGTGCATTTTATATTTAATTCCGATGCAATTTCTGTGTTTCGTCGTCAATAGGAAGGTCCAAAGATTACAGTAAACCTGAAGTGAAGCATCGGAATCTATAACTAGTGCCACAGGAATGGTTCAAAACACAGACAGTAAGAGAACTCAGTCTTCTTGTACTTACGTCGGCATTGGGCCTTTTGTAATTGATTCCGATGCAATTTCTGTGTTTCGTCGTCATTAAGAAGGTCCAAGGGATACAGTAAACCTGAAGTGAAGCATCAGAATCTGTAAATAGTGTCTCAGGAATGGTTCAAATCATAGACAGTAAGAAGAGCCAGTCTTCTTGCACTTAAGTCGGCATTGTCGCCTTTGTATTTAATTCCGATTCAATTTATGTGATTCGTCAACAATAAGGAAGTCCAAGTGATACAGGAAACCTGAAGTGAAGCATCGGAATCTATAACTAGTGTCACTGGTATGGTTCAAAACATAGACAGTAAGAAGAGTCAGTCTTCTTGTACTTATGTCGGCATTGTGCCTTTTGTATTTAATTCCGATGCAATTTCTGTGTTTCATCGTCAATAAGAAGGTCAGAGGGAATCAGTAAACCGGAGGAGAAGCATCGGAATCTATAACTAGTGTCACAGGAATTGTTAAAAGCATAGACAGTAAGAAGAGTCAGTCTTCTTGTACTTAAGTCGGCATTGTGCTTTTGTTTTTAATTCCGATTCAATTTCTGTGTTTCGTCGTCAATACGAAGGTCCAAGAGATACAGTAAACCTGAAGTGAAGCATCGGAATCTATAACTAGTGTCACAGGAATGGTTCAAAGCATAGACAGTAAGAAGAGTCAGTCTTCTAGTACTTAAGTCGGCATTCTGCCTTTTGTATTTAATTCCGATGCAATTTCTGTGTTTCGTCGTCAGCAAGAAGGTCAGAGGGATACAGTAAAACTGAGGTGAAGCATCGGAATCTATAACTAGTGTCACAGGAATGGTTCAAACCATGGACAGTAAGAAGAGTCAGTCTTCTAGTACTTAAGTCGGCATTTTGCCGTTTGCATTTAATTCCGATGCAATTTCTGTGTTTCATCGTCAATAAGAAGGTCAGAGGGATACAGTAAACCTGAAGTGAGGCATCGGAATCCATAACTAGTGTCACCGGAATGGTTTAAAACATAGACAGTAAGAAGAGTCAGTCCTATTGTACTTAGGTCGGCATTGAGCCATTTGTATTTAATTCCGATGCAATTTCTATGTTACATCGTCAATAAGAAGGTCCAAGAGATACAGTAAACCTCAAGTGAAGCATCGGAATCTATAACTAGAGTGACAGGAATGGTGCATAACATTGGCAGTAAGAAGAGCCAGTCTTCTTGTACTTAAGTCGGCATTGTGCCCTTTGTATTTAATTCCGATTCAATTTCTGTGTTTCGTCGTTTATAATATGGTCCAAGGGGTACAGTAAACCTGAAGTGAAGCATCGGAATCTATAAGTTCTGACACAGGAGTGGTTCAAAACATAGAGAGTTAGATGAGCCAGTCTTCTTGTACTTAAGTCGGCATTGTGCCTTTTGTATTTAATTCCGATGCAATTTCGGTGTTTCATCGTCAATAAGAAGGTCAGAGGGATACAGTAAACCTGAAGTGAAGCATCGGAATCAATAACTAGTGTCACAGGAAAAGTTCAAAACATAGACAGTAAGAAATGTCAGTCTTCTTGTACTTAAGTCGGCATTGTGCATTTTGTATTTACTTCCGATTCAATTTCTGTGATTCGTCAACAATAAGACGGTCCAAGTGATACACTAAACCTGAAGTGAAGCTTCGGAAACTATAACTAGTGTGACAGGAATGGTTCAAAACATAGGCAGTAAGATGAGCCAGTCTTCTTGTACTTAAGTCGGGATTGTGCCTTTTGTATTTTACTCCGATTCAATTTCTGTGTTTCGTCGTCAATAAGATGGTCCAAGGGATACAGTAAATCTGAAGTGAGGCATCGGAATCTTTAAGTAGTGTCACAGGAATGGTTCAAACATAGAGAGTTAGAAGAGCCAGTCTTCTTGTACTTAAGTCGGCATTGTGCCTTTTGTATTTAATTCAAATGCAATTTCGGTGTTTCATCGTCAATAAGAAGGTCAGAGGGATACAGTGAACCTGAAGTGAAGCAGCGTAATCTGTAACTAGTGTCACAGGAATGGTTCAAAACATAGACATTAAGACATGTCAGTCTTCTTGTACTTAAGTCGGCATTGTGCCTTTTGTATTTAATTCCGATGCAATTTCTGTGTTTCGTCGTCAACGGGAAGGTCGAAGGGATACAATAAACCTGAAGTGAAGCATCGGAATCTATAACTAGTGTCACAGGAATGGTTCAAAACATAGACAGTAAGAAGAGTCAGTCTTCTTGTACTTAAGTCGGCATTGAGCCTTCTGTACTTAATTCCGATGCAATTTTAGTGTTTCGTCGTCAATAAGAAGGTCCAAGGGATACAGTAAACCTGAAGTGAAGCATCAGAATCTATAACTAGTATCATAGGAATGGTTGAAATCATAGACAGTAAGGAGAGCAATTCTTCTTGTACTTAAGTTAGCATTGTGCCTTTTGTATTTAATTCCGATGCAATTTCTGTGTTTCGTCGTCAACGGGAAGGTCGAAGGGATACAGTAAACCTGAAGTGAAGCATCGGAATCTATAACTAGTGTCACCGGAATGGTTCAAAACATAGACAGTAACAAGAGTCAGTCCTCTTGTACTTAGGTCGGCATTGTGCCTTTTGTATTTAATTTGATGCAATTTCTGGGTTACATCGTCAATAACAAGGTCCAAGGGATACGGTGAACCTGAAGTGAAGCATCGGAATTTACAACTAGTGTCAGAGAAATGGTTGAAAACATAGACAGTAAGAAGAGACAGTCTTCTTGTACTTAAGTCGGCGTTGTGCCTTTTGTATTTAATTCCGTTGAAATTTCTGTGTTTCGTCGTCAATAAGAATGTCCAAGGGATACAGTAAACTTGAAGTGAAGCATCGGAATCTATAACTAGTGTCACTGGAATGGTTCAAAACATAGACAGTCAGAAGAGTCAGTCTTCTTGTACATAAGTCGGCATTGTGCCTTTTGTATTTAATTCCGATACAATTTCTGTGTTTCATCGTCAATAAGAAGGTCAGAGGGATACAGTAAACCTGAAGTGATGCATTGGAATCTATAACTAGTGTCACAGGAATGGTTGAAAACATAGACAGTAAGAAGGGCCAGTCATCTTGTACTTCAGTCGGCATTGTGCCTTGTGTATTTAGTTCCGATGCAATTTCTGTGTTTCGTTGTCAATAAGAATGTCCAAGGGATACAGTAAACCTGAAGTGAAACATCGGAATCTATAACTAGTGTCACTGGAATGGTTCAAAACATAGACAGTAAGAAGAGCCAGTCTTCTTGTACTTAAGTCGGCATTGTGGCTTTTGTATTTAATTCCGATTCCATTTATGTGATTCGTCAACAAAAAGAAGGTCCAAGTGATACAGTAAACCTGAAGTGAAGCATTGCAAACTACAACTAGTGTCACAGGAATGGTTCAAAACATAGACAGTAAGAAGAGTCAGTCTTCTTGTACTTAAGTCGGCATTGTGCCTTTTGTATTTAATTCCGATGCAATTTCTGTGTTTCATCATCAATAAGAAGGTCAGAGGGAAACAGTAAACCGGAAGTGAAGCATCGGAATCTATAACTAGTGTCACAGGAATGGATCAAAACATAGACAGTAAGAAGAGTCAGTTTTCTTGTACTTAAGTCGGCATTGTGCCTTTGTTTTCTAATTCCGATTCAATTTCTGTGTTTCGACGTTAACAAGAAGGTCCAAGGGATACAGTAAACCTGAAGTGAAGCATCGGAATCCATAACTAGTGTCACAGGAATGGTTTAAAGCATAGACAGGATGAAGAGTCAGTCTTCTAGTACTTAAGTCGGCATTGTGCCTATTGTATTTAATTCCGATGCAATTACTGTGTTTCGTCGTCAGCAAGAAGGACAGAGGGATACAGTAAAATTGAGGTGAAGCATCGGAATCTATAACTAGTGTCACAGGAATGGTTCAAAACATAGACAGTAAGAATTGTCAGTCCTCTTGTACTTAAGACGGCATTGTGCCTTTTGCATTTAATTCAGATGCAATTTCTGTGTTTCATCGTCAACAAGATGGTCAGAGGGATACAGTAAACCTGAAGTGAAGCATCGGAATCTATAGTGTCACCGGAATGGTTCAAACATAGACAGTAAGAAGAGTCAGTCTTCTTGTACATGAGTCGGCATTGTGACTTTTGTATTGAAGTCCGATGCAATTTCTGTGTATCATCGTCAATAAGAAGGTCAGAGGGATACAGTAAACCTGAAGTGAAGCATTGGAATCTATAACTAGTGTCACAGGAATGGTTGAAAACATAGACAGTAAGAAGGGCCAGTCATCTTGTACTTCAGTCGGCTTTGTGCCTTTTGTATTTAATTCCGATGCAATTTCTGTGTTTCATCGTCAATAAGAAGGTCTGAGGGAAACAGTAAACTGGAAGTGGAGCATCGGAATCTATAACTAGTGTCACAGGAATGGTTCAAAACATAGACAGTAAGAAGAGTCAGTCTTCTTGTACTTATGTCGGCATTGTTGCCTTTTGTATTTAATTCCGATTAAATTTCTGTGTTTCGTCGTCAATAAGAAAGTCCAAGGGATACAGTGAACCTGAAGTAAAGCATCGGAATCTATAACAAGTGTCGCAGGAATGGTTCAAAACATAGACAGTAAGAAGGGCCAGTCATCTTGTACTTCAGTCGGCTTTGTGCCTTTTGTATTTAATTCCGATGCAATTTCTGTGTTTCATCGTCAATAAGAAGGTCTGAGGGAAACAGTAAACTGGAAGTGGAGCATCGGAATCTATAACTAGTGTCACAGGAATGGTTCAAAACATAGACAGTAAGAAGAGCCAGTCTTCTTGTACTTAAGTCGGCATTGTGCCTTTTGCATTTAATTCCTATGCAATTTCTGTGTTTCGTCGTCAATAAGAGAGCCCAAGGGATACAGTAAACCTGAAGTGATGCATCGGAATCTATAACTAGTATCACAGGAATGGTTCCTATCATAGAGAGTAAGAAGAGCTATTCTTCTTGTACTTAAGTCAGCATTGTGCATTTTATATTTAATTCCGATGCAATTTCTGTGTTTCGTCGTCAATAGGAAGGTCCAAAGATTACAGTAAACCTGAAGTGAAGCATCGGAATCTATAACTAGTGCCACAGGAATGGTTCAAAACATAGACAGTAAGAGAACTCAGTCTTCTTGTACTTACGTCGGCATTGGGCCTTTTGTAATTGATTCCGATGCAATTTCTGTGTTTCGTCGTCATTAAGAAGGTCCAAGGGATACAGTAAACCTGAAGTGAAGCATCAGAATCTGTAAATAGTGTCTCAGGAATGGTTCAAATCATAGACAGTAAGAAGAGCCAGTCTTCTTGCACTTAAGTCGGCATTGTCGCCTTTGTATTTAATTCCGATTCAATTTATGTGATTCGTCAACAATAAGGAAGTCCAAGTGATACAGGAAACCTGAAGTGAAGCATCGGAATCTATAACTAGTGTCACTGGTATGGTTCAAAACATAGACAGTAAGAAGAGTCAGTCTTCTTGTACTTATGTCGGCATTGTGCCTTTTGTATTTAATTCCGATGCAATTTCTGTGTTTCATCGTCAATAAGAAGGTCAGAGGGAATCAGTAAACCGGAGGAGAAGCATCGGAATCTATAACTAGTGTCACAGGAATTGTTAAAAGCATAGACAGTAAGAAGAGTCAGTCTTCTTGTACTTAAGTCGGCATTGTGCTTTTGTTTTTAATTCCGATTCAATTTCTGTGTTTCGTCGTCAATACGAAGGTCCAAGGGATACAGTAAACCTGAAGTGAAGCATCGGAATCTATAACTAGTGTCACAGGAATGGTTCAAAGCATAGACAGTAAGAAGAGTCAGTCTTCTAGTACTTAAGTCGGCATTCTGCCTTTTGTATTTAATTCCGATGCAATTTCTGTGTTTCGTCGTCAGCAAGAAGGTCAGAGGGATACAGTAAAACTGAGGTGAAGCATCGGAATCTATAACTAGTGTCACAGGAATGGTTCAAACCATGGACAGTAAGAAGAGTCAGTCTTCTAGTACTTAAGTCGGCATTTTGCCGTTTGCATTTAATTCCGATGCAATTTCTGTGTTTCATCGTCAATACGAAGGTCAGAGGGATACAGTAAACCTGAAGTGAGGCATCGGAATCCATAACTAGTGTCACCGGAATGGTTTAAAACATAGACAGTAAGAAGAGTCAGTCCTATTGTACTTAGGTCGGCATTGAGCCATTTGTATTTAATTCCGATGCAATTTCTATGTTACATCGTCAATAAGAAGGTCCAAGGGATACAGTAAACCTCAAGTGAAGCATCGGAATCTATAACTAGAGTGACAGGAATGGTGCATAACATTGGCAGTAAGAAGAGCCAGTCTTCTTGTACTTAAGTCGGCATTGTGCCCTTTGTATTTAATTCCGATTCAATTTCTGTGTTTCGTCGTTTATAATATGGTCCAAGGGGTACAGTAAACCTGAAGTGAAGCATCGGAATCTATAAGTTCTGACACAGGAGTGGTTCAAAACATAGAGAGTTAGATGAGCCAGTCTTCTTGTACTTAAGTCGGCATTGTGCCTTTTGTATTTAATTCCGATGCAATTTCGGTGTTTCATCGTCAATAAGAAGGTCAGAGGGATACAGTAAACCTGAAGTGAAGCATCGGAATCAATAACTAGTGTCACAGGAAAAGTTCAAAACATAGACAGTAAGAAATGTCAGTCTTCTTGTACTTAAGTCGGCATTGTGCATTTTGTATTTACTTCCGATTCAATTTCTGTGATTCGTCAACAATAAGACGGTCCAAGTGATACACTAAACCTGAAGTGAAGCTTCGGAAACTATAACTAGTGTGACAGGAATGGTTCAAAACATAGGCAGTAAGATGAGCCAGTCTTCTTGTACTTAAGTCGGGATTGTGCCTTTTGTATTTTACTCCGATTCAATTTCTGTGTTTCGTCGTCAATAAGATGGTCCAAGGGATGCAGTAAATCTGAAGTGAGGCATCGGAATCTTTAAGTAGTGTCACAGGAATGGTTCAAGCATAGAGAGTTAGAAGAGCCAGTCTTCTTGTACTTAAGTCGGCATTGTGCCTTTTGTATTTAATTCAAATGCAATTTCGGTGTTTCATCGTCAATAAGAAGGTCAGAGGGATACAGTGAACCTGAAGTGAAGCAGCGTAATCTGTAACTAGTGTCACAGGAATGGTTCAAAACATAGACATTAAGACATGTCAGTCTTCTTGTACTTAAGTCGGCATTGTGCCTTTTGTATTTAATTCCGATGCAATTTCTGTGTTTCGTCGTCAACGGGAAGGTCGAAGGGATACAATAAACCTGAAGTGAAGCATCGGAATCTATAACTAGTGTCACAGGAATGGTTCAAAACATAGACAGTAAGAAGAGTCAGTCTTCTTGTACTTAAGTCGGCATTGAGCCTTCTGTACTTAATTCCGATGCAATTTTAGTGTTTCGTCGTCAATAAGAAGGTCCAAGGGATACAGTAAACCTGAAGTGAAGCATCAGAATCTATAACTAGTATCATAGGAATGGTTGAAATCATAGACAGTAAGGAGAGCAATTCTTCTTGTACTTAAGTTAGCATTGTGCCTTTTGTATTTAATTCCGATGCAATTTCTGTGTTTTGTCGTCAATAAGAAGGTCCAAAGGATACAGTAAACCTGACGTGAAGCATCGGAATCTATAACTAGTGTCACAGAAATGGTTCAAAACATTGACAGTAAGAAGAGTCAGTCTTCTTGTACTTAAGACGGCATTGGGCCTTTGTAATTGATTCCGTTGCAATTTCTGTGTTTCGTCGTCAATAAGAAGTTCCATGGGATACAGTAAACCTGAAGTGAAGCATCGGAATCTAAAACTAGTGTCACAGGAATGGTTCAAAACATAGACAGTAAGAATAGGCAGTCTTCTTGTACTTAAGTCGGCATTGAGGCTTTTGTATTTAATTCCGATTCAATTTCTGTGATTCGTCAACAATAAGACGGTCCAAGTGATACACTAAACCTGAAGTGAAGCATCGGAATCCATAACTAGTATCACAGGAATGGTTCAAAACATAGACAGTAAGAAGACTCAGTCTTCTTGTACTTAAGTCGGCATTGTGCCTTTTGTATTTAATTCCGATGCAATTTCTGTGTTTCGTCGTCAATGGGAAGGTCGAAGGGATACAATAAACCTGAAGTGAAGCATCGGAATCTATAACTAGTGTCACAGGAATGGTTCAACACATAGACAGTAGGAAGAGTCAGTCTTCTTGTACTTAAGTCGGCATTGTGACTTTTGTAATTGATTCCGATGCAATTACTGTGCTTCGTCGTCAATAAGAAGGTCCAAGGGATACAGTAAACCTGAAGTGAAGCATCGGAATCTGTAACTAGTGTCACAGGAATGGTTCAAAGCATAGACCGTAAGAAGAGCCAGTCTTCTTGTACTTAAGTCGGCATTGTGGCTTTTGTATTTACTTCCGATTCAATTTATGTGATACGTCAACAATAAGAAGGTCCAAGTGATACAGTAAACCAGAAGTGAAGCATCGGAATCTATAAATAGTGTCACAGGAATGGATCAAAGCATAGACAGTAAGAAGAGCCAGCCTTCTTGTACTTAAGTCGGAATTGTTGCTTTTGTATTTAATTCCGATTCAATTTATGTGATACGTCAACAATAAGAAGGTCAAAGTGATACATAAAACCTGAAGTGAAGCATCGGAATCTATAACTAGTGTCACAGGAATGGTCAAAGCATAGACAGTATGAAGAGTCAGTCTTTTTGTACTTAAGGTGGCATTATGCCTTTTATATTTAATTCCGATGCAATTTCTGTGTTTCGTCGTCAGCAAGAAGGTCAGAGGGATACAGTAAATCTGAAGTGAAGCATCGGAATCTACAACTAGTGTCACAGGAATGATTGAAAACATAGACAGTAAGAAGTGCCAGACTTCTTGTACTTAAGTCGGCATTGTGCCTTTTGAATTTTATTCCGATTCAATTTCTGTGTTTCGTCGTCAATAAGAAGGTCAAAGGGATACAGTAAACCTGAAGTGAAGCATCGGAATCTATAACTAGTGTCACAGGAATGGTTCAAAGCAAAGATAGTAATCAGAGTAAGTCTTCTAGTACATAAGTCGGCATTGTGCCTTTTGTATTTAATTCCGATGCAATTTCTGTGTTTCGTCGTCAATAAGAAGGTCCAAGGGATACAGTAAACCTGAAGTAAGGCATCGGAATCTACAACTAGTGTGACAGGAATGGTTCAAAACATAGGCAGTAAGATGAGCCAGTCTTCTTGTACTTAAGTTGGCATTGTGCCTTTTGTATTTAACTCCGATTCAATTTCTGTGTTTCGTCGTCAATAAGATGGTCCAAGGGATACAGTAAATCTGAAGTGAAGCATCGGAATCTTTAAGTAGTGTCACAGGAATGGTTCAAACATAGAGAGTTAGAAGAGCCAGTCTTCTTGTACTTAAGTCGGCATTGTGCCTTTTGTATTTAATTCCAATGCAATTTCGGTGTTTCATCGTCAATAAGAAGGTCAGAGGGATACAGTGAACCTGAAGTGAAGCAGCGGAATCTGTAACTAGTGTCACAGGAATGGTTCAAAACATAGACAGTAAGACATGTAAGTCTTCTTGTACTTAAGTCGGCATTGTGCCTTTTGTATTTAATTCCGATGCAATTTCTGTGTTTCGTCGTCAATGGGAAGGTCGAAGGGATACAATAAACCTGAAGTGAAGCATCGGAATCTATAACTAGTGTCACAGGAGTGGTTCAAAACATAGACAGTAAGAAGAGTCAGTCTTCTTGTACATAAGTCGGCATTGAGCCTTCTGTACTTAATTCCGATGCAATTTCTGTGTTTCGTCGTCAATAAGAAGGTCCAAGGGATACAGTAAACCTGAAGTGAAGCATCGGAATCTATAACTAGTATCACAGGAATGGTTGAAATCATAGACAGTAAGGAGAGCAATTCTTCTTGTACTTAAGTCAGCATTGTGCCTTTTGTATTTAATTCCGATGCAATTTCTGTGTTTTGTCGTCAATAAGAAGGTCCAAAGGATACAGTAAACCTGACGTGAAGCATCGGAATCTATAACTAGTGTCACAGGAATGGTTCAAAACATTGACAGTAAGAAGAGTCAGTCTTCTTGTACTTAAGACGGCATTGGGCCTTTGTAATTGATTCCGTTGCAATTTCTGTGTTTCGTCGTCAATAAGAAGTTCCAAGGGATACAGTAAACCTGAAGTGAAGCATCGGAATCTAAAACTAGTGTCACAGGAATGGTTCAAAACATAGACAGTAAGAATAGGCAGTCTTCTTGTACTTAAGTCGGCATTGAGGCTTTTGTATTTAATTCCGATTCAATTTCTGTGATTCGTCAACAATAAGACGGTCCAAGTGATACACTAAACCTGAAGTGAAGCATCGGAATCTATAACTAGTGTGACAGGAATGGTTCAAAACATAGGCAGTAAGATGAGCCAGTCTTCTTGTACTTAAGTCGGCATTGTGCCTTTTGTATTTAACTCCGATTCAATTTCTGTGTTTCGTCGTCAATAAGATGGTCCAAGGGATACAGTAATTTTGAAGTGAGGCATCGGAATCTTTAAGTAGTGTCACAGGAATGGTTCAAACATAGAGAGTTAGAAGAGCCAGTCTTCTTGTACTTAAGTCGGCATTGTGCCTTTTGTATTTAATTCCAATGCAATTTCGGTGTTTCATCGTCAATAAGAACGTCCAAAGGATACAGTAAACCTGAAGTGAAGCATCGGAATCTATAACTAGTGTCACAGGAATGGATCGAAGCATAGACAGTAAGAAGAGCCAGTCTTCTTGTACTTTAGTCGGAATTGTTGCTTTTGTATTTAATTGCGATTCAATTTATGTGATACGTCAACAATAAGAAGGTCCAAGTGATACATAAAACCTGAAGTGAAGCATCGGAATCTATAACTAGTGTCACAGGAATGGTTCAAAACATAGACAGTAAGAAGAGTCAGTCTTCTTGTACTTAAGTCGGCATTGAGCCTTCTGTACTTAATTCCGTTGCAATTTCTGTGTTTCGTCGTCAATAAGAAGACCAAGGGATACAGTAAACCTGAAGTGAAGCATCGGAATCTATAACTAGTATCACAGGAATGGTTGAAATCATAGACAGTAAGGAGAGCAATTCTTCTTGTACTTAAGTCAGCATTGTGCCTTTTGTATTTAATTCCGATGCAATTTCTGTGTTTTGTCGTCAATAAGAAGGTCCAAAGGATACAGTAAACCTGAAGTGAAGCATCGGAATCTGTAACTAGTGTCACAGGAATGGATCGAAGCATAGACAGTAAGAAGAGCCAGTCTTCTTGTACTTTAGTCGGAATTGTTGCTTTTGTATTTAATTGCGATTCAATTTATGTGATACGTCAACAATAAGAAGGTCCAAGTGATACACAAAACCTGAAGTGAAGCATCGGAATCTATAACTAGTGTCACAGGAATGGTTCAAAACATAGACAGTAAGAAGAGTCAGTCTTCTTGTACTTAAGTCGGCATTGAGCCTTCTGTACTTAATTCCGATGCAATTTCTGTGTTTCGTCGTCAATAAGAAGGTCCAAGGGATACAGTAAACTTGAAGTGAAGCATCGGAATCTAAAACTAGTGGCACAGGAATGGTTCAAAACACAGACAGTAAGAAGAGTCAGTCTTCTTGTACTTAAGTCGGCATTGAGCCTTCTGTACTTAATTCCGATGCAATTTCTGTGTTTCGTCGTCAATACGAAGGTCCAAGGGATACAGTAAACCTGAAGTGAAGCATCGGAATCTATAACTAGTATCACAGGAATGGTTGAAATCATAGACAGTAAGGAGAGCAATTCTTCTTATACTTAAGTCAGCATTGTGCCTTTTGTATTTAATTCCGATGCAATTTCTGTGTTTTGTCGTCAATAAGAAGGTCCAAAGGATAGAGTAAACCTGACGTGAAGCATCGGAATCTATAACTAGTGTCACAGGAATGGTTCAAAACATTGACAGTAAGAAGAGTCAGTCTTCTTGTACTTAAGACGGCATTGGGCCTTTGTAATTGATTCCGTTGCAATTTCTGTGTTTCGTCGTCAATAAGAAGTTCCAAGGGATACAGTAAACCTGAAGTGAAGCATCGGAATCTAAAACTAGTGTCACAGGAATGGTTCAAAACATTGACAGTAAGAAGACTCAGTCTTCTTGTACTTAAGTCGGCATTGTGCCTTTTGTATTTAATTCCGATGCAATTTCTGTGTTTCGTCGTCAATGGGAAGGTCGAAGGGATACAATAAACCTGAAGTGAAGCATCGGAATCTATAACTAGTGTCACAGGAATGGTTCAACACATAGACAGTAAGAAGAGTCAGTCTTCTTGTACTTAAGTCGGCATTGTGACTTTTGTAATTGATTCCGATGCAATTTCTGTGCTTCGTCGTCAATAAGAAGGTCCAAGGGATACAGTAAACCTGAAGTGTAGCATCGGAATCTGTAACTAGTGTCACAGGAATGGTTCAAAGCATAGACCGTAAGGAGAGCCAGTCTTCTTGTACTTAAGTCGGCATTGTGGCTTTTGTATTTACTTCCGATTCAATTTATGTGATACATCAACAATAAGAAGGTCCATGTGATACAGTAAACCTGAAGTGAAGCATCGGAATCTATAACTAGTGTCACAGGAATGGATCAAAGCATAGACAGTAAGAAGAGCCAGTCTTCTTGTACTTAAGTCGGAATTGTTGCTTTTGTATTTAATTCCGATTCAATTTATGTGATACGTCAACAATAAGAAGGTCCAAGTGATACATAAAACCTGAAGTGAAGCATCGGAATCTATAACTAGTGTCACAGGAATGGTTCAAAACATAGACAGTAAGAAGAGTCAGTCTTCTTGTACTTGAGTCGGAATTGTGCCTTTTGTATTTAATTCCGATGCAATTTCTGTCTTTCATCGTCAATAAGAAGGTCAGAGGGAAACAGTAAACCGGAAATGAAGCATCGGAATCTATAACTAGTGTCAGATGAATGGTTCAAAACATAGACAGTAAGAAGAGTCAGTCTTCTTGTACTTAAGTCGGCATTGTGCCTTTTGCAATTGATTCCGATGCAATTTCTGTGCTTCGTCGTCAATAAGAAGGTCCAAGGGATACAGTAAACCTGAAGTGAAGCATCGGAATCTATAACTAGTGTCACAGGAATGGTCAAAGCATAGACAGTATGAAGAGTCAGTCTTCTTGTACGTAAGTCGGCATTGTGCCTTTTGTATTTAATTCCGATGCAATTTCTGTGTTTCGTCGTCAGCAAGAAGGTCAGAGGGATACAGTAAAACTGAGGTGAAGCATCGGAATCTATAACTAGAGTCACCGGAATGGTTCAAAACATAGACAGTAAGAAGAGTCAGTCTTCTTGTACTTAAGTCGGCATTGTGCATTTTGCATTTAATTCCGATGCAATTTCTGTGTTTCATCGTCAATAATAAGGTCAGAGGGATACAGTAAACCTGAGGTGAAGCATCGGAATATATAACTAGTGTCACCGGAATGGTTCAAAGCATAGACAGTAAGAATAGTCAGTCCTCTTGTACTTAGGTCGGCATTGTGCCTTTTGTAGTCAATTCCGATGCAATTTCTGTGTTACATCGTCAAAAAGAAGGTCCAAGGGATACAGTAACTCTGAAGTGAAGCATCGGAATCTATAATTAGTGTCACAGGAATGATTGAAAACATAGACAGTAAGAAGTGCCAGTCTTCTTGTACTTAAGTCGGCATTGTGCCTTTCGTATTTAACTCCGATTCAATTTCTGTGTTTCGTCGTCAATAAGATGGTCCAAGGGATACAGTAAATCTGAAGTAAAGCATCGGAATCTTTAAGTAGTGTCACAGGAATGGTTCAAACATAGAGAGTTAGAAGAGCCAGTCTTCTTGTACTTAAGTCGGCATTGTACCTTTTGTATTTAATTCCAATGCAATTTCGGTGTTTCATCGTCAATAAGAAGGTCAGAGGGATACAGTGAACCTGAATTGAAGCAGCGGAATCTGTAACTAGTGTCACAGGAATGGTTCAAAACATAGACAGTAAGACATGTCAGTCTTCTTGTACTTAAGTCGGCATTGTGCCTTTTGTATTTAATTCCGATGCAATTTCCGTGTTTCGTCGTCAATGGGAAGGTCGAAGGGATACAATAAACCTGAAATGAAGCATCGGAATCTATAACTAGTGTCACAGGAATGGTTCAAAACATAGACAGTAAGAAGAGTCAGTCTTCTTGTACAGAAGTCGGCATTGAGCCTTCTGTACTTAATTCCGATGCAATTTCTGTGTTTCGTCGTCAATAAGAAGGTCCAAGGGATACAGTAAACCTGAAGTGAAGCATCGGAATCTATAACTAGTATCACAGGAATGGTTGAAATCATAGACAGTAAGGAGAGCAATTCTTCTTGTACTTAAGTCAGCATTGTGCCTTTTGTATTTAATTCCGATGCAATTTCTGTGTTTTGTCGTCAATAAGAAGGTCCAAAGGATACAGTAAACCTGACGTGAAGCGTCGGAATCTATAACTAGTGTCACAGGAATGGTTCAAAACATTGACAGTAAGAAGAGTCAGTCTTCTTGTACTTAAGACGGCATTGGGCCTTTGTAATTGATTCCGTTGCAATTTCTGTGTTTCGTCGTCAATAAGAAGTTCCAAGGGATACAGTAAACCTGAAGTGAAGCATCGGAATCTAAAACTAGTGTCACAGGAATGGTTCAAAACATAGACAGTAAGAATAGGCAGTCTTCTTGTACTTAAGTCGGCATTGAGGCTTTTGTATTTAATTCCGATTCAATTTCTGTGATTCGTCAACAATAAGACGGTCCAAGTGATACACTAAACCTGAAGTGAAGCATCGGAATCTATAACTAGTGTGACAGGAATGGTTCAAAACATAGGCAGTAAGATGAGCCAGTCTTCTTGTACTTAAGTCGGCATTGTGCCTTTTGTATTTAACTCCGAATCAATTTCTGTGTTTCGTCGTCAATAAGATGGTCCAAGGGATACAGTAAAACTGAAGTGAGGCATCGGAATCTTTAATTAGTGTCACAGGAATGGTTCAAACATAGAGAGTTAGAAGAGCCAGTCTTCTTGTACTTAAGTCGGCGTTGTGCCTTTTGTATTTAATTCCAATGCAATTTCGGTGTTTCATCGTCAATAAGAAGGTCAGAGGGATACAGTGAACCTGAAGTGAAGCAGCGGAATCTGTAACTAGGGTCACAGGAATGGTTCAAAACATAGACAGTAAGACATGTCAGTCTTCTTGTACTTAAGTCGGCATTGTGCCTTTTGTATCTAATTCCGATGCAATTTCTGTGTTTCGTCGTCAATGGGAAGGTCGAAGGGATACAATAAACCTGAAGTGAAGCATCGGAATCTAAAACTAGTCACACAGGAATGGTTCAAAACATAGACAGTAAGACTAGGCAGTCCTCTTGTACTTAAGTCGGCATTGAGGCTTTTGTATTTAATTCCGATTCAATTTCTGTGATTCGTCAACAATAAGGCAGTCCAAGTGATACACTAAACCTGAAGTGAAGCATCGGAGTCTATAACTAGTATCACAGGAATGGTTCAAAACATAGACAGTAAGACGACTCAGTCTTCTTGTACTTAAGTCGGCATTGTGCCTTTTTTATTTAATCCCGATTCAATCTCTGTGTTTCGTCGTCAATAAGAAGGTCCAAGGGATACAGTAAACCTGAAGCGAAGCATCGGAATCTATAACTAGCGTCACAGGAATGGTTCAAAGCATAGACAGTATGAAGAGTCAGTCTTCTAGTACTTAAGTCGGCATTGTGCCTTTTGTATTTAATTCCGATGCAATTTCTGTGTTTCGTCGTCAATAAGAAGGTAAAAGGGATACAGTAAACCTGAAGTGAACCATCGAAATCTATAACTAGTGTCGCAGGAATGGTTCAATACATAGACAGTAAGAAGAGCCAGTCTTCTTGTACTTAAGTCGGTATTGTGCCTTTTGTATTTAATTCCGATGCAATTTCTGTGTTTCGTCGTCAAAGAGAAGGTCCAAGGGATACAGTAAACCTGAAGTGAGGCTTCGGAATCTATAACTAGTGTCACAGGAATGATTCAAAGCATAGACAGTAAGAAGAGCCAGTCTTCTTATATTTAAGTCGGCGTTGTACCTTTTGTATTTAATTCCGATTCAATTTCTGTGTTTCGTCGACAATACGAAGGTCCAAGAGATACAGTAAACCCGAAGTGAAGCATCGGAATCTATAGCTAGTGTCACAGGAATGGTTCAAAGCATAGACAGTAAGAAGAGCAAGTCTTCTTGTACTTAAGTCGGCATTGTACATTTTGTATTTAATTCCGATTCAATTTATGTGATTCGTCGTCAATAAGAAGGTCCAAGGGATACAGTAAACCTGAAGTGAAGCATCGGAATCTATAAGTAGTGTCTCAGGAATGGTTCAAAGCATAGACAGTAAGAAGAGCCAGTCTTCTTGTACTTAAGTCGCCATTGTGCCTTTTGAATTTAATTCCGATGCAATTTCTGTGTTTCGTCGTCAATAAGAAGGTCCAAGGGATACAGTAAACCTGAAGTGGTGCATCGGAATCTATAACTAGTGTCACAGGAATGGTTCAAAACATAGACAGCAAGAAGAGCCGGTCTTCTTGTACTTAAGTCGGCATTGTGCCGTTTGTATTTCATTCCGATGCAATTTCTGTGTTTCATCGTCAATAAGATGGTCAGAGGGATACAGTAAACCGGAAGTGAAGTATCGGAATCTATTACTAGTGTCACAGGAATGGTTCAAAGCATGGGCAGTAAGAAGAGTCAGTCTTCTTGTACTTAAGTCGGCATTGTACGATTTGTATGTAATTCCGATGCAATTTTTGTGATTCTCCGTCAATAAGAAGGTCCAAGGGATACAGTAAACCTGAAGTGAAGCTTCGGAATCTATAACTAGTGTCTCAGGTATGGTTCAAAACATATACAATAAGAAAGCCTGTCTTCTTGTACTTAAGCTGGCATTGTTCCTTTTGTATTTAATTCCGATGCAATTTCTGAGTTTCGTCGTCAATAAGAAGGTCCAAAGGATACAGTAAACCTGAAGTCAAGCATCGGAATCTATAACTAGTGTCACAGGAATGGTTCAAAATATAGACAGTAAGAAGAGCCATTCCTCCTATACTTAAGTCGGCTTTGTGCAATTTGTATTTGATTCCGATGCAAATTCTGTTTTTCGTCTTCAATAAGAAGGTCCAAGGGATACAGTAAACCTGAAGGGAAGCATCGGAACCAGAAACTAGTGTCTCAGGAATGGTTCAAAACATAGACAGTAAGAAGAGCCAGTCATCTTGTACTTAAGTCGGCATTGTGCCTTTTGTATTTAATTCCGATGCAATTTCTGTGTTTCGTCGTCAATAAGATGGTCCAAAGGATACAGTAAACCTGATGTGAGGCATCGGAATCTAGTGTCACAGGAATGGTTCAAAACATAGACAATAAGAAGAGCCAGTCTTCTTGTACTTAAGTCGGCATTGTACCTTTTGTACTTAATTCCGATGCAATTTCTGTGTTTCGTCGTCAATAAGAAGGTCCAAGGGATACAGTAAACCTGAAGTGAAGCATCGGAATCTATAACTAGTGTCTCAGGAATGGTTCAAATCATAGACAGTAAGAAGAGCCAGTCTCCTTGTACTTAAGTCGGCATTGTGCCTTTTGCATTTAATTCCGATTTAATTTCTGTGTTTCGACGTCAATAGAAAGGTCCAAGGGATATAGTAAACCTGAAGTGAAGCATCGGAATCTATACCTAGTGTCACAGGAATGGTTCAATCTATAGGCAGTAAGAAGAGGCAGTCTTCTTGTACTTCAGTCGGCATTTTATTTTTTGTATTTAATTGCGACGCAATTTCTGTGTTTCGTCGTCAATAAGAAGGTCCAAGGGATACAGTAAACCCGAATTGAAGCTTCGGAATCTATAACTAGTGTCTCAGGAATGGTTCAAAACATAGACAGTTAGAAGAACCAGTCTTCTTTCACTTCAGACGGCATTGTGGCTTTTGTAATTATTACCGATGCAATTTCTGTTTTTCCTCGTCAATAAGAAGGTCAGAGGGATACAGTAAACCTGAAGTGAAGTATCGGAATCAATAACTAGTGTCACAGGGATGGTTCAAAACATAGACAGTAAGAAGAGTCAGTCTTCCTTTACTTAAGTCGGCATTGTGCCATTTGTATTTAATTCCGATGCAATTTCTGTGTTTCGTCGTTAATAAGGAAGTCCAAGGGATATAGTAAACCTGAAGTGAAGCTTCGGAATCTTTAACTAGTGTCACAGGAATGGTTCAAAACATAGACAGTAAGAAATGTCAGTCTTCTTGTACTTAAGTCGACATTGTGCCTTTTGTATTTAATTCCGATATAATTTCTGTGTTTCGTCGTCAATGAGAAGGTCCAAGGGATACAGTAAGCCTGAAGTGAAGCATCGGAATCTATAACTAGTGTCACAGGAATGGTTCAAAACATAGACAGTAAGATGAGTCAGTCTTCTTGTACTTAAGTCAGCATTGTGCCTTTTGTATTTAATTCCGATGCAATTTCTGTGTCTCATCGTCAATAATAAGGTCAGAGGGAAACAGTAAACCTGAGGTGAAGCATCGGAATCTATAAGTAGTGTCACCGGAATGGTTCAAAGCATAGACAGTAAGAAGAGTCAGTCCTCTTGTACTTAGGTCGGCATTGTGCCTTTTGTAGTTAATTCCGATGCAATTTCTGTGTTACATCGTCAAAAAAAAGGTCCAAGGGATACAGTAAATCTGAAGTGAAGCATCGGAATCTATAACTAGTGTCACAGGAATGATTGAAAACATAGACAGTAAGAAGAGCCAGACATCTTGTACTTAAGTCGGCATTGTGCCTTTTGAATTTTATTCCGATTCAATTTCTGTGTTTCGTCGTCAATAAGTAGGTCCAAGGGATACAGTAAACCTGAAGTGAAGCATCGGAATCTATAACTAGTGTCACAGGAATGGTTCAAAGCAAAGACAAAAAGAAGAGTAAGTCTTCTAGTACATAAGTCGGCATTGTGCCTTTTGTATTTAATTCCGATGCAATTTCTGTGTTTCGTCGTCAATAAGAAGGTCCAAGGGATACAGTAAACCTGAAGTGAGGCTTCGGAATATATAACTAGTGTGACAGGAATGGTTCAAAACATAGGCAGTAAGATGAGCCAGTCTTCTTGTACTTAAGTCGGCATTGTGCCTTTTGTATTTAATTCCGATTCAGATTCTGTGTTTCGTCGTCAATAAGAAGGTCCAAGGGATACAGTAAACCTGAAGTGAAGCATCGGAATCTATAACTAGTATCACAGGAATGGTTGAAATCACAGACCGTAAGGAGAGCAATTCTTCTTGTACTTAAGTCAGCATTGTGCCTTTTGTATTTAATTCCGATGCAATTTCTGTGTTTTGTTGTCAATAAGAAGGTCCAAAGGATACAGTAAAACTGACGTGAAGCATCGGAATCTATAACTAGTGTCACAGGAATGGTTCAAAACATTGACAGTAAGAAGAGTCAGTCTACTTGTACTTAAGTCGGCATTGGGCCTTTGTAATTGATTCCGTTGCAATTTCTGTGTTTCGTCGTCAATAAGAAGTTCCAAGGGATACAGTAAACCTGAAGTGAAGCATCGGAATCTATAACTAGTGTCACAGGAATGGTTCAAAACATAGACAGTAAGAATAGGCAGTCTTCTTGTACTTAAGTCGGCATTGTGGCTTTTGTATTTAATTCCGATTCAATTTCTCTGATTCGTCAACAATAAGAAGGTCCAAGTGATACACTAAACCTGAAGTGAAGCATCGGAATCTATAACTAGTATCACAGGAATGGTTCAAAGCATAGACAGTATGAAGACTCAGTCTTCTTGTACTTAAGTCGGCATTGTGCCCTTTTTATTTAATCCCGATTCAATTTCTGAGTTTCGTCGTCAATAAGAAGGTCCAAGGGATACAGTAAACCTGAAGTGAAGCATCGGAATCTATAACTAGTGTCTCAGGTATGGTTCAAATCATAGACAGTAAGAAGAAACAGTCTCCTTGTACTTAAGTCGGCATTGTGCCTTTTGCATTTAATTCCGATTTAATTTCTGTGTTTCGTCGTCAATAGAAAGGTCCAAGGGATATAGTAAACCTGAAGTGAAGCATCGGAATCTATACCTAGTGTCACAGGAATGGTTCAATCCATAGGCAGTAAGAAGAGGCAGTCTTCTTGTACTTCAGTCGGCAATATATATTTTGTATTTAATTGCGACGCAATTTCTGTGTTTCGTCGTCAATAGGAAGGTCCAAGGGATACAGTAAACCCAAAGTGAAGCTTCGGAATCTATAACTAGTGTCTCAGGAATGGTTCAAAACATAGACAGTTAGAAGAGCCAGTCTTCTTTCACTTCAGTCGGCATTGTGCCTTTTGTAATTATTACCGATGCAATTTCTGTTTTTCCTCGTCAATAAGAAGGTCAGAGGGATACAGTAAACCTGAAGTGAAGTATCGGAATCTATAACTAGTGTCACAGTAATGGTTCAAAACATAGACAGTAAGAAGAGTCAGTCTTCTTGTACTTAAGTCGGCATTGTGCCATTTGTATTTAATCCCGATTCAATCTCTGTGTTTCGTCGTCAATAAGATGGTCCAAGGGATACAGTAAACCTGAAGCGAAGCATCGGAATCTATAACTAGTGTCACAGGGATGGTTCAAAACATAGACAGTAAGAAATGGCAGTCTTCTTGTACTTAAGTCGACATTGTGGCTTTTGTATTTAATTCCGATTCAATTTCTGTGTTTCGTCGTCAATGAGAAGGTCCAAGGGATACAGTAAGCCTGAAGTGAAGCATCGGAATCTATAACTAGTGTCACAGAAATGGTTCAAAACATAGACAGTAAGAAGAGTCAGTCTTCTTGTACTTAAGTCGGCATTGTGCCTTTTGTATTTAATTCCGATACAATTTTTGTGTTTCGTCCTAAATAAGAAAGTCCAAAGGATACAGTAAACCTGAAGTGAAGTATCAGAATCTGTAACTAGTGTCACAGGAATGGTTCAAAGCGAGACAGTAAGGAGAGCCAGTCTTCTTGTACTTATATCGCCGTTGTTCTTTTTGTATTTATTTCCGATGCAATTTCTGTGTTTCGCCGTCAATAAGAAGGTACAATGGATACAGTAAACCTGAGTGAGGCCTCGGAATCTATAACAAGTGTCACAGGAATGATTCAAAGCATAGACAGCAAGAAGCGCCATTTTTCTTGTACTTAAGTCGCCCTTATGCCTTTTGCATTTAATTCCGATTCCATTTCTGTGTTTCGTCGTCAATAAAAAGGTTCAAGGGATACAGTAAACCTGAAGTGAAGCGTCGGTATCTATACCTAGTGTCACAGGAATGGTACAAAACATAGGCAGTAAGAAGAGTCAGTCTTCTTGTACTTCAGACGGCACTGTACATTACGTATTTAATTCCGACGCAATTTCTGTGTTTCGTCGTCAATAAGAAGGTCCAAGGGATACAGTAAATCTGAAGTGAAGCTTCGGTATCTATAACTAGTGTCTCAGGAATGGTTCTAAACATAGAGAGTAAGAAGAGCCAGTCTTCTTGTACTGTAGTCAGCATTGTGCCTTTTGTAATTATTTCCGATGCAATTTCTGTATTTCGTCGTCTATAAGAAGATCCATGGGATACAGTAAACCTGAAGTGAGGCATCGGAATCTATAACTAGTGTCACAGGAATGGTTCAGAATATAGACAGTAAGAAGAGCAAGTCTTCTTGTACTTAAGTCGGCATTGTGCTTTTTGTATATAATTCCGATGCAATTTCTGTGTTTCGTCGTCAACAAGAAGGTCCCAGGGATGCAGTAATCCTGAAGTGAAGCATCGGAACCTATTACTAGTGTCACAGGAATGGTTCAAACCATAGACAGTAAGAAGAGCCAGTCGTCTTGTACTTATGTCGGCATTGTGCCTTTCGTATTTAATTCCGATGCAATTTATGTGTTTCGTCGTCAATAAGAATGTCCAAGGGATACAGTAAGCCTGAAGTGAAGCTTCGGAGTCTATAACTAGTGTCTCAGGAATGGTTCAAAGCACAGACAGTAAGAAGAGCCAGTATTCTTGTACTTGAGTCGGCATTGTGCCTTTTGTATTTAATTCCGATGCAATTACTGTTTTTCGTTGTCAATAAGAAAGTCCAAGGGATACAGTAAACCTGAAGTGAAGCATCGGAAACTATAACTAGTGTCACAGGAATCTTTCAAAACATAGGCAGTAGGAAGAGTCAGTTTTCTTGTACTTAAGTCGGCATTGTACGTTTTGTATTTAATTCCGATGTAATTTCTGTGTTTCTTCATCAATAAGAAGGTCCAAGGGATACAGTAAACCTGAAGTGAAGTTTCGGAATCTATAACTAGCGTCTCAGGTATGGTTCAAAACATAGACAGTAAGAAGGGCCAGTCTTCTTGTACTTAAGCTGGCATTGTGCCTTTGTATTTCATTCCGATGCAATTTCTGTGTTTCGTCGTCATTAAGAAGGTCCAAAAGATACAGTAAACCTGAAGTGAAGCATCGGAACCTATAACTAGAGTCACAGAAATGGTTCAAAATATAGAAAGTAAGAAGAGCCAGTCTTCTTGTACTTAAGTCGGCTTTGTGCATTTTGTTATTAATTCCGATGCAATTTCTGTGTTTTGTCGTCAATAAGAAGGTCCAAGGGATACAGTAAACCTGAAGTGAAGCTTCGGAGTCTTTAACTAGTGTCACAGGAATGGTTTCCAAACATAGACAATAAGAAGAGTCAGCCTTCTATACTTACGTCGGCATTGTGCCTTTCGTATTTAATTCCGATTCTATTTCTGTGATCCGTCGTCAATAAGAAGGTCCAAGAGATACAGTAAACCTGAAGTGAAGCATCGGAATCTATATCTAGTGTCACAGGAATGGTTCAAAGCATAGACAGTAAGAAGAGTTAGTCGTCTTGTACTTATGTCGGCATTGTGCCTTTTGTATTTAATTCCGATGCAATTTCTGTGTTTCATCGTTAATAAGAAAGTCAGAGGGATACAGTAAACCTGAAGTGAAGCATCGGAATCCATAACTAGTGTCACAGGAATGGTTCAAAGCATAGACAGGAAGAAGAGTCAGTCTTCTAGTACTTAAGTCGGCATTGTGCCTATTGTATTTAATTCCGATGCAATTTCTGTGTTTCATCGTCAATAAGATGGTCAGAGGGATACAGTAAACCTGAAGTGAAGCATCGGAATCTATATCTAGTGTCACAGGAATGGTTCAAAACATTGACAGTAAGAAGAGTCAGTCTGATGGTACTTAAGTTGGCATTGTGCCTTTTGTATTTAATTCCAATGCAATTACTGTGTTTCGAAGTCAATAAGAAAGTACAAGGGATACAGTAAAAATGAAGTGAAGCTTCGGTATCAATAACTAGTGTCACAGGAATCTTTCGAAACATTGACAGTAAGAAGAGCCAGTCTACTTGTACTTATGTCGGCATTGCACCTTTTGAATTTAATTCCAATGCAATTTCTGTGTTTCGTCGTCATTAAGCAGATCCAAGGTATACAGTAAACATGAAGTGAAGCATCGGAAACTGTAACTAGTGTCACAGGAATGGTTCAAAGGATAGACAGTAAGAAGAGCCAGTCTTCTTGTACTTAAGTCGTCATTGTACCTCTCGTATTTAATTCCGATGCATTTTCTGTGGTTCGTCGTCAATAAGAATGTCCAAGGGAAACAGTAAACCTGAAGTGAAGCATCGGAATCTATAACTAGTGTCACAGGAATGGTTCAAAACATAGACAGTAAGAAAAGTCAGTCTTCTTGTACTTAAGTCGACATTGTGGCTTTTGTATTTAATTCCGATTCAATTTCTGTGTTTCGTCGTCAATGAGAAGGTCCAAGGGATACAGTAAGCCTGATGTGAAGCATCGGAATCTATAACTAGTGTCACAGGAATGGTTCAAATCATAGACAGTAAGAAGACTCAGTCTTCTTGTACTTAAGTCGGCATTGTGCCTTTTGTATTTAATTCCGATGCAATTTTTGTGCTTCGTCCTAAATAAGAAAGTCCAAAGGATACAGTAAACCTGAAGTGAAGTATCAGAATCTGTAACTAGTGTCACAGGAATGGTTCAAAGCATAGACAGTAAGGAGAGCCAGTCTTCTTGTACTTAAGTCGCCATTGTTCCTTTTGTATTTATTTCCGATGCAATCTCTGTGTTTCGTCGTCAATAAGAAGGTACAAGGGATACAGTAAACCTGAAGTGAGGCCTCGGAATCTGTAACAAGTGTCACAGGAATGATTCAAAGCATAGACAGCAAGAAGAGACAGTCTTCTTGTACTTAAGTCGGCATTATGCCTTTTGCATCTAATTCCGATTCAATTACTGTGTTTCGTCGTCAATAAAAAGGTCCAAGGGATACAGTAAACCTGAAGTGTAGCGTCGGAATCTATACCTAGTGTCACAGGAATGTCTCAAAACATAGGCAGTAAGAAGAGTCAGTCATCTTGTACTTCAGGCGGCACTGTACATTATGTATTTAATTCCGACGCAATTTCTGTGTTTCGTCGTCAATAAGAAGGTCCAAGGGATACAGTAAACCTGAAGTGAAGCATCGGAATCTATAACTAGTGTTTCAGGAATGGTTCTAAACATAGAGAGTAAGAAGAGCCAGTCTTCTTGTGTTTAAGTCGGCATTGTGCCTTTTGTATTTATTTCCGATGCAATTTCAGTATTTCGTCGTCAATACGAAGATCCATGGGATACAGTAAACCTGAAGTGAAGCATCGGAATCTATAACTAGTGTCACAGGAATGGTTCAAAATATAGACAGTAAAAAGAGCAAGTCTTCTTGTACTTAAGTCGGCATTGTGCTTTTTGTATTTAATTCCGATGCAATTTCTGTGTTTCGTCGTCAACAAGAAGGTCCAAGGGATGCAGTAAACCTGAAGTGAAGCATCGGAACCTATAACTAGTGTCACAGGAATGGTTCAAAACATAGCCAGTAAAAAGAGCCAGTCGTCTTGTACTTAAGTCGGCATTGTGCCTTCCGTATTTAATTCCGATGCAATTTCTGTGTATCGTCGTCAACAAGAATGTCCAAAGGATACAGTAAGCCTGAAGTGAAGCTTCGGAGTCTATAACTAGTGTCTCAGGAATGGTTCAAAGCACCGACAGTAAGGAGAGCCAGTCTTCTTGTACTTAAGTCGGCATTGTGCCTTTTGTATTTAATTCCGATGCAATTACTGTTTTTCGTCGTCAATAAGAAAGTCCAAGGGATACAGTAAACCTGAAGTGAAGCATCGGAATCTATAACTAGTGTCACAGGAATGGTTATAAACATAGACAGTAAGAAGAGCCAGTCCACTTGTACTTAAGTCGGCATTGTGCCATCTGTATTTAATTCCGATGCAATTTCTGTGTTTCATCATCAATAAGAAGGTCAGAGGGAAACAGTAAACCGGAAGTGAAGCATCGGAATCTATAACTAGTTTCACAGGAATGGATCAAAACATAGACAGTAAGAAGAGTCAGTCTTCTTGTACTTAAGTCGGCATTGTGCCTTTTGTTTCTAATTCCGATTCAATTTCTGTGTTTCGACGTTAATAAGAAGGTCCAAGGGATACAGTAAACCTGAAGTGAAGCATCGGAATCCATAACTAGTGTCACAGGAATGGTTCAAAGCATAGACAGGAAGAAGAGTCAGTCTTCTAGTACTTAAGTCGGCATTGTGCCTATTGTATTAAATTCCGATGCAATTTCTGTGTTTCATCGTCAATAAGATGGTCAGAGGGATACAGTAAGCCTGATGTGAAGCATCGGAATCTATAACTAGTGTCACAGGAATGGTTCAAATCATAGACAGTAAGAAGACTCAGTCTTCTTGTACTTAAGTCGACATTGTGGCTTTTGTATTTAATTCCGATTCAATTTCTGTGTTTCGTCGTCAATGAGAAGGTCCAAGGGATACAGTAAGCCTGATGTGAAGCATCGGAATCTATAACTAGTGTCACAGGAATGGTTCAAATCATAGACAGTAAGAAGACTCAGTCTTCTTGTACTTAAGTCGGCATTGTGCCTTTTGTATTTAATTCCGATGCAATTTTTGTGCTTCGTCCTAAATAAGAAAGTCCAAAGGATACAGTAAACCTGAAGTGAAGTATCAGAATCTGTAACTAGTGTCACAGGAATGGTTCAAAGCATAGACAGTAAGGAGAGCCAGTCTTCTTGTACTTAAGTCGCCATTGTTCCTTTTGTATTTATTTCCGATGCAATCTCTGTGTTTCGTCGTCAATAAGAAGGTACAAGGGATACAGTAAACCTGAAGTGAGGCCTCGGAATCTGTAACAAGTGTCACAGGAATGATTCAAAGCATAGACAGCAAGAAGAGACAGTCTTCTTGTACTTAAGTCGGCATTATGCCTTTTGCATCTAATTCCGATTCAATTACTGTGTTTCGTCGTCAATAAAAAGGTCCAAGGGATACAGTAAACCTGAAGTGTAGCGTCGGAATCTATACCTAGTGTCACAGGAATGTCTCAAAACATAGGCAGTAAGAAGAGTCAGTCATCTTGTACTTCAGGCGGCACTGTACATTATGTATTTAATTCCGACGCAATTTCTGTGTTTCGTCGTCAATAAGAAGGTCCAAGGGATACAGTAAACCTGAAGTGAAGCATCGGAATCTATAACTAGTGTTTCAGGAATGGTTCTAAACATAGAGAGTAAGAAGAGCCAGTCTTCTTGTGTTTAAGTCGGCATTGTGCCTTTTGTATTTATTTCCGATGCAATTTCAGTATTTCGTCGTCAATACGAAGATCCATGGGATACAGTAAACCTGAAGTGAAGCATCGGAATCTATAACTAGTGTCACAGGAATGGTTCAAAATATAGACAGTAAAAAGAGCAAGTCTTCTTGTACTTAAGTCGGCATTGTGCTTTTTGTATTTAATTCCGATGCAATTTCTGTGTTTCGTCGTCAACAAGAAGGTCCAAGGGATGCAGTAAACCTGAAGTGAAGCATCGGAACCTATAACTAGTGTCACAGGAATGGTTCAAAACATAGCCAGTAAAAAGAGCCAGTCGTCATGTACTTAAGTCGGCATTGTGCCTTCCGTATTTAATTCCGATGCAATTTCTGTGTATCGTCGTCAACAAGAATGTCCAAAGGATACAGTAAGCCTGAAGTGAAGCTTCGGAGTCTATAACTAGTGTCTCAGGAATGGTTCAAAGCAC
This sequence comes from Schistocerca serialis cubense, assembly GCF_023864345.2. Lineage (NCBI taxonomy): Eukaryota > Metazoa > Arthropoda > Insecta > Orthoptera > Acrididae > Schistocerca > Schistocerca serialis. The sequence continues at coordinate 33,291,331 of NW_026047583.1, read as the reverse complement.
CGACAGTAAGGAGAGCCAGTCTTCTTGTACTTAAGTCGGCATTGTGCCTTTTGTATTTAATTCCGATGCAATTACTGTTTTTCGTCGTCAATAAGAAAGTCCAAGGGATACAGTAAACCTGAAGTGAAGCATCGGAATCTATAACTAGTGTCACAGGAATGGTTATAAACATAGACAGTAAGAAGAGCCAGTCCACTTGTACTTAAGTCGGCATTGTGCCATCTGTATTTAATTCCGATGCAATTTCTGTGTTTCATCATCAATAAGAAGGTCAGAGGGAAACAGTAAACCGGAAGTGAAGCATCGGAATCTATAACTAGTTTCACAGGAATGGATCAAAACATAGACAGTAAGAAGAGTCAGTCTTCTTGTACTTAAGTCGGCATTGTGCCTTTTGTTTCTAATTCCGATTCAATTTCTGTGTTTCGACGTTAATAAGAAGGTCCAAGGGATACAGTAAACCTGAAGTGAAGCATCGGAATCCATAACTAGTGTCACAGGAATGGTTCAAAGCATAGACAGGAAGAAGAGTCAGTCTTCTAGTACTTAAGTCGGCATTGTGCCTATTGTATTAAATTCCGATGCAATTTCTGTGTTTCATCGTCAATAAGATGGTCAGAGGGATACAGTAAACCTGAAGTGAAGCATCGGAATCTATAACTAGTGTCACCGGAATGGTTCAAACATAGACATTAAGAAGAGTCAGTCCTCTTGTACTTAGGTCGGCATTGTGCCTTTTGTATTTAATTCCGATGCAATTTCTGTGTTTCATCGCCAATAACAAGGTCCAAGGGATACAGTAAACCTGAAGTGAAGCATCGGAATTTATAACTTGCGTCAAAGGAATGGTTGAAAACATAGACAGTAAGAAGAGCCAGTCTTCTTGTACTTAAGTCGGCATTGTGGCATTTGTATTCAATTCCGATGAAATTTCTGTGTTTCTTCGTCAATAAGAATGTCCAAGGGATACAGTAAACTAGAAGTGAAGCATCGGAATCTATAACTAGTGTCACTGGAATGGTTCAAAACATAGTCAGAAGAGTCAGTCTTCTTGTACATGAGTCGGCATTGTGCCTTTTGTATTGAAGTCCGATGCAATTTCTGTGTATCATCGTCAATAAGAAGGTCAGAGGGATACTGTAAACCTGAAGTGAAGCATTGGAATCTATAACTAGTGTCACAGGAATGGTTGAAAACATAGACAGTAAGAAGGGCCAGTCATCTTGTACTTCAGTCGGCATTGTGCCTTTTGTATTTAATTCCGATGCAATTTCTGTGTTTCGTCGTCAATAGGAAGGTCCAAAGGATACAGTAAACCTGAAGTGAAGCATCGGAATCTATAACTAGTGCCACAGGAATGGTTCAAAACATAGACAGTAAGAGGAGTCAGTCTTCTTGTACTTAAGTCGGCATTGTGCCTTTTGTAATTGATTCCGATGCTATTTCTGTGTTTCGTCGTCAATAAGAAGGTCCAAGGGATACAGTAAACCTGAAGTGAAGCATCGGAATCTATAAATAGTGTCACAGGAATGGTTCAAATCATAGACAGTAAGAAGAGCCAGTCTTCTTGCACTTAAGTCGGCTTTGTCGCCTTTGTATTTAATTCCGATTCAATTTATGTGATTCGTCAACAATAAGAAAGTCCAAGTGATACAGGAAACCTGAAGTGAAGCATCGGAATCTATACCTAGTGTCACAGGTATGGTTCAAAACATTGGCCAGTAAGAAGAGTCAATCTTCTAGTACTTAAGTCGGCATTTTGCCTTTTGAATTTAATTCCGATGCAATTTCTGTGTTTCATCGTCAATAAGAAGGTCAGAGGGATACAGTAAACCTGAAGTGAGGCATCGGAATCTATAACTAGTGTCACCGGAATGGTTTAAATCATAGACAGTAAGAAGAGTCAGTCGTATTGTACTTAGGTCGGCATTGTGCCTTTTGTATTTAATTCCGATGCAATTTCTATGTTACATCGTCAATAAGAAGGTCCAAGGGATACAGTAAACCTGAAGTGAAGCATCGGAATCTATAACTAGAGTGACAGGAATGGTTCATAACATTGGCAGTAAGAAGAGCCAGTCTACTTGTACTTAAGTCGGCATTGTGCCTTTTGTATTTAATTCCGATGCAATTACTGTTTTTCGTCGTCAATAAGTAAGTCCAAGGGATACAGTAAACCTGAAGTGAAGCATCGGAATCTATAACTAGTGTCACAGGAATGGTTATAAACATAGACAGTAAGAAGAGCCAGTCTTCTTGTACTTAAGTCGGCATTCTGCCTTCTGTATTTAATTCCGATGCAATTTCTGTGTTTCATCATCAATAAGAAGGTCAGAGGGAAACAGTAAACGGGAAGTGAAGCATCGGAATCTATAACTAGTGTCACAGGAATGGATCAAAACATAGACAGTAAGAAGAGTCAGTCTTCTTGTACTTAAGTCGGCATTGTGCCTTTTGTTTCTAATTCCGATTCAATTTCTGTGTTTCGACGTTAATAAGAAGGTCCAAGGGATACAGTAAACCTGAAGTGAAGCATCGGAATCCATAACTAGTGTCACAGGAATGGTTCAAAGCATAGACAGGAAGAAGAGTTAGTCTTCTAGTACTTAAGTCGGCATTGTGGTTATTGTATTTAATTCCGATGCAATTTCTGTGTTTCGTCGTCAGCAAGAAGGACAGAGGGATACAGTATAAACTGAGGTGAAGCATCGGAATCTATAACTAGTGTCACAGGAATGGTTCAAAACATAGACAGTAACAATTCTCAGTATTCTTGTACTTAAGTCGGCATTGTGCCTTTTGCATTTAATTCCGATCCAATTTCTGTGTTTGATCGTCAATAAGATGGTCAGAGGGATACAGTAAACCTGAAGTGAAGCATCGGAATCTATAACGAGTGTTACCGGAATGGTTCAAACATAGACATTAAGAAGAGTCGGTCCTCTTGTACTTAGGTCGGCATTGCGCCTTTTGTATTTAATTCCGATGCAATTTCTATGTTTCATCGCCAATAACAAGGTCCAAGGGATACAGTAAACCTAAAGTGAAGCATCGGAATTTATAACTAGCGTCAAAGGAATGGTTGAAAACATAGACAATAAGAAGTGCCAGTCTTCTTGTACTTAAGTCGGCATTGTGGCTTTTGTATTCAATTCCGATGAAATTTCTGCGTTTCTTCGTCAATAAGAATGTCCAAGGGATACAGTATACTTGAAGTGAAGCATCGGAATCTATAACTAGTGTCACTGGAATGGTTCAAAACATAGACAGTCAGAAGAGTCAGTCTTCTTGTACATGAGTCGGCATTGTGCTTTTTGTATTGAAGTCCGATGCAATTTCTGTGTATCATCGTCAATAAGAAGGTCAGAGGGATACAGTAAACCTGAAGTGAAGCATTGGAATCTATAACTAGTGTCACAGGAATGGTTCAAAGGATAGACAGTAAGAAGAGCCAGTCTTCTTGTACTTAAGTCGTCATTGTACCTCTCGTATTTAATTCGGATGCATTTTCTGTGGTTCGTCGTCAATACGAATGTCCAAGGGAAACAGTAAACCTGAAGTGAAGCATCGGAATCTATAACTAGTGTCACAGGAATGGTTCAAAACATAGACAGTAAGAAATGTCAGTCTTCTTGTACTTAAGTCGACATTGTGGCTTTTGTATTTAATTCCGATTCAATTTCTGTGTTTCGTCGTCAATGAGAAGGTCCAAGGGATACAGTAAGCCTGAAGTGAAGCATCGGAATCTATAACTAGTGTCACAGGAATGGTTCAAATCATAGACAGTAAGAAGACTCAGTCTTCTTGTACTTAAGTCGGCATTGTGCCTTTTGTATTTAATTCCGATGCAATTTTTGTGCTTCGTCCTAAATAAGAAAGTCCAAAGGATACAGTAAACCTGAAGTGAAGTATCAGAATCTGTAACTAGTGTCACAGGAATGGTTCAAATCATAGACAGTAAGGAGAGCCAGTCTTCTTGTACTTAAGTCGCCATTGTTCCTTTTGTATTTATTTCCGATGCAATCTCTGTGTTTCGTCGTCAATAAGAAGGTACAAGGGATACAGTAAACCTGAAGTGAGGCCTCGGAATCTGTAACAAGTGTCACAGGAATGATTCAAAGCATAGACAGCAAGAAGAGACAGCCTTCTTGTACTTAAGTCGGCATTATGCCTTTTGCATTTAATTCCGATTCAATTACTGTGTTTCGTCGTCAATAAGAATGTCCAAGGGAAACAGTAAACCTGAAGTGAAGCATCGGAATCTATAACTAGTGTCACAGGAATGGTTCAAAACATAGACAGTAAGAAATGTCAGTCTTCTTGTACTTAAGTCGACATTGTGGCTTTTGTATTTAATTCCGATTCAATTTCTGTATTTCGTCGTCAATAAATAGATCCATGGGATACAGTAAACCTGAAGTGAGGCATCGGAATCTATAACTAGTGTCACAGGAATGGTTCAAAATATAGACAGTAAAAAGAGCAAGTCTTCTTGTACTTGAGTCGGCATTGTGCTTTTTGTATTTAATTCCGATGCAATTTCTGTGTTTCGTCGTCAACAAGAAGGTCCAAGGGATGCAGTAAACCTGGAGTGAAGCATCGGAACATATAACTAGTGTCACAGGAATGGTTCAAAACATAGACAGTAAAAAGAGCCAGTCGTCTTGTACTTAAGTCGGCATTGTGCCTTTCGTATTTAATTCCGATGCAATTTCTGTGTATCGTCGTCAATACGAATGTCCAAGGGATACAGTAAGCCTGAAGTGAAGCTTCGGAGTCTATAACTAGTGTCTCAGGAATGGTTCAAAGCACAGACAGTAAGGAGAGCCAGTCTTCTTGTACTTAAGTCGGCATTGTGCCTTTTGTATTTAATTCCGATGCAATTACTGTTTTTCGTCGTCAATAAGAAAGACCAAGGGATACAGTAAACCTGAAGTGAAGCATCGGAATCTATAACTAGTGTCACAGGAATGGTTATAAACATAGACAGTAAGAAGAGCCAGTCCACTTGTACTTAAGTCGGCATTGTGCCATCTGTATTTAATTCCGATGCAATTTCTGTGTTTCATCATCAATAAGAAGGCCAGAGGGAAACAGTAAACCGGAAGTGAAGCATCGGAATCTATAACTAGTTTCACAGGAATGGATCAAAACATAGACAGTAAGAAGAGTCAGTCTTCTTGTACTTAAGTCGGCATTGTGCCTTTTGTTTCTAATTCCGATTCAATTTCTGTGTTTCGACGTTAATAAGAAGGTCCAAGGGATACAGTAAACCTGAAGTGAAGCGTCGGAATCCATAACTAGTGTCACAGGAATGGTTCAAAGCATAGACAGGAAGAAGAGTCAGTCTTCTAGTACTTAAGTCGGCATTGTGCCTATTGTATTTAATTCCGATGCAATTTCTGTGTTTCATCGTCAATAAGATGGTCAGAGGGATACAGTAAACCTGAAGTGAAGCATCGGAATCTATAACTAGTGTCACCGGAATGGTTAAACATAGACATTAAGAAGAGTCAGTCCTCTTGTACTTAGGTCGGCATTGTGCCTTTTGTATTTAATTCCGATGCAATTTCTGTGTTTCATCGCCAATAACAAGGTCCAAGGGATACAGTAAACCTGAAGTGAAGCATCGGAATCTATAACTAGTGTCACAGGAATGGTTCAAAACATAGACAGTAAGAAATGTCAGTCTTCTTGTACTTAAGTCGACATTGTGGCTTTTGTATTTAATTCCGATTCAATTTCTGTGTTTCGTCGCCAATGAGAAGGTCCAAGGGATACAGTAAGCCTGAAGTGAAGCATCGGAATCTATAACTAGTGTCACAGGAATGGTTCAAATCATAGACAGTAAAAAGACTCAGTCTTCTTGTACTTATGTCGGCATTGTGCCTTTTGTATTTAATTCCCATGCAATTTTTGTGCTTCGTCCTAAATAAGAAAGTCCAAAGGATACAGTAAACCTGAAGTGAAGTATCAGAATCTGTAACTAGTGTCACAGGAATGGTTCAAATCATAGACAGTAAGGAGAGCCAGTCTTCTTGTACTTAAGTCGCCATTGTTCCTTTTGTATTTATTTCCGATGCAATCTCTGTGTTTCGTCGTCAATAAGAAGGTACAAGGGATACAGTAAACCTGAAGTGAGGCCTCGGAATCTGTAACAAGTGTCACAGGAATGATTCAAAGCATAGACAGCGAGAAGAGACAGTCTTCTTGTACTTAAGTCGGCATTATGCCTTTTGCATTTAATTCCGATTCAATTACTGTGTTTCGTCGTCAATAAGAATGTCCAAGGGAAACAGTAAACCTGAAGTGAAGCATCGGAATCTATAACTAGTGTCACAGGAATGGTTCAAAACATAGACAGTAAGAAATGTCAGTCTTCTTGTACTTAAGTCGACATTGTGGCTTTTGTATTTAATTCCGATTCAATTTCTGTATTTCGTCGTCAATAAGAAGATCCATGGGATACAGTAAACCTGAAGTGAGGCATCGGAATCTATAACTAGTGTCACAGGAATGGTTCAAAATATAGACAGTAAAAAGAGCAAGTCTTCTTGTACTTAAGTCGGCATTGTGCTTTTTGTATTTAATTCCGATGCAATTTCTGTGTTTCGTCGTCAACAAGAAGGTCCAAGGGATGCAGTAAACCTGAAGTAAAGCATCGGAACCTATAACTAGTGTCACAGGAATGGTTCAAAACATAGACAGTAAAAAGAGCCAGTCGTCTTGTACTTAAGTCGGCATTGTGCCTTTCGTATTTAATTCCGATGCAATTTCTGTGTATCGTCGTCAATACGAATGTCCAAGGGATACAGTAAGCCTGAAGTGAAGCTTCGGAGTCTATAACTAGTGTCTCAGGAATGGTTCAAAGCACAGACAGTAAGGAGAGCCAGTCTTCTTGTACTTAAGTCGGCATTGTGCCTTTTGTATTTAATTCCGATGCAATTACTGTTTTTCGTCGTCAATAAGAAAGACCAAGGGATACAGTAAACCTGAAGTGAAGCATCGGAATCTATAACTAGTGTCACAGGAATGGTTATAAACATAGACAGTAAGAAGAGCCAGTCCACTTGTACTTAAGTCGGCATTGTGCCATCTGTATTTAATTCCGATGCAATTTCTGTGTTTCATCATCAATAAGAAGGTCAGAGGGAAACAGTAAACCGGAAGTGAAGCATCGGAATCTATAACTAGTTTCACAGGAATGGATCAAAACATAGACAGTAAGAAGAGTCAGTCTTCTTGTACTTAAGTCGGCATTGTGCCTTTTGTTTCTAATTCCGATTCAATTTCTGTGTTTCGACGTTAATAAGAAGGTCCAAGGGATACAGTAAACCTGAAGTGAAGCATCGGAATCCATAACTAGTGTCACAGGAATGGTTCAAAGCATAGACAGGAAGAAGAGTCAGTCTTCTAGTACTTAAGTCGGCATTGTGCCTATTGTATTTAATTCCGATGCAATTTCTGTGTTTCATCGCCAATAACAAGGTCCAAGGGATACAGTAAACCTGAAGTGAAGCATCGGAATTTATAACTAGCGTCAAAGGAATGGTTGAAAACATAGACAGTAAGAAGAGCCAGTCTTCTTGTACTTAAGTCGGCATTGTGGCATTTGTATTCAATTCCGATGAAATTTCTGTGTTTCTTCGTCAATAAGAATGTCCAAGGGATACAGTAAACTTGAAGTGAAGCATCGGAATCTATAACTAGTGTCACTGGAATGGTTCAAAACATAGACAGTCAGAAGAGTCAGTCTTCTTGTACATGAGTCGGCATTGTGCCTTTTGTATTGAAGTCCGATGCAATTTCTGTGTATCATCGTCAATAAGAAGGTCAGAGGGATACAGTAAACCTGAAGTGAAGCATTGGAATCTATAACTAGTGTCACAGGAGTGGTTGAAAACATAGACAGTAAGAAGGGCCAGTCATCTTGTACTTCAGTCGGCATTGTGCCTTTTGTATTTAATTCCGATGCAATTTCTGTGTTTCGTCGTCAATAGGAAGGTCCAAAGGATACAGTAAACCTGAAGTGAAGCATCGGAATCTATAACTAGTGCCACAGGAATGGTTCAAAACATAGACAGTAAGAGGAGTCAGTTTTCTTGTACTTAAGTCGGCATTGTGCCTTTTGTAATTGATTCCGATGCTGTTTCTGTGTTTCGTCGTCAATAAGAAGGTCCAAGGGATACAGTAAACCTGAAGTGTAGCATCGGAATCTATAAATAGTGTCACAGGAATGGTTCAAATCATAGACAGTAAGAAGAGCCAGTCTTCTTGCACTTAAGTCGGCATTGTCGCCTTTGTATTTAATTCCGATTCAATTTATGTGATTCGTCAACAATAAGAAAGTCCAAGTGATACAGGAAACCTGAAGTGAAGCATCGGAATCTATAACTAGTGTCACAGGTATGGTTCAAAACATTGGCCAGTAAGAAGAGTCAATCTTCTAGTACTTAAGTCGGCATTTTGCCTTTTGAATTTAATTCCGATGCAATTTCTGTGTTTCATCGTCAATAAGAAGGTCAGAGGGATACAGTAAACCTGAAGTGAGGCATCGGAATCTATAACTAGTGTCACCGGAATGGTTTAAATCATAGACAGTAAGAAGAGTCAGTCCTATTGTACTTAGGTCGGCATTGTGCCTTTTGTATTTAATTCCGATGCAATTTCTATGTTACATCGTCAATAAGAAGGTCCAAGGGATACAGTAAACCCGAAGTGAAGCATCGGAATCTATAACTAGAGTGACAGGAATGGTTCATAACATTGGCAGTAAGAAGAGCCAGTCTACATGTACTTAAGTCGGCATTGTGCCTTTTGTGTTTAATTCCGATGCAATTACTGTATTTCGTCGTCAATAAGAAAGTCCAAGGGATACAGTAAACCTGAAGTGAAGCATCGGAATCTATAACTAGTGTCACAGGAATGGTTATAAACATAGACAGTAAGAAGAGCCAGTCTTCTTGTACCTAAGTCGGCATTGTGCCTTCTGTATTTAATTCCGATGCAATTTCTGTGTTTCATCATCAATAAGAAGGTCAGAGGGAAACAGTAAACGGGAAGTGAAGCATCGGAATTTATAACTAGTGTCACAGGAAAAGATCAAAACATAGACAGTAAGAAGAGTCAGTCTTCTTGTACTTAAGTCGGCATTGTGCCTTTTGTTTCTAATTCCGATTCAATTTCTGTGTTTCGACGTTAATAAGAAGGTCCAAGGGATACAGTAAACCTGAAGTAAAGCATCGGAATCCATAACTAGTGTCACAGGAATGGTTCAAAGCATAGACAGGAAGAAGAGTTAGTCTTCTAGTACTTAAGTCGGCATTGTGCCTATTGTATTTAATTCCGATGCAATTTCTGTGTTTCGTCGTCAGCAAGAAGGACAGAGGGATACGGTATAAACTGAGGTGAAGCATCGGAATCTATAACTAGTGTCACAGGAATGGTTCAAAACATAGACAGTAAGAATTCTCAGTCCTCTTGTACTTAAGTCGGCATTGTGCCTTTTGCATTTATTTCCGATCCAATTTCTGTGTTTGATCGTCAATAAGATGGTCAGAGGGATACAGTAAACCTGAAGTGAAGCATCGGAATCTATAACGAGTGTCACCGGAATGGTTCAAACATAGACATTAATAAGAGTCAGTCCTCTTGTACTTAGGTCGGCATTGTGCCTTTTGTATTTAATTCCGATGCAATTTCTGTGTTTCATCGCCAATAACAAGGTCCAAGGGATACAGTAAACCTGAAGTGAAGCATCGGAATTTATTACTAGTGTCAAAGGAATGGTTGAAAACATAGACAATAAGAAGTGCCAGTCTTCTTGTACTTAAGTCGGCATTGTCGCTTTTGTATTCAATTCCGATGAAATTTCTGTGTTTCTTCGTCAATAAGAATGTCCAAGGGATACAGTCTACTTGAAGTGAAGCATCGGAATCTATAACTAGTGTCACTGGAATGGTTCAAAACATAGACAGTCATAAGAGTCAGTCTTCTTGTACATGAGTCGGCATTGTGCTTTTTGTATTGAGGTCCGATGCAATTTCTGTGTATCATCGTCAATAAGAAGGTCAGAGGGATACAATAAACCTGAAGTGAAGCATTGGAATCTATAACTAGTGTCACAGGAATGGTTGAAAACATAGACATTAAGAAGGGCCAGTCATCTTGTACTTCAGTCGGCATTGTGCCTTTTGTTTTTAATTCCGATTCAATTTCTGTGTTTCGTCGTCAATAGGAAGGTCCAAGGGATACAGTGAACCTGAAGTGAAGCATCGGAATCTATAACTAGTGTCACAGGAATGGTTCAAAACATAGAGAGTTAGAAGAGCCAGTCTTCTTGTACTTAAGTCGGCATTGTGCCTTTTGCATTTAATTCCTATGCAATTTCTGTGTTTGGTCGTCAATAAGAAATCCCAAGGGATACAGTAAACCTGAACTGAAGCATCGGAATCCATAACTAGTATCACAGGAATGGTTCCTATCATAGACAGTAAGAAGAGCTATTCTTCTTGTACTTAAGTCAGCATTGTGCATTTTGTATTTAATTCCGATGCAATTTCTGTGTTTCGTCGTCAATAGGAAGGTCCAAAGGATACAGTAAACCTGAAGTGAAGCATCGGAATCTATAACTAGTGCCACAGGAATGGTTCAAAACATATACAGTAAGAGGAGTCAGTCTTCTTGTACTTATGTCGGCATTGAGCCTTTTGTATTTAATTCCGATGCAATTTCTGTGTTTCTTCGTCAATAAGAAGGTCAGAGGGAATCAGTAAACCGGAAGAGAAGCATCGGAATCTATAACTAGTGTCACAGGAATGGTTAAAAGCATAGACAGTAAGAAGAGTCAGTCTTCTTGTACTTAAGTCGGCATTGTGCCTTTTGTTTTTAATTCCGATTCAATTTCTGTGTTTCGTCGTCAATACGAAGGTCCAAGGGATATAGTAAACCTGAAGTGAAGCATCGGAATCTGTAACTAGTGTCACAGGAATGGTTCAAAGCATAGACAGTAAGAAGAGTCAGTCTTCTAGTACTTAAGTCGGCATTGTGCCATTTGTATTTAATTCCGATGCAATTTCTGTGTTTCATGGTCAGCAAGAAGGTCAGAGGGATACAGTAAAACTGAGGTTAAGCATCGGAATCTATAACTAGTGTCACAGGAATGGTTCAAACCATGGACAGTAAGAAGAGTCAGTCTTCTAGTACTTAAGTCGGCATTTTGCCTTTTGAATTTAATTCCGATGCAATTTCTGCGTTTCATCGTCAATAAGAAGGTCAGAGGGATACAGTAAACCTGAAGTGAGGCATCGGAGTCTATAACTAGTGTCACCGGAATGGTTAAAATCATAGACAGTAAGAAGAGTCAGTCCTATTGTACTTAGGTCGGCATTATGCCTTTTGTATTTAATTCCGATGCAATTTCTATGTTACATCGTCAATAAGAAGGTCCAAGGGATACAGTAAACCTGAAGTGAAGCATCGGAATCTATAACTTGTGTGACAGGAATGGTTCATAACATTGGCAGTAAGAAGAGCCAGTCTTCTTGTACTTAAGTCGGCATTGTGCCTTTTGTATTTAATTCCGATTCAATTTCTGTGTTTCGTCGTTTATAAGATGGTCCTAGGGATACAGTAAACCTGAAGTGAAGCATCGGAATCTATAAGTACTGACACAGGAATGGTTCAAAACATAGGGTGTTAGAAGAGCCAGTCTTCTTGTACTTAAGTCGGCATTGTGCCTTTTGTATTTAATTCCGATGCAATTTCGGTGTTTCATCGTCAATAAGAAGGTCAGAGGGATACAGTAAACCTGAAGTGAAGCATCGGAATCAATAACTAGTGTCACAGGAATAGTTCAAAACATAGACAATAAGAAATGTCAGTCTTCTTGTACTTAAGTCGGCATTGTGCATTTTGTATTTAATTCCGATGCAATTTCTGTGTTTCGTCGTCAATAAGAAGGTCCAAAGGATACACTAAACCTGAAGTGAAGCATCGGAATCTATAACTAGTGTCACAGGAATGGTTCAACACATAGACAGTAAGAAGAGTCAGTCTTCTTGTACTTAAGTCGACATTGTGGCTTTTGTATTTACTTCCGATTCAATTTATGTGATACGTCAACAATAAGAAGGTCCAAGTGATACAGTAAAACTGAAGTGAAGCATCGGAATCTATAACTAGTGTCACAGGAATGGATCAAAGCATGGACAGTAAGAAGAGCCAGTCTTCTTGTACTTAAGTCGGAATTGTGGCTTTTGTATTTAATTCCGATTCAATTTATGTGATACGTCAACAATAAGAAGGTCCAAGTGATACAAAGACCTGAAGTGAAGCATCGGAATCTATAACTAGTGTCACAGGAATGGTTCAAAACATAGACAGTAAGAAGAGCCAGTCTTCTTGTACTTAAGTCGGAATTGTGCCTTTTGTATTTAATTCCGATGCAATTTCTGTCTTTCTTCGTCAATAAGAAGGTCAGAGGGAAACAGTAAACCGGAAGTGAAGCATCGGAATCTATAACTAGTGTCACAGGAATGGTTCAAAACATAGACAGTAAGAAGAGTCAGTCTTCTTGTACTTAAGTCGGCACTGTGCCTTTTGCAACTGATTCCGATGCAATTTCTGTGCTTCGTCGTCAATAAGAAGGTCCAAGGGATACAGTAAACCTGAAGTGAAGCATCGGAATCTATAACTAGTGTCACAGGAATGGTCAAAGCATAGACAGTATGAAGAGTCAGTCTTCTTGTACTTAAGTCGGCATTGTGCCTTTTGTATTTAATTCCGATGCAATTTCTGTGTTTCTTCGTCAGCAAGAAGGTCAGAGGGATACAGTAAACCTGAGGTGAAGCATCGGAATCTATAACTAGTGTCACCGGAATGGTTCAAAGCATAGACAGTAAGAATAGTCAGTCCTGTTGTACATAGGTCGGCATTGTGCCTTTTGTAGTTAATTCCGATGCAATTTCTGTGTTACATCGTCAAAAAGACGGTCCAAGGGATACAGTAAATCTGAAGTGAAGCATCGGAATCTATAACTAGTGTCACAGGAATGATTGAAAACATAGACAGTAAGAAGAGCCAGACTTCTTGTACTTAAGTCGGCATTGTGCCTTTTGAATTTTATTCCGATTCAATTTCTGTGTTTCGTCGTCAATAAGAAGGTCCAAGGGATACAGTAAACCTGAAGTGAAGCATCGGAATCTATAACTAGTGTCACAGGAATGGTTCAAAGCAAAGACAGTAAGAAGAGTAAGTCTTCTAGTACATAAGTCGGCATTGTGCCTTTTGTATTTAATTCCGATGCCATTTCTGTGTTTCGTCGTCAATAAGAAGGTCCAAGGGATACAGTAAACCTGAAGTGAGGCATCGGAATCTACAACTAGTGTGACAGGAATGGTTCAAAGCATAGGCAGTAAGATGAGCCAGTCTTCTTGTACTTAAGTCGGCATTGAGCCTTCTGTACTCAATTCCGATGCACTTTCTGTGTTTCGTCGTCAATAAGAAGGTCCAAGGGATACAGTAAACCTGAAGTGAAACATCGGAATCTATAACTAGTGTCACAGGAATAGTTCAAAGCAAAGACAGTAAGAAGGGTAAGTCTTCTAGTACATAAGTCGGCATTGTGCCTTTTGAATTTTATTCCGATTCAATTTCTGTGTTTCGTCGTCAATAAGAAGGTCCAAGGGATACAGTAAACCTGAAGTGAAGCATCGGAATCTTTAAGTAGTGTCACAGGAATGGTTCAAACATAGAGAGTTAGAAGAGCCAGTCTTCTTGTACTTAAGTCGGCATTGTGCCTTTTGTATTTAATTCCAATGCAATTTCGGTGTTTCATCGTCAATAAGAAGGTCAGAGGGATATAGTGAACCTGAAGTGAAGCATCGGAATCTGTAACTAGTGTCACAGGAATGGTTCAAAACATAGACAGTAAGACATGTCAGTCTTCTTGTACTTAAGTCGGCATTGTGCCTTTTGTATTTAATTCCGATGCTATTTCTGTGTTTCGTCGTCAATGGGAAGGTCGAAGGGATACAATAAACCTGAAGTGAAGCATCGGAATCTATAACTAGTGTCACAGGAATGGTTCAAAACATAGGCAGTAAGAAGAGTCAGTCTTCTTGTACTTAAGTCGGCATTGAGCCTTCTGTACTCAATTCCGATGCACTTTCTGTGTTTCGTCGTCAATAAGAAGGTCCAAGGGATACAGTAAACCTGAAGTGAAGCATCGGAATCTATAACTAGTATCACAGGAATAGTTGAAATCATAGACAGTAAGGAGAGCAATTCTTCTTGTACTTAAGTCAGCATTGTGCCTTTTGTATTTAATTCCGATGCAATTTCTGTGTTTTGTCGTCAATAAGAAGGTCCAAAAGATACAGTAAACCTGACGTGAAGCATCGGAATCTATAACTAGTGTCACAGGAATGGTTCAAAACATTGACAGTAAGAAGAGTCAGTCTTCTTGTACTTAAGACGGCATTGGGCCTTTGTAATTGATTCCGTTGCAATTTCTGTGTTTCGTCGTCAATAAGAATTTCCAAGGGATACAGTAAACCTGAAGTGAAGCATCGGAATCTAAAACTAGTGTCACAGGAATGGTTCAAAACATAGACAGTAAGAATAGGCAGTCTTCTTGTACTTAAGTCGGCATTGTGGCTTTTGTATTTAATTCCGATTCAATTTCTGTGATTCGTCAACAATAAGACGGTCCAAGTGATACACTAAACCTGAAGTGAAGAATCGGAATCTATAACTAGTATCACAGGAATGGTTCAAAACATAGACAGTAAGAAGACTCAGTCTTCTTGTACATAAGTCGGCATTGTGCCTTTTTTATTTAATCCCGATTCAATCTCTGTGTTTCGTCGTCAATAAGAAGGTAAAAGGGATACAGTAAACCTGAAGTGAACCATCGAAATCTATAACTAGTGTCACAGGAATGGTTCGATACATAGACAGTAAGAAGAGCCAGTCTTCTTGTACTTAAGTCGGCATTGTGCCTTTTGTATTTAATTCCGATGCAATTTCTGTGTTTCGTCGTCTATGAGAAGGTCCAGGGGATACAGTAAACCTGAAGTGAGGCTTCGGAATCTATAACTAGTGTCACAGGAATGAATCAAAGCATAGACAGTAAGAAGAGCCAGTCTTCTTATATTTAAGTCGGCGTGGTACCTTTTGTATTTAATTCCGATTCAATTTCTGTGTTTTGTCGACAATACGAAGGTCCAAGGGATACAGTAAACCCGAAGTGAAGCATCGGAATCTATAGCTAGTGTCACAGGAATGGTTCAAAGCATAGACAGTAAGAAGAGCAATTTTTCTTGTACTTAAGTCGGCATTGTACCTTTTGTATTTAATTCCGATTCAATTTATGTGTTTCGTCGTCAATAAGAAGGTCCAAGGGATACAGTAAACCTGAAGTGAAGCATCGGAATCTATAAGTAGTGTCTCAGGAATGGTTCAAAGCATAGACAGTAAGAAGAGCCAGTCTTCTTGTACTTAAGTCGGCATTGTGCCGTTTGTATTTCATTCCGATGCAATTTCTGTGTTTCATCGTCAATAAGATGGTCAGAGGGATACAGTAAACCGGAAGTGAAGTATCGGAATCTATTACTAGTGTCACAGGAATGGTTCAATGCATGGGCAGTAAGAAGAGTCAGTCTTCTTGTACTTCAGTCGGCATTGTACGTTTTGTATGTAATTCCGATGCAATTTTTTGTGATTCTCCGTCAATAAGAAGGTCCAAGGGATACAGAAAACATGAAGTAAAGCTTCGGAATCTACAACTAGTGTCTCAGGTATGGTTCAAACCATATACAATAAGAAAGCCTGTCTTCTTGTACTTAAGCTGGCATTGTTCCTTTTGTATTTAAATCCGATGCAATTTCTGAGTTTCGTCGTCAATAAGGAGGTCCAAGGGATAAAGTAAACCTGAAGTCAAGCTTCGGAATCTATAACTAGTGTCACAGGAATGGTTCAAAATATAGACAGTAAGAAGAGCCAGTCCTCTTGTACTTAAGTCGGCTTTGTGCATTTTGTATTTGATTCCGATGCAATTTCTGTGTTTCGTCTTCAATAAGAAGGTCCAAGGGATACAGTAAACCTGACGTGAGGCATCGGAATCTAGTGTCACAGGAATGGTTCAAAACATAGACAATAAGAAGAGCCAGTCTTCTTGTACTTAAGTCGCCATTGTACCTTTTGTACTTAATTCCGATGCAATTTCTCATTTTTCGTCGTCAATAAGAAGGTCCAAGGGATACAGTAAACCTGAAGTGAAGCATCGGAATCTATAACTAGTGTCTCAGGAATGGTTCAAATCATAGACAGTAAGAAGAGCCAGTCTCCTTGTACTTAAGTCGGCATTGTGCCTTTTGCATTTAATTCCGATTTAATTTCTGTGTTTCGTCGTCAATAGAAAGGTCCAAGGGATATAGTAAACCTGAAGTAAAGCATCGGAATCTATACCTAGTGTAACAGGAATGGTTCAATCCATAGGCAGTAAGAAGAGGCAGTCTTCATGTACTTCAGTCGGCATTGTATATTTTGTATTTAATTGCGACGCAATTTCTGTGTTTCGTCGTCAATAAGAAGGTCCAAGGGATACAGTAAACCCGAAGTGAAGCTTCGGAATCTATAACTAGTGTCTCAGGAATGGTTCAAAACATAGACAGTTAGAAGAGCCAGTCTTCTTTCACTTCAGACGGCATTGTGCCTTTTGTAATTATTACCGATGCAATTTCTGTTTTTCCTCGTCAATAAGAAGGTCAGAGGGATACAGTAAAACTGAAGTGAAGTATCGGAATCTATAACTAGTGTCACAGGAATGGTTCAAAGCATAGACAGTAAGAAGAGTCAGTCTTCTTGGACTTAAGTCGGCATTGTGCCATTTGTATTTAATTCCGATGCAATTTCTGTGTTTCCTCGTTAATAAGGAAGTCCAAGGGATATAGTAAACCTTAAGTGAAGCTTCGGAATCTTTAACTAGTGTCACAGGAATGGTTCAAAACATAGACAGTAAGAAATGTCAGTCTTCTTGTACTTAAGTCGACATTGTGGCTTTTGTATTTAATTCCGATTCAATTTCTGTGTTTCGTCGTCAATGAGAAGGTCCAAGGGATACAGTAAGCCTGAAGTGAAGCATCGGAATCTATAACTAGTGTCACCGGAATGGTTCAATGCATAGACAGTAAGAAGTGTCAGTCCTCTTGTACTTAGGTCGGCATTGTGCCTTTTGTAGTTAATTCCGATTCAATTTCTGTGTTACATCGTCAAAAAGAAGGTCCAAGGGATACAGTAAATCTGAAGTGAAGCATCGGAATCTGTAACTAGTGTCACAGGAATGATTGAAAACATAGACAGTAAGAAGAGCCAGACTTCTTGTACTTAAGTCGGCATTGTGCCTTTTGAATTTTATTCCGATTCAATTTCTGTGTTTCGTCGTCAATAAGAAGGTCCAAGGGATACAGTAAACCTGAAGTGAAGCATCGGAATCTATAACTAATGTCACAGGAATGGTTCAAAGCAAAGACAGTAAGAAGAGTAAGTCTTCTAGTAAATAAGTCGGCATTGTGCCTTTTGTATTTATTTCCGATGCAATTTCTGTGTTTCGTCGTCAATAAGAAGGTCCAAGGGATACAGTAAACCTGAAGTGAGGCTTCGGAATCTATAACTAGTGTGACAGGAATGGTTCAAAACATAGGCAGTAAGATGGGCAAGTCTTCTTGTACTTAAGTCAGCATTGTGCCTTTTGTATTTAACTCCGATTCAGATTCTGTGTTTCGTCGTCAATAAGATGGTCCAAGGGGTACAGTAAATCTGAAGTGAAGCATCGGAATCTTTAAGTAGTGTCACAGGAATGGTTCAAACATAGAGAGTTAGAAGAGCCAGTCTTCTTGTACTTAAGTCGGCATTGTGCTTTTTGTATTTAATTCCAATGCAATTTCGGTGTTTCATCGTCAATAAGAAGGTCAGAGGGATACAGTGAACCTGAAGTGAAGCATCGGATTCTGTAACTAGTGTCACAGGAATGGTTCAAAACGTAGACAGTAAGAAGAGCCAGTCGTCTTGTACTTAAGTCGGCATTGTGCCTTTTGTATTTAATTCCGATGCAATTTCTGTGTCTTGTCGTCAATAAGAAGGTCCAAAGGATACAGTAAACCTGACGTGAAGCATCGGAATCTATAACTAGTGTCACAGGAATGGTTCAAAACATTGACAGTAAGAAGAGTCAGTCTACTTGTACTTAAGACGGCATATTGCCTTTGTAATTGATTCCGTTGCAATTTCTGTGTCTCGTTGTCAATAAGAAGTTCCAAGGGATACAGTAAACCTGAAGTGAAGCATCGGAATCTATAACTAGTGTCACAGGAATGGTTCAAAACATAGACAGTAAGAATAGGCAGTCTTCTTGTACTTATGTCGGCATTGTGGCTTTTGTATTTAATTCCGATTCAATTTCTGTGATTCGTCAACAATAAGAAGGTCCAAGTGATACACTAAACCTGAAGTGAAGCATCGGAATCTATAACTAGTATCACAGGAATGGTTCAAAACATAGACAGTAAGAAGACTCAGTCTTCTTGTACTTAAGTCGGCATTGTGCCTTTTTTATTTAATCCCGATTCAATCTCTGTGTTTCGTCGTCAATAAGAAGGTCCAAGGGATACAGTAAACCTGAAGCGAAGCATCGGAATCTATAAGTAGTGTCACAGGAATGGATCAAAGCATAGACAGTATGAAGAGTCAGTCTTCTAGTACTTAAGTCGGCATTGTGCCTTTTGTATTTAATTGCGATGCAATTTCTGTGTTTCGTCGTCAATAAGAGGGTAAAAGGGATACAGTAAACCTGAAGTGAACCATCGAAATCTATAACTAGTGTCACAGGAATGGTTCAATACATAGACAGTAAGAAGAGCCAGTCTTCTTGTACTTAAGTCGGCATTGTGCCGTTTGTATTTCATTCCGATGCAATTTCTGTGTTTCATCGTCAATAAGATGGTCAGAGGGATACAGTAAACCGGAAGTGAAGTATCGGAATCTATTACTAGTGTCACAGGAATGGTTCAAAGCATGGGCAGTAAGAAGAGTCAGTCTTCTTGTACTTAAGTCGGCATTGTACGTTTTGTATGTAATTCCGATGCAATTTTTGTGATTCTTCGTCAATAAGAAGGTCCAAGGGATACAGTAAACCTGAAGTGAAGCTTCGGAATCTATAACTAGTGTCTCAGGTATGGTTCAAATCATATACAATAAGAAAGCCTGTCTTCTTGTACTTAAGCTGTCATTGTTCCTTTTGTATTTAATTCCGATGCAATTTCTGAGTTTCGTCGTCAATAAGAAATTCCAAGGGATACAGTAATCCTGAAGTGAAGCATCGGAATCTATAACTAGTGTCATAGGAATGGTTCAAAATATAGACAGTAAGAAGAGCCAGTCCTCTTGTACTTAAGTCGGCTTTGTGCATTTTGTATTTGATTCCGATGCAATTTCTGTGTTTCGTCGTCAATAAGAAGGTCCAAGGGATACAGTAAACCTGAAGTGAAACATCGGAACCAGAAACTAGTGTCTCAGGAATGGTTCAAAACATAGACAGTAAGAAGAGCCAGTCGTCTTGTACTTAAGTCGGCATTGTGCCTTTTGTATTTAATTGCGATGCAATTTCTGTGTTTCGTCGTAAATAAGAAGGTCGAAAGGATACAGTAAACCTGACGTGAGGCATCGGAATCTAGTGTCACAGGAATGGTTCAAAACATAGACAGTAAGAAGAGTCAGTCTTCTTGTACTTAAGTCGGCATTGAGCCTTCTGTACTTAATTGCGATGCAATTTCTGTGTTTCGTCGTCAATAAGAAGGTCCAAGGGATACAGTAAACCTGAAGTGAAGCATCGGAATCTATAACTAGTATCACAGGAATGGTTGAAATCATAGACAGTAAGGAGAGCAATTCTTCTTGTACTTAAGTCAGCATTGTGCCTTTTGTATTTAATTCCGATGCAATTTCTGTGTTTTGTCGTCAATAAGAAGGTCCAAAGGATACAGTAAACCTGACGTGAAGCATCGGAATCTCTAACTAGTGTCACAGGAATGGTTCAAAACATTGACAGTAAGAAGAGTCAGTCTACTTGTACTTAAGACGGCATTGGGCCTTATGTAATTGATTCCGTTGCAATTTCTGTGTTTCGTCGTCAATAAGAAGTTCCAAGGGATACAGTAAACCTGAACTGAAGCATCGGAATCTATAACTAGTGTCACAGGAATGGTTCAAAACATAGAGACTAAGAATAGGCAGTCTTCTTGTACTTAAGTCGGCATTGTGGCTTCTGTATTTAATTCCGATTCAATTTCTGTGATTCGTCAACAATAAGAAGGTCCAAGTGATACACTAAACCTGTAGTGAAGCATCGGAATCTATAACTAGTATCACAGGAATGGTTCAAAACATAGACAGTAAGAAGACTCAGTCTTCTTGTACTTAAGTCGGCATTGTGCCCTTTTTATTTAATCCCGATTCAATCTCTGTGTTTCGTCGTCAATAAGAAGGTCCAAGGGATACAGTAAACCTGAAGCGAAGCATCGGAATCTATAACTAGTGTCACAGGAATGGTTCAAAGCATAGACAGTATGAAGAGTCAGTCTTCTAGTACTTAAGTCGGCATTGTGCCTTTTGTATTTAATTCCGATGCAATTTCTGTGTTTCGTCGTCAATAACAAGGTAAAAGGGATGCAGTAAACCTGAAGTGAACCATCGAAATCTATAACTAGTGTCACAGGAATGGTTCAATACATAGACAGTAAGAAGAGCCAGTCTTCTTGTACTTAAGTCGGCATTGTGCAGTTTGTATTTCATTCCGATGCAATTTCTGTGTTTCATCGTCAATAAGATGGTCAGAGGGATACAGTAAACCGGAAGTGAAGTATCGGAATCTATTACTAGTGTCACAGGAATGGTTCAAAGCATGGGCAGTAAGAAGAGTCAGTCTTCTTGTACTTAAGTCGGCATTGTACGTTTTGTATGTAATTCCGATGCAATTTTTGTGATTCTTCGTCAATAAGAAGGTCCAAGGGATACAGTGAACCTGAAGTGAAGCATCGGAAACTAAAACTAGTGTCACAGGAATGGTTCAAAACACAGACAGTAAGAAGACTCAGTCTTCTTGTACTTAAGTCGGCATTGTGCCCTTTTTATTTAATCCCGATTCAATCTCTGTGTTTCGTCGTCAGTAAGAAGGTCCAAGGGATACAGTAAACCTGAAGTGAAGCATCGGAATCTATAACTAGTGTCACAGGAATGGTTCAAAATATAAACAGTAAGAAGAGCCAGTCCTCTTGTACTTAAGTCGGCTTTGTGCATTTTGTATTTGATTCCGATGCAATTTCTGTGTTTCGTCGCCAATAAGAAGGTCCAAGGGATACAGTAAACCTGAAGTGAAGCATCGGAACCAGAAACTAGTGTCTCAGGAATGGTTCAAAACATAGACAGTAAGAAGAGCCAGTCGTCTTGTACTTAAGTCAGCATTGGGCCTTTTGTATTTAATTGCGATGCAATTTCTGTGTTTCGTCGTCAATAAGAGGGTCCAAAGGATACAGAAAACCTGACGTGAGGCATCGGAATCTAGTGTCACAGGAATGGTTCAAAACATAGACAATAAGAATAGGCAGTCTTCTTGTACTTAAGACGGCATTGTGGCTTTTGTATTTAATTCCGATTCAATTTCTGTGATTCGTCAACAATAAGAAGGTCCAAGTGATACACTAAACCTGAAGTGAAGCATCGGAATGTATAACTAGTGTCTCAGGAATGGTTCAAATCATAGACAGTAAGAAGAGCCAGTCTCCTTGTACTTAAGTCGGCATTGTGCCTTTTGCATTTAATTCCGATTTAATTTCTGTGTTTCGTCGTCAATAGAAAGGTCCAAGGGATATAGTAAACCTGAAGTGAAGCATCGGAATTCATACCTAGTGTCACAGGAATGGTTCAAACCATAGGGAGTAAGAAGAGGCAGTCTTCTTCTACTTCAGGTGGCATTGTATATTTTGTATTTAATTGCGACGCAATTTCTGTGTTTCGTCGTCAATAAGGAGGTCCAAGGGATACAGTAAACCCGAAGTGAAGCTTCGGAATCTATAACTAGTGTCTCAGGAATGGTTCAAGACATAGACAGTTGGAAGAGCCAGTCTTCTTTCACTTCAGACGGCATTGTGCCTTTTGTAATTATTACCGATGCAATTTCTGTTTTTCCTCGTCAATAAGAAGGTCAGAGGGATACAGTAAACCTGAAGTGAAGTATCGGAATCTATAACTAGTGTCACAGGAATGGTTCAAAACATAGACAGTAAGAAGAGTCAGTCTTCTTGTACTTAAGTCGGCATTGTGCCATTTGTATTTAATTCCGATGCAATTTCTGTGTTTCGTCGTTAATAAGGAAGTCCAAGGGATATAGTAAACCTGAAGTGAAGCTTCGGAATCTTTAACTAGTGTCACAGGGATGGTTCAAAACATAGACAGTAAGAAATGTCAGTCTTCTTGTACTTAAGTCGACATTGTGGCTTTTGTATTTAATTCCGATTCAATTTTGTATTTCGTCGTCAATGAGAAGGTCCAAGGGATAGAGTAAGCCTGAAGTGAAGCATCGGAATCTATAACTAGTGTCACAGGAATGGTTCAAAACATAGACAGCAAGAAGAGCCAGTCTTCTTGTGCTTAAGTCCGCATTATGCCTTTTGCATTTAATTCCGATTCAATTTCTGTGTTTCGTCGTCAATAAAAAGGTTCAAGGGATACAGTAAACCTGAAGTGAAACGTCGGAATCCATACCTAGTGTCACAGGAATGGTTCAAAATATAGGCAGTAAGAAGAGTCTGTCTTCTTGTACTCCAGACGGCACTGTACATTATGTATTTAATTCCGACGCAATTTCTGTGTTTCGTCGTCAATAAGAAGGTCCAAGGGATACAGTAAACCTGAAGTGAAGCTTCTGAATCTATAACTAGTGTCTCAGGAATGGTTCTAAACATAGAGAGTAAGAAGAGCCAGTCTTCTTGTACTTTAGTCGGCATTGTGCCTTTTGTATTTATTTCCGATGCAATTTCTGTATTTCGTCGTCAATAAGAAGGTCAGAGGGATACAGTAAACCTGAAGTGAAGTATCGGAATCTATAACTAGTGTCACAGGAATTGTTCAAAACATAGACAGTATGAAGAGTCAGTCTTCTTGTACTTAAGTCGGAATTGTGCCATTTGTATTTAATTCCGATGCAATTTCTGTGTTTCGTCGTTAATAAGGAAGTCCAAGGGATATAGTAAACCTGAAGTGAAGCTTCGGAATCTTTAACTAGTGTCACAGGGATGGTTCAAAACATAGACAGTAAGAAATGTCAGTCTTCTTGTAATTAAGTCGACATTGTGGCTTTTGTATTTAATTCCGATTCAATTTCTGTGTTTCGTCGTCAATGAGAAGGTCCGAGGGATACAGAAAGCCTGAAGTGAAGCATCGGAATCTATAACTAGTGTCACCGGAATGGTTCAAAGCAAAGACAGTAAGAAGAGTAAGTCTTCTAGTAAATAAGTAGGCATTGTGCCTTTTGTATTTATTTCCGATGCAATTTCTGTGTTTCGTCGTCAATAAGAAGGTCCAAGGGATACAGTAAACCTGAAGTGAGTCTTCGGAATCTATAACTAGTGTGACAGGACTGGTTCAAAACATAGGCAGTCAGAAGAGCCAGTCTTCTTGTACTTAAGTCGGCATTGTGCCTTTTGTATTTAACTCCGATTCAGATTCTGTGTTTCGTCGTCAATAAGATGGTCCAAGGGATACAGTAAACCTGAAGCGAAGCATCGGAATCTATAACTAGTGTCACAGGAATGGTTCAAAGCATAGACAGTATGAAGAGTCAGTCTTCTAGTACTTAAGTCGGCATTGTGCCTTTTGTATTTAATTCCGATGCAATTTCTGTGTTTCGTCGTCAATAAGAAGGTAAAAGGGATACAGTAAACCTGAAGTGAACCATCGAAATCTATAACTAGTGTCACAGGAATGGTTCAATACATAGACAGTAAGAAGAGCCAGTCTTCTTGTACTTAAGTCGGCATTGTGCCGTTTGTATTTCATTCCGATGCAATTTCTGTGTTTCATCGTCAATAAGATGGTCAGAGGGATACAGTAAACCGGAAGTGAAGTATCGGAATCTATTACTAGTGTCACAGGAATGGTTCAAAGCATGGGCAGTAAGAAGAGTCAGTCTTCTTGTACTTAAGTCGGCATTGTACGTTTTGTATGTAGTTCCGATGCAATTTTTGTGATTCTTCGTCAATAAGAAGGTCCAAGGGATACAGTAAACCTGAAGTGAAGCTTCGGAATCTATAACTAGTGTCTCAGGTATGGTTCAAAACATATACAATAAGAAAGCCTGTCTTCTTGTACTTAAGCTGGCATTGTTCCTTTTGTATTTAATTCCGATGCAATTTCTGAGTTTCGTCGTCAGTAAGAAGGTCCAAGGGATACAGTAAACCTGAAGTGAAGCATCGGAATCTATAACTAGTGTCACAGGAATGGTTCAAAATATAAACAGTAAGAAGAGCCAGTCCTCTTGTACTTAAGTCGGCTTTGTGCATTTTGTATTTGATTCCGATGCAATTTCTGTGTTTCGTCGTCAATAAGAAGGTCCAAGGGATACAGTAAACCTGAAGTGAAGCATCGGAACCAGAAACTAGTGTCTCAGGAATGGTTCAAAACATAGACAGTAAGAAGAGCCAGTCGTCTTGTACTTAAGTCGGCATTGTGCCTTTTGTATTTAATTGCGATGCAATTTCTGTGTTTCGTCGTCAATAAGAGGGTCCAAAGGATACAGTAAACCTGACGTGAGGCATCGGAATCTAGTGTCACAGGAATGGTTCAAAACATAGACAATAAGAATAGGCAGTCTTCTTGTACTTATGTCGGCATTGTGGCTTTTGTATTTAATTCCGATTCAATTTCTGTGATTCGTAAACAATAAGAAGGTCCAAGTGATACACTAAACCTGAAGTGAAGCATCGGAATGTATAACTAGTGTCTCAGGAATGGTTCAAATCATAGACAGTAAGAAGAGCCAGTTTCCTTGTACTTAAGTCGGCATTGTGCCTTTTGCATTTAATTCCGATTTAATTTCTGTGTTTCGTCGTCAATAGAAAGGTCCAAGGGATATAGTAAACCTGAAGTGAAGCATCGGAATCTATACCTAGTGTCACAGGAATGGTTCAATCCATAGGCAGTAAGAAGAGGCAGTCTTCTTGTACTTCAGGTGGCATTGTATATTTTGTATTTAATTGCGACGCAATTTCTGTGTTTCGTCGTCAATAAGAAAGTCCAAGGGATACAGTAAACCCGAAGTTAAGCTTCGGAATCTATAACTAGTGTCTCAGGAATGGTTCAAAACATAGACAGTTAGAAGAGCCAGTCTTCTTTCACTTCAGACGGCATTGTGCCTTTTGTAATTATTACCGATGCAATTTCTGTTTTTCCTCGTCAATAAGAAGGTCAGAGGGATACAGTAAACCTGAAGTGAAGTATCGGAATCTATAACTAGTGTCACAGGAATGGTTCAAAACATGGACAGTAAGAAGAGTCAGTCTTCTTGTACTTAAGTCGGCATTGTGCCATTTGTATTTAATTCCGATGCAATTTCTGTGTTTCGTCGTTAATAAGGAAGTCCATGGGATATAGTAAACCTGAAGTGAAGCTTCGGAATCTTTAACTAGTGTCACAGGGATGGTTCAAAACATAGACAGTAAGAAATGTCAGTCTTCTTGTACTTAAGTCGACATTGTGGCTTTTGTATTTAATTCCGATTCAATTTCTGTATTTCATCGTCAATGAGAAGGTCCAAGGGATAGAGTAAGCCTGAAGTGAAGCATCGGAATCTATAACTAGTGTCACAGGAATGGTTCAAAACATAGACAGTAAGAAGAGTCAGTCTTCTTGTACTCCAGACGGCACTGTACATTATGTATTTAACTCCGACGCAATTTCTGTGTTTCGTCGTCAATAAGAAGGTCCAAGGGATACAGTAAACCTGAAGTGAAGCTTCGGAATCTATAACTAGTGTCTCAGGAATGGTTCTAAACATAAAGAGTAAGAAGAGCCAGTCTTCTTGTCCTTTAGTCGGCATTGTGCCTTTTGTATTTATTTCCGATGCAATTTCTGTATTTCGTCGTCAATAAGAAGGTCAGAGGGATACAGTAAACCTGAAGTGAAGTATCGGAATCTATAACTAGTGTCACAGGAATTGTTCAAAACATAGACAGTATGAAGAGTCAGTCTTCTTGTACTTAAGTCGGCATTGTGCCATTTGTATTTAATTCCGATGCAATTTCTGTGTTTCGTCGTTAATAAGGAAGTCCAAGGGATATAGTAAACCTGAAGTGAAGCTTCGGAATCTTTAACTGGTGTCACAGGGATGGTTCAAAACATAGACAGTAAGAAATGTCAGTCTTATTGTACTTAAGTCGACATTGTGGCTTTTGTATTTAATTCCGATTCAATTTCTGTGTTTCGTCGTCAATGAGAAGGTCCAAGGGATACAGAAAGCCTGAAGTGAAGCATCGGAATCTATAACTAGTGTCACCGGAATGGTTCAAAGCATAGACAGTAAGAAGAGTCAGTCCTCTTGTACTTAGGTCGGCATTGTGCCTTTTGTAGTTAATTCCGATGCAATTTCTGTGTTACATCGTCAAAAAGAAGGTCCAAGGGATACAGTAAATCTGAAGTGAAGCATCGGAATCTATAACTAGTGTCACAGGAATGATTGAAAACATAGACAGTAAGAAGAGCCAGACTTCTTGTACTTAAGTCGGCATTGTGCCTTTTGAATTTTATGCCGATTCAATTTCTGTGTTTCGTCGTCAATAAGAAGGTCCAAGGGATACAGTAAACCTAAAGTGAAGCATCGGAATCTATAACTAGTGTCACAGGAATGGTTCAAAGCAAAGACAGTAAGAAGAGTAAGTCTTCTAGTAAATAAGTCGGCATTGTGCCTTTTGTATTTATTTCCGATGCAATTTCTGTGTTTCGTCGTCAATAAGAAGGTCCAAGGGATACAGTAAACCTGAAGAGAGTCTTCGGAATCTATAACTAGTGTGACAGGAATGGTTCAAAACATAGGCAGTCAGAAGAGCCAGTCTTCTTGTACTTAAGTCGGCATTGTGCCTTTTGTATTTAACTCCGATTCAGATTCTGTGTTTCGTCGTCAATAAGATGGTCCAAGGGATACAGTAAACCTGAAGTGAAGCTTCGGAATCTATAACTAGTGTCTCAGGTATGGTTCAAAACATATACAATAAGAAAGCCTGTCTTCTTGTACTTAAGCTGGAATTGTTCCTTTTGTATTTAATTCCGATGCAATTTCTGAGTTTCGTCGTCACTAAGAAGGTCCAAGGGATACAGTAAACCTGAAGTGAAGCATCGGAATCTATAACTAGTGTCACAGGAATGGTTCAAAATATAAACAGTAAGAAGAGCCAGTCCTCTTGTACTTAAGTCGGCTTTGTGCATTTTGTATTTGATTCCGATGCAATTTCTGTGTTTCGTCGTCAATAAGAAGGTCCAAGGGATACAGTAAACCTGAAGTGAAGCATCGGAACCAGAAACTAGTGTCTCAGGAATGGTTCAAAACATAGACAGTAAGAAGAGCCAGTCGTCTTGTACTTAAGTCGGCATTGTGCCTTTTGTATTTAATTGCGATGCAATTTCTGTGTTTCGTCGTCAATAAGAGGGTCCAAAGGATACAGTAAACCTGACGTGAGGCATCGGAATCTAGTGTCACAGGAATGGTTCAAAACATAGACAATAAGAATAGGCAGTATTCTTGTACTTATGTCGGTATTGTGGCTTTTGTATTTAATTCCGATTCAATTTCTGTGATTCGTAAACAATAAGAAGGTCCAAGTGATACACTAAACCTGAAGTGAAGCATCGGAATGTATAACTAGTGTCTCAGGAATGGTTCAAATCATAGACAGTAAGAAGAGCCAGTCTCCTTGTACTTAAGTCGGCATTGTGCCTTTTGCATTTAATTCCGATTTAATTTCTGTGTTTCGTCGTCAATAGAAAGGTCCAAGGGATATAGTAAACCTGAAGTGAAGCATCGGAATCTATACCTAGTGTCACAGGAATGGTTCAATCCATAGGCAGTAAGAAGAGGCAGTCTTCTTGTACTTCAGGTGGCATTGTATATTTTGTATTTAATTGCGACGCAATTTCTGTGTTTCGTCGTCAATAAGAAAGTCCAAGGGATACAGTAAACCCGAAGTTAAGCTTCGGAATCTATAACTAGTGTCTCAGGAATGGTTCAAAACATAGACAGTTAGAAGAGCCAGTCTTCTTTCACTTCAGACGGCATTGTGCCTTTTGTAATTATTACCGATGCAATTTCTGTTTTTCCTCGTCAATAAGAAGGTCAGAGGGATACAGTAAACCTGAAGTGAAGTATCGGAATCTATAACTAGTGTCACAGGAATGGTTCAAAACATGGACAGTAAGAAGAGTCAGTCTTCTTGTACTTAAGTCGGCATTGTGCCATTTGTATTTAATTCCGATGCAATTTCTGTGTTTCGTCGTTAATAAGGAAGTCCATGGGATATAGTAAACCTGAAGTGAAGCTTCGGAATCTTTAACTAGTGTCACAGGGATGGTTCAAAACATAGACAGTAAGAAATGTCAGTCTTCTTGTACTTAAGTCGACATTGTGGCTTTTGTATTTAATTCCGATTCAATTTCTGTATTTCATCGTCAATGAGAAGGTCCAAGGGATAGAGTAAGCCTGAAGTGAAGCATCGGAATCTATAACTAGTGTCACAGGAATGGTTCAAAACATAGACAGTAAGAAGAGTCAGTCTTCTTGTACTCCAGACGGCACTGTACATTATGTATTTAACTCCGACGCAATTTCTGTGTTTCGTCGTCAATAAGAAGGTCCAAGGGATACAGTAAACCTGAAGTGAAGCTTCGGAATCTATAACTAGTGTCTCAGGAATGGTTCTAAACATAGACAGTAAGAAATGTCAGTCTTATTGTACTTAAGTCGACATTGTGGCTTTTGTATTTAATTCCGATTCAATTTCTGTGTTTCGTCGTCAATGAGAAGGTCCAAGGGATACAGAAAGCCTGAAGTGAAGCATCGGAATCTATAACTAGTGTCACCGGAATGGTTCAAAGCATAGACAGTAAGAAGAGTCAGTCCTCTTGTACTTAGGTCGGCATTGTGCCTTTTGTAGTTAATTCCGATGCAATTTCTGTGTTACATCGTCAAAAAGAAGGTCCAAGGGATACAGTAAATCTGAAGTGAAGCATCGGAATCTATAACTAGTGTCACAGGAATGATTGAAAACATAGACAGTAAGAAGAGCCAGACTTCTTGTACTTAAGTCGGCATTGTGCCTTTTGAATTTTATGCCGATTCAATTTCTGTGTTTCGTCGTCAATAAGAAGGTCCAAGGGATACAGTAAACCTAAAGTGAAGCATCGGAATCTATAACTAGTGTCACAGGAATGGTTCAAAGCAAAGACAGTAAGAAGAGTAAGTCTTCTAGTAAATAAGTCGGCATTGTGCCTTTTGTATTTATTTCCGATGCAATTTCTGTGTTTCGTCGTCAATAAGAAGGTCCAAGGGATACAGTAAACCTGAAGTGAGTCTTCGGAATCTATAACTAGTGTGACAGGAATGGTTCAAAACATAGGCAGTCAGAAGAGCCAGTCTTCTTGTACTTAAGTCGGCATTGTGCCTTTTGTATTTAACTCCGATTCAGATTCTGTGTTTCGTCGTCAATAAGATGGTCCAAGGGATACAGTAAACCTGAAGCGAAGCATCGGAATCTATAACTAGTGTCACAGGAATGGTTCAAAGCATAGACAGTATGAAGAGTCAGTCTTCTAGTACTTAAGTCGGCATTGTGCCTTTTGTATTTAATTCCGATGCAATTTCTGTGTTTCGTCGTCAATAAGAAGGTAAAAGGGATACAGTAAACCTGAAGTGAACCATCGAAATCTATAACTAGTGTCACAGGAATGGTTCAATACATAGACAGTAAGAAGAGCCAGTCTTCTTGTACTTAAGTCGGCATTGTGCCGTTTGTATTTCATTCCGATGCAATTTCTGTGTTTCATCGTCAATAAGATGGTCAGAGGGATACAGTAAACCGGAATTGAAGTATCGGAATCTATTACTAGTGTCACAGGAATGGTTCAAAGCATGGGCAGTAAGAAGAGTCAGTCTTCTTGTACTTAAGTCGGCATTGTACGTTTTGTATGTAATTCCGATGCAATTTTTGTGATTCTTCGTCAATAAGAAGGTCCAAGGTATACAGTAAACCTGAAGTGAAGCTTCAGAATCTATAACTAGTGTCTCAGGTATGGTTCAAAACATATACAATAAGAAAGCCTGTCTTCTTGTACTTAAGCTGGCATTGTTTCCTTTGTATTTAATTCCGATGCAATTTCTGAGTTTCGTCGTCAGTAAGAAGGTCCAAGGGATACAGTAAACCTGAAGTGAAGCATCGGAATCTATAACTAGTGTCACAGGAATGGTTCAAAATATAAACAGTAAGAAGAGCCAGTCCTCTTGTACTTAAGTCGGCTTTGTGCATTTTGTATTTGATTCCGATGCAATTTCTGTGTTTCGTCGTCAATAAGAAGGTCCAAGGGATACAGTAAACCTGAAGTGAAGCATCGGAACCAGAAACTAGTGTCTCAGGAATGGTTCAAAACATAGACAGTAAGAAGAGCCAGTCGTCTTGTACTTAAGTCGGCATCGTGCCTTTTGTATTTAATTGCGATGCAATTTCTGTGTTTCGTCGTCAATAAGAGGGTCCAAAGGATACAGTAAACCTGACGTGAGGCATCGGAATCTAGTGTCACAGGAATGGTTCAAAACATAGACAATAAGAATAGGCAGTCTTCTTGTACTTAAGTCGGCATTGTGGCTTTTGTATTTAATTCCGATTCAATTTCTGTGATTCGTCAACAATAAGAAGGTCCAAGTGATACACTAAACCTGAAGTGAAGCATCGGAATGTATAACTAGTGTCTCAGGAATGGTTCAAATCATAGACAGTAAGAAGAGCCAGTCTCCTTGTACTTAAGTCGGCATTGTGCCTTTTGCATTTAATTCCGATTTAATTTCTGTGTTTCGTCGTCAATAGAAAGGTCCAAGGGATATAGTAAACCTGAAGTGAAGCATCGGAATCAATACCTAGTGTCACAGGAATGGTTCAATCCATAGGCAGTAAGAAGAGGCAGTCTTCTTGTACTTCAGGTGGCATTGTATATTTTGTATTTAATTGCGACGCAATTTCTGTGTTTCGTCGTCAATAAGAAGGTCCAAGGGATACAGTAAACCCGAAGTTAAGCTTCGGAATCTATAACTAGTGTCTCAGGAATGGTTCAAAACATAGACAGTTAGAAGGGCCAGTCTTCTTTCACTTCAGACGGCATTGTGCCTTTTGTAATTATTACCGACGCAATTTCTGCTCTTCCTCGTCAATAAGAAGGTCAGAGGGATACAGTAAACCTGAAGTGAAGTATCGGAATCTATAACTAGTGTCACAGGAATGGTTCAAAACATAGACAGTAAGAAGAGTCAGTCTTCTTGTACTTAAGTCGGCATTGTGCCATTTGTATTTAATTCCGATGCAATTTCTGTGTTTCGTCGTTAATAAGGAAGTCCATGGGATATAGTAAACCTGAAGTGAAGCTTCGGAATCTTTAACTAGTGTCACAGGGATGGTTCAAAACATAGACAGTAAGAAATGTCAGTCTTCTTGTACTTAAGTCGACATTGTGGCTTTTGTTTTTAATTCCGATTCAATTTCTGTATTTCATCGTCAATGAGAAGGTCCAAGGGATAGAGTAAGCCTGAAGTGAAGCATCGGAATCTATAACTAGTGTCACAGGAATGGTTCAAAACATAGACAGTAAGAAGAGTCAGTCTTCTTGTACTTAAGTCGGCATTGTGCCTTTTGTCTTTAATTCCGATGAAATTTTTGTGTTTCATCCTAAATAAGAAAGTCCAAAGGATACAGTAAACCTGAAGTGAAGTATCAGAATCTGTGACTAGTGTCACAGGAATGGTTCAAAGCATAGGCAATAAGGAGAGCGAGTTTTCTTGTACTTATGTCGCCATTGTTCCTTTTGTATTTATTTCCGATGCAATTTCTGTGCTTCGTCGTCAATAAGAAGGTACAATGGATACAGTAATAATGAGTGAGGCCTCGGAATCTATAACAAGTGTCACAGGAATGATTCAAAGCATAGACAGCAAGAAGAGCCAGTCTTCTTGTACTTAAGTCGGCATTATGCCTTTTGCATTTAATTCCGATTCAATTTCTGTGTTTCGTCGTCAATAAAAAGGTTCAAGGGATACAGTAAAACTGAAGTGAAGCGTCGGAATCTATACCTAGTGTCACAGGAATGGTTCAAAACATAGGCAGGAAGAAGAGTCAGTCTTCTTGTACTCCAGACGGCACTGTACATTATGTATTTAATTCCGACGCAATTTCTGTGTTTCGTCGTCAATAAGAAGGTCCAAGGGATACAGTAAACCTGAAGTGAAGCTTCGGAATCTATAACTAGTGTCTCAGGAATGGTTCTAAACATAGAGAGTAAGAAGAGCCAGTCTTCTTGTACTTTAGTCGGCATTGTGCCTTTTGTATTTATTTCCGATGCAATTTCTGTATTTCGTCGTCAATAAGAAGGTCAGAGGGATACAGTAAACCTGAAGTGAAGTATCGGAATCTATAACTAGTGTCACAGGAATTGTTCAAAACATAGACAGTATGAAGAGTCAGTCTTCTTGTACTTAAGTCGGCATTGTGCCATTTGTATTTAATTCCGATGCAATTTCTGTGTTTCGTCGTTAATAAGGAAGTCCAAGGGATATAGTAAACCTGAAGTGAAGCTTCGGAATCTTTAACTAGTGTCACAGGGATGGTTCAAAACATAGACAGTAAGAAATGTCAGTCTTCTTGTACTTATGTCGACATTGTGGCTTTTGTATTTAATTCCGATTCAATTTCTGTGTTTCGTCGTCAATGAGAAGGTCCAAGGGATACAGAAAGCCTGAAGTGAAGCATCGGAATCTATAACTAGTGTCACCGGAATGGTTCACAGCATAGACAGTAAGAAGAGTCAGTCCTCTTGTACTTAGGTCGGCATTGTGCCTTTTGTAGTTAATTCCGATGCAATTTCTGTGTTACATCGTCAAAAAGAAGGTCCAAGGGATACAGTAAATCTGAAGTGAAGCATCGGAATCTATAACTAGTGTCACAGGAATGATTGAAAACATAGACAGTTAGAAGAGCCAGACTTCTTGTACTTAAGTCGGCATTGTGCCTTTTGAATTTTATGCCGATTCAATTTCTGTGTTTCGTCGTCAATAAGAAGGTCCAAGGGATACAGTAAACCTAAAGTGAAGCATCGGAATCTATAACTAGTGTCACAGGAATGGTTCAAAGCAAAGACAGTAAGAAGAGTAAGTCTTCTAGTAAATAAGTCGGCATTGTGCCTTTTGTATTTATTTCCGATGCAATTTCTGTGTTTCGTCGTCAATAAGAAGGTCCAAGGGATACAGTAAACCTGAAGTGAGTCTTCGGAATCTATAACTAGTGTGACAGGAATGGTTCAAAACATAGGCAGTCAGAAGAGCCAGTCTTCTTGTACTTAAGTCGGCATTGTGCCTTTTGTATTTAACTCCGATTCAGATTCTGTGTTTCGTCGTCATTAAGATGGTCCAAGGGGTACAGTAAATCTGAAGTGAAGCATCGGAATCTTTAAGTAGTGTCACAGGAATGGTTCAAACATAGAGAGTTAGAAGAGCCAGTCTTCTTGTACTTAAGTCGGCATTGTGCCTTTTGTATTTAATTCCAATGCACTTTCGGTGTTTCATCGTCAATAAGAAGGTCAGACGGTTACAGTGAACCTGAAGTGAAGCATCGGAATCTGTAACTAGTGTCACAGGAATGGTTCAAAACATAGACAGTAAGAAGAGCCAGTCGTCTTGTACTTAAGTCGGCATTGTGCCTTTTGTATTTAATTCCGATGCAATTTCTGTGTTTCGTCGTCAATGGGAAGGTCGAAGGGATACAATAAACCTGAAGTGAAGCATCGGAATCTATAACTAGTGTCACAGGAATGGTTCAAAATATAAACAGTAAGAAGAGCCAGTCCTCTTGTACTTAAGTCGGCTTTGTGCATTTTGTATTTGATTCCGATGCAATTTCTGTGTTTCGTCGTCAATAAGAAGGTCCAAGGGATACAGTAAACCTGAAGTGAAGCATCGGAACCAGAAGCTAGTGTCTCAGGAATGGTTCAAAACATAGACAGTAAGAAGAGCCAGTCGTCTTGTACTTAAGTCGGCATTGGGCCTTTTGTATTTAATTGCGATGCAATTTCTGTGTTTCGTCGTCAATAAGAGGGTCCAAAGGATACAGTAAACCTGACGTGAGGCATCGGAATCTAGTGTCACAGGAATGGTTCAAAACATAGACAATAAGAATAGGCAGTCTTCTTGTACTTAAGACGGCATTGTGGCTTTTGTATTTAATTCCGATTCAATTTCTGTGATTCGTCAACAATAAGAAGGTCCAAGTGATACACTAAACCTGAAGTGAAGCATCGGAATGTATAACTAGTGTCTCAGGAATGGTTCAAATCATAGACAGTAAGAAGAGCCAGTCTCCTTGTACTTAAGTCGGCATTGTGGCTTTTGCATTTAATTCCGATTTAATTTCTGTGTTTCGTCGTCAATAGAAAGGTCCAAGGGATATAGTAAACCTGAAGTGAAGCATCGGAATCCATACCTAGTGTCACAGGAATGGTTCAATCCATAGGCAGTAAGAAGAGGCAGTCTTCTTGTACTTCAGGTGGCATTGTATATTTTGTATTTAATTGCGACGCAATTTCTGTGTTTCGTCGTCAATAAGAAGGTCCAAGGGATACAGTAAACCCGAAGTGAAGCTTCGGAATCTATAACTAGTGTCTCAGGAATGGTTCAAAACATAGACAGTTAGAAGAGCCAGTCGTCTTTCACTTCAGACGGCATTGTGCCTTTTGTAATTATTACCGATGCAATTTCTGTTTTTCCTCGTCAATAAGAAGGTCAGAGGGATACAGTAAACCTGAAGTGAAGTATCGGAATCTATAACTAGTGTCACAGGAATGGTTCAAAACATAGACAGTAAGAAGAGTCAGTCATCTTGTACTTAAGTCGGCATTGTGCCATTTGTATATAATTCCGATGCAATTTCTGTGTTTCGTCGTTAATAAGGAAGTCCATGGGATATAGTAAACCTGAAGTGAAGCTTCGGAATCTTTAACTAGTGTCACAGGGATGGTTCAAAACATAGACAGTAAGAAATGTCAGTCTTCTTGTACTTAAGTCGACATTGTGGCTTTTGTATTTAATTCCGATTCAATTTCTGTATTTCGTCGTCAATGAGAAGGCCCAATGGATAGAGTAAGCCTGAAGTGAAGCATCGGAATCTATAACTAGTGTCACAGGAATGGTTCAAATCATAGACAGTAAGAAGAGCCAGTCTCCTTGTACTTAAGTCGGCATTGTGGCTTTTGCATTTAATTCCGATGCAATTTTTGTGTTTCGTCCTAAATAAGAAAGTCCAAAGGATACAGTAAACCTGAAGTGAAGTATCAGAATCTGTAACTAGTGTCACAGGAATGGTTCAAAGCATAGGCAATAAGGAGAGCCAGTCTTCTTGTACTTATGTCGCCATTGTTCCTTTTGTATTTATTTCCGATGCAATTTCTGTATTTCGTCGTCAATAAGAAGGTACAATGGATACAGTAAACCTGAGTGAGGCCTCGGAATCTATAACAAGTGTCACAGGAATGATTCAAAGCATAGACAGCAAGAAGAGCCAGTTTTCTTGTACTTAAGTCGGCATTATGCCTTTTGCATTTAATTCCGATTCAATTTCTGTGTTTCGTCGTCAATAAAAAGGTTCAAGGGATTCAGTAAACCTGAAGTGAAGCGTCGGAATCTATACCTAGTGTCACAGGAATGGTTCAAAACATAGGCAGTAAGAAGAGTCAGTCTTCTTGTACTCCAGACGGCACTGTACATTATGTATTTAATTCCGACGCAATTTCTGTGTTTCGTCGTCAATAAGAAGGTCCAAGGGATACAGTAAACCTGAAGTGAAGCTTCGGAATCTATAACTAGTGCCTCTGGAATGGTTCTAAACATAGAGAGTAAGAAGAGCCAGTCTTCTTGTACTTTAGTCGGCATTGTGCCTTTTGTATTTATTTCCGATGCAATTTCTGTATTTCGTCGTCAATAAGAAGGTCAGAGGGATACAGTAAACCTGAAGCGAAGTATCGGAATCTATAACTAGTGTCACAGGAACTGTTCAAAACATAGACAGTATGAAGAGTCAGTCTTCTTGTACTTAAGTCGGCATTGTGCCATTTGTATTTAATTCCGATGCAATTTCTGTGTTTCGTCGTTAATACGGAAGTCCAAGGGATATAGTAAACCTGAAGTGAAGCTTCGGAATCTTTAACTAGTGTCACAGGGATGGTTCAAAACATAGACAGTAAGAAATGTCAGTCTTCTTGTACTTAAGTCGACATTGTGGCTTTTGTATTTAATTAAGATTCAATTTCTGTGTTTCGTCGTCAATGAGAAGGTCCAAGGGATACAGAAAGCCTGAAGTGAAGCATCGGAATCTATAACTAGTGTCACCGGAATGGTTCAAAGCATAGACAGTAAGAAGAGTCAGTCCTCTTGTACTTAGGTCGGCATTGTGCCTTTTGTAGTTAATTCCGATGCAATTTCTGTGTTACATCATCAAAAAGAAGGTCCAAGGGATACAGTAAATCTGAAGTGAAGCATCGGAATCTATAACTAGTGTCACAGGAATGATTGAAAACATAGACAGTAAGAAGAGCCAGACTTCTTGTACTTAAGTCGGCATTGTGCCTTTTGAATTTTATGCCGATTCAATTTCTGTGTTTCGTCGTCAATAAGAAGGTCCAAGGGATACAGTAAACCTAAAATGAAGCATCGGAATCTATAACTAGTGTCACAGGAATGGTTCAAAGCAAAGACAGTAAGAAGAGTAAGTCTTCTAGTAAATAAGTCGGCATTGTGCCTTTTGTATTTATTTCCGATGCAATTTCTGTGTTTCGTCGACAATAAGAAGGTCCAAGGGATACAGTAAACCTGAAGTGAGTCTTCGGAATCTATAACTAGTGTGACAGGAATGGTTCAAAACATAGGCAGTCAGAAGAGCCAGTCTTCTTGTACTTAAGTCGGCATTGTGCCTTTTGTATTTAACTCCGATTCAGATTCTGTGTTTCGTCGTCAATAAGATGGTCCAAGGGATACAGTAAACCTGAAGCGAAGCATCGGAATCTATAACTAGTGTCACAGGAATGGTTCAAAGCATAGACAGTATGAAGAGTCAGTCTTCTAGTACTTAAGTCGGCATTGTGCCTTTTGTATTTAATTCCGATGCAATTTCTGTGTTTCGTCGTCAATAAGAAGGTAAAAGGGATACAGTAAACCTGAAGTGAACCATCGAAATCTATAACTAGTGTCACAGGAATGGTTCAATACATAGACAGTAAGAAGAGCCAGTCTTCTTGTACTTAAGTCGGCACTGTGCCGTTTGTATTTCATTCCGATGCAATTTCTGTGTTTCATCGTCAATAAGATGGTCAGAGGGATACAGTAAACCGGAAGTGAAGTATCGGAATCTATTACTAGTGTCACAGGAATGGTTCAAAGCATGGGCAGTAAGAAGAGTCAGTCTTCTTGTACTTAAGTCGGCATTGTACGTTTTGTATGTAATTCCGATGCAATTTTTGTGATTCTTCGTCAATAAGAAGGTCCAAGGGATACAGTAAACCTGAAGTGAAGCTTCGGAATCTATAACTAGTGTCTCAGGTATGGTTCAAAACATATACAATAAGAAAGCCTGTCTTCTTGTACTTAAGCTGGCATTGTTCCTTTTGTATTTAAT
Organism: Schistocerca serialis cubense; assembly: GCF_023864345.2. Classification (NCBI taxonomy): domain Eukaryota; kingdom Metazoa; phylum Arthropoda; class Insecta; order Orthoptera; family Acrididae; genus Schistocerca; species Schistocerca serialis. Next base: position 33,253,319 of record NW_026047583.1, on the reverse strand, counting down.
TCCGATGCAATTTCTGAGTTTCGTCGTCAGTAAGAAGGTCCAAGGGATACAGTAAACCTGAAGTGAAGCATCGGAATCTATAACTAGTGTCACAGGAATTGTTCAAAATATAAACAGTAAGAAGAGCCAGTCCTCTTGTACTTAAGTCGGCTTTGTGCATTTTGTATTTGATTCCGATGCAATTTCTGTGTTTCGTCGTCAATAAGAAGGTCCAAGGGATACAGTAAACCTGAAGTGAAGCATCGGAACCAGAAACTAGTGTCTCAGGAATGGTTCAAAACATAGACAGTAAGAAGAGCCAGTCGTCTTGTACTTAAGTCGGCATTGTGCCTTTTGTATTTAATTGCGATGCAATTTCTGTGTTTCGTCGTCAATAAGAGGGTCCAAAGGATACAGTAAACCTGACGTGAGGCATCGGAATCTAGTGTCACAGGAATGGTTCAAAACATAGACAATAAGAATAGGCAGTCTTCTTGTACTTAAGTCGGCATTGTGGCTTTTGTATTTAATTCCGATTCAATTTCTGTGATTCGTCAACAATAAGAAGGTCCAAGTGATACACTAAACCTGAAGTGAAGCATCGGAATGTATAACTAGTGTCTCAGGAATGGTTCAAATCATAGACAGTAAGAAAAGCCAGTCTCCTTGTACTTAAGTCGGCATTGTGCCTTTTGCATTTAATTCCGATTTAATTTCTGTGTTTCGTCGTCAATAGAAAGGTCCAAGGGATATAGTAAACCTGAAGTGAAGCATCGGAATCTATACCTAGTGTCACAGGAATGGTTCAATCCATAGGCAGTAAGAAGAGGCAGTCTTCTTGTACTTCAGGTGGCATTGTATATTTTGTATTTAATTGCGACGCAATTTCTGTGTTTCGTCGTCAATAAGAAGGTCCAATTGATACAGTAAACCCGAAGTGAAGCTTCGGAATCTATAACTAGTGTCTCAGGAATGGTTCAAAACATAGACAGTTAGAAGAGCCAGTCTTCTTTCACTTCAGACGGCATTGTGCCTTTTGTAATTATTACCGATGCAATTTCTGTTTTTCCTCGTCAATAAGAAGGTCAGAGGGATACAGTAAACCTGAAGTGAAGTATCGGAATCTATAACTAGTGTCACAGGAATGGTTCAAAACATAGACAGTAAGAAGAGTCAGTCATCTTGTACTTAAGTCGGCATTGTGCCATTTGTATTTGATTCCGATGCAATTTCTGTGTTTCGTCGTTAATAAGGAAGTCCATGGGATATAGTAAACCTGAAGTGAAGCTTCGGAATCTTTAACTAGTGTCACAGGGATGGTTCAAAACATAGACAGTAAGAAATGTCAGTCTTCTTGTACTTAAGTCGACATTGTGGCTTTTGTATTTAATTCCGATTCAATTTCTGTATTTCGTCGTCAATGAGAAGGTCCAAGGGATAGAGTAAGCCTGAAGTGAAGCATCGGAATCTATAACTAGTGTCACAGGAATGGTTCAAAACATAGACAGTAAGAAGAGTCAGTCTTCTTGTACTTAAGTCGGCATTGTGCCTTTTGTATTTAATTCCGATGCAATTTTTGTGTTTCGTCCTAAATAAGAAAGTCCAAAGGATACAGTAAACCTGAAGTGAAGTATCAGAATCTGTAACTAGTGTCACAGGAATGGTTCAAAGCATAGGCAATAAGGAGAGCCAGTCTTCTTGTACTTATGTCGCCATTGTTCCTTTTGTATTTATTTCCGATGCAATTTCTGTGCTTCGTCGTCAATAAGAAGGTACAATGGATACAGTAAACCTGAGTGAGGCCCCGGAATCTATAACAAGTGTCACAGGAATGATTCAAAGCATAGACAGCAAGAAGAGGTAGTTTTCTTGTACTTAAGTCGGCATTATGCCTTTTGCATTTAATTCCGATTCAATTTCTGTGTTTCGTCGTCAATAAAAAGGTTCAAGGGATTCAGTAAACCTGAAGTGAAGCGTCGGAATCTATACCTAGTGTCACAGGAATGGTTCAAAACATAGGCAGTAAGAAGAGTCAGTCTTCTTGTACTCCAGACGGCACTGTACATTATGTATTTAATTCCGACGCAATTTCTGTGTTTCGTCGTCAATAAGAAGGTCCAAGGGATACAGTAAACCTGAAGTGAAGCTTCGGAATCTATAACTAGTGTCTCAGGAATGGTTCTAAACATAGAGAGTAAGAAGAGCCAGTCTTCTTGTACTTTAGTCGGCATTGTGCCTTTTGTATTTATTTCCGATGCAATTTCTGTATTTCGTCGTCAATAAGAAGGTCAGAGGGATACAGTAAACCTGAAGTGAAGTATCGGAATCTATAACTAGTGTCACAGGAATTGTTCAAAACATAGACAGTATGAAGAGTCAGTCTTCTTGTACATATGTCGGCATTGTGCCATTTGTATTTAATTCCGATGCAATTTCTGTGTTTCGTCGTTAATAAGGAAGTCCAAGGGATATAGTAAACCTGAAGTGAAGCTTCAGAATCTTTAACTAGTGTCACAGGGATGGTTCAAAACATAGACAGTAAGAAATGTCAGTCTTCTTGTACTTAAGTCGACATTGTGGCTTTTGTATTTAATTCCGATTCAATTTCTGTGTTTCGTCGTCAATGAGAAGGTCCAAGGGATACAGAAAGCCTGAAGTGAAGCATCGGAATCTATAACTAGTGTCACCGGAATGGTTCAAAGCATAGACAGTAAGAAGAGTCAGTCCTCTTGTACTTAGGTCGGCATTGTGCCTTTTGTAGTTAATTCCGATGCAATTTCTGTGTTACATCGTCAAAAAGAAGGTCCAAGGGATACAGTAAATCTGAAGTGAAGCATCGGAATCTATAACTAGTGTCACAGGAATGATTGAAAACATAGACAGTAAGAAGAGCCAGACTTCTTGTACTTAAGTCGGCATTGTGCCTTTTGAATTTTATGCCGATTCAATTTCTGTGTTTCGTCGTCAATAAGAAGGTCCAAGGGATACAGTAAACCTAAAGTGAAGCATCGGAATCTATAACTAGTGTCACACTAATGGTTCAAAGCAAAGACAGTAAGAAGAGTAAGTCTTCTAGTAAATAAGTCGGCATTGTGCCTTTTGTATTTATTTCCGATGCAATTTCTGTGTTTCGTCGTCAATAAGAAGGTCCAAGGGATACAGTAAACCTGAAGTGAGTCTTCGGAATCTATAACTAGTGTGACAGGAATGGTTCAAAACATAGGCAGTCAGAAGAGCCAGTCTTCTTGTACGTAAGTCGGCATTGTGCCTTTTGTATTTAACTCCGATTCAGATTCTGTGTTTCGTCGTCAATAAGATGGTCCAAGGGATACAGTAAACCTGAAGCGAAGCATCGGAATCTATAACTAGTGTCACAGGAATGGTTCAAAGCATAGACAGTATGAAGAGTCAGTCTTCTAGTACTTAAGTCGGCATTGTGCCTTTTGTATTTAATTCCGATGCAATTTCTGTGTTTCGTCGTCAATAAGAAGGTAAAAGGGATACAGTAAACCTGAAGTGAACCATCGAAATCTATAACTAGTGTCACAGGAATGGTTCAATACATAGACAGTAGGAAGAGCCAGTCTTCTTGTACTTAAGTCGGCATTGTGCCGTTTGTATTACATTCCGATGCAATTTCTGTGTTTCATCGTCAATAAGATGGTCAGAGGGATACAGTAAACCGGAAGTGAAGTATCGGAATCTATTACTAGTGTCGCAGGAATGGTTCAAAGCATGGGCAGTAAGAAGAGTCAGTCTTCTTGTACTTAAGTCGGCATTGTACGTTTTGTATGTAATTCCGATGCAATTTTTGTGATTCTTCGTCAATAAGAAGGTCCAAGGGATACAGTAAACCTGAAGTGAAGCTTCGGAATCTATAACTAGTGTCTCAGGTATGGTTCAAAACATATACAATAAGAAAGCCTGTCTTCTTGTACTTAAGCTGGCATTGTTCCTTTTGTATTTAATTCCGATGCAATTTCTGAGTTTCGTCGTCAGTAAGAAGGTCCAAGGGATACAGTAAAGCTGAAGTGAAGCATCGGAATCTATAACTAGTGTCACAGGAATGGTTCAAAATATAAACAGTAAGAAGAGCCAGTCCTCTTGTACTTAAGTCGGCTTTGTGCATTTTGTATTTGATTCCGATGCAATTTCTGTGTTTCGTCGTCAATAAGAAGGTCCAAGGGATACAGTAAACCTGAAGTGAAGCATCGGAACCAGAAACTAGTGTCTCAGGAATGGTTCAAAACATAGACAGTAAGAAGAGCCAGTCGTCTTGTACTTAAGTCGGCATTGTGCCTATTGTATTTAATTGCGATGCAATTTCTGTGTTTCGTCGTCAATAAGAGGTCCAAAGGATACAGTAAACCTGACGTGAGGCATCGGAATCTAGTGTCACAGGAATGGTTCAAAACATAGACAATAAGAATAGGCAGTCTTCTTGTACTTAAGTCGGCATTGTGGCTTTTGTATTTAATTCCGATTCAATTTCTGTGATTCGTCAACAATAAGAAGGTCCAAGTGATACACTAAACCTGAAGTGAAGCATCGGAATGTATAACTAGTGTCTCAGGAATGGTTCAAATCATAGACAGTAAGAAGAGCCAGTCTCCTTGTACTTAAGTCGGCATTGTGCCTTTTGCATTTAATTCCGATTTAATTTCTGTGTTTCGTCGTCAATAGAAAGGTCCAAGGGATATGGTAAACCTGAAGTGAAGCATCGGAATCTATACCTAGTGTCACAGGAATGGTTCAATCCATAGGCAGTAAGAAGAGGCAGTCTTCTTGTACTTCAGGTGGCATTGTATATTTTGTATTTAATTGCGACGCAATTTCTGTGTTTCGTCGTCAATAAGAAGGTCCAATTGATACAGTAAACCCGAAGTGAAGCTTCGGAATCTATAACTAGTGTCTCAGGAATGGTTCAAAACATAGACAGTTAGAAGAGCCAGTCTTCTTTCACTTCAGACGGCATTGTGCCTTTTGTAATTATTACCGATGCAATTTCTGTTTTTCCTCGTCAATAAGAAGGTCAGAGGGATACAGTAAACCTGAAGTGAAGTATCGGAATCTATAACTAGTGTCACAGGAATGGTTCAAAACATAGACAGTAAGAAGAGTCAGTCTTCTTGTATTTAAGTCGGCATTGTGCCATTTGTATTTAATTCCGATGCAATTTCTGTGTTTCGTCGTTAATAAGGAAGTCCATGGGATATAGTAAACCTGAAGTGAAGCTTCGGAATCTTTAACTAGTGTCACAGGGATGGTTCAAAACATAGACAGTAAGAAATGTCAGTCTTCTTGTACTTAAGTCGACATTGTGGCTTTTGTATTTAATTCCGATTCAATTTCTGTATTTCGTCGTCAATGAGAAGGTCCAAGGGATAGAGTAAGCCTGAAGTGAAGCATCGGAATCTATAACTAGTGTCACAGGAATGGTTCAAAACATAGACAGTAAGAAGAGTCAGTCTTCTTGTACTTAAGTCGGCATTGTGCCTTTTGTATTTAATTCCGATGCAATTTTTGTGTTTCGTCCTAAATAAGAAAGTCCAAAGGATACAGTAAACCTGAAGTGAAGTATCAGAATCTGTAACTAGTGTCACAGGAATGGTTCAAAGCATAGGCAATAAGGAGAGCCAGTCTTCTTGTACTTATGTCGCCATTGTTCCTTTTGTATTTATTTCCGATGCAATTTCTGTGCTTCGTCGTCAATAAGAAGGTACAATGGATACAGTAAACCTGAGTGAGGCCTCGGAATCTATAACAAGTGTCACAGGAATGATTCAAAGCATAGACAGCAAGAAGAGCCAGTCTTCTTGTACTTAAGTCGGCATTATGCCTTTTGCATTTAATTCCGATTCAATTTCTGTGTTTCGTCGTCAATAAAAAGGTTCAAGGGATACAGTAAACCTGAAGTGAAGCGTCGGAATCTATACCTAGTGTCACAGGAATGGTTCAAAACATAGGCAGTAAGAAGAGTCAGTCTTCTTGTACTCCAGACGGCACTGTACATTATGTATTTAATTCCGACGCAATTTCTGTGTTTCGTCGTCAATAAGAAGGTCCAAGGGATACAGTAAACCTGAAGTGAAGCTTCGGAATCTATAACTAGTGTCTCAGGAATGGTTCTAAGCATAGAGAGTAAGAAGAGCCAGTCTTCTTGTACTTTAGTCGGCATTGTGCCTTTTGTATTTATTTCCGATGCAATTTCTGTATTTCGTCGTCAATAAGAAGGTCAGAGGGATACAGTAAACCTGAAGTGAAGTATCGGAATCTATAACTAGTGTCACAGGAATTGTTCAAAACATAGACAGTATGAAGAGTCAGTCTTCTTGTACTTAAGTCGGCATTGTGCCATTTGTATTTAATTCCGATGCAATTTCAGTGTTTCGTCGTTAATAAGGAAGTCCAAGGGATATAGTAAACCTGAAGTGAAGCTTCGGAATCTTTAACTAGTGTCACAGGGATGGTTCAAAACATAGACAGTAAGAAATGTCAGTCTTCTTGTACTTAAGTCGACATTGTGGCTTTTGTATTTAATTCCGATTCAATTTCTGTGTTTCGTCGTCAATGAGAAGGTCCAAGGGATACAGAAAGCCTGAAGTGAAGCATCGGAATCTATAACTAGTGTCACCGGAATGGTTCAAAGCATAGACAGTAAGAAGAGTCAGTCCTCTTGTACTTAGGTCGGCATTGAGCCTTTTGTAGTTAATTCCGATGCAATTTCTGTGTTACATCGTCAAAAAGAAGGTCCAAGGGATACAGTAAATCTGAAGTGAAGCATCGGAATCTATAACTAGTGTCACAGGAATGATTGAAAACATAGACAGTAAGAAGAGCCAGACTTCTTGTACTTAAGTCGGCATTGTGCCTTTTGAATTTTATGCCGATTCAATTTCTGTGTTTCGTCGTCAATAAGAAGGTCCAAGGGATACAGTAAACCTAAAGTGAAGCATCGGAATCTATAACTAGTGTCACAGGAATGGTTCAAAGCAAAGACAGTAAGAAGAGTAAGTCTTCTAGTAAATAAGTCGGCATTGTGCCTTTTGTATTTATTTCCGATGCAATTTCTGTGTTTCGTCGTCAATAAGAAGGTCCAAGGGATACAGTAAACCTGAAGTGAGTCTTCGGAATCTATAACTAGTGTGACAGGAATGGTTCAAAACATAGGCAGTCAGAAGAGCCAGTCTTCTTGTACTTAAGTCGGCATTGTGCCTTTTGTATTTAACTCCGATTCAGATTCTGTGTTTCGTCGTCAATAAGATGGTCCAAGGGGTACAGTAAATCTGAAGTGAAGCATCGGAATCTTTAAGTAGTGTCACAGGAATGGTTCAAACATAGAGAGTTAGAAGAGCCAGTCTTCTTGTACTTAAGTCGGTATTGTGCCTTTTGTATTTAATTCCAATGCACTTTCGGTGTTTCATCGTCAATAAGAAGGTCAGAGGGTTACAGTGAACCTGAAGTGAAGCATCGGAATCTGTAACTAGTGTCACAGGAATGGTTCAAAGCATAGACAGTAAGAAGAGCCAGTCGTCTTGTACTTAAGTCGGCATTGTGCCTTTTGTATTTAATTCCGATGCAATTTCTGTGTTTCGTCGTCAATGGGAAGGTCGAAGGGATACAATAAACCTGAAGTGAAGCATCGGAATCTATAACTAGTGTCACAGGAATGGTTCAAAACATAGACAGTAAGAAGAGTCAGTCTTCTTGTACTTAAGTCGGCATTGAGCCTTCTGTACTTAATTCCGATGCAATTTCTGTGTTTCGTCGTCAATAAGAAGGTCCAAGGGATACAGTAAACCTGAAGTGAAGCATCGGAATCTATAACTAGTATCACAGGAATGGTTGAAATCATAGACAGTAAGGGGAGCAATTCTTCTTGTACTTAAGTCAGCATTGTGCCTTTTGTATTTAATTCCGATGCAATTTCTGTGTTTTGTCGTCAATAAGAAGGTCCAAAGGATACAGTAAAACTGACGTGAAGCATCGGAATCTATAACTAGTGTCACAGGAATGGTTTAAAACATTGACAGTAAGAAGAGTCAGTCTACTTGTACTTAAGACGGCATTGGGCCTTTGTAATTGATTCCGTTGCAATTTCTGTGTTTCGTCGTCAATAAGAAGTTCCAAGGGATACAGTAAACCTGAAGTGAAGCATCGGAATCTATAACTAGTGTCGCAGGAATGGTTCAAAACATAGACAGTAAGAATAGGCAGTCTTCTTGTACTTAAGTCGGCATTGTGGCTTTTGTATTTAATTCCGATTCAATTTCTGTGATTCGTCAACAATAAGAAGGTCCAAGTGATACACTAAACCTGAAGTGAAGCATCGGAATCTATACCTAGTATCACAGGAATGGTTCAAAACATAGACAGTAAGAAGACTCAGTCTTCTTGTACTTAAGTCGGCATTGTGCCCTTTTCATTTAATCCCGATTCAATCTCTGTGTTTCGTCGTCAATAAGAAGGTCCAAGGGATACAGTAAACCTGAAGCGAAGCATCGGAATCTATAACTAGTGTCACAGGAATGGTTCAAAGCATAGACAGTATGAAGAGTCAGTCTTCTAGTACTTAAGTCGGCATTGTGCCTTTTGTATTTAATTCCGATGCAATTTCTGTGTTTCGTCGTTAATGAGAAGGTAAAAGGGATACAGTAAACCTGAAGTGAACCATCGAAATCTATGACTAGTGTCACAGGAATGGTTCAATACATAGACAGTAAGAAGAGCCAGTCTTCTTGTACTTAAGTCGGCATTGTGCCGTTTGTATTTCCTTCCGATGCAATTTCTGTGTTTCATCGTCAATAAGATGGTCAGAGGGATACAGTAAACCGGAAGTGAAGTATCGGAATCTATTACTAGTGTCACAGGAATGGTTGAAAGCATGGGCAGTAAGAAGAGTCAGTCTTCTTGTACTTAAGTCGGCATTGTACGTTTTGTATGTAATTCCGATGCAATTTTTGTGATTCTTCGTCAATAAGAAGGTCCAAGGGATACAGTAAACCTGAAGTGAAGCTTCGGAATCTATAACTAGTGTCTCAGGTATGGTTCAAAACATATACAATAAGAAAGCCTGTCTTCTTGTACTTAAGCTGGCATTGTTCCTTTTGTATTTAATTCCGATGCAATTTCTGAGTTTCGTCGTCAGTAAAAAGGTCCAAGGGATACAGTAAACCTGAAGTGAAGCATCGGAATCTATAACTAGAGTCACAGGAATGGTTCAAAATATAGACTGTAAGAAGAGCCAGACCTCTTGTACTTAAGTCGGCTTTGTGCATTTTGTATTTGATTCCGATGCAATTTCTGTGTTTCGTCGTCAATAAGAAGGTCCAAGGGATACAGTAAACCTGAAGTGAAGCATCGGAACCAGAAACTAGTGTCTCAGGAATGGTTCAAAACATAGACAGTAAGAAGAGCCAGTCGTCTTGTACTTAAGTCGGCATTGTGCCTTTTGTATTTAATTGCGATGCAATTTCTGTGTTTCGTCGTCAATAAGAGGGTCCAAAGGGTACAGTCAACCTGACGTGAGGCATCGGAATCTAGTGTCACAGGAATGGTTCAAAACATAGACAATAAGAATAGGCAGTCATCTTGTACTTAAGTCGGCATTGTGGCTTTTGTATTTAATTCCGATTCAATTTCTGTGATTCGTCAACAATAAGAAGGTCCAAGTGATACACTAAACCTGAAGTGAAGCATCGGAATGTATAACTAGTGTCTCAGGAATGGTTCAAATCATAGACAGTAAGAAGAGCCAGTCTCCTTGTACTTAAGTCGGCATTGTGCCTTTTGCATTTAATTCCGATTTAATTTCTGTGTTTCGTCGTCAATAGAAAGGTCCAACGGATATAGTAAACCTGAAGTGAAGCATCGGAATCTATACCTAGTGTCACAGGAATGGTTCAATCCATAGGCAGTAAGAAGAGGCAGTCTTCTTGTACTTCAGTCGGCATTGTATATTTTGTATTTAATTGCGACGCAATTTCTGTGTTTCGTCGTCAATAAGAAGGTCCAAGGGATACAGTAAACCCGAAGTGAAGCTTCGGAATCTATAACTAGTGTCTCAGGAATGGTTCAAAACATAGACAGTTAGAAGAGCCAGTCTTCTTTCACTTCAGACGGCATTGTGCCTTTTGTAATTATTACCGATGCAATTTCTGTTTTTCCTCGTCAACAAGAAGGTCAGAGGGATACAGTAAACCTGAAGTGAAGTATCGGAATCTATAACTAGTGTCACAGGAATGGTTCAAAACATAGACAGTAAGAAGGGTCAGTCTTCTTGTACTTAAGTCGGCATTGTGCCATTTGTATTTAATTCCGATGCAATTTCTATGTTTCGTCGTTAATAAGGAAGTCCATGGGATATAGTAAACCTGAAGTGAAGCTTCGGAATCTTTAACTAGCGTCACAGGGATGGTTCAAAACATAGACAGTAGGAAATGTCAGTCTTCTTGTACTTAAGTCGACATTGTGGCTTTTGTATTTAATTCCGATTCAATTTCTGTGTTTCGTCGTCAATGAGAAGGTCCAAGGGATAGAGTAAGCCTGAAGTGAAGCATCGGAATCTATAACTAGTGTCACAGGAATGGTTCAAAACATAGAGAGTAAGAAGAGTCAGTCTTCTTGTACTTAAGTCGGCATTATGCCTTTTGCATTTAATTCCGATTCAATTTCTGTGTTTCGTCGTCAATAAAAAGGTTCAAGGGATACAGTAAACCTGAAGTGAAGCGTCGGAATCTATACCTAGTGTCACAGGAATGGTTCAAAACATAGGCAGTAAGAAGAGTCAGTCTTCTTGTACTCCAGACGGCACTGTACATTATGTATTTAATTCCGACGCAATTTCTGTGTTTCGTCGTCAATAAGAAGGTCCAAGGGATACAGTAAACCTGAAGTGAAGCATCGGAATCTATAACTAGTGTCTCATTAATGGTTCTAAACATAGAGAGTAAGAAGAGCCAGTCTTCTTGTACTTTAGTCGGCATTGTGCCTTTTGTATTTATTTCCGATGCAATTTCTGTATTTCGTCGTCAATAAGAAGATCCATGGGATACAGTAAACCTGAAGTGAGGCATCGGAATCTATAACTAGTGTCACAGGAATGGTTCAAAATATAGCAAGTAAGAAGAGCAAGTCTTCTTGTACTTAAGTCGGCATTGTGCTTTTTGTATTTAATTCCGATGCAATTTCTGTGTTTCGTCGTCAACAAGAAGGTCCAAGGGATGCAGTAATCCTGAAGTGAAGCATCGGAACCTATAACTAGTGTCACAGGAATGGTTCAAAACATAGACAGTAAGAAGAGCCAGTCGTCTTGTACTGAAGTCGGCATTGGGCCTTTCGTATTTAATTCCGATGCAATTTCTGTGTTTCGTCGTCAATAAGAATGTCCAAGGGATACAGTAAGCCTGAAGTGAAGCTTCGGAGTCTATAACTAGTGTCTCAGGAATGGTTCAAAGCACAGACAGTAAGAAGAGCCAGTCTTCTTGTACTTGATACGGCATTGTGCCTTTTGTATTTAATTACGATGCAATTACTGTTTTTCGTCGTCAATGAGAAAGTCCAAGGGATACAGTAAACCTGAAGTGAAGCATCCGAAACTATAACTAGTGTCACGGGAACCTTTCAAAGCGTAGGCAGTAAGAAGAGTCAGTCTTCTTGTACTTAAGTCGGCATTGTACGTTTTGTATTTAATTCCGATGCAATTTCTGTGTTTCTTCATCAATAAGAAGAACCAAGGGATACAGTAAACCTGAAGTGAAGTTTCGGAGTCTTTATCTAGTGTCACAGGAATGGTTCAAAACATAGACAGTAAGAAGAGTCAGCCTTCTATACTTCCGTCGGCATTGTGCCTTTCGTATTTAATTCCGATTCAATTTCTGTGATCCGTCGTCAATAAGATGGTCCAAGGGATACAGTAAACCTGAAGTGAAGCATCGGAATCTATATCTAGTGTCACAGGAATGGTTCAAAGCATAGACAGTTAGAAGAGTTAGTCGTCTTGTACTTAAGTCGGCATTGTGTTTTTTTTTTTTTAATTCCGAAGCATTTTTTTGTTTCGTCCTAAATAAGAAAGTCCATAGGATACAGTAAACCTGAAGTGAAGTATCAGAATCTGTAACTAGTGTCACAGGAATGGTTCAAAGCATAGACAGTAAGGAGAGCCAGTCTTCTTGTACTTAAGTCGCCATTGTTCCTTTTGTATTTATTTCCGATGCAATTTCTGTGTTTCGTCGTCAATAAGAAGGTACAAGGGATACAGTAAACCTGAAGTGAGGCGTCGGAATCTATAACAAGTGTCACAGGAATGATTCAAAGCATAGACAGCAAGAAGAGCCAGTCTTCTTGTACTTAAGTCGGCATTGTGCCTTTTGCATTTAATTCCGATTTAATTACTGTGTTTCGTCGTCAATAAAAAGGTCCACGGGATACTGTAAACCTGAAGTGTAGCGTCGGAATCTATACCTAGTGTCACAGGAATGGTTCAAAACATAGGCAGTAAGAAGAGTCAGTCTTCTTGTACTTCAGGCGGCACTGTACATTATGTATTTAGTTCCGACGCAATTTCTGTGTTTCGTCGTCAAGAAGAAGGTCCAAGGGATACAGTAAACCTGAAGTGAAGCTTCGGAGTCTATAACTAGTGTCTCAGGAATGGTTCTAAACATAGAGAGTAAGAAGAGCCAGTCTTCTTGTACTTAAGTCGGCATTGTGCCTTTTGTATTTATTTCCGATGCAATTTCTGTATTTCGTCGTCAATAAGAAGATCCATGGGATACAGTAAACCTGAAGTGAGGCATCGGAATCTATAACTAGTGTCACAGGAATGGTTCAAAATATAGACAGTAAAAAGAGCAAGTCTTCTTGTACTTAAGTCGGCATTGTACTTTTTGTATTTAATTCCGATGCAATTTCTGTGTTTCGTCGTCAACATGAAGGTCCAAGGGATGCAGTAAACCTGAAGTGAAGCATCGGAACCTATAACTAGTGTCACAGGAATGGTTCAAAACATAGACAGTAAAAAGAGCCAGTCGTCTTGTACTTAAGTCGGCATTGTGCCTTTCGTATTTAATTCCGATGCAATTTCTGTCTATCGTCGTCAATAAGAATGTCCAAGAGATACAGTGAGCCTGAAGTGAAGCTTCGGAGTCTATAACTAGTGCCTCAGGAATGGTTCAAAGCACAGACAGTAAGGAGAACCAGTCTTCTTGTACTTAAGTCTGCATTGTGCCTTTTGTATTTAATTCCGATGCAATTACTGTTTTTCGTCGTCAATAAGAAAGTCCAAGGGATACAGTAAACCTGAAGTGAAGCATCGGAATCTATAACTAGTTTCACGGGAATGGTTCAAAACATAGACAGTTAGAAGAGCCAGTCTTCTTGTACTTACGACGGCATTGTCCTTTTGTATTTAATTCCGATGCAATTTTTGTGTTTCATCGTCAATAAGAAAGTCAGAGGGATACAGTAAACCTGAAGTGAAGTATCGGAATCTGTAACTAGTGTCACAGGAATGGTTCAAAGCATAGACTGTAAAGTGAGCCAGTCTTCTTGTACTGAAGTCGCCATTGTTCCTTTTGTATTTATTTCCGATGCAATTTCTGTGTTTCGTCGTCAATAAGAAGGTTCAAGGGATACAGTAAACCTGAAGTGAAGCTTCGGAATCTGTAACTAGTGTCACAGGAATGATTCAAAGCATTGACAGTAAGAAGAGCCAGTCTTCTTGTACTTAAGTCGGCATTATGCTTTTTGCATTTCATTCCGTTTCAATTTCTGTGTTTCGTCGTCCATAAAAAGGTCCAAGGGATACAGTAAACCTGAAGTGAAGCGTCGGAATCTATACCAAGTGTCACAGGAATGGTTCAAAACATAGGCAGTAAGAAGAGTCAGTCTTGTTGTACTTGAGACGGCACTGTACATTATGTATTTAATTCCGACGCATTTTCTGTGTTTCGTCGTCAATAAGAAGGTCCAGGAGATACAGTAAACCTGAAGTGAAGCTTTGGAATCTATAACTAGTGTCTCAGGAATGGTTCTAAACATAGAGAGTTGGAAGAGCCAGTCTTCTTGTACTTAAGTCTGCATTGTGCTTTTGTATTTATTTCCGATGCAATTTCATTATTTCGTCGTCAATAAGAAGATCCATGGGATACAGTAAACCTGAAGTGAGGCATCGGAATCTATAACTAGTGTCACAGGAATGGTTCAAAATATAGACAGTAAGAAGAGCCAGTCTTTTTGTACTTAAGTCGGCATTGTGCTTTTTGTATTTAATTCCGATGCAATTTCTGTGTTTCGTCGTCAACAAGAAGGTCCAAAGGATGCAGTAAACCTGAAGTGAAGCACCGGAACCTATACCTAGTGTCACAGGAATGGTTCAAGACATATAAAGTAAGAAGAGCCAGTCGTCTTGTACTTATGTCGGCATTGTGCCTTTCGTATTTAATTCCGATGCAATTACTCTGTTTCGTCGTCAATAAGAAGGTCCAAGGGATACAGTAAACCTGAAGTGAAGCATCGGAAACTATAACTAGTGTCACAGGAATGGTTCAAAACATAGACAGTAAGAAGAGCCAGTCTTCTTGTACTTAAGTCGGCATTGTGCCTTCTGTATTTAATTACGATGCAATTTCTGTGTTTTGTCGTCAATAAGAAAGTCCAAGGGATACAGTAAACCTGAAGTGAAGCTTCGGAATCTATAACTAGTGTCACACGAATGTTTCAAAACATAGACAGTAAGAAGAGCCAGTCTTCTTGTACTTAAGTCGGCATTGTGCCCTTTGCATTTAATTCCGATTCAATTTTTGTGTTTTGTCGTCAATAAGAAGGTCCAAGGGATACAGTAAACCTGAAGTGAAGCATCGGAATCTATAACTAGTGCACAGGAATGGTTCAAATCGTAGACAGTAAAAAGAGCCAGACTTCTTGTACTTAATTCGGCATTGTGCCTTCTGTATTTAATTCCGATGCAATTTCTGTGTGTCGTCGTCAATAAGAATGTCAAAGGGATGCAGTAAACCTGAAGTGAAGCTTCGGAGTCCATAACTAGTGTCTCAGGAATGGTTCAAAGCACAGACAGTTAGAAGAGCAAATCTTCTTGTACTTAAGTCGGCATTGTGCTTTTGCATTTAATTCTGATTCAATTTCTGAGTTTCGTCGTCAATAAGAAGGTCCAAGGGATACAGTAAACCTAAAGTGAAGCATCGGAATCTATAACTAGTGTGTCAGGAATGGTTCAAATCATAGACAGTAAGAAGAGCCAGTCGTCTTGTACCTAAGTCGGCATTGTGCCTTTTGCATTTAATTCCGATTCAATTTCTGTGTTTCGTCGTCAATAAAAAGGTCCAAGGGATACAGTAAACCTGAAGTGAAGCATCGGAATCTATACCTAGTGTCACAGGAATGGTTCAAAACATAGACAGTAAGAAGACCCAGTCTTCTTGTACTTAACTTGGCATTGTGCATTTTGTATCTAATTCCGATGCAATTTCTGTGTTTCATCGTCAATAAGAACGTCCATGGGATACAGTAAACCTGAAGTAAAGCATCGGAATCTCTAACTAGTGTCACAGGAATGGTTCAAAACATAGTCAGTAAGAAGAGCCAGTCTTCTTGTATTTAAGTCGGCATTGTGCCTTTTGTATTTAATTCCGATGCAATTTCTGTGTTTCGTCGTCAATAAGAAGGTCCAAGGGATACAGTCAACCCGAAGTGAAGCATCGGAATCTATACCTAGTGTCATAGGAAAGGTTCAAATCATAGACAGTAAGAAGAGCCAGTCTTCTTGTACTTAAGTCGGCATTGTGCCATTTGTATTTAATTCCGATGCAATTTCTGTGTTTCGTCGTCAATAAGAAGGTCGAAGGGATACAGTAAACCTGAAGTTAAGCTTCGGAATCTATAACTAGTGTCACAGGAATGGTTGAAAACATAGACAGTAAGAAGAGCCAGTCTTCTTGTACTTAAGAGGGCATTGTACCTTTTGTATTAAATTCCGATGCAATATCTGGGTTTCGTCGTCAATAAGAAGGTCCAAGGGATAAAGTAAACCTGTAGTGAAGCAACGGAATCTATAACTAGTGTCACAGGAATGGTTCAAAGCATAGACAGTAAGAAGAGCCAGTCTTCTTGTACTTAAGTCGGCATTGTACCTTTTGTATTATATTCCGATGCTATTTCTGTGTTTCGTCGTCTATAAGAAGGTCCAAGGGATACAGTAAACCTGAAGTGAAGCATCGGAATCTATAACTAGTGTCACAGGAATGAATCAAAGCATAGACATTAAGAAGAGCCAGTCTTCTTGTACTTAAGTCAACATTGTGTCTTTTGTATTTATTTCCGATGCAATTTCTGTATTTCGTCATTAATAAGAAGTTCCATGGGATACACTAAACCTGAAGTGAAGCATTTGAACCAATAACTTGTGTCTCAGGAATGGTTCAAAACATAGACAGTAAGAAGAGCCAGTCTTCTTGTACTTAATTCGGCATTGTGATTTTTGTATTTAATTCCGATGCAATTTCTGTGTTTCGTCTTTAATAAGAATGTCCAAGGGATGCAGTAAACCTGAAGTGAAGCATCTGGACCTATAACTAGTGTCACAGGAATGGTTCAAAGCATAGACAGTAAGAAGAGCCAGTCTTCTTGTACTTAAGTCGACATTGTGTCTTTTGTATTTATTTCCGATGCAATTTCTGTATTTCGTCGTCAATAAGAAGTTCCATGGGATACACTAAACCTGAAGTGAAGCATCTGAACCAATAACTTGTGTCTCAGGAATGGTTCAAAACATAGACAGTAAGAAGAGCCAGTCTTCTTGTACTTAATTCGGCATTGTGATTTTTGTATTTAATTCCGATGCAATTTCTGTGTTTCGTCTTTAATAAGAATGTCCAAGGGATGCAGTAAACCGGAAGAGAAGCATCGGAACCTATAACTAGTGGCACAGGAGTGGGTCAAAACATTGACAGTAAGAAGAGCCGGTCATCTTGTACTGAAGTCGGGATTGTACTTTTGGATTTAATTCCGATATAATTTCTGTGTTTCGTCGTCAATAAGCAGATCCAAGGGATACAGTAAACCTGAAAAGAAGCATCGGAATCTATAACTAGTGTCACAGGAATGGTTCAAAGCATAGATAGTAAGAAGAGCCACACATCTTGTACTGAAGTCGGCATTGTACCTTTTGTATTTCATTCCGATGCATTTTCGGTGGTTCGTCGTCAATAAGATTGTCCAAGGGATACAGTAAACCTGAAGTGCAGCATCGGAATCTATAAGTAGTGTCTCCGGAATGGTTCAGATCATGGACAGTTAGAAGAGCAAGTCTTCCTGTACTTAAGTCGACATTGTGCCTTTTACATTTAATTCCGATTCAATTTCTGTGTTTCGTCGTCAATAAAAAGGTCCAAGGGATACAGTAAACCTGAAGTGAAGCATCGGAATCTATACCTAGTGTCACAGGAATGGTTCAAACATAGGCAGTAAGAAGAGTCAGTCTTCTTGTACTTCAGTCCGCATAGTACATTTTGTATTTCATTCCGACGCAATTTCTGTGTTTCGTCTTCAATAAGAAGGTCCAAGGGATACAGTAAACCTGAAGTGAAGCTTCGGAATCTATAACAAGTGTCACAGGAATGGATCAAAGCATAGACAGTAAGAAGAGCCAGTCTTCTTGTACTTAAGTCGGCATTGTGCCTTTTGCATTTAATTCCGATTCAATTTCTGTGTTTCGTCGTCAATAAGAAGGTCAGAGGGATACAGTAAACCTGTAGTGAAGCATCGGAATCTATAACTAGTGTCTCAGGAATGGTTCAAATGATAGACAGTAAGAAGAGCCAGTCTTCTTGTACTTAAGTCGGCATTGTGCCTTTTGTATTTATTTCCGATGCAATAGCTGTATTTCGTCGTCATTAAGAAGTTCCATGGGATACAGTAAACCTGAAGTGAAGCATCGGAATCTATAACAAGTGTCTCAGGAATGGTTCAAATCATAGACAGTAAGAAGAGCCAGTCTTCATGTACTTAAGTCGGCATTGTGCCTTTTGTATTTATTTCCGACGCCGTTTCTGTGTTTCGTCGTCATAAAGAAGGTTCAAGGGATACAGTAAACCTGAAGTGAAGCTTCGGAATCTATAACTAGTGTCACAGGAATGATTCAAAGCATTGACAGTAAGAAGAGCCAGCCTTCTTGTACTTAAGTCGGCATTATGCCTTTTGCATTTAATTCCGATTCAATTTCTGTGTTTCGTCGTCCATAAAAAGGTCCAAGGGATACAGTAAACCTGAAGTGATCCGTCGGAATCTATACCAAGTGTCACAGGAATGGTTCAAAACATAGGCAGTAAGAAGAGTCAGTCTTCTTGTACTTCAGACGGCACTGTACAATGTGTATTTAATTCCTACGCATTTTCTGTGTTTCGTCGTCAATAAGAAGGTCCAAGGGATACAGTAAACCTGAAGTGAAGCTTCGGAATCTATATCTAGTGTCTCAGGAATGGTTCTAAACATAGAGATTAAGAAGAGCCAGTCTTCTTGTACTTAAGTCTGAATTGTGCTTTTGTATTTATTTCCGATGCAATTTCTGTATTTCGTTGTCAATAAGAAGATCCATGGGATACAGTAAACCTGAAGTGAGGCATCGGAATCTATAACTAGTGTCACAGGAATGGTTCAAAATATAGACAGTAAGAAGAGCCAGTCTTCTTGTACTTAAGTCGGCATTGTGCTTTTTGTATTTAATTCCGATGCAATTTCTGTGTTTCGTCGTCAACAAGAAGGTCCAAGGGATGCAGTAAACCTGAAGTGAAGCATCGGAACCTATATCTTGTGTCACAGGAATGGTTCAAGACATATATAGTAAGAGGAGCCAGTCGTCTTGTACTTAAGTCGGCATTGTGCCTTTCGTATTTAATTCCGATGCAATTACTGTGTTTCGTCGTCAATAAGAAGGTCCAAGGAATACAGTAAACCTGAAGTGAAGCATCGGAATCTATAACTAGTGTCACAGGAATGGTTCAAATCATAGACAGTAAGAAGATCCAGTCTTCTTGTACTTAAGTCGGCATTGTGCCTTCTGTATTTAATTCCGATGCAATTTCTGTGTTCTGTCGTCAATAAGAAAGTCCAAGGGATGCAGTAAACCTGAAGTGAAGCTTCGGAATCTATAACTAGTGTCACAGGAATGGTTCAAATCATAGACAGTAAGAAGAGCCAGTCTTCTTGTACTTAAGTCATCATTGTGCCCTTTGCTTCTAATTCCGATTCAATTTCTGTGTTTTGTCGTCAATAAGAAGGTCCAAGGGATACAGTAAACCTGAAGTGAAGCATCGGAATCTATAACTAGTGTCACAGGAGTGGTTCAAATCGTAGACAGTAAAAAGAGCCAGACTTCTTGTACTTAATTCGGCATTGTGATTTTTTTTTTTTATTCCGATGCAATTTCTGTGTGTCGTCGTCAATAAGAATGTCCAAGGGATGCAGTAAACTTGAAGTGAAGCATCAGAACCTATAACTAGTGTCACAGGAATGGTTCAAAACATAGACAGTAAGAAGAGCCAGTCGCCTTGTACTTAAGACGGCATTGTGCCTTCTGTATTTAATTCCGATGCAACTTCTGTGTTTCGTCGTCAATACATAGGTCCAAGGTATACAGTAAACCTGAAGTGAAGCATCGGAATCTATAACTAGTGTCTCAGGAATGGTTCAAATCATAGACAGTATGAAGAGCCAGTCGTCTTGTACCTAAGTCGGCATTGTGCGTTTTGCATTTAATTCCGATTCAATTTCTGTGTTTCGTCGTCAATAAGAAGGTCCAAGGGATACAGTAAACCTGAAGTGAAGCTTCGGAATCTATAACTAGTGTCACAGGAATGATTCAAAACATAGACAGTAAGAAGAGCCAGTCTTCTTGTACTTAATTCGGCATTGTGATTTTTGTATTTAATTCCGATGCAATTTCTGTGTTTCGTCTTTAATAAGAATGTCCAAGGGATGCAGTAAACCTGAAGTGAAGCATCGGAACCGATAACTAGTGTCACAGGAATGGTTCAAAACATAGACAGTAAGAAGAGCCATGCCACCTAAACTTGAGCCGGCATTGTGCCTTTTTTATTTAATTCCGATGCAATTTCTGTGTTTCGTCGTCAATAAATAGGTCCAAGGTATACAGTAAACCTGAAGTGAAGCATCGGAATCTATAACTAGTGTCACAAGAATGGTTCTAAATATAGACAGTTAGAAGAACCAGTCTTCTTTCACTTAAGACGGCATTGTGCCTTTTGTATTTAATTCCGATGCAATTTCTGTGTTTCATCGTCAATAAGAAGGTCAGAGGGATAAGTAAACCTGAAGATAAGTATCGGAATCTATAACTAGTTCACAGGAATGGCTCAAAACAAATACAGTAAGTGGAGTCAGTCTGATGGTACTTAAGTCGGCATTGTGCTTTTGTATTTCATTCCGATGCAATTTCTGTGTTTCGTCGGCAATAAGAAAGTCCAAGGGATACAGTAAACCTGAAGTGAAGCTTCGAAATCTATAACTAGTGTCACAGGAGTGGGTCAAAACATTGACAGTAAGAAGAGGCGGTCTTCTTGTATTGAAGTCGGGATTGTATCTTTTGTATTTAATTCCGATGCAATTTCTGTGTTTCGTAGTCAATAAGCAGATCCAAGGGATACAGTAAACCTGAAAAGAAGCATCGGAATCTATAACTAGTGTCACAGGAATTTTTCAAAACATAGACAGTAAGGAGAGCCAGTCTTCTTGTACTTAAGTCGGCATTGTGCCTTTTGTATTTAATTCCGATGCAACTTCTGTGTTTCGTCGTCAATAAATAGGTCCAAGGTATACAGTAAACCTGAAGTGAAGCATCGGAATCTATAACTAGTGTCTCAGGAATAGTTCAAATCATGGACAGTTAGAAGAGCAAATCTTCTTGTACTTAAGTCGGCATTGTGCTTTTGCATTTAATTCTGATTCAATTTCTGAGTTTCGTCGTCAATAAGAAGGTCCAAGGGATACAGTAAACCTAAAGTGAAGCATCGGAATCTATAACTAGTGTGTCAGGAATGGTTCAAATCATAGACAGTAAGAAGAGCCAGTCGTCTTGTACCTAAGTCGGCATTGTGCCTTTTGCATTAAATTCCGATTCAATTTCTGTGTTTCGTCGTCAATAGAAAGGTCCCAGGGATACAGTAAACCTGAAGTGAAGCATCGGAATCTATAAGTAGTGTCTCCGGAATGGTTCAGATCATGGACAGTTAGAAGAGCAAGTCTTCCTGTACTTAAGTCGACATTGTGCCTTTTACATTTAATTCCGATTCAATTTCTGTGTTTCGTCGTCAATAAAAAGGTCCAAGGGATACAGTAAACCTGAAGTGAAGCATCGGAATCTATACCTAGTGTCACAGGAATGGTTCAAAACATAGACAGTAAGAAGACCCAGCCTTCTTGTACTTAACTCGGCATTGTGCATTTTGTATCTAATTCCGATGCAATTTCTGTGTTTCATCGTCAATAAGAACGTCCATGGGATACAGTAAACCTGAAGTAAAGCATCGGAATCTCTAACTAGTGTCACAGGAATGGTTCAAAACATAGTCAGTAAGAAGAGCCAGTCTTCTTGTATTTAAGTCGGCATTGTGCCTTTTGTATTTAATTCCGATGCAATTTCTGTGTTTCGTCGTCAATAAGAAGGTCCAAGGGATACAGTAAACCTGTAGTGAAGCAACGGAATCTATAACTAGTGTCACAGGAATGGTTCAAAGCATAGACAGTAAGAAGAGCCAGTCTTCTTGTACTTAAGTCGGCATTGTACCTTTTGTATTATATTCCGATGCAATTTCTGTGTTTCGTCGTCTATAAGAAGGTCCAAGGGATACAGTAAACTTGAAGTGAAGCATCGGAATCTATAACTAGTGTCACAGGAATGAATCAAAGCATAGACAGTAAGAAGAGCCAGTCTTCTTGTACTTAAGTCAACATTGTGTCTTTTGTATTTATTTCCGATGCAATTTCTGTATTTCGTCATTAATAAGAAGTTCCATGGGATACACTAAACCTGAAGTGAAGCATTTGAACCAATAACTTGTGCCTCAGGAATGGTTCAAAACATAGACAGTAAGAAGAGCCAGTCTTCTTGTATTTAATTCGGCATTGTGATTTTTGTATTTAATTCCGATGCAATTTCTGTGTTTCGTCTTCAATAAGAATGTCCAAGGGATGCAGTAAACCTGAAGTGAAGCATCTGGACCTATAACTAGTGTCACAGGAATGGTTCAAAGCATAGCCAGTAAGAAGAGCCAGTCTTCTTGTACTTAAGTCGACATTGTGTCTTTTGTATTTATTTGCGATGCAATTTCTGTATTTCGTCGTCAATAAGAAGTTCCATGGGATACACTAAACCTGAAGTGAAGCATCTGAACCAATAACTTGTGTCTCAGGAATGGTTCAAAACATAGACAGTAAGAAGAGCCAGTCTTCTTGTACTTAATTCGGCATTGTGATTTTTGTATTTAATTCCGATGCAATTTCTGTGTTTCGTCTTTAATAAGAATGTCCAAGGGATGCAGTAAACCTGAAGTGAAGCATCGGAACCTATAACTAGTGGCACAGGAGTGGGTCAAAACATTGACAGTAAGAAGAGCCGGTCATCTTGTACTGAAGTCGGGATTGTACCTTTGGATTTAATTCCGATGCAATTTCTGTGTTTCGTCGTCAATAAGCAGATCCAAGGGATACAGTAAACCTGAAAATAAGCATCGGAATCTATAACTAGTGTCACAGGAATGGTTCAAAGCATAGATAGGAAGAAGAGCCACACATCTTGTACTGAAGTCGGCATTGTACCTTTTGTATTTCATTCCGATGCATTTTCTGTGGTTCGTCGTCAATAAGATTGTCCAAGGGATACAGTAAACCTGAAGTGCAGCATCGGAATCTATAAGTAGTGTCTCCGGAATGGTTCAGATCACGGACAGTTAGAAGAGCAAGTCTTCCTGTACTTAAGTCAACATTGTGCCTTTTACATTTAATTCCGATTCAATTTCTGTGTTTCGTCGTCATTAAAAAGGTCCAAGGGATACAGTAAACCTGAAGTGAAGCATCGGAATCTATACCGAGTGTCACAGGAATGGTTCAAACATAGGCAGTAAGAAGAGTCAGTCTTCTTGTACTTCAGTCCGCATAGTACATTTTGTATTTCATTCCGACGCAATTTCTGTGTTTCGTCTTCAATAAGAAGGTCCAAGGGATACAGTAAACCTGAAGTGAAGCTTCGGAATCTATAACAAGTGTCACAGGAACGGATCAAAGCATAGACAGTAAGAAGAGCCAGTCTTCTTGTACTTAAGTCGGCATTGTGCCTTTTGCATTTAATTCCGATTCAATTTCTGTGTTTCGTCGTCAATAACAAGGTCAGAGGGATACAGTAAACCTGTAGTGAAGCATCGGAATCTATAACTAGTGTCTCAGGAATGGTTCAAATGATAGACAGTAAGAAGAGCCAGTCTTCTTGTACTTAAGTCGGCATTGTGCCTTTTGTATTTATTTCCGATGCAATAGCTGTATTTCGTCGTCAATAAGAAGTTCCATGGGATACAGTAAACCTGAAGTTAAGCATCGGAATCTATAACACGTGTCTCAGGAATGGTTCAAATCATAGACAGTAAGAAGAGCCAGTCTTCATGTACTTAAGTCGGCATTGTGCCTTTTGTATTTATTTCCGACGCAATTTCTGTGTTTCGTCGTCAATAAGAAGGTTCAAGGGATACAGTAAACCTGAAGTGAAGCTTCGGAATCTATAACTAGTGTCACAGGAATGATTCAAAGCATTGACAGTAGGAAGAGCCAGCCTTCTTGTACTTAAGTCGTCATTATGCCTCTTGCATTTAATTCCGATTCAATTTCTGTGTTTCGTCGTCCATAAAAAGGTCCAAGGGATACAGTAAACCTGAAGTGATCCGTCGGAATCTATACCAAGTGTCACAGGAATGGTTCAAAACATAGGCAGTAAGAAGAGTCAGTCTTCTTGTACTTCAGACGGCACTGTACATTATGTATTTAATTCCTACGCATTTTCTGTGTTTCGTCGTCAATAAGAAGGTCCAAGGGATACAGTAAACCTGAAGTGAAGCTTCGGAATCTATAACTAGTGTCTCAGGAATGGTTCTAAACATAGAGATTAAGAAGAGCCAGTCTTCTTGTACTTAAGTCTGAATTGTGCTTTTGTATTTATTTCCGATGCAATTTCTGTATTTCGTTGTCAATAAGAAGATCCATGGGATACAGTAAACCTGAAGTGAGGCATCGGAATCTATAACTAGTGTCACAGGAATGGTTCAAAATATAGACAGTAAGAAGAGCCAGTCTTCTTGTACTTAAGTCGGCATTGTGCTTTTTGTATTTAATTCCGATGCAATTTCTGTGTTTCGTCGTCAACAAGAAGGTCCAAGGGATGCAGTAAACCTGAAGTGAAGCATCGGAACCTATATCTAGTGTCACAGGAATGGTTCAAGACATATACAGTAAGAGGAGCCAGTCGTCTTGTACTTAAGTCGGCATTGTGCCTTTCGTATTTAATTCCGATGCAATTACTGTGTTTCGTCGTCAATAAGAAGGTCCAAGGAATACAGTAAACCTGAAGTGAAGCATCGGAATCTATAACTAGTGTCACAGGAATGGTTCAAAACATAGACAGTAAGAAGATCCAGTCTTCTTGTACTTAAGTCGGCATTGTGCCTTCTGTATTTAATTCCGATGCAATTTCTGTGTTTTGTCGTCAATAAGAAAGTCCAAGGGATGCAGTAAACCTGAAGTGAAGCTTCGGAATCTATAACTAGTGTCACAGGAATGGTTCAAATCATAGACAGTAAGAAGAGCCAGTCTTCTTGTACTTAAGTCATCATTGTGCCCTTTGCTTCTATTTCCGATTCAATTCCTGTGTTTTGTCGTCAATAAGAATGTCCAAGGGATACAGTAAACCTGAAGTGAAGCATCGGAATCTATAACTAGTGTCACAGGAGTGGTTCAAATCGTAGACAGTAAAAAGAGCCAGACTTCTTGTACTTAATTCGGCATTGTGATTTTTTTTTTTATTCCGATGCAATTTCTGTGTGTCGTCGTCAATAAGAATGTCCAAGGGATGCAGTAAACTTGAAGTGAAGCATCAGAACCTATAACTAGTGTCACAGGAATGGTTCAAAACATAGACAGTAAGAAGAGCCAGTCGCCTTGTACTTAAGACGGCATTGTGCCTTCTGTATTTAATTCCGATGCAACTTCTGTGTTTCGTCGTCAATACATAGGTCCAAGGTATACAGTAAACCTGAAGTGAAGCATCGGAATCTATAACTAGTGTCTCAGGAATGGTTCAAATCATAGACAGTATGAAGAGCCAGTCGTCTTGTACCTAAGTCGGCATTGTGCGTTTTGCATTTAATTCCGATTCAATTTCTGTGTTTCGTCGTCAATAAGAAGGTCCAAGGGATACAGTAAACCTGAAGTGAAGCTTCGGAATCTATAACTAGTGTCACAGGAATGGTTCAAAACATAGACAGTAAGAAGAGCCAGTCTTCTTGTACTTAATTCGGCATTGTGATTTTTGTATTTAATTCCGATGCAATTTCTGTGTTTCGTCTTTAATAAGAATGTCCAAAGGATGCAGTAAACCTGAAGTGAAGCATCGGAACCATTAACTAGTGTCACAGGAATGGTTCAAAACATAGACAGTAAGAAGAGCCAGTCGTCTTGTACTTATGTCGGCATTGTGCCTTTTTTATTTAATTCCGATGCAATTTCTATGTTTCGTCGTCAATAAATAGGTCCAAGGTATACAGTAAACCTGAAGTGAAGCATCGGAATCTATAACTAGTGTCACAAGAATGGTTCTAAATATTGACAGTTAGAAGAACCAGTCTTCTTTCACTTAAGACGGCATTGTGCCTTTTGTATTTAATTCCGATGCAATTTCTGTGTTTCATCGTCAATAAGAAGGTCAGAGGGATAAGTAAACCTGAAGATAACTATCGGAATCTATAACCAGTTCACAGGAATGGTTCAAAACAAATACAGTAAGTGGAGTCAGTCTGATGGTACTTAAGTCGGCATTGTGCTTTTGTATTTCATTCCGATGCAGTTTCTGTGTTTCGTCGGCAATAAGAAAGTCCAAGAGATACAGTAAACCTGAAGTGAAGCTACGGAATCTATAACTAGTGTCACAGGAGTGGGTCAAAACATTGACAGTAAGAAGAGCCGTTCTTCTTGTATTGAAGTCGGGATTGAATCTTTTGTATTTAATTCCGATGCAATTTCTGTGTTTCGTCGTCAATAAGCAGATCCAAGGGATACAGTAAACCTGAAAAGAAGCATCGGAATCTATAATTAGTGTCACAGGAATTTTTCAAAACATAGACAGTAAGAAGAGCCAGTCGTCTTGTACTTAAGTCGGCATTGTACCTTTTGTATTTCATTCCAATGCATTTTCTGTGGTTCGTCGTCAATAAGATTGTCCAAGGGATACAGTAAACCTGAAGTGAAGCATCGGAATCTATAAGTAGTGTCTCAGGAATGGTTCAGATCATGGACAGTTAGAAGAGCAAGTCTTCTTGTACTTAAGTCGACATTGTGCCTTTTGCATTTAATTCCGATTCAATTTCTGTGTTTCGTCGTCAAGAAAAAGGTCCAAGGGATACAGTAAACCTGAAGTGAAGCATCGGAATCTATACCTAGTGTCACAGGAATGGTTCAAACATAGGCAGTAAGAAGAGTCAGTCTTCTTGTACTTCAGTCCGCATAGTACATTTTGTATTTCATTCCGACGCAATTTCTGTGTTTCGTCTTCAATAAGAAGGTCCAAGGGATACAGTAAACCTGAAGTGAGGCTTCGGAATCTATAACAAGTGTCACAGGAATGGATCAAAGCCAGTAAGAAGAGCCAGTCTTCTTGTACTTAAGTCGGCATTGTGCCATTTGCATTTAATTCCGATTCAATTTCTGTGTTTCGTCGTCAATAAGAAGGTCAGAGGGATACAGTAAACCAGAAAGTGAAGCATCGGAATCTGTGACTAGTGTCTCAGGAATGGTTCAAATCATAGAAAGTAAGAAGAGCCAGTCTTCTTGTACTTAAGTCGGCATTGTGCCTTTTGTATTTATTTCCGATGCAATTTGTGTATTTCGTCGTCAATAAGAAGTCCCATGGGATACAGTAATCCTGAAGTGAAGCATCGGAATCTATAACAAGTGTCTCAGGAATGGTTCAACTCATAGACAGTAAGAAGAGCCAGTCTTCTTGTACTTAAGTCGGCATTGTGCCTTTTGTATTTATTTCCGATGCAATTTCTGTATTTCGTCGTCAATAAGAAGTTCCATGGGATATAGTAAACCTGAACTGAAGCATCGGAACCAATAACTAGTGTCTCAGGAATGGTTCAAAACATAGACAGTAAGAAAAGCCAGTCTTCTTGTACTTAAGTCGGCATTGTGATTTTTGTATTTAATTCCGATGCAATTTTTGTGTTTCGTCGTCAATAAGAATGTCCAAGATATACAGTAAACCTGAATTGAAGCATCGGAATCTATAACTAGTGTCACAGGAATGGTTCAAAGCATAGACACTAAGAAGAGCCAGAGTTCTTGTACTTAAGTCGGCATTGTACCTTTTCAATTTAATTCCGACGCATTTTCTCGTCGTCAATAAGAATGTCCAAGGGATACAGTAAACCTGAAGTGAAGCATCGGAATCTATACCTAGTGTCACAGGAATGGTTCAAAGCATAGGCAGTAAGAAGAGTCATTCTTCTAGTACTTCAGTCGGCATTGTACATTTTGTATTTAATTCCGACGCTATTTTTGTGTTTCGTCGTCAATAAGAAGGTCCAAGGGATACAGTGAACCTGAAGTGAAGCTTCGGAATGTATACCTAGTGTCTCAGGAATGGTTCTAAACATAGACTGTAAGAAGAGCCAGTCTTCTTGTACTTAAGTCGGCATTGTGCCTTTTGTATTTATTTCCGATGCAATTTCTGTATTTCGTCGTCAATCCGAAGTTCCATGGGATACAGTAAACCTGAAGTGTAGCATCGGAATCTATAACTAGTGTCACAGGAATGGTTCAAAATATAGACAGTAAGAAGAGCCAGCCTTCTTGTACTTAAGTCGCCATTGTGCTATTTGTATCTAATTCCGATGCAATTTCTGTGTTTCGTCGTCAATAAGAAGGTTTAAGGGATACAGTACACCTGAAGTGAAGCTTCGGAATCTATAACTAGTGTCTCAGGAATGGTTCTAAACATAGGGCGTAAGAAGAGCCAGTCTTCTTGTACTTAAGTCGGCATTGTGCCTTTTGTAATTATTTCCGGTGCAATTTTTGTTTTTCGTCGTCAATAAGAAGTTCCATGGGATACAGTAAACCTAAAGTGAAGACTCGGAATCTATACCAAGATTCACAGGAATGTTTCAAAACATAGGCAGTAAGAAGAGTCAGTCTTCTTGTACTTAAGTCGGCATTGTGCATTTTGTATTTAATTCCGATGCAATTTCTGTGTTTCATCGTCAATAAGAAGGTCCAAGGGATACAGTAAATCTGAAGTGAAGCATCGGAATTTATAACTAGTGTCACAGGAATGGTTCAAAACATAGACACTAAGAAGAGCCAGTCTTCTTGTACTTAAGCCGGCATTGTGCCTTTTGTATTTAATTCCGATGCAATTTCTGTGTTTCGTCGTCAATAAGCAGGTCCAAGGGATACAGTAAACCGTGAAGTGAAGCATCGGAATCTATAACTAGTGTCTCAGGAATGGTTGAAATCATAGACAGTAAGAAGAGCCAGTCTCCTTGTACTTAAGTCGGCATTGTGCTTTTGCATTTAATTCAGATTCAATTTCTGTGTTTCGTCGTCAATAAGAAGGTCCAAGGGATACAGTAAACCAGAAGTGTAGCTTCGGAATCTATAACTAGTGTCACAGGAAAGGTCGAAAACATAGGCAAAAAGAAGAGTCAGTCTTCTTGTACTTCAGTCGGCATTGTACATTTTGTATTTAATTCCGAAGCAATTTCTGTGTTTCGTCGTCAATAAGAAGGTCCAAGGGATACAGTACACCTGAAGTGAAGCTTCGGAATCTATAACTAGTGTCTCAGGAATGGTTCTAATCATGGACAGTTAGAAGAGCAAGTCTTCTTGTACTTAAGTCGGCATTGTGCCTTTTGCATTTAATTCCACTTCAATTTCTGTGTTTCGTCGTCAATAAGAAGGTCCAAGGGATACAGTAAACCTGAAGTCAAGCATCGGAATCTATAACTAGTGTCTCAGGAGTGGTTCAAATCATAGACCGTAATAAGAGCCAGTCTTCTTGTACTTAAGTCGACATTGTGCCTTTTGCATTTAATTCCGATTGAATTTCTGTGTTTCGTCGTCAATAAAAAGGTCCATGGGATACAGTAAACCTGAAGTGAAGCATCGGAATCTGTACCTAGTGTCACAGGAATGGTTCAAAACATAGGCAGTAAGAAGAG
The DNA here is from genome assembly GCF_023864345.2 of Schistocerca serialis cubense. Taxonomy (NCBI): domain Eukaryota; kingdom Metazoa; phylum Arthropoda; class Insecta; order Orthoptera; family Acrididae; genus Schistocerca; species Schistocerca serialis. The sequence goes on along the minus strand of NW_026047583.1, from coordinate 33,223,836 downwards.
TCAGTCTTCTTGTACTTCAGTCGGCATTGTACATTTTGTATTTAATTCCGACGCAATTTCTGTGTTTCGTCGTATATAAGAAGGTCCAAGGGATACAGTACACCTGAAGTGAAGAATCGGAATCTATAATTAGTGTCACAGGAATGGTTCAAAACATAGACAGTAAGAAGAGCCAGTCTTCTTGTACTTAAGGCGGCATTGTGCCTTTTGTATTGAATTCCGATGCAATTTCTGTGTTTCATCGTCAATGAGAGTGTCAGAGGGATACAGTAAACCTGAAGTGAAGCATCGGAATGTATAACTAGTGTCTCAGGATGGGTGAAATCATAGACTGTAAGAAGATCCAGTTTTCTTGTACTTATGTCGGCATTGTGCCTTTTGCATTTAATTCAGATTCAATTTCTGCGTTTCGTCGTCAATAAGATGGTCCAAGAGATACAGTAAACCAGAAGTGTAGCATCGGAATCTATAACTAGTGTCACAGGAATGGTTCAAAACATAGGCAGTAAGAAGAGTCAGTCATCATGTACTTTAGTCGGCATTGTACATTTTGTGTTCAATTCCGATGCAATTTCTGTGTATCATCGTCAATATGAATGTCCAAGGATACAGTAAACCTGAAGTCAAGCTTCGGAATCTAATACTAGTGTCTCAGGAATGGTTCAAACCATAGCCAGTAAGAAGAGCCAGTCTTCTTGTACTTATGTCGGCATTGTGCCTTTTGTATTTAATTCCGATGCAATTTCTGTGTTTCGTCGCCAATAAGAAGGTCCAAGGGATACAGTAAACCTGAAGTGAAGCAACGGAGTCTATAACTAGTGTCACAGGAATGGTTCAAAACATTTACAGTAAGAAGAGCGAGTCGTCGTGTACTTACGTCGGCATTGTGCCTTTTGTATTTAGTTCCGATGCAGTTCCTGTGTTTCGAAGTCAATAACAATGTCCAAGGGATCCTGTAAACATTAAGTGAGGCATCGGAATCTATAACTAGTGTCACAGGAATGTATCAAATCATAGACAGAAAGAAGAGCCAGTCTTCTTGTACTTGTGTCGGCATTGTGCCTTTTGTATTTAATTCCGATGCAATTTCTGTGTTCCGTCGTCAATAAGAAGGTCCAAGGGATACAGTAAACATGAAGTGAAGCATCGGAATTTATAACTAGTGACACAGGAATGATTCAGAGACATAAACAGTAAGAAGAACCAGTCTACTTGTACTTAGGTCGGCATTGTGCCTTTTGTATTGAACTCCGATGCAATTTCTGTCTTTCGTCGACAATAAGAAGTTCCAAGGGATACAGTATACCTAAAGTGAAGCATCGGAATCTATAACTAGTGTCACAGGAATGGTTCAAACATAGACAGTAAGAAGAGCCAGTCTTCTAGTACTTAAGTCGGCATTGTGCCTTTTGTAATTATGTCCGATGCAATTTCCGTGTTTCATCGTCAATAAGAAGGTCCAACGGATACAGTAAACATATAGTGAAGCATCGGAATTTAAAACCGGTCTCACAGGAAATGTTCAAAACATAGTCAGTAAGAATAGTCAGTCTTCTTGTACTTAAGTCGGCATTGTGCCTTTTGTATTTAATTCCGATGCAATTTCTGTGTTTCGTCGTGAATAAGAAGGTCCAAGGGATACAGTAAAGCTGACGTGAAGCATCGGAATCTATAACTAGTGTCACAGGAATAGTTCAAAACATAGACAGTAAGAAGAGCCAGTCTTCTTGTACTTAAGTCGGCATCGTGCCTTCTGTATATAATTCCGATGCAATTACTGTGATTCGTCGACAATAGGAAGGCCAATAGGATACAGTAAACCTAACGTGAAGCATCGGAATCTATACCTAGTGTCACAGGAATGTTTCAAAACATAGGCAGTAAGAAGAGTCAGTCTTCTTGTGCTTCAGTCGGAATTTTACATTTTGTATTTAATTCCGAAGCAATTTCTGTGTTTCGTCGTCAATAAGAAGGTTTAAGGGATACAGTACACCTGAAGTGAAGCTTCGTAATCTATAACTATTGTCTCAGGAATGGTTCTAAACATAGTCCGTAAGAAGAGCCAGTCTTCTTGTACATAGGTCGGCATTGTGCATTTTGTATTTAATTCTGATGCAAATTCTGTGTTTTTATCGCCAATAAGAAGGTCCAAGGGATACAGTAAACCTGAAGTGAAGCATTGGAATTTATAACTAGTGTCACAGGAATGGTTCAAAGCATAGAAACTACGAAGAGCCAGTCTTCTTGTACTTAAGTCGGCATTGTGCCTTTTGTATTGAATTAACATGCAATTTCTGTGTTTCATCGTCAATAAGAGTGTCAGAGGGATACAGTAAACCTGAAGTGAAGCATCGGAATCTATAACTAGTGTCACAGGAATGGTTCAAAATATAGACAGTAAGAATTGCCAGTCTTCTTGTACTTAAGTCGCCATTGTACCTTTTGTATTTAATTCCGATGCAATTTCTGTGTTTCGTCTTCAATAAGCATGTCCAAGGGATACAGTAAACCTGAAGTGAAGCATCGGAATCTATAACTAGTGTTTCAGGAATGGTTGAAATCATAGACAGTAAGAAGAGCCAGTCTCATTGTACTTAAGTCGGCATTGTGCCTTTTGCATTTAATTCAGATTCAATTTCTGTGCCTCGTCGTCAAAAAGAAGGTCCAAGGGATACAGTAAACCAGAAGTGTAGCATCGGAATCTATAACTAGGGTCACAGGAAAGGTCGAAAACATAGGCAAAAAGAAGAATCAGTCTTCTTTTACTTCAGTCGGCATTGTACATTTTGTATTTAATTCCGAAGCAATTTCTGTGTTTCGTCGTCAATAAGAAGGTCCAAGGGATACAGTACACCTGAAGTGAAGCTTCAGAATCTATAACTAGTGTCTCAGGAATGGTTCTAAACATAGACAATAAGAAGAGCCAGTCTTCTTATACTTAAGCTGGCATTTTGCCTTTTGTATTTAATTCCGATGCAATTTCTGTGTTTCGTCGTCAATAAGATTGTCCAAGGCATACAGTAAACCTGACGTGAAGCATCGGAATCTATAACTAGAGTCACAGGAATGGTTCAAATCATAGACAGTAAGGAGAGCCAGTCTTCTTGTACTTAAGTCTTCATTGTGCCTTTTGTATTGAATTCCGATGCAATTTCTGTGTTTCATCGTCGAAAAGAGTGTCAGAGGGATACAGTAAACCTGAAGTGAAGCATCGGAATCTATAATTAGTGACACAGGAAAGGTTCTGAATATAGACAGTAAGAATTGCCAGTCTTCTTGTACTTATGTGGCCATTGTACATTTTGTATTTAATTCCGATGCAATTTCTGTTTTTCGTCGTCAATAAGCAGGTCCAAGGGATACAGTAAACCTGAAGTGAATCATCGGAATCTGTAACTAGTGTCTCAGGAATGGTATAAATCATAGACAGTAAGAATAGCCAGTCTTTTTGTACTTATGTCGGCATTGTGCCTTTTGCATTTAATTCAGATTCAATTTCTGTGTTTCGTCGTCAATAAGAAGGTTCATGGGATACAGTAAACCAGATAGGTAGCATCGGAATCTATAACTAGTGTCACAGGAATGGTTCAAAACATAGGCAGTAAGAAGAGTCAGTCTTCTTGTATTTTAGTCGGCATTGTACATTTTGTATTTAATTCCGATGCAATTTCTGTGTTTCGTCGTCAATATGAAGGTCCAAGGGATACAGTAAACCTGAAGTGAAGCTTCGGAATCTAATACTAGTGTCTCAGGAATGGTTCAAACCACAGACAGTAAGAAGAGCCAGTGTTCTTGTACTTATGTCGGCATTGTTCCTTTTGTATTTAATTCCGATGCAATTTCTGTGTTTTGTCGTCAATAAGAAGGTCCAAGGGATACAGTAAACCTCAAGTGAAGCAACGGAGTCTATAACTAGTGTCACAGGAATGGTTCAAAACATACACAGTAAGAAGAGCGAGTCTTCTTGTACTTACGTCGGCATTGTGCCTTTTGTATTTAATTTCGATGCTGTTTCTGTGTTTCGAAGTCAATAAGATTGTCCAAGGGATACAGTAAACCTGAAGTGAGGCATCGGAATCTATAACTAGTGTCACAGGAATGTTTCAAATAATAGACAGTAAGAAGAGCCTGAGTTCTTGTATTTAAGTCGGCATTGTTCCATTTGTATTTAATTCCGATGAAATTGCTGTGTTTCGTCGTCAATAAGAAGGTCCAAGGGATACAGTAAACATGAAGTGAAGCATCGGAATCTATAACTAGTGTCACAGGAATGGTTCAAAATATAGACAGTAAGAAGAGCCAGTCTTCTTGTACTTAAGTCTTCATTGTGCCTTTTGTATTTAATTCCGATGCAATTTCTGTGTTTCGTCGTCAATAAGGAGGTCCAAGGGCTACAGTAAACATGAAGTGAAGCATCGGAATTTATAACTAGTGACACAGGAATGGTTCAAAAACATAAACAGTAAGGAGAACCAGTCTACTTGTACTTAAGTCGGCATTGTGCCTTTTGTATTTAACTCCGATGCAATTTCTGTCTTTCGTCGACAATAAGAAGTTCCAAGGGATACAGTACACCTGTAGTGAAGTATCGGAATCTATAACTAGTGTCACAGGAATGGTTCAAACATAGACAGTAAGAAGAGCCAGTCTTCTAGTACTTATGTCGGCATTGTGCCTTTTGTAATTATGTCCGATGCAATTCCTGTGTTTCATCGTCAATACGAAGGTCCAAGGGATACAGTAAAAATATAGTGAAGCATCGGAATTTAAAACCGGTCTCACAGGAAATGTTCAAAACATAGTCAGTAAGAATAGTCAGTCTTCTTGTACTTAAGTCGGCATCGTGCCTTCTGTATTTAATTCCGATGCAATTTTTGTGATTCGTCGTCAATAGGAAGGCCAATAGGATACAGTAAACCTAAAGTGAAGCATCGGAATCTATACCTAGTGTCACAGGAATGGTTCAAAACATAGGCAGTAAGAAGAGTCAGTCTTCTTGTGCTTCAGTCGGCATTGTACATTTTGTATTTAATTCCGACGCAATTTCTGTGTTTCGTCGTCAATAAGAAGGTCCAAGGGATACAGTACACCTGAAGTGAAGCTTCGGAATCTATAACTGGTGTCTCAGGAATGGTTCTAAACATAGACCGTTAGAAGAGCCAGTCTTCTTGTACTTAAGTCGGCATTGTGCATTTTATATTTAATTCCGATGCAATTTCATTGTTTCATCGTCAATAAGAAGGTCCAAGGGATACAGTAAACCTGAAGTGAAACATCCGAATTTATAACTAGTGTCACAGGAATGGTTCAAAACATAGACACTAAGAAGAGCCAGTCTTCTTGTACTTAAGCCGGCATTGTGCCTTTTGTATTTAATTCCGATGCAATTTCTGTGTTTTGTCGTCAATAAGAAGGTCCAAGGGATACAGTAAACATGAAGTGAAGCTTCAGAATCTAATACTAGTGTCTGTGGAATGGTTCAAAACATAGACAGTAAGAAGAGCCAGTCTTCTTGTACTTATGACGGCATTGTGCCTTTTGCATTCAATTCCGATGCAATTTCTGTGTTTCGTCGTCAATAAGACGGTCCAAGGGATACAGTAAACCTGAAGTGAAGCAACGGAATCTATAACTAGAGTCAAATGAATGGTTCAAAACATACACAGTAAGAAGAGCGAGTCCTCTTGTACTTACGTCGGCATTGTGCCATTTGTATTTAATTCCGATGCAATTTCTGTGTTTCGAAGTCAATAAGAATGTCCAAGGGATACAGTAAATCTGAAGTGAGGCATCGGAATCTATAACTAGTGTCACAGGAATGTTTCAAAACATAGACAGTAAGAAGAGCCAGAGGTGTTGTACTTAAGTCGGCATTGTTCTTTTGTATTTAATTCCGATGAAATTTCTGTGTTTCGTCGTCAATAAGAAGGTCCAAGGGATACAGTAAACATGAAGTGAAGCATCGGAATCTATAACTAGTGTCACAGGAATGGTTCAAAATATAGACAGTAAGAAGAGCCAGTCTTCTTGTACTTAAGTCGGCATTGTGCCTTTTGTATTTAATTCCAATGCAATTTCTGTGTTTCGTCGTCATTAAGATGGTCCAATGGATACAGTAAACCTGAAGTGAAGCATCGGAATCTATAACTAGTGTTACAGGAATGGTTCAAAACATAGACAGTAAGAAGAGTTAGTCTTCTTCTACTTAATTCGGCATTGTGCCTTTTGTATTTAATTCCGATGCAATTTCTGTGTCTCGTCGTCAATAAGAAGGTCCAAGGGATACAGTAAACATGAAGTGAAGCATCGGAATCTATAAGTGGTGTCACAGGAATGGTCCAAAAACATAAACAGTAAGAAGAACCAGTCTACTTGTACTTAAGTTTGCATTGTGCCTTTTGTATTTAACTCCGATGCAATTTCTGTGTTTCGTCGCCAATAAGATGTCCCAAGGGATACAGTATACCTAAAGTGAAGCATCGGAATCTAGAACTAGTGTCACAGGAATGTTTCAAAACATAGGCAGTAAGAAGAGTCAGTCTTCTTGTGCTTCAGTCGGAATTGTACATTTTGTATTTAATTCCGACGCAATTTCTGTGTTTCGTCGTCAATAAGAGTGTCAGAGGGATACAGTACACCTGAAGTGAAGCTTCGGAATCTATAACTAGTGTCTCAGAAATGGTTCTAAACATAGGCCGTAAGAAGAGCCAGTCTTCTTGTACTTAAGTCGGCATTGTGCATTTTATATTTAATCCGATCGAATATCTGTGTTTCATCGTCAATAAGAAGGTCCAAGGGATACAGTAAACCTGAAGTGTAGCATCGGAATTTATAACTAGTGTCACAGGAATGGTTCAAAACATAGACACTAAGAAGAGCCAGTCTTCTTGTACTTAAGCCGGCATTGTGCCTTTTGTATTTAATTCCGATGCAATTTCTGTTTTTCGTCGCCAATAAGATTGTCCAACGGATACAGTAAATCTGAAGTGAAGCATCGGAATCTATAACTAGTGTCACAGGAATGTTTCAAAACATAGACAGTAAGAAGAGCCAGCCTTCTTGTACTTAAGTCGACATTGTGCCTTTTGTATTTAATTCCGATGCAATTTCTGTGTTTCGTCGTCAATAAGAAGGTCCAAGGGATACAGTAAACCAGAAGTGAAGCATCGGAATCTATAACTAGAGTCACAGGAATGGTTCAAATCAAAGACAGTAAGAAGAGCCAGTCTTCTTGTACTTAAGTCGGCATTGTGCCTTTTGTATTGAATTAAGATGCAATTTCTGTGTTTCGTCGTCAATAAGAAGGTTCAAGGGATACAGTAAACCAGAAGTGTAGCATCGGAATCTGTAACTAGTGTCACAGGAAAGGTCGAAATCATAGGCAAAAAGAAGAGTCAGTCTTCTTGTACTTCAGGTGGCATTGTACATTTTGTATTTAATTCCGACGCAATTTCTGTGTTTCGTCGTCAATAAAAAGGTCCAAGGGATACAGTAAACCGGAAGTGAAGCATCGGAATCTGTACCTAATGTCTCAGGAATGGTTCTAAACACAGACAATAAGAAGAGCCAGTCTTCTTGTACTTAAGCTGGCATTTTGCCTTTTGTATTTAATTCCGATGCAATTTCTGTGTTTCGTCGTCAATAAGATTGTCCAAGGCATACAGTAAACCTGAAGTGAAGCATCGGAATATATAACTAGAGTCACAGGAATGGTACAAATCATAGACAGTAAGGAGAGCCAGTCTTCTTGTACTTAAGTCGGCATTGTGCCTTTTGTATTGAATTCCGATGCAATTTCTGTGTTACATCGTCAATAAGAGTGTCAGAGGGATACAGTAAACCTAAAGTGAAGCATCGCAATCTATAACTAGTGTCTCAGGAATGGTATAAATCATAGACAGTAAGAAGAGCCAGTCGTCTTGTACTTATGTCGGCATTGTGCCTTTTGCATTTATTTCAGATTCAATATCAGTGTTTCGTCGTCAATAAGAAGGTCCAAGGGATACAGTAAACCAGATGTGTAGCATCGGAATCTATAACTAGTGTCACAGGAATGGTTCAAAACATAGGCAGTAAGAAGAGTCAGTCTTCTTGTACTTTAGTCGGCATTGTACATTTTGTATTTAATTCCAATGCAATTTCTGTGTTTCGTCGTCAATATGAAGGTCCAAGGGATTCAGTAAACCTGAAGTGAATCTTCGGAATCTAATACTAGTGTCTCAGGAATGGTTCAAACCATAGACAGTAAGCAGAGCCAGTCTTCTTGTACTTATGTCGGCATTGTGACTTTTGTATTTAATTCCGATGCAATATCTGTGTTTTGTCGTCAATAAGAAGTTCCAAGGGATACAGTATACCTAAAGTGAAGCATCGGAAACTATAACTAGTGTCACAGGAATGGTTCAAACATAGACAGTAAGAAGAGCCAGCCTTCTTGTACTAAAGTCGACATTGTGCCTTTTGTATTTAATTCCGATGCAATTTCTGTGTTTCGTCGTCAATAAGAAGGTCCAAGGGATACAGTAAACCAGAAGTGAAGCATCGGAATCTATAACTAGAGTCACAGGAATGGTTCAAATCAAAGACAGTAAGAAGAGCCAGTCTTCTTGTACTTAAGTCGGCATTGTGCCTTTTGTATTGAATTAAGATGCAATTTCTGTGTTTCGTCGTCAATAAGAAGGTTCAAAGGATACAGTAAACCAGAAGTGTAGCATCGGAATATATAACTACTGTCACAGGAAAGGTCGAAAACATAGGCAAAAACAAGAGTCAGTCTTCTTGTACTTCAGTCGGCATTGTACATTTTGTATTTAATTCCGACGCAATTTCTGTGTTTCGTCGTCAATAAAAAGGTCCAAGGGATACAGTAAACCGGAAGTGAAGCATCGGAATCTGTACCTAGTGTCTCAGGAATGGTTCTAAACATAGACAATAAGAAGAGCCAGTCTTCTTATACTTAAGCTGGCATTTTGCCTTTTGTATTTAATTCCGATGCAATTTCTGTGTTTCGTCGTCAATAAGATTGTCCAAGGCATACAGTAAACCTGAAGTGAAGCGTCGGAATATATAACTAGAGTCACAGGAATGGTACAAATCATAGACAGTAAGGAGAGCCAGTCTTCTTGTACTTAAGTCGGCATTGTGCCTTTTGTATTGAATTCCGATGCAATTTCTGTGTTACATCGTCAATAAGAGTGTCAGAGGGATACAGTAAACCTGAAGTGAAGCATCGGAATCTATAACTAGTGTCTCAGGAATGGTATAAATCATAGACAGTAAGAAGAGCCAGTCGTCTTGTACTTATGTCGGCATTGTGCCTTTTGCATTTATTTCAGATTCAATATCAGTGTTTCGTCGTCAATAAGAAGGTCCAAGGGATACAGTAAACCAGATGTGTAGCATCGGAATCTATAACTAGTGTCACAGGAATGGTTCAAAACATAGGCAGTAAGAAGAGTCAGTCTTCTTGTACTTTAGTCGGCATTGTACATTTTGTATTTAATTCCAATGCAATTTCTGTGTTTCGTCGTCAATATGAAGGTCCAAGGGATTCAGTAAACCTGAAGTGAATCTTCGGAATCTAATACTAGTGTCTCAGGAATGGTTCAAACCATAGACAGTAAGCAGAGCCAGTCTTCTTGTACTTATGTCGGCATTGTGACTTTTGTGTTTAATTCCGATGCAATATCTGTGTTTTGTCGTCAATAAGAAGTTCCAAGGGATACAGTATACCTAAAGTGAAGCATCGGAAACTATAACTAGTGTCACAGGAATGGTTCAAACATAGACAGTAAGAAGAGCCAGTCTTCTAGTACATAAGTCGGCATTGTGCCTTTTGTAATTATGTCCGATGCAATTTCTGTGTTTCATCGTCAATAAGAAGGTCCAAGGGATACAGTAAACATATAGTGAAGCATCGGAATTTAAAACCGGTCTCACAGGAAGTGTTCAAAACATAGTCAGTAAGAATAGTCAGTCTTCTTGTACTTAAGTCGGCATCGTGCCTTGTGTATTTAATTCCGATAAAATTTCTGTGATTCGTCGTCAATAGGAAGCCCAATAGGATACAGTAAACCTAAAGTGAAGCATCGGAATCTATACCTAGTGTCACAGGGATGGTTCAAAACATAGGCCGTAAGAAGAGTCAGTCTTCTTGTGCTTCAGTCGGCATTGTACATTTTGTATTTAATTCCGACGCTATTTCTGTGTTTCGGCGTCAATAAGAAGGTACAAGGGATACAGTACACCTGAAGTGAAGCTTCGGAATCTATAACTGGTGTCTCAGGAATGGTTCTAAACATAGACCGTTAGAAGAGCCAGTCTTCTTGTACTTAAGTCGGCATTGTGCATTTTGTATTTAATTCCGATGCAATTTCTGTTTTTCGTGGCCAATAAGATTGTCCAACGGATACAGTAAACCTGAAGTGAAGCATCGGAATCTATAACTAGTGTCACAGGAATGTTTCAAAACATAGACAGTAAGAAGAGCCAGCCTTCTTGTACTTAAGTCGGCATTGTGCCTTTTGTATTTAATTCCGATGCAATTTCTGTGTTTCGTCGTCAATAAGAAGGTCCAAGGGATACAGTAAACCAGAAGTGAAGCACCGGAATCTATAACTAGAGTCACAGGAATGGTTCAAATCATAGACAGTAAGAAGAGCCAGTCTTGTTGTACTTAAGTCGGCATTGTGCCTTTTGTATTGAATTAAGATGCAATTTCTGTGTTTCGTCGTCAATAAGAAGGTCCAAGGGATACAGTAAACCAGAAGTGTAGCATCGGAATCTATAACTAGTGTCACAGGAAAGGTCGAAAACATAGGCAAAAAGAAGAGTCAGTCTTCTTGTACTTCAGTCGGCATTGTACATTTTGTATTTAATTCCGAAGAAATTTCTGTGTTTCGTCGTCAATAAGAAGGTCCAAGGGATACAGTACACCTGAAGTGAAGCTTCAGAATCTATAACTAGTGTCTCAGGAATGGTTCTAAACATAGACAATAAGAAGAGCCAGTCTTCTTATACTTAAGCTGGCATTTTGCCTTTTGTATTTAATTCCGATGCAATTTCTGTGTTTCGTCGTCAATAAAAAGGTCCAAGGGATACAGTAAACCTGAAGTGAAGCATCGGAATCTGTACCTAGTGTCACAGGAATGGTTCAAAACATAGGCAGTAAGAAGAGTCAGTCTTCTTGTACTTCAGTCGGCATTGTACATTTTGTATTTAATTCCGACGCAATTTCTGTGTTTCGTCGTCAATAAGAAGGTCCAAGAGATACAGTACACCTGAAGTGAAGCTTCAGAATCTATAACTAGTGTCTCAGGAATGGTTCTAATCATAGACAATAAGAAGAGCCAGTCTTCTTATACTTAAGCTGGCATTTTGCCTTTTGAATTTATTTCCGATGCAATTTCTGTGTTTCGTTGTCAATAAGATTGTCCAAGCATACAGTAAACCTGAAGTGAAGCATCGGAATCTATAACTAGAGTCACAGGAATGGTTCAAATCACAGACAGTAAGGAGAGCCAGTCTTCTTGTACTTAAGTCGGCATTGTGCCTTTTGTATTGAATTCCGATGCAATTTCTGTGTTTCATCGTCAATAAGAGTGTCAGAGGGATACAGTAAACCTGAAGTGAAGCATCGGAATCTGTACCTAGTGTCACAGGAATGGTTAAAACATAGGCAGTAAGAAGAGTCAGTCTTCTTGTACTTCAGTCGGCATTGTACATTTTGTATTTAATTCCGACGCAATTTCTGTGTATCGTCGTCAATAAGAAGGTCCAAGGGATACAGTACACCTGAAGTGAAGCTTCAGAATCTATAACAGTGTCTCAGGAATGGTTCTAAACATAGACAATAAGAAGAGCCAGTCTTCTTATACTTAAGCTGGCATTTTGCCTTTTGTATTTAATTCCGATGCAATTTCTGTGTTTCGTCGTCAATAAGATTGTCCAAGGCATACAGTAAACCTGAAGTGAAGCATCGGAATCTATAACTAGAGTCACAGGAATGGTTCAAATCATAGACAGTAAGGAGAGCCAGTCTTCTTGTACTTAAGTCGGCATTGTGCCTTTTGTATTGAATTCCGATGCAATTTCTGTGTTTCATCGTCAATAAGAGTGTCAGAGGGATACAGTAAACCTGAAGTGAAGCATCGGAATCTGTACCTAGTGTCACAGGAATGGTTCAAAACATAGGCAGTAAGAAGAGTCAGTCTTCTTGTACTTCAGTCGGCATTGTACATTTTGTATTTAATTCCGACGCAATTTCTGTGTTTCGTCGTCAATATGAAGGTCCAAGGGATACAGTAAACCTGAAGTGAATCTTCGGAATGTAATACTAGTGTCTCAGGAATGGTCCAAACCATAAACAGTAAGAAGAGCCAGTCTTCTTGTACTTATGTCGGCATTGTGCCTTTTGTATTTAATTCCGATGCAATTTCTGTGTTTTGTCGTCAATAAGAAGTTCCAAGGTATACAGTATACCTAAAGTGAAGCATCGGAAACTATAACTAGTGTCACAGGAATGGTTCAAACATAGACAGTAAGAAGAGCCAGTCTTCTAGTACATTAGTCTGCATTGTGCCTTTTGTAATTATGTCCGATGCAATTTCTGTGTTCCATCGTCAATAAGAAGGTCCAAGGGATACAGTAAACATATAGTGAAGCATCGGAATTTAAAACCGGTCTCACAGGAAATGTTCAAAACATAGTCAGTAAGAATAGTCAGTCTTCTTGTACTTAAGTCGGCATCGTGCCTTCTGTATTTAATTCCGATGCAATTTCTGTGATTCGTCGTCAATAGGAAGCCCAATAGGATACAGTAAACCTAAAGTGAAGCATCGGAATCTATACCTAGTGTCACAGGAATGGTTCAAAACATAGGCAGTAAGAAGAGTCAGTCTTCCTGTGCTTCAGTCGGCATCGTACATTTTGTATTTAATTCCGTCGCAATTTCTGTGTTTCGGCGACAATAAGAAGGTCCAAGGATACAGTACACCCGAAGTGAAGCTTCGGAATCTATAACTAGTGTCTCAGGTATGGTTCTAAACATAGACCATTAGAAGAGCCAGTCTTCTTGTACTTAAGTCGGCATTGTGCATTTTGTATTTAATTCCGATGCAATTTCTTTGTTTCAACGTCAATAAGAAGGTCCAAGGGATACAGTAAACCTGAAGTGAAGCATCGGAATCTATAACTAGTGTCACAGGAATGTTTCAAATCATAGACAGTAAGAAGAGCCAGTCTTCTTAAACTTAAGTCGGCATTGTGCCTTTTGTTTTTAATTCCGATGCAATTTCTGTGTTTCGTCGTCAATAAGAAGGTCCAAGGGATACAGCAAACATGAAGTGAAGCATCGGGATCTATAACTAGTGTCTCAGGAATGTTTCAATTCATAGACAGTTAAAACAGCAAATCTTCTTGTACTTAGGTCGGCATTGTGACTTTTGCATTTAACTCCGATCCAATTTCTGTGTTTCGTCGACAATAAGAAGGTCCAAGGGATACAGTAAACCTGAAGTGAACCATCGGAATCTATAACTAGTGTCTCAGGAATGGTTCAAATCACAGAGAGTAAGAAGAGCCAGTCTTCTTGTATTTAAGTCGGCATTGTGCCTTTTATATTTATTTCCGATGCAATTTCTGTATTTCGTCGTCAATAAGAAGTTCCATGGGAAACAGTAAACCTGAAGTGGAGCATCGGAATCTATAACTAGTGTCCCAGGAAAGGTTCAAAATATAGACAGTAAGATGAGCCAGTCTTCTTGTACTTAAGTCGGCATTGTGATTTTTGTAATTAATTCCTATGCAATTTCTGTGTTTCGTCGTCAATAAGAATTTCCAAGGGATGCAGTAAACCTGAAGTGAAGCATCGGAACCTATGACTAGTGTCACAGGAATGGTTCAATACATAGACAGTAAGAAGAGACAGTCGTCTTGTACTTAAGTCGGCATTGTGCCTTTTGTATTCAATTCGATGTAATTTCTGTGTGTCGTCGTCGATAAGATTGTCCAAGGGATGCACTAAACCTGAAGTGAAGCATCAGAACCTATAACTAGTGTCACAGGAATGGTTCAAAACATGGACAGTAAGAAGAGCCAGTCGCCTTGTACTTAAGACGGCATTGTGCCTTTTGTATCTAATTCCGATGCAGTTTCTGTGTTTCGTCGTCAATAAATAGGTCCGAGGTATACTGTAAACCTGAAGTGAAGCATCGGAATCGATAACTAGTGTCACAGGAATGGTTCAAAACATAGACAGTTAGAAGATCCAGTCTTCTTTCACTAAAGACGGCATTGTGCCTTTTGTATTTAATTCCGATGCAATTTCTGCGTTTCATCGTCAATAAGAAGGTCAGAGGGATACAGTAAACTTTAAGTGAAGTATCGGAATCTATAACTATTGTCACAGGAATGGTTCAAAACAGTGACAGTAAGAAGAGTCAGTCTGATGGTTCTTAAATCGGCATTGTGCCTTTTGTTTTTAATTCGGATGGAATTTCTGTGTTTCGTCGTCAATAAGCAGATCCAAGGGATACAGTAAACCTGAAGTGAAGCATCGGAATCTATAACTAGTGTCACAGGAACGGTTCAAAGCATAGACAGTAAGAAGAGCCAGCCTTCTTGCACTTAAGTCGGCATTGTACCATTTGTATTTAATTCCGATGCATTTACTGTGGTTCGTCGTCAATAAGAATGTCCAAGGGATACAGTAAACCTGAAGTGAAGCATCGGAATCTATATCTAGTGTCTCAGGAATAGTTCAAATCATTAACAGTTAGAAGAGCAAATCTTCTTGTACTTAAGTCGGCATTGTGCTTTTTCATTTAGTTCTGATTCAATTTCTGTGTTTCGTCGTCAATAAAAAGGTCCAAGGGATGCAGTAAACCTGAAGTGAACCTTCGGAATCTATAACTAGTGTCTCAGGAATGGTTCTAAACATAGACAGTAAGAAGAGCCAGTCTTTTTGTACTTAAGTCGGCATTGTGCCTTTTGTATTTATTTCCGATGCAATTTCTGTGTTTCGCCGTCAATAAGATGGACGAAGGGTTGCAGTAACCTTGAAGTGAAGCATCGGAACCTATAACTAGTGTCACAGGAATGGTTCAAAGCATAGACAGTTAGAAGAGCCAGTCGTCTTGTACTTAAGTCGGCATTGTGCATTTTGTATTTAATTCCGATGCAATTTCTGTGTTTCAGCGTCAATAAGAACGTCCAAGGGATACAGTAAACCTGAAGTGAAGCATCGGAATCTATAACTAGTGTCACAGGAATGGTTCAAAACATAGACAGTAAGAAGAGCCTGTCTTCTTGTACTTAAGCCGGCATTGTGCATTTTGTATTTAATTCCGATGCAATTACTGTGTTTTGTCGTCAATAAGACTGTCCAAGGGATACAGTAAACCTGAAGTGATGCATCGGAATCTATAACTAGTGTCACAGGAATGTTTTAAAACATAGACAGTAAGAAGAGCCAGTCGTCTTGTACTTAAGTCGGCATTGTGCATATTGTGTTTAATTCCGATGCAATTTCTGTGTTTCAGCGTCAATAAGAACGTCCAAGGGATACAGTAAACCTGAAGTGAAGCATCGGAATCTATAACTAGTGTCACAGGAATGGTTCAAATCATAGACAGTAAGAAGAGCCAGTCTTCTAGTACTTAAGCCGGCATTGTGCATTTTGTATTTAATTCCGATGCAATTACTGTGTTTTGTCGTCAATAAGACTGTCCAAGGGATACAGTAAACCTGAAGTGAAGCATCGGAATCTATAACTAGTGTCTCAGGAATAGTTCAAATCATTAACAGTTAGAAGAGCAAATCTTCTTGTACTTAAGTCGGCATTGTGCCTTTTCATTTAGTTCTGATTCAATTTCTGTGTTTCGTCGTCAATAAGAAGGCCCAAGGGATACAGTAAACCTGAAGTTAAGCGTCGGAATCTATAACTAGGCTCACAGGAATGGTTCAAATCATAGACAGTAAGGAGAGCCAGTCTTCTAGTACTTAAGTCAGCATTGTACCTTTTGTTTTTAATTCCGATGCATTATCTGTGGTTCGTCGTCAATTACAATGTCCAAGGGATACAGTAAACCTGAAGTGAAGCATCGGAATCTATAACTAGTGTCTCATGAATGGTTCAAATCATAGACAGTTAGAAGAGCAAATCTTCTTGTACTTAAGTCGTTATTGTGCCTTTTGCATTTAATTCCGTTTCAATTTCTGTGTTTCGTCGTCAATAAGAGGGTCCAAGGGATAGAGTAAACCTGAAGTGAAGAATCGGAAACTATAACTAGTGTCTTAGGAATGGTTCAAATCATAGACAGTAAGAAGAGCCAGTCTTCTTGTACTTAAGTCGGCATTGTGAATTTTGTATTTATTTCCGATGCAATTTCTGTATTTCGTCGTCAATAAGAAGTTCCATGGGATACAGTAAACCTGAAGTGAAGCATCGGAATCTATAACTAGTGTCTCAGGAATGGTTCAAATCATAGACAGTAAGAAGAGCCAGTCTTCCTATACTTAAGTCGGCATTGTGCCATTTGTGTTTATTTAAGATGCAATTTCTGTATTTCGTCGGCAATAAGAAGTTCCGTGGGATAAAGTACACCTGATGTGAAGCATCGAAACCAATAACTTGTGTCTCAGGAATGGTTCAAAACATAGACAGTAAGAAGAGCCATTCTTCTTGTACTTAAGTCGGCATTGTGATTTTTGTATTTAATTCCGATGCAATTTCTGTGTTTCGTCGTCAATAAGAATGTCGAAGGGATGCAGTAAACCTGAAGTGAAGCATCGGAACCTATAACTAGTGTCACAGGAATGGTTCAAACATAGACAGCAAGAAGAGCGGGACGTCTTGTACTTAAGTCGGCATTGTGCCTTTCGTATTTAATTTCGTTACAATTTCTGTGTTTCGTCGTCAATAAATAGGTCCAAGGGATACAGTAAACCTGAAGTGAAGCATCGGAATCCATAACTAGTGTCACAGGAATGGTTCAAAATATAGACAGAAAGAAGAGCCAGTCTGCTTGTACTTAAGTCGGCTTTGTGCATTTTGTATTAAATTCCGATGCAATTTCTGTGTTTTGTCGTCAATAAGAGGGTCCAAGGGATACAGTAAACCTGAAGTAAAGCATCGGAACCAATAACTAGTGTCGCAGGAATGGGTCAAAACATAGAATTTAAAAAGAGCCAGACATCTTGTACTTAATTCAGCATTGTGATTTTTGTATTTAATTCTGATGCAATTTCTGTGTGTCGTCGTCAATAAGAAAGTCCAAGGGATGCAGTAAACCTGAAGTGAAGCATCAGAACCCATAACTAGTGTCACAGGAATGGTTCAAAACATAGACAGTAAGAAGAGCCAGTCGCCTTGTACTTAAGACTGCATTGTGCCTTTTGTACGTAATTCCGATGCAATTTCTGTGTTACGTCGTCAAGAAGAAAGTCCAAGTGATGCAGTAAACCTGAAGTGAAGAATCGGAAACTATAACTAGTGTCACAGAAATGGTTCAAAGCATAGACAGTAAGAAGAGCCAGTCTTCTTGTACTTAAGTCGGCATTGTACCTTTTGTATTTAATTCCGATGCATTTTCTGTGGTTCGTCGTCAATAAGAATGTCCAAGGGATACAGTAAACCTGAAGTGATGCATGGGAATCTATAACTAGTGTCTCAGGAATAGTTCAAATCAGTAACAGTTAGAAGAGCAAATCTTCCTGTACTTAAGTCGGCATTGTGCTTTTGCACTTAATTCTGATTCAATTTCTGTGTTTCGTCGTCAATAAGAAGGTCCAAGGGATACAGTAAACCTGAAGTGAAGCATCGGAATCTATAACTAGTGTCTCAGGAATGGTTCAAATCATAGACAGTAAGAAGAGCCAGTCTTCTTGTACTTAAGTCGGCATTGTGAATTTTGTATATATTTCCGATCCAATTTCTGTATTTCGTCGTCAATAAGAAGTTCCATGGGATACAGTAAACCTGAAGTGAAGCATCGGAATCTATAACTAGTGTCTCAGGAATGGTTCAAATCATAGACAGTAAGAAGAGCCAGTCTTCCTGTACTTAAGTCGGCATTGTGCCTTTTGTATTTATTTCGGATGCAATTTCTGTATTTCGTCGGCAATAAGAAGTTCCATGGGATACAGTACACCTGATGTGAAGCATCGAAACCAATAACTTGTGTCTCAGGAATGGTTCAAAACATAGACAGTAAGAAGAGCCATTCTTCTTGTACTTAAGTCGGCATTGTGATTTTTGTATTTAATTCCGATGCAATTTCTGTGTTTCGTCGTCAATAAGAATGTCGAAGGGATGCAGTAAACCTGAAGTGAAGCATCGGAATCTATAACTAGTGTCTCAGGAATAGTTCAAATCCTTAACAGTTAGAAGAGCAAATCTTCTTGTACTTAAGTCGCCATTGTGCTTTTTCATTTAGTTCTGATTCAATTTCTGTGTTTCGTCGTCAATAAAAAGGTCCAAGGGATACAGTAAACCTGAAGTGAGGCTTCAGAATCTATAACTAGTGTCTCAGGAATGGTTCTAAACATAGACAGTAAGAAGAGCCAGTCTTCTTGTACTTAAGTCCGCATTGTGCCTTTTGTATTTATTTCCGATGCAATTTCTGTGTTTCGCCGTCAATAAGACGGTCCAAGGGTTGCAGTAACCCTGAAGTGAAGCATCGGAACCTATAACTAGTGTCACAGGAATGGTTCAAAGCATAGACAGTTAGAAGAGCCAGTCGTCTTGTACTTAAGTCGGCATTGTGCATATTGTATTTAATTCCCATGCAATTTCTGTGTTTCAGCGTCAATAAGAACGTCCAAGGGATACAGTAAACCTGAAGTGAAGCATCGGAATCTATAACTAGTGTCACAGGAATGGTTCAAAACATAGACAGTAAGAAGAGCCAGTCTTCTTGTACTTAAGCTGGCATTGTGCCTCTGTATTTAATTCCGATGCAATTACTGTGTTTTGTCGTCAATAAGACTGTCCAAGGGATACAGTGAACCTGAAGTGATGCATCGGAATCTATAACTAGTGTCACAGGAATGGTTCAAAGCATGGACAGTAAGAAGAGCCAGTCTTCTTGCACTTAAGTCGCCATTGTACCATTTGTATTTAATTCCGATGCATTTCCTGTGGTTAGTCGTCAATAAGAATATCCAAGGGATAAAGTAAACCTGAAGTGAAGCATCGGAATCTATAACTAGTGTCTCAGGAATAGTTCAAATCATTAACAGTTAGAAGAGCAAATCTTCTTGTACTTAAGTCGGCATTGTGCTTTTTCATTTAGTTCTGATTCAATTTCTGTGTTTCGTCGTCAATAAAAAGGTCCAAGGGATACAGTAAACCTGAAGTGAAGCTTCGGAATCTATAACTAGTGTCTCAGGAATGGTTCTAAACATAGACAGTAAGAAGAGCCATTCTTCTTGTACTTAAGTCGGCGTTGTGCCTTTTGTAATTATTTCCGATGCAATTTCTGTTTTTCGCCGTCAATAAGAAGGTCCAAGGGTTGCAGTAACCCTGAAGTGAAGCATCGGAACCTATAACTAGTGTCACAGGAATGGTTCAAAGCATAGACAGTTAGAAGAGCCAGTCGTCTTGTACTTAAGTCGGCATTGTGCATATTGTATTTAATTCCGATGCAATTTCTGTGTTTCAGCGTCAATAAGAACGTCCAAGGGATACAGTAAACCTGAAGTGAAGCATCGGAATCTATAACTAGTGTCACAGGAATGGTTCAAAACATAGACAGTAAGAAGAGCCAGTCTTCTTGTATTTAACTCGGCATTGCGCCTTTTTGTATTTAATTCCGATGCAATTTCTGTGTTTCGTCGTCAATAAGAAGGTCCAAGGGATACAATCAACCTGAAGTGAAGCATCGGAATCTATACCTAGTGTCACAGGAATGGTTCAAATCATAGACAGTAAGAAGAGCCAGTCTTCTTGTACTTAAGTCGGCATTGTGCCTTTTGTATTTAAATCCGATACAATTTCTGTGTTTCGTCGTCAATAAGAAGGTCCAAGGCATGCAGTAAACCTGAAGTTAAGCGTCGGAATCTATAACTAGGGTCACAGGAATGGTTCAATTCATAGACAGTAGGAAGAGCCAGACTTCTAGTACTTAAGTCGGCATTGTACATTTTGTTTTTAATTCCGATGCATTATCTGTGGTTCGTCGTCAATAACAATGTCCAAGGGACACAGTAAACCTGAAGTGAAGCATCGGAATCTATAACTAGTGTCTCATGAATGGTTCAAATCATAGACAGTTAGAAGAGCAAATCTTCTTGTACTTAAGTCGGCATTGTGCCTTTTGCATTTAATTCCGTTACAATTTCTGTGTTTCGTCGTCAATAAGAGGGTCCAAGTGATACAGTAAACCTGAAGTGAAGAATCGGAATCTATAACTCGTGTCTCAGGAATGGTTAAAAAAAATAGACAGTAAGAAGAGCCAGTCTTCTTGTACTTAAGTCGGCATTGTGCCTTTTGTATTTATTTCCGATGCAATTTCTGTATTTCGTCGTCAATAAGAAGTTCCATGGGATACAGTAAACCTGAAGTGAAGCATCGGAATCTATAACTAGTGTCTCAGGAATGGTTCAAATCATAGACAGGAAGAGGAGCCAGTCTTCTTGTACTTAAGTCGGCATTGTGCCTTTTGTATTTATTTCCGATGCAATTTCTGTATTTCGACGTCAATAAGAAGTTCCATGGGATACAGTAAACCTGATGTGAAGCATCGAAACCAATAACTTGTGTCTCAGGAATGGTTCAAATCATAGACAGTAAGAAGAGCCAGTCTTCTTGTACTTAAGTCGGCATTGTGATTTTTGTATTTAATTCCGTTGCTATTTCTGTGTTTCGTCGTCAATAAGAATGTCGAAGGGATGCAGTAAACCTGAAGTGAAGCATCGGAACCTATAACTAGTGCCGCAGGAATGGTTCAAACATAGACAGTAAGAAGAGCCACTCGTCTTGTACTTAAGTCGGCATTGTGCCTTTTGTATTTAATTCCGATACAATTTCTGTGTTTCGTCGTCAATAAATAGGTCCAAGGGATATAGTAAACCTGAAATAAAGCATCGGATTCTATAACTAGTGTCCCAGGAATGGTTCAAATCATAGACAGTAAGAAGAGCCAGTCTTCTTGTACTTAAGTCGGCATTGTGCCTTTTGTTTATATATTTCCGATCCAATTTCTGTATTTCGTCGTCAATAAGAAGTTCCATGGGATACAGTAAACCTGAAGTGAAGCATCGGAATCTATAACTAGTGTCACAGGAATGGTTCGAAATATAGACAATAAGAAGAGCCAGTCTTCTTGTAAGTAAGTCGGCTTTGTGCATTTTGTATTAAATTCCGATGCAATTTCTTTGTTTTGTTGTCAATAAGAGGGTCCAAGGGATACAGTAAACCTGAAGTAAAGCATCGGAACCAATAACTAGTGTCGCAGGAATGGGTCAAAACATAGAATTTAAAAAGAGCCAGACAACTTGTACTTAATTCAGCATTGTGATTTTTGTATTTAATTCTGATGCAATTTCTGTGTGTCGTCGTCAATAAGAATGTCCAAGGGATGCAGTAAACCTGAAGTGAAGCATCAGAAACCATAACTAGTGTCACAGGAATGGTTCAAAACATAGACAGTAAGAAGAGCCAGTCGCCTTGTACTTATGACGGCATTGTGCCTTTTGTATTTAATTCCGATGCAATTTCTGTGTTTCGTCGTCAATAAATTGGTCCGAGGTATACTGTAAACCTGAAGTGAAACATCGGAATCGATAACTAGTGTCACAGGAATGGTTCAAAACATAGACAGTTAGAAGATCCAGTCTTCTTTCACTTAAGACGGCATTGTGCCTTTTGTATTTAATTCCGATGCAATTTCTGTGTTCCATCGTCAATAAGAAGGTCAGAGGGATATATTAAACCTTAAGTGAAGTATCGGAATCTATAACTATTGTCACAGGAATGGTTCAACACATTGACAGTAAGAAGAGTCAGTCTGATGGTACTTAAATCGGCATTGTGCCTTTTGTATTTAATTCCGATGCAATTTCTGTGTTACGTCGTCAATAAGAAAGACCAAGTGATGCAGTAAACCTGAAGTGAAGCTTCGGAATCTATAACTAGTGTCACAGGAATGGTTCAAAACATTGACAGTAAGAAGAGCCAGTCTTCTTGTACTTAAGTCGGCATTGTACCTTTTGTATTTAATTTCGATGTAATTTCTGTGTTTCGTCGTCAATAAGCAGATCCTAGGGATACAGTAAACCTGAAGTGAAGCATCGTAATCTATAACTAGTGTCGCAGGAATGGTTCAAAGCATGGACAGTAAGAAGAGCCAGTCTTCTTGTACTTAAGTTGGCATTGTACCTTTTGTATTTAATTCCGATGCATTTCCTGTGGTTCGTCGTCAATAAGAATGTCCAAGGGATACAGTAAACCTGAAGTGATGCATGGGAATCTATAACTAGTGTCTCAGGAATAGTTCAAATCATTAACAGTTAGAAGAGCAAATCTTCTTGTGCTTAAGTCGGCATTGTGCTTCTGCACTTAATTCTGATTCAATTTCTGTGTTTCGTCGTCAATAAAATGGTCCAAGGAATACAGTAAACCTGAAGTGAAGCATCGGAATCTTTTCCTAGTGTCACAGGAATGGTTCAAAACATAGGCTGTAAGAAGAGTCAGTCTTCTCGTACTTCAGTCGGCATTGTACATTTTGTGTTTAATTCCGACGCAATTTCTGTGATTCTTCGTCAATAAGGAGGTCCAAGGGATACAGTAAACCTGAAGTGAAGCTTCGGAATCTATAACTAGTGTCTCAGGAATGGTTCTAAACATAGACAGTAAGAAGAGCCAGTCTACTTGTACTTAAGTCGGCATTGTGCCTTTTGTATTTAATTCCGAGGCACTTTCTGTGTTTCGCCATCAATGAGAAGGTCCAAGGGATGCAGTAACCCTGAAGTGAAGCATCGGAACCTATAACTATTGTCACAGGAATGGTTCAAAGCATAGACAGCAAGAAGAGCCAGTCGTCTTGTACTTAAGTCGGCATTGTGCCTTTTGAATTTAATTCCGATGCAATTTCTGTGTTTCGTCATCAATAACAAGGTCCAAGGGGTACCGTAAAACTGACGTGAAGTATCGGAATTTATAACTAGTGTCACAGGAATGGTTCAAAACATAGACAGGAAGAGGAGCCAGTCTTCTTGTACTTAAGTCGGCATTGTGCATATTGTATCTAATTTCGATGGAATTTCTGTGTTTCATCATCAATAAGAAGGTCCGAGGGATACAGTAAACCTGAAGTGAAGCATCGGAATCCATAACTAGTGTCACAGGAATGGTTCAAAACATAGACAGTAAGAAGAGCCAGTCTTCTTGTACTTAAGCCGGCATTGTGCCTTTTGTATTTAATTGCGATGCAATTACTGTGTTTTGTCGTCAATAAGATTGTCCAAGGGATACAGTAAACCTGAAGTGATGCATCGGAATCTATAACTAGTGTCACAGGAATGTTTCAAAACATAGACAGTAAGACGAGCCAGTCTTCTTGTATTTAAGTCGGCATTGTGCCTTTTTGTATTTAATTCCGATGCAATTTCTGTGTTTCGTCGTCAATAAGAAGGTCCAAGGGATACAGTCAACCTGAAGTGAAGCATCGGAATCTATACGTAGTGTCACAGGAATGGTTCAAATTATAGACAGTAAGAAGAGCCAGTCTTCTTGTACTTAAGGCGGCATTGTGCCTTTTGTACTTAATTCTGATGCAATTTCTGTGTTTCGTCGTCAATAAGAAGGTCCAAGGGATACAGTATACCTGAAGTTAAGCGTCGGAATCTATAACTAGTGTCACAGGAATGGTTCAAAACATAGACAGTAAGAAGAGTCAGTCTTCTTGTACTTAAGACGGCATTGTACCTTTTGTATTAAATTGCGATGCAATATCTGTGTTTCGTCGTCAATATGTAGGTCCAAGGGATACAGTAAACCTGTAGTGAAGCATCGGAATCTATAACTAGTGTCACAGGAATGGTTCTAAGCATAGACAGTAAGAAGAGCCAGTCGTCTTGTACCTAAGTCGGCATTGTGCCTTTTGAAATTAATTACGATGCAATTTCTGTGTTTCGTCGTCAATAACAATGTCCAAGGGATACAGTAAACCTGACGTGAAGTATCGGGATCTATAACCAGTGTCACAGGAATGGTGAAAACATAGACAGTAAGAAGACCCAGTCTTCTTGTACTTAAGTCGGCATTGTGCATATTGTATTTAATTCCGATGCAATTTCTGTGTTTCATCGTCAATAAGAACGTCCAAGGGATACAGTAAACCTGAAGTGAAGCATCGGAATCTATAACTAGTGTCACAGGAATGGTTCAAAACATAGACAGTAGGAAGAGCCAGTCTTCTTGTACTTCAGTCGGCATTGTCCCTTTTGTATTTAATTCCGATGCAATTACTGTGTTTTGTCGTCAATAAGATTGTCCAAGGGATACAGGAAACCTGAAGTGATGCATCGGAATCTATAACTAGTGTCACAGGAATGTTTCAAAACATAGACAGTAAGAAGAGCCAGTCTTCTTGTACTTAAGTCGGCATTGTGCATTTTTGTATTTAATTCCGATGCAATTTCTGTGTTTCGTCGTCAATAAGAAGGTCCAAGGGACACAGTCAACCAGAAGTGAAGCATCGGAATCTGTAACTAGTGTCACAGGAAGGATTCAAATCATAGACAGTAAAAAGAGCCAGTCTTCTTGTACTTAAGTCGGCATTGTGCCTTTTGTATTTAATTCCTATTCAATATCTGTGTTTCGTCGTCAATAAGAAGGACCAAGGGATACAGTATACCTGAAGTTAAGCGTCGGAATCTATAACTAGTGTCACAGGAATGGTTCAAAACATAGACAGTAAGAAGAGCTAGTCTTCTTGTACTTAAACCGGCATTGTACCTTTTGTATTAAATTCCGATGCAATATCTGTGTTTCGTCGTCAATATGAAGGTCCAAGGGATACAGTAAACCTGTAGTGAAGCATCGGAATCTATAACTAGTGTCACAGGAATGGTTCAAAGCATAGACAGTAAGAAGAGCCAGTCGTCTTGTACTTAAGTCGGCATTGTGCCTTTTGAATTTAATTCCGATGCAATTTATGTGTTTCGTCGTCAATAACAAGGTCCAAGGGATACAGTAAACCTGACGTGAAGTATCGGAATCTATAACTAGTGTCACAGGACTGGTTCAAAACATAGACAGTAAGAAGACCCAGTCTTCTTGTACTTAAGCCGGCATTGTGCCTTTTGTATTTAATTCCGATGCAATTACTGTGTTTCATCGTCAATACGAAGCTCAGAGCAATACAGTAAACCTTAAGTGAAGTATCGGAATCTATAACTATTGTCACAGGAATGGTTCAAAACATTGACAGTAAGAATAGTCAGTCTGATGGTACTTAAATCGGCATTGTGCCTTTTGTATTTAATTCCGATGCAATTTCTGTGTTACGTCGTCAATAAGAAAGTCCAAGTGATACAGTAAACCGGAAGTGAAGCTTCGGAATCTATAACTAGTGTCACAGGAATGGTTCAAAACATTGACAGTAAGAAGAGCCAGTCTACTTGTACTTAAGTCGGCATTGTACTTTTTGTTTTTAATTCCGATGCAATTTCTGTGTTTCGTCGTCAATAAGCAGATCCAAGGGATACAGTAAACCTGAAGTGAAGCATCGGAATCTGTAACTAGTGTCACAGGAATGGTTCAAAGCATAGACAGTAAGAAGAGCCAGTCTTCTTATACTTAAGTCGGCATTGTACCTTTTGTATTTAATTCCGATGCATTTTCTGTGGTTCGTCGTCAATAAAAATGTCCACGGGATACAGTAAACCTGAAGTGAAGCATCGGAATCTATAACTAGTGTCTCAGGAATAGTTCAAATCATTAACAGTTACAAGAGCAAATCTTCTTGTACTTAAGTCGGCATTGTGCTTTTGCATTTAATTCTGATTCAATTTCTGTGTTTCGTCGTCAATAAGAAGGTCCAAGGGATACAGTAAACCTGAAGTGAAGCATCGGAATCTATAACTAGCGTCTCAGGAATGGTTCAAATCATAGACAGTAAGAAGAGCCAGTCTTCTTGTACCTAAGTCGGCATTGTGCCTTTTGCATTTAATTCCGATTCAATTTCTGTGTTTCGTAGTCAATGAAAAGGTCCAAGGGATACAGTAAACCTGAAGTGAAGAATCGGAATCTATACCTAGTGTCACAGGTAGGGTTCAAAACATAGGCTGTAAGAAGAGTCAGTCTTCTTGTACTTCAGTCGGCATTGTACATTTTGTATTTAATTCCGACGCAATTTCTGTGTTTCGTCGTCAATAAGAAGGTCCAAGGGATTCAGTAAACCTGAAGTGAAGCTTCGGAATCTTTAACTAGTGTCTCATTAATGGTTCTAAACATAGACATTAAGAAGAGCCAGTCTTCTTATACTTAGGTCGGCATTGTGACTTTTGTATTTATTTCCGATGCAATTTCTGTGTTTCGCCGTCAATAAGAAGGTCCCAGGGATGCAGTAACCCTGAAGTGAAACATCGGAACCTATAACTAGTGTCACAGGAATGGTTCAAAGCATAGACAGTAAGAAGAGCCAGTCGTCTTGTACTTAAGTCGGCATTGTGCCTTTTGAATTTAATTCCGATGCAATTTCTGTGTTTCGTCGTGAATAACAAGGTCCAAGGAATACAGTAAACCTGACGTGAAGTATCGGAATCTATAACTAGTGTCACAGGAATGGGTCAAAACATAGACAGTAAGAAGACCCTGTCTTCTTGTACTTAAGTCGGCATTGTGCTTATTGTATTTAATTCCGATGCAATTTCTGTGTTTCATCGTCAATAAGAACGTCCAAGGGATACAGTACGCCTGAAGTGAAGAATCGGAATCTATAATTAGTGTCACAGGAATGGTTCAAAACATAGACAGTAAGAAGAGCCAGTCTTCTTGTACTTAAGCCGGCATTGTGCCTTTTGTATTTAATTCCGATGCAATTACTGTGTTTTGTCGTCAATAATATTGTCCAAGGGATACAGTAAACCTGAAGTGATGCGTCGGAATCTATAACTAGTGTCACAGGAATGGTTCAAAACATAGACAGTAAGAAGAGCCAGTCTTCTTGTATTTAAGTCGGCATTGTTCCTTTTTGTATTTAAATCCGATGCAATTTCTGTGTTTCGTCGTCAATAAGAAGGTCCAAGGGATACAGTCAACCTAAAGTGAAGGATCGGAATCTATACCTAGTGTCACAGGAATGGTTCAAATCATAGACAGTAAGAAGAGCTAGCCTTCTTGTACTTAAGTCGGCATTGTGCCTTTTGTATTTAATTCCGATGCAATATCTGTGTTTCGTCGTCAATAAGAAGGTCCAAGGGATACAGTAAACCTGAAGTTAACGTCGGAATCTATAACTAGTGTCACAGGAATGGTTCAAAACACAGACAGTAAGAAGAGCCAGTCTTCTTGTACTTACGACGGCATTGTACCTATTGTATTAAATTCCGATGCAATATCTGTGTTTCGTCGTCAATACGAAGGTCCAAGGGATACAGTAAACCTGTAGTGAAGCATCGGAATCTATAACTAGTGTCACAGGAATGGTTCAAAGCATAGACAGTAAGACGAGCCAGTCTTCTTGTACTTAAGTCGGCATTGTACCTTTTGTATTATATTCCGATGCAATTTCTGAGTTTCGTCGTCTATAAGAAGGTCCAAGGGATACAGTAAACCTGAAGTGAAGCATCGGAATCTATAACTAGTGTCACAGGAACGGTTCAAAGCATAGACAGTAAGAAGAGCCAGTCTTCTTGTACATAAGTCGGCATTGTACCTTTTTTTTTTAAGTTCCGATGCATTATCTGTGGTTCGTCGTCAATAAGAATGTCCAAGGGATACAGTAAACCTGAAGTGAAGCATCGGAATCTATAACTAGTGTCTCAGGAATGGTTCAAATCATAGACAGTAAGAAGAGCCAGTCTTCTTGTACGTAAGTCGGCATTGTGCCTTTTGTATTTATTTCCGATGCAATTTCTGTAATTCGTCGTCAATAAGAAGTTCCATGGGATACAGAAAACCTGAAGTGAAGCATCGGAACCAATAACTTGTGTCTCAGGAATGGTTCAAAACATAGATAGTAAGAAGAGCCAGTCTTCTTTTACTTAAGTCGGCATTGTACCTTTTGTATTATATTCCGATGCAATTTCTGTGTTTCGTCGTCTATAAGAAGGTCCAAGGGATACAGTAAACCTGAAGTGAAGCATCGGAATCTATAACTAGTGTCACAGGAATGGTTCAAAGCATAGACAGTAAGAAGAGCCAGTCTTCTTGTACTTAAGTCGGCATTGTACCTTTTTTTTTTAAATTCCGATGCAAAATCTGTGTTTCGTCGTCAATACGAAGGTCCAAGGGATACAGTAAACCTGTAGTGAAGCATCGGAATCTATAACTAGTGTCACAGTAATGGTTCAAAGCATAGACAGTAAGACGAGCCAGTCTTCTTGTGCTTAAGTCGGCATTGTACCTTTTGTATTATATTCCGATGCAATTTCTGTGTTTCGTCGTCTATAAGAAGGTCCAAGGGATACAGTAAACCTGAAGTGAAGCATCGGAATCTATAACTAGTGTCACGGGTATGGTTCAAAGCATAGACAGTAAGAAGAGCCAGTCTTCTTGTACTTAAGTCGGCATTGTACCTTTTTTTTTTAAATTCCGATGCATTATCTGTGGTTCGTCGTCAATAAGAATGTCCAAGGGATACAGTAAACCTGAAGTGAAGCATCGGAATCTATAACTAGAATCTCGGGAAAGGTTCAAAACATAGACAGTAAGAAGAGCCAGTCTTCTTGTATTTAAGTCGGCATTGTGCCTTTTTGTGTTTAATTCCGATGCAATTTCTGTGTTTCGTCGTCAATAAGAAGGTCCAAGGGATACAGTCAACCTGAAGTGAAGCATCGGAATCTATACCTAGTGTCACAGGAATGGTTCAAATCATAGACAGTAAGAAGAGCCAGTCTTCTTGTACTTAAGTCGGCATTGTGCCTTTTGTATTTAATTCCGATGCAATTTCTGTGTGTCGTCGTCAATAAGAAGGTCCAAGGGATACAGTATACCTGAAGTTAAGCGTCGGAATCTATAACTAGTGTCACAGGAATGGTTCAAAGCATAGACGGTAAGAAGAGCCAGTCGTCTTGTACTTAAGTCGGCATTGTGCCTTTTGAATTTATTTCCGATGCAATTTCTGTGTTTCATCGTCAATAACATGGTCCAAGGGATACAGTAAACCTGACGTGAAGTATCGGAATCTATAACTAGTGTCACAGGAATGGTTCAAAACATAGACAGTAAGAAGACCCAGTCTTCTTGTACTTAAGTCTGCATTGTGCATATTGTATTTAATTTCGATGCAATTTCTGTGTTTCATCGTCAACAAGAACGTCCAAGGGATACAGTAAACCTGAAGTGAAGCATCGGAATCTTTAACTAGTATCACAGGAATGGTTCAAAACATAGACAGTAAGAAGAGCCAGTCTTCTTGTACTTAAGCCGGCATTGTGCCTTTTGTATTTAATTCCGATGCAATTACTGTGTTTCATTGTCAATAAGATGGTCAGAGCGATACAGTAAACCTTAAGTGTAGTATCGGAATCTATAACTATTGTCACAGGAATGGTTCAAAACATTGACACTAAGAAGAGTCAGTCTGATGGTACTTAAATCGGCATTGTACCTTTTGTATTTAATTCCGATGCAATTTCTGTGTTTCGTCGTCAATAAGCAGATCCAAGGGATACAGTAAACCTGAAGTGAAGCATCGGAATCTATAACAAGTGTCACAGGAATGGTTCAAAGCATAGACAGTAAGAAGAGGCAGTCTTCTTGTACTTAAGTCGGCATTGTACCTTTTGTATTTAATTCCGATGGATTTTCTGTGGTTCGTCGTCAATAAGAATGTCCAAGGGATACAGTAAACCTGAAGTGAAGCATCGGAATCTATAACTAGCGCCTCAGGAATGGTTCAAATCATAGACAGTAAGAATAGCCTGTCTTCTTGTACCTAAGTCGGCATTGTGCCTTTTGCATTTAATTCCGATGCAATTTCTGTGTTTCGTCGTCAATGTAAAGGTCCAAGGGATACAGTAAACCTGAAGTGAAGCATCGGAATCTATACCTAGTGTCACAGGAATGGTTCAAAACATAGGCTGTAAGAAGAGTTAGTCTTCTTGTACTTCAGTCGGCATTGTACATTTAGTATTTAATTCCGACGCAATTTCTGTGCTTCGTCGTCAATAAGAAGGTCCAAGGGATACAGTAAACCTGAAGTGAAGCATCGGAATCTATAACTAGTGTCACAGGAATGGTTCAAAACATAGACAGTAAGAAAAGCCAGTCTTCTTGTACTTAAGCCGGCATTGTGCATATTGTATTTAATTTCGATGCAATTTCTGTGTTTCATCGTCAATAAGAACGTCCAAGGAATACAGTAAACCTGAAGTGAAGCATCGGAATCTATTACTAGTGTCACAGGATTTGTTCAAAACATAGACAGTAAGAAGAGCCAGTCTTCTTGTACTTAAGCCGGCATTGTGCGTTTTGTATTTAATTCCGAGGCAATTACTGTGTTTTGT
The DNA here is from genome assembly GCF_023864345.2 of Schistocerca serialis cubense. Taxonomy (NCBI): domain Eukaryota; kingdom Metazoa; phylum Arthropoda; class Insecta; order Orthoptera; family Acrididae; genus Schistocerca; species Schistocerca serialis. Next base: position 33,193,161 of record NW_026047583.1, on the reverse strand, counting down.
CGTCAATAATATTGTCCAAGGGATACGGTAAACCTGAAGTGATGCATCGGAATCTATAACTAGTGTCACAGGAATGTTTCAAAACATAGACAGTAAGAAGAGCCAGTCATCTTGTATTTAAGACGGCATTGTGGCTTTTTGTATTTAATTCCGATGCAATTTCTGTGTTTCGTCGTCATTAAGAAGGTCCAAGGGATACAGTCAACCTGAAGTGAAGCATCGGAATCTATACCTAGTGTCACAGGAATGGTTCAAATCATAGACAGTAAGAAGAGCCAGTCTTCTTGTACTTAAGTCGGCATTGTTCCTTTTGTATTTAATTCCGATGGAATTTCAGTGTTTCGTCGTCAATAACAAGGTCCAAGGGACACAGTAACGTCGGAATCTATTACTAGTGTCACAGGAATGGTTCAAAACATAGACAGTAAGAAGAGCCAGTCTTCTTGTACTTAAGACGGCATTGTACCTTTTGTATTAAATTCCGATGAAATATCTGTGTTTCGTCGTCAATAAGAAGGTCCAAGGGATACAGTAAACCTGTAGTGAAGCATCGGAATCTATAACTAGTGTCACAGGAATGGTTCAAAGCATAGACAGTAAGACGAGCCAGTCTTCTTGTACTTAAGTCGGCATTGTACCTTTTGTATTATATTCCGACGCAATTTCTGTGTTTCGTCGTCTATAAGAAGGTCCAAGTGATACAGTAAAGCTGAAGTGAAGCATCGGAATCTATAACTAGTGTCACAGGAATGGTTCAAAGCATAGACTGTAAGAAGAGCCAGTCTTCTTGTACTTAAGTAGGCATTGTACCTTTTGTTTTTAATTCCGATTCATTATCTGTGGTTCGTCGTCAATAAGAATGTCCAAGGGATACAGTAAACCTGAAGTGAAGCATCGGAATCTATAACTAGTGTCTCAGGAATGGTTCAAATCATAGACAGTTAGAAGAGCAAATCTTCTTGTACTTATGTCGGCATTGTGCCTTTTGCATTTCTTTCCGTTTCAATTTCTGTGTTTCGTTGTCAATAAGAGGGTCCAAGGGATACAGTAAACCTGAAGTGAAGCATCGGAATCTATAACTAGTGTCTCAGGAATGGTTCAAATCATAGACAGTAAGAAGAGCCAGTCTTCTTGTACTTAAGTCGGCATTGTGCCTTTTGTAATTATTTCCGTTTTAATTTCTGTATTTCGTCGTCAATAAGAAGTTCCATGGGATACAGTAAACCTGAAGTGAAGCATCGGAATCTATAACTAGTGTCTCAGGAATGGTTCAAATCATAGACAATAAGAAGAGCCAGTCTTCTTGTACTTAAGTGGGCATTGTGCCTTTTGTATTTATTTCCGATGCAATTTCTGTATTTCGTCGTCAATAAGAAGTTCCATGGGAAACAGTAAACCTGAAGTGAAGCATCGGAACCAATAACTTGTGTCTCAGGAATGGTTCAAAACTCAGACAGTAAGAAGATCCAGTCTTCTTGTACTTAAGTCGGCATTGTGATTTTTCTATTTAATTCCGATGCAATTTCTGTGTTTCGTCGTCAATAAGAATGTCCAAGGGATGCACTAAACCTGAGGTGAAGCAACGGAACCTACAACTAGTGTCACAGGAATGGTTCAAACATAGACAGTAAGAAGAGCCAGTCGTCTTGTACTTAAGTCGGCATTGTGCATTTTGTATTTAATTCCGATGCAATTTCTGTGTTTCGTCGTCAATAAGAAAGTCCAAGGGATACAGTAAACCTGAAGGGAAGCATCGGAATCTATAACTAGTGTCTCAGGAATGGTTCAAATCATGGACAGTTAGAAGAGGAAATCTTCTTAAACTTAGGTCGGCATTGTGCCTTTTGCATTTAATTCCGATTCAATTTCTGTGTTTCGTCGTCATTAAACAGGTCCAAAGGATACAGTAAACCTGAAGTGAAGCATCGGAATCTATACCTAGTGTCACAGGAATGGTTTAAACATAGGCAGTAAGAAGAGTCAGTCTTCTTGTACATCAGTCCGCATAGTACATTTTGTATTTCATTCCGACGCAATTTCTGTGTTTCGTCTTCAATAAGTAGGTCCAAGGGATACAGTAAACCTGAAGTGAAGCTTCGGAATCTATAACTATTGTCTCAGGAATGGTTCTAAACATAGACAGTAAGAAGAGCCAGTCTTCTTGTACTTAAGTCGGCATTGTACCTTTTGTATTTAATTCCGATGCAATTTCTGTGTTTCGTCGTAATTACGCAGATCCAAGGGATACAGTAAACCTGAAGTGAAGCATCGGAAACTGTAACAAGTGTCACAGGAATGGTTCAAAGCATAGACAGTAAGAAGAGCCAGTCTTCTTGTACTTAAGTCGGCATTGTGCCTCTTGTATTTATTTCCGATGCAATTTCTGTATTTCGTCGTCAATAAGAAGTTCCATGTGATACAGTAAACCTGAAGTGCAGCATCGGAATCTATAACAAGTGTCTCAGGAATGGTTCAAATCATAGACAGTAAGAGGAGCCAGTCTTCTTGTACTTAAGTCGGCATTGTGCCTTTTGTATTTAATTCCGATGCAATTTCTGTGTTTCGTCGTCAATAAGAAAGTCCAAGCGATACAGTAAACCTGAAGGGAAGCATCGGAATCTATAACTAGTGTCTCAGGAATGGTTCAAATCATGGACAGTTAGAAGAGGAAATCTTCTTAAACTTAGGTCGGCATTGTGCCTTTTGCATTTAATTCCGATTCAATTTCTGTGTTTCGTCGTCTATAAGAAGGTCAGAGGGATACAGCAAACATGAAGTGAAGCATCGGAATCTGTAACTAGTGTCTCAGGAATGGTTCAAATCATAGACAGTAAGAAGAGCCAGTCTTCTTGTACTTAAGTCGGAATTGTGCCTTTTGTATTTATTTCCGATGCAATTTCTGTATTTCGTCGTCAATAAGAAGTTCCATGGGATACAGTAATCTTGATGTGAAGCATCGGAATCTATAACAAGTGTCTCAGGAATGGTTCAAATCATAGACAGTAAGAAGAGGCAGTCTTCTTGTACTTAAGTCGGCATTGTGATTTTTGTATTTAATTCCGATGCAATTTCTGTGTTTCGTCGTCAATAAGAATGTCCAAGGGATGCAGTAAACCGGAAGTGAAGCATCGGAGCCTATAACTAGTGTCACAGGAATGGTTCAAACATTGACAGTAGGAAGAGCCAGTCTTCTTATACTTAAGTCGGCGTTGCGCATTTTGTATTTAATTCCGATGCAATTTCTGTGTTTTGTCGTCAATAAGAAGGTCCAAGGGATACAGTAAACCTGAAGTGAAGCATCGGAACCAGTAACTAGTGTCTCAGGAATGGTTCAAATCATAGACAGTAAGAAGAGCCAGTCTTCTTGTACTTAAGTCGAATAGTTCAAATGGCTCTGAGCACTATGGGACTCGACTGCTGTGGTCATAAGTCCCCTAGACCTTAGAACTAGTTAAACCTAACTAACCTAAGGACAGCACACAACACCCAGCCATCACGAGGCATAGAAAATCCCTGACCCCGCCAGGAATCGAACCCGGAAACCCGGGCGTGGGAAGCGAGGACGCTACCGTACGACCACGAGATGCGGGCACTTAAGTCGGAATTGTTCCTTTTGCATTTAATTCCGATGCAATATCTGTGTTTCGTCGTCAATAAGAAGGTCCAAAGGATACAGTAAACCTGAAGTGAAGCATCGGAATCTATAACTAGTGTCTCAGGAATGGTTCACATCATAGACAGTAAGAAAAACCGGTCTTCTTGTACTTCAGTCGGCGTTGTGCCTTTTGTATATATATCCCACCCAATTTCTGTATTTCGTCGTCAATAACAAGTTCCATGGGATACAGTAAACCTGAAGTGAAGCATCGGAATCTATAACTAGTGTCACAGGAATGGTTCAAAACATAGACAGTTAGAAGAGCCAGTCTTCTTTCACTTAAGACGGCATTGTGCCTTTTGTATTTAATTCCCATGCTATTTCTGTGTTTCATCGTCAATAAGAAGGTTAGAGGGATCCAGTAAACCTGAAGTGAAGTATCGGAATCTATAACTAGTGTCACAGGAATGGTTCAAAACATTGACAGTAAGAAGAGCCAGTCTGATGGTACTTAAGTCGGCATTGGCCTTTTGAATTTATTTCCGATGCAATTTCTGTGTTTCGTCGTCAATAAGAAAGTCCAAGGGATACAGTAAACCTGAGGTGAAACTTCGGAATCTATAACTAGTGTCGCAGGAATGGTTCAAAACATAGACAGTAAGAAGAGCCAGTCTTCTTGTACTTAAGCCGCCATTGTACCTTTTGTATTAATTCCGATGCAATTTCTGTGTTTCGTCGTCAATACGTAGATCCAAGGGATGCAGTAAACCTGAAGTGAAGCATCGGAATCTATAACTAGTGTCTCAGGAATGGTTCAAATCATAGACAGTTAGAAGAGCAAATCTTCTTGTACTTAAGTCGGCATTGTGCCTTTTTCATTTAATTCCGATTCAATTTCTGTGGTTCGTCGTCAATAAGAATGTCCAAGGGATACAGCAAACCTGAAGTGAAGCATCGGAATCTATAACTAATGTCTCAGGAATGGTTCAATTCGTAGACAGTTAAAAGAGCAAATCTTCTTGTACTTAGGTCGGCATTGTGCCATTTGCATTTAACTCCGATTCAATTTCTGTGTTTCGTCGTCAATAAGAACGTCCAAGGGATACAGTAAACCTGAAGTGAACCATCGGAATCTATAACTAGTGTCTCAGGAATGGTTCAAATCATAGACAGTAAGATGAGCCAGTCTTCTTGTACTAAAGTCGGCATTGTGATTCTTGTATTTAATTCCGATGCAATTTCTGTGTTTCGTTGTCAATAAGAATTTCCAAGGGATGCAGTAAACCTGAAGTGAAGCATCGGAACCTATAACTAGTGTCACAGGGATGGTTCAAAACATAGACAGTAAGAAGAGCCAGTCGTCTTGTACTTAAGTCGGCATTTTGCCTTTTGTATTTTATTACGATGCAATTTCTGTGTTTCGTCGTCAATAAATAGGTCCAAGGGATACAGTAAACCTGAAGTGAAGCATCGGAATCTATAACTAGTGTCTCAGGAATGGTTCACATCATAGACAGTAAGAAAAACCGGTCTTCTTGTACTTCAGTCGGCGTTGTGCCTTTTGTATATATATCCGACCCAATTTCTGTATTTCGTCGTCAATAAGAAGTTCCATGGGATACAGTAAACCTGAAGTGAAGCATCGGAATCTATAACTAGTGTCACAGGAATGGTTCAAAACATAGACAGTTAGAAGATCCAGTCTTATTTCACTTAAAACGGCATTGTGCCTTTTGTATTTAATTCCGATGCAATTTCTGTGTTTCATCGTCAATAAGAAGGTCAGAGGGATTCAGTAAACCTGAGGAGAAGTATCGGAAACTATAACTAGTGCCACAGGAATGGTTCATAAGATTGACAGTAAGAAGAGTCAGTCTGATGGTTCTTAAGTCGGCATTGTGCCTTTTGTATTTAATTCCGATGCAATTTCTGTGTTTCGTCGTCAATAAGAAAGTCCAAGGGATACAGTAAACCTGAAGTGAAGCTTCGGAATCTGTAACTAGTGTCACGGGAATGGTTCAAAACATTGACAGTAAGAAAAGCCTGTCTTCTTGTACTTAAGACGGCATTGTACGTTTTGTATTTAATTCCGATGCAATTTCTGTGTTTCGTCGTTAATAAGCAGATCCAAGGGATACAGTAAACCTGAAGTGAAGCATCGAAATCTATAACTAGTGCCACAGGAATGGTTCAAAGCATAAACAGTAAGAAGAGCCAGTCTTCTTGTACTTAAGTCGGCATTGTACCATTTGTATTTAATTCCGATGCAATTTCTGTGTTTCGTCGTCAATAAGCAGATTCAAGGGATACAGTAAACCTGAAGTGCAGCATCGGAATCTATAACAAGTGTCTCAGGAATGGTTCAAATCATAGACAGTAAGAGGAGCCAGTCTTCTTGTACTTAAGTCGGCATTGTGCCTTTTGTATTTAATTCCGATGCACTTTCTGTGTTTCGTCGTCAATAAGAAAGTCCAAGGGGTACAGTAAACCTGAAGGGAAGCATCGGAATCTATAACTAGTGTCTCAGGAATGGTTCAAATCATGGACAGTTGGAAGAGGAAATCTTCTTAAACTTAGGTCGGCATTGTGCCTTTTGCATTTAATTCCGATTCAATTTCTGTGATTCGTCGTCTATAAGAAGGTCAGTGGGATACAGTAAACCTGAAGTGCAGCATCGGAATCTATAACAAGTGTCTCAGGAATGGTTCAAATCATAGACAGTAAGAAGAGCCAGTCTTCTTGTACTTAAGTCGGCATTGTGCCTTTCGTATTTATTATCGATGCAATTTCTGTACTTCGTCGTCAATAAGAAGTTCCATGGGATACAGTAAACCTGAAGTGAAGCATCCTAACCAATAACTAGGGTCTCAGGAATGGTTCAAATCATAGACAGTAAGAAGAGGCAGTCTTCTTGTACTTAAGTCGGCATTGTGATTTTTGTATTTAATTCCGATGCAATTTCTGTGTTTCGTCGTCAATAAGAATGTCCAAGGGATGCAGTAAACCGGAAGTGAAGCATCGGAGCCAATAACTAGTGTCACAGGAATGGTTCAAACATTGACAGTAGGAAGAGCCAGTCTTCTTATACTTAAGTCGGCGTTGCGCATTTTGTATTTAATTCCGATGCAATTTCTGTGTTTTGTCGTCAATAAGAAGGTCCAAGGGATACAGTAAACCTGAAGTGAAGCATCGAAATCTATAACTAGTGCCACAGGAATGGTTCAAAGCATAAACAGTAAGAAGAGCCAGTCTTCTTGTACTTAAGTCGGCATTGTACCATTTGTATTTAATTCCGATGCAATTTCTGTGTTTCGTCGTCAATAAGCAGATTCAAGGGATACAGTAAACCTGAAGTGAAGCATCGGAATCTATAACTAGTGTCACAGGAATGGTTCAAAATATAGACAGTAAGAAGAGCCAGTCTTCTTGTACTTAAGTCGGCATTGTGCTATTTGTATTTAATTCCGATGCAATATCTGTGTTTCGTCGTCAATAAGAAGGTCCAAGGGATACAGTAAACCTGTAGTGAAGCATCGGAATCTATAACTAGTGTCACAGGAATGGTTCAAAGCATAGACAGTAAGAAGACCCAGTCTTCTTGTACTTAAGTCGGGATTGTACCTTTTGTATTTAATTCCGATGCTATTTCTGTGTTTCGTCGTCAATAAGAAGGTCCAAGGGATACAGTAAACCTGAAGTGAAGCATCGGAATCTATAACTAGTGTCACAGGAATGGTTCAAAACATAGACAGTTAGAAGAGCCAGTCTTCTTTCACTTAAGACGGCATTGTGCCTTTTGTATTTAATTCCGATGCTATTTCTGTGTTTCATCGTCAATAAGAAGGTTAGAGGGATCCAGTAAACCTGAAGTGAAGTATCGGAATCTATAACTAGTGTCACAGGAATGGTTCAAAACATTGACAGTAAGAAGAGTCAGTCTGATGGTACTTAAGTCGGCATTGGCCTTTTGAATTTATTTCCGATGCAATTTCTGTGTTTCGTCGTCAATAAGAAAGTCCAAGGGATACAATAAACCTGAAGTGAAACTTCGGAATCTATAACTAGTGTCGCAGGAATGGATCAAAACATAGACAGTAAGAAGAGCCAGTCTTCTTGTACTTAAGCCGCCATTGTACCTTTTATATTAATTCCGATCCAATTTCAGTGTTTCGTCGTCAATAAGCAGATCCAAGGGATACAGTAAACCTGAAGTGAAGCATCGGAATCTATAACTGGTGTCTCATGAATGGTTCAAATCATAGACAGTTAGAAGAGCAAATCTTCTTGTACCTAAGTCGGCATTGTGCCTTTTTCATTTAATTCCGATTCAATTTCTGTGGTTCGTCGTCAATAAGAATGTCCAAGGGATACAGCGAACCTGAAGTGAAGCATCGGAATCTATAACTAGTGTCTCAGGAATCGTTCAATTCGTAGACAGTTAAAAAAGCAAATCTTCTTGTACTTAGGTCGGCATTGTGCCATTTGCATTTAAATCCGATTCAATTTCTGTGTTTCGTCGTCAATAAGAAGGTCCAAGGGATACAGTAAACCTGAAGTGAACCATCGGAATCTATAACTAGTGTCTCAGGAATGGTTCAAATCATAGACAGTAAGATGAGCCAGTCTTCTTGTACTAAAGTCGGCATTGTGATTTTTGTATTTAATTCCGATGCAATTTCTGTGTTTCATGGTCAATAAGAAGGTCAGAGGGATTCAGTAAACCTGAGGAGAAGTATCGGAAACTATAACTAGTGTCACAGGAGTGGTTCAAAACATTGACAGTAAGAAGGGTCAGTCTGATGGTTCTTAAGTCGGCATTGTGCCTTTGGATTTAATTCCGATGCAATTTCTGTGTTTCGTCGTCAATAAGAAAGTCCAAGAGATACAGTAAACCTGAAGTGAAGCTTCGGAATCTATAACTAGTGTCACGGGAATGGTTCAAAACATTGACAGTAAGAAGAGCCAGTCTTCTTGTACTTAAGACGGCATTGTACGTTTTGTATTTAATTCCGATGCACTTTCTGTGTTTCGTCGTCAATAAGCAGATCCAAGGGATACAGTAAACCTGAAGTGTAGCATCGAAATCTATAACTAGTGCCACAGGAATGGTTCAAAGCATAAACAGTAAGAAGAGCCAGTCTTCTTGTACTTAAGTCGGCATTGTACCTTTTGTATTTAATTCCGATGCATTTTCTGTGGTTCGTCGTCAATAAGAATGTCCAAGGGATACAGTAAACCTGAAGTGAAGCATCGGAATCTATAACTAGTGTCTCAGGAGTGGTTCAAATCATAGACAGTAATAAGAGCCAGTCTTCTTGTACTTAAGTCGACATTATGCCTTTTGCATTTAATTCCGATTCAATTTCTGTGTTTCGTCGTCAATAAAAAGGTCCAAGGGAAACAGTAAACCTGAAGTCAAGCATCGGAATCTGTACCTAGTGTCACAGGAATGGTTCAAATCATAGGCAGTAAGAGGAGTCAGTCCTCTTGTACTTCAGTTGGCATTGTATATTTTGTATTTAATTCCGACGCAATTTCTGTGTTTCGTCGTCAATACGAAGGTCCAAGGGATACAGTACACCTGAAGTGAAGCTTCGGAATCTATAACCAGTGTCTCAGGAATGGTATTAAACACAGACATTAAGAAGAGCCAGTCTTCTTATTCTTAAGCCGGCATTGTGCCATTTGTATTTAATTCCGATGCAATTTCTGTGTTTCGTCGTCAATAAGAATGTCCAAGGGATACAGTAAACCTGAAGGGAAGCATCGGAATCTATAACTAGTGTCACAGGAATGGTTCAAATCATGGACAGTTGGAAGAGGAAATCTTCTTAAACTTAGGTCGGCATTGTGCCTTTTGCATTTAATTCCGATTCAATTTCTGTGTTTCGTCGTCTATAAGAAGGTCAGTGGGATACAGTAAACCTGAAGTGCAGCATCGGAATCTATAACAAGTGTCTCAGGAATGGTTCAAATCATAGACAGTAAGAAGAGCCAGTCTTCTTGTACTTAAGTCGGCATTGTGCCTTTCGTATTTATTATCGATGCAATTTCTGTACTTCGTCGTCAATAAGAAGTTCCATGGGATACAGTAAACCTGAAGTGAAGCATCCTAACCAATAACTAGGGTCTCAGGAATGGTTCAAAACATAGACAGTAAGAAGAGGCAGTCTTCTTGTACTTAAGTAGGCATTGTGATTTTTGTATTTAATTCCGATGCAATTTCTGTGTTTCGTTGTCAATAAGAATGTCCAAGGGATGCAGTAAACCGGAAGTGAAGCATCGGAGCCTATAACTAGTGTCACAGGAATGGTTCAAACATTGACAGTAGGAAGAGCCAGTCTTCTTATACTTAAGTCGGCGTTGCGCATTTTGTATTTAATTCCGATGCAATTTCTGTGTTTTGTCGTCAATAAGAAGGTCCAAGGGATACAGTAAACCTGAAGTGAAGCATCGGAACCAATAACTAGTGTCTCAGGAATGGTTCAAATCATAGACAGTAAGAAGAGCCAGTCTTCTTGTACTTAAGTCGATTGGTTCAAATGGCTCTGAGCACTATGGGACTCGACTGCTGTGGTCATAAGTCCCCTAGAACTTAGAACTAGTTAAACCTAACTAACTCAAGGACAGCACACAACACCCAGCCATCACGAGGCAAAGAAAATCCCTGACCCCGCCGGGAATCGAACCCGGGAACCAGGGCGTGGGAAGCGAGAACGCTACCGCACGACCACGAGATGCGGGCACTTAAGTCGGAATTGTTCCTTTTGCATTTAATTCCGATTCAATTTCTGTGTTTCGTCGTCAATAAAAAGGTCCAAGGGATACAGTAAACCTGAAGTGAAGCATCGGAATCTTCACGTAGTGTCACTGGAATGGTTCAAAACATAGGCAGTAAGAAGAGTCATTCTTCTTGTACTTCAGTCGGCATTGTACATTTTGTATTTAATTCCGACGCAATTTCTGTGTTTCGTCGTCAATAAGAAGGTCCAAGGGATACAGTGAACCTGAAGTGAAGCTTCGGAATGTATACCTAGTGTCTCAGGAATGGTTCTAAACATAGACAGTAAGAAGAGCCAGTCTTCTTGTACTTATGTCGGCACTGTGCCTTTTGTATTTATTTCCGATGCAATTTCTGTATTTCGTCGTCAATCCGAAGTTCCATGGGATACAGTAAACCTGAAGTGAAGCATCGGAATCTATAACTAGTGTCACAGGAATGGTTCAAAATATAGACAGTAAGAAGAGCCAGTCTTCTTGTACTTAAGTCGGCATTGTGCTATTTGTATTTAATTCCGATGCAATATCTGTGTTTCGTCGTCAATAAGAAGGTCCAAGGGATACAGTAAACCTGTAGTGAGGCATCGGAATCTATAACTAGTGTCACAGGAATGGTTCAAAACATAGACAGTAAGAAGACTCAGTCTTCTTGTACTTAAGTCGGGATTGTACCTTTTGTATTTAATTCCGATGCTATTTCTGTGTTTCGTCGTCAATAAGAAGGTCCAAGGGATACAGTAAACCTGAAGTGAAGCATCGGAATCTATAACTAGTGTCGCAGGAATGGATCAAAACATAGACAGTAAGAAGAGCCAGTCTTCTTGTACTTAAGCCGCCATTGTACCTTTTATATTAATTCCGATCCAATTTCTGTGTTTCGTCGTCAATAAGCAGATCCAAGGGATACAGTAAACCTGAAGTGAAGCATCGGAATCTATAACTGGTGTCTCATGAATGGTTCAAATCATAGACAGTTAGAAGAGCAAATCTTCTTGTACCTAAGTCGGCATTGTGCCTTTTTCATTTAATTCCGATTCAATTTCTGTGGTTCGTCGTCAATAAGAATGTCCAAGGGATACAGCAAACCTGAAGTGAAGCATCGGAATCTATAACTAGTGTCTCAGGAATCGTTCAATTCGTAGACAGTTAAAAGAGCAAATCTTCTTGTACTTAGGTCGGCATTGTGCCATTTGCATTTAACTCCGATTCAATTTCTGTGTTTCGTCGTCAATAAGAAGGTCCAAGGGATACAGTAAACCTGAAGTGAACCATCGGAATCTATAACTAGTGTCTCAGGAATGGTTCAAATCATAGACAGTAAGATGAGCCAGTCTTCTTGTACTAAAGTCGGCATTGTGATTTTTGTATTTAATTCCGATGCAATTTCTGTGTTTCGTTGTCAATAAGAATTTCCAAGGGATGCAGTAAACCTGAAGTGAAGCATCGGAACCTATAACTAGTGTCACAGGAATGGTTCAAAACATAGACAGTAAGAAGAGCCAGTCGTCTTGTACTTAAGTCGGCATTGTGCCTTTTGGATTTAATTACGATGCAATTTCTGTGTTTCGTCGTCAATAAGAAAGTCCAAGAGATACAGTAAACCTGAAGTGAAGCTTCGGAATCTATAACTAGTGTCACGGGAATGGTTCAAAACATTGACAGTAAGAAGAGCCAGTCTTCTTGTACTTAAGACGGCATTGTACGTTTTGTATTTAATTCCGATGCACTTTCTGTGTTTCGTCGTCAATAAGCAGATCCAAGGGATACAGTAAACCTGAAGTGAAGCATCGAAATCTATAACTAGTGCCACAGGAATGGTTCAAAGCATAAACAGTAAGAAGAGCCAGTCTTCTTGTACTTAAGTCGGCATTGTACCTTTTGTATTTAATTCCGATGCATTTTCTGTGGTTCGTCGTCAATAAGAATGTCCAAGGGATACAGTAAACCTGAAGTGAAGCATCGGAATCTATAACTAGTGTCTCAGGAGTGGTTCAAATCATAGACAGTAATAAGAGCCAGTCTTCTTGTACTTAAGTCGACATTATGCCTTTTGCATTTAATTCCGATTCAATTTCTGTGTTTCGTCGTCAATAAAAAGGTCCAAGGGAAACAGTAAACCTGAAGTCAAGCATCGGAATCTGTACCTAGTGTCACAGGAATGGTTCAAATCATAGGCAGTAAGAGGAGTCAGTCCTCTTGTACTTCAGTTGGCATTGTATATTTTGTATTTAATTCCGACGCAATTTCTGTGTTTCGTCGTCAATACGAAGGTCCAAGGGATACAGTACACCTGAAGTGAAGCTTCGGAATCTATAACCAGTGTCTCAGGAATGGTATTAAACACAGACATTAAGAAGAGCCAGTCTTCTTATACTTAAGCCGGCATTGTGCCATTTGTATTTAATTCCGATGCAATTTCTGTGTTTCGTCGTCAATAAGAATGTCCAAGGGATACAGTAAACCTGAAGGGAAGCATCGGAATCTATAACTAGTGTCACAGGAATGGTTCAAATCATGGACAGTTGGAAGAGGAAATCTTCTTAAACTTAGGTCGGCATTGTGCCTTTTGCATTTAATTCCGATTCAATTTCTGTGTTTCGTCGTCTATAAGAAGGTCAGTGGGATACAGTAAACCTGAAGTGCAGCATCGGAATCTATAACAAGTGTCTCAGGAATGGTTCAAATCATAGACAGTAAGAAGAGCCAGTCTTCTTGTACTTAAGTCGGCATTGTGCCTTTCGTATTTATTATCGATGCAATTTCTGTACTTCGTCGTCAATAAGAAGTTCCATGGGATACAGTAAACCTGAAGTGAAGCATCCTAACCAATAACTAGGGTCTCAGGAATGGTTCAAAACATAGACAGTAAGAAGAGGCAGTCTTCTTGTACTTAAGTAGGCATTGTGATTTTTGTATTTAATTCCGATGCAATTTCTGTGTTTCGTTGTCAATAAGAATGTCCAAGGGATGCAGTAAACCGGAAGTGAAGCATCGGAGCCTATAACTAGTGTCACAGGAATGGTTCAAACATTGACAGTAGGAAGAGCCAGTCTTCTTATACTTAAGTCGGCGTTGCGCATTTTGTATTTAATTCCGATGCAATTTCTGTGTTTTGTCGTCAATAAGAAGGTCCAAGGGATACAGTAAACCTGAAGTGAAGCATCGGAACCAATAACTAGTGTCTCAGGAATGGTTCAAATCATAGACAGTAAGAAGAGCCAGTCTTCTTGTACTTAAGTCGATTGGTTCAAATGGCTCTGAGCACTATGGGACTCGACTGCTGTGGTCATAAGTCCCCTAGAACTTAGAACTAGTTAAACCTAACTAACTCAAGGACAGCACACAACACCCAGCCATCACGAGGCAAAGAAAATCCCTGACCCCGCCGGGAATCGAACCCGGAAACCAGGGCGTGGGAAGCGAGAACGCTACCGCACGACCACGAGATGCGGGCACTTAAGTCGGAATTGTTCCTTTTGCATTTAATTCCGATTCAATTTCTGTGTTTCGTCGTCAATAAAAAGGTCCAAGGGATACAGTAAACCTGAAGTGAAGCATCGGAATCTTCACGTAGTGTCACTGGAATGGTTCAAAACATAGGCAGTAAGAAGAGTCATTCTTCTTGTACTTCAGTCGGCATTGTACATTTTGTATTTAATTCCGACGCAATTTCTGTGTTTCGTCGTCAATAAGAAGGTCCAAGGGATACAGTGAACCTGAAGGGAAGCTTCGGAATGTATACCTAGTGTCTCAGGAATGGTTCTAAACATAGACAGTAAGAAGAGCCAGTCTTCTTGTACTTATGTCGGCACTGTGCCTTTTGTATTTATTTCCGATGCAATTTCTGTATTTCGTCGTCAATCCGAAGTTCCATGGGATACAGTAAACCTGAAGTGAAGCATCGGAATCTATAACTAGTGTCACAGGAATGGTTCAAAATATAGACAGTAAGAAGAGCCAGTCTTCTTGTACTTAAGTCGGCATTGTGCTATTTGTATTTAATTCCGATGCAATATCTGTGTTTCGTCGTCAATAAGAAGGTCCAAGGGATACAGTAAACCTGTAGTGAGGCATCGGAATCTATAACTAGTGTCACAGGAATGGTTCAAAACATAGACAGTAAGAAGACTCAGTCTTCTTGTACTTAAGTCGGGATTGTACCTTTTGTATTTAATTCCGATGCTATTTCTGTGTTTCGTCGTCAATAAGAAGGTCCAAGGGATACAGTAAACCTGAAGTGAAGCATCGGAATCTATAACTAGTGTCGCAGGAATGGATCAAAACATAGACAGTAAGAAGAGCCAGTCTTCTTGTACTTAAGCCGCCATTGTACCTTTTATATTAATTCCGATCCAATTTCTGTGTTTCGTCGTCAATAAGCAGATCCAAGGGATACAGTAAACCTGAAGTGAAGCATCGGAATCTATAACTGGTGTCTCATGAATGGTTCAAATCATAGACAGTTAGAAGAGCAAATCTTCTTGTACCTAAGTCGGCATTGTGCCTTTTTCATTTAATTCCGATTCAATTTCTGTGGTTCGTCGTCAATAAGAATGTCCAAGGGATACAGCAAACCTGAAGTGAAGCATCGGAATCTATAACTAGTGTCTCAGGAATCGTTCAATTCGTAGACAGTTAAAAGAGCAAATCTTCTTGTACTTAGGTCGGCATTGTGCCATTTGCATTTAACTCCGATTCAATTTCTGTGTTTCGTCGTCAATAAGAAGGTCCAAGGGATACAGTAAACCTGAAGTGAACCATCGGAATCTATAACTAGTGTCTCAGGAATGGTTCAAATCATAGACAGTAAGATGAGCCAGTCTTCTTGTACTAAAGTCGGCATTGTGATTTTTGTATTTAATTCCGATGCAATTTCTGTGTTTCGTTGTCAATAAGAATTTCCAAGGGATGCAGTAAACCTGAAGTGAAGCATCGGAACCTATAACTAGTGTCACAGGAATGGTTCAAAACATAGACAGTAAGAAGAGCCAGTCGTCTTGTACTTAAGTCGGCATTGTGCCTTTTGGATTTAATTACGATGCAATTTCTGTGTTTCGTCGTCAATAAACAGGTCCAAGGGATACAGTAAACCTGAAGTGAAGCAACGGAATCTATAACTAGTGTCTCAGGAATGGTTCACATCATAGACAGTAAGAAGAACCGGTCTTCTTGTACTTAAGTCGGCATTGTGCCTTTTGTATATATATCCGACCCAATTTCTGTATTTCGTCGTCAATAAGAAGTTCCATGGGATACAGTAAACCTGAAGTGAAGCATCGGAATCTATAACTAGTGTCACAGGAATGGTTCAAAACATAGACAGTTAGAAGATCCAGTCTTATTTCACTTAAGACTGCATTGTGCCTTTTGTATTTAATTCCGTTGCAATTTCTGTGTTTCATCGTCAATAAGAAGGTCAGAGGGATTCAGTAAACCTGAGGAGAAGTATCGGAAACTATAACTAGTGTCACAGGAATGGTTCAAAACATTGACAGTAAGAAGAGTCAGTCTGATGGTTCTTAAGTCGGCATTGTGCCTTTGGATTTAATTCCGATGCAATTTCTGTGTTTCGTCGTCAATAAGAAAGTCCAAGAGATACAGTAAACCTGAAGTGAAGCTTCGGAATCTATAACTAGTGTCACGGGAATGGTTCAAAACATTGACAGTAAGAAGAGCCAGTCTTCTTGTACTTAAGACGGCATTGTACGTTTTGTATTTAATTCCGATGCAATTTCTGTGTTTCGTCGTCAATAAGCAGATCCAAGGGATACAGTAAACCTGAAGTGAAGCATCGAAATCTATAACTAGTGCCACAGGAATGGTTCAAAGCATAAACAGTAAGAAGAGCCAGTCTTCTTGTACTTAAGTCGGCATTGTACCTTTTGTATTTAATTCCGATGCATTTTCTGTGGTTCGTCGTCAATAAGAATGTCCAAGGGATACAGTAAACCTGAAGTGAAGCATCGGAATCTATAACTAGTGTCTCAGGAGTGGTTCAAATCATAGTCAGTAATAAGAGCCAGTCTTCTTGTACTTAAGTCGAGATTATGCCTTTTGCATTTAATTCCGATTCAATTTCTGTGTTTCGTCGTCAATAAAAAGGTCCAAGGGAAACAGTAAACCTGAAGTCAAGCATCGGAATCTGTACCTAGTGTCACAGGAATGGTTCAAAACATAGGCAGTAAGAGGAGTCAGTCCTCTTGTACTTCAGTTGGCATTGTACATTTTGTATTTAATTCCGACGCAATTTCTGTGTTTCGTCGTCAATACGAAGGTCCAAGGGATACAGTACACCTGAAGTGAAGCTTCGGAATCTATAACCAGTGTCTCAGGAATGGTATTAAACACAGACATTAAGAAGAGCCAGTCTTCTTATACTTAAGCCGGCATTGTGCCATTTGTATTTAATTCCGATGCAATTTCTGTGTTTCATCGTCAATAAGAGTGTCAGAGGGATACAGTAAACCTGAAGTGAAGCATCGGAACCTATAATTAGTGTCACAGTATTGGTTCAAAATATAGACAGTACGAATTGCCAGTCTTCTTGTACTTAAGTCGCCATTGTACCTTTTGTATTTTATTCCAATGCAATTTCTGTGTTTCGTCGTCAATAAGCAGGTCCAAGGGATACAGTAAACCTGAATTGAAGAATCGGAATCTATAACTAGTGTCTCAGGAATGGTTGAAATCATAGACAGTAAGAAGAGCCAGTCTTCTTGTACTTATGTCGGCATTTGGCCTTTGCATTTAATTCAGATTCAATTTCTGTCTTTCGTCGACAATAAGAAGTTCCAAGGGATACAGTATACCTAAAGTGAAGCATCGGAATCTATAACTAGTGTCACAGGAATTGTTCAAACATAGACAGTAAGAAGAGCCAGTCTTCTAGTACTTAAGTCGTCATTGTGCCTTTTGCAATTATGTCCGATGCGATTTCTGTGTTTCATCGTCAATAAGAAGGTCCAAGGGATACAGTAAACATATAGTGAAGCATCGGAATTTAAAACCGGTCAAACAGGAAATGTTCAAAACATAGTCAGGAGGAATAGTCAGTCTTCTTGTACTTAAGTCGGCATTGTGCCTTTTGTATTTATTTCCGTTGCAATTTCTGTGTTTCGTCGTCAATAAGAAGGTCCTAGGGATAGATTAAAGCTGACGTGAAGCATCGGAATCTATAACTAGTGTCACAGGAATGGTTCAAAACATAGACAGCAAGAAGAGCCAGTCTTCTTGTACTGAAGTCGGCATCGTGCCTTCTGTATTTAATTCCGATGCAAGTTCTGTGATTCGTCGTCAATAGGAAGGCCAATAGGATACAGTAAACCTAAAGTGACGCATCGGAATCTATACCTAGTGTCACAGGATGGTTCAAAACATAGACACTAAGAAGAGCCAGTCTTCTTGTACTTAAGTCGGCATTGTGCCTTTCGTATTTATTATCGATGCAATTTCTGTACTTCGTCGTCAATAAGAAGTTCCATGGGATACAGTAAACCTGAAGTGAAGCATCCTAACCAATAACTAGGGTCTCAGGAATGGTTCAAAACATAGACAGTAAGAAGAGGCAGTCTTCTTGCACTTAAGCCGGCACTGTGAATTTTGTATTTAATTCCGATGCAATTTCTGTGTCTCATCGTCAATAAGAGTGTCAGAGGGATACCGTAAACTTGAAGTGAAGCATCGGAATCTATAACTAGTGTCACAGGAAAGGTTCAAAATATAGACAGCAAGAAGAGCCAGTCTTCTTGTACTGAAGTCGGCATCGTGCCTTCTGTATTAAATTCCGATGCAATTTCTGTGATTCTTCGTCGATAGGAAGGCCAATAGGATACAGTAAACCTAAAGTGAAGCATCGGAATCTATAACTAGTGTCACAGGAATGGTTCTAAACATAGACACTAAGAAGAGCCAGTCTTCTTGTACTTAAGGCGGCACTGTGCCTTTTGTATTTAATTCCGATGCAATTTCTGTGTCTCATCGTCAATAAGAGTGTCAGAGGGATACCGTAAACTTGAAGTGAAGCATCGGAATCTATAACTAGTGTCACAGGAAAGGTTCAAAATATAGACAGTAAGAATTGCCAGTCTTCTTGTACTTAAGTCGCCATTGTGCCTTTCACATTTAATTCCGATTCAATTTCTGTGTTTCGTCGTCAATAAAAAGGTCCAAGGGATACAGTAAACCTGAGGTGAAGCATCGGAATCTGTACCTAGTGTCACAGGAATAGTTGAAATCATAGACTGTAAGAAGAGCCAGTCTTCTTGTACTTATGTCGGAATTGTGCCTCTTGCATTTAATTCAGATTCAATTTCTGTGTTTCGTCGTCAATAAGAATGTATAAGGGATACAGTAAACCAGAAGTGTAGCATCGGAATCTATAACTAGTGTCACAGGAACGGTTCAAAAAAATAGGCAGTAAGAAGAGTCAGTCTTCTTGTACTTTAGTCGGCATTGTTCATTTTCTATTTAATTCCGATGCAATTTCTGTGTTTCGTCGTCAATACGATGGTCCAAGGGATACAGTAAACCTGAAGTGAAGCTTCGGAATCTAATACTACTGTCTCAGGAATGGTTCAAACCATAGACAGTAAGAAGAGCCAGTCTTCTTGTACTTATGTTGGCATTGTGCCTTTTGTAATTAACTTCGATGCAATTTCTGTCTTTCGTCGACAATAAGAAGTTCCAAGGGATACAGTATACCTAAAGTGAAGCATCGGAATCTATAACTAGTGTCACAGGAATGGTTCAAACATAGACAGTAGGAAGAGCCAGTCTTCTAGTACTTAAGTCGTCATTGTGCCTTTTATAATTATGTCCGATGCAATTTCTGTGTTTCATCGTCAAGAAGAAGGTCCAAGGGATACAGTAAACATTAAGTGAAGCATCGGAATTTAAAACCGGTCAAACAGGAAATGTTCAAAACATAGTCAGTAAGAATAGTCAGTCTTTTTGTACTTAAGTCGGCATTGTGCATTTTGTATTTAATTCCGATGCAATTTCAGTGTTTCGTCGTCAATAAGAAGGTCCAGGGGATACAGTAAACCTGAAGTGAAGCATCGGAATCTAAAACTAGAGTCACAGGAATGGTTCAAATCATAGACAGTAAGAAGAGCCAGTCTTCTAGTACTTAAGTCGTCATTGTGCCTTTTGTATTGAATTACGAAGCAATTTCTGTGTTTCATCGTCAATAAGAGTGTCAGAGGGATACAGTAAACCTGAAGTGAAGCATCGGAATCTACAACTAGTGTCACAGGAATGGTTCAAAATATAGACAGTAAGAATTGCCAGTCTTCTTGTACTTAAGTCGCCATTGTACCTTTTGTATTTAATTCCGATGCAATTTCTGTTTTTCGTCATCAATAAGCAGGTACAAGGGATACAGTTAAATTGAAGTGAAGCATCGGAATCTATAACTAGTGTGTCAGGAGTGGTTCAAATCATAGACAGTTATAGGAGCCAGTCTTCTTGTACTTAAGTCGACATTATGCCTTTTGCATTTAATTCCGATTCAATTTCTGTGTTTCGTCGTCTATAAAAAGGTCCAAGGGATACAGTACACCTGAAGTTAAGCATCGGAATCTGTATCCAGTGTCACAGGAATGGTTGAAATCATAGACAGTAAGAAGAGCCAGTCTTCTTGTACTTATGTCGGCATTGTGCCTTTTGCATTTAATTCAGATTCAATTTCTGTTTCGTCCTCAATAAGAATGTCCAAGGGATACAGTAAACCAGAAGTGTAGCATCGGCATCTATAACTAGTGTCACAGGAACGGTTCAAAACATAGGCAGTAAGAAGAGTCAGTCTCCTTGTACTTTAGTCGGCATTGTACATTTTCTATTTAATTCCGATGCAATTTCTGTGTTTCGTCGTCAATATGAAGGTCCAAGGGATACAGTAAACCTGAAGTGAAGCTTCGGAATCTAATACTACTGTCTCAGGAATGGTTCAAACCATAGACAGTAAGAAGAGCCAGTCTTCTTGTACTTATGTTGGCATTGTGCCTTTTGTATTAAACTCCGATGCAATTTCTGTCTTTCGTCGACAACAAGAAGTTCCAAGGGATACAGTATACCTAAAGTGAAGCATCGGAATCTATAACTAGTGTCACAGGAATGGTTCAAACATAGACAGTAAGAAGAGCCAGTCTTCTAGTACTTAAGTCGTCATTTTGCCTTTTGTAATTATGTCCGATGCAATTTCTGTGTTTCATCGTCAATAAGAAAGTCCAAGGGATACAGTAAACATATAGTGAAGCATCGGAATTTAAAACCGGTCAAACAGGAAATGTTCAAAACATAGTCAGTAAGAATAGTCAGTCTTTTTGTACTTAAGTCAGCATTGTGCCTTTTGTATTTAATTCCGATGCAATTTCCGTGTTTCGTCGTCAATAAGAAGGTCCAGGGGATACAGTAAACCTAAGGTGAAGCATCGGAATCTAAAACTAGAGTCACAGGAATGGTTTAAATCATAGACAGTAAGAAGAGCCAGTCTTCTTGTACTTTAGTCGGCATTGTGCCTTTTGTATTGAATTACGATGCAATTTCTGTGTTTCATCGTCAATAAGAGTGTCAGAGGGATACAGTAAACCTGAAGTGAATTATCGGAATCTATAACTAGTGTCACAGGATTGTTTCAAAACATAGACTGTAAGAAGAGCCAGAGTTCTTGTACTTAAGTCGGCATTGTTCCTTTTGTATTGAATTCCGATGAAATTTCTATGTTTCGTCGTCAATAAGAAGGTCCAAGGGATACAGTAAACATGAAGTGAAGCATCGGAATCTATAACTAGTGTCACAGGAATGGTTCAAAATATAGACGGTAAGATGAGCCAGTCTTCTTGTACTTAAGTCGGCATTGTGCCTTTTGTATTTAATTCCGATGCAATTTCTGTGTTTCGTCGTCATAAGAAGGTCCAATGGATACAGTAAACCTGAAGTGAGGCATCGGAATCTTTAATTAGTGTTACAGGAATGGTTCAAAACATAGACAGTAAGAAGAGTTAGTCTTCTTCTACTTAATTCGGCATTGTGCCTTTTGTATTTAATTCCGATGCAATATCTGTGTTTCGTCGTCAATAAGAAGGTCCAAGGGGTACAGTAAACATGAAGTGAAGCATCGGAATCTATAACTAGTGTCACAGGAATGGTCCAAAAACATAAACAGTAAGAAGATACAGTCTACGTGTACTTAAGTCGGCATTGTGCCTTTTGTATTTAACTCCGATGCAATTTTTGTGTTTCGTCGTCAATAAGAAGTCCCTAGGAATACAGTATACCTAAAGTGAAGCATCGGAATCTATACCTAGTGTCACAGGAATGGTTCAAAATATAGACGGTAAGATGAGTCAGTCTTCTTGTGCTTCAGTCGGCATTGTACATTTTGTATTTAATTCCGACGCAATTCATGTGTTTCGTCGTCAATAAGAAGGTCCAAGGGATACAGTACACCTGAAGTGAAGCTTCGGAATCTATAACTAGTGTCTCATTAATGGTTCTAAACATAGACCGTAAGAAGAGCAGTCTTCTTGTACTTAAGTCGGCATTGTGCATTTTGTATTTAATTCCGATGCAATTTCTGTCCTTCATCGTCAATAAGAAGGTCCAAGGGATACAGTAAACCTGAAGTGAAGCACCGGAATCTATAACTAGTGTCACAGGAATGGTTCAAAACATAGACACTAAGAGGAGCCAGTCTTCTTGTACTTAAGCCGGCATTGTGCCTTTTGTATTTAATTCCGATGCAATTTCTGTGTTTCGTCGTCAATGAGCAGGTACAAGGGATACAGTAAACCTGAAGTAAAGCATCGATATCTATAACTAGTGTCTTAGGAATGGTTGAAATCATAGACAGTAAGAAGAGCCAGTCTTCTTGTACTTAAGTCGGCATTGTGCCTTTTGCATTTCATTCAAATTCAATTTCTGAGTTTCGTCGTCAATAAAAAGGTCCAAGGGAAACAGTAAACCACAAGTGTACCATCGGAATCTATAACTAGTGTCACAGGAAAGGTTCAAAACATAGGCAGTAAGAAGAGTCAGTCTTCTTGTACTTCAGTCGGCATTGTACATTTTGTATTTAATTCCGATGCAATTTCTGTGTTTCGTCGTCAATAAGAAGGTCCAAGGTATACAGTAAACTTGAAGTGAAGCTTCGGAATCTAATACTAGTGTCTCTGGAATGGTTCAAAACTCAGGCAGTAAGAAGAGCCAGAGTTCTTGTACTTATGACGGCATTGTGCTTTTTGTATTTAATTCCGATGCAATTTCTGTGTTTCGTCGTCAATAAGAAGGTCCAAGGGATAGAGTAAACCTGAAGTGAAGCAACGGAATCTATAACTAGTGTCACAGGAATGGTTCAAAACATACACAGTAAGAAGAGCGAGTCTTCCTGTACTTACGTCGGCATTGTGCCTTTTGTATTTAATTCCGATGCCATTTCTGTGTTTCGAAGTCAATAAGAATGTCCAAGGTATACAGTAAACCTGACGTGAGGCATCGGAATCGATAACTAGTGTCACAGGAATATTTCAATACATAGACAGTAAGAAGAACCAGAGTTCTTGTACTTAAGTCGGCATTGTTCCTTTTGTATTTAACTCCGATGAAATTTCTATGTTTCGTCGTCAATAAGTAGGTCCAAGGGATACAGTAAACATGAAGTGAAGCATCAGAATCTATAACTAGAGTCACAGGAATGGTTCAAAATATAGACAGTAAGAAGAGCCAGTCTTCTTGTACTTAAGTCGGCATTGTGCCTTTTGTATTTAATTCCGATGCAATATCTGTCTTTCGTCGACAATAAGAAGGTCCAAGGGATACAGTAAACCTGTCGTGATGCATCGGAGTCCATAACTAGTGTCACAGGAATGGTTCAAACTTATAGACACATAAGAAGAGCCAGTCTTCTTGTGCTTAAGTCGGCATTGTGCATTTTGTATTTAATTCCGATGCAATTTCTGTGTTTCGTCGTCAATAAGAAGGTCCAAGGGATACAGTAGACCTGAAGTGAAGCATCGGAATCTATAACTAGACTCACACGAATGGTTCAAATCATAGACAGTAAGAAGAGCCAGTCTTCTTGTACTTAAGTCGGCATTGTGAGTTTTGTATTGCATCCGATGCAATTTCTGTGTTTCATCGTCAATAAGAGTGTCAGAGGGATACAGTAAACTTGAAGTGAAGCATCGGAATCTATAACTAGTGTCACAGGAATGGTTCAAAATATAGACAGTAAGAATTGCCAGTCTTCTTGTACTTAAGTCGCCATTGTACCTTTTGTATTTAATTCCGATGCAATTTCTGTTTTTCGTCATCAATAAGCAGGTACATGGGATACAGTTAACCTGAAGTGAAGCATCGGAATCTATAACTAGTGTGTCAGGAGTGGTTCAAATCATAGACAGTAATAAGAGCCAGTCTTCTTGTACTTAAGTCGACATTATGCCTTTCGCATTTAATTCCGATTCAATTTCTGTGTTTCGTCGTCAATAAAAAGGTCCAAGGGATACAGTAAACCTGAAGTGAAGCATCGGAATCTGTACCTAGTGTCACAGGAATGGTTGAAATCATAGACAGTAAGAAGAGCCAGTCTTCTTGTACTTATGTCGGCATTGTGCCTTTTGCATTTAATTCTGATGCAATTTCTGTGATTCGTCGTCAATAAGAAGGTCCAAGGGATACAGTAAACATGAAGTGAAGCATCGGAATCTATAACTAGTGTCACAGGAATGGTCCAAAACATAAACAGTAAGAAGATATAGTCTACGTGTACTTAAGTCGGCATTGTGCCTTTTGTATTTAACTCAGATGCAATTTCTGTTTTTCGTCGTCAATAAGAAGTCCCTAGGAATACAGTATACCTAAAGTGAAGCATCGGAATCTATAACTAGTGTCACAGGAATGGTTCAAACATAGACAGTAAGAAGAGGCGGTCTTCTAGTACTTAAGTCGGCATTGTGCCTTTTGTAATTAATTCCGATGCAATTTCTGTGTTTCATCGTCAATAAGAAGGTCCAAGGTATACAGTAAACATATAGTGAAGCATCGGAATTTAAAACCGGTCTCACAGGAAATGTTCAAAACATAGTCAGTAAGAATAGTCAGTCTTTTGTACTTAAGTCGGCATTGTGCCTTTTGTATTTATTTCCGATGCAATTTCTGATTTTCGTCATCAATAAGAAGGTCCAAGTTATACAGTAAAGCTGACGTGAAGCATCGGATTCTATGACTAGTGTCACAGGAATGGTTCAAAATATAGACAGTAAGAAGAGCCAGTCTTCTTGTATTTATGTCGGCAATGTGCCTTCTGTATTTAATTCCGATACAATTTCTGTGATTCGTCGTCAATAAGAAGGTCAATAGGATACAGTATACCTAAAGTGAAGCATCGGAATCTATAACTAGTGTCACAGAAATGGTTCAAACATAGACAGTAAGAAGAGCCAGTCTTCTTGTACTTAAGTCGGCATTGTGCCTTTTGTATTGAATTACGATGCAATTTTTGTGTTTCATCGTCAATAAGAGTGTCAGAGGGATACAGTAAACCTGAAGTGAAACATCGGAATTTATAACTAGTGTTACAGGAATGGTTCAAAATATAGACACTAAGAAATGCCAGTCTACTTGTACTTAAGTCGCTATTGTACCTTTTGTATTTAATTCCGATGCATTTTCTGTGTTTCGTCGTCAATAAGCAGGTACAAGGGATACAGTAAACCTGAAGTAAAGCATCGGTATCTACAACAAGTGTTTTAGGAAAGGTTGAAATCATAGACAGTAAGAAGATCCAGTCATCTTGTACTTAAGTCGGCATTGTGCCTTTTGCATTTAATTAAGATTCAATTTCTGTGTTTCGTCGTCAATAAGAAGGTCCGTGGGATACAGTAAACCAGAAGTGTACCATCGGAATCTATAACTAGTGTCACAGGAAAGGTTCAAAACATAGGCAGTAAGAAGAGTCAGTCTTCTTGTACTTCAGTCGGCATTGTACATATTGTATTTAATTCCGATGCAATTTCTGTGTTTCGTCGTCAATAAGAAGGTCCAAGGGATACAGTAAAGCTGACGTGAAGAATCGGAATCTATGACTAGTGTCACAGGAATGGTACAAAACATAGACAGTAAGAAGAGCCAGTCTTCTTGTACTTATGTCGGCATTGTGCATTTTGTATTTAATTCCGATGCGATTTCTGTGTTTCGTCGTCAATAAGAAGGTCCAAGGGATACAGTAAACCTGAAGTGAAGCATCGGAATCTATAACTAGAGTCACAGGAATGGTTCAAATCATAGACAGTAAGAAGAGCCAGTCTTCTTGTGCTTAAGTCGGCATTGTGCCTTTTCTATTGAGTTACGATGCAATTTCTGTGTTTCGTCGTCAATAGGAAGGTCCAAGGGATACAGTAAACCTGAAGTGAAGCATCGGAACCTATAACAAGTGTCACAGGAATGGTTCAAATCATAGACAGTAAGAAGAGCCAGTCGTCTTGTACTCAAGTCGGCATTGTGCCTTTTGTATTTAATTCCGATGCAATATCTGTGTTTCGTCGTCAATAAGAAGGTCCAAGGGATACAGTAAACCTGACGTGATACATCGGAGTCTATAACTAGTGTCACAGGAATGGTTCAAACTTATAGACACATAAGAAGAGCCCGTCTTCTTGTACTTATGTCGGCATTGTGCCTTTTGTATTTAATTCCGATGCAATTTCTGTGTATCGTCGCCAATAAGATTGTCCAAGGGATACAGTAAAGCTGACGTGAAGAATCGGAATCTATGACTAGTGTCACGGGAATGGTTCAAAACATAGACAGTAAGAAGAGCCAGTTTTCTTGTACTTAAGTCGGCATTGTGCCTTTTTCAATTGAATTACGATGCCATTTCTGTGTTTCATCGTCAATAAGTGTGTCAGAGGGATACAGTAAACCTGAAGTGAAGCATCGGAACCTATAACTAGTGTCACAGGAATGGTTCAAAATATAGACAGTAAGAATTGCCAGTGTTCTTGTACTTAAGTCGCCATTGTACCTTTTGTATTTAATTCCGATGCTATTTCTGTTTTTCGTCATCAATAAGCAGGTACAAGGGATACAGTAAACCTGAAGTGAAGCATCGGCATATATAACTAGTGTCTCAGGAATGGTTGAAATCATAGACAGTAAGAAGGGCCAGTCTTCTTGTACTTAAGTCGGCATTGTGCAATTTTCATTTAATTCAGATGCAATATCTGTGTTTCGTCGTCAATAAGAAGAACCAAGGGATACAGTAGACCTGAAGTGAAGCAACGGAATCTATAACTAGTGTCACAGGAATGGTTCAAATTATACACAGTAAGAAGAACGAGTTTTCTTGTACTTACGTCGGCATTGTGCCTCTTGTATTTAATTCCGATGCAATTTCTGTGTTTCGTCGTCAATAAGCAGGTCCAAGGGATACAGTAAACCTGAAGTGAAGCATCGGTATCTATAGCTAGTGTCTCAGGAATGGATGAAATCATAGACAGTAAGAAGAGCCCGTCTTCTAGTACTTAAGTCGGCGTTGTACCATTTGCATTTAATTCAGATTCAATTTCTGTGTTTCGTCGTCAATAAGAAAGTCCAAGGGATACAGTAAACCAGAAGTGTACCATCGAAATCTATAACTAATGTCACAGGAAAGGTTCAAAATATAGACAGTAAGATGAGCCAGTCTTCTTGTACTTAAGTCGGCATTGTGATTTTTTTTTTTATTCCGATGCAATTTCTGTGTGTCGTCGTCAATAAGAATTTCCGAGGGATGCAGTAAACCTGACGTGAAGCATCGGAACCTATAACTAGTGTCACAGGAATGGTTTAAAACATAGACAGTAAGAAGAGCCAGTCGTGTTCTACTTAAGTCGGCATTGTGCCTTTTGTATTTAATTCCAATGCAATTTCTGTGTTTCGTCGTCAATAAATAGGTCCAAGGGATACAGTAAACCTGAAGTGAAGCATCGGAATCTATAACTAGTGTCTCAGGAATGGTTCAAAACATAGACAGTAAGAAGAGCCAGTCTTCTTGTACTTTAGTCGGCATTGTGCCTTTTGTATATATTTCCGATCCAATTTCTGTATTTCGTCGTCAATACGAAGTTCCATGGGATACAGTAAACCTGAAGTGAAGCATCGGAATCTATAACTAGTGTCACAGGAATGGTTCAAAACATAGACAGTTAGAAGATATAGTCTTCTTTCACTGAAGACGGCATTGTGCCTTTTGTATTTAATTCCGATGCAATTTCTGTGTTTCATCGTCAATAAGAAGGTCAGAGGGATTCAGTAAACCTGAAAAGAAGTATCGGAAACTATAACTAGTGTCACAGGAATGGTTCAAAGCATTGACAGTAAGAAGAGTCAGTCTGATGGTTCTCAAGTCGGCATTGTGCCTTTTGTACTAAATTCCGATGCAATTTCTGTATTTCGTCGTCAATAAGAAAGTCCAAGGGATACAGTAAACCTCAACTGAAGCTTCGGAATGTATAACTAGTGTCACAGGAATGGTTCAAACATTGACAGTAAGAAGAGCCAGTCTTCTTGTACTTAAGTCGGCATTGTACCTTTTGTATTTAATTCCGATGCATTTTCTGTGGTTCGTCGTCAATAAGAATGTCCAAGGGATACAGTAAACCTGAAGTGAAGCATTGGAATCTATAACTAGTGTCTCAGGAATGGTTCAAATCATGGACAGTTAGAAGAGCAAGTCTTCTTGTACTTAAGTCGGCATTGTGCCTTTTTCATTTAATTCCGATTCAATTTCTGTGTTTCGTCGTCAATAAGAAGGTCCAAGGGATAGAGTAAACCTGACGTGAATCATCGGAATCTATAACTAGTGTCACAGGAAAGGTTCAAAACATAGGCAGTAAGAAGAGTCTGTCTTCTTGTACTTCAGTCGGCATTGTACATTTTGTATTTAATTCCGATCCAATTCCTGTGTTTCGTCGTCAATAAGAAGGTCCAAGGGATACAGTAATCCTGAATTGAATCAACGGAATCAATAACTAGTGTCACAGGAATGGTTCAAAACATACACAGTAAGAAGAGCGAGTCTTCTTGTACTCACGTCGGCATTGCGCTTTTTGTATTTAATTCCGATGCAATTTCTGTGTTTCGAAGTCAATAAGAATGTCCAAGGGATACAGTAAACCTGAAGCGAGGCATCGGAATCTATAACTAGTGTAACAGGAATGTTTCAGAACATAGACAGTAAGAAGAGCCAGAGTTCTTGTACTAAAGTCGTTATTGTTCCTTTTGTATTAAATTGCGATGAAATTTCTGTGATTCGTCGTCAATAAGAAGGTCCAAGGGATACAGTAAACATGAAGAGAAGCATCGGAATCTATAACTAGTGTCACAGGAATGGTCCAAAAACATAAACAGTAAGAAGAACCAGTCTACTTGTACTTAAGTCGGCATTGTGCCTTTTGTATTTAACTCCGATACAATTTCTGTGTTTCGTCGTCAATCAGAAGTCCCAAGGGATGCAGTATACCTAAAGTGAAGCATCGGAATCTATAACTAGTGTCACAGGAATGGTTCAAACATAGACAGTAAGAAGAGCCAGTCGTCTTCTACTTAAGTCAGCATTGTGCCTTTTGTAATTAATTCCGATGCAATTTCTGTGTTTCATCGTCAATAAGAAGGTCCAAGGGATACAGTAAACATATAGTGAAGCATTGGAATTTAAAACCTGTCTCACAGGAAATGTTCAAAACATAGTGAGTAAGAATAGTCAGTCTTCTTGTACTTAAGTCGGCATTGTGCCTTTTGTATTTAATTCCGATGCAATTTCTATGTTTCGTCGTCAATAAGAAGGTCCAAGGGATACAGTAAAGGTGACGTGAAGAATCGGAATCTATGACTAGTGTCACAGGAATGGTTCAAAACATAGACAGTAAGAAGACAGTAATTCCGATGCAATTTCTGTGTTTCGTCGTCAATAAGAAGGTCCAAGGGATACAGTAAACCTGAAGTGAAGCATCGGAATCTATAACTAGAGTCACAGGAATGGTTCAAATCATAGACAGTCAGAAGAGCCAGTCTTCTTGCACTTAAGTCGGCATTGTGCCTTTTCTATTGAATTACGATGCAATTTCTGTGTTTCATCGTCAATAAGAGTGTCAGAGGGATACAGTAAACCTGAAGTGAAGCATCGGAATCTATAACTAGTGTCACAGGAATGGTTCAAAATAGAGACGGTAAGAATTGCCAGTGTTCTTGTACTTAAGTCGCCATTGTACCTTTTGTATTTAATTCCGATGCAATTTCTGTTTTTCGTCATCAATAAGCAGGTACAATGGATACAGTAAACCTGAAGTGAAGCACCGGTATCTATAACTAGTGTCTCAAGAACGGTTGAAATCATAGACAGTAAGAAGAGCCAGTCTTCTTGTACTTAAGTCGGCATTGTGCCTTTTTCATTTAATTCAGATTCAATTTCTGTGTTTCGTCGTGAATACGAAGGTCCAAGGGATACAGTAAACGAGAAGTGTACCATCGAAATCTATAACTAGCGTCACAGGAAAGGTTCAAAACATAGGCAGTAAGAAGTGTCAGTCTTCTTGTACTTCAGTCGGCATAGTACATTTTGTATTTAATTCCGATGCAATTTCTGTGTTTCGTCGTCAATAAGAAGGTCCAAGCGATACAGTAAACCTGAAGTGAAGCTTCGGAATCTAATACGAGTGTCTCTGGAATGGTTCAAAACATAGACAGTAAGAAGAGCCAGTCTTCTTGTACTTTTGACGGCATTGTGCCTTTTGTATTTAATTCCGATGCAATTTCTGTGTTTCGTCGTCAATAAGAAGAACCAAGGGATACAGTAAACCTGAAGTGAAGCAACGGAATCTATAACTAGTGTCACAGGAATGGTTCAAAACATACACAGTAAGAAGAACGAGTCTTCTTGTACTTACGTCGGCATTGTGCCTTTTGTATTTAATTCCGATGCAATTTCTGTTTTTTGTAGTCAATAAGATTGTCCAAGGGATACAGTAAAAAGGAAGTGAGGCATCGGAATCTATAACTAGTGTCACATGAATGTTTCAAAACATAGACAGTAAGGAGAGCCAGTCTTCTTGTACTTATGACGGCATTCTGCCTTTTGTATTTAATTCCGATGCAATTTCTGTGTTTCGTCGTCAATAAGAAGGTCCAAGTGATACAGTAATCCTGAAGTGAAGCATCGGAACCTATAACTAGTGTCACAGGAATGGTTCAAATCATAGACAGTAAGAAGAGCCAGTCGTCTTGTACTCAAGTCGGCATTGTGCCTTTTGTATTGAATTCCGATGCAATATCTGTGTTTCGTCGTCAATAAGAAGGTCCAAGGGATACAGTAAACCTGAAGTGAAGCATCGGAATCTATAACTAGAGTCACAGGAATGGTTCAAATCATAGACAGTCAGAAGAGCCAGTCTTCTTGCACTTAAGTCGGCATTGTGCCTTTTCTATTGAATTACGATGCAATTTCTGTGTTTCATCGTCAATAAGAGTGTCAGAGGGATACAGTAAACCTGAAGTGAAGCATCGGAATCTATAACTAGTGTCACAGGAATGGTTCAAAATAGAGACGGTAAGAATTGCCAGTGTTCTTGTACTTAAGTCGCCATTGTACCTTTTGTATTTAATTCCGATGCAACTTCTGTTTTTCGTCATCAATAAGCAGGTACAATGGATACAGTAAACCTGAAGTGAAGCATCGGTATCTATAACTAGTGTCTCAGGAACGGTTGAAATCATAGACAGTAAGAAGAGCCAGTCTTCTTGTACTTAAGTCGGCATTGTGCCTTTTTCATTTAATTCAGATTCAATTTCTGTGTTTCGTCGTGAATACGAAGGTCCAAGGGATACAGTAAACGAGAAGTGTACCATCGAAATCTATAACTAGTGTCTCAGGAAAGGTCCAAAACATAGGCAGTAAGAAGTGTCAGTCTTCTTGTACTTCAGTCGGCATTGTACATTTTGTATTTAATTCCGATGCAATTTCTGTGTTTCGTCGTCAATAAGAAGGTCCAAGCGATACAGTAAACCTGAAGTGAAGCTTCGGAATCTAATACTAGTGTCTCTGGAATGGTTCAAAACATAGACGGTAAGAAGAGCCAGTCTTCTTGTACTTTGACGGCATTGTGCCTTTTGTATTTAATTCCGATGATATTTCTGTGTTTCGTCGTCAATAAGAAGAACCAAGGGATACAGTAAACCTGAAGTGAAGCAACGGAATCTATAACTAGTGTCACAGGAATGGTTCAAAACATACACAGTAAGAAGAACGAGTCTTCTTGTACTTACGTCGGCATTGTGCCTTTTGTATTTAATTCCGATGCAATTTCTGTGTTTTGAAGTCAATAAGATTGTCCAAGGGATACAGTAAAAAGGAAGTGAGGCATCGGAATCTATAACTAGTGTCACATGAATGTTTCAAAACATAGACAGTAAGGAGAGCCAGTCTTCTTGTACTTATGACGGCATTCTGCCTTTTGTATTTAATTCCGATGCAATTTCTATGTTTCGTCGCCAATAAGATTGTCCAAGGTATACAGTAAACCTGAAGTGAAGCATCGGAATCTATAACTAGTGTCACAAGAATGTTTCAAAACATAGACAGTAAGAAGAGCCAGTCTTCTTGTACTTAAGTCGGCATTGTGCCTTTTGTATTTAATTACGATGCAATTTCTGTGTTTCATCGTCAATAAGAGTGTCAGAGGGATACAGTAAACCTGAAGTGAAGCATCGGAATCCATAACTAGTGTCACAGGAATGGTTCAAAATATAGACAGTAAGAATTGCCAGTCTTCTTGTACTTAAGTCGCCATTGTACCTTTTGTATTTAATTCCGATGCAATTTCTGTGTTTCGTCGTCAATAAGCAGGTCCAAGGGATACAGTAAACCTGAAGTGAAGCATCAGTATCTATAACTAGTGTCTCAGGAATGGTTGAAATCATAGACAGTAAGAAGAGCCAGTCTTCTTGTACTTAAGTCGGCATTGTGCCTTTTGCATTTAATTCAGATTCAATTTCTGTGTTTCGTCGTCAATAAGAAAGTCCAAGGGATACAGTAAACCAGAGTTGTACCATCGGAATCTATAACTAGTGTCACAGGAAAGGTTCAAAATATAGACAGTAAGATGAGCCAGTCTACTTGTACTTTAGTCGGCATTGAGCCTTTTGTATATATTTCCGATCCAATTTCTGCATTTCGTCGTCAATACGAAGTTCCATGGGGTACAGTAAACCTGAAGTGAAGCATCGGAATCTATAATTAGTGTCACAGGAATGGTTCAAAACGTAGACAGTTAGAAGATACAGTCTTCTTTCACTTGAGACGGCATTGTGCCTTTTGTATTTAATTCTGATTTAATTTCTGTGTTTCATCGTCAATAAGTAGGTCAGAGTTATTCAGTAAACCTGAAGAGAAGTATCAGAAACTATAACTAGTGTCACAGGAATGGTTCAAAGCATTGACAGTAAGAAGAGTCAGTCTGATGGTTCTTAAGTCGGCGTTGTGCCTTTTGTATTATATTCCGATGCAATTTCTGTGTTTCGTCGTCAATAAGAAAGTCCAAGGGATACAGTGAACCTGAAGTGAAGCTTCGGAATCTATAACTAGTGTCACAGGAATGGTTCAAAACATTGACAGTAAGAAGAGCCAGTCTTCTTGTACTTAAGACGGCATTGTACGTATTGTATTTAATTCCGATGCAATTTCTGTGTTTCGTCGTCAATAAGCGGATCCAAGGGATACAGTAAACGTGAAGTGAAGCATCGGAATCTATAACTAGTGTCACAGGAATGGTTCAAAGCATAGACAGTAAGAAGAGCCAGTCTTCTTGTACTTAAGTCGGCATTGTACCTTTTGTATTTAATTCCGATGCATTTTCTGTTGTTCGTCGTCAATAAGAATGTCCAAGGGATACAGTAAACCTAAAGTGAAGCATCGGAATCTATAACTAGTGTCTCAGGAATGGTTCAAATCATGGACAGTTAGAAGAGCAAGTCTTCATGTACTTAAGTCGGCATTGTGCCTTTTTCATTTAATTCCGATTCAATTTCTGCGTTTCTTCGTCAATAAGAAGGTCCAAGGGATACAGTAAACCTGTCGTGAAGCATCGGAATCTATAACTAGTGTCACAGGAATGGTTCAAAACATAGACACTAAAAGGAGCCAGTCTTCTTGTACTTAAGCCGGCATTGTGCCTTTTGTATTTAACTCCGATGCAATTTCTGTGTTTCGTCGTCAATAGGAAGGTCCAAGGGATACAGTAAAGCTGACGTGAAGCATCGGAATCTATAACTAGTGTCACAGGAATGGTTCAAGACATAGACAGTAAGAAGAGACAGTCTTCTTGTACTTAAGTCGGCATCGTGCCTTCTGTATTTAATTCCGATGCAATTTCTGTGATTCGTCGTCAATAGGAAGGCCAATAGGATACAGTAAACCTAAAGTGAAGCATCGGAATCTATAACTAGTGTCTCAGGAATGGTTGAAATCTTAGACAGTAAGAAGAGCCAGTCTTCTTGTACTTAACTCGGCATTGTGCCTTTTGTAATTAATTCCGATGAAATTTCTGTGTTTCAACGTCAATAAGAACTTCCAAGGAATACAGTAAACATATAGTGAAGCATCGGAATTTAAAACCGGTCTCACAGGAAATGTTCAAAACATAGTCAGTAAGAATAGTTAGTCTTCTTGTACTTAAGTCGGCATTGTGCCTTCTGTATTTAATTCCGATGCAATTTCTGTGATTCGTTGTCAACACGAAGGTCAATAGGATACAGTAAACCTAAAGTGAAGCATCGGAATCTATAACTAGTGTCACAGGAATGGTTCAAAATATAGACAGTAAGAGGAGCCAGTCTT
Organism: Schistocerca serialis cubense; assembly: GCF_023864345.2. Taxonomy (NCBI): domain Eukaryota; kingdom Metazoa; phylum Arthropoda; class Insecta; order Orthoptera; family Acrididae; genus Schistocerca; species Schistocerca serialis. The sequence continues at coordinate 33,158,917 of NW_026047583.1, read as the reverse complement.
CTTGTACTTAAGTCGGCGTTGTGCATTTTGTATTTAATTCCGATGCAATTTCTGTGTTTCGTCGTCAATAAGAAGGTCCAAGAAATACAGTAAACCTGAAGTGAAGCATCGGAACCTGTAACTAGTGTCACAGGAATGGTTCAAAACATATACAGTAAGAAGAGCCAGTCGTCTTGTACTTAAGTCGGCATTGTGCCTTTTGTATTTAATTCCGATGCAATATCTGTGTTTCGTCGTCAATAACAAGGTCCAAGGGATACAATCAACCTGACGTGATGCTTCGGAGTCTATAACTAGTGTCACAGGAATGGTTCAAACTTATAGACACATAAGAAGAGCCAGTCTTCTTGTACTTAAGTCGGCATTGTGCGATTTGTATTTAATTCCGATGCAATTTCTGTGTTTCGTCGTCAATACGATTGTCCAAGGGATACAGTAAACCTGAAGTGAAGCATCGGAATCTATAACTAGTGTCACAGGAATGTTTCAAAACATAGTCAGTAAGAAGAGCCAGTCTTCTTGTACTTAAGTCGGCATTGTGAATTTTGTATTTAATTCCGATGCAATTTCTGTGTTTCGTCGTCAATAAGAAGGTCCAAGGGATACAGTAAACCTGAAGTGAAGCATCGGAATCTATAACTAGAGTCACAGGAATGGTTCAAATCATAGACAGTATGAAGAGCATGTCTTCTTGTACTTAAGTCGGCAATGTGCCTTTTGTATTGAATTACGATGCAATTTCTGTGTTTCATCGTCAATAAGAGTGTCAGAGGGATACACTAAACCTGAAGTGAAGCATCGGAATCTATAACTAGTGTCACAGGAATGGTTCAAAATATAGACTGTAAGAATTGCCAGTCTTCTTGTACGTAAGTCGCCCTTGTAGCTTTTGTATTTAACTCCGATGCAATGTCTGTGTTTCGTCGTCAATACGCAGGTCCAAGGGATACAGTAAACCTGAAGTGAAGCATCGGTATCTATAACTAGTGTCTCAGGAATGGTTGAAATCATAGACAGTAAGAAGAGCCAGTTTTCTTGTACTTAAGTCGGCATTGTGCCTTTTGCATTTAATTCAGATTCAATTTCTGTGTTTCGTCGTCAATAAGAAAGTCCAAGGGATACAGTAAACCAGAGGTGTACCATCGGAATCTATAACTAGTGTCACAGCAAAGGTTCAAAATATAGACAGTAAGATGAGCCAGTCTACTTGTACTTTAGTCGGCATTGAGCCTTTTGTATATATTTCCGATCCAATTTCTGCATTTCGTCGTCAATACGAAGTTCCATGGGGTACAGTAAACCTGAAGTGAAGCATCGGAATCTATAATTAGTGTCACAGGAATGGTTCAAAACGTAGACAGTTAGAAGATACAGTCTTCTTTCACTTAAGACGGCATTGTACGTATTGTATTTAATTCCGATGCAATTTCTGTGTTTCGTCGTTAATAAGCAGATCCAAGGGATACAGTAAACGTGAAGTGAAGCATCGGAATCTATAACTAGTGTCACAGGAATGGTTCAAAGCATAGACAGTTAGAAGATACAGTCTTCTTTCACTTAAGACGGCATTGTGCCTTTTGTATTTAATTCTGATTTAATTTCTGTGTTTCATCGTCAATAAGTAGGTCAGAGTTATTCAGTAAACCTGAAGAGAAGTATCGGAAACTATAACTAGTGTCACAGGAATGGTTCAAAGCGTTGACAGTAAGAAGAGTCAGTCTGATGGTTCTTAAGTCGGCGTTGTGCCTTTTGTATTATATTCCGATGCAATTTCTGTGTTTCGTCGTCAATAAGAAAGTCCAAGGGATACAGTGAACCTGAAGTGAAGCTTCGGAATCTATAACTAGTGTCACAGGAATGGTTCAAAACATTGACAGTAAGAAGAGCAAGTCTTCTTGTACTTAAGACGGCATTGTACGTATTGTATTTAATTCCGATGCAATTTCTGTGTTTCGTCGTCAATAAGCAGATCCAAGGGATACAGTAAACGTGAAGTGAAGCATCGGAATCTATAACTAGTGTCACAGGAATGGTTCAAAGCATAGACAGTAAGAAGAGCCAGGCTTCTTGTACTTAAGTCGGCATTGTACCTTTTGTATTTAATTCCGATGCATTTTCTGTGGTTCGTCGTCAATAAGAATGTCCAAGGGATACAGTAAACCTGAAGTGAAGCATCGGAATCTATAACTAGTGTCTCAGGATTGGTTCAAATCATGGACAGTTAGGAGAGCAAGTCTTCATGTACTTAAGTCGGCATTGTGCCTTTTTCATTTAATTCCGATTCAATTTCTGCGTTTCTTCGTCAATAAGAAGGTCCAAGGGATACAGTAAACCTGTCGTGAAGCATCGGAATCTATAACTAGTGTCACAGGAATGGTTCAAAACATAGACACTAAAAGGAGCCAGTCTTCTTGTACTTAAGCCGGCATTGTGCCTTTTGTATTTAACTCCGATGCAATTTCTGTGTTTCGTCGTCAATAGGAAGGTCCAAGGGATACAGTAAAGCTGACGTGAAGCATCGGAATCTATAACTAGTGTCACAGGAATGGTTCAAGACATAGACAGTAAGAAGAGACAGTCGTCTTGTACTTAAGTCGGCATCGTGCCTTCTGTATTTAATTCCGATGCAATTTCAGTGATTCGTCGTCAATAGGAAGGCCAATAGGATACAGTAAACCTAAAGTGAAGCATCGGAATCTATAACTAGTGTCACAGGAATGGTTCAAAATGCAGACAGTAAGAATTGCCAGTCTTCTTGTACTTAAGTCGCCATTGTACCTTTTGTATTTAATTTCGATGCAATTTCTGTGTTTCGTCGTCAATAAGCAGGTCCAAGGGATACAGTAAACCTGAAGTGAAGCATCGGTATCTATAACTAGTGTCTCAGGAATGGTTGAAATCATAGACAGTAAGAAGAGCCAGTCTTCTTGTACTTAAGTCGGCATTGTGCCTTTTGTAATTAATTCCGATGCAATTTCTGTGTTTCAACGTCAATAAGAAGGTCCTAGGAATACAGTAAACATATAGTGAAGCATCGGAATTTAAAACCGGTCTCACAGGAAATGTTCAAAACATAGTCAGTAAGAATAGTCAGTCTTCTTGTACTTAAGTCGGCATTGTGCCTTCTGTATTTAATTCCGATGCAATTTCTGTGATTCGTTGTCAACACGAAGGTCAATAGGATACAGTAAACCTAAAGTGAAGCATCGGAATCTATAACTAGTGTCACAGGAATGGTTCAAAATATAGACAGTAAGAGGAGCCAGTCTTCTTGTACTTAAGTCGGCGTTGTGCATTTTGTATTTAATTCCGATGCAATTTCTGTGTTTCGTCGTCAATAAGAAGGTCCAAGAAATACAGTAAACCTGAAGTGAAGCATCGGAACCTGTAACTAGTGTCACAGGAATGGTTCAAAACATATACAGTAAGAAGAGCCAGTCGTCTTGTACTTAAGTCGGCATTGTGCCTTTTGTATTTAATTCCGATGCAATATCTGTGTTTCGTCGTCAATAACAAGGTCCAAGGGATACAATCAACCTGACGTGATGCTTCGGAGTCTATAACTAGTGTCACAGGAATGGTTCAAACTTATAGACACATAAGAAGAGCCAGTCTTCTTGTACTTAAGTCGGCATTGTGCGTTTTGTATTTAATTCCGATGCAATTTCTGTGTTTCGTCGTCAATACGATTGTCCAAGGGATACAGTAAACCTGAAGTGAAGCATCGGAATCTATAACTAGTGTCACAGGGATGTTTCAAAACATAGTCAGTAAGAAGAGCCAGTCTTCTTGTACTTAAGTCGGCATTGTGCCTTTTGTATTTAATTCCGATGCAATTTCTGTGTTTCATCGTCAATAAGAAGGTCCAAGGGATACAGTAAACCTGAAGTGAAGCATCGGAATCTATAACTAGAGTCACAGGAATGGTTCAAATCATAGACAGTATGAAGAGCCCGTCTTCTTGTACTTAAGTCGGCAATGTGCCTTTTGTATTGAATTACGATGCAATTTCTGTGTTTCATCGTCAATAAGAGTGTCAGAGGGATACACTAAACCTGAAGTGAAGCATCGGAATCTATAACTAGTGTCACAGGAATGGTTCAAAATATAGACTGTAAGAATTGCCAGTCTTCTTGTACTTAAGTCGCCCTTGTAGCTTTTGTATTTAACTCCGATGCAATTTCTGTGTTTCGTCGTCAATACGCAGGTCCAAGGGATACAGTAAACCTGAAGTGAAGCATCGGTATCTATAACTAGTGTCTCAGGAATGGTTGAAATCATAGACAGTAAGAAGAGCCAGTCTTCTTGTACTTAAGTCGGCATTGTGCCTTTTGTATTTAATTCCGATGCAATTTCTGTGTTTCGTCGTCAATCAGAAGGTCCAAGGAATACAGTAAACCAGAAGTGTACCATCGGAATCTATAACTAGTGTCACAGGAAAGGTTCAAAACATAGGCAGTAAGAAGAGTCAGTCTTCTTGTACTTCAGTCGGCATTGTACAGTTTGTATTTAATTCCGATGCAATTTCTGTGTTTCGTCGTCAATACGAAGGTCCAAGGGATACAGTAAACCTGAAGTGAATCATCGGAATCTATAACTAATGTCACAGGAATGGTTCAAAACATACACAGTAAGAAGAGCGAGTCTTCTTGTACTTACGTCGGCATTGTGCCTTTTGTATTTAATTATGATGCAGTTTCTGCGTTTCGAAGTCAATAAGAATGTCCGAGGGATACAGTAAACCTGAAGTGAAGCTTCGGAATCTAATATTGGTGTTTCCGGAATGGTTCAAAACATAGACAGTAAGAAGAGCCAGTGTTCTTGTACTTAAGTCGGCATTGTGCCTTTTGTATTTAATTACGATGCAAATACTGTGTTTCGACGTCAATAAGAGTGTCAGAGGGATACAGTAAACCTGAAGTGAAGCATCGGAATCCATAACTAGTGTCACAGGAATTTTTCAAAATATAGACAGTAAGAATTGCCAGTCTTCTTGTACTTAAGTCGCCATTGTACCTTTTGTATTTAATTCCGATGCAATTTCTGTGTCAATAAGCAGGTCCAAGGGATACAGTAAACCTGAAGTGAAGCATCGGTATCTATAACTAGTGTCTCAGGAATGGTTGAAATCATAGACAGTAAGAAGAGCCAGTCTTCTTGTACTTATGTCGGCATTGTGATTTTTGTATTTAATTCCGATGCAATTTCTGTGTGTCGTCGTCAATAAGAATTTCCAAGGGATGCAGTAAACCTGAAGTGAAGCATCGGAACCTATAACTAGTGTCACAGGATTGGTTCAAAACATAGACAGTAAGAAGATCCAGTCGTCTTGTACTTAAAACGGCATTGTACGTATTGTATTTAATTCCGATGCAATTTCTGTGTTTCGTCGTCAATAAGCAGATCCAAGGGATACAGTAATCCTGAAGTGAAGCATCGGAATCAATAACTAGTGTCTCAGGAATGGTTCAAATCATGGACAGTTAAAAGAGCAAGTCTTCTTGTACTTAAGTCGGCATTGTGCCTTTTTCATTTAATTCCGATGCAATTTCTGTGTTTCGTCGTCAATAGGAAGGTCCAAGGGAAACAGTAAAGCTGACGTGAAGCATCGGAATCTATAACTAGTGTCACAGGAATGGTTCAAGACATAGACAGTAAGAAGAGACAGTCTTCTTGTACTTAAGTCGGCATCGTGCCTTCTGTATTTAATTCCGATGCAATTTCTGTGATTCGTCGTCAATAGGAAGGCCAATAGGATTCAGTAAACCTAAAGTGAAGCATCGGAATCTATTACTAGTGTCACAGGACTGGTTCAAAATATAGACAGTAAGAATTGCCAGTCTTCTTGTACCTAAGTCGCCATTGTACCTTTTGTATTTAATTTCCATGCAATTTCTGTGTTTCGTCGTCAATAAGCAGGTCAAAGGGATACAGTAAACCTGAAGTGAAGCATCGGTATCTATAACTAGTGTCTCAGGAATGGTTGAAATCATAGACAGTAAGAAGAGCCAGTGTTCTGGGACTTAAGTCGGCATTGTGCCTTTTGTATTGAATTACGATGCAATTTCTGTGTTTTATCGTCAATAACAGTGTCAGATGGATGCAGTAAACCTGAAGTGAAGCAACGGAATCTATAACTAGTGCCACTGGAATGGTTGAAAATATAGACTGTAAGATTTGCCAGTCTTCTTGTACTTAAGTCGCCATTGTACCTTTTGTATTTAACTCCGATGCAATTTCTGTGTTTCGTCGTCAATAAGCAGGTCCAAGGGATACAGTAAACCTGAAGTGAAGCATCGGTATCTATAACTAGTGTCTCAGGAATGGCTGAAATCATACACAGTAAGAAGAGCCAGTCTTCTTGTACTTAAGTCGGCATTGTGCCTTTTGCATCTAATTATGATTCAATTTCTGTGTTTCGTCGTCAATAAGAAGGTCCAAGGAATACAGTAAACCAGAAGTATACCATCGGATTCTATAACTAGTGTCAGAGGAGAGGTTCAAAAAATAGGCAGTAAGAAGAGTCAGTCGTCTTGTACTTCAGTCGGCATTGTACATTTTGTATTTAATTCCGATGCAATTTCTGTGTTTCGTCGTCAATAAGAAAGTCCAAGGGACACAGTAAACTTGAAGTGAAGCTTCGGAATCTAATAATAGTGTCTCTGGAATGGTTCAAAACATAGACAGTAAGAAGAGCTAGTCTTCTTGTACTTATGACGGCATTGTGCCTTTTGTATTTAATTCCGATGCAATTTCTGTGTTTCGTCGTCAATAAGAAGGTCCAAGGGATACAGTAAACCTGAAGTGATTCAACGGAATCTTTAACTAGTTTCACAGGAATGGTTCAAATCATAGACAGTAAGAAGAGATAGGCTTCTTGTACTTAAGACGGCATTGTGCCTTTTGTATTGAATTACGATGCAATTTCTGTGTTTCATCGTCAATAAGAGTGTCAGAGGGATACAGTAAACCTGAAGTGAGGCATCGGAATCTATAACTAGTGTCACAGGAATGTTTCAAAAAATAGACAGTTAGAAGAGCCAGAGTTCTTGTACTTAAGTCGGCATTGTGCCTTTTGCATTTAATTCAAATTCAATTTCTGTGTTTCGTCGTCAATTAGAAGGTCCAAGGGATACAGTAAACCAGAAGTGAACCATCGGAATCTATAATTAGTGTCACAGGAAAGGTTCAAAATTGGCAGTAAGAAGAGTCAGTCTTCTTGTACTTCAGTCGGCATTGTACATTTTGTATTTAATTCCGATTCAATTTCTGTGTTTCGTCGTCAATAAGAAGGTGCAAGGGATACAGTAAACCTGAAGTGAAGCTTCGGAATCTAATACTAGTGTCTCTGGAATGGTTCAAAGCATAGACAGTAAGAAGAACCAGTCTTCTTGTACTTATGACGGCATTCTGCCTTTTGTATTTAACTCCGATGCAATTTCTGTGTTTCGTCGTCAATAAGAAGGTCCAAGGGATACAGTAAACCTGAAGTGAAGCATCGGAATCTTTAACTAGAGTCCCAGGAATGGTTCAAATCATAGACAGTAAGAAGAGATAGGCTTCTTGTACTTAAGTCGGCATTGTGCCTTTTGTATTGAATTACGATGCAATTTCTGTGTTTCATCGTCAATAAGAGTGTCAGAGGGATACAGTAAACCTGAAGTGAGGCATCGGAATCTATAACTAGTGTCACAGGAATGTTTCAAATCATAGACAGTAAGAGGAGCCAGAGTTCTTGTACTTAAGTCGGCATTGTTCCTTTTGTATTTAATTCCGATGAAATTTCTATGTTTCGTCGTCAATAAGAAGGTCCAAGGAATACAGTAAACATGAAGTGAAGCATCGGAATCTATAGCTAGTGTCACAGGAATGGTTCAAAATATAGACAGTAAGAAGAGCCAGTCTTCTTGTACTTAAGTCGGCATTGTGCCTTTTGTATTTTATTCCGATGCAATTTCTGTGTTTCGTCATCATTAAGAAGGTCCAATGTATACAGTAAACCTGAAGTGAACCATCGGAATCTATAACTAGTGTTACAGGAATTGTTCAAAACATAGACAGTAAGAAGAGTTAGTCTTCTTCTACTTAATTCGGCATTGTGCCTTTTGTATTAAATTCCAATGCATTATCTGTGTTTCGTCGTCAATAAGAAGGTCCAAGGGATACAGTAATAATGAAGTGAAGAACCGGAATCTATAACTAGTGTCACAGGAATGGTCCAAAAACATAAACAGTAAGAAGAACCAGTCTACTTGTACTTAAGTCGGCATTGTGCCTTTTGTATTTAACTCCGATGCAATTTCTGTGTTTCGTCGTCAGTAAGAAGGTCCAAGGGATACAGTAAACCTGAAGTGAATCAACGGAATCTATAACTAGTGTCTCAGGAATGGTTCAAAACATACACAGTAAGAAGAGCGAGTCTTCTTGTACTTACGTCGGCATTGTGCATTTTGTATTTAATTCCGATGCAATTTCTGTGTTTCGAAGTCAATAAGAATGTCCAAGGGATACAGTAAACATGAAGTGAAGCATCGGAATCTATAACTAGTGTCACAGGAATGGTTCAAAATATAGTTAGTAAGAAGAGCCAGTCTTTTTGTACTTAAGTCGGCATTGTGCCTTTTGTATTTAATTCCGATGCAGTTTCTGTGTTTCGTCGTCATTAAGAAGGTCCAAGGGATACAGTAAACATGAAGTGAAGCGTCGGAATCTACAACTAGTGACACAGGAATGGTTCAAAAACATAAACAGTAAGAAGAACCAGTCTACTTGTACTTAAGTCGGCATTGGGGCTTTTGTATTTAACTCCGATGCAATTTCTGTCTTTCGTCGACAATAAGAAGTTCCAAGGAATACAGTATACCTAAAGTGAAGCATCGGAATCTATAACTAGTGTCACAGGAATGGTTCAAACATTGACAGTAAGAAGAGCCAGTCTTCTAGTACCTAAGTCGGCATTGTGCCTTTTGTAATTATGTCCGATGCAATTTCTGTGTTTCATCGTCAATAAGAAGGTCCAAGGGATACAGTAAACATATAGTGAAGCATCGGAATTTAAAACCGGTCTCACAGGAAATGTTCAATACAGAGTCAGTAAGAATAGTCAGTCTTCTTGTACTTAAGTCGTCATTGTGCCTTTTGTATTTAATTCCGTTGCAATTTCTGTGTTTCGTCGTCAATAAGAAGGTCCAAGGGATACAGTAAAGCTGACGTGAAGCATCGGAACCTATAACTGGTATCACAGGAATGGTTCAAGACATATACAGTAAGAAGAGACAGTCTTCTTGTACTTAAGCCGGCATTGTGCCTTTTGTATTTAATTCCGATGCAATTTCTGTGTTTCGTCGTCAATAAGATTGTCCAAGGGATACAGTAAACCTGAAGTGAAGCATCGGAATCTATAACTAGTGTCACAGGAATGTTACAAAACTTGGACAGTAAGAAGAGCCAGTTTTCTTGTACTTAAGTCGGCATTGTGCCTTTTGTATTTAATTCCGATGCAATTTCTGTGTTTCGTCATCAATAAGAAGGTCCAAGGGATACAGTAAACCTGAAGTGAAGCATCGGTATCTCGAACTAGTGTCTCAGGAATGGTTGAAATCATAGTAAGAAGAGCCAGTCTTCTTGTACTTAAGTCGGCATTGTGCCTTTTGCATTTAATTCAAATTCAATTTCTGTATTTCGTCGTTAATAAGAAGGTCCAAGGGATACAGTAAACCAGAAGTGTACCATCGGAATCTATAACTAGTGTCACAGGAAAGGTTCAAAATAGGCAGTAAGAAGAGTCAGTCTTCTTGTACTTCAGTCGGCATTGTACATTTTGTATTTAATTCCGATGCAATTTCTGTGTTTCGTCGTCAATAAGAAGTTGCAAGGGATACAGTAAACCTGAAGTGAAGCTTCGGAATCTAATACTAGTGTCTCTGGAATGGTTCAAAACATAGGCAGTAAGAAGAACCAGTCTTCTTGTACTTATAACGGCATTCTGCCTTTTGTATTTAATTCCGTTGCAATTTCTGTGTTTCGTCGTCAATAAGAAGGTCCAAGGGATACAGTAAACCTGAAGTGAAGCATCGGAATCTTTAACTAGAGTCACAGGAATGGTTCAAATCATAGACAATAAGAAGAGATAGGCTTCTTGTACTTAAGTCGGCATTGTGACTTTTGTATTGAATTACGATGCAATTTCTGTGTTTCGTCGTCAATAAGAGTGTCAGAGGGATACAGTGAACCTGAAGTTAGGCATCGGAATCTATAACTAGTGTTACAGGAATGTTTCAAAACATAGACAGTAAGAAGAGCCAGAGTTTTTGTACTTAAGTCGGCATTGTTCCTTTTGGATTTAATTCCGATGAAATTTCTATGTTTCGTCGTCAGTAAGAAAAGTCCAAGGAATACAGTAAACATGAAGTGAAGCATCGGAATCTATAACTAGTGTCACAGGAATGGTTCAAAATATAGACAGTAAGGAGAGCCAGTCTTCTTGTACTTAAGTCGGCATTGTGCCTTTTGTATTTAATTCCGATGCAATTTCTGTGTTTCGTCGTCATTAAGAAGGTCCAATGGATACAGTAAACCTGAAGTGAAGCATCGGAACCTATAACTAGTGTTACAGGAATTGTTCAAAACATAGGCAGTAAGAAGAGTTAGTCTTCTTCTACTTAATTCGGCATTGTGCTTTTTGTATTTAATTCCAATGCAATATCTGTATTTCGTCGTCAATAAGAAGGTCCAAGGGATACAGTAAACGTGAAGTGAAGCATCGGAATCTATAACTAGTGTCACAGGAGTGGTCCAAAACATAGACAGTTGGAAGAGTCAGTCTTCTTGTACTTATGTCGGCATTGTGCCTTTTGTATTTAACTCCGATGCAATTTCTGTGTTTCGTCGTCAATAAGAAGGTCCAAGGGATACAGTAAACACGAAGTGAAGCATCGGAATCTATAACTAGTGTCACAGGAATGTTTCAAAACATAGACAGTAAGAAGAGCCAGAGTTCTTGTACTAAAGTCGGCATTGTTCCTTTTGTATTTAATTCCGATGAAATTTCTGTGTTTCGTCGTCAATAAGAAGGTCCAAGGGATACAGTAAACACGAAGTGAAGCATCGGAATCTATAACTAATGTCACAGGAATGGTTCAAAATATAGACAGTAAGAAGAGCCAGTCTTCTTGTACTTAAGTCGGCATTGTGCCTTTTGTATTTAATTCCGATGCAAATTCTGTGTTTCGTCGTCAATAAGAAGGTCCAAGGGATACAGTAAACATGAAGTGAAGCATCGGAATCTATAACTAGTGACACAGGAATGGTTCAAAAACATAAACAGTAAGAAGAACCAGTCTACTTGTACTTAAGTCGGCATTGTGGCTTTTGTATTTAACTCCGATGCAATTTCTGTCTTTCGACGACAATAAGAAGTTCCAAGGAATACAGTATACCTAAAGTGAAGCATCGGAATCTATAACTAGTGTCACAGGAATGGTTCAAACATTGACAGTAAGAAGAGCCAGTCTTCTAGTACCTAAGTCGGCATTGTGCCTTTTGTAATTATGTCCGATGCAATTTCTGTGTATCATCGTCAATAAGAAGGTCCAAGGGAAACAGTAAACATATAGTGAAGCATCGGAATTTAAAACCGGTCTCACAGGAAATGTTCAAAACAGAGTCAGTAAGAATAGTCAGTCTTCTTGTACTTAAGTCGGCATTGTGCCTTTTGTATTTAATTCCGTTGCAATTTCTGTGTTTCGTCGTCAATAAGAAGGTCCAAGGGATACAGTAAAGCTGACGTGAAGCATCGGAATCTATAACTAGTGTCACAGGAATGGTTCAAGACATATACAGTAAGAAGAGACAGTCTTCTTGCACTTAAGTCGGCATCGTGCCTTCTGTATTTAATTCCGATGCAATTTCTGTGATTCGTCGCCAATAAGAAGGTTCAAGGGATACAGTAAACCTGAAGTGAAGCTTCGGAATCTAATACTAGTGTCTCTGGAATGGTTCAAAACATAGACAGTAAGATGAGCCAGTGTTCTTGTACTTAAGCCGGCATTGTGCCTTTTGTATTTAATTCCGATGCAATTTCTGTATTTTGTCGCCAATAAGATTGTCCAAGGGATACAGTAAACCTCAAGTGAAGCATCGGAATCTATAACTAGTGTCACTGGAATGTTTCAAAACATAGACAGTAAGAAGAGCCAGTCTTCTTGTACTTAAGTCGGCATTGTGCCTTTTGTATTTAATTCCGATGCAATTTCTGTGTTTCGTCGTCAATAAGAAGGTCCAAGGGATACAGTAAACCTGAAGTGGAGCATCGGTATCTATAACTAGTGTCTCAGGAATGGTTGAAATCATAGACAGTAAGAAGAGCCAGTCTTCTTGTACTAAGTCGGCATTGTGCCTTTTGCACTTAATTTATATTCAATTTCTGTGTTTCGTCGTCAATAAGAAGGTCCAAGGGATACAGTAAACCAGTAGTGTACCATCGGAATCTATAACTAGTGTCACAGGAAAGGTTCAAAACATAGGCAGTAAGAAGAGTCAGTCTTCTTGTACTTCAGGCGGCATTGTACATTTTCTATTTAATTCCGATGCAATTTCTGTGTTTCGTCGTCAACAAGAAGGTTCAAGGGATACAGTAAACCTGAAGTGAAGCTTCGGAATCTAATACTAGTGTCTCTGGAATGGTTCAAAACATAGACAGTACGAAGAACCAGTCTTCTTGTACATATGACGGCATTGTGCCTTTTGTATTTAATTCCGATGCAATTTCTGTGTTTCGTCGTCAATTTGAAGGTCCAAGGGATACAGTAAACCTAAAGTGAAGCATAGGAATCTTTAACTAGAGTCACAGCAATGGTTCAAATCATAGACAGTAAGAAGATATAGGCTTCTTGTACTTAAGTCGGCATTGTGCCTTTTGTATCGAATTACGATGCAATTTCTGTGTTTCATCGTCAATTAGAGTGTCAGAGGGATACAGTGAACATGAAGTGAAGCATCGGAATCTATAACTAGTGTCACAGGAATGGTTCAAAATATAGACAGTAAGAATAGCCAGTCTTCTTGTACTTAAATCGCCATTGTACCTTTTGTATTTAATTCCGATGCAATTTCTGTGTTTCGTCGTCAATAAACAGGTCCAAGGGATACAGCAAACCTGAAGTGAAGCATCGGTATCTATAACTAGTGTCTCAGGAATGGTTGAAATCATAGACAGTAAGAAGAGCCAGTCTTCTTGTACTTAAGTCGGCATTGTCCCTTTTGCATTTAATTCAGATTCAATTTCAGTGTTTCGAAGTCAATAAGAATGTCCAAGGGATACAGTAAACCTGAAGTGAGGCATCGGAATCTGTAACTAGTGTCACAGGATTGTTTCAAAACATAGTCAGTAAGAAGAGCCAGAGTTCTTGTACTTAAGTCGGCATTGTTCCTTTTGTATTTAATTCCGATGAAATATCTATGTTTCGTCCTCAATAAGAATGTCCAAGGGATACAGTAAACCTGAAGTGAAGCATCGGTATCTATAACTAGTGTCTCAGGAATGGTTGAAATCATAGACAGTAAGAAGAGCCAGTCTTCTTGTACTTAAGTCGGCATTGTGCCTTCTGTAATTAATTCCGATGCAATTTCTGTGTTTCATCGTCAATAATAAGGTCCAAGGAATACAGTAAACATATAGTGAAGCATCGGAATTTAAAACCGGTCTCACATTAAAAGTTCAAAACATAGTCAGTAAGAATAGTCAGTCTTCTTGTACTTAAGTCGGCATTGTGCCTTCTGTATTTAATTCCTATGCAATTTCCGTGATTCGTCGTCAATAAGAAGGTCAATAGGATACAGTAAACCTAAAGTGAAGCATCGGAATCTATAACTAGTGTCACAGGAATGTTTCAAAACATAGACAGTAAGAAGAGCCAGTCTTCTTGTACTTAAGTCGGCATTGTGCCTTTTGTATTGAATTACGATGCAATTTCTGTGTTTCATCGTCATTAAATAGGTCCAAGGGATACAGGAAAAATGAAGTGAAGCATCGGAATCTATAACTAGTGTCTCAGGAATGACTCAAATCATAGACAGTAAGAAGGGCCAGTCTTCTTGTACTTAAGTCGCCATTGTACTTTTGTATTTAACTCCGATGCAATTTCTGTGTTTCGTCGTCAATAAGCAGGTCCAAGGGATACAGTAAACTTGAAGTGAAGCATCGGTATCTATAACTAGTGTCTCATGAATGGTTGAAATCATAGACAGTAAGAACTGCCAGTCTTCTTGTACTTAAGTCGGCATTATGCCTTTTGCATCTAATTCAGATTCAATTTCTGTGTTTCGTCGTCAATAAGAAGGTCCAAGGAATAGAGTAAACCAGAAGTGTACCATCGGATTCTATAACTAGTGTCACAGGAAAGGTTCAAAACATAGACAGTAAGAAGAGCCAGTCTTCTTGTACTTAAGTCAGCATTGTGCCTTTTGCATTTAATTCAGATTCAATTTCTGTGTTTCGTCGTCAATAAGAAAGTCCAAGGGATACAGTAAACCAGAAGTGTACCATCGGAATCTATAACTAGTGTCACAGGAAAGGTTCAAAATATAGACAGTAAGATGAGCCAGTCTTCTTGTACTTAAGTCGGCATTGTGATTTTTGTATTTAAATCCGATGCAATATCTGTGTGTCGTGGTCAATAAGAATTTCCAAGGGATGCAGTAAACCTGAAGTGAAGCTTTGGAACCTATAACAAGTGTCACAGGAATGGTTCATAACATAGACAGTAAGAAGAGCCAGTCGTCTTGTACTTAAGTCGGCATTGTGCCTTTTGTATTTAATTCCAATGCAATTTCTGTGTTTCGTCGTCAATAAATAGGTCCAAGGGATACAGGAAAAATGAAGTGAAGCATCGGAATCTATAACTAGTGTCTCAGGAATGATTCAAATCATAGACAGTAAGAAGGGCCAGTCTTCTTGTACATAAGTCGGCATTGTGCCTTTTGTATATATTTCCGATCCAATTTCTGTATTTCGTCGTCAATACGAAGTTCCATGGGATACAGTAAACCTGAAGTGAAGCATCGGAACCTATAACTAGTGTCACAGGAATGGTTCAAAACATAGACAGTTAGAAGATCCAGTCTTCTTTCACTTAAGACGGCATTGTGCCTTTTGTATTTAATTCCGAAGCAATTTTTGTGTTTCATCGTCAATAAGAAGGTCAGAGGGATTCAGTAAACACTGAAGAGAAGTATCGGAAACTATAACTAGTGTCACAGGAATGGTTCAAAGCATTGACAGTAAGAAGAGTCAGTGTGATGGTTCATAAGTCGGCATTGTGCCTTTTGTATTAAATTCCGATGCAATTTCTGTGTTTCGTCGTCAACAAGAAAGTCCAAGGGATACAGTAAACCTGAAGTGAAGCTTCGGAATCTATAACTAGTGTCACAGGAATGGTTCAAAACATTGACAGTAAGAAGAGCCAGTCTTCTTGTACTTAAGACGGCATTGTAAGTATTGTATTTAATTCCGATGCAATTTCTGTGTTTCGTCGTCAATAAGCAGATCCAAGGGATACAGTAATCCTGAAGTGAAGCATCGGAATCTATAACTAGTGTCACAGGAAGGGTTCAAAGCATAGACAGTAAGAAGAGCCAGTCTTCTTGTACTGAAGTCGGCATTGTACCTTTTGTATTTAATTCCGATGCATTTTCTGTGGTTCGTCGTCAATAAGAATGTCCAAGGGATACAGTAAACCTGAAGTGAAGCATCGGAATCTATAACTAGTGTCACAGGAATGGTTCAAAGCATAGACAGTAAGAAGAGCCAGTCTTCTTGTACTGAAGTCGGCATTGTACCTTTTGTATTTAATTCCGATTCAATTTCTGTGTTTCGTCGTCAATAAGAAGGTCCAAGGGATACAGTTAACCTGACGTGAAGCATCGGAATCTATAACTAGTGTCACAGGAATGGTTCAAAACATAGACACTAAGAAGAGCCAGTCTTCTTCTTCTTAAGCAGGCATTGTGCCTTTTGTATTTAATTCCGATGCAATTTCTGTGTTTCGTCGTCAATAGGAAGGTCAAAGGGATAGAGTGAAGCTGACGTGAATCATCGGAATCTATAACTAGTGTCACAGGAATGGTTCAAGACATAGACTGTAAGAAGAGCCAGTCTTCTTGTACTGAAGTCGGCATTGTACCTTTTGTATTTAATTTCGATGCAATTTCTGTGTTTCGTCGTCAATAAGCAGGTCCAAGGGATACAGTAAACCTGAAGTGAAGCATCGGTATCTATAACTAGTGTCTCAGGAATGGTTGAAATCATAGACAGTAAGAAGAGCCAGTCTTCTTGTACATAAGTCGGCATTGTGCCTTTTGTAATTAATTCCGATGCAATTTCTGTGTTTCATCGTCAGTAAGAAGGTCCAAGGAATACAGTAAACATATAGTGAAGCATCGGAATTTAAAACCGGTCTCACAGGAAATGTTCAACACATAGTCAGTAAGAATAGTCAGTCTTCTTGTATTTAAGTCGGAATTGTGCCTTCTGTATTTAATTCCGATGCAATTTCTGTGTTTCGTCGTCAATAAGAAGGTCCAAAGGAAACAGTAAACCTGAAGTGAAGCATCGGAACCTATAACTAGTGTCACAGGAATGGTTCAAAACATATACAGTAAGAAGAGCCAGTCGTCTTGTTCTTAAGTCGGCATTGTGCCTTTTGTAATTAATTCCGATGCAATATCTGTGTTTCGTCGTCAATAAGAAGGTCCAAGGGATACAATAAACCTGACGTGATGCATCGGAGTCTATAACTAGTGTCACAGGAATGGTTCAAAGTATAGACTGTAAGAATTGCCAGTCTTCTTGTACTTAAGTCGCCATTGTACCTTTTGTATTTAACTCCGATGCAATTTCTGTGTTTCGTCGTCAATAAGAAGGTCCAAGGGATGTAGTAAACCTGAAGTGAAGCATCGGTATCTATAACTAGTGTCTCAGGAATGGTTGAAATCATAGACAGTAAGAAGAGCCAGTCTTCTTGTACTTAAGCCGGCATTGTGCCTTTTGTATTTAATTCCGATGCAATTTCTGTGTTTCGTCGTCAATAAGATGGTCCAAGGGATACAGTAAACCTGAAGTGAAGCTTCGGAATCTAATACTAGTGTCTCTGGAATGGTTCAAAACATAGACAGTAAGAAGAGCCAGTCTTCTTGTACTTATGTCGGCATAGTGCATTTTGTATTTAATTCCGATGCAATTTCTGTGTTTCATCGTCAATTAGAAGGTCCAAGGGATACAGTAAACCTGAAGTGAAGCATCGGAATCTATAACTAATGTCACCGGAATGGTTCGAAACATAGACAGTAAGAAGAGTCAGTCTTCTTGCACTTCAGTCGGCATTGTACATTTTGTATTGAATTCCGATGCAATTTCTGTGTTTCGTCGTCAATAAGAAGGTCCAAGGGATACAGTAAACCTGAAGTGAAGCTTCGGAATCTAATAATAGTGTCTCTGTCGTGGTTCAAAACATAGACAGTAAGAAGAGCCAGTCTTCTTGTACTTATGACGGCGTTGTGCCTTTTGTATTTAATTCCGATCCAATTTCTGAGTTTCGTCGTCAATAAGAAGGACTAAGGGATACAGTAAACCTGAAGTGAATCAACGGAATCTATAACTAGTGTCACAGGAATGGTTCAAAACATACACAGTAAGAAGAGCGAGTCTTCTTGTACTTACGTCGGCATTGTGCCTTTTGTATTTAATTCCGATGCAATTTCTGTGTTTCGAAGTCAATAAGAATGTCCAAGTGATGCAGTAAACCTGAAGTGAGGCATCGGAATCTATAGCTAGTGTCACAGGAATGTTTCTAAACATAGACAGTAAGAAGAGCCAGAGTTCTTGTACTAAAGTCGGCATTGTTCCTTTTGTATTTAATTCCGATGAAATTTCTGTGTTTCGTCGTCAATAAGAAGGTCCAAGGGATACAGTAAACATGAAGTGAAGCATCGGAATCTATAACTAGTGTCACAGGAATGGTTCAAATTATAGACAGTAAGAAGAGCCAGTCTTCTTGTACTTAAGTCGGCATTGTGCCTTTTGTATTTAATTCCGAAGCAGTTTCTGTGTTTCGTCGTCAATAAGAAGGTCCAAGGGATACAGTAAACATGAAGTGAAGCATCGGAATCTATAACTAGTGTCACAGGAATGTTTCAAAACATAGACAGTATGAAGAGCCAGTCTTCTTGTACTTAAGTCGGCGTTGTGCATTTTGTATTTAATCCCGATGCAATTTCTGTGTTTCATCGTCAATAAGAAGGTCCAAGGGATACAGTAAACATATAGTGAAGCATCGGAATTTAAAACAGGTCTCACAGGAAATGTTCAAAACAGAGTTAGTAAGAATAGTCAGTCTTCTTGTACTTAAGTCGGCATTGTGTCTTTTGTATTTAATTCCGTTGCAATTTCGGTGTTTCGTCGTCAATACGAAGGTCCAAGGGATACAGTAAACCTGAAGTGAAGCATCGGAACCTATAACTAGTGTCACAGGAATGGTTCAAAACATATACAGTAAGAAGAGCCAGTCGTCTTGTTCTTAAGTCGGCATTGTGCCTTTTGTAATTAATTCCGATGCAATATCTGTGTTTCGTCGTCAATAAGAAGGTCCAAGGGATACAATAAACCTGACGTGATGCATCGGAGTCTATAACTAGTGTCACAGGAATGGTTTAAACTCATAGACACATAAGAAGAGCCAGTCTTCTTGTACTTAAGTCGGCATTGTGCGTTTTGTATTTAATTCCGATGCAATTTCTGTGTTTCGTCGTCAATAAGATTGTCCAAGGGATACAGTAAACCTGAAGTGAAGCATCGGAACCTATAACTAGTGTCACAGGAATGTTTCAAAACATAGACACTAAGAAGAGCCAGTCATCTTGTACTTAAGTCGGCATTGTGCCTTTTGTATTTAATTCCGATGCAATTTCTGTGTTTCGTCGTCAATAAGAAGGTCCAAGGGATACAGTAAACCAGAAGTGAAGCATCGGAATCTATAACTAGAGTCACAGGAATGGTTCAAATCATAGACAGTAAGAAGAGCCAGTCTTCTTGTACTTATGTCGGCATTGTGCCTTTTGTATTGAATTACGATGCAATTTTTGTGTTTCATCGTCAATAAGAGTGTCAGAGGGTTACAGTAAACCTGAAGTGAAGCATCGGAATCTATAACTAGTGTCACAGGAATGGTTCAAAGTATAGACTGTAAGAATTGCCAGTCTTCTTGTACTTAAGTCGCCATTGTACCTTTTGTATTTAACTCCGATGCAATTTCTGTGTTTCGTCGTCAATAAGAAGGTCCAAGGGATATAGTAAACCTGAAGTGAAGCATCGGTATCTATAACTAGTGGCTCAGGAATGGTTGAAATCATAGACAGTAAGAAGAGCCAGTCTTCTTGTACTTAAGCCGGCATTGTGCCTTTTGTATTTAATTCCGATGCAATTTCTGTGTTTCGTCGTCAATAAGATGGTCCAAGGGATACAGTAAACCTGAAGTGAAGCTTCGGATTCTAATACTAGTGTCTCTGGAATGGTTCAAAACATAGACAGTAAGAAGAGCCAGTCTTCTTGTACTTATGTCGGCATAGTGCATTTTGTATTTAATTCCGATGCAATTTCTGTGTTTCATCGTCAATTAGAAGGTCCAAGGGATACAGTAAACCTGAAGTGAAGCATCGGAATCTATAACTAATGTCACCGGAATGGTTCGAAACATAGACAGTAAGAAGAGTCAGTCTTCTTGCACTTCAGTCGGCATTGTACATTTTGTATTGAATTCCGATGCAATTTCTGTGTTTCGTCGTCAATAAGAAGGTCCAAGGGATACAGTAAACCTGAAGTGAAGCTTCGGAATCTAATAATAGTGTCTCTGTCGTGGTTCAAAACATAGACAGTAAGAAGAGCCAGTCTTCTTGTACTTATGACGGCGTTGTGCCTTTTGTATTTAATTCCGATCCAATTTCTGAGTTTCGTCGTCAATAAGAAGGACCAAGGGATACAGTAAACCTGAAGTGAATCAACGGAATCTATAACTAGTGTCACAGGAATGGTTCAAAACATACACAGTAAGAAGAGCGAGTCTTCTTGTACTTACGTCGGCATTGTGCCTTTTGTATTTAATTCCGATGCAATTTCTGTGTTTCGAAGTCAATAAGAATGTCCAAGTGATGCAGTAAACCTGAAGTGAGGCATCGGAATCTATAACTAGTGTCACAGGAATGTTTCTAAACATAGACAGTAAGAAGAGCCAGAGTTCTTGTACTAAAGTCGGCATTGTTCCTTTTGTATTTAATTCCGATGAAATTTCTGTGTTTCGTCGTCAATAAGAAGGTCCAAGGGATACAGTAAACATGAAGTGAAGCATCGGAATCTATAACTAGTGTCACAGGAATGGTTCAAATTATAGACAGTAAGAAGAGCCAGTCTTCTTGTACTTAAGTCGGCATTGTGCCTTTTGTATTTAATTCCGAAGCAGTTTCTGTGTTTCGTCGTCAATAAGAGGGTCCAAGGGATACAGTAAACATGAAGTGAAGCATCGGAATCTATAACTAGTGTCACAGGAATGTTTCAAAACATAGACAGTATGAAGAGCCAGTCTTCTTGTACTTAAGTCGGCGTTGTGCATTTTGTATTTCATCCCGATGCAATTTCTGTGTTTCATCGTCAATAAGAAGGTCCAAGGGATACAGTAAACATATAGTGAAGCATCGGAATTAAAAACAGGTCTCACAGGAAATGTTCAAAACAGAGTTAGTAAGAATAGTCAGTCTTCTTGTACTTAAGTCGGCATTGTGTCTTTTGTATTTAATTCCGTTGCAATTTCGGTGTTTCGTCGTCAATACGAAGGTCCAAGGGATACAGTAAACCTGAAGTGAAACTTCGGAATCTAATACTAGTGTCTCTGGAATGGTTCAAACATAGACAGTTAGAAGGGCCAGTCTTCTTGTACTTAAGTGGGCATAGTGCATTTTGTATTTAATTCCGAAGCAATTTCTGTGTTTCATCGTCAATAAGAATGTCCAAGGGATACAGTAAACCTGAAGTGAAGCATCGGAATCTATAACTAATGTCACAGGAATGGTTCAAAATATAGACAGTAAGAAGAGCCAGTCTTCTTGTACTTAAGTCGGCATTGTTCCTTTTGTATTTAATTCCGTTGCAATTTCGGTGTTTCGTCGTCAATACGAAGGTCCAAGGGATACAGTAAACCTGAAGTGAAACTTCGGAATCTAATAATAGTGTCTCTGTCATGGTTCAAAACATAGACAGTAAGAAGAGCCAGTCTTCTTGTACTTATGACGGCATTGTGCCTTTTGTATTTAATTCCGATCCAATTTCTGTGTTTCGTCGCCAATAAGAAGGAACAAGGGATACAGTAAACCTGAAGTGAATCAACGGAATCTATAACTAGTGTCACAGGAATGGTTCAAAACATACACAGTAAGAAGAGCGAGTCCTCTTGTACTTACGTCGGCATTGTGCCTTTTGTATTTCATTCCGATGCAATTTCTGTGTTTCGAAGTCAATAAGAATGTCCAAGGGATACAGTAAACCTGAAGTGAGGCATCGGAATCTATAACTAGTGTCACAGGAATGTTTCTAAACATAGACAGTAAGAAGAGCCAGAGTTCTTGTACTAAAGTCGGCATTGTTCCTTTTGTATTTAATGCCGACGAAATTTCTGTGTTTCGTCGTCAATAAGAAGGTCCAAGGGATACAGTAAACATGAAGTGAAGCATCGGAATCTATAACTAGTGTCACAGGAATGGTTCAAAATATAGACAGTAAGAAGAGCCAGTCTTCTTGTACTTAAGTCGGCATTGTGCCTTTTGTATTTAATTCCGAAGCAATTTCTGTGTTTCGTCGTCAATAAGAAGATCCAAGGGATACAGTAAACCTGAAGTGAAGCATGGGAATCTATAACTGGTGTCACAGGAATGTTTCAAAACATAGACAGTAAGAAAAGCCAGTCTTCTTGTACTTAAGTCGGCATTGTGCCTTTTGTATTTAATTCCGATGCAATTTCTGTGTTTCGTCGTCAATAAGAAGGTCCAAGGGATACAGTAAACCTGAAGTGAAGCATCGGTATCTATAACTAGTGTCTCAGGAATGGTTGAAATCATAGACAGTAAGAAGAGCCAGTCTTCTTGTACTTAAGTCGGCATTGTGCCTTTTGCATTTAATTCAAATTCAATTTCTGTGTTTCGTCGTCAATAAGAAGGTCCAAGGGATACAGTAAACCTGAAGTGAAGCTTCGGAATCTAATACTAGTGTCTCTGGAATGGTTCAAAACATAGACAGTAAGAAGAACCGGTCTTCTTGTACCTATGACGGCATTGTGCCTTTTGTATTTAACTCCGATGCAATTTCTGTGTTTCGTCGTCAATAAGAAGGTCCAAGGGATACAGTAAACCTGAAGTGAAGCATCGGAATCTTTAACTAGAGTCACAGGAATGGTTCAAAACATAGACAGTAAGAGAGATAGGCTTCTTGTACATAAGTCGGCATTGTGCCTTTTGTATTGAATTACGATGCAATTTCTGTGTTTCATCATCAATAAGAGTGTCAGAGGGATACAGTAAACCTGAAGTGAGGCATCGGAATCTATAACTAGTGTCACAGGAATTGTTCAAAACATAGACAGTAAGAAGAGTTAGTCTTCTTGTACTTAAGTCGGCATCGTGCCTTTTGTATTTAATTCCGTTGCAAATTTCGGTGTTTCGTCGTCAATAAGAAGGTCCAATGGATACAGTAAACCTGAAGTGAAGCATCGGAATCTATAACTAGTGTTACAGGAATTGTTCAAAACATAGACAGTAAGAAGAGTTAGTCTTCTTCTACTTAATTCGGCATTGTGCCTTTTGTATTTAATTCCAATGCAAAATCTGTGTTTCGTCGTCAATAAGAAGGTCCAAGGGATACAGTAACATTAAGTGAAGCATCGGAATCTATAACTAGTGTCACAGGAATGGTCCAAAAACATAAACAGTAAGAAGAACCAGTCTACGTGTACTTAAGTCGGCATTGTGCCTTTTGTATTGAATTACGATGCAATTTCTGTGTTTCATCGTCAATAAGAGTGTCAGACTGATACAGTAAACCTGAAGTGAAGCATCGGAATCTATAACTAGTGACGCAGGAATGGTTCAAAATATAGACAGTAAGAATTGCCAGTCTTCTTGTACTTAAGTCGCCATTGTACCATTTGTATTTAATTCCGATGCAATTTCTGTGTTTCGTCGTCAATAAGCAGGTCCAAGGGATACAGCAAACCTGAAGTGAAGCATCGGTATCTATAACTAGTGTCTCAGGAATGGTTGAAATCATAGACAGTAAGAAGAGCCAGTCTTCTTGTACTTAAGTCGGCATTGTCCCTTTTGCATTTAATTCAGATTCATTTCTGTGTTTCGGCGTCAGTAAGAATGTCCAAGGGATACAGTAAACCTGAAGTGAGGCATCGGAATCTATAACTAGTGTCACAGGAATGTTTCAACACATAGACAGTAAGAAGAGCCAGAGTTCTTGTACTTAAGTCGGCATTGTTCCTTTTGTATTTAATTCCGATGAAATTTCTATGTTTCGTCGTCAATAAGAAGGTCTAAGGAATACAGTAAAAATGAAGTGTAGCATCGGAATCTATAATTAGTGTCACAGGAATGGTTCAAAATATAGACAGTAAGAAGAGCCAGTCTTCTTGTACTTAAATCGGCATTGTGCCTCTTGTATTTAATTCCGATGTAATTTCTGTGTTTCGTCGTCATTAAGAAGGTCCAATGAATACAGTAAACCTGAAGTGAAGCATCGGAATCTATAACTAGTGTCTCAGGAATGGTTGAAATCATAGACAGTAAGAAGAGCCAGTCTTCTTGTAATTAAGTCGGCATTGTTCCTTTTGTATTTAATTCCGATGAAATTTCTATGTTTCGTCGTCAATAAGAAGGTCTAAGGAATACAGTAAAATTGAAGTGAAGCATCGGAATCTATAACTAGTGTCACAGGAATGGTTCAAAATATAGACAGTAAGAAGAGCCAGTCTCCTTGTACTTAAATCGGCATTGTGCCTTTTGTATTTAATTCGGATGCAATTTCTGTGTTTCGTCGTCAATAAGAAGGTCCAAGGGATACAGTAAACCTGAAGTGAAGCTTCGGAATCTAATAATAGTGTCTCTGTCATGGTTCAAAACATAGACAGTAAGAAGAGCCAGTCTTCTTGTACTTATGACGGCATTGTGCCTTTTGTATTTAATTCCGATCCAATTTCTGTGTTTCGTCGTCAATAAGAAGGACCAAGGGATACAGTAAACCTGAAGTGAATCAACGGAATCTATAACTAGTGTCACAGGAATGGTTCAAAACATACACAGTAAGGAGAGCGAGTCTTCTTGTACTTACGTCGGCATTGTGCCTTTTGTATTTAATTCCGATGCAATTTCTGTGTTTCGAAGTCAATAAGAATGTCCAAGGTATACAGTAAACCTGAAGTGAGGCATCGGAATCTATAACTAGTGTCACAGGAATGTTTCTAAACATAGACAGTAAGAAGAGCCAGAGTTCTTGTACTAAAGTCGGCATTGTTCCTTTTGTATTTAATTCCGACGAAATTTCTGTGTTTCGTCGTCAATAAGAAGGTCCAAGGGATACAGTAAACATGAAGTGAAGCATCGGAATCTATAACTAGTGTCACAGGAATGGTTCAAAATATAGACAGTAAGAAGAGCCAGTCTTCTTGTACTTAAGTCGGCATTGTGCCT
Organism: Schistocerca serialis cubense; assembly: GCF_023864345.2. Taxonomy (NCBI): domain Eukaryota; kingdom Metazoa; phylum Arthropoda; class Insecta; order Orthoptera; family Acrididae; genus Schistocerca; species Schistocerca serialis. Next base: position 33,134,134 of record NW_026047583.1, on the reverse strand, counting down.
TTTGTATTTAATTCAGAAGCAATGTCTGTGTTTCGTCGTCAATAAGAAGATCCAAGGGATACAGTAAACATGAAGTGAAGCATCGGAATCTATAACTAGTGACACAGGAATGGCTCAAAAACATAAACAGTAAGAAGAACCAGTCTACTTGTACTTAAGTGGGCATTGTGCCTTTTGTATTTAACTCCCATTGCAATTTCTGTCTTTCGTCGACAATAAGAAGTTCCAAGGAATACAGTATACCTAAAGTGAAGCATCGGAATCTATAACTAGTGTCACAGGAATTGTTCAAACATTGACAGTAAGAAGAGCCAATCTTCTAGTACCTAAGGCGGCATTGTGCCTTTTGTAATTATGTCCGATGCAATTTCTGTGTTTCCTCGTCAATAAGAAGGACCAACGGATACAGTAAACATATAGTGAAGCATCGGAATTTAAAACCGGTCTCACAGGAAATGTTCAAAACAGAGTCAGTATGAATAGTCAGTCTTCTTGTACTTAAGTCGGCATTGTGCCTTTTGAATTTAATTCCGTTGCAATTTCTGTGTTTCGTCGTCAACAAGAAGGTCCAAGGGATACAGTAAACCTGAAGTGAAGCATCGGAATCTATAACTAATGTCACAGGAATGGTTCCAAACATAGACAGTAAGAAGAGCCACTCTTCTTGTACTTAAGCCGGCATTGTGCCTTCTGTATTTAATTCCGATGCAATTTCTGTGTTTCGTCGTCAATAAGATGGTCCAAGGGATACAGTAAACCTGAAGTGAAGCATCGGAATCTGTAACTAGTGTCACAGGAATGTTTCAAAACATAGACAGTAAGAAGAGCCAGTCTTCTTGTACTTAAGTCGCCATTGTACCTTTTGTATTTAATTCCGATGCAATTTCTGTGTTTCGTCGTCAATAAGCAGGTCCAAGGGATACAGCAAACCTGAAGTGAAGCATCGGTATCTATAACTAGTGTCTCAGGAATGGTTGAAATCATAGACAGTAAGAAGAGCCAGTCTTCTTGTACTTAAGTCGGCATTGTCCCTTTTGCATTTAATTCAGATTCATTTTCTGTGTTTCGGAGTCAATAAGAATGTCCAAGGGATACAGTAAACCTGAAGTGAGGCATCGGTATATCTATAACTAGTGTCACAGGAATGTTTCAACACATAGACAGTAAGAAGAGCCAGAGTTCTTGTACTCAAGTCGGCATTGTTCCTTTTGTATTTAATTCCGAAGAAATTTCTGTGTTTCGTCGTCAATAAGAAGGTCCAAGGGATACAGTAACATTAAGTGAAGCATCGGAATCTATAACTAGTGTCACAGGAATGGTCCAAGAACATAAACAGTAAGAAGAACCAGTCTACTTGTACTTAAGTCGGCATTGTGCCTTTTGTATTGAAATCCGATGCAATTACTGTGTTTCGTCGTCAATAAGGAGGTCCAATTGATACAGTAAACCGGAAGTGAATCAACGGAATCTATAACTAGTGTCACAGGAATGGTTCAAAACATACACAGAAAGAAGAGCGAGTCTTCCTGTACTTACGTCGCCATTGTGCCATTTGTATTTAATTCCGATGCAATTTCTGTGTTTCGAAGTCAATAAGATAGTCCAAGGGATACAGTAAACCTGAAGTGAGGCATCGGAATCTATAACTAGTGTCACAGGAATGTTTCAAAACATAGACAGTAAGAAGAGCCAGAGTTCTTGTACTAAAGTCGGCATTGTTCCTTTTGTATTTAATTCCGATGAAATTTCTGTGTTTCGTCGTCAATAAGAAGGTCCAAGGGATACAGTAAACATGAAGTGAAGCATCGGAATCTATAACTAGTGACACAGGAATGGTTCAAAAACATAAACAGTAAGAAGAACCAGTCTACTTGTACTTAAGTCGGCATTGTGGCTTTTGTATTTAACTCCGAAGCAATTTCTGTCTTTCGTCGACAATAAGAAGTTCCAAGGAATACAGTATACCTAAAGTGAAGCATCGGAATCTATAACTAGTGTCACAGGAATGGTTCAAACATTGACAGTAGTAAGAGCCAGTTCTCTAGTACCTATGTCGGCATTGTGCCTTTTGTAATTATGTCCGATGCGATTTCTGTGTTTCATCGTCAATAAGAAGGTCCAAGGGATACAGTAAACATATAGTGAAGCATCGGAATTTAAAACCGGTCTCACAGGAAATGTTCAAAACAGAGTCAGTAAGAATAGTCAGTCTTCTTGTACTTAAGTCGGCATTGTGTCTTTTGTATTTAATTCCGTTGCAATTTCGGTGTTCCGTCGTCAATAAGAAGGTCCAAGGGATACAGTAAACCTGAAGTGAAGCTTCGGAATCTAATACTAGTGTCTCTGGAATGGTTCAAACATAGACAGTAAGAAGAGCCAGTCTTCTTGTACTTAAGTCGGCATAGTGCATTTTGTATTTAATTCCGAAGCAATTTCTGTGTTTCATCGTCAATAAGAAGGTCCAAGGGATACAGTAAACCTGAAGTGAAGCATCGGAATCTATAACTAATGTCACAGGAATGGTTCAAAACATAGACAGTAAGAAGAGCCAGTCTTCTTGTACTTAAGCCGGCATTGTGCCTTTTGTATTTAATTCCGATGCAATTTCTGTGTTTCGTCGTCAATAAGATGGTCCAAGGGATACAGTAAACCTGAAGTGAAGCATCGGAATCTGTAACTAGTGTCACAGGAATGTTTCAAAACATAGACAGTAAGAAGAGCCAGTCTTCTTGTACTTAAGTCGGCATTGTGCCTTTTGTATTTAATTCCGATGCAATTTCTGTGTTTCGTCGTCAATAAGAAGGTCCAAGGCATACAGTAAACCTGAAGTGAAGCATCGGTATCTATAACTAGTGTCTCAGGAATGGTTGAAATCATAGACAGTAAGAAGAGCCAGTCTTCTTGTAATTAGGTCGGCATTGTTCCATTTGTATTTAATTCCGATGAAATTTCTATGTTTCGTCGTCAATAAGAAGGTCTAAGGAATACAGTAAAATTGAAGTGAAGCATCGGTATCTATAACTAGTGTCACAGGAATGGTTCAAAATATAGACAGTAAGAAGAGCCAGTCTTCTTGTACTTAAATCGGCATTGTGCCTTTTGTATTTAATTCGGATGCAATTTCTGTGTTTCGTCGTCAATAAGAAGGTCCAAGGGATACAGTAAACCTGAAGTGAAGCTTCGGAATCTAATAATAGTGTCTCTGTCATGGTTCAAAACATAGACAGTAAGAAGAGCCAGTCTTCTTGTACTTATGACGGCATTGTGCCTTTTGTATTTAATTCCGATCCAATTTCTGTGTTTCGTCGTCAATAAGAAGGTCCATGGGATACAGTAAACCTGAAGTGAAGCTTCGGAATCTAATACTAGTGTCTCTGGAATGGTTCAAAACATAGACAGTAAGAAGAGCCAGTCTTCTTGTACTTAAGTCGGCATAGTGCATTTGGTATTTAATTCCGATGCAATTTCTGTGTTTCATTGTCAACAAGAAGGTCCAAGGGATACAGTAAACCTGAAGTGAAGCATCGGAATCTATAACTAATGTCACAGGAATGGTTCCAAACATAGACAGTAAGAAGAGCCAGTCTTCTTGTACTTAAGCCGGCATTGTGCCTTCTGTATTTAATTCCGATGCAATTTATGTGTTTCGTCGTAAATAAGATGGTCCAAGGGATACAGTAAACCTGAAATGAAGCATCGGTATCTATAACTAGTGTCACAGGAATGTTTCAAAACATAGACAGTAAGAAGAGCCAGTCTTCTTGTAATTAAGTCGGCATTGTGCCTTTTGTATTTAATTCCGATGCGATTTCTGTGTTTCGTCGTCAGTAAGAATGTCCAAGGGGTACAGTAAACCTGAAGTGAAGCATCGGAATCTTTAACTAGAGTCACAGGAATGGTTCAAAACATAGACAGTAAGAGAGATAGGCTTCTTGTACATAAGTCGGCATTGTGCCTTTTGTATTGAATTACGATGCAATTTCTGTGTTTCATCATCAATAAGAGTGTCAGAGGGATACAGTAAACCTGAAGTGAGGCATCGGAATCTATAACTAGTGTCACAGGAATGTTTCAAAACATAGACATTAAGAAGAGCCAGAGTTCTTGTACTTAAGTCGGCTATGTGCCTTTTGTATTTAATTCCGTTGCAAATTTCGGTGTTTCGTCGTCAATAAGAAGGTCCAATGGATACAGTAAACCTGAAGTGAAGCATCGGAATCTATAACTAGTGTTACAGGAATTGTTCAAAACATAGACAGTAAGAAGAGTTAGTCTTCTTCTACTTAATTCGGCATTGTGCCTTTTGTATTTAATTCCAATGCAAAATCTGTGTTTCGTCGTCAATAAGAAGGTCCAAGGGATACAGTAACATTAAGTGAAGCATCGGAATCTATAACTAGTGTCACAGGAATGGTCCAAAAACATAAACAGTAAGAAGAACCAGTCTACGTGTACTTAAGTCGGCATTGTGCCTTTTGTATTGAATTACGATGCAATTTCTGTGTTTCATCGTCAATAAGAGTGTCAGACTGATACAGTAAACCTGAAGTGAAGCATCGGAATCTATAACTAGTGACGCAGGAATGGTTCAAAATATAGACAGTAAGAATTGCCAGTCTTCTTGTACTTAAGTCGCCATTGTACCATTTGTATTTAATTCCGATGCAATTTCTGTGTTTCGTCGTCAATAAGCAGGTCCAAGGAATACAGCAAACCTGAAGTGAAGCATCGGTATCTATAACTAGTGTCTCAGGAATGGTTGAAATCATAGACAGTAAGAAGAGCCAGTCTTCTTGTACTTAAGTCGGCATTGTCCCTTTTGCATTTAATTCAGATTCATTTCTGTGTTTCGGAGTCAATAAGAATGTCCAAGGGATACAGTAAACCTGAAGTGAGGCATCGGAATCTATAACTAGTGTCACAGGAATGTTTCAACACATAGACAGTAAGAAGAGCCAGAGTTCTTGTACTTAAGTCGGCATTGTTCCTTTTGTATTTAATTCCGATGAAATTTCTATGTTTCGTCGTCAATAAGAAGGTCTAAGGAATACAGTAAAAATGAAGTGTAGCATCGGAATTTATAATTAGTGTCACAGGAATGGTTCAAAATATAGACAGTAAGAAGAGCCAGTCTTCTTGTACTTAAATCGGCATTGTGCCTCTTGTATTTAATTCCGATGTAATTTCTGTGTTTCGTCGTCATTAAGAAGGTCCAATGAATACAGTAAACCTGAAGTGAAGCATCGGAATCTATAACTAGTGTCTCAGGAATGGTTGAAATCATAGACAGTAAGAAGAGCCAGTCTTCTTGTAATTAAGTCGGCATTGTTCCTTTTGTATTTAATTCCGATGAAATTTCTATGTTTCGTCGTCAATAAGAAGGTCTAAGGAATACAGTAAAATTGAAGTGAAGCATCGGAATCTATAACTAGTGTCACAGGAATGGTTCAAAATATAGACAGTAAGAAGAGCCAGTCTCCTTGTACTTAAATCGGCATTGTGCCTTTTGTATTTAATTCGGATGCAATTTCTGTGTTTCGTCGTCAATAAGAAGGTCCAAGGGATACGGTAAACCTGAAGTGAAGCTTCGGAATCTAATAATAGTGTCTCTGTCATGGTTCAAAACATAGACAGTAAGAAGAGCCAGTCTTCTTGTACTTATGACGGCATTGTGCCTTTTGTATTTAATTCCGATCCAATTTCTGTGTTTCGTCGTCAATAAGAAGGACCAAGGGATACAGTAAACCTGAAGTGAGGCATCGGAATCTATAACTAGTGTCACAGGAATGTTTCTAAACATAGACAGTAAGAAGAGCCAGAGTTCTTGTACTAAAGTCGGCATTGTTCCTTTTGTATTTAATTCCGACGAAATTTCTGTGTTTCGTCGTCAATAAGAAGGTCCAAGGGATACAGTAAACATGAAGTGAAGCATCGGAATCTATAACTAGTGTCACAGGAATGGTTCAAAATATAGACAGTAAGAAGAGCCAGTCTTCTTGTACTTAAGTCGGCATTGTGCCTTTTGTATTTAATTCAGAAGCAATGTCTGTGTTTCGTCGTCAATAAGAAGATCCAAGCGATACAGTAAACATGAAGTGAAGCATCGGAATCTATAACTAGTGACACAGGAATGGCTCAAAAACATAAACAGTAAGAAGAACCAGTCTACTTGTACTTAAGTGGGCATTGTGCCTTTTGTATTTAACTCCCATTGCAATTTCTGTCTTTCGTCGACAATAAGAAGTTCCAAGGAATACAGTATACCTAAAGTGAAGTATCGGAATCTATAACTAGTGTCACAGGAATTGTTCAAACATTGACAGTAAGAAGAGCCAGTCTTCTAGTACCTAAGGCGGCATTGTGCCTTTTGTAATTATGTCCGATGCAATTTCTGTGTTTCCTCGTCAATAAGAAGGACCAACGGATACAGTAAACATATAGTGAAGCATCGGAATTTAAAACCGGTCTCACAGGGAATGTTCAAAACAGAGTCAGTATGAATAGTCAGTCTTCTTGTACTTAAGTCGGCATTGTGCCTTTTGTATTTAATTCCGTTGCAATTTCTGTGTTTCGTCGTCAACAAGAAGGTCCAAGGGATACAGTAAACCTGAAGTGAAGCATCGGAATCTATAACTAATGTCACAGGAATGGTTCCAAACATAGACAGTAAGAAGAGCCAGTCTTCTTGTACTTAAGCCGGCATTGTGCCTTCTGTATTTAATTCCGATGCAATTTATGTGTTTCGTCGTCAATAAGATGGTCCAAGGGATACAGTAAACCTGAAGTGAAGCATCGGAATCTATAAATAGTGTCACAGGAATGTTTCAAAACATAGACAGTAAGAAGAGCCAGTCTTCTTGTACTTATGTCGGCATTGTGCCTTTTGTATTTAATTCCGATGCAATTTCTGTGTTTCGTCGTCAGTAAGAAGGTCCAAGGGATACAGTAAACCTGAAGTGAAGCATCGGTATCTATAACTAGTGTCTCAGGAATGGTTGAAATCATAGACAGTAAGAAGAGCCAGTCTTCTTGTACTTAAGTCGGCATTGTGCCTTTTGCATTTAATTCAAATTCAATTTCTGTGTTTCGTCGTCAATAAGAAGGTCCAAGGGATACAGTAAACCAGAAGTGTACCATCGGAATCTATAACTAGTGTCACAGGAAAGGTTCAAAATAGGCAGTAAGAAGAGTCAGTCTTCTTGTACTTCAGTCGGAATTGTACATTTTGTATTTAATTCCGATGCAATTTCTGTGTTTCGTCGTCAATAAGAAGGTGCAAGGGATACAGTAAACCTGAAGTGAAGCTTCGGAATCTAATACTAGTGTCTCTGGAATGGTTCAAAACATAGACAGTAAGAAGAACCGGTCTTCTTGTACCTATGACGGCATTGTGCCTTTTGTATTTAACTCCGATGCAATTTCTGTGTTTCGTCGTCAATAAGAAGGTCCAAGGGATACAGTAAACCTGAAGTGAAGCATCGGAATCTTTAACTAGAGTCACAGGAATGGTTCAAATCATAGACAGTAAGAGAGATAGGCTTCTTGTACATAAGTCGGCATTGTGCCTTTTGTATTGAATTACGATGCAATTTCTGTGTTTCATCATCAATAAGAGTGTCAGAGGGATACAGTAAACCTGAAGTGAGGCATCGGAATCTATAACTAGTGTCACAGGAATGTTTGAAAACATAGACATTAAGAAGAGCCAGAGTTCTTGTACTTAAGTCGGCATTGTTCCTTTTCTATTTAATTCCGATGAAATTTCTATGTTTCGTCGTCAATAAGAAGGTCCAATGGATACAGTAAACCTGAAGTGAAGCATCGGAATCTATAACTAGTGTTACAGGAATTGTTCAAAACATAGACAGTAAGAAGAGTTAGTGTTCTTCTACTTAATTCGGCATTGCGCCTTTTGTATTTAATTCCAATGCAAAATCTGTGTTTCGTCGTCAATAAGAAGGTCCAAGGGATACAGTAACATTAAGTGAAGCATCGGAATCTATAACTAGTGTCACAGGAATGGTCCAAAAACATAAACAGTAAGAAGAACCAGTCTACTTGTACTTAAGTCGGCATTGTGCCTTTTGTATTGAATTACGATGCAATTTCTGTGTTTCATCGTCAATAAGTGTGTCAGACGGATACAGTAAACCTGAGTGAAGCATCGGAATCTATAACTAGTGTCACAGGAATGGTTCAAAATGTAGACAGTAAGAATTGCCAGTCTTCTTGTACTTAAGTCGCCATTGTACCTTTTGTATTTAATTCCGATGCAATTTCTGTGTTTCGTCGTCAATAAGCAGGTCCAAGGGATACAGCAAACCTGAAGTGAAGCATCGGTATCTATAACTAGTGTCTCAGGAATGGTTGAAATCATAGACAGTAAGAAGAGCCAGTCTTCTTGTACTTAAGTCGGCATTGTCCCTTTTGCATTTAATTCGGATTCATTTTCTGTGTTTCGGAGTCAATAAGAATGTCCAAGGGATACAGTAAACCTGAAGTGAGGCATCGGAATCTATAACTAGTGTCACAGGAATGTTTCAACACATAGACAGTAAGAAGAGCCAGAGTTCTTGTACTCAAGTCGGCATTGTTCCTTTTGTATTTAATTCCGAAGAAATTTCTGTGTTTCGTCGTCAATAAGAAGGTCCAAGGGATACAGTAACATTAAGTGAAGCATCGGAATCTATAACTAGTGTCACAGGAATGGTCCAAGAACATAAACAGTAAGAAGAACCAGTCTACTTGTACTTAAGTCGGCATTGTGCCTTTTGTATTGAAATCCGATGCAATTACTGTGTTTCGTCGTCAATAAGGAGGTCCAATTGATACAGTAAACCTGAAGTGAATCAACGGAATCTATAACTAGTGTCACAGGAATGGTTCAAAACATACACAGAAAGAAGAGCGAGTCTTCCTGTACTTACGTCGGCATTGTGCCATTTGTATTTAATTCCGATGCAATTTCTGTGTTTCGAAGTCAATAAGATAGTCCAAGGGATACAGTAAACCTGAAGTGAGGCATCGGAATCTATAACTAGTGTCACAGGAATGTTTCAAAACATAGACAGTAAGAAGAGCCAGAGTTCTTGTACTAAAGTCGGCATTGTTCCTTTTGTATTTAATTCCGATGAAATTTCTGTGTTTCGTCGTCAATAAGAAGGTCCAAGGGATACAGTAAACATGAAGTGAAGCATCGGAATCTATAACTAGTGACACAGGAATGGTTCAAAAACATAAACAGTAAGAAGAACCAGTCTACTTGTACTTAAGTCGGCATTGTGGCTTTTGTATTTAACTCCGAAGCAATTTCTGTCTTTCGTCGACAATAAGAAGTTCCAAGGAATACAGTATACCTAAAGTGAAGCATCGGAATCTATAACTAGTGTCACAGGAATGGTTCAAACATTGACAGTAGTAAGAGCCAGTTCTCTAGTACCTATGTCGGCATTGTGCCTTTTGTAATTATGTCCGATGCAATTTCTGTGTTTCATCGTCAATAAGAAGGTCCAAGGGATACAGTAAACATATAATGAAGCATCGGAATTTAAAACCGGTCTCACAGGAAATGTTCAAAACAGAGTCAGTAAGAATAGTCAGTCTTCTTGTACTTAAGTCGGCATTGTGTCTTTTGTATTTAATTCCGTTGCAATTTCGGTGTTTCGTCGTCAATAAGAAGGTCCAAGGGATACAGTAAACCTGAAGTGAAGCTTCGGAATCTAATACTAGTGTCTCTGGAATGGTTCAAACATAGACAGTAAGAAGAGCCAGTCTTCTTGTACTTAAGTCGGCATAGTGCATTTTGTATTTAATTCCGAAGCAATTTCTGTGTTTCATCGTCAATAAGAAGGTCCAAGGGATACAGTAAACCTGAAGTGAAGCATCGGAATCTATAACTAATGTCACAGGAATGGTTCAAAACATAGACAGTAAGAAGAGCCAGTCTTCTTGTACTTAAGCCGGCATTGTGCCTTTTGTATTTAATTCCGATGCAATTTCTGTGTTTCGTCGTCAATAAGATGGTCCAAGGGATACAGTAAACCTGAAGTGAAGCATCGGAATCTGTAACTAGTGTCACAGGAATGTTTCAAAACATAGACAGTAAGAAGAGCCAGTCTTCTTGTACTTAAGTCGGCATTGTGCCTTTTGTATTTAATTCCGATGCAATTTCTGTGTTTCGTCGTCAATAAGAAGGTCCAAGGCATACAGTAAACCTGAAGTGAAGCATCGGTATCTATAACTAGTGTCTCAGGAATGGTTGAAATCATAGACAGTAAGAAGAGCCAGTCTTCTTGTAATTAAGTCGGCATTGTTCCATTTGTATTTAATTCCGATGAAATTTCTATGTTTCGTCGTCAATAAGAAGGTCTAAGGAATACAGTAAAATTGAAGTGAAGCATCGGTATCTATAACTAGTGTCACAGGAATGGTTCAAAATATAGACAGTAAGAAGAGCCAGTCTTCTTGTACTTAAATCGGCATTGTGCCTTTTGTATTTAATTCGGATGCAATTTCTGTGTTTCGTCGTCAATAAGAAGGTCCAAGGGATACAGTAAACCTGAAGTGAAGCTTCGGAATCTAATAATAGTGTCTCTGTCATGGTTCAAAACATAGACAGTAAGAAGAGCCAGTCTTCTTGTACTTATGACGGCATTGTGCCTTTTGTATTTAATTCCGATCCAATTTCTGTGTTTCGTCGTCAATAAGAAGGTCCATGGGATACAGTAAACCTGAAGTGAAGCTTCGGAATCTAATACTAGTGTCTCTGGAATGGTTCAAAACATAGACAGTAAGAAGAGCCAGTCTTCTTGTACTTAAGTCGGCATAGTGCATTTGGTATTTAATTCCGATGCAATTTCTGTGTTTCATTGTCAACAAGAAGGTCCAAGGGATACAGTAAACCTGAAGTGAAGCATCGGAATCTATAACTAATGTCACAGGAATGGTTCCAAACATAGACAGTAAGAAGAGCCAGTCTTCTTGTACTTAAGCCGGCATTGTGCCTTCTGTATTTAATTCCGATGCAATTTATGTGTTTCGTCGTCAATAAGATGGTCCAAGGGATACAGTAAACCTGAAATGAAGCATCGGTATCTATAACTAGTGTCACAGGAATGTTTCAAAACATAGACAGTAAGAAGAGCCAGTCTTCTTGTAATTAAGTCGGCATTGTGCCTTTTGTATTTAATTCCGATGCGATTTCTGTGTTTCGTCGTCAGTAAGTAGGTCCAAGGGATACAGTAAACCTGAAGTGAAGCATCGGTATCTATAACTAGTGTCTCAGGAATGGTTGAAATCATAGACAGTAAGAAGAGCCAGTCTTCTTGTACTTAAGTCAGCATTGTGCCTTTTGCATTTAATTCAAATTCAATTTCTGTGTTTCGTCGTCAATAAGAAGGTCCAAGGGATACAGTAAACCAGAAGTGTACCATCGGAATCTATAACTAGTGTCACAGGAAAGGTTTAAAATAGGCAGTAAGAAGAGTCAGTCTTCTTGTACTTCAGTCGGAATTGTACATTTTGTATTTAATTCCGATGCAATTTCTGTGTTTCGTCGTCAATAAGAAGGTGCAAGGGATACAGTAAACCTGAAGTGAAGCTTCGGAATCTAATACTAGTGTCTCTGGAATGGTTCAAAACATAGACAGTAAGAAGAACCGGTCTTCTTGTACCTATGACGGCATTGTGCCTTTTGTATTTAACTCCGATGCAATTTCTGTGTTTCGTCGTCAATAAGAAGGTCCAAGGGATACAGTAAACCTGAAGTGAAGCATCGGAATCTTTAACTAGAGTCACAGGAATGGTTCAAATCATAGACAGTAAGAGAGATAGGCTTCTCGTACATAAGTCGGCATTGTGCCTTTTGTATTGAATTACGATGCAATTTCTGTGTTTCATCGTCAATAAGAGTGTCAGAGTGATACAGTAAACCTGAAGTGAGGCATCGGAATCTATAACTAGTGTCACAGGAATGTTTCAAAACATGGACATTAAGAAGAGCCAGAGTTCTTGTACTTAAGTCGGCATTGTTCCTTTTCTATTTAATTCCGATGAAATTTCTATGTTTCGTCGTCAATAAGAAGGTCCAATGGATACAGTAAACCTGAAGTGAAGCATCGGAATCTATAACTAGTGTTACAGGAATTGTTCAAAACATAGACAGTAAGAAGAGTTAGTCTTCTTGTACTTAATTCGGCATTGTGCCTTTTGTATTTAATTCCAATGCTAAATCTGTGTTTCGTCGTCAATAAGAAGGTCCAAGGGATACAGTAACATTAAGTGAAGCATCGGAATCTATAACTAGTGTCACAGGAATGGTCCAAAAACATAAACAGTAAGAAGAACCAGTCTACTTGTACTTAAGTCGGCATTGTGCCTTTTGTATTGAATTACGATGCAATTTCTGTGTTTCATCGTCAATAAGAGTGTCAGACGGATACAGTAAACCTGAAGTGAAGCATCGGAATCTATAACTAGTGTCACAGGAATGGTTCAAAATATAGACAGTAAGAATTGCCAGTCTTCTTGTACTTAAGTCGCCATTGTACCTTTTGTATTTAATTCCGATGCAATTTCTGTGTTTCGTCGTCATTAAGCAGGTCCAAGGGATACAGCAAACCTGAAGTGAAGCATCGGTATCTATAACTAGTGTCTCAGGAATGGTTGAAATCATAGCCAGTAAGAAGAGCCAGTCTTCTTGTACTTAAGTCGGCATTGTCCCTTTTGCATTTAATTCAGATACATTTTCTGTGTTTCGGAGTCAATAAGAATGTCCAAGGGATACAGTAAACCTGAAGTGAGGCAACGGAATCTATAACTAGTGTCACAGGAATGTTTCAAAACATAGACAGTAAGAAGAGCCAGAGTTCTTGTACTTAAGTCGGCATTGTTCCTTTTGTATTTAATTCCGATGAAATTTCTATGTTTCGTCGTCAATAAGAAGGTCTAAGGAATACAGTAAAAATGAAGTGTAGCATCGGAATCTATAACTAGTGTCACAGGAATGGTTCAAAATATAGACAGTAAGAAGAGCCAGTCTTCTTGTACTTAAATCGGCATTGTGCTTTTTGTATTTAATTCCGATGCAATTTCTGTGTTTCGTCGTCATTAAGAAGGTCCAATGAATACAGTAAACCTGAAGTGAAGCATCGGAATCTATAATTAGGGTTACAGGAATTGTTCAAAACATAGACAGTCAGAAGAGTTAGTCTTCTTCTACTTAATTCGGCATTGTGCCTTTTGTATTTTATTCCAATGCAATATCTGTGTTTCGTCGTCAATAAGAAGGTCCAAGGGATACAGTAACATTAAGTGAAGCATCGGAATCTATAACTAGTGTCACAGGAATGGTCCAAGAACATAAACAGTAAGAAGAACCGGTCTACTTTACTTAAGTCGGCATTGTGCCTTTTGTATTGAAATCCGATGCAATTACAGTGTTTCGTCGTCAATAAGAAGGACCAAGGGATACAGTAAACCTGAAGTGAATCAACGGAATCTATAACTAGTGTCACAGGAATGGTTCAAAACATACACAGTAAGGAGAGCGAGTCTTCTTGTACTTACGTCGGCATTGTGCCTTTTGTATTTAATTCCGATGCAATTTCTGTGTTTCGAAGTCAATAAGAATGTCCAAGGGATACAGTAAACCTGAAGTGAGGCATCGGAATCTATAACTTGTGTCACAGGAATGTTTCTAAACATAGACAGTAAGAAGAGCCAGAGTTCTTGTACTAAAGTCGGCATTGTTCCTTTTGTATTTAATTCCGACAAAATTTCTGTGTTTCGTCGTCAATAAGAAGGTCCAAGGGATACTGTAAACATGAAGTGAAGCATCCGAATCTATAACTAGTGTCACAGGAATGGTTCAAAATATAGACAGTAAGAAGAGCCAGTCTTCTTGTACTTAAGTCGGCATTGTGCCTTTTGTATTTAATTCCGAAGCAATTTCTGTGTTTCGTTGTCAATAAGAAGATCCAAGGGATACAGTAAACATGAAGTGAAGCATCGGAATCTATAACTAGTGACACAGGAATGGCTCAAAAACATAAACAGTAAGAAGAACCAGTCTACTTGTACTTAAGTGGGCATTGTGCCTTTTGTATTTAACTCCCATTGCAATTTCTGTCTTTCGTCGACAATAAGAAGTTCCAAGGAATACAGTATACCTAAAGTGAAGCATCGGAATCTATAACTAGTGTCACAGGAATTGTTCAAACATTGACAGTAAGAAGAGCCAGTCTTCTAGTACCTAAGGCGGCATTGTGCCTTTTGTAATTATGTCCGATGCAATTTCTGTGTTTCCTCGTCAATAAGAAGGTCCAAGGGATACAGTAAACAAATAGTGAAGCATCGGAATTTAAAACCGGTCTCACAGGAAATGTTCAAAACAGAGTCAGTATGAATAGTCAGTCTTCTTGTACTTAAGTCGGCATTGTGCCTTTTGTATTTAATTCCGTTGCAATTTCTGTGTTTCGTCGTCAATAAGAAGGTCCATGGGATACAGTAAACCTGAAGTGAAGCATCGGTATCTGTAACTAGTGTCTCAGGAATGGTTGAAATCATAGACAGTAAGAAGAGCCAGTCTTCTTGTACTTAAGTCGGCATAGTGCATTTGGTATTTAATTCCGATGCAATTTCTGTGTTTCATCGTCAACAAGAAGGTCCAAGGGATACAGTAAACCTGAAGTGAAGCATCGGAATCTATAACTAATGTCACAGGAATGGTTCCAAACATAGACAGTGAGGAGAGCCAGTCTTCTTGTACTTAAGCCGGCATTGTGCCTTCTGTATTTAATTCCGATGCAATTTATGTGTTTCGTCGTCAATAAGATGGTCCAAGGGATACAGTAAACCTGAAGTGAAGCATCGGAATCTATAACTAGTGTCACAGGAATGTTTCAAAACATAGACAGTAAGAAGAGCCAGTCTTCTTGTACTTAAGTCGGCATTGTGCCTTTTGTATTTAATTCCGATGCAATTTCTGTGTTTCGTCGTCAGTAAGAAGGTCCAAGGGATACAGTAAACCTGAAGTGAAGCATCGGTATCTATAACTAGTGTCTCAGGAATGGTTGAAATCATAGACAGTAAGAAGAGCCAGTCTTCTTGTACTTAAGTCGGCATTGTGCCTTTTGCATTTAATTCAAATTCAATTTCTGTGTTTCGTCGTCAATAAGAAGGTCCAAGGGATACAGTAAACCAGAAGTGTACCATCGGAATCTATAACTAGTGTCACAGGGAAGGTTCAAAATAGGCAGTAAGAAGAGTCAGTCTTCTTGTACTTCAGTCGGAATTGTACATTTTGTATTTAATTCCGATGCAATTTCTGTGTTTCGTCGTCAATAAGAAGGTGCAAGGGATACAGTAAACCTGAAGTGAAGCTTCGGAATCTAATACTAGTGTCTCTGGAATGGTTCAAAACATAGACAGTAAGAAGAACCGGTCTTCTTGTACCTATGACGGCATTGTGCCTTTTGTATTTAACTCCGATGCAATTTCTGTGTTTCGTCGTCAATAAGAAGGTCCAAGGGATACAGTAAACCTGAAGTGAAGCATCGGAATCTATAACTAGTGTTACAGGAATTGTTCAAAACATAGACAGTAAGAAGAGTTAGTCTTCTTGTACTTAATTCGGCATTGTGCCTTTTGTATTTAATTCCAATGCTAAATCTGTGTTTCGTCGTCAATAAGAAGGTCCAAGGGATACAGTAACATTAAGTGAAGCATCGGAATCTATAACTAGTGTCACAGGAATTGTCCAAAAACATAAACAGTAAGAAGAACCAGTCTACTTGTACTTAAGTCGGCATTGTGCCTTTTGTATTGAATTACGATGCAATTTCTGTGTTTCATCGTCAATAAGAGTGTCAGACGGATACAGTAAACCTGAAGTGAAGCATCGGAATCTATAACTAGTGTCACAGGAATGGTTCAAAATATAGACAGTAAGAATTGCCAGTCTTCTTGTACTTAAGTCGCCATTGTACCTTTTGTATTTAATTCCGATGCAATTTCTGTGTTTCGTCGTCAATAAGCAGGTCCAAGGGATACAGCAAACCTGAAGTGAAGCATCGGTATCTATAACTAGTGTCTCAGGAATGGTTGAAATCATAGCCAGTAAGAAGAGCCAGTCTTCTTGTACTTAAGTCGGCACTGTCCCTTTTGCATTTAATTCAGATTCATTTTCTGTGTTTCGGAGTCAATAAGAATGTCCAAGGGATACAGTAAACCTGAAGTGAAGCATCGGAATCTATAACTAGGGTTACAGGAATTGTTCATAACATAGACAGAAGAGTTAGTCTTCTTCTACTTAATTCGGCATTGTGCCTTTTGTATTTTATTCCAATGCAATATCTGTGTTTCGTCGTCAATAAGAAGGTCCAAGGGATACAGTAACATTAAGTGAAGCATCGGAATCTATAACTAGTGTCACAGGAATGGTCCAAGAACATAAACAGTAAGAAGAACCGGTCTACTTTACTTAAGTCGGCATTGTGCCTTTTGTATTGAAATCCGATGCAATTACTGTGTTTCGTCGTCAATAAGAAGGACCAAGGGATACAGTAAACCTGAAGTGAATCAACGGAATCTATAACTAGTGTCACAGGAATGGTTCAAAACATACACAGTAAGGAGAGCGAGTCTTCTTGTACTTACGTCGGCATTGTGCCTTTTGTATTTAATTCCGATGCAATTTCTGTGTTTCGAAGTCAATAAGAATGTCCAAGGGATACAGTAAACCTGAAGTGAGGCATCGGAATCTATAACTAGTGTCACAGGAATGTTTCTAAACATAGACAGTAAGAAGAGCCAGAGTTCTTGTAGTAAAGTCGGCATTGTTCCTTTTGTATTTAATTCCGACGAAATTTCTGTGTTTCGTCGTCAATAAGAAGGTCCAAGGGATACTGTAAACATGAAGTGAAGCATCCGAATCTATAACTAGTGTCACAGGAATGGTTCAAAATATAGACAGTAAGAAGAGCCAGTCTTCTTGTACTTAAGTCGGCATTGTGCCTTTTGTATTTAATTCCGAAGCAATTTCTGTGTTTCGTCGTCAATAAGAAGATCCAAGGGATACAGTAAACATGAAGTGAAGCATCGGAATCTATAACTAGTGACACAGGAATGGCTCAAAAACATAAACAGTAAGAAGAACCAGTCTACTTGTACTTAAGTGGGCATTGTGCCTTTTGTATTTAACTCCCATTGCAATTTCTGTCTTTCGTCGACAATAAGAAGTTCCAAGGAATACAGTATACCTAAAGTGAAGCATCGGAATCTATAACTAGTGTCACAGGAATTGTTCAAACATTGACAGTAAGAAGAGCCAGTCTTCTAGTACCTAAGGCGGCATTGTGCTTTTTGTAATTATGTCCGATACAATTTCTGTGTTTCCTCGTCAATAAGAAGGTCCAAGGGATACAGTAAACAAATAGTGAAGCATCGGAATTTAAAACCGGTCTCACAGGAAATGTTCAAAACAGAGTCAGTATGAATAGTCAGTCTTCTTGTACTTAAGTCGGCATTGTGCCTTTTGTATTTAATTCCGTTGCAATTTCTGTGTTTCGTCGTCAATAAGAAGGTCCATGGGATACAGTAAACCTGAAGTGAAGCTTCGGAATCTAATACTAGTGTCTCTGGAATGGCTCAAAACATAGACAGTTAGAAGAGCCAGTCTTCTTGTACTTAAGTCGGCATAGTGCATTTGGTATTTAATTCCGATGCAATTTCTGTGTTTCATCGTCAACAAGAAGGTCCAAGGGATACAGTAAACCTGAAGTGAAGCATCGGAATCTATAACTAATGTCACAGGAATGGTTCCAAACATAGACAGTAAGAAGAGCCAGTCTTCTTGTACTTAAGCCGGCATTGTGCCTTCTGTATTTAATTCCGATGCAATTTATGTGTTTCGTCGTCAATAAGATGGTCCAAGGGATACAGTAAACCTGAAGTGAAGCATCGGAATCTATAACTAGTGTCACAGGAATGTATCAAAACATAGACAGTAAGAAGAGCCAGTCTTCTTGTACTTAAGTCGGCATTGTGCCTTTTGTATTTAATTCCGATGCAATTTCTGTGTTTCGTCGTCAGTAAGAAGGTCCAAGGGATACAGTAAACCTGAAGTGAAGCATCGGTATCTATAACTAGTGTCTCAGGAATGGTTGAAATCATAGACAGTAAGAAGAGCCAGTCTTCTTGTACTTAAGTCGGCATTGTGCCTTTTGCATTTAATTCAAATTCAATTTCTGTGTTTCGTCGTCAATAAGAAGGTCCAAGGGATACAGTAAACCAGAAGTGTACCATCGGAATCTATAACTAGTGTCACAGGAAAAGTTCAAAATAGGCAGTAAGAAGAGTCAGTCTTCTTGTACTTCAGTCGGAATTGTACATTTTGTATTTAATTCCGATGCAATTTCTGTGTTTCGTCGTCAATAAGAAGGTGCAAGGGATACAGTAAACCTGAAGTGAAGCTTCGGAATCTAATACTAGTGTCTCTGGAATGGTTCAAAACATAGACAGTAAGAAGAACCGGTCTTCTTGTACCTATGACGGCATTGTGCCTTTTGTATTTAACTCCGATGTAATTTCTGTGTTTCGTCGTCAATAAGAAGGCCCAAGGGATACAGTAAACCTGAAGTGAAGCATCGGAATCTTTAACTAGAGTCACAGGAATGGTTCAAATCATAGACAGTAAGAGAGATAGGCTTCTTGTACATAAGTCGGCATTGTGCCTTTTGTATTGAATTACGATGCAATTTCTGTGTTTCATCGTCAATAAGAGTGTCAGAGTGATACAGTAAACCTGAAGTGAGGCATCGGAATCTATAACTAGTGTCACAGGAATGTTTCAAAACATGGACATTAAGAAGAGCCAGAGTTCTTGTACTTAAGTCGGCATTGTTCCTTTTCTATTTAATTCCGATGAAATTTCTATGTTTCGTCGTCAATAAGAAGGTCCAATGGATACAGTAAACCTGAAGTGAAGCATCGGAATCTATAACTAGTGTTACAGGAATTGTTCAAAACATAGACAGTAAGAAGAGTTAGTCTTCTTGTACTTAATTCGGCATTGTGCCTTTTGTATTTAATTCCAATGCAAAATCTGTGTTTCGTCGTCAATAAGAAGGTCCAAGGGATACAGTAACATTAAGTGAAGCATCGGAATCTATAACTAGTGTCACAGGAATGGTCCAAAAACATAAACAGTAAGAAGAACCAGTCTACTTGTACTTAAGTCGGCATTGTGCCTTTTGTATTGAATTACGATGCAATTTCTGTGTTTCATCGTCAATAAGAGTGTCAGACGGATACAGTAAACCTGAAGTGAAGCATCGGAATCTATAACTAGTGTCACAGGAATGGTTCAAAATATAGACAGTAAGAATTGCCAGTCTTCTTGTACTTAAGTCGCCATTGTACCTTTTGTATTTAATTCCGATGCAATTTCTGTGTTTCGTCGTCAATAAGCAGGTCCAAGGGATACAGCAAACCTGAAGTGAAGCATCGGTATCTATAACTAGTGTCTCAGGAATGGTTGAAATCATAGCCAGTAAGAAGAGCCAGTCTTCTTGTACTTAAGTCGGCATTGTCCCTTTTGCATTTAATTCAGATACATTTTCTGTGTTTCGGAGTCAATAAGAATGTCCAAGGGATACAGTAAACCTGAAGTGAGGCATCGGAATCTATAACTAGTGTCACAGGAATGTTTCAAACATAGACAGTAAGAAGAGCCAGAGTTCTTGTACTTAAGTCGGCATTGTTCCTTTTGTATTTAATTCCGATGAAATTTCTATGTTTCGTCGTCAATAAGAAGGTCTAAGGAATACAGTAAAAATGAAGTGTAGCATCGGAATCTATAACTAGTGTCACAGGAATGGTTCAAAATATAGACAGTAAGAAGAGCCAGTCTTCTTGTACTTAAATCGGCATTGTGCCTTTTGTATTTAATTCCGATGCAATTTCTGTGTTTCGTCGTCATTAAGAAGGTCCAATGAATACAGTAAACCTGAAGTGAAGCATCGGAATCTATAACTAGGGTTACAGGAATTGTTCAAAACATAGACAGTAAGAAGAGTTAGTCTTCTTCTACTTAATTCGGCATTGTGCCTTTTGTATTTTATTCCAATGCAATATCTGTGTTTCGTCGTCAATAAGAAGGTCCAAGGGATACAGTAACATTAAGTGGAGCATCGGAATCTATAACTAGTGTCACAGGAATGGTCCAAGAACATAAACAGTAAGAAGAACCGGTCTACTTGTACTTAAGTCGGCATTGTGCCTTTTGTATTTAATTCCGATGCAATTTCTGTCTTTCGTCGACAAGAAGAAGTTCCAAGGAATACAGTATACCTAAAGTGAAGCATCGGAATCTATAACTAGTGTCGCAGGAATGGTTCAAACATTGACAGTAGTAAGAGCCAGTTCTCTAGTACCTATGTCGGCATTGTTCCTTTTGTATTTAATTCCGACGAAATTTCTGTGTTTCGTCGTCAATAAGAAGGTCCAAGGGATACTGTAAACATGAAGTGAAGCATCCGAATCTATAACTAGTGTCACAGGAATGGTTCAAAATATAGACAGTAAGAAGAGCCAGTCTTCTTGTACTTAAGTCGGCATTGTGCCTTTTGTATTTAATTCAGAAGCAATTTCTGTGTTTCGTCGTCAATAAGAAGATCCAAGGGATACAGTAAACATGAAGTGAAGCATCGGAATCTATAACTAGTGACACAGGAATGGCTCAAAAACATAAACAGTAAGAAGAACCAGTCTACTTGTACTTAAGTGGGCATTGTGCCTTTTGTATTTAACTCCCATTGCAATTTCTGTCTTTCGTCGACAATAAGAAGTTCCAAGGAATACAGCATACCTAAAGTGAAGCATCGGAATCTATAACTAGTGTCACAGGAATTGTTCAAACATTGACAGTAAGAAGAGCCAGTCTTCTAGTACCTAAGGCGGCATTGTGCCTTTTGTAATTATGTCCGATGCAATTTCTGTGTTTCCTCGTCAATAAGAAGGTCCAAGGGATACAGTAAACAAATAGTGAAGCATCGGAATTTAAAACCGGTCTCACGGGAAATGTTCAAAACAGAGTCAGTATGAATAGTCAGTCTTCTTGTACTTAAGTCGGCATTGTGCCTTTTGTATTTAATTCCGTTGCAATTTCTGTGTTTCGTCGTCAATAAGAAGGTCCATGGGATACAGTAAACCTGAAGTGAAGCTTCGGAATCTAATACTAGTGTCTCTGGAATGGTTCAAAACATAGACAGTAAGAAGAGCCAGTCTTCTTGTACTTAAGTCGGCATAGTGCATTTGGTATTTAATTCCGATGCAATTTCTGTGTTTCATCGTCAACAAGAAGGTCCAAGGGATACAGTAAACCTGAAGTGAAGCATCGGAATCTATAACTAATGTCACAGGAATGGTTCCAAACATAGACAGTAAGAAGAGCCAGTCTTCTTGTACTTAAGCCGGCATTGTGCCTTCTGTATTTAATTCCGATGCAATTTATGTGTTTCGTCGTCAATAAGTTAGTCTTCTTGTACTTAATTCGGCATTGTGCCTTTTGTATTTAATTCCAATGCTAAATCTGTGTTTCGTCGTCAATAAGAAGGTCCAAGGGATACAGTAACATTAAGTGAAGCATCGGAATCTATAACTAGTGTCACAGGAATGGTCCAAAAACATAAACAGTAAGAAGAACCAGTCTACTTGTACTTAAGTCGGCATTGTGCCTTTTGTATTGAATTACGATGCAATTTCTGTGTTTCATCGTCAATAAGAGTGTCAGACGGATACAGTAAACCTGAAGTGAAGCATCGGAATCTATAACTAGTGTCACAGGAATGGTTCAAAATATAGACAGTAAGAATTGCCAGTCTTCTTGTACTTAAGTCGCCATTGTACCTTTTGTATTTAATTCCGATGCAATTTCTGTGTTTCGTCGTCATTAAGCAGGTCCAAGGGATACAGCAAACCTGAAGTGAAGCATCGGTATCTATAACTAGTGTCTCAGGAATGGTTGAAATCATAGCCAGTAAGAAGAGCCAGTCTTCTTGTACTTAAGTCGGCATTGTCCCTTTTGCATTTAATTCAGATACATTTTCTGTGTTTCGGAGTCAATAAGAATGTCCAAGGGATACAGTAAACCTGAAGTGAGGCAACGGAATCTATAACTAGTGTCACAGGAATGTTTCAAAACATAGACAGTAAGAAGAGCCAGAGTTCTTGTACTTAAGTCGGCATTGTTCCTTTTGTATTTAATTCCGATGAAATTTCTATGTTTCGTCGTCAATAAGAAGGTCTAAGGAATACAGTAAAAATGAAGTGTAGCATCGGAATCTATAACTAGTGTCACAGGAATGGTTCAAAATATAGACAGTAAGAAGAGCCAGTCTTCTTGTACTTAAATCGGCATTGTGCTTTTTGTATTTAATTCCGATGCAATTTCTGTGTTTCGTCGTCATTAAGAAGGTCCAATGAATACAGTAAACCTGAAGTGAAGCATCGGAATCTATAATTAGGGTTACAGGAATTGTTCAAAACATAGACAGTCAGAAGAGTTAGTCTTCTTCTACTTAATTCGGCATTGTGCCTTTTGTATTTTATTCCAATGCAATATCTGTGTTTCGTCGTCAATAAGAAGGTCCAAGGGATACAGTAACATTAAGTGAAGCATCGGAATCTATAACTAGTGTCACAGGAATGGTCCAAGAACATAAACAGTAAGAAGAACCGGTCTACTTTACTTAAGTCGGCATTGTGCCTTTTGTATTGAAATCCGATGCAATTACAGTGTTTCGTCGTCAATAAGAAGGACCAAGGGATACAGTAAACCTGAAGTGAATCAACGGAATCTATAACTAGTGTCACAGGAATGGTTCAAAACATACACAGTAAGGAGAGCGAGTCTTCTTGTACTTACGTCGGCATTGTGCCTTTTGTATTTAATTCCGATGCAATTTCTGTGTTTCGAAGTCAATAAGAATGTCCAAGGGATACAGTAAACCTGAAGTGAGGCATCGGAATCTATAACTTGTGTCACAGGAATGTTTCTAAACATAGACAGTAAGAAGAGCCAGAGTTCTTGTACTAAAGTCGGCATTGTTCCTTTTGTATTTAATTCCGACAAAATTTCTGTGTTTCGTCGTCAATAAGAAGGTCCAAGGGATACTGTAAACATGAAGTGAAGCATCCGAATCTATAACTAGTGTCACAGGAATGGTTCAAAATATAGACAGTAAGAAGAGCCAGTCTTCTTGTACTTAAGTCGGCATTGTGCCTTTTGTATTTAATTCCGAAGCAATTTCTGTGTTTCGTTGTCAATAAGAAGATCCAAGGGATACAGTAAACATGAAGTGAAGCATCGGAATCTATAACTAGTGACACAGGAATGGCTCAAAAACATAAACAGTAAGAAGAACCAGTCTACTTGTACTTAAGTGGGCATTGTGCCTTTTGTATTTAACTCCCATTGCAATTTCTGTCTTTCGTCGACAATAAGAAGTTCCAAGGAATACAGTATACCTAAAGTGAAGCATCGGAATCTATAACTAGTGTCACAGGAATTGTTCAAACATTGACAGTAAGAAGAGCCAGTCTTCTAGTACCTAAGGCGGCATTGTGCCTTTTGTAATTATGTCCGATGCAATTTCTGTGTTTCCTCGTCAATAAGAAGGTCCAAGGGATACAGTAAACAAATAGTGAAGCATCGGAATTTAAAACCGGTCTCACAGGAAATGTTCAAAACAGAGTCAGTATGAATAGTCAGTCTTCTTGTACTTAAGTCGGCATTGTGCCTTTTGTATTTAATTCCGTTGCAATTTCTGTGTTTCGTCGTCAATAAGAAGGTCCATGGGATACAGTAAACCTGAAGTGAAGCATCGGTATCTGTAACTAGTGTCTCAGGAATGGTTGAAATCATAGACAGTAAGAAGAGCCAGTCTTCTTGTACTTAAGTCGGCATAGTGCATTTGGTATTTAATTCCGATGCAATTTCTGTGTTTCATCGTCAACAAGAAGGTCCAAGGGATACAGTAAACCTGAAGTGAAGCATCGGAATCTATAACTAATGTCACAGGAATGGTTCCAAACATAGACAGTGAGGAGAGCCAGTCTTCTTGTACTTAAGCCGGCATTGTGCCCTCTGTATTTAATTCCGATGCAATTTATGTGTTTCGTCGTCAATAAGATGGTCCAAGGGATACAGTAAACCTGAAGTGAAGCATCGGTATCTATAACTAGTGTCTCAGGAATGGTTGAAATCATAGACAGTAAGAAGAGCCAGTCTTCTTGTACTTAAGTCGGCATTGTGCCTTTTGCATTTAATTCAAATTCAATTTCTGTGTTTCGTCGTCAATAAGAAGGTCCAAGGGATACAGTAAACCAGAAGTGTACCATCGGAATCTATAACTAGTGTCACAGGGAAGGTTCAAAATAGGCAGTAAGAAGAGTCAGTCTTCTTGTACTTCAGTCGGAATTGTACATTTTGTATTTAATTCCGATGCAATTTCTGTGTTTCGTCGTCAATAAGAAGGTGCAAGGGATACAGTAAACCTGAAGTGAAGCTTCGGAATCTAATACTAGTGTCTCTGGAATGGTTCAAAACATAGACAGTAAGAAGAACCGGTCTTCTTGTACCTATGACGGCATTGTGCCTTTTGTATTTAACTCCGATGCAATTTCTGTGTTTCGTCGTCAATAAGAAGGTCCAAGGGATACAGTAAACCTGAAGTGAAGCATCGGAATCTATAACTAGTGTTACAGGAATTGTTCAAAACATAGACAGTAAGAAGAGTTAGTCTTCTTGTACTTAATTCGGCATTGTGCCTTTTGTATTTAATTCCAATGCTAAATCTGTGTTTCGTCGTCAATAAGAAGGTCCAAGGGATACAGTAACATTAAGTGAAGCATCGGAATCTATAACTAGTGTCACAGGAATTGTCCAAAAACATAAACAGTAAGAAGAACCAGTCTACTTGTACTTAAGTCGGCATTGTGCCTTTTGTATTGAATTACGATGCAATTTCTGTGTTTCATCGTCAATAAGAGTGTCAGACGGATACAGTAAACCTGAAGTGAAGCATCGGAATCTATAACTAGTGTCACAGGAATGGTTCAAAATATAGACAGTAAGAATTGCCAGTCTTCTTGTACTTAAGTCGCCATTGTACCTTTTGTATTTAATTCCGATGCAATTTCTGTGTTTCGTCGTCAATAAGCAGGTCCAAGGGATACAGCAAACCTGAAGTGAAGCATCGGTATCTATAACTAGTGTCTCAGGAATGGTTGAAATCATAGCCAGTAAGAAGAGCCAGTCTTCTTGTACTTAAGTCGGCATTGTCCCTTTTGCATTTAATTCAGATTCATTTTCTGTGTTTCGGAGTCAATAAGAATGTCCAAGGGATACAGTAAACCTGAAGTGAAGCATCGGAATCTATAACTAGGGTTACAGGAATTGTTCATAACATAGACAGTCAGAAGAGTTAGTCTTCTTCTACTTAATTCGGCATTGTGCCTTTTGTATTTTATTCCAATGCAATATCTGTGTTTCGTCGTCAATAAGAAGGTCCAAGGGATACAGTAACATTAAGTGAAGCATCGGAATCTATAACTAGTGTCACAGGAATGGTCCAAGAACATAAACAGTAAGAAGAACCGGTCTACTTTACTTAAGTCGGCATTGTGCCTTTTGTATTGAAATCCGATGCAATTACTGTGTTTCGTCGTCAATAAGAAGGACCAAGGGATACAGTAAACCTGAAGTGAATCAACGGAATCTATAACTAGTGTCACAGGAATGGTTCAAAACATACACAGTAAGGAGAGCGAGTCTTCTTGTACTTACGTCGGCATTGTGCCTTTTGTATTTAATTCCGATGCAATTTCTGTGTTTCGAAGTCAATAAGAATGTCCAAGGGATACAGTAAACCTGAAGTGAGGCATCGGAATCTATAACTAGTGTCACAGGAATGTTTCTAAACATAGACAGTAAGAAGAGCCAGAGTTCTTGTAGTAAAGTCGGCATTGTTCCTTTTGTATTTAATTCCGACGAAATTTCTGTGTTTCGTCGTCAATAAGAAGGTAAAAGGGATACTGTAAACATGAAGTGAAGCATCCGAATCTATAACTAGTGTCACAGGAATGGTTCAAAATATAGACAGTAAGAAGAGCCAGTCTTCTTGTACTTAAGTCGGCATTGTGCCTTTTGTATTTAATTCCGAAGCAATTTCTGTGTTTCGTCGTCAATAAGAAGAACCAAGGGATACAGTAAACATGAAGTGAAGCATCGGAATCTATAACTAGTGACACAGGAATGGCTCAAAAACATAAACAGTAAGAAGAACCAGTCTACTTGTACTTAAGTGGGCATTGTGCCTTTTGTATTTAACTCCCATTGCAATTTCTGTCTTTCGTCGACAATAAGAAGTTCCAAGGAATACAGTATACCTAAAGTGAAGCATCGGAATCTATAACTAGTGTCACAGGAATTGTTCAAACATTGACAGTAAGAAGAGCCAGTCTTCTAGTACCTAAGGCGGCATTGTGCTTTTTGTAATTATGTCCGATACAATTTCTGTGTTTCCTCGTCAATAAGAAGGTCCAAGGGATACAGTAAACAAATAGTGAAGCATCGGAATTTAAAACCGGTCTCACAGGAAATGTTCAAAACAGAGTCAGTATGAATAGTCAGTCTTCTTGTACTTAAGTCGGCATTGTGCCTTTTGTATTTAATTCCGTTGCAATTTCTGTGTTTCGTCGTCAATAAGAAGGTCCATGGGATACAGTAAACCTGAAGTGAAGCTTCGGAATCTAATACTAGTGTCTCTGGAATGGCTCAAAACATAGACAGTTAGAAGAGCCAGTTTTCTTGTACTTAAGTCGGCATAGTGCATTTGGTATTTAATTCCGATGCAATTTCTGTGTTTCATCGTCAACAAGAAGGTCCAAGGGATACAGTAAACCTGAAGTGAAGCATCGGAATCTATAACTAATGTCACAGGAATGGTTCCAAACATAGACAGTAAGAAGAGCCAGTCTTCTTGTACTTAAGCCGGCATTGTGCCTTCTGTATTTAATTCCGATGCAATTTATGTGTTTCGTCGTCAATAAGATGGTCCAAGGGATACAGTAAACCTGAAGTGAAGCATCGGAATCTATAACTAGTGCCACAGGAATGTATCAAAACATAGACAGTAAGAAGAGCCAGTCTTCTTGTACTTAAGTCGGCATTGTGCCTTTTGTA
The DNA here is from genome assembly GCF_023864345.2 of Schistocerca serialis cubense. Taxonomy (NCBI): domain Eukaryota; kingdom Metazoa; phylum Arthropoda; class Insecta; order Orthoptera; family Acrididae; genus Schistocerca; species Schistocerca serialis. The sequence continues at coordinate 33,106,890 of NW_026047583.1, read as the reverse complement.
TTTAATTCCGATGCAATTTCTGTGTTTCGTCGTCAGTAAGAAGGTCCAAGGGATACAGTAAACCTGAAGTGAAGCATCGGTATCTATAACTAGTGTCTCAGGAATGGTTGAAATCATAGACAGTAAGAAGAGCCAGTCTTCTTGTACTTAAGTCGGCATTGTGCCTTTTGCATTTAATTCAAATTCAATTTCTGTGTTTCGTCGTCAATAAGAAGGTCCAAGGGATACAGTAAACCAGAAGTGTACCATCGGAATCTATAACTAGTGTCACAGGAAAGGTTCAAAATAGGCAGTAAGAAGAGTCAGTCTTCTTGTACTTCAGTCGGAATTGTACATTTTGTATTTAATTCCGATGCAATTTCTGTGTTTCGTCGTCAATAAGAAGGTGCAAGGGATACAGTAAATCTGAAGTGAAGCTTCGGAATCTAATACTAGTGTCTCTGGAATGGTTCAAAACATAGACAGTAAGAAGAACCGGTCTTCTTGTACCTATGACGGCATTGTGCCTTTTGTATTTAACTCCGATGTAATTTCTGTGTTTCGTCGTCAATAAGAAGGCCCAAGGGATACAGTAAACCTGAAGTGAAGCATCGGAATCTTTAACTAGAGTCACAGGAATGGTTCAAATCATAGACAGTAAGAGAGATAGGCTTCTTGTACATAAGTCGGCATTGTGCCTTTTGTATTGAATTACGATGCAATTTCTGTGTTTCATCGTCAATAAGAGTGTCAGAGTGATACAGTAAACCTGAAGTGAGGCATCGGAATCTATAACTAGTGTCACAGGAATGTTTCAAAACATGGACATTAAGAAGAGCCAGAGTTCTTGTACTTAAGTCGGCATTGTTCCTTTTCTATTTAATTCCGATGAAATTTCTATGTTTCGTCGTCAATAAGAAGGTCCAATGGATACAGTAAACCTGAAGTGAAGCATCGGAATCTATAACTAGTGTTACAGGAATTGTTCAAAACATAGACAGTAAGAAGAGTTAGTCTTCTTGTACTTAATTCGGCATTGTGCCTTTTGTATTTAATTCCAATGCAAAATCTGTGTTTCGTCGTCAATAAGAAGGTCCAAGGGATTCAGTAACATTAAGTGAAGCATCGGAATCTATAACTAGTGTCACAGGAATGGTCCAAAAACATAAACAGTAAGAAGAACCAGTCTACTTGTACTTAAGTCGGCATTGTGCCTTTTGTATTGAATTACGATGCAATTTCTGTGTTTCATCGTCAATAAGAGTGTCAGACGGATACAGTAAACCTGAAGTGAAGCATCGGAATCTATAACTAGTGTCACAGGAATGGTTCAAAATATAGACAGTAAGAATTGCCAGTCTTCTTGTACTTAAGTCGCCATTGTACCTTTTGTATTTAATTCCGATGCAATTTCTGTGTTTCGTCGTCAATACGCAGGTCCAAGGGATACAGCAAACCTGAAGTGAAGCATCGGTATCTATAACTAGTGTCTCAGGAATGGTTGAAATCATAGCCAGTAAGAAGAGCCAGTCTTCTTGTACTTAAGTCGGCATTGTCCCTTTTGCATTTAATTCAGATACATTTTCTGTGTTTCGGAGTCAATAAGAATGTCCAAGGGATACAGTAAACCTGAAGTGAGGCATCGGAATCTATAACTAGTGTCACAGGAATGTTTCAAACATAGACAGTAAGAAGAGCCAGAGTTCTTGTACTTAAGTCGGCATTGTTCCTTTTGTATTTAATTCCGATGAAATTTCTATGTTTCGTCGTCAATAAGAAGGTCTAAGGAATACAGTAAAAATGAAGTGTAGCATCGGAATCTATAACTAGTGTCACAGGAATGGTTCAAAATATAGACAGTAAGAAGAGCCAGTCTTCTTGTACTTAAATCGGCATTGTGCCTTTTGTATTTAATTCCGATGCAATTTCTGTGTTTCGTCGTCATTAAGAAGGTCCAATGAATACAGTAAACCTGAAGTGAAGCATCGGAATCTATAACTAGGGTTACAGGAATTGTTCAAAACATAGACAGTAAGAAGAGTTAGTCTTCTTCTACTTAATTCGGCATTGTGCCTTTTGTATTTTATTCCAATGCAATATCTGTGTTTCGTCGTCAATAAGAAGGTCCAAGGGATACAGTAACATTAAGTGGAGCATCGGAATCTATAACTAGTGTCACAGGAATGGTCCAAGAACATAAACAGTAAGAAGAACCGGTCTACTTGTACTTAAGTCGGCATTGTGCCTTTTGTATTTAATTCCGATGCAATTTCTGTCTTTCGTCGACAAGAAGAAGTTCCAAGGAATACAGTATACCTAAAGTGAAGCATCGGAATCTATAACTAGTGTCACAGGAATGGTTCAAACATTGACAGTAGTAAGAGCCAGTTCTCTAGTACCTATGTCGGCATTGTTCCTTTTGTATTTAATTCCGACGAAATTTCTGTGTTTCGTCGTCAATAAGAAGGTCCAAGGGATACTGTAAACATGAAGTGAAGCATCCGAATCTATAACTAGTGTCACAGGAATGGTTCAAAATATAGACAGTAAGAAGAGCCAGTCTTCTTGTACTTAAGTCGGCATTGTGCCTTTTGTATTTAATTCAGAAGCAATTTCTGTGTTTCGTCGTCAATAAGAAGATCCAAGGGATACAGTAAACATGAAGTGAAGCATCGGAATCTATAACTAGTGACACAGGAATGGCTCAAAAACATAAACAGTAAGAAGAACCAGTCTACTTGTACTTAAGTGGGCATTGTGCCTTTTGTATTTAACTCCCATTGCAATTTCTGTCTTTCGTCGACAATAAGAAGTTCCAAGGAATACAGCATACCTAAAGTGAAGCATCGGAATCTATAACTAGTGTCACAGGAATTGTTCAAACATTGACAGTAAGAAGAGCCAGTCTTCTAGTACCTAAGGCGGCATTGTGCCTTTTGTAATTATGTCCGATGCAATTTCTGTGTTTCCTCGTCAATAAGAAGGTCCAAGGGATACAGTAAACAAATAGTGAAGCATCGGAATTTAAAACCGGTCTCACAGGAAATGTTCAAAACAGAGTCAGTATGAATAGTCAGTCTTCTTGTACTTAAGTCGGCATTGTGCCTTTTGTATTTAATTCCGTTGCAATTTCTGTGTTTCGTCGTCAATAAGAAGGTCCATGGGATACAGTAAACCTGAAGTGAAGCTTCGGAATCTAATACTAGTGTCTCTGGAATGGTTCAAAACATAGACAGTAAGAAGAGCCAGTCTTCTTGTACTTAAGTCGGCATAGTGCATTTGGTATTTAATTCCGATGCAATTTCTGTGTTTCATCGTCAACAAGAAGGTCCAAGGGATACAGTAAACCTGAAGTGAAGCATCGGAATCTATAACTAATGTCACAGGAATGGTTCCAAACATAGACAGTAAGAAGAGCCAGTCTTCTTGTACTTAAGCCGGCATTGTGCCTTCTGTATTTAATTCCGATGCAATTTATGTGTTTCGTCGTCAATAAGATGGTCCAAGGGATACAGTAAACCTGACGTGAAGCATCGGAATCAATAACTAGTGTCACAGGAATGTTTCAAAACATAGACAGTAAGAAGAGCCAGTCTTCTTGTACTTAAGTCGGCATTGTGCCTTTTGTATTTGATTCCGATGCAATTTCTGTGTTTCGTCGTCAGTAAGAAGGTCCAAGGGATACAGTAAACCTGAAGTGAAGCATCGGAATCTATAACTAGTGTCACAGGAATGTTTCAAAACATAGACAGTAAGAAGAGCCAGTCTTCTTGTACTTAAGGCGGCATTGTGCCTTTTGTATTTAATTCCGATGAAATTTCTATGTTTCGTCGTCAATAAGAAGGTCCAATGGATACAGTAAACCTGAAGTGAAGCATCGGAATCTATAACTAGTGTTACAGGAATAGTTCAAAACATAGACAGTAAGAAGAGTTAGTCTTCTTGTACTTAATTCGGCATTTTGAATTTTGTATTTAATTCCAATGCAAAATCTGTGTTTCGTCGTCAATAAGAAGGTCCAAGGGATACAGTAACATTAAGTGAAGCATCGGAATCTTTAACTAGTGTCACAGGAATGGTCCAAAAACATAAACAGTAAGAAGAACCAGTCTACTTGTACTTAAGTCGGCATTGTGCCTTTTGTATTGAATTACGATGCAATTTCTGTGTTTCATCGTCAATAAGAGTGTCAGACGGATACAGTAAACCTAAAGTGAAGCATCGGAATCTATAACTAGTGTCACAGGAATGGTTCAAAATATAGACAGTAAGAATTGCCAGTCTTCTTGTACTTAAGTCGCCATTGTACCTTTTGTATTTATTTCCGACGCAATTTCTGTGTTTCGTCGTCAATAAGCAGGTCCAAGGGATACAGCAAACCTGAAGTGAAGCATCGGTATCTATAACTAGTGTCTCAGGAATGGTTCAAAACATAGACAGTAAGAAGAGCCAGTCTTCTTGTACTTAAGTCGGCATAGTGCATTTGGTATTTAATTCCGATGCAATTTCTGTGTTTCATCGTCAATAAGAAGGTCCAAGGGATACAGGAAACATACAGTGAAGCATCGGAATTTAAAACCGGTCTCACAGGAAATGTTCAAACCAGAGTCAGTAAGAATAGTCAGTCTTCTTGTACTTAAGTCGGCATTGTGCCTTTTGTATATAATTCCGTTGCAATTTCTGTGTTTCGTCGTCAATAAGAAGGTCCAAGGGATACAGTAAACCTGAAGTGAAGCATCGGTATCTGTAACTAGTGTCTCAGGAATGGTTGAAATCATAGACAGTAAGAAGAGCCAGTCTTCTTGTACTTAAGTCGGCATTGTGCCTTTTGCATTTAATTCAAATTCAATTTCTGTGTTTCGTCGTCAATAAGAAGGTCCAAGAGATACAGTAAACCAGAAGTGTACCATCGGAATCTATAACTAGTGTCACAGGAAAGGTTCAAAATAGGCAGTAAGAAGAGTCAGTCTTCTTGTACTTCAGTCGGCATTGTACATTTTGTATTTTATTCCGATGCAATTTCGGTGTTTCGTCGTTAATAAGAAGGTGCAAGGGATACAGTAAATCTGAAGTGAAGCTTCGGTATCTAATACTAGTGTCTCTGGAATGGTTCAAAACATAGACAGTAAGAAGAACCAGTCTTCTTGTACTTATGACGGCATTGTGCCTTTTGTATTTAATTCCGATGCAATCTGTGTTTCGTCGTGAATAAGAAGGTCTAAGGGATACAGTAAACCTGAAGTGAAGCATCGGAATCTTTAACTAGAGTCACAGGAATGGTCCAAATCATAGACAATAAGAAGAAATAGGCTTCTTGTACTTAAGTCGGCATTGTGAACTTTTGTATTGAATTACGACGCAATTTCTGTGTTTCATCGTCAATAAGAGTGTCAGAGGGACACAGTAAACCTGAAGTGAGGCATCGGAATCTATAACTAGTGTCACAGGAATGTTTCAAATCATAGACATTAAGAAGAGCCAGAGTTCTTGTACTTAAGTCGGCATTGTTCCTTTTGTATTTAATTCCGATGAAATTTCTATGTTTCGTCGTCAATAAGAAGGTCCAAGGAATACAGTAAACATGAAGTGAAGCATCGGAATCTATAACTAGTGTCACAGGAATGGTTCAAAATATAGACAGTAAGAAGAGCCAGTCTTCTTGTACTTAAGTCGGCGTTGTGCATCTTGTATTTAATTCCGATGCAATTTCTGCGTTTCGTCGTCAATAAGAAGGTCCAAGGGATACAGTAAACCTGAAGTGAAGCATCGGAACCTATAACTAATGTCACAGGAGTGGTTCAAAACATATACAGTAAGAAGAGCCAGTCGTCTTGTACTTAAGTCGGCATTGTGCCTTTTGTATTTTATTCCGATGCATTATCTGTGTTCTTCGTCAATAAGAAGGTCCAAGGGATACAATAAACCTGACGTGATGCATCGGAGTCTATAACTAGTGTCACAGGAATGGTTCAAACATTGACAGTAAGAACAGCCAGTCTTCTAGTACCTAAGGCGGCATTGTGCCTTTTGTAATTATGTCCGATGCAATTTCTGTGTTTCATCGTCATTAAGAAGGTCCAAGGGATACAGTAAACATATAGTGAAGCATCGGAATTTAAAACCGGTCTCACAGGAAATGTTCAAAACAGAGTCAGTAAGAATAGTCAGTCTTCTTGTACTTAAGTCGGCATTGTGAATTTTGTATTCAATTCCGTTGCAATTTCTGTGTTTCGTCGTCAATAAGAAGGTCCAAGGGATACAGTAAACCTGAAGTGAAGCTTCGGAATCTAATACTAGTGTCTCTGGAATGGTTCAATACATAGACAGTAAGAAGAGCCAGTCTTCTTGTACTTAAGTCGGCATAGTGCATTTTGTATTTAATTCCGAAGCAATTTCTGTGTTTCATCGACAATAAGAAGGTCCAAGGGATACAGTAAACATGAAGTGAAGCATCGGAATCTATAGCTAATGTCACAGAGATGGTTCAAAACATAGACAGTAAGAAGAGCCAGTCTTCTTGTACTTAATCCGGCATTGTGCCTTTTGTATTTAATTCCGATGCAATTTCTGTGTTTCGTCGTCAATATGATTGTCCAAGGGATACAGTAAACCTGAAGTGAAGCATCGGAATCTACAACTAGTGTCACAGGAATGTTTCAAAACATAGACATTAAGAAGAGCCGGTCTTCTTGTACTTGAGTCGGCATTGTGCCTTTTGTATTTAATTCCGATTCAATTTCTGTGTTTCGTCGCCAATAAGAATGTCCAAGGGATACAGCAAACCTGAAGTGAAGCATCGGTATCTATAACTAGTGCCTCAGGAATGGTTGAAATCATAGACAGTAAGAAGAGCCAGTCTTCTTGTACTTAAGTCGGCATTGTGCCTTTAGTATTTAATTCCGATGCAATTTCTGAGTTTCATCGTCAATAAGAAGGTCCAAGGGATACGGTAAACCTGAAGTGAAGCATCGGAATCTATAACTAGACTCACAGGAATGGTTCAATTCATAGACAGTAAGAAGAGCCAGTCTTCTGGTACTTAAATCGGCAATGTGCCTTTTGTATTTAATTCCGACGCAATTTCTGTGTTTCGTCGTCAATAAGAAGGTCCAAGGGATACAGTAAACCTGAAGTGAAGCATCGGTATCTATAACTAGTGTCTCAGGAATTTTCGAAATCATAGACAGTAAGAAGAGCCAGTCTTCTTGTACTTAAGTCGGCATTGTGCCTTTTGCATTTAATTCAAATTCAATTTCTGTGTTTCGTCGTCAATAAGAAGGTCTCAGGGATACAGTAAACCAGAAGTGTACCATCGGAATCTATAACTAGTGTCACAGGAAAGGTTCAAAATAGGCAGTAAGAAGAGTCAGTCTTCTTGTACTTCAGTCGGCATTGTACATTTTGTATTTAATTCCGATGCAATTTCTGTGTTTCGTCGTCAATAAGAAGGTGCAAGGGATACAGTAAACCTGAAGTGAAGCTTCGGAATCTAATACTAGTGTCTCTGGAATGGTTCAAAACACAGACAGTAAGAAGAACCAGTCTTCATGTACTTATGACGGCATTGTGCCTTTTGTATTTAACTCCGATGCAATTTCTGTGTTTCGTCGTCAATAAGAAGGTCCAAGGGATACAGTAAACCTGAAGTGAAGCATCGGAATCTATAACTAGTGTCACAGGAATGGTTCAAAATATAGACAGTAAGAATTGCCAGTCTTCTTGTACTTAAGTCGCCATTGTACCTTTTGTATTTAATTCCGATGCAATTTCTGTGTTTTGTCGTCAATAAGATTGTCCAAGGGATACTGTAAACCTGAAGTGAAGCATCGGAATCTATAACTAGTGTCACAGGAATGTTACAAAACATAGACACTAAGAATAGCCAATCTTCTTGTACTTAAGTCGGCAATGTGCCTTTTGTATTTAATTCCGACGCAATTTCTGTGTTTCGTCGTCAATAAGAAGGTCCAAGGGATACAATAAACCTGAAGTGAAGCATCGGTATCTATAACTAGTGTCTCAGGAATGGTTGAAAACATAGACAGTAAGAAGAGCCAGTCTTCTTGTACTTAAGTCGGCATTGTGCCTTTTGCATATAATTCAAATTCAATTTCTGTGTTTCGTCGTCAATAAGAAGGTCTAAGGGATACAGTAAACCAGAAGTGTACCATCGGAATCTATAACTAGTGTCACAGGAAAGGTTCAAAATAGGCAGTAAGATGAGTCAGTCTTCTTGTACTTCAGTCGGCATTGTACATTTTGTATTTAATTCCGATGCAATTTCTGTGTTTCGTCGTCAATAAGAAGGTGCAAGGGATACAGTAAACCTGAAGTGAAGCTTCGGAATCTAATACTAGTGTCTCTGGAATGGTTCAAACATAGACAGTAAGAAGAACCAGTCTTCTTGTACTTATGACGGCATTGTGCCTTTTGTATTTAACTCCGATGCAATTTCTGTGTTTCGTCGTCAATAAGAAGGTCCAAGGGATACAGTAAACCTGAAGTGAAGCATCGGAATCTTTAACTAGAGTCACAGGAATGGTTCAAATCATAGACAATAAGAAGAGATAGGCTTCTTGTACTTAAGTCGGCATTGTGCCTTTTGTATTGAATTACGACGCAATTTCTGTGTTAGATCGTCAATAAGAGTGTCAGAGGGATACAGTAAACCTGAAGTGAGGCATCGGAAGCTATAACTAGTGTCACAGGAATGTTTCAAAACATAGACAGTAAGAAGAGCCAGAGTTCTTGTACTTAAGTCGGCATTGTTCCTTTTGTATTTAATTCCGATGAAATTTCCATGTTTCGTCGTCAATAAGAAGGTCCAAGGAATACAGTAAACATGATGTGAAGCATCGTAATCTATAACTAGTGTCACAGGAATGGTTCAAAATATAGACAGTAAGAAGAGCCAGTCTTCTCGTACTTAAGTCGGCATTGTGCTTTTGTTTTTAATTCCGATGCAATTTCTGTGTTTCGTCGTCATTAAGAAGGTCCAATGGATACAGTATACCTGAAGTGAAGCATCGGAATCTATAATCAGTGTTACAGGAATTGTTCAAAACATAGGCAGTAAGAAGAGTTAGTCTTCCTCTACTTAATTCGGCATTGTGCCTTTTGTATTTAGTTCCAATGCAATATCTGTGTTTCGTCGTCAATAAGAAGGTCCAAGGTATACAGTAAACATGAAGTGAAGCATCGGAATCTATAACTAGTGTCACAGGAATGGTCCAAAAACATAAACAGTAAGAAGAATCAGTCTACTTGTACTTATGTCGGCATTGTGCCTTTTGTATTTAACTCCGATGCAATTTCTGTGTTTCGTCGTCAATAAGAAGGTCCAAGGGATACAGTAAACCTGAAGTGAATCAACGGAATCTCTAACTAGTGTCACAGGAATGGTCCAATACATACACAGTAAGAAGAGCGAGTCTTCTTGTACTTACGTCGGCATTGTGCCTTTTGTATTTAATTCCGATGCAATTTCTGTGTTTCGAAGTCAATAAGAATGTCCAAGGGATACAGTAAACCTGAAGTGAGGCATCGGAATCTATAACTAGAGTCACAGGAATGTTTCAAAACATAGGCAGTAACAAGAGCCAGAGTTCTTGTACTAAAGTCGGCATTGTTCCTTTTGTATTTAATTCCGATGAAATTTCTGTGTTTCGTCGTCAATAAGAAGGTCCAAGGGATACAGTAAACATGAAGTGAAGCATCGGAATCTATAACTAGTGTCACAGGAATGGTTCAAAATATAGACAGTAAGAAGAGCCGGTCTTCTTGTACTTAAGTCGGCATTGTGCCTTTTGTATTTAATTCCGATGCAATTTCTGTGTTTCGTCGTCAATAAGAAGGTCCAAGGGATACAGTAAACATGAAGTGAAGCATCGGAATCTATAACAAGTGACACAGGAATAGTTCAAAAACATAAACAGTAAGAAGAACCAGTCTACTCGTACTTAAGTCGGCATTGTGGCTTTTGTATTTAACTCCGATGCAATTTCTGTCTTTCGTCGACAGTAAGAAGTTCCAAGGAATACAGTATACCTAAAGTGAAGCATCGGAATCTATAGCTAGTGTCACAGGAATGGTTCAAACATTGACAGAAAGAAGAGGCAGTCTTCTAGTGCCTAAGTCGGCATTGTGCCTTTTGTAATCATGTCCGATGCAATTTCTGTGTTTCATCGTCAATAAGAAGGTCCAAGGGATACAGTAAACATATAGTGAAGCATCGGAATTTAAAACCGGTCTCACAGGAAATGTTCAAAATAGAGTCAGTAAGAATAGTCAGTCTTCTTGTACTTAAGTCGCCATTGTACCTTTTGTATTTAATTCCGATGCAATTTCTGTGTTTTGTCGTCAATAAGATTGTCCAAGGGATACTGTAAACCTGAAGTGAAGCATCGGAATCTATAACTAGTGTCACAGGAATGTTACAAAACATAGTCACTACGAATAGCCAATCTTCTTGTACTTAAGTCGGCAATGTGCCTTTTGTATTTAATTCCGACGCAATTTCTGTGTTTCGGCGTCAATAAGAAGGTCCAAGGGATACAATAAACCTGAAGTGAAGCATCGGTATCTATAACTAGTGTCTCAGGAATGGTTGAAATCATAGACAGTAAGAAGAGCCGGTCTTCTTGTACTTAAGTCGGCATTGTGCCTTTTGCATATAATTCAAATTCAATTTCTGTGTTTCGTCGTCAATAAGAAGGTCTAAGGGATACAGTAAACCAGAAGTGTACCATCGGAATCTATAACTAGTGTCACAGGAAAGGTTCAAAATAGGCAGTAAGAAGAGTCAGTCTTCTTGTACTTCAGTCGGCATTGTACATTTTGTATTTAATTCCGATGCAATTTCTGTGTTTCGTCGTCAATAAGAAGGTGCAAGGGATACAGTAAACCTGAAGTGAAGCTTCGGAATCTAATACTAGTGTCTCTGGAATGGTTCAAACATAGACAGTAAGAAGAACCAGTCTTCTTGTACTTATGACGGCATTGTGCCTTTTGTATTTAACTCCGATGCAATTTCTGTGTTTCGTCGTCAATAAGAAGGTCCAAGGGATACAGTAAACCTGAAGTGAAGCATCGGAATCTTTAACTAGAGTCACAGGAATGGTTCAAATCATAGACAATAAGAAGAGATAGGCTTCTTGTACTTAAGTCGGCATTGTGCCTTTTGTATTGAATTACGACGCAATTTCTGTGTTAGATCGTCAATAAGAGAGTCAGAGGGATACAGAAAACCTGAAGTGAGGCATCGGAAGCTATAACTAGTGTCACAGGAATGTTTCAAAACATAGACAGTAAGAAGAGCCAGAGTTCTTGTACTTAAGTCGGCATTGTTCCTTTTGTATTTAATTCCGATGAAATTTCTATGTTTCGTCGTCAATAAGAAGGTCCAAGGAATACAGTAAACATGATGTGAAGCATCGTAATCTATAACTAGTGTCACAGGAATGGTTCAAAATATAGAGAGTAAGAAGAGCCAATCTTCTCGTACTTAAGTCGGCATTGTGCTTTTGTTTTTAATTCCGATGCAATTTCTGTGTTTCGTCGTCATTAAGAAGGTCCAATGGATACAGTATACCTGAAGTGAAGCATCGGAATCTATAATCAGTGTTACAGGAATTGTTCAAAACATAGGCAGTAAGAAGAGTTAGTCTTCCTCTACTTAATTCGGCATTGTGCCTTTTGTATTTAGTTCCAATGCAGTATCTGTGTTTCGTCGTCAATAAGAAGGTCCAAGGTATACAGTAAACATGAAGTGAAGCATCGGAATCTATAACTAGTGTCACAGGAATGGTCCAAAAACATAAACAGTAAGAAGAATCAGTCTACTTGTACTTAAGTCGGCATTGTGGCTTTTGTATTTAACTCCGATGCAATTTCTGTCTTTCGTCGACAGTAAGAAGTTCCAAGGAATACAGTATACCTAAAGTGAAGCATCGGAATCTATAGCTAGTGTCACAGGAATGGTTCAAACATTGACAGAAAGAAGAGGCAGTCTTCTAGTACCTAAGTCGGCATTGTGCCTTTTGTAATCATGTCCGATGCAATTTCTGTGTTTCATCGTCAATAAGAAGGTCCAAGGGATACAGTAAACATGAAGTGAAGCATCGGAATCTATAACTAGTGTCACAGGAATGGTTCAAAATATAGACAGTAAGAAGAGCCGGTCTTCTTGTACATAAGTCGGCATTGTGCCTTTTGTATTTAATTCCGATGCAATTTCTGTGTTTCGTCGTCAATAAGAAGGTCCAAGGGATACAGTAAACATGAAGTGAAGCATCGGAATCTATAACAAGTGACACAGGAATAGTTCAAAAACATAAACAGTAAGAAGAACCAGTCTACTTGTACTTAAGTTGGCATTGTGGCTTTTGTATTTAACTCCGATGCAATTTCTGTCTTTCGTCGACAGTAAGAAGTTCCAAGGAATACAGTATACCTAAAGTGAAGCATCGGAATCTATAGCTAGTGTCACAGGAATGGTTCAAACATTGACAGAAAGAAGAGGCAGTCTTCTAGTACCTAAGTCGGCATTGTGCCTTTTGTAATCATGTCCGATGCAATTTCTGTGTTTCATCGTCAATAAGAAGGTCCAAGGGATACAGTAAACATATAGTGAAGCATCGGAATTTAAAACCGGTCTCACAGGAAATGTTCAAAATAGAGTCAGTAAGAATAGTCAGTCTTCTTGTACTTAAGTCGGCATTGTGCCTTTTGTATTTAATTCCGTTGCAATTTCTGTGTTTCATCGTCTATAAGAGTGTCAGAGGGATACAGTAAACCTGAAGTGAAGCATCGGAATCTATAACTAGTGTCACAGGAATGGTACAAAATATAGACAGTAAGAATTGCCAGTCTTCTTGAACTTAAGTCGCCATTGTACCTTTTGTATTTAATTCCGATGCAATTTCTGTGTTTCGTCGTCAATACGCAGGTCCAAGGGATACAGCAAACCTGAAGTGAAGCATCGGTATCTATAACTAGTGTCTCAGGAATGGTTGAAATCATAGACAGTAAGAAGAGCCATTGTTCTTGTACTTAAGTCGGCATTGTCCCTTTTGTATTTAATTCCGATGAAATTTCTATGTTTCGTCGTCATTAAGAAGGTCCAATGGATACAGTAAACCTGAAGTGAAGCATCGGAATCTATAACTAGTGTTACAGGAATTGTTCACAACATAGACAGTAAGAAGAGTTAGTCTTCTTCTACTTAATTCGGCATTGTGCCTTTTGTATTTAATTCCAATGCAATATCTGTGTTTCGTCGTCAATAAGAAGGTCCAAGGGATACAGTAAACATGAAGTGAAGCATCGGAGTCTATAACTAGTGTCACAGGAATGGTCCAAAAACATAAACAGTAAGAAGAACCAGTCTACTTGTACTTAAGTCGGCATTGTGACTTTTGTATTTAACTCCGATGCAATTTCTGTGTTTCGTCGACAATAAGAAGGTCAATAGGATACAGTAAACCTAAAGTGAAGCATCGGAGTCTATAACTAGTGTCACAGGAACGGTTCAAAACATAGACAGTAAGAAGAGCCAGTCGTCTTGTACTTAAGTCGGCCTTGTGCTTTTTGTATTTAATTCCGATGCAATATCTGTGTTTCGTCGTCAATAAGAAGGTCCAAGGGATACAGTAAACCAGACGTGATGCATCGGAGTCTATAACTAGTGTCACAGGAATGGTTCAAACTTATAGACACATAAGAAGAGCCAGTCTTCTTGTACTTAAGTCGGCATTGTGCGTTTTGTATTTAATTCCGATGCAATCTCTGTGTTTCGTCGTCAATAATATTGTCCAAGGGATACAGTAAACCTGAAGTGAAGCATCGGAATCTATAACTAGTGTCACAGGAATGTTTCAAACATAGACAGTAAGAAGAGCCAGTCTTCTTGTACGTAAGTCGGCATTGTGCCTTTTGTATTTAATTCCGATGCAATTTCTGTGTTTCGTCGTCAATAAGCAGGTCGAAGGGATACAGTAAACCTGAAGTGAAGCATCGGAATCTATAACTAGAGTCACAGGAATGGTTCAAATCATAGACAGTAAGAAGAGCCAGTCTTCTTGTACTTAAGTCGGCATTGTGCCTTTTGTATTGAATTACGATGCAATTTCTGTGTTTCATCGTCAATAAGAGTGTCAGAGGGATACAGTAAACCTGAAGTGAAGCATCGAAATCTATAACTAGTGTCACAGGAATATTTCAAAATATAGACAGTAAGAATTGCCAGTCTTCTTGTACTTAAGTCGCCATTGTACCTTTTGTATTTTTCTCCGATGCAATTTCTGTGTTTCGTCGTCAATAAGCAGGTCCAAGGGATACAGTAAACCTGAAGTGAGGCATCGGAATCTATAACTAGTGTCACAGGAATGTTTAAAAACATAGACAGTAAGAAGAGCCAGAGTTCTTGTACTTAAGTCGGCATTGTTCCTTTTGTATTTAATTCCGATGAAATATCTATGTTTCGTCGTCAATAAGAAGGTCAAAGGGACACAGTAAACATGAAGTGAAGCATCGGAATCTATAACTAGTGGTACAGGAATGGTTCAAAACATGGACAGTAGGAATTGTTAGTCTTCTTCTACTTAATTCGGCATTGTGCCTTTTGTATTTAATTCCGATGCAATATCTGTGTTTCGTCGTCAATAAGAAGGTCCAAGGGATACAGTAAACATGAAGTGAAGCATCGGAATCTATAACTAGTGCCACAGGAATGGTTCAAAAACATAAACAGTAAGAAGAACCAGTCTACTTGTACTTAAGTCGGCATTGTGCCTTTTGTATTTAACTCTGATGCAATTTCTGTGTTTCGTCGTCAATAAGAAGTCCCAAGGGATACAGTATACCTAAAGTGAAGCATCGGAATCTAAAACTAGTGTCACAGGAATGGTTCAAACATAGACAGTAAGAAGATCCGGTCTTCTAGTACTTAAGTCGGCATTGTGCCTTTTGTAATTAATTTCGATGCATTTTCTGTGTTTCATCGTCAATAAGAAGGTCCAAGGGATGTAGTAAACATATAGTGAAGCATCGGAATTTAAAACCTGTCTCACGGGAATTGTTCAAAACGTAGTCAGTAAGATTAGTCAGTTTTCTTGTACTTAAGTAGGCATTGTGCCTTTTGTATTTAATTCCGATGCAATTTCTGTGTTTCGACGTCAATACGAAGGTCCAAGGGATACAGTAAACCTGAAGTGAAGCATCAAAATCGAAAACCGGTGTCACAGGAAAGGTTCAAAACAGTGATAGTAAGAAGAGCCAGTCTTCTTGTACTTGAGTCGGCATTGTGCCTTTTGTATTTAATTCCGATGCAATTTCTGTGTTTCATCGTCAATAAGAAGGTCAGAGTGATACAGTAATCCTGAAAAGAACCATCGTAATCTATAACTAGTGTCACAGGAGTAGTTCAAAACATAGACAGTAAGAAGAGTCAGTCTTCTTGTTCGTAAGTCGGCATTGTGCCTTTTCTATTTAATTCCGATGCAATATCTGTGTTTCGTCGCCAATAAGAAGGTCGAAGGAAACAGTAAAACTGAAGTCGAGCGTAGGAATTTAAAACTGGTCTCACAGGAAAGTTTCAAAACATAGACAGTAAGAGGAGCCAGTCTTCTTGTACTTGAGTCGGCATTGTGACTTTTGTATTTAATTCCGATGCAATTTATGTGTTTCGCCGTCAATAAGAAGGTCAGAGGGATACAGTAAACCTGAAGTGAAGCATCGGAATCTGTAACTAGTGTCACAGGAATGGTTCAAATCATAGACAGTAAGAAGAGTCAGTTTTCTTATACTTAAATCGGCATTGTGCCTTTTGTATTTAATTTCGATGCAATATCTGTGTGTCAGTATCAATAAGAAGGTCATAGGGATACAAAAAACCTGAAGTGATGCATCGTATTCTATAACTAGTGTCACAGGAATAGTTCAAAACATAGACAGTAAGAAGAGTCAGTTTTCTTGTTCGTAAGTCGGCATTGTGCCTTTTCTATTTAATTCCGATGCAATATCTGTGTTTCGTCGCCAATAAGAAGGTCCAAGGGATACAGTAAACCTGAAGTGAAGCATCGGAATCTAAAACCGGCCTCACAGGAATGGTTCAAAACATAGACAGTAAGAAGAAACAGTCTTCTTATACTTGAATCGGCATTGTGACTTTTGTATTTAATTCCGATGCAATTTCTGTGTTTCATCGTCAATAAGACGGTTAGAGGGATACGGTAAACCTGAAGTGAAGCATCGGTAACTACAACTAGTGTCACAGGAATGGTTCACTTTTCTTGTACTTAAGTCGGCATTGTGCATTCTATTTAATTCCGATGCAATTTCCTTGTTTCGTCGTCAATAAGAACGTCCAATGGATACAGTGAACCTGAAGTGAAGCATCGGAATCTAAAACCGGTCTCACAGGAAAGGTTCAAAACATAGACAGTAAGAAGAGCCAGTCCACTTATACTTGAGCCGGCATTGTGCCTTTTTTTTTTAATTCCGATGCAATTTCTGTGTTTGATCGTCAATAAGAAGGTCAGAGGGATGCAGTAAACCTGAAGTGAAGCAACGGAATCTCTAACTAGTGTCACAGGAATGGTTCAAAATATAGACGGTAAGAAGAGTAAGTCTTCTTGTACTTAAGTCGACATTGTGCCTTATGTATTTAATGAAGATGCACTTTCTGTGTTTCATCGTCAATAAGAAGGTCCAAGGGATACAGTAAACCTAAAGGAAAGCTTCGGAATCTATAACTAGTGTCACAGGAATGGTTCAAAACATAGACAGTAAGAAGAGTAAGTCTTCTTGTACTTAAGTCGGCATTGTGCCTCTTGTATATAATTCCGATGCAATTTCTGTGTTTCATCGTCAATATGAAGCTCAGAGGGATACAGTAAACCTGAAGTGAAGCATCGGAATCTATAACTAGTGTCACAGGAATGGTTCAAATCATAGATAGTAAGAAGAGTCAGTCTTCTAATACTTAAGTCGGCATTGTGCCTTTTGTATTTAATTCCGATGCAATTTCTGTGTTTCATCGTCAATAAGGAGGTCCAAGGGATACAGTAAACCTGAAGTGAAGCATCGGAATCTATAACTAGTGTCACAGGAATGGTTCAAAACGTAGACAGTAAGAAGAGTCAGTTTTCTTGTACATAAGTCGGCATTGTGCCTTTTGTATTTAATTCCGATGCAATTTCTGGGTTTCGTCGTCAATAAGAAGGGCCAAGGGATACAGTAAATCTGAAGTGAAGCATCAGAATCTAAAACCGGTCTCACAGGAAAGGTTCAAAGCATAGACGGTAAGAAAAGCCAGTCTTCTTGTACTTGAGTCGGCATTGTGCCTTTTGTATTTAATTCCGATGCAATTTCTGTGTTTCATCGTCAATAAGAAGGTCAGAGGGATACAGTAAACCTAACGTGAAGCATCGGAATCTATAACTAGTGTCACAGGAATGGTTCAGAGCGTAGACAATAAGAAGAGTCAGTCTTCTTGTACTTAAGTCGGCACTGTGACTTTTGTTTGTATTCCGATGCAATTTCTGTGTTTCATGGTCAATTTGAAGGTCAGAGGGATACAGTAAACCTGAAGTCAAGCATCGTAATCCATAACTAGTGTCACAGGAATGGTTCAAAACATAGACAGTAAGAAGAGTCAGTTTTCTTGTTCATATGTCGGCTTTGTGATTTTTCTATTTAATTCCGATGCAATTTCTGTGATTCGTCGTCAATAATAAGGTCCAAGGGATACAGCAAACCTGAAGTCAAGCATCAGAATCTAAAACTGGTCTCACAGGAAAGGTTCAAAACATAGACAGTAAGAGGAGCAAGTCTTCTTGTACTTGAGTCGGCATTGTGCCCTTTGTATTTAATTCCGATGCAATTTCTGTGTTTCATCGTCGTTAAGAAAGTCAGAGGGATACAGTAAACCTGAAGTGAAGCATCGGAATCTAAAACCGGTCTCACAGGAAAGGTTCAAAACATAGACAGTAAGAAGAGCCAGACTTCTTGTACTTGAGTCGGCATTGTGCCTTTTGTATTTAATTCCGAAGCAATTTCTGTGCTTCAACGTCAATAAGACGGTCAGAGGGATACAGTTAACCTGAAGTGATGCATCGGAATCTACAACAAGTGTCACAGGAATTGTTCAAAACATAGACAGTAAGAAGAGTCAGTTTTCTTGTACCTAAGTCGGCATTGTGCTTTTCTGTTTAATTCCCATGCTATTTCTGTGTTTCATCGTCAATAAGAGTGTCCAAGAGATACAGTAAACCTGCAGTCAAGCATCGGAATCTAAAACTGGTCTCACCGGAAAGGTTCAAATCATAGACAGTAAGAAGAGTCAGTTTTCTTGTACTTTAGTCGGCATTATGCTTTTTCTCTTTAATTCCGATGCAATATCTGTGTTTCTTCGTCAATAAGAATGTCAGAGGGACAGTAAACCTGAAGTGAAGCATCGGAATCTATAACTAGTGTCACAGGAATGGTTCCAAACATAGACAGTAAGATGAGCCAGCCTTCTTGTACTAGAGTCGGCATTGTGCCGTTTGTAATAATTCCGATGCAATTTCTGTGTTTCATCGTCAATAAGAAGGTCAGAGGGATACAGTAAACCTCATGTGAAGCATCGGAATCTATAACTAGTGTCACAGGAATGGTTCAAAACATAGACAGTAAGATGAGCCAGTCTTCTTGTACTTGTGCCGGCATTGTGCCTTATGTATTTACTTCCGATGCAATTTCTGTGTTTTGTCGTCAAAAAGAAGGTTGGTGGGATACGGTAAACCTGAAATGAAGCATCGGAATCTATAACTAGTGTCAAAGGAATGGTTAATACATAGACAGTAAGAAGAGTCAGTTTTCTTGTACATAAGTCGGCATTGTGACTTTGTATTTAATTCCGATGCAATTTCTGTGTTTCATCGTCGATAAGAAGGTCAGAGGGATACATTAAACCTGAAGTCAAGCATCGGAATCTAAAACTGGTCTCACAGGAGAGGTTCAAAACATAGACAGTAAGAAGAGCCAGTCTTCTTGTACTTGAGTCGTTATTGTGCCTTTTGTATTTAATTCCGATGCAATTTCTGTGTTTCTTCGTCAATAAGAAGGTCAGAGGGATACAGTGAACCTGAAGTGAAGCATCGGGATCTATATCTAGTGTCACAGGAATGGTTCAAAGCATAGACAGTAAGAAGAGTCAGTTTTCTTATAATTAAGTCGGCATTGTGCCTTTTGTATTTAATTCCGATGCAATTTCTGTTTTTCATCGTCAATAAGAAGGACAGTGGGATACAGTAAACCTGAAGTGAAGCATCGGAATCTATAACTAGTGTCACAGGAATGGTTCAAAACATAGCCAGTAAGAAGAGTCAGTTTTCTTGTACTTAAGTCGGCATTGTGCCATTTTTATTTAATTCCGATGCAATATCTGTGTTTCGTCGTCAATAAGAAGGTCAAAGGGATACAGTAAAACTGACGTCAAGTATAGGAATTTAAAACTGGTCTCACACGAAAGTTTCAAAACATAGACAGTAAGAAGAGCCCGTCTTCTTGTACTTAGGTCGTCATTGTGCCTTTTGTTTGTATTCCGATGCAATTTCTGTGTTTCATCATCATTAAGAAGGTCAGAGGGATACAGCAAACCTGAAGTGAAGCATCGGAATCTGTAACTAGTGTCACGGGAATGGTTCAAATCATAGACAGTAAGAAGAGTCAGTTTTCTTTTACTTAAGTCGGCATTGTGCCTTTTGTATTTAATTTCGATGCAATATCTGTGTGTCAGTATCAATAAGAAGGTCATAGGGATACAAAAAACCTGAAGTGATGCATCGGAATCTATAACTAGTGTCACAGGAATGGTTCAAAACATAGCCAGTAAAAAGAGTCAGTTTTTATGTACTTAAGTCGACATTGTGCCCTTTCTATTTAATTCCGATGCAGTTTCTGAGTTTCGTCGCCAATAAGAAGGTCCAAGGGATACAGTAAACCTGAAGTGAAGCATCGGAATCTAAAACCGGCCTCACAGGAATGGTTCAAAACATAGACAGTAAGAAGAAACAGTCTTCTTATACTTAAATCGGCATTGTGACTTTTGTATTTAATTCCAATGCAATTTCTGTGTTTCATCGTCAATAAGACGGTTAGAGGGATACGGTAAACCTGAAGTGAAGCATCGGTATCTACAACTAGTGTCACAGGAATGGTTCACTTTTCTTGTACTTAAGTCGGCATTGTGCATTCTATTTAATTCCGATGCAATTTCTTTGTTTCGTCGTCAATAAGAACGTCCAATGGATATAGTGAACCTGAAGTGAAGCATCGGAATCTAAAACCGGACTCACAGGAAAGGTTCAAAACATAGACAGTAAGAAGAGCCAGTCCACCTATACTTGCGCCGGCGTTGTGCCTTTTGTATTTAATTTCGATGCAAATTTCTGTGTTTGATCGTCAATAAGAAGGTCAGAGGGATGCAGTAAACCTGAAGTGAAGCAACGGAATCTATAACTAGTGTCACAGGAATGGTTCAAAATATAGACGGTAAGAAGTGTCAGTCTTCTTGTACTTAAGTCGACATTGTGCCTTATGTATTTATTTAAGATGCACTTTCTGTGTTTCATCGTCAATAAGAAGGTCAGAGGGATACAGTAAACCTGAAGTAAAGCTTCGGAATCTATAACTAGTGTCACAGGAATGGTTCAAAACATAGACAGTAAGAAGAGTAAGTCTTCTTGTACTTAAGTCGGCATTGTGCCTCTTGTATATAATTCCGATGCAATTTCTGTGTTTCATCGTCAATATGAAGCTCAGAGGGATACAGTAAACCTTAAGTGAAGCATCGGAATCTATAACTAGTGTCACAGGAATGGTTCAAATCATAGATAGTAAGAAGAGTCAGTCTTCTAATAGTTAAGTCGGCATTGTGCCTTTTGTATTTAATTCCGATGCAATTTCTGTGTTTCATCGTCAATAAGGAGGTCCAAGGGATACAGTAAACCTGAAGTGAAGCATCGGAATCTATAACTAGTGTCACAGGAATGGTTCAAAACGTAGAAAGTAAGAAGAGTCAGTTTTCTTGTACATAAGTCGGAATTGTGCCTTTTGTATTTAATGAAGATGCAATTTCTGTGTTTCATCGTCAATTAGACGGTCGGAGGGATACAGTCAACCTGAAGTGAAGCATCGTAATCTATAACTAGAGTCACAGTAATGGTTCAAAACATAGAGAGTAAGAAGAGTCCGACTTTTTGTACTTAGGTCGGCATTGTGCCTTTTGTATTTAATTCCAATGCAGTTTCTGTGTTTCATCGTCAATAAGAAGGTCAGAGGGATACAGTAAACCTGAAGTGAAGCATCGGAATCTACAACTAGTGTCACAGGAATGGTTGAAAACGTAGACAGTTTGAAAGGTCAGTCTCCTTGTACTTAAGTCGGCATTGTGCCTTTTGTATTTAATTCCGATGCAATTTCTGTGTTTCATCGTCAATAAGAAGCTCAGAGGGATACAGTAAACTTGAAGTGAAGCATCGGAAACTATTACTAGTGTCACAGGAATGGTTCAAAACGTAGACAGTAAGAAGAGTCAGTTTTCTTGTACTTAAGTCGGCATTGTGCCTTTTGAATTTAATTCCGATGCATTTTCTGTGTTTCATCGTCACTATGAGGGTCAGAGGGATACAGTAAACCTGAAGTGAAGCATCACAATCTATAACTAGTGTCACAGGAATGGTTCAAAACATAGACAGTAAGAAGAGTCAGTTTTCTTATACTTAAGTCGACATTGTGCCATTTGTATTCAATTCCGATGCAATTTCTGTGTTTCATCGTCAATAAGAAGGTCAGAAGGATGCAGTAAACCTGAAGTGAAGTATCGGAATCTATAACTAGTGTCACAGGAATGGTTCGAAACATAGACAGTAAGAAGAGTCAGTTTTCTTGTACTTAAGTCGGCATTGTGCCATTTGTGTTTAATTCCGATGCAATGTCTGTGTTTCATCGTCAATAAGAAGGTGAAAGGGATACAGTCAACCGGAAGTGAAGCATCGGTATTTATAACTAGTGTCACAGGAGTGGTTAAAACATAGACATTAAGAAGAGTCAGTTTTCTTGTACTTAAGTCGGCATTGTGCCTTTTGTATTTAATTCCGATAAAATTTCTGTGTGTCATCGTCTATACGTAGGTCAGAGGGATACAGTAAACCTGAAGTGAAGCATCGGAATCTATAACTAGTGTCACAGGTATGGTTCACAACATAGACAGTAAGAAGAGTCAGTTAACTTGTACTTAAGTCGGCATTGTGACATTTGTATTTAATTCCGATGCAATTTCTGTGTTTCATCGTCAGTAAGTAGGTCAGAGGGATACAGTAAACCTGAAGTGAAGCTTCGGAATCTATAACTAGTGTCAAAGGAATGGTTCAAAGCATAGACAGTAAGATGATTCGGTTTTCTTATAATTAGGTCGGCATTATGCTTTTGTATTTAATTACGATGCAATTTCTGTGCTTCATCGGGAATACGAAGATCAGAGGGATACAGTGACCCTGAAGTGATGCATCGGAATCTATAACTAGAGTCACAGGAATGGTTCAAAACATAGACAGTAAGAAGAGTAAGTTTTCTTGTACTTAACCCGGCTTTGTGCCTTTTCTATTTATTTCCGATGCAATTTCTGTGTTTCGTAGTCAATAAGAAGGTCCAAGGGATACAGTAAACCTGAAGTGAAGCATCGGAATCTAAAACCGGTCTCTCAGGAAAGGTTCAAAGCATAGACAGTAAGAAGAGCCAGTCTTCTTGTACTTGAGTCGGCATTGTGCCTTTTGTTTGTATTCCGATGCAATTTCTGTGTTTCATGGTCAATAAGAAGGTCAGAGGGATACAGTAAACCTGAAGTCAAGCATCGTAATCCATAACTAGTGTCACAGGAATGGTTCAAAACATAGACAGTCAGAAGAGTAAGTTTTCTTGTTCATATGTCGGCTTTGTGCCTTCTATATTTAATTCCGATGCAATTTCTGTGATTCGTCGTCAGTAAGAAGGTCCAAGGGATACAGTAAAACTGAAGTCAAGCATCAGAATCTAAAACTGGTCTCACAGGAAAGGTTCAAAACATAGACAGTAAGAGTGGCCAGTCCTCTTGTACTTGAGTCGGCATTGTGCCTTTTGTATTTAATACCGATGCATTTTCTGTGTTTGATCGTCAATAACAAGGTCAGAGGGATACAGTAAACCTGAAGTGAAGCATTGGAATCTATAACTAGTGTCACAGGAATGGTTCAAACATAGACAGTAAGAAGAGTCAGTCTTTCTGTACTTAAGTCGGCATTGTGCCTTTTGTATTTATTTAAGACGCTATTTCTGTGTTTCATCGTCAATAAGATGGTCAGAGGGATACAGTAAACCTGAAGTGATGCCACAGAATCTATAACCGGTCTCACAGGAACGGTTCAAAACATAGACAGTAAGAAGAGCCAGTCCTCTTGTACTTGAGTCGGAATTGTGCCTTTTGTATTTAATTCCGATGCAATTTCTGTGTTTGACCGTCAATAAGAAGGTCAGAAGGATACAGTAAACCTGAAGTGAAGCATCGGAATCTATAACCGGCCTCACAGGAAAGGTTCAAAACATAGACAGTAAGAAGAGCCAGTCTTCTTATACTTGAATCGGAATTATGCCTTTTGTATTTAATTCCGATGCAATTTCTGTGTTTCATCGTCAATAAGACGGTCAGAGGGATACGGTAAACCTGAAGTGAAGCATCGGTATCTATAACTAGTGTCACAGCAAAGGTTCAAAACAAAGACTGTAAGAAGAGTCAGTTTTCTTGTACTTAAGTCGGCATTGTGCCTTTTGTATTTAATTCCGATGCAATTTCTTTGTTTCGTCGTCATTAAGAAGGTCAGAGGGATACAGTAAACCTGAAGTGAAGCATCGGAATCTATATCTAGTGTCACAGGAAAGGTTCAAAACATAGACAGTATGAAGAGTCAGTCTTCTTGTACTTAAGTTGGCATTGTGCCTATTGTATATACTACCGATGCACTTTCTATGTTTCGTCGTCAATATGAAGGTCAGAGGGATACAGTAAACCTGAAGTGAAGCATCGGAATCTATAACTAGTGTCACAGGAATGGTTCAAAACATAGACAGTAAGAAGAGCCAGTCCTCTTGTACTTGAGTCGGCATTCTGCATTTTGTATTTAATTCCGATGCAATTTATGTGTTTCATCATCAATAAGAAGGTCAGAGGGATACAGTAAACCTGAAGGGAAGCATCGGAATCTATAACTAATGTCACAGGAATGGTTCAAAAGATAGACAGTAAGAAGAGTCAGTTTTCTTGTACTTAAGTCTGGATTGTACTTTTCTATCTAATTCCGATGCAATTTCTGTGTTTCGTCGTCAATAAGAAGGTCCAAGGGATACAGTAAAACTGAAGTCAAGCATAGGAATCTAAAACTGGTTTCACAGGAAAGGTTCGAAACATTGACAGTATGAAGGGCCAGTCTTCTTGTACTTGAGGCGGCATTGCCCCTTTTGTATTTAATTCCGATGCAATTTATGTGTTTCGTCGTCAATAAGAAGGTCAGAGGGATACAGTGAACCTGAAGTGAAGCATCGGAATCTAAAACCGGTCTCACAGGAAAGGTTCAAAACATAGACAGTAAGAAGAGCCAGTCCACTTGTACTTGAGTCGGCATTGTGCCTTTTGTATTTAATTCCGATGTAATTTCTGTGTTTGATCGTCAATAAGAAGGTCAGAGGGATGCAGTAAACCTGAAGTGAAGAATCGGAATCTATAACTAGTGTCACAGGAATGGGTCAAAACAAAGACTGTAAGAAGAGTCAGTTTTCTTGTACTTAAGTCGGCATTGTGCATTTCTATTTAATTCCGATGCAATTTCTGTGTTTCGTCGTCAATAAGAAGGTCCAAGGGATACAGTGAACCTGAAGTGAAGCATCGGAATCTAAAACCGGTCTCACAGGAAAGGTTCAAAACATAGACAGTAAGAAGAGCCAGTCCACTTGTACTTGAGTCGGCATTGTGCCTTTTGTATTTAATTCCGATGTAATTTCTGTGTTTGATCGTCAATAAGAAGGTCAGAGGGATGCAGTAAACCTGAAGTGAAGAATCGGAATCTATAACTAGTGTCACAGGAATGGTACAAAATATAGACGGTAAGAAGAGTCAGTCTTCCTGTACTTAAGTCGGCATTGTGCCATTTGTATTTAATTAAGATGCACTTTCTGTGTTTCGTCGTCAATAAGAAGGTCGGAGGGATACAGTAAACCTGAAGTGAAGCTTCGGAATCTGTAACTAGTGTCACAGGAATGGTTCAAAACAGAGACAGTAAGAAGAGTCAGTCTTCTTGTACTTAAGTCGGCATTGTGCCTCTTGTATATAATTCCGATGCAATTTTTGTGTTTCATCGTCAATATGAAGCTCAGAGGGATACAGTAAACCTGAAGTGAAGCATCGGAATCTATAACTAGTGTCACAGGAATGGTTCAAATCATAGATAGTAAGAAGAGTCTGTCTTCTAATACTTAAGTCGGCATTGTGACTTTTGTATTTAATTCCGATGCAATTTCTGTGTTTCATCGTCAATAAGGAGGTCCAAGGGATACAGTAAACCTGAAGTGAAGCATCGGAATCTATAACTAGTGTCACAGGAATGGTTCAAAACGTAGACAGTAAGAAGAGTCAGTTTTCTTGTACATAAGTCGGAATTGTGCCTTTTGTATTTAATGAAGATGCAATTTCTGTGTTTCATCGTCAATTAGACGGTCGGAGGGATACAGTCAACCTGAAGTGAAGCATCGGAATCTATAACTAGTGTCACAGTAATGGTTCAAAACATAGAGAGTAAGAAGAGTCAGTCTTTTTGTACTTAAGTCGGCATTGTGCCTTTTGTATTTAATTCCAATGCAGTTTCTGTGTTTCATCGTCAATACGAAGGTCAGAG
This sequence comes from Schistocerca serialis cubense, assembly GCF_023864345.2. Taxonomy (NCBI): domain Eukaryota; kingdom Metazoa; phylum Arthropoda; class Insecta; order Orthoptera; family Acrididae; genus Schistocerca; species Schistocerca serialis. Next base: position 33,080,950 of record NW_026047583.1, on the reverse strand, counting down.
GGACACAGTAAACCTGAAGTGAAGCATCGGAATCAACAACTAGTGTCACAGGAATGGTTGAAAACGTAGACAGTTTGAAAGGTCAGTCTCCTTGTACTTAAGTCGGCATTGTGCCTTTTGTATTTAATTCCGATGCAATTTCTGTGATTCATCGTCAATAAGAAGCTCAGAGGGATACAGTAAACCTGAAGTGAAGCATCGGAAACTATTACTAGTGTCACAGGAATGGTTCAAAACGTAGACAGTAAGAAGAGTCAGTTTTCTTGTACTTAAGTCGGCATTGTGCCTTTTGAACTTAATTCCGATGCATTTTCTGTGTTTCATCGTCACTATGAAGGTCAGAGGGATACAGTAAACCTGAAGTGAAGCATCGCAATCTATAACTAGTGTCACAGGAATGGTTCAAAACAAAGACTGTAAGAGGAGTCAGTTTTCTTGTACTTAAGTCGGCATTGTGCATTTCTATTTAATTCCGATGCAATTTCTGTGTTTCGTCGTCAATACGAAGGTCCAAGGGATACAGTGAACCTGAAGTGAAGCATCGGAATCTAAAACCGGTCTCACAGGAAAGGTTCAAAACATAGACAGTAAGAAGAAACAGTCTTCTTATACTTGAATCGGCATTGTGCCTTTTGTATTTAATTCCGATGCAATTCCTGTGTTTCATCGTCAAGAAGTCGGACAGAGGGATACGGTAAACCTGAAGTGAAGCATCGGTATCTATAACTAGTGTCACAGGAATGGGTCAAAACAAAGACTGTAAGAGGAGTCAGTTTTCTTGTACTTAAGTCGGCATTGTGCATTTCTGGTTAATTCCGATGCAATTTCTGTGTTTCGTCGTCAATAAGAAGGTCCAAGGGATACAGTGAACCTGAAGTGAAGCATCGGAATCTAAAACCGGTCTCACAGGAAAGGTTCAAAACATAGACAGTAAGATGAGCCAGTCCACTTGTACTTGAGTCGGCATTGTGCCTTTTGTATTTAATTCCGATGCAATTTCTGTGTTTTATCGTCAATAAGAAGGTCAGAGGGATGCAGTAAACCTGTAGTGAAGCATCGGAATCTATAACTAGTGTCACAGGAATGGTTCAAAATATAGACGGTAAGAAGAGTCAGGCCTCCTGTACTTATGTCGGCATTGTGCCATTTGTATTTAATTAAGATGCACTTTCTGTGTTTCGTTGTCAATAAGAAGGTCGGAGGGATACAGTAAACCTGAAGTGAAGCTTCGGAATCTGTAACTAGTGTCACAGGAATGGTTCAAAACATAGACAGTAAGAAGAGTCAGTCTTCTTGTACTTAAGTCAGCATTGTGCCTCTTGTATATAATTCCGATGCAATTTCTGTGTTTCATCGTCAATATGAAGCTCAGAGGGATACAGTAAACCTGAAGTGAAGGATCGGAATCTATAACTAGTGTCACAGGAATGGTTCAATTCATAGACAGTAAGAAGAGCCAGTCTTCTTGTACTTGAGTAGGCATTGTGCCTTTTGTATTTCATTCCGATCCAATTTCTGTGTTTCATCGTCACTAAAAAGGTCAGAGGGATACAGTAAACCTAAAGTGAAGCATCGGAATCTATACCTAATGTCAAAGGAATGTTTCAAAGCATAGAAAGTAGGAAGAGTCAGTCATCTAATACTTAAGTCGGCATTGTGCCTTTTGTATTTAATTCCGATGCAATTTCTGTGTTTCATCGTCAATAAGAAGGTCCAAGGGATACAGTAAACCTGAAGTGAAGCATCGGAATCTATAACTAGTGTCACAGGAATGGTTCAAAACATAGACAGTAAGAGGAGTCTGTTTACTTGTACTCAAGTCGGCATTGTGCGTTTTGAATTTAATTCCGATGCAATTTCTGTGTTTCATCGTCGAAAAGAAGGTCAGAGGGATACAGTAAACCTGAAGTGAAGCATCGGAATCTATAACTAGTGTCACAGGAATGGTTCAAAACATAGACAGTAAGAGGAGTCAGTCTTCTTGTACTTAAGTCGGCATTGTGCCTTTTGTATTTACTTCCGATGCAAATTTCTGTGTTTGATCGTCCATAAGATGGTCAGGGGTAACAGTAATGCTGAAGCGAAGCATCGGAATCTATAACTAGTGCCACAGGAATGGTTCACAACATAGACAGTAAGAAGAGTATGTTAAATTGTACTTAAGTCGGCATTGTGACATTTGTATTTAATTCCGATGCAATTTCTGTGTTTCATCGTCAGTAAGTATGTCAGAGGGATACAGTAAACCTGAAGTAAAGCATCGGAATCTATAACTAGTGTTAAAGGAATGGTTCAAAGCATAGACAGTAAGAAGAGTCGGTTTTCTTATAATTAGGTCGGCATTGTGCCTTTTGTATTTAATTACGATGCAATTTCTGTGTTTCATCGTGAATAAGAAGATCAGAGGGATACAGTGACCCCTAAGTGATGCATCGGAATCTATAACTAGAGTCACAGGAATGGTTCAAAACATAGACAGTAAGAATAGTAAGTTTTCTTGTACTTAACCCGGCTTTGTGCCTTTTCTATTTATTTCCGATGCAATTTCTGTGTTTCGTCGACAATAAGAAGGTCCAAGAGATACAGTAAACATAAAGTGAAGCATCGGAATCTGAAACCGGTCTCTAAGGAAGGTTCAAAACATAGACAGTAAGAAGCGCCAGTCTTCTTGTACTTGAGTCGGCATTGTGCCTTTTGTATTTAATTCCAATGCAATTTCTGTGTTTCATCGACAATAAGAAGGTCAGAGGGATACAGTAAACCTGAAGTGAAGCATCGGAATCTAAAACCGGTCTCACAGGAAAGGTTCAAAACATAGACAGTGAGAAGAGCCAGTCTCCTTGTACTTGAGTCGGCATTGTGCCTTTTGTATTTAATTCCGATGCAATTTCTGTGTTTCATCGTCAATAAGAAGGTCAGAGTGATACAGTAAACCTAAAGTGAAGCATCGTAATCTATAACAAGTGTCACAGGAATAGTTCAAACATAGACAGTAAGGAGAGTCAGTCTTCTAGTACTTAAGTCGGCATTGTGCCTTTTGTTTGTATTCCGATGCAATTTCTGTATTTCATCGTCATTAAGAAGGTCAGAGGGATACAGTAAACCTGACGTGAAGCATCGGAATCTATAACTAGTGTCACAGGAATGGTTCAAACATAGACAGTAAGAAGAGTCAGTTTTCTTGTTCTTAAGTCGGCATTGTGCCTTATCTATTTAATTCCGATGCAATTTCTGTGTTTCGTCGTCAATAAGAAGGTCCAAGGGATACAGTAAACCTGAAGTCAAGCATCGGAATCTATAACTAGTGTCACAGGAATGGTTCAAAGCATAGACGGTAAGAAGAGTCAGTCTTCTTATTCTTAAGTCGGCATTGTGCCTTTTCTATTTAATTCCGATGCAATTTCTGTATTTCGTCGCCAATAAGAAGGTCCAAAGGATACAGTAAACCTGAAGTGAAGCATCGGAATCTATAACTAATGTCACAGGAATCGTTCAAAACATAGACAGTTAGAAGAGTCAGTTTTCTTGTACTTAAGTCGACATTGTGCATTTTCTACTTAATTCCGATGCAATTTCGGTGTTTGGTCGTCAATAAGAAGGTCTAAGGGATAAGGTAAACCTGAAGTGAAGTATCGGAATCTAAAACCGGCCTCACAGGATAGGTTCAAAACATATACAGTAAGAAGAGCCAGTATTCTTGTACTTGAGTCGGCATTGTGCGTTTTGTATTTAATTCCGATGCAATTTCTATGTTTCATCGTCAATAAGTCGGTCAGAGGGATACAGTAAACCTGAAGTGAAGCATCGGTATCTATAACTAGTGTCACAGGAATGGTTTAAAAGAAAGACTGTAAGGAGAGTCAGTTTTCTTGTACTTAAGTCGGCATTGCGCCTTTTGTATTTAATTCCGATGCAATTTCTGTGTTTGATCGTCAATAAGAAGGTCAGAAGGATACAGTAAACCTGAAGTGAAGCATCGGAATCTATAAATAATGTCACAGGGATCGTTCATAACATAGACGGTAAGAAGAGTGAGTCTCCCTGTACTTAAGTCGGCATTGTGCATTTTGTATTTAATTAAGATGCAGTTTCTGTGTTTCATCGTCAATAAGAAGGTCAGAGGGATACAGTAAACCTGAAGTGAAGCATCGGAATCTATAACTAGTGTCACAGGAATGGTTCAAAACATAGACAGTAAGAAGAATCAGTCTTCTTGTACTTAAGTCGGCATTGTGCCTCCTGTATATAATTCCGATACAATTTCTATGTTTCATCGTCAATATGAAGGTCAGAGGGATACAGTAAACCTGAAGTGAAGCATCGGAATCTATAACTAGTGTCACAGGAATGGTTCAAAACATAGACAGTAAGAAGAGACAGTCTTCTTGTACTTGAGTCGGCATTGTGCCTTTTGTATTTAATTCCGATGCAATTTCTGTGTTTCATCGTCAATACGAAGGTCAGAGGGATACAGTAAACCTGAAGTGAAGCATTGGAATCTATAACTAATGTCACAGGAATGGTTCAAAGCATAGACAGTAAGAACAGTCAGTTTTCTTGTACTTAAGTTGGCATTGTGCCCTTTGAATTTAATTCTGATGCAATTTCTCTGTTTCATCGACAATAAGAAGGTCAAAGGTATACAGTAAACCTGAAGTGAAGCATCGGAATCTATAACTAGTGTCACAGGAATGGTTTAAAGCATAGACAGTAAGAAGAGTCAGTTTTCTTATAATGAAGTCGGCATTGTGCCTTTTGTATTTAATTCCGATGCAATTTCTGTGTTTCGTCGTCAATAAGAAGGTCCCAGGGATACAGTAAACAGTAAGTGCAGCATCGGAATCTAAAACCGGTCTCACAGGAAAGGTTCAAAACATAGACAGTAAGAAGAGCCAGTCTTCTTGTACTTGAGTCGGCATTGTGCCTTTTGTATTTAATTCCGATGTAATCACTGTGTTTCATCGTCAATAACATGGTCAGAGGGTTACAGTAAACCTGAAGTGAAGCATCGGAATCTAAAACCGGTCTCACAGGAAAGGTTCAAAACATAGACAGTAAGAAGAGCCAGTTTTCTTGTACTTGAGTCGGCATTGTGCCTATTGTATTTAATTCCGATGTAATTTCTGTGTTTCATGGTAATTGAGAAGGTCAGAGTGATACAGTAAACTTGAAGTGAAGCATCGGAATCTATAACTAGTGTCGCAGGAATGGTTTAAAACATAGACATGAAGAAGAGTCAGTTTTCTTGTTCTTTAGTCGGCATTGTGCCTTTTGTATTTAATTCCGATGCAATTTCTGTGTTTCGTCGTCAATAAGAAGGACCAAGGGATACAGTAAACCTGAAGTCAAGCATCGGAATCTAAAACTGGTCTCACAGGAAAGGTTCAAAACATAGACAGTAAGAAGAGCCAGTCTTCTTGTACTTGAGTCGGCATTGTGCATTTTGTATTTAATTCCGATGCCGTTTCTGTGCTTCATCGTCAATAAGACGGTCAGAGGGATACAGTAAACCTGAAGTTAAGCATCGGTATCTATAACTAGTGTCACAGGAATGGTTCAAAACAAAGACTGTAAGAAGAGTCAGTTTTCCTGTACTTGAGTCGGCATTGTGCTTTTCTATTTAATTCCGATGCAATTTCTGTGTTTGATCGTCAATTAGAAGGTCAGAGGGGTGCAGTAAACCTGAAGTGAAGCATCGGAATCTATAACTAGTGTCACAGGAATGGTTCAAAGCATAGACAGTAAGAAGAGCCAGTCTTCTTGTACTTGAGTCAGCATTGTGCCTTTTGTATTTACTTCCGATGCAAATTCTGTGTTTCATCGTCAATAAGAAGGTCAGAGAGATACAGTAAACCTGAAGTGAAGCATCTGAATCTATAACTAGTGTCACAGGAAAGGTTCAAAACATAGACAGTAAGAAGAGTCAGTTTTCTTGTACTTACGTCGGCATTGTGGTTTTTGTATCTAATTCCGATGCAATATCTGTGTTTTATCGTCAATAAGAGGATAAGAGGGATACAGTAAACCAGAAGTGAAACATCGGAATCTGTAGCTAGTGTCACAGGAATGGTTCAAAGCATAGACAGTAAGAAGAGCCAGTCTTCTAGTACTAGAGTCGGCATTGTGCCTTTTGTATTTAATTGCGATGCAATTTCTGTGTTTCATCGTCAATAAAGAAGTCAGAGGTATACAGTAAACCTGAAGTGAAGCATCGGAATGTACAACTAGTGTCACAGGAATGGTTCAAAACATAGACAATAGGAAGAGTCAGTCTTCTAGTACTTAAGTCGGCATTGTGCCTTTTGTATTTAATTAAGATGCAATATCTGTGTTTCATCGTCAATAAGAAGGTCAGAGGGATACAGTTAACCTGAAGTGAAGCATCGGAATCTATAACTAATGACACAGGAATGGTTCAAAACGTAGACAGTAAGAAGAGTCAGTTTTCTTGTACATAAGTCGGAATTGTGCCTTTTGTACTTAATGAAGATGCAATTTCTGTGTTTCATCGTCAATTAGACGGTCGGAGGGATACAGTCAACCTGAAGTGAAGCATCGGAATCTATAACTAGTGTCACAGTAATGCTTCAAAACATAGAGAGTAAGAAGAGTCAGTCTTTTTGTACTTAAGTCGGCATTGTGCCTTTTGTATTTAATTCCAATGCAGTTTCTGTGTTTCATCGTCAATAAGAAGGTCAGAGGGACACAGTAAACCTGAAGTGAAGCATCGGAATCAACAACTAGTGTCACAGGAATGGTTGAAAACGTAGACAGTTTGAAAGGTCAGTCTCCTTGTACTTAAGTCGGCATTGTGCCATTTGTATTTAATTCAGATGCAATGTCTGTGTTTCATCGTCAATAAGAAGGTCAAAGGGATACAGTAAACCGGAAGTGAAGCATCGGTATCTATAACTAGAGTCACAGGAGTGGTTAAAACATAGACATTAAGAAGAGTCAGTTTTCTTGTACTTAAGTCGGCATTGTGCCTTTTGTATTTAATTCCGATACAATTTCTGTGTGTCTTCGTCTATATGTAGGTCAGAGGTATACAGTAAACCTGAAGTGAAGCATCGGAATCTATAACTAGTGTCACAGGAATGGTTCAAAACATAGACAGTAAGAGGAGTCTGTCTACTTGTACTCAAGTCGGCATTGTGCCTTTTGTATTTAATTCCGATGCAATTTCTGTGTTTCATCGTCAATAAGAAAGTCAGAGGGATACAGTAAACCTGAAGTGAAGCATCGGAATCTATAACTAGTGTCACACGAATGGTTCAAAACATAGACAGTAAGAAGAGTCAGTCTTCTTGTACTTAAGTCGGCATTGTGCCTTTTGTATTTAATTCCGATGCAATTTCTGTGTTTCATCGTCAATAAGATGGTCAGGGGTAACAGTAATGCTGAAGTGAAGCATCGGATCTCTATAACTAGTGTCACAGGTATGGTTCACAAGATAGACAGTAAGAAGAGTCAGTTAACTTGTACTTAAGTCGCCATTGTGACATTTGTATTTAATTCCGATGCAATTTCTGTGTTTCATCGTCAGTAAGTATGTCAGAGGGATACAGTAAACCTGAAGTGTAGCATCGGAATCTATAACTAGTGTCAAAGGAATGGTTCAAAGCATAGACAGTAAGAAGATTAGGTTTTCTTATAGTTAGGTCGGCATTATGCTTTTGTATTTAATTACGATGCAATTTCTGTGTTTCATCGGGAATACGAAGATCAGAGGGATACAGTGACCCTGAAGTGATGCATCGGAATCTATAACTAGAGTCACAGGAATGGTTCAAAACATAGACAGTAAGAAGAGTCAGTTTTCTTGTACTTAAGTCGGCATTGTGCCATTTGTATTTAACGCCGATGCAATTTCATGGTTTCATCGTCATTAAGAAGGTCAGAGGGATACAGTAAACCTGAAGTGAAGCATCGGAATCTATATCTAGTGTCACAGGAAAGGTTACAAACATAGACAGTATGAAGAGTCAGTCTTCTTGTACTTAAGTTGGCATTGTGCCTATTGTATATACTACCGATGCACTTTCTATGTTTCGTCGTCAATACGAAGGTCAGAGGGATACAGTAAACCTGAAGTGAAGCATCAGAATCTATAACTAGTGTCACAGGAATGGTTCAAAACAAAGACTGTAAGAGGAGTCAGTTTTCTTGTACTTAAGTCGGCATTGTGCATTTCTATTTAATTCCGATGCAATTTCTGTGTTTCGTCGTCAATAAGAAGGTCCAAGGGATACAGTGAACCTGAAATGTAGCATCGGAATCTAAAACCGGTATCACAGGAAAGGTTCGAAACATAGACAGTAAGAAGAAACAGTCTTCTTATACTTGAATCGGCATTGTGCCTTTTGTATTTAATTCCGATGCAATTCCTGTGTTTCATCGTCAAGAAGTCGGACAGAGGGATACGGTAAACCTGAAGTGAAGCATCGGTATCTATAACTAGTGTCACAGGAATGGGTCAAAACAAAGACTGTAAGAGGAGTAAGTTTTCTTGTACTTAAGTCGGCATTGTGCATTTCTATTTAATTCCGATGCAATTTCTGTGTTTCGTCGTCAATAAGAAGGTCCAAGGGATACAGTGAACCTGATGTGAAGCATCGGAATCTAAAACCGGTCTCACAGGAAAGGTTCAAAACATAGACAATAAGAAGAGCCAGTCCAATTGTACTTGAGTCGGCATTGTGCCTCTTGAATATAATTCCGATGCAATTTCTGTGTTTCATCGTCAATATGAAGCTCAGAGGAATACAGTAAACCTGAAGTGAAGGATCGGAATCTATAACTAGTGTCACAGGAATGGTTCAAATCATAGACAGTAAGACGAGCCAGTCTTCTTGTACTTGAGTAGGCATTGTGCCTTTTGTAATTCATTCCGATCCAATTTCTGTGTTTCATCGTCAATAAGAAGGTCAGAGGGATACAGTAAACCTAAAGTGAAACGTCGGAATCTATACCTAATGTCAAAGGAATGTTTCAAAGCATAGAAAGTAGGAAGAGTCAGTCTTCTAATACTTAAGTCGGCATTGTGCCTTTTGTATTTAATTCCGATGCAATTTCTGTGTTTCATCGTCAATAAGAAGGTCCAAGGGATACAGTAAACCTGAAGTGAAGCATCGGAATCTATAACTAGTGTCACAGGAATGGTTCAAAACATAGACAGTAAGAGGAGTCTGTTTACTTGTACTCAAGTCGGCATTGTGCGTTTTGTATTTAATTCCGATGCAATTTCTGTGTTTCATCGTCGAAAAGAAGGTCAGAGGGATACAGTAAACCTGAAGTGAAGCATCGGAATCTATAACTAGTGTCACAGGAATGGTTCAAAACATAGACAGTAAGAGGAGTCAGTCTTCTTGTACTTAAGTCGGCATTGTGCCTTTTGTATTTACTTCCGATGCAAATTTCTGTGTTTGATCGTCAATAAGATGGTCAGGGGTAACAGTAATGCTGAAGCGAAGCATCGGAATCTATAACTAGTGCCACAGGAATGGTTCACAATATAGACAGTAAGACGAGCCAGTCTTCTTGTACTTGAGTAGGCATTGTGCCTTTTGTATTTCATTCCGATCCAATTTCTGTGTTTCATCGTCAATAAGAAGGTCAGAGGGATACAGTAAACCTAAAGTGAAGCGTCGGAATCTATACCTAATGTCAAAGGAATGTTTCAAAGCATAGAAAGTAGGAAGAGTCAGTCTTCTAATACTTAAGTCGGCATTGTGACATTTATATTTAATTCCGATGCAATTTCTGTGTTTCATCGTCAGTAAGTATGTCAGAGGGATACAGTAAAGCTGAAGTAAAGCATCGGAATCTATAACTAGTGTCAAAGGAATGGTTCAAAGCATAGACAGTAAGAAGAGTCGGTTTTCTTATAATTAGGTCGGCATTGTGCCTTTTGTATTTAATTACGATGCAATTTCTGTGTTTCATCGTGAATAAGAAGATCAGAGGGATACAGTGACCCCTAAGTGATGCATCGGAATCTATAACTAGAGTCACAGGAATGGTTCAAAACATAGACAGTAAGAATAGTAAGTTTTCTTGTACTTAACCCGCCTTTGTGCATTTTCTATTTATTTCCGATGCAATTTTTGTGTTTCGTCGACAATAATAAAGGTCCAAGAGATACAGTAAACCTGAAGTGAAGCATCGGAATCTGAAACCGGTCTCTCAGGAAAGGTTCAAAACATAGACAGTAAGAAGCGCCAGTCTTCTTGTACTTGAGTCGGCATTGTGCCTTTTGTATTTAATTCCGATGCAATTTCTGTGTTTCATCGACAATAAGAAGGTCAGAGGGATACAGTAAACCTGAAGTGAAGCATCGGAATCTAAAACCGGTCTCACAGGAAAGGTTCAAAACATAGACAGTGAGAAGAGCCAGTCTCCATGTACTTGAGTCGGCATTGTGCCTTTTGTATTTAATTCCGATGCAATTTCTGTATTTCATCGTCATTAAGAAGGTCAGAGGGATACAGTAAACCTGACGTGAAGCATCGGAATCTATAACTAGTGTCACAGGAATGGTTCAAACATAGACAGTAAGAAGAGTCAGTTTTCTTGTTCCTAAGTCGGCATTGTGCCTTATCTATTTAAATCCGATGCAATTTCTGTGTTTCGTCGTCAATAAGAAGGTCCAAGGGATACAGTAAACCTGAAGTCAAGCATCGGAATCTATAACTTGTGTCACAGGAATTGTTCAAACATAGACAGTAAGAAGAGTCAGTCTTCTTATACTTAAGTCGGCATTGTGCCTTTTCTATTTAATTCCGATGCAATTTCTGTATTTCGTCGCCAATAAGAAGGTCCAAAGGATACAGTAAACCTGAAGTGAAGCATCGGAATCTATAACTAATGTCACAGGATCGTTCAAAACACAGACAGTTAGAAGAGTCAGTTTTCTTGTACTTAAGTCGACATTGTGCATTTTCTACTTAATTCCGATGCAGTTTCGGTGTTTGGTCGTCAATAAGAAGGTCTAAGGGATAAGGTAAACCTGAAGTGAAGTATCGGACTCTAAAACCGGCCTCACAGGATAGGTTCAAAACATATACAGTAAGAAGAGCCAGTATTCTTGTACTTGAGTCGGCATTGTGCGTTTTGTATTTAATTCCGATGCAATTTCTATGTTTCATCGTCAATAAGACGGTCAGAGGGATACAGTAAACCTGAAGTGAAGCATCGGTACCTATAACTAGTGTCACAGGAATGGTTTAAAACAAAGACTGTAAGGAGAGTCAGTTTTCTTGTACTTAAGTCGGCATTGTTCTTTTCTATTTAAGTCCGATACAATTTCTGTGTTTCGTCGTCAATAAGAAGGTCCAAGGGATACAGTAAACCTGAAGTGAAGCATCGGAATCTGAAACCGGTCTCACAGGAAAGGTTCAAACATAGACAGTAAGAAGAGCCAGTCCTCTTGTACTTGAGTCGGCATTGCGCCTTTTGTATTTAATTCCGATGCAATTTCTGTGTTTGATCGTCAATAAGAAGGTCAGAAGGATACAGTAAACCTGAAGTGAAGCATCGGAATCTATAAATAATGTCACAGGGATGGTTCAAAACATAGACGGTAAGAGGAGTGAGTCTCCCTGTACTTAAGTCGGCATTGTGCCTTTTGTATTTAATTAAGATGCAATTTCTGTGTTTCATCGTCAATAAGAAGGTCAGAAGGATACAGTAAACCTGAAGTGAAGCATCGGAATCTATAACTAGTGTCACAGGAATGGTTCAAAACATAGACAGTAAGAGGAATCAGTCTTCTTGTACTTAAGTCGGCATTGTGCCTCCTGTATATAATTCCGATGCAATTTCTATGTTTCATCGTCAATATGAAGGTCAGAGGGATACAGTAAACCTGAAGTGAAGCATCGGAATCTATAACTAGTGTCACAGGAATGGTTCAAAACATAGACAGTAAGAAGAGACAGTCTTCTTGTACTTGAGTCGGCATTGTACCTTTTGTATTTAATTCCGATGCAATTTCTGTGTTTCATCGTCAATACGAAGGTCAGAGGGATACAGTAAACCTGAAGTGAAGCATTGGAATCTATAATTAATGTCACAGGAATGGTTCAAAGCATAGACAGTAAGAACAGTCAATTTTCTTGTACTTAAGTTGGCATTGTGCCCTTTGAATTTAATTCTGATGCAATTTCTCTGTTTCATCGACAATAAGAAGGTCAAAGGTATACAGTAAACCTGAAGTGAAGCATCGGAATCTATAACTAGTGTCACAGGAATGGTTTAAAGCATAGACAGTAAGAAGAGTCAGTATTCTTATAATGAAGTCGGCATTGTGCCTTTTGTATTTAATTCCGATGCAATTTCTGTGTTTCATCGTCAATAAGAACGTCAGAGAGATACAGTAACCCTGCAGTGAAACATCGGAATCTATAACTAGTGTCACAGGAATGATTCAAACACAGATAGTAAGAAGAGTCAGTTTTCTTGTACCTAACCCGGCATTGTGCCTTTTCTATTAAATTCCGATGCAATTTCTGTGTTTCGTCGTCAATAAGAAGGTCCCAGGGATACAGTAAACATGAAGTGCAGCATCGGAATCTAAAACCGGTCTCACAGGAAAGGTTCAAAACATAGACAGTAAGAAGAGCCAGTCTTCTTGTACTTGAGTCGGCATTGTGCCTTTTGTATTTAATTCCGATGTAATCACTGTGTTTCATCGTCAATAATATGGTCAGAGGGTTACAGTAAACCTGAAGTGAAGCATCGGAATCTAAAACCGGTCTCACAGGAAAGGTTCAAAACATAGACAGTAAGAAGAGCCAGTTTTCTTGTACTTGAGTCGGCATTGTGTCTATTGTATTTAATTCCGATGTAATTTCTGTGTTTCATGGTAAATGAGAAGGTCAGAGTGATACAGTAAACTTGAAGTGAAGCATCAGAATCTATAACTAGTGTCGTAGGAATGGTTTAAAACATAGACATGAAGAAGAGTCAGTTTTCTTGTTCTTTAGTCGGCATTGTGCCTTTTGTATTTAATTCCGATGCAATTTCTGTGTTTCGTCGTCAATAAGAAGGACCAAGGGATACAGTAAACCTGAAGTCAAGCATCGGAATCTAAAACTGGTCTCACAGGAAAGGTTCAAAACATAGACAGTAAGAAGAGCCAGTCTTCTTGTACTTGAGTCGGCATTGTGCATTTTGTATTTAATTCCGATGCCATTTCTGTGCTTCATCGTCAATAAGACGGTCAGAGGGATACAGTAAACCTGAAGTTAAGCATCGGTATCTGTAACTAGTGTCACAGGAATGGTTCAAAACAAAGACTGTAAGAAGAGTCAGTTTTCTTGTACTTGAGTCGGCATTGTGCTTTTCTATTTAATTCCGATGCAATTTCTGTGTTTGATCGTCAATAAGAAGGTCAGAATGGTGCAGTAAACCTGAAGTGAAGCATCGGAATCTATAACTACTGTCACAGGAATGCTTCCAAGCATAGACAGTAAGAAGAGTCAGTCTTCCTGAATTGAAGTGGCATTGTGCCTTTTGTATTTATTGAAGATGCAATTTCTGTGATTCATCATCAATAAGAAGGTCACAGGGATACAGTAAACCAGAAGTGAAGCATCGGAATATATAACTAGTGTCACAGGAATGGTTCAAAACATTGACAGTAAGAAGAGTCAGACTTCTTGTACTGAAGTCGGCATTATGCCTCTTGTGTATAATTCCGATGCAATTTCTGTGTTTCATCGTCAATATGAAGGTCAAAGCGATACAGTAAACCTGAAGTGAAGCATCGGATTCTATAACTAGTGTCACAGGAATGGTTCAAAGCATAGACAGTAAGAAGAGCCAGTCTTCTTGTACTTGAGTCGGCATTGTGCCTTTTGTATTTACTTCCGATGCAAATTCTGTGTTTCATCGTCAATAAGAAGGTCAGAGGGATACAGTAAACCTGAAGTGAAACATCGGAATCTGTAGCTAGTGTCACAGGAATGGTTCAAAGCATAGACAGTAAGAAGAGCCAGTCTTCTAGTACTAGAGTCGGCATTGTGCCTTTTGTATTTAATTGGGATGCAATTTCTGTGTTTCATCGTCAATAAAGATGTCAGAGGTATACAGTAAACCTGAAGTGAAGCATCGGAATGTACAACTAGTGTCACAGGAATGGTTCAAAACGTAGACAATAGGAAGAGTCAGTCTTCTAGTACTTAAGTCGGCATTGTGCCTTTTGTATTTAATTAAGATGCAATATCTGTGTTTCATCGTCAATAAGAAGGTCAGAGGGATACAGTAAACCTGAAGTGAAGCATCGGAATCTATAACTAGTGTCACAGGAAGGGTTCAAAATATAGACAGTAAGAAGAGTCAGTTTTCTTGTACTTTAGTCGGCATTGTGCCTATGGTATTTAATTAAGATGCAATATCTGTGTTTCATCGTCAATAAGAAGGTCAGAGGGATACAGTAAACCTGAAGTGAAGCATCGGAATCTATAACTAGTGTCACTGTAATGGTTCAAAACATAGACAGTAAGAAGAGTCAGTATTATTGTACTTAAGTCGGCATTGTGCCTCTTGTATATAATTCCGATGCAATTTCTGTGTTTCATCGCCAATATGAAGGTCAGTGGGATACTATAAACCTGAAGTGAAGCATCGGAATCTATAACTAGTGTCACAGGAATGGTTCAAACGTAGACAGTAAGAAGAGCCAATCTTCTTGTACTTGAGTCGGCACTGTGCCTTTTGTATACAATTACGACGCAATTTCTGTGTTTCATCGTCAACAAGACGGTCGGAGGGATACTGTAAACCTGAACTGAAGCATCGTAATCTATAACAAGTGTCACAGGAATAGTTCAAACATAGACAGTAAGGAGAGTCAGTCTTCTAGTACTTAAGTCGGCATTGTGCCTTTTGTTTGTATTCCGATGCAATTTCTGTATTTCATCGTCATTAAGAAGGTCAGAGGGATACAGTAAACCTGACGTGAAGCATCGGAATCTATAACTAGTGTCACAGGAATGGTTCAAACATAGACAGTAAGAAGAGTAAGTTTTCTTGTTCTTAAGTCGGCATTGTGCCTTATCTATTTAATTCCGATGCAATTTCTGTGTTTCGTCGTCAATAAGAAGGTCCAAGGGATACAGTAAACCTGAAGTCAATCATCGGAATCTATAACTAGTGTCACAGGATTGGTTCAGAGCATAGACAGTAAGAAGAGTCAGTCTTCTTATACTTAAGTCGGCATTGTGCCTTTTCTATTTAATTCCGATGCAATTTCTGTATTTCGTCGCCAATAAGAAGGTCCAAAGGATACAGTAAACCTGAAGTGAAGCACCGGAATGTATAACTAATGTCACAGGAATCGTTCAAAACATAGACAGTTAGAAGAGTCAGTTTTCTTGTACTTAAGTCGACATTGTGCATTTTCTACTTAATTCCGATGCAGTTTCGGTGTTTGGTCGTCAATAAGAAGGTCTAAGGGATAAGGTAAACCTGAAGTGAAGTATCGGAATCTAAAACCGGCCTCACAGGATAGGTTCAAAACATATACAGTAAGAAGAGCCAGTATTCTTGTACTTGAGTCGGCATTGTGCGTTTTGTATTTAATTCCGATGCAATTTCTATGTTTCATCGTCAATAAGACGGTCAGAGGGATACAGTAAACCTGAAGTGAAGCATCGGAATCTATAAATAATGTCACAGGGATCGTTCAAAACATAGACGGTAAGAAGAGTGAGTCTCCCTGTACTTAAGTCGGCATTGTGCCTTTTGTATTTAATTAAGATGCAATTTCTGTGTTTCATCGTCAATAAGAAGGTCAGAGGGATACAGTAAACCTGAAGTGAAGCATCGGAATCTATAACTAGTGTCACAGGAATGGTTCAAAACATAGACAGTAAGAAGAGACAGTCTTCTTGTACTTGAGTCATCATTGTGCCTTTTGTATTTAATTCCGATGCAATTTCTGTGTTTCATCGTCAATACGAAGGTCAGAGGGATACAGTAAACCTAAAGTGAAGCATTGGAATCTATCACTAATGTCACAGGAATGGTTCAAAGCATAGACAGTAAGAACAGTCAGTTTTCTTGTACTTAAGTTGGCATTGTGCCCTTTGAATTTAATTCTGATGCAATTTCTCTGTTTCATCGACAATAAGAAGGTCAAAGGTATACAGTAAACCTGAAGTGAAGCATCGGAATCTATAACTAGTGTCACAGGAATGGTTTAAAGCATAGACAGTAAGAGGAGTCAGTTTTCTTATAATGAAGTCGGCATTGTGCCTTTTGTATTTAATTCCGATGCAATTTCTGTGTTTCATCGTCAATAAGAATGTCAGAGAGATACAGTAACCCTGAAGTGAAACATCGGAATCTATAACTAGTGTCACAGGAATGATTCAAACATAGATAGTAAGAAGAGTCAGTTTTCTTGTACCTAACCCGGCATTGTGCCTTTTCTATTAAATTCCGATGCAATTTCTGTGTTTCGTCGTCAATAAGAAGGTCCCAGGGATACAGTAAACATGAAGTGCAGCATCGGAATCTAAAACAGGTCTCACAGGAAAGGTTCAAATCATAGACAGTAAGAAGAGCCAGTCTTCTTGTACTTGAGTCGGCATTGTGCCTTTTGTATTTAATTCCGATGTAATCACTGTGTTTCATCGTCAATGATATGGTCAGAGGGTTACAGTAAACCTGAAGTGAAGCATCGGAATCTAAAACCGGTCTCACAGGAAAGGTTCAAAACATAGACAGTAAGAAGAGCCAGTTTTCTTGTACTTGAGTCGGCATTGTGCCTATTGTATTTAATTCCGATGTAATTTCTGTGTTTCATGGTAAATGAGAATGTCAGAGTGATACAGTAATCTTGATGTGAAGCATCAGAATCTATAACTAGTGTCGCAGGAATGGTTTAAAACATAGACATGAAGAAGAGTCAGTTTTCTTGTTCTTTAGTCGGCATTGTGCTTTTTGTATTTAATTCCGATGCAATTTCTGTGTTTCGTCGTCAATAAGAAGGACCAAGGGATACAGTAAACCTGAAGTCAAGCATCGGAATCTAAAACTGGTCTCACAGGAAAGGTTCAAAACATAGACAGTAAGAAGAGCCAGTCTTCTTGTACTTGAGTCGGCATTGTGCATTTTGTATTTAATCCCGATGCCATTTCTGTGTTTCATCGTCAATATGAAGGTCAAAGGGATACAGTAAACCTGAAGTGAAGCTTCGGATTCTATAACTAGTGTCACAGGAATGGTTCAAAGCATAGACAGTAAGAAGAGCCAGTCTTCTTGTACTTGAGTCGGCATTGTGCCTTTTGTATTTACTTCCGATGCAAAGTCTGTGTTTCATCGTCAATAAGAAGGTCAGAGGGATACAGTAAACCTGAAGTGAAGCATCTGAATCTATAACTAGTGTCACAGGAAAGGTTCAAAACATAGACAGTAAGAAGAGTAAGTTTTCTTGTACTTACGTCGGCATTGTGGTTTTTGTATCTAATTCCGATGCAATATCTGTGTTTTATCGTCAATAAGAGGATCAGAGGGATACAGTAAACCTGAAGTGAAACATCGGAATCTGTAGCTAGTGTCACAGGAATGGTTCAAAGCATAGACAGTAAGAAGAGCCAGTCTTCTAGTACTAGAGTCGGGGTTGTGCCTCTTGTATTTAATTGCGATGCAATTTCTGTGTTTCATCGTCAATAAAGAAGTCAGAGGTATACAGTAAACCTGAAGTGAAGCATCGGAATGTACAACTAGTGTCACAGGAATGGTTCAAAACATAGACAATAGGAAGAGTCAGTCTTCTAGTACTTAAGTCGGCATTGTGCCTTTTGTATTTAATTAAGATGCAATATCTGTGTTTCATCGTCAATAAGAAGGTCAGAGGGATACAGTAAACCTGAAGTGAAGCATCGGAATCTATAACTAGTGGCACAGGAATGGTTCAAAATATAGACAGTAAGAAGAGTCAGTTTTCTTGTACTTTAGTCGGCATTGTGCCTTTTGTATTTAATTAAGATGCAATATCTGTGTTTCATCGTCAATAAGAAGGTCAGAGGGATACAGTAAACCTGAAGTGAAGCATCGGAATCTATAACTAGTGTCACTGGAATGGTTCAAAACATAGACAGTAAGAAGAGTCAGTATTATTGTACTTAAGTCGGCATTGTGCCTCTTGTATATAATTCCGATGCAATTTCTGTGTTTCATCGCCAATATGAAGGTCAGTGGGATACTATAAACCTGAAGTGAAGCATCGGAATCTATAACTAGTGTCACAGGAATGGTTCAGAACATAGACAGTAAGAAGAGCTAATCTTATTGTACTTGAGTCGGCACTGTGCCTTTTGTATACAATTACGACGCAATTTCTGTGTTTCATCGTCAACAAGACGGTCGGAGGGATACTGTAAACCTGAAGTGAAGCATCGGAATCTATAACTAGTGTCACAGGAATGGTTCAAACATAGAGAGTAGGAAGAGTCAGTCATTTTGTACTTAAGTCGTCATTGTGCCTTTCGTATTTAATTCCAATGCAATTTCTGTGTTTCATCGTCAATAAGAAGGTCAGAGGGATACAGTAAACATGAAGTGAAGCATCGGAATCTATAACTAGTGTCACAGGAATGGTTCAAAACATAGACAGTAAGAATTGTCAGTCTTCTTGAACTTAAGTCGGCATTGTGCGTTTTGTACTTATTTTCGATGCAATATCTGTGTTTCATCGTCAATAAGAAGATCAGAGGGATACAGTAAACCTGAAATGAAGCACCGGAATCTATAACTAGGGTCACAGGAAAGGTTCAAAACATAAACAGTAAGAAGCGTCAGTTTTCTTGTACTTAAGTCGGCATTGTGCCTTTGTATTTAATTCCGATGCAATTTCTGTGTTTCATCGTCAATATGAAGACAGAGGGATACAGTAAACCTGAAGTGAAGCTTCGCAATCTATAACTAGTGTCACAGGAATGGTTCAAAACATAGACAGTAAGAAGAGTCAGTTTTCTTGTACATAAATCGGCATTGTGCCATTTGGATTTAAATCCGATGCAATTTCTGTGTCTCATCGTCAAAAATAAGGTCAGAGGGATACAGTAAATCTGAAGTGAAGCATCGGAATCTATAACTAGTGTCACAGGAATGGTTCAAAACATAGACAGTAAGAGGTGTCAGTCTTCTTCTACTTAAGTCGGCATTGTGTGTTTGCTATTTAATTCCGATGCATTTTCTGTGTTTCGTCGTCAATAAGAAGATCCAAGGGATACAGTAAACCTGAAGTGAAGCATCGGAATCTGAAGCCAGTCTCACAGGAAAGGCTCAAAACATAGACAGAAAGAAGAGCCAGTCTTCTTGTACTTGATTCGGCATTGAGCCTTTTGTATTTAATTCCGATGTAATTTCTGTGTTTCATCGTCAATAAGAAGGTCAGAGGGATAGAGTAAACATCAAGTGAAGCTTCGCAATCTATAACTAGTGTCACAGGAATGGTTCAAAACATAGACAGTAAGAAGAGTCAGTTTTCTTGTACTAAAGTCGGCATTGTGCCTTTTGTCTTTAATTCCGATACAATTTCTGTGCGTCATCGTCAATACGTAGGTCAGAGGGATACAGTAACCCTGAAGTGAAGCATCGGAATCTATAACTAGTGTCACAGGAATGGTTCAAAACATAGACAGTAAGAAGAGTCAGTTTACTTGTACTCAAGTCGGCATTGTGTCTTTTGTATTTAATTCCGATGCAATTTCTATGTTTCATCGTCAATAAGAAGGTCAGAGGGTTACAGTAAACCTGACGTGAATGATCGGTATCTATAGCTAGTGTCACAGGATTGGTTCAAAAGCATAGACAGTAAGAAGAGTCAGTTTACTTGTACTTATGTCGACATTGTGCCTTTTGTATTTAATTCCGATGCAATTTCTGTGTTTCACCGTCAGTAAGAAGGTCAGAGGAATACAGTAAACCTGAAGTGAAGCATCGGAATCTATCACTAGTGACACAGGAATAGTTCAAAGCATAGACAGTAAGAAGAGTCAGTTTTCTTATAATTAAGTCGGCATTGTGCCTTTTGAATTTAATTCCGATGCAATTTCTGTGTTTCATCGTCATTAAGAAGGTCAGAGGGATACAGTAACCCTGAAGTGATGCATTGGAATCTATAACTAGTGTCACAGGAATGGTTCAAAACATAGACAGTAAGAAGAGTCAGCTCTCTTGTACTTATCCGGCATTGTGCCTTTTCTATTTAATTAAGATGCAATTCCTGTGTTTCGTCGTAAATAAGAAGGTCCAAGGGATACATTAAACCTGAAGTGAAGCATCGGAATCTAAAACTGGTCTCACAGGAAAGGTTCAAAACATAGACAGTAAGAAGAGCCAATCTTCTTGTACTTGAGTCGGCATTGTGATATTTGGTTTTTAATTCCGATGCAATTTCAGTGTTTCATCGTCAATAAGACGGTCAGAGGGATACAGCAAACTTGAAGTGAAGCATCGGAATCTATAACTAGTGTCACAGGAATGGTTCTAAACAGAGACTGTAAGAAGAGTCAGTTTTCTAGTACTTAAGTCGGCATTGTTCCTTTTCTATTTAATTCCGATGCACTTTCTGTGTTTCGTCGTAATTTAGAAGGGCCAAGGGATACAGTAAACCGGATGAGAAGCATCGGAATCTAAAACCGGTCTCACAGGAAAGGTTCAAAACATAGACGGTGGGAAGAGCCAGTCTTCTTGAACTTGAGTTGGCATTGTGACTTTTGTATTTAATTCCGATGCAATTTCTATGTTTCATCGCCAATATGAAGGTCAGAGGGATACAGTAAATCTGAAGTGAAGCATCAGAATCTATAACTAGTGTCACAGGAATGGTTCAAAACATAGGCAGTAAGAAGAGTCAGTCTTCTTGTACTTAAGTCGGCATTGTGCCTTTTGTTTGTATTCTGATGCAATTTCTGCGTTTCATCGACAATAAGAAGGTCAGAGGGATACAGTAACCCTGAAGTGAAGCATCGGAATCTATAACTAGTTTCACAGAAATGGTTCAAAACATAGACAGTAAGAAGAGTCAGTTTTCTTGTACTTAAGTCGGCATTGTGCCTTTTGTAATTAATTCCGATACAATTTCTGTGTTTCATCGTCAATATGAAGGTCACAGGGATACAGTAAACCTGATGTGAAGCATCGGCATCTATAACTAGTGTCACAGGAATGGTTCAAAACATAAACAGTAAGAAGCGTCAGTTTCCTTGTACTTAAGCCGGCATTGTGCCTCTTGTATTTAATTCCGATGCAATTTCTGTGTATCGTCGTCAATTAGAAGGGCCAAGGGATACAGTAAAACTGAAGTGAAGCATCGGAATCAAAAACCGGTCTCACAGGAAAGGTTCAAATCATAGACAGTAGGAAGAGCCAGTCTTCTTGAACTTGAGTCGGCATTGTGCCTTTTGTATTTAATTCCGATGCAATTTCTGTGTTTAATCGCCAATAAGAAGGTCAGAGGGTTACATTAAACCTGAAGTGAAGCAGCGGAATCTATAACTAGAGTCACAGGAATGGTTCAAAAGATAGACAGTAAGAAGAGTCAGTTTTCTAATAATTAAGTCGGCATTGTGCATTTTGTATTTAATTCCGATGCAATTTCTGTGTTTCATCTCCAATAAGAAGGTCAGTGGGTTACAGTAAACCTGAAGGGAAGCATAGGAATCTATAACTAATTTCACAGGAATGGTTAAAACATAGACAGTAAGAAGAGTCAGTTTTTTTGTACTAAAGTCGGCATTGTGCCTTTGTCTTTAATTCCGATGCAATTTCTGTGCGTCATCGTCAATACGTAGGTCAGAGGGATACAGTAAACCTGAAGTGAAGAATCGGAATCTATAGCTAGTGTCACAGGATTGGTTCAAAACATAGTCAGTAAGAAGAGTCAGCTTACTTGTACTTGTGTCGACATTGTGCCTTTTGTATTTAATTCCGATGCAATATCTGTGTTTCATCGTCAATAAGAAGGTCAGAGGGATACAGTAAACCTGAAGTGAAGCATCGGAATCTATAACTAGTGTCTCAGGAATGGTTCAAAGCATAGACAGTAAGAAGAGTCAGTTTTCTTATAATTAAGTCGGCATTGTGCCTTTTGTATTTAATTCCGATGCGATTTCTGTGTTTCATCGTTATTGAGAAGGTCAGAGGGATACAGTAACCCTGAAGTGATGCATTGGAATCTTTAATTAGTGTCACAGGAATGGTTCAAAATATAGACAGTAAGAAGAGCCAGTCTTCTTGTACTTGAGTCGGCATTGTGCCTTTTGTTTTTAATTCCGATGCAATTTCTGTGTTTCATCGTCAATAAGACGGTCAGAGGGATACAGAAAACCTGAAGTGAAGCATCGGAATCTATAACTAGTGTCACAGGAATGGTTTAAAACATTGACAGTAAGAAGAGTGAGTTTTCGTGTCCTTAAGTCATCATTGTGCCTTTTCTATTTATTTCCGATGCACTTTCTGTGTTTCGTCGTCAATAAGAAGGTCAAAGGGATACAGTAAACCTGAAGTAATGCAATCGGAATCTAAAACCGGTCTCACAGGAAAGGTTAAAAACATAGACAGTAGGAAGAGCCAGTCTTCTTGAACTTGAGTCGGCATTGTGCCTTTTTTGTATTTAATTCCGATGCATTTTCTGCGTTTCATCGTCAATAAGAAGGTCAGAGGGATACAGTAAACCTGAAGTGAAGCATCGGAATCTATAACTAGTGTCAGTGGAATGGTTCAAACCATAGACAGTAAGAAGAGTCGGTTTACTTGTACTTAAGTTGGCATTGTGAGTTTTGTATTTCATTCCGATGCAATTTCTGTGTTTCATCGTCAATAAGAAGGTCAGAGGGATACAGTAACCCTGAAGTGAAGCATCGCAATCTATAATTAGAGTCACAGGAACGGTTCAAAGCATAGACAGTAAGAAGAGTCAGTTTTCTAATAATTAAGTCGGCATTGTGCCTTTTGTATTTAATTCCGATGCAATTTCTGTGTTTCATCGTCAATAAGATGGTCAGAGGGATACAGTAACCCTGAAGTGATGCATCGGAATCTATAACTAGTGTCACAGGAATGGTTCAGAACATAGACAGTAAGAAGAGTCAGTTCTCTTGTACTTATCCCGGCATTGTGCCTTTTCTATTTAATTCCGATGCAATTCCTGTGTTTCGTCGTAAATAAGAAGGTCCAAGGGATACAGTACACCTGAAGTGAAGCATCGGAATCTAAAACCGGTCTCACAGTAAAGGTTCAAAACATAGACAGTAATAAGAGCCAATCTTCTTGTACTTGGGTCGGCATTGTGCCTTTTGTTTTTAATTCCGATGCAATTTCTGTGTTTCATCGTCAATATGAAGGTCAGAGGGATACAGTAAACCTGAAGTGAAGCATCAGAATCTATTACTAGTGTTACAGGAATGGTTCAAAACATAGGCAGTAAGAAGAGTCAGTCTTCTTGTACTTAAGTCGGCATTGTGCCTTTTGTTTGTATTCTGATGCAATTTCTGTGTTTCATCGTCAATAAGAAGGTCAGAGGGATACAGTAAACCTGAAGTGATGCATCGGAATCTATAACTAGTGTCACAGGAATGGTTCAAAACATAGACAGTAAGAAGAGTCAGTTTTCTTGTACTTAAGTCGGCATTGTGCCTTTTGTATTTAATTCCGATACAATTTCTGTGTTTCATCGTCAATAAGAAGGCCACAGGGATACAGTAAACCTGAAGTGAAGCATCGGAATCTATAACTAGTGTCACAGGAATCGTTCAAAACATAGACAGAATGAAGCGTCAGTTTCCTTGTACTTAAGTCAGAATTGTGCCTTTTGTATTTAATTCTGATGCAATTTCTGTGTATCGTCGTCAATTAGAAGGGCCAAGGGATACAGTAAACCTGAAGTGACGCATCGGAATCTGAAACCGGTCTCACAGGGAAGGGTCAAAACATAGACAGTAGGATGAGCCAGTCTTCTTGAACTTGAGTAGGCATTGTGCCTTTTGTATTTAATTCCGATGCAATTTCTGTCTTTCATCGCCAATAAGAAGGTCAGAGGGTTACAGTAAACCTAAAGTGAAGCATCGGAATCTATAACTAGAGTCACAGGAATGGTTCAAAACATAGACAGTAAGTAGAGTCAGTTTTCTAATAATTAAGTCGTCATTGTGCCTTTTGTATTTAATTCCGATGCAATTTCTGTATTTCGTCGTCAATAAGAAGGTCAGAGGGATACAGTAACCCTGAGGTGATGCATCGGAATCTATAACTAGTGTCACAGGAATGGTTCAAACAATAGACAGTAAGAAGAGTCAGTTTTCTTGTACTTAACCCGGCATTGTGCCTTTTCTATTTATTTCCGATGCAATGTCTGTGTTTCGTCGTCAATAAGATTGTCCAAGGGATACAGTAAACCAGAAGTGAAGCATCGGAATCTA
The DNA here is from genome assembly GCF_023864345.2 of Schistocerca serialis cubense. Classification (NCBI taxonomy): domain Eukaryota; kingdom Metazoa; phylum Arthropoda; class Insecta; order Orthoptera; family Acrididae; genus Schistocerca; species Schistocerca serialis. The sequence goes on along the minus strand of NW_026047583.1, from coordinate 33,056,516 downwards.
AAACCGGTCTCACAGGGAAGGTTCAAATCATAGACAGTAGGAAGAGCCAGTCTTCTTGAACTTGAGGCGGCATTGTGCCTTTTGTTTTTAATTCCGATGCAATTTCTGTGTTTCATCGTCAATAAGACGGTCAGAGGGATACAGCAAACCTGAAGTGAAGCATCGGAATCTATAACTTGTGTCACAGAAATGGTTCAAAGCATAGACAGTAAGAAGCGTCAGTTTCCTTGTACTTAAGTCGGCATTGTGCCTTTTCTATTTAATTCCGATGCACTTTGTGCGTTTCGTCGTCAATAAGACGGTCCAAGGGATACAGTAAACCTGAAGTGAAGCATCGGAATCTGTAACAAGGGTCACAGGAGTGGTTCAAAATATAAACAGTAAGAGACGTCAGTTATCTTGTACTTAAGTCGGCATTGTGCCTTTTGTATTTAATTCCGATGCAATTTCTGTGTTTCATCGTCAATAAGAAGGTCAGAGGGATACAGTAACCCTGAAGTGATGCATCGGAATCCATAACTAGTGTCACAGGAATGGTTCAAAACATAGACAGTAAGAAGAGTCAGTTTTCTTGTACTTAAGTCGGCATTGTGCCTTTTGTAATTAATTCCGATACAATTTCTGTGTTTCATCGTCAACATGAAGGTCACAGGGATACAGTAAACCTGAAGTGAAGCATCGGCATCTATAACTAGTGTCACAGGAATGGTTCAAAACATAGGCAGTAAGAAGAGTCAGTCTTCTTGTACTTAAGTCGGCATTGTGCCTTTTGTTTGTATTCTGATGCAATTTCTGTGTTTCATCGACAATAAGAAGGTCAGAGGGATACAGTAAACCTGAAGTGAAACATCGGAATCTGTAACTAGTGTCACAGAAATGGTTCAAAACATAGACAGTAAGAACAGTCAGTTTTCTTGTACTTAAGTCGGCATTGTGCATTTCGTAATTAATTCCGATACAATTTCTGTGTTTCTTCGTCAATATGAAGGTCACAGGGATACAGTATACCTGAAGTGAAGCATCGGCATCTATAACTAGTGTCACAGGAATGGTTCAAAATATAAACAGTAAGAAGCGTCAGTTTCCGTGTACTTAAGTCGGCATTGTGCCTTTTGTATTTAATTCCGATGCAATTGCTGTGTATCGTCGTCAATTAGAAGGGCCAAGGGATACAGTAAACCTGAACTGAAGCATCGGAATCTAAAACCGGTCTCACAGGATAGGTCCAAAGCATAGACAGTAGGAAGAGCCAGTCTTCTTGAACTTGAGTCGGCATTGTGACTTTTGTATTTAATTCCGATGAAATTTCTGTGTTTCATCGCCAATAAGCAGGTCAGAGGGTTACAGTAAGCCTGAAGTGAAGCATCGGAATCTATAACTAGAGTCACAGGAATGGTTCAAAACATAGACAGTAAGAAGAGTCAGTTTTCTAATAATTAAGTCGGCATTGTGATTTTTGTATTTAATTCCGATGCAATTTCTGTGTTTCATCGTCAAAAAGGAGGTCAGAGTTATACAGTAAACCTGAAGGAAAGCACAGGAATCTATAACTAGTTTCACAGGGATGGTTAAAACATAGACAGTAAGAAGAGTCAGTTTTCTTGTACTAATGTCGGCATTGTGCCTTTTGTCTTTAATTCCGATGCAATTTCTGTGCGTCATCGTCAATACGTAGGTCAGAGGGATACAGTAACCCTGAAGTGAAGCATCGGAATCTATAACTAGTGTCACAGGAATGGTTCAAAACATAGACAGCAAGAAGAGTCAGTTTACTTGTACTCAGGTCGGCATTGTGCCTTTTGTATTTAATTCCGATGCAATTTCTGTGTTTCATCGTCAATAAGAAGGTCAGAGGGATACAGTAAACCTGTAGTGAAGCCTCGGAATCAATAACTAGTGTCACAGGAATGGTTAAAACATAGACAGTAAGAAGAGTCGGTTTACTTGTACTTAAGTTGGCATTGTGAGTTTTGTATTTCATTCCGATGCAATTTCTGTGTTTCATCGTCAATAAGAAGGTCAGAGGGATACAGTAAACCTGAAGTGAAGCATCGCAATTTATAATTAGAGTCACAGGAATGGTTCAAAGCATAGACAGTAAGAAGAGTCAGTTTTCTAATAATTAAGTCGGCATTGTGCCATTTGTATTTAATTCCGAAGCAATTTCTGTGTTCCATCGTCAATAAGAAGGTCAGAGGGATACAGTAACCCTGAAGTGATGCATTGGAATCTATAACTAGTGTCACAGGAATGGTTCAGAACATAGACAGTAAGAAGAGTCAGTTCTCTTGTCCTTATCCCGGCATTGTGCCTTTTCTATTTAATTCCGATGCAATTCCTGTGTTTCGTCGTAAATAAGAAGGTCCAAGGGATACAGTACCTGAAGTGAAGCATAGGAATCTAAAACCGGTCTCACAGGAAAGGTTCAAAACAAAGACAGTAAGCAGAGCCAGTCTTCTTGTACTTGAGTCGGCATTGTGCCTTTTGTCTTTAATTCCGATGCAATTTCTGTGTTTCATCGTCAATAAGACGGTCAGAGGGATACAGCAAACCTGAAGTGAAGCATCTGAATCTATAACTAGTGTCACAGGAATGGTTCTAAACATAGACTGTAAGAAGATTCAGTTTTCTTGTACTTAAGTCGGCATTGTTCCTTTTCTATTTAATTCCGATGCACTTTCTGTGTTTCGTCGTCAATTAGAACGGCCAAGGGATACAGTAACCCTGAAGTGTAGCATCGGAATCTAAAACCGGTCTCACAGGAAAGGTTCAAAACATAGACAGTAGGAAGAGCCAGTCTTCTTGAACTTGAGTCGGCATTGTGCCTTTTGTATTTAATTCCGATGTAATTTCTGTGTTTCATCGCCAATATGTAGGTCAGAGGGATACAGTAAACCTGAAGTGAAGCATCAGAATCTATTACTAGTGTTACAGGAATGGTTCAAAACATAGGCAGTAAGAAGAGTCAGTCCTCTTGTACTTAAGTCGGCATTGTGCCTTATGTTTGTATTCTGATGCAATTTCTGTGTTTCATCGTCAATACGAAGGTCAGAGGGATACAGTAAACCTGAAGTGAAGCATCGGAATCTATAACTAGTGTCACAGAAATGGTTCAAAACATAGACAGTAAGAAGAGTCAGTTTTCTTGTACTGAAGTCGGCAATGTGCCTTTTGTATTTAATTCCGATACAATTTCTGTGTTTCATCTTTAATAAGAAGGTCACAGGGATACAGTGAACCTCAAGTGAAGCATCGGAATCTATAACTAGTGTCACAGGAATGGTTCAAAACATAGACAGTAAGAAGCGTCAGTTTCCTTGTACTTAAGTCGGCATTGTGCCTTTTCTATTTAAATCCGATGCACTTTGTGTGTTTCGTCGTCAATAAGACGGTCCAAGGGATACAGTAAACCTGAAGTGAAGCATCGGAATCTGTAACAAGGGTCACAGGAGTGGTTCAAAATATAAACAGTAAGAGGCGTCAGTTTTCTTGTCCTTAATTCGGCATTGTGCCTTTTGTATTTAATTCCGATGCACTTTCTGTGTTTCGTCGTCAATTAGAACGGCCAAAGGATACAGTAACCCTGAAGTGAAGCATCGGAATCTAAAACCGGTCTCACAGGAAAGGTTCAAAACATAGACAGTGGGAAGAGCCAGTCTTCTTGAACTTGAGTCGGCATTGTGCCTTTTGTATTTAATTCCGATGCAATTTCTGTGTTTCATCGCCAATATGAAGGTCCGAGGGATACAGTAAACCTGAAGTGAAGCATCAGAATCTATTACTAGTGTTACAGGAATGGTTCAAAACATAGGCAGTAAGAAGAGTCAGTCTTCTTGTACTTAAGTCGGCATTGTGCCTTTTGTTTGTATTCTGATGCAATTTCTGTGTTTCATCGTCAATAAGAAGGTCAGAGGGATACAGTAAACCTGAAGTGATGCATCGGAATCTATAACTAGTGTCACAGAAATTGTTAAAAGCATAGACAGTAAGAACAGTCAGTTTTCTTGTACTTAAGTCGGCATTGTGCCTTTTGTATTTAATTCCGATACAATTTCTGTGTTTCATCGTCAATAAGAAGGTCACAGGGATACAGTAAACCTGAAGTGAAGCATCGGAATCTATAACTAGTGTAACAGGAATGGTTCAAAACATAGACAGTAAGAAGCGTCAGTTTCCTTGTACTTAAGTCGGCATTGTGCCTTTTGTATTTAATTTTGATACAATTTCTGTGTATCGTCGTCAATTAGAAGTTCCAAGGGATACAGTAAACCTGAAGTGAAGCATCGGAATCTAAAACCGGTCTCACAGGGAAGGTTCAAAACATAGACAGTAGGAAGAGCCAGTCTTCTTGAACTTGAGGCGGCATTGTGCCTTTTGTTTTTAATTCCGATGCAATTTCTGTGTTTCATCGTCAATAAGACGGTCAGAGGGATACAGCAAACCTGAAGTGAAGCATCGGAATCTATAACTTGTGTCACAGAAATGGTTCAAAGCATAGACAGTAAGAAGCGTCAGTTTCCTTGTACTTAAGTCGGCATTGTGCCTTTTCTATTTAATTCCGATGCACTTTGTGCGTTTCGTCGTCAATAAGACGGTCCAAGGGATACAGTAAACCTGAAGTGAAGCATCGGAATCTGTAACTAGGGTCACAGGAGTGGTTCAAAATATAAACAGTAAGAGACGTCAGTTATCTTGTACTTAAGTCGGCATTGTGCCTTTTGTATTTAATTCCGATGCAATTTCTGTGTTTCATCGTCAATAAGAAGGTCAGAGGGATACAGTAACCCTGAAGTGATGCATCGGAATCCATAACTAGTGTCACAGGAATGGTTCAAAACATAGACAGTAAGAAGAGTCAGTTTTCTTGTACTTAAGTCGGCATTGTGCCTTTTGTAATTAATTCCGATACAATTTCTGTGTTTCATCGTCAACATGAAGGTCACAGGGATACAGTAAACCTGAAGTGAAGCATCGGCATCTATAACTAGTGTCACAGGAATGGTTCAAAACATAGGCAGTAAGAAGAGTCAGTCTTCTTGTACTTAAGTCGGCATTGTGCCTTTTGTTTGTATTCTGATGCAATTTCTGTGTTTCATCGACAATAAGAAGGTCAGAGGGATACAGTAAACCTGAAGTGAAACATCGGAATCTGTAACTAGTGTCACAGAAATGGTTCAAAACATAGACAGTAAGAACAGTCAGTTTTCTTGTACTTAAGTCGGCATTGTGCATTTCGTAATTAATTCCGATACAATTTCTGTGTTTCATCGTCAATATGAAGGTCACAGGGATACAGTATACCTGAAGTGAAGCATCGGCATCTATAACTAGTGTCACAGGAATGGTTCAAAATATAAACAGTAAGAAGCGTCAGTTTCCGTGTACTTAAGTCGGCATTGTGCCTTTTGTATTTAATTCCGATGCAATTGCTGTGTATCGTCGTCAATTAGAAGGGCCAAGGGATACAGTAAACCTGAACTGAAGCATCGGAATCTAAAACCGGTCTCACAGGATAGGTTCAAAGCATAGACAATAGGAAGAGCCAGTCTTCTTGAACTTGAGTCGGCATTGTGACTTTTGTATTTAATTCCGATGAAATTTCTGTGTTTCATCGCCAATAAGAAGGTCAGAGGGTTACAGTAAGCCTGAAGTGAAGCATCGGAATCTATAACTAGAGTCACAGGAATGGTTCAAAACATAGACAGTAAGAAGAGTCAGTTTTCTAATAATTAAGTCGGCATTGTGCTTTTTGTATTTAATTCCGATGCAATTTCTGTGTTTCATCGTCAAAAAGAAGGTCAGAGTTATACAGTAAACCTGAAGGAAAGCACAGGAATCTATAACTAGTTTCACAGGAATGGTTAAAACATAGACAGTAAGAAGAGTCAGTTTTCTTGTACTAATGTCGGCATTGTGCCTTTTGTCTTTAATTCCGATGCAATTTCTGTGCGTCATCGTCAATACGTAGGTCAGAGGGATACAGTAACCCTGAAGTGAAGCATCGGAATCTATAACTAGTGTCACAGGAATGGTTCAAAACATAGACAGCAAGAAGAGTCAGTTTACTTGTACTCAGGTCGGCATTGTGCCTTTTGTATTTAATTGCGATGCAATTTCTGTGTTTCATCGTCAATAAGAAGGTCAGAGGGATACAGAAAACCTGAAGTGAAGCATCGGAACCTATAATTAGTGTCACAGGAATGGTTCAAAATATAGTCAGTAAGAAGAGCCAGTCTTCTTGTACTTGAGTCGGCATTGTGCCTTTTGTATTTAATTCCGATGCATTTTCTGTATTTCATCGTCAATAAGAAGGTCAGAGGGATACAGTAAACCTGAAGTGAAGCCTCGGAATCAATAACTAGTGTCACAGGAATGGTTAAAACATAGACAGTAAGACGAGCCAGTCTTCTTGTACTTAAGTCGGCATTGTGCTTTTTCTATTTAATTCCGATGCAATTCCTGTGTTTCGTCGTAAATAAGAAGGTCCAAGGGATACAGTAAACCTGAAGTGAAGCATAGGAATCTAAAACCGGTCTCACAGGAAAGGTTCAAAACATAGACAGTAAGCAGAGCCAGTCTTCTTGTACTTGAGTCGGCATTGTGCCTTTTGTCTTTAATTCCGATGCAATTTCTGTGTTTCATCGTCAATAAGACGGTCAGAGGGATACAGCAAACCTGAAGTGAAGCATCTGAATCTATAACTAGTGTCACAGGAATGGTTCTAAACATAGACAGTAAGAAGATTCAGTTTTCTTGTACTTAAGTCGGCATTGTTCCTTTTCTATTTAATTCCGATGCACTTTCTGTGTTTCGTCGTCAATTAGAACGGCCAAGGGATACAGTAACCCTGAAGTGTAGCATCGGAATCTAAAACCGGTCTCACAGGAAAGGTTCAAAACATAGACAGTAGGAAGAGCCAGTCTTCTTGAACTTGAGTCGGCATTGTGCCTTTTGTATTTAATTCCGATGTAATTTCTGTGTTTCATCGCCAATATGTTGGTCAGAGGGATACAGTAAACCTGAAGTGAAGCATCAGAATCTATTACTAGTGTTACAGGAATGGTTCAAAACATAGGCAGTAAGAAGAGTCAGTCCTCTTGTACTTAAGTCGGCATTGTGCCTTTTGTTTGTATTCTGATGCAATTTCTGTGTTTCATCGTCAATACGAAGGTCAGAGGGATACAGTAAACCTGAAGTGAAGCATCGGAATCTATAACTAGTGTCACAGAAATGGTTCAAAACATAGACAGTAAGAAGAGTCAGTTTTCTCGTACTGAAGTCGTCAATGTGCGTTTTGTATTTAATTCCGATACAATTTCTGTGTTTCATCTTTAATAAGAAGGTCACAGGGATACAGTGAACCTGAAGTGAAGCATCGGAATCTATAACTAGTGTCACAGGAATGGTTCAAAACATAGACAGTAAGAAGCGCCAGTTTCCTTGTACTTAAGTCGGCATTGTGCCTTTTCTATTTAAATCCGATGCACTTTGTGTGTTTCGTCGTCAATAAGACGGTCCAAGGGATACAGTAAACCTGAAGTGAAGCATCGGAATCTGTAACAAGGGTCACAGGAGTGGTTCAAAATATAAACAGTAAGAGGCGTCAGTTTTCTTGTCCTTAAGTCGGCATTGTGCCTTTTCTATTTAATTCCGATGCACTTTCTGTGTTTCGTCGTCAATTAGAACGGCCAAAGGATTCAGTAACCCTGAAGTGAAGCATCGGAATCTAAAACCGGTCTCACAGGAAAGGTTCAAAACATAGACAGTGGGAAGAGCCAGTCTTCTTGAACTTGAGTCGGCATTGTGCCTTTTGTATTTAATTCCATTGCAATTTCTGTGTTTCATCGCCAATATGAAGGTCAGAGGGATACAGTAAACCTGAAGTGAAGCATCAGAAACTATTACTAGTGTTACAGGAATGGTTCAAAACATAGGCAGTAAGAAGAGTCAGTCTTCTTGTACTTAAGTCTGCATTGTGCCTTTTGTTTGTATTCTGATGCAATTTCTGTGTTTCATCGTCAATAAGAAGGTCAGAGGGATACAGTAAACCTGAAGTGATGCATCGGAATCTATAACTAGTGTCACAGAAATGGTTAAAAGCATAGACAGTAAGAACAGTCAGTTTTCTTGTACTTAAGTCGGCATTGTGCCTTTTGTAATTAATTCCGATGCAATTTCTGTGTTTCATCGTCAATATGAAGGTCACAGGGATACAGTAAACCTGAAGTGAAGCATCGGCATCTATAACTAGTGTCACAGGAATGGTTCAAAACATAAACAGTAAGAAGCTTCAGTTTCCTTGTACTTAAGTCGGCATTGTGCCTTTTGTATTTAATTCCGATGCAATTTCTGTGTATCGTCGTCAATTAGAGGGGCCAAGGGATACAGTAAACCTGAACTGAAGCATCGGAATCTAAAACCGGTCTCACAGGAAAGGTTCAAAACATAGACAGTAGGAAGAGCCAGTCTTCTTGTACTTGAGTCGGCATTATGCCTTTTGTATTTAATTCCGATGCAATATCTGTGTTTCATCGCCAATAAGAAGGTCAGAGGGTTACAGTAAACCTGAAGTGAAGCATTGGAATCTATAACTAGAGTCACAGGAATGGTTCAAAACTTAGACAGTAAGAAGAGTCAGATTTCTAATAATTAGGTGGGCATTGTGCCTTTTGTATTTAATTCCGATGCAATTTGTGTGTTTCATCGTCATTAAGAAGGTCAGAGGGATACAGTAACCGTGAGGTGATGCATCGGAATCTATAACTAGTTTCACAGGAATGGTTCAAAACATAGACAGTAGGAAGAGCCAGTCTTCTTCAACTTGAGTCGGCATTGTGCCTTTTGTATTTAATTCCGATGCAATTTCTGTGTTTCATCGCCAATATGAAGGTCAGAGGGTTACAGTAAACCTGAAGTGAAGCATCGGAATCTATAACTAGAGTCACAGGAATGGTTGAAAACATAGACAGTAAGACGAGTCAGTTTTCTAATAATTAAGTCGGCATTGTGCTTTTTGTATTTAATTCCGATGCAATTTCTGTGTTTCATCGTCAAAAAGAAGGTCAGAGGGATACAGTAAACCTGAAGGGAAGCATAGGAATCTATAACTAGTTTCACAGGAATGGTTAAAACATAGACAGTAAGAAGAGTCAATTTTCTTGTACTAAAGTCGCCATTGAGCCTTTTGTCTTTAATTCCGATGCAATTTACATGCGTCATCGTCAATACGTAGGTCACAGGGATACAATAACCCTGAAGTGAAGCATTGGAATCTATAACTAGAGTCACAGGAATGGTTCAAATCATAGTCAGTAAGAAGAGTCAGTTTACTAGTACTTGTACTTGTACTTGTACTTGTGCCTTTTGTATTTAATTCCGATGCAATTTCTGTGTTTCACCGTCAATAAGAAGGTCAGAGGGATACAGTAAACCTGAAGTGAAGCATCCGAATCTATAACTAGTGTCTCAGGAATGGTTCAAAGCATAGAGAGTAAGAAGAGTCAGTTTTCTTATAATTAAGTGGGCATTGTTCCTTTTGTATTTAATTCCGATGCAATTTCTGTGTTTCATCGTCATTAAGAAGGTCAGAGGGATACAGTAACCCTGAAGTGATGCATTGGAATTCGATACAGTAAACCTGAAGTGAAGCATCCGAATCTATAACTAGTGTCTCAGGAATGGTTCAAAGCATAGAGAGTAAGAAGAGTCAGTTTTCTTATAATTAAGTGGGCATTGTTCCTTTTGTATTTAATTCCGATGCAATTTCTGTGTTTCATCGTCATTAAGAAGGTCAGAGGGATACAGTAACCCTGAAGTGATGCATTGGAATCTATAATTAGTGTCACAGGAATGGTTCAAAATATAGACAGTAAGAAGAGCCAGTCTTCTTGTACTTGAGTCGGCATTGAGCCTTTTGTTTTTAATTCCGATGCAATTTCTGTGTTTCATCGTCAATAAGACGGTCAGAGGGATACAGCAAACCTGAAGTGAAGCATCGGAATCTATAACTAGTGTCACAGGAATGGTTCAAAACATTGACAGTAAGAAGAGTAAGTTTTCGTGTACTTAAGTCGGCATTATGCCTTTTCTATTTAATTCCGATGCACTTTCTGTGTTTCGTCGTCAATAAGAAGGGCCAAGAGATACAGTAAACATGAAGTAAAGCATCGGAATCTAAAACCGGACTCACAGGAAAGGTTCAAAACATAGACAATAAGAAGAGCCAGTCTTCTTGAACTTGAGTCGGCATTGTGCCTTTTGTATTTAATTCCGATGCATTTTCTGTGTTTCATCGTCAATAAGAAGGTCAGAGGGATACAGTAAACGTGAAGTGAAGCCTCGGAATCTATAACTAGTGTCACAGGAACGGTTCAAAACATAGACAGTAAGAAGAGTCGGTTTACTTGTACTTAAGTTGGCATTGTGAGTTTTGTATTTCATTCCGATGCAATTTCTGTGTTTCATCGTCAATAAGAGGGTCAGAGGGATACAGTAAACCTGAAGTGAAGCATCGCAATCTATATTTAGAGTCACAGGAATGGTTCAAAGCATAGACAGTAAGAAGAGTCAATTTTCTAATAATTAAGTCGGCATTGTGCCATTTGTATTTAATTCCGAAGCAATTTCTGTGTTCCATCGTCAATAAGAAGGTCAGAGGGATACAGTAACTCTGAAGTGATGCATCGGAATCTATAACTAGTGTCACAGGAATGGTTCAGAACATAGACAGTAAGAAGAGTCAGTTCTCTTGTACTTATCCCGGCATTGTACCTTTTCTATTTAATTCCGATGCAATTCCTGTGTTTCGTCGTAAATAAGAAGGTCCAAGGGATACAGTAAACATGAAGTGAAGCATCGGAATCTAAAACCGGTCTCACAGGAAAGGTTCAAAACATAGACAGTAAGCAGAGCCAGTCTTCTTGTACTTGAGTCGGCAATGTGCCTTTTGTTTTTAATCCGATGCAATTTCTGTGTTTCATCGTCAATAAGACGGTCAGAGGGATACAGCAAACCTGAAGTGAAGCATCGGAATCTATAACTAGTGTCACAGGAATGGTTCTAAACATAGACAGTAAGAAGGGTCAGTTTTCTTGTACTTAAGTCGGCATTGTGCCTTTTGCTTGTATTCTGATGCAATTTCTGTGTTTCATCGTCAATAAGAAGGTCAGAGGGATACAGTAAACCTCAAGTGATGCAACGGAATCTATAACTAGTGTCACAGAAATGGTTCAAAACATAGACAGTACGAAGAGTCAGTTTTCTTGTACTGAAGTCGGCATGTGCCTTTTGTATTTAATTCCGATAAAATTTCTGTGTTTCATCTTCAATAAGAAGGTCACAGGGATACAGTGAACTTGAAGTGAAGCATCGGAATCTATAACTAGTGTCACAGGAATGGTTCAAAACATAGACAGTAAGAAGCGTCAGTTTCCTTGTACTTAAGTCGGCATTGTGCCTTTTGTATTCAATTCCGATGCAATTTCTGTAAATCGTCGTCAATTAGAAGGGCCAAGGGATACAGTAAACCTGAAGTGAAGCATCGGAATCTAAAACCGGTCTCACTGGGAAGGTTCAAAACATGGACAGTAGGAAGAGCCAGTCTTCTTGAACTTGAGTCGGCATTGTGCTATTTGTATTTAATTCCGATGCAATTTCTGTGTTTCATCGCCAATAAGAAGGTCAGAGGGTTACAGTAAACCTGAAGTGAAGCATCGGAATCTATAACTAGAGTCACAGGAATGGTTCAAAACATAGACAGTAAGAAGAGTCAGTTTTCTAATAATTAAGTCGGCATTGTGCCTTTTGTATTTAATTCCGATGCAATTTCTGTGTTTCATCGTCAATAAGAAGGTCAGAGGGATACAGTAACCCTGAGGTGATGCATCGGAATCTATAACTAGTGTCACAGGAATGGTTCAAACCATAGACAGTAAGAAGAGTCCGATTTCTTGTACTTAACCCGGCATTGCGCCTTTTCTATTTAAATCCGATGCAATTCCTGTGTTTCGTCGTAAATAAGAAGGTCCAAGGGATACAGTAAACCTGAAGTGAAGCATCGAAATCTAAATCCTGTCTCACAGGAAAGGTTCAAAACATAGACAGTAAGCAGAGCCAGTCTTCTTGTACCTGAGTCGGCATTGTGCCTTTTGTTTTAATTCCGATGCAATTTCTGTGTTTCATCGTCAATAAGACGGTCAGAGGGATACAGCAAACCTGAAGTGAAGCATCGGAATCTATAACTAGTGTCACAGGAAAGGTTCTAAACATAGACAGTAAGAAGAGTCAGTTTTCTTGTACTTAAGTCGGCATTGTTCCTTTTCTATTTAATTCCGATGCACTTTCTGTGTTTCGTCGTCAATTAGAACGGCCAAGGGATACAGTAACCCTGAAGTGTAGCATCGGAATCTAAAACCGGTCTCACAGGAAAGGTTCAAAACATAGACAGTAGAAAGAGCCAGTCTTCTTGAACTTGAGTCGGCATTGTGCCTTTTGTATTTAATTCCGATGTAATTTCTGTGTTTCATCGCCAATATGAAGGTCAGAGGGATACAGTAAACCTCAAGTGAAGCATCAGAATCTATTACTAGTGTTACAGGAATGGTTCAAAACATAGGCAGTAAGAAGAGTCAGTCTTCTTGTACTTAAGTCGGCATTGTGCCTTTTGTTTGTATTCTGATGCAATTTCTGTGTTTCATCGTCAATAAGAAGGTAAGAGGGATACAGTAAACCTGAAGTGATGCATCGGAATCTATAACTAGTGTCACAGAAATGTTTCAAAACATAGACAGTAAGAAGAGGTAGTTTTCTTGTACTGAAGTCGGCATTGTGCCTTTTGTATTTAATTCCGATACAATTTCTGTGTTTCATCTTCAATAAGAAGGTCACAGGGATACAGTGAACCTGAAGTGAAGCATCGGAATCTATAACTAGTGTCACAGGAATGGTTCAAAACATAGGCAGTAAGAAGCGTCAGTTTCCTTGTACTTAAGTCGGCATTGTGCCTTTTGTATTTAATTCCGATGCAATTTCTGTGTATCGTCGTCAATTAGATGGGCCAAGGGATACAGTAAACCTGAAGTGAAGCATCGGAATCTAAAACCGGTCTCACAGGGAAGGTTCAAAACATAGACAGTAGGAAGAGCCAGTCTTCTTGAACTTGAGTCGGCATTGTGCTATTTGCATTTAATTCCGATGCAATTTCTGTGTTTCATCGCCAATAAGAAGGTCAGAGGGTTACAGTAAACCTGAAGGGAAGCATCGGAATCTATAACTAGAGTCAAAGGAATGGTTCAAAACATAGACAGTGAGAAGCGTCAGTTTCCTTACACTTAAGTCGGCATCGTGCCTTTTCTATTTAAATCCGATGCGCTTTGTGTGTTTCGTCGTCAATAAGACGGTCCAAGGGATACAGTAAACCTGAAGTGAAGCATCGGAATCTGTAACAAGGGTCACAGGAGTGGTTCAAAATATAAACAGTAAGAGGCGTCAGTTTTCTTGTCCTTAAGTCGGCATTGTGCCTTTTGTATTTATTTCCGATGCAATTTCTGTGTTTAATCGTCAATAAGAAGGTCAGAGGGATACAGTAAACCTGAAGTGAAGCATCGGAATCTATTACTAGTGTCACAGGAATGGTTCAAAACATAGACAGTAAGAAGGGTCAGTTTCCTTGTACTTAGGTCGGCATTGTGCCTTTTGTATTTAATTCCGATGCTATTTCTGTGTTTCATCGTTAATACGAAGGTCAGGGGGATACAGTAAACCTGAACTGAAGCATCGGAATCTATAACTAATGTCACAGGAATAGTTCAAACATAGACAGTAAGAAGAGTCAGTGTACTTGTACTTAATTCGGCATTGTGCCTTTTGTATTTAATTCCGATGCATTTTCTGTGTTTCATCGTCAATAAGAAGGTCTGAGGGATACAGTACACCTGAAGTGAAGCATCGGAATCTATAACTAGTGTCACAGGATAGGTTCAAAGCATAGACAGTAAGAAGAGTCAGTTCACTTGTACTTAAGTTGGCATTGTGCGCTATGTATTTCATTCCGATGCAATTTCTGTGTTTCATTGTCAATAAGAGGGTCAGAGGGATACAGTTAACCTGAAGTGAAGCATCGAAATCTATACCTTGTGTCGCAGGAATTGTTCAAAGCATAGACAGTAAGAAGAGTCAGTTTTCTTATAATTAAGTCGGCATTGTGCCTTTTGTATTTAATTCCGATGCAATTTCTGTGTTTCATCGTCAATAAGAAGGTCAGAGGGATACAGTAACCCTGAAGTGATGCATGGGAATCCATAACTAGTGTCACAGGAATGGTTCAAAACATAGACAGTAAGAAGAGTCAGTTTTCTTGTACTTAAACCGGCATTGTGCCTTTTCTATTTAATTCCGATGCAAGTTCTGTGTTTCGTCGTCAATAAGAAGGTGCAAGGGATACAGTAAACCTGAAGTGAAGCATCTGAATCTAAAACCGGTCTCACGGGAAGGGTTCAAAACATAGACAGTAAGAAGAGCCAGTCTTCTTGTACTTGAGTCGGCATTGTGCCTTTTGTTTATAATTCCGATGCAATTTCTGTGTTTCATCGTCAATAAGACGGTCAGAGGGATACAGCAAACCTGAAGTGAAGCATCGGAATCTATAACTAGTGTCACAGGAATGGTTCAAACATAGACAGTAAGAAGAGTCAGTTTTCTAGCACTTAAGTCAGCATTGTGCCTTTTCTATTTAATTCCGATGCACTTTCTGTGTTTCGTCGTCAATAAGAAGGGCCAAGGGATACGGTAACCCTGAAGTGTAGCATCGGAATCTAAAACCGGTCTCACAGGAAAGGTTCAAAACATAGACAGTAGGAAAAGCCAGTCTTCTTGAACTTCAGTCGGCATTGTGCCTTTTGTATTTAATTCCGATGTAATTTCTGTGTTTCATCGCCAATATGAAGGTCAGAGGGATACAGTAAACCTCAAGTGAAGCATCAGAATCTATTACTAGTGTTACAGGAATGGTTCAAAACATAGGCAGTAAGAAGAGTCAATCTTCTTGTACTTAAGTCGGCATTGTGCCTTTTGTTTGTATTCTGATGCAATTTCTGTGTTTCATCGTCAATAAGAAGGTAAGAGGGATACAGTAAACCTGAAGTGATGCATCGGAATCTATAACTAGTGTAACAGAAATGTTTCAAAACATAGACAGTAAGAACAGTCAGTTTTCTTGTACTTAAGTCGGCATTGTGCCTATTGTAATTAATTCCGATGCAATTTCTGTGTTTCATCGTCAATATGAAGGTCACAGGGATACAGTAAACCTGAAGTGAAGCATCGTAATCTATACCTAGTGTCACAGGAATTGTTCAAAGCATAGACAGTAAGAAGTGTCAGTTCACTTGTACTTAAGTTGGCATTGTGCGTTTTGTATTTCATTCCGATGCAATTTCTGTGTTTCATTGTCAATAAGAGGGTCAGAGGGATACAGTAAACCTGAAGTGAAACATCGTAATCTATACCTAGTGTCACAGGAATTGTTCAAAGCATAGACAGTAAGAAGAGTCAGTTTTCTTATAATTAAGTCTGCATTGTGCCTTTTGTATTTAATTCCGATGCAATTTCTGTGTATCGTCGTCAATTAGAAGGGCCAAGGGATACAGTAAACCTGATCTGAAGCATCGGAATCTAAAACCGGTATCACAGGAAAGGTTCAAAACATAGACAGTAGGAAGAGCCAGTCTTCTTGTACTTGAGTCGGCATTGTGACTTTTGTATTTAATTCCGATGCAATTTCTGTGTTTCATCGTCAATAAGAAGGTCAGAGGGATACAGTAACCCTGAGGTGATGCATTGGAATCTATAACTAGTTTCACTGGAATGGTTCAAAACATAGTTAGTAGGAAGAGCCAGTCTTCTTGAACTCGAGTCGGCATTGTGCCTTTTGTATTTAATTCCGATGCAATTTCTGTGTTTCATCGCCAATAAGAAGGTCAGAGGGTTACAGTAAACCTGAAGTGAAGCATCGGAATCTATAACTAGAGTCACAGGAATGGTTCAAAACATAGACAGTAAGAAGAGTCAGTTTTCTAATAATTCAGTCGGCATTGTGCTTTTTGTATTTAATTCCGATGCAATTTCTGTGTTTCATCGTCAAAAAGAAGGTCAGAGGGATACAGTAAACCTGAAGGGAAGCATAGGAATCTGTAACTAGTTTCACAGGAATGGTTAAAACATAGACAGTAAGAAGAGTCAGTTTTCTTGTACTAAAGTCGGCATTGTGCCCTTTGTCTTTAATTCCGATGCAATTTCTGTGCGTCATCGTCAATACGTAGGTCAGAGGGATACAGTAACCCTGAAGTGAAGCATCGGAATCTATAACTAGTGTCACAGGAATGGTTCAAAACATAGACAGCAAGAAGAGTCAGTTTACTTGTACTCAGGTCGGCATTGTGCCTTTTGTATTTAATTCCGATGCAATTTCTGTGTTTCATCGTCAATAAGAAGGTCAGAGGGTTACAGTAAACCTGAAGTGAAGAATCGGAATCTATAGCTAGTGTCACAGGATTGGTTCAAAATATAGACAGTAAGAAGAGCCAGTCTTCTTGTACTTGAGTCGGCATTGTGCCTTTTGTTTTTAATTCCGATGCAATTTCTGTGTTTCATCGTCATTAAGACGGTCAGAGGGATACAGCAAACCTGAAGTGAAGCATCGGAATCTATAACTAGTGTCACAGGATTGGTTCAAAACATAGTCAGTAAGAAGAGTCAGTTTACTTGTACTTGTGTCGACATTGTGCCGTTTGCATTTAATTCCGATGCAATTTCTGTGTTTCATCGTCATTAAGAAGGTCAGAGGGATACAGTAAACCTGAAGTGAAGCATCGCAATCTATAATTAGAGTCACAGGAATGGTTCAAAGCAACGACAGTAAGAAGAATCAATTTTCTAATAATTAAGTCGGCATTGTGCCATTTGTATTTAATTCCGAAGCAATTTCTGTGTTCCATCGTCAATAAGAAGGTCAGAGGGATACAGTAACCCTGAAGTGATGCATCGGAATCTATAACTAGTGTCACAGGAATGGTTCTGAGCATAGACAGTAAGAAGAGTCAGTTCTCTTGTACTTATCCCGGCATTGTGCCTTTTCTATTTAAATCCGATGCAATTCCTGTGTTTCGTCGTAAATGAGAAGGTCCAAGGGATACAGTAAACCTGAAGTGAAGCATCGGAATCTAAAACCGGTCTCACAGGAAAGGTTCAAAACATAGACAGTAAGCAGAGCCAGTCTACTTGTACTTGAGTCGGCATTGTGCCTTTTGTATTTAATTCCGATGCAATTTCTGTGTTTCATCGTCAATAAGAAGGTCAGAGGGATACAGTAACCCTGAGGTGATGCATCGGAATCTATAACTAGTGTCACAGGCATGGTTCAAACCATAGACAGTAAGAAGACTCCGTTTTCTTGTACTTAACCCGGCATTGTGCCTTTTCTATTTAATTCGGATGCAATTTCTGTGTTTCATCGTCAATAAGAAGGTCAGAGGGATACAGTAACCCTGAAGTGATGCATCGGAATCCATAACTAGTGTCACAGGAATGGTTCAAAACATAGAGAGTAAGAAGAGTCAGTTTTCTTGTGCTTAAGTCGGCATTGTGCCTTTTGTAATTAATTCCGATACAATTTCTGTGTTTCATCGTCAATATGAAGGTCACAGGGATACAGTAAACCTGAAGTGAAGCATCGGCATCTACCACTAGTGTCACAGGAATGGTTCAAAACATAGGCAGTATGAAGAGTCAGTCTTCTTGTACATAAGTCGGCATTGTGCCTTTTGTTTGTATTCTGATGCAATTTCTGTGTTTCATCGACAATAAGAAGGTGAGAGGGATACAGTAAACCTGAAGTGAAGCATCGGAATCTATAACTAGTGTCACAGAAATGGTTCAAAACATAGACAGTAAGAACAGTCAGTTTTCTTGTACTTAAGTCGGCATTGTGCCTATTGTAATTAATTCCGATGCAATTTCTGTGTTTCATCGTCAATATGAAGGTCACAGGGATACAGTAAACCTGAAGTGAAGCATCGGCATCTATAACTAGTGTCACAGGAATGGTTCAAAACATAAACAGTAAGAAGCGTCAGTTTCCATGTACTTAAGTCGGCATTGTGCCTTTTGTATTTAATTCCGATGCAATTTCTGTGTATCGTCGTCAATTAGAAGGGCCAAGGGATACAGTAAACCTGATCTGAAGCATCGGAATCTAAAACCGGTATCACAGGAAAGGTTCAAAACATGGACAGTAGGAAGAGCCAGTCTTCTTGTACTTGAGTCGGCATTGTGCCTTTTGTATTTAATTCCGATGCAATTTCTGTGTTTCATAGTCAATAAGAAGGTCAGAGGGATACAGTAACCCTGAGGTGATGCATCGGAATCTATAACTAGTTTCACTGGAATGGTTCAAAACATAGTTAGTAGGAAGAGCCAGTCTTCTTGAACTTGAGTCGGCATTGTGCCTTTTGTATTTAATTCCGATGCAATTTCTGTGTTTCATCGCCAATAAGAAGGTCAGAGGGTTACAGTAAACCTGAAGTGAAGCATCGGAATCTATAACTAGAGTCACAGGAATGGTTCAAAACATAGACAGTAAGAAGAGTCAGTTTTCTACTAATTAAGTCGGCATTGTGCTTTTTGTATTTAATTCCGATGCAATTTCTGTGTTTCATCGTCAAAAAGAAGGTCAGAGGGATACAGTAAACCTGAAGGGAAGCATAGGAATCTATAACTAGTTTCACAGGAATGGTTAAAACATAGACAGTAAGAAGAGTCAGTTTTCTTGTACTAAAGTCGGCATTGTGCACTTTGTCTTTAATTCCGATGCAATTTCTGTGCGTCATCGTCAATACGTAGGTCAGAGGGATACAGTAACCCTGAAGTGAAGCATCGGAATCTATAACTAGTGTCACAGGAATGGTTCAAAACATAGACAGCAAGAAGAGTCAGTTTACTTGTACTCAGGTCGGCATTGTGCCTTTTGTATTTAATTCCGATGCAATTTCTGTGTTTCATCGTCAATAAGAAGGTCAGAGGGTTACAGTAAACCTGAAGTGAAGAATCGGAATCTATAGCTAGTGTCACAGGATTGGTTCAAAACATAGTCAGTAAGAAGAGTCAGTTTACTTGTACTTGTGTCGACATTGTGCCTTTTGTATTTAATTCCGATGCAATTTCTGTGTTTCATCGTCATTAAGAAGGTCAGAGGGATACAGTAACCCTGAAGTGATGCATTGGAATCTATAATTAGTGTCACAGGAATGGTTCAAAATATAGACAGTAAGAAGAGCCAGTCTTCTTGTACTTGAGTCGGCATTGTGCCATTTGTTTTTCATTCCGATGCAATTTCTGTGTTTCATCGTCATTAAGACGGTCAGAGGGATACAGCAAACCTGAAGTGAAGCATCGGAATCTATAACTAGTGTCACAGGAATGGTTCAAAACATTGACAGTAAGAAGAGTAAGTTTTCGTGTACTTAAGTCGGCATTATGCCTTTTCTATTTAATTCCGATGCACTTCCTGTGTTTCGTCGTCAATAAGAAGGGCCAAGAGATACAGTAAACATGAAGTAAAGCATCGGAATCAAAAACCGGTCTCACAGGAAAGGTTCAAAACATAGACAGTAAGAAGAGCCAGTCTTCTTGAACTTGAGTCGGCATTGTGCATTTTGTGTTTAATTCCGATGCATTTGCTGTGTTTCATCGTCAATAAGAAGGTCAGAGGTATACAGTAAACCTGTAGTGAAGCCTCGGAATCTATAACTAGTGTCACAGGAATGGTTCAAAACACAGACAGTAAGAAGAGTCGGTTTACTTGTACTTAAGTTGGCATTGTGAGTTTTGTATTTCATTCCGATGCAATTTCTGTGTTTCATCGTCAATAAGAAGGTCAGAGGGATACAGTAAACCTGAAGTGAAGCATCGCAATCTATAATTAGAGTCACAGGAATGGTTCAAAGCATAGACAGTAAGAAGAATCAATTTTCTAATAATTAAGTCGGCATTGTGCCATTTGTATTTAATTCCGAAGCAATTTCTGTGTTCCATCGTCAATAAGAAGGTCAGAGGGATACAGTAACCCTGAAGTGATGCATCGGAATCTATAACTAGTGTCACAGGAATGGTTCTGAACATAGACAGTAAGAAGAGTCAGTTCTCTTGTACTTATCCCGGCATTGTGCCTTTTCTATTTAAATCCGATGCAATTCCTGTGTTTCGTCGTAAATAAGAAGGTCCAAGGGATACAGTAAACCTGAAGTGAAGCATCGGAATCTAAAACCGGTCTCACAGGAAAGGTTCAAAACATAGACAAAAGCAGAGCCAGTCTTCTTGTACTTGAGTCGGCATTGTGCCTTTTGTTTTTAATTCCGATGCAATTTCTGTGTTTCATCGTCAATGAGACGGTCAGAGGGATACAGGAAACCTGAAGTGAAGCATCGGAATCTATAACTAGTGTCACAGGAATGGTTCTAAACATAGACAGTAAGAAGAGTCAGTTTTCTTGTACTTATGTCGGCATTGTTCCTTTTCTATTTAATTCCGATGCACTTTCTGTGTTTCGTCGTCAATTAGAACGGCCAAGGGATACAGTAACCCTGAAGTGTAGCATCGGAATCTAAAACCGGTCTCACAGGAAAGGTTCAAAACATAGACAGTAGGAAGAGCCAGTCTTCTTGAACTTGAGTCGTCATTGTGCCTTTTGTATTTACTTCCGATGTAATTTCTGTGTTTCATCGCCAATATGAAGGTCAGAGGGATACAGTAAACCTGAAGTGAATCATCAGAATCTATTACTAGTGTTACAGGAATGGTTCAAAACATAGGCAGTAAGAAGAGTCAGTCTTCTTGTACTGAAGTCGGCATTGTGCCTTTTGTATTTAATTCCGATACAATTTCTGTGTTTCATCTTCAATAAGAAGGTCACAGGGATACAGTGAACCTGAAGTGAAGCATCGGAATCTATAACTAGTGTCACAGGAATGATTCAAAACATGGACAGTAAGAAGCGTCAGTTTCCTTGTACTTAAGTCGGCATTGTGCCTTTTGTATCTAATTCAGATGCAATTTCTGTGTATCGTCGTCAATTAGAAGGGCCAAGGGATACAGTAAACCTGAAGTGAAGCATCGGAATCTAAAACCGGTCTCATAGGGAAGGTTCAAAACATAGACAGTAGGAAGAGCCAGTCTTCTTGAACTTGAGTCGGCATTGGCTATTTGTATTTAATTCCGATGCAATTTCTGTGTTTCATCGTCAATAAGAAGGTCAGAGGGATTCTGTAACCCTGAGGTGATGCATCGGAATCTATAACTAGTGTCACAGGAATGGTTCAAACCATAGACAGTAAGAAGAGTCCGTTTTCTTGTACTTAACCCGGCATTGTTCCTTTTCTATTTAATTCCGATGCAATTTCTGTGTTTCGTCGTCAATAAGATTGTCCAAGGGATACAATAAACCTGAAGTGAAGCATCGAAATCTAAAACCGGTCTCACAGGAAAGGTTTAAAACATAGACAGTAAGAATAGCCAATCTTCTTGTACTTGAGTCGGCATTGTGCCTTTTGTTTTTAATTCCGATGCAATTTCTGTGTTTCATCGTCAATAAGACGGTCAGAGGGATCCAGCAAACCTGAAGTGAAGCATCGGAATCTATAACTAGTGTCACAGGATAGGTTCAAAGCATAGACAGTAAGAAGAGTCAGTTCACTTGTACTTAAGTTGGCATTGTGCGTTTTGTATTTCATTCCGATGCAATTTCTGTGTTTCATTGTCAATAAGAGGGTCAGAGGGATACAGTTAACCTGAAGTGAAGCATCGAAATCTATACCTTGTGTCAAAGGAATTGTTCAAAGCATAGACAGTAAGAAGAGTCAGTTTTCTTATAATTAAGTCGGCATTGTGCCTTTTGTATTTAATTCCGATGCAATTTCTGTGTTTCATCGTCAATAAGAAGGTCAGAGGGATACAGTAACCCTGAAGTGATGCATCGGAATCCATAACTAGTGTCACAGGAATGGTTCAAAACATAGACAGTAAGAAGAGTCAGTTTTCTTGTACTTAAACCGGCATTGTGCCTCTTCTATTTAATTCCGATGCAAGTTCTGTGTTTCGTCGTCAATAAGAAGGTGCAAGGGATACATTAAACCTGAAGTGAAGCATCTGAATCTAAAACCGGTCTCACGGGAAGGGTTCAAAACATAGACAGTAAGAAGAGCCAGTCTTCTTGTACTTGAGTCGGCATTGTGCCATTTGTTTATAATTCCGATGCAATTTCTGTGTTTCATCGTCAATAAGACGGTCAGAGGGATACAGCAAACCTGAAGTGAAGCATCGTAATCTATAACTAGTGTCACAGGAATGGTTCAAACATAGACAGTAAGAAGAGTCAGTTTTCTAGCACTTAAGTCAGCATTGTGCCTTTTCTATTTAATTCCGATGCACTTTCTGTGTTTCGTCGTCAATAAGAAGGGCCAAGGGATACAGTAAACCTGAAGTGAAGCATCGGAATCTAAAACCTGTCTCACAGGAAAGATTCAAAATATAGACAGTAAGAAGAGCCAGTCTTCTTACACTTGAGTCGGCATTGTGCCTTTTGCATTTAATTCCGATGCAATTTCTGTGTTTCATTGTCAATAGGACGGTCAGAAGGATACAGTTAACCCGAAGTGAAGCATCGAAATCTATACCTTGTGTCACAGGAATTGTTCAAAGCATAGACAGTAAGTAGGGTCAGTTTTCTTATAATTAAGTCGGCATTGTGCCTTTTGTATTTAATTCCGATGCAATTTCTGTGTTTCATCGTCAATAAGAAGGTCAGAGGGATACAGTAAACCTAAAGTGAAGCATCGGAATCTATAACTAGTGTCACAGGAATGGTCAAAACATAGACAGAAAGAAGAGTCAGTCTTCTTGTACTTAAGTCGGTATTGTGCCTATTGTATTTAATTCCGACGCAATTTCTGTGTTTCATCGTCAATAAGAAGCTCAGAGGGATACATTAAATCTGAAGTGCAGCATCGGAATCTATAACTAGTGTCACAGGAAAGGTTCAAATCATAGACAGTAAGAACAGTCAGGTTTCTAGTACTTAAGTCGGCATTGTGGCTTTTGTATTTAATTCCGATGCAATTTCTGTGATTCATCGTCAATAAGTAGGTCACAGGGATACAGTAAACCTGAAGTGAAGCATCGGAATCTGTAACTAGTGTCACAGGAATGGTTCAAAACATAGACAGTAAGAAGAGTCAGTCTTTTTGTACTTAAGTTGGCATTGTGCCTTATGTATTTAATTCTGATGCAATATCTGTGTTTCATCGTCAATAAGAAGGTCAGAGGGATACAGTAAGCCTGAAGTAAAGCTCGGAATCTATAACTAGTGTCACAGGAATGGTTCAAAACATAGACAGTAAGAAGAGTCAGTTCTCTTGTACTTAAGTCGGCATTGTGTCTTTTGTATTTAATTCCGATGCAATTTCTGTGTTTCATCGTTAATAAGAAGGTCACAGCGATACAGTAAACCTGAAGTGAAGCATCGGAATCTATAACTAGGGTCACAGGAGTGGTTCAAAACATAAACTGTAAGAAGCGTCAGTTTTCTGTACTTAAGTCGGCATTGTGCCTTTTGTATTTAATTCCGATGCAATTTCTATGTTTCTTCGTCAATAAGATGGTCAGAGGGAAACAGTAAACCTGAAGTGAAGCATCGGAATCTATTACTAGTGTCACAGGAATGGTTCAAATCATAGACAGTATGAAGAGTCAGTTTTCTTGTACTTAAGTGGACATTCTGCCATTTGTATTTAATTCCGATGCAATTTCTGTGTTTCATCGTTAATAAGAAGGCCAGAAGGATACAGTAAACCTGAAGTGAAGCATCGGAATCTATAACTAGTGTCACAGGAATAGTTCAAAACATAGACAGTAACAAGAGTCTGTTTACTTGTACTTAATTCGGCATTGTGCCTTTTGTATTTAAATCCGATGCATTTTCTGTGTTTCATCGTCAATAAGAAGGTCAGAGGGATACAGTAAACCTGAAGTGTAGCATCGTCATCTATAACTAGTGTCACAGGATAGGTTCAAAACATAGACAGTAAGAAGAGTCAGTTTTCTTGTACTTAAGTCGGCATTTTGCCTTTTCTATTTAATTCCGATGCACTTTCCGTGTTTCGTCGTCAATAAGAAGATCCAAGGGATACAGTAAACCTGAAGTGAAGCATCGGAATCTAAAACCGGTCTCACAGGAAAGGTTCAAAACATAGACAGTAAGAAGAGCCAGTCTTCTTGTACTTGAGTCGGCATTATGCCTTTTGTTTATAATTCCGATGCTATTTCTGTGGTTCATCGTCAATAAGACGGTCAGAGGGATACAGCAAACCTGAAGTGAAGCATCGGAATCAATAACTAGTGTCACAGGAATGGTTCAAATTATAGACAGTAAGAAGAGTCAGTTTTCTTGTTCTTAAGTCGGCATTGTGCCATTTCTATTTAATTCCGATGCACTTTCTGTGTTTCGTCGTCAATAAGAAGGGCCAAAGGATACAGTAAACCTGTAGTGAAGCATCGGAATCTATAACTAGTGTCACTGGAGTGGTTCAAAACATAAACAGTAAGAAGCGTCAGTTTTCTTGTACTTAAGTCGGCATTGTGCCTTTTGTATTTAATTCCGATGCAATTTCTATGTTTCATCGTCAATAAGAAGGTCAGAGGGATACACTAAACCTCAAGTGAAGCATCGGAATCTATAAATAGTGTCACAGGAATGGTTCAAAACACTGACAGTAAGAAGAGTTAGTTTCCTTGTACTTAAGACGGCATTGTGCCTTTTGTATTTAATTCCGATGCAATTGCTGTGTTTCATCGTCAATAAGAAGGTCAGAGGGATACAGTAAACCTGAAGTGAAGCATCGGAATCTATAACAAGTGTCACAGGAATGGTTCAAAATAAAGACAGTAAGAAGAGTCAGTTTTCTTGCACTTAAGTCGGCATTGTGCGTTTTGTAATTAATTCCGAAGCAAATCCTGTGTTTCATCGCCAACAAGAGGGTCAGAGGGATACAGTAGACCTGAAGTGAAGTATCGGAATCTATAGCTAGTGTCACAGGAATGGTTCAAAGCATAGACAGTAAGAGGAGTCAGTTTACTTGTACTTAAGTAAACCTGCCTTTTGTATTTAATTCCGATGCAATTTCTGTGTTTCATCGTCAATACGACGGTCAGAGGGATACAGTGAACGTGAAGTGAAGCATCGGAATCTATTACTAGTGTCACAGGAATGGTTCAAAACATAGACAGTAAGAAAACTCAATTTCCTTTTACTTAAGTCGACATTGTGCCTTTTGTATTTAATTCCGATCCAATTTCTGTGTTTCATCGTTAATAAGGAGGTCAGAGGGATACAGTAAACCTGAAGTGAAGCATCGGAATCTATAACAGGTGCCACAGGAATAGTTCAAAACATAGACAGTAAGAAGAGTCAGTTTACTTGTACTTAATTCGGCATTGTGCCTTTTGTATTTAAATCCGTTGCATTTTCTGTATTTCATCGTCAATAAGAAGGTCAGAGGGATACAGTAAACCTGAAGTGAAGCATCGTCATTTATAACTAGTGTCACAGAATAGGTTCAAAACATAGACAGTAAGAAGTGTCAGTTTTCTTGTACTTAAGTCGGCATTGTGGCTTTTCTATTTGATTCCGATGCACTTTCTGTATTTCGTCGTCAATAAGAAGGGCCAAGGGATACAGTAAACCTGAAGTGAAGCATCGGAATCTAAAACCGGTCTCACAGGAAAGGTTCAAAACATAGACAGTAAGAAGAGCCAGTCTTCTTGTACTTGAGTCGGCATTGTGCCTTTTGTTTATAATTCCGATGCAATTTCTGTGTTTCATCGTCAATAAGACGGTCAGAGGGAAACAGCAAACCTGAAGTGAAGCATCGGGAACTATAACTAGTGTCACAGGAGTGGTTCAAAACATAAACAGTAAGAAGCGTCAGTTTTCTTGTACTTAAGTCGGCATTGTGCTTTTTGTATTTAATACCGATGCAATTTCTGTGTTTCATCGTCAATAAGAAGGTCAGAGGGATACAGTAAACCTGAAGTGAAGCATCGGAATCTATAAATAGTGTCCCAGGAATGGTTCAAAACACAGACAGTAAGAAGAGTTAGTTTCCTTGTACTTAAGTCGGCATTGTGCCTTTTGTATTTAATTCCGATGCAATTTCTGTGTTTCATCGTCAATAAGAATGTCAGGGGGATACAGTAAACCTGAAGTGAAGCATCGGAATCTATAACAAGTGTCACAGGAATGGTTCAAAATCAAGACAGTAAAAAGAGTCAGTTTTCTTGTACTTAAGTCGGCATAGTGCGTTTTGTAATTAATTCCGAAGCAATTCCTGTGTTTCATCGTCAACAAGAAGGTCAGAGGGATACAGTAAACCTGAAGTGAAGTATCGGAATCTATAGCTAGTGTCACAGGAATGGTTCAAACATAGACAGTAAGAAGAGTCAGTTTACTTGTACTTAAGTCGGCATTGTGCATTTTGTATTTAAATCCGGTGCAATTTCAGTGTTTCATCGTCAATAAGAAGGTCACAGGGATACAGTAAAGCTGAAGTGAAGCATCGGAATCTATAGCTAGTGTCACAGGAATGGTTCAAAACATAAACTGTAAGAAGCGTCAGTTTTCTTGTACTTCAGTCGACATTGTGCCTTTTGTATTTAATTCCGATGCAATTTCTATGTTTCATCGTCAATAAGAAGGTCAGAGGGAAATAGTAAACCTGAAGTGAAGCATCTGAATCTATTACTAGTGTCACAGGAATGGTTCAAGGCATAGACAGTAAGAAGAGTCAGTTTCCTTGTACTTAAGTCGACATTGTGCCATTTGTATTTAATTCCGATGCAATTTCTGTGTTTCATCGTTAATAAGAAGGTCAGAAGGATACAGTAAACCCGAAGTGAAGCATCGGAATCTATAACTAGTGTCACCGGAACAGTTCAAAACATAGACAGTAAGAAGAGTCAGTTTACTTGTACTTAATTCGGCATTGTGCATTTTGTATTTAAATCCGATGCATTTTCTGTGTTTCATCGTCAATAAGAAGGTCAGAGGGATACAGTAAACCTGAAGTGAAGCATCGTCATTTATAACTAGTGTCACAGAATAGGTTCAAAACATAGACAGTAAGAAGTGTCAGTTTTCTTGTACTTAAGTCGGCATTGTGCCTTTTCTATTTAATTCCGATGCACTTTCTGTGTTTCGTCGTCAATACGAAGGGCCAAGGGATACAGTAAACCTGAAGTGAAGCATCGGAATCTAAAACCGGTCTCACAGGAAAGGTTCAAAACATAGACAGTAAGAAGAGCCAGTCTTCTTGTACTTGAGTCGGCATTGTGCCTTTTCTTTATAATTCCGATGCAATTTCTGTGTTTCATCGTCAATAAGACGGTCAGAGGGATACAGCAAACCTGAAGTGAAGCATCGGGAACTATAACTAGTGTCACTGGAGTGGTTCAAAACATAAACAGTAAGAAGCGTCAGTTTTCTGGTACTTAACTCGGCATTGTGCCTTTTGTATTTAATACCGATTCAATTTCTGTGATTCATCGTCAATAAGTAGGTCACAGGGATACAGTAAACCTGAAGTGAAGCATCGGAATCTGTAACTAGTGTCACAGGAATGGTTCAAAACATAGACAGTAAGAAGAGTCAGTCTTTTTGTTCTTAAGTCGGCATTGTGCCTTTTCTATTTAATTCCGATGCACTTTCTGTGTTTCGTCGTCAATAAGAAGGGCCAAGGGATACAGTAAACCTGAAGTGAAGCATCGGAATCTAAAACCGGTCTCACAGGAAAGGTTCAAAACATAGACAGTAAGAAGAGCCAGTCTTCTTGTACTTGAGTCGGCATTGTGCCTTTTGTTTATAATTCCGATGCAATTTCTGTGTTTCATCGTCAATAAGACGGTCAGAGGGATACAGCAAACCTGAAGTGAAGCATCGGGAACTATAACTAGTGTCACAGGAGTGGCTCAAAACATAAACAGTAAGAAGCGTCAGTTTTCTTGTACTTAAGTCGGCATTGTGCCTTTTGTATTTAATCCCGATGCAATTTCTGTGTTTCATCGTCAATAAGAAGGTCAGAGGGATACAGTAAACCTGAAGTGAAGCATCGGAATCTATAAATAGTGTCCCAGGAATGGTTCAAAACACAGACAGCAAGAAGAGTTAGTTTCCTTGTACTTAAGTCGGCATTGTGCCTTTTGTATTTAATTCCGATGCAATTTCTGTGTTTCATCGTCAATAAGAATGTCAGGGGAATACAGTAAACCTGAAGTGAAGCATCGGAATCTATAACAAGTGTCACAGGAATGGTTCAAAATAAAGACAGTAAGAAGAGTCAGTTTTCTTGTACTTAAGTCGGCATTGTGCGTTTTGTAATTAATTCCGAAGCAATTCCTGTGTTTCATCGTCAACAAGAAGGTCAGAGGGATACAGTAAACCTGAAGTGAAGTATCGGAATCTATAGCTAGTGTCACAGGAATGGTACAAACATAGACAGTAAGAAGAGTCAGTTTACTTGTACTTAAGTCGGCATTGTGCATTTTGTATTTAAATCCGGTGCAATTTCTGTGTTTCATCGTCAATAAGAAGGTCACAGGGATACAGTAAAGCTGAAGTGAAGCATCGGAAACTATAGCTAGTGTCACAGGAATGGTTCAAAACATAAACTGTAAGAAGCGTCAGTTTTCTTGTACTTAAGTCGACATTGTGCCTTTTGTATTTAATTCCGATGCAATTTCTATGTTTCATCGTCAATAAGAAGGTCAGAGGGAAATAGTAAACCTGAAGTGAAGCATCTGAATCCATTACTAGTGTCACAGGAATGGTTCAAGGCATAGACAGTAAGAAGAGTCAGTTTCCTTGTACTTAAGTCGACATTGTGGCATTTGTATTTCATTCCGATGCAATTTCTGTGTTTCATCGTTAATAAGAAGGTCAGAGGGATACAGTAAACCTGAAGTGAACCATCGGAATCTATAACTAGTGTCACCGGAATAGTTCAAAACATAGACAGTAAGAAGAGTCAGTTTACTTGTACTTAATTCGGCATTGTGCATTTTGTATTTAAATCCGATGCACTTTCTGTGTTTCGTCGTCAATACGAAGGGCCAAGGGATACAGTAAACCTGAAGTGAAGCATCGGAATCTAAAACCGGTCTCACAGGAAAGGTTCAAAACATAGACAGTAAGAAGAGGCAGTCTTCTTGTAATTGAGTCGGCATTGTGCCTTTTGTTTATAATTCCGATGCAATTTCTGTGTTTCATCGTCAATAAGACGGTCAGAGGGATACAGCAAACCTGAAGTGAAGCATCGGGAACTATAACTAGTGTCACAGGAGTGGTTCAAAACATAAACAGTAAGAAGCGTCAGTTTTCTTGTACTTAAGTCGGCATTGTGCCTTTTGTATTTAATACCGATGCAATTTCTGTGATTCATCGTCAATAAGTAGGTCACAGGGATACAGTAAACCTAAAGTGAAGCATCGGAATCTGTAACTAGTGTCACAGGAATGGTTCAAAACATAGGCAGTAAGAAGAGTCAGTCTTTTTGTACTTAAGTCGGCATTGTGCCTTTTGTATTTAATTCTGATGCAATATCTGTGTTTCATCGTCAATAAGAAGGTCAGAGGGATACAGTAAGCCTGAAGTAAAGCTCGGAATCTATAACTAGTGACACAGGATTGATTCAAATCGTACACAGTAAGAAGAGTTAGTTTTCTTGTACTTATGTCGGCATTGTGCCTTTTGTTTTTAATTCCGATGCAATTTCTGTGATTCATCGTCAATAAGTAGGTCACAGGGATACAGTAAACCTAAAGTGAAGCATCGGAATCTGTAACTAGTGTCACAGGAATGGTTCAAAACATAGGCAGTAAGAAGAGTCAGTCTTTTTGTACTTAAGTCGGCATTGTGCCTTTTGTATTTAATTCTGATGCAATATCTGTGTTTCATCGTCAATAAGAAGGTCAGAGGGATACAGCAAACCTGAAGAGAAGCATCGGAATATATAACTAGTGTCACAGGAATGGTTCAAAACATAGGCAGTAAGAGGAGTCAGTCTTCTTGTACCTAAGTCGGCATTGTGCCTTTTGTTTGTATTCTGATGCAATTTCTGTGTTTCATCGTCAATAAGAAGGTCATAGGGATACGGTAAACCTGAAGTGAAGCTTTTGAATCTATAACTAGTGTCACAGGAATGGTTCAAAACATAGACAGTAAGAAGAGTCAGTTCTCTTGTACTTAAGTCGGCATTGTGACTTTTGTATTTAATTCCGATGCAATTTCTGTGTTTCATCGTTAATAAGAAGGTCACAGCGATACAGTAAACCTGAAGTGAAGCATCGGAATCTATAACTAGTGACACAGGATTGATTCAAATCGTACACAGTAAGAAGAGTTAGTTTTCTGTACTTAAGACGGCATTGTGCCTTTTGTATTTAATTCCGATGCGATTTCTGTGTTTCATCGTCAATAAGACGGTCAGAGGGATACAGCAAACCTGAAGAGAAGCATCGGAATATATAACTAGTGTCACAGGAGTGGTTCAAAACATAGGCAGTAAGAAGAGTCAGTTCTCTTGTACTTAAGTCGGCATTGTGACTTTTGTATTTAATTCCGATGCAATTTCTGTGTTTCATCGTTAATAAGAAGGTCACAGCGATACAGTAAACCTGAAGTGAAGCATCGGAATCTATAACTAGTGTCACAGGAATGGTTCAAAACATAGACAGTAAGAAGAGTCAGTTTTCTTGTACTTAAGTCGGCATTTTGCCTTTTCTATTTAATTCCGATGCACTTTCCGTGTTTCGTCGTCAATAAGAAGATCCAAGGGATACAGTAAACCTGAAGTGAAGCATCGGAATCTAAAACCGGTCTCACAGGAAAGGTTCAAAACATAGACAGTAAGAAGAGCCAGTCTTCTTGTACTTGAGTCGGCATTATGCCTTTTGTTTATAATTCCGATGCAATTTCTGTGGTTCATCGTCAATAAGACGGTCAGAGGGATACAGCAAATCTGAAGTGAAGCATCGGAATCAATAACTAGTGTCACAGGAATGGTTCAAAACATAGACAGTAAGAAGAGTCAGTTTTCTTGTACTTAAGTCGGCATTGTGCCATTTCTATTTAATTCCGATGCACTTTCTGTGTT
The DNA here is from genome assembly GCF_023864345.2 of Schistocerca serialis cubense. Taxonomy (NCBI): domain Eukaryota; kingdom Metazoa; phylum Arthropoda; class Insecta; order Orthoptera; family Acrididae; genus Schistocerca; species Schistocerca serialis. The sequence goes on along the minus strand of NW_026047583.1, from coordinate 33,025,269 downwards.
TCGTCGTCAATAAGAAGGGCCAAGGGATACAGTAAACCTGTAGTGAAGCATCGGAATCTATAACTAGTGTCACTGGAGTGGTTCAAAACATAAACAGTAAGAAGCGTCAGTTTTCTTGTACTTAAGTCGGCATTGTGCCTTTTGTATTTAATTCCGATGCAATTTCTATGTTTCATCGTCAATAAGAAGGTCAGAGGGATACACTAAACCTAAAGTGAAGCATCGGAATCTATAAATAGTGTCACAGGAATGGTTCAAAACACTGACAGTAAGAAGAGTTAGTTTCCTTGTACTTAAGACGGCATTGTGCCTTTTGTATTTAATTCCGATGCAATTGCTGTGTTTCATCGTCAATAAGAAGGTCAGAGGGATACAGTAAACCTGAAGTGAAGCATCGGAATCTATAACAAGTGTCACAGGAATGGTTCAAAATAAAGACAGTAAGAAGAGTCAGTTTTCTTGCACTTAAGTCGGCATTGTGCGTTTTGTAATTAATTCCGAAGCAAATCCTGTGTTTCATCGTCAACAAGAGGGTGAGAGGGATACAGTAAACCTGAAGTGAAGTATCGGAATCTATAGCTAGTGTCACAGGAATGGTTCAAAGCATAGACAGTAAGAGGAGTCAGTTTACTTGAACTTAAGTAAACCTGCCTTTTGTATTTAATTCCGATGCAATTTCTGTGTTTCATCGTCAATACGACGGTCAGAGGGATACAGTGAACGTGAAGTGAAGCATCGGAATCTATTACTAGTGTCACAGGAATGGTTCAAAACATAGACAGTAAGAAAACTCAATTTCCTTTTACTTAAGTCGACATTGTGCCTTTTGTATTTAATTCTGATGCAATTTCTGTGTTTCATCGTTAATAAGAAGGTCAGAGGGATACAGTAAACCTGAAGTGAAGCATCGGAATCTATAACTAGTGCCACAGGAATAGTTCAAAACATAGACAGTAAGAAGAGTCAGTTTACTTGTACTTAATTCGGCATTGTGCCTTTTGTATTTAAATCCGTTGCATTTTCTGTATTTCATCGTCAATAAGAAGGTCAGAGGGATACAGTAAACCTGAAGTGAAGCATCGTCATTTATAAATAGTGTCACAGAATAGGTTCAAAACATAGACAGTAAGAAGTGTCAGTTTTCTTGTACCTAAGTCGGCATTGTGCCTTTTCTATTTAATTCCGATGCACTTTCTGTGTTTCGTCGTCAATAAGAAGGGCCAAGGGGTACAGTAAACCTGAAGTGAAGCATCGGAATCTAAAACCGGTCTCACAGGAAAGGTTCAAAACATAGACAGTAAGAAGAGCCAGTCTTCTTGTACTTGAGTCGGCATTGTGCCTTTTGTTTATAATTCCGATGCAATTTCTGTGTTTCATCGTCAATAACACGGTCAGAGGGATACAGCAAACCTGAAGTGAAGCATCGGGAACTGTAACTAGTGCCACAGGAGTGGTTCAAAACATAAACAGTAAGAAGCGTCAGTTTTCTTGTACTTAAGTCGGCATTGTGCCTTTTGTATTTAATACCGATGCAATTTCTGTGTTTCATCGTCAATAAGAAGGTCAGAGGGAGACAGTAAACCTGAAGTGAAGCATCGGAATCTATAAATAGTGTCCCAGGAATGGTTCAAAACACAGACAGTAAGAAGAGTTAGTTTCCTTGTACTTAAGTCGGCATTGTGCCTTTTGTATTTAATTCCGATGCAATTTCTGTGTTTCATCGTCAATAAGAATGTCAGGGGGATACAGTAAACCTGAAGTGAAGCATCGGAATCTATAACAAGTGTCACAGGAATGGTTCAAAATAAAGACAGTAAGAAGAGTCAGTTTTCTTGTACTTAAGTCAGCATTGTGCGTTTTGTAATTAATTTCGAAGCAATTCCTGTGTTTCATCGTCAACAAGAAGGTCAGAGGGATACAGTAAACCTGAAGTGAAGTATCGGAATCTATAGCTAGTGTCACAGGAATGGTTCAAACATAGACAGTAAGAAGAGTCAGTTTACTTGTACTTAAGTCGGCATTGTGCATTTTGTATTTAAATCCGGTGCAATTTCTGTGTTTCATCGTCAATAAGAAGGTCACAGGGATACAGTAAAGCTGAAGTGAAGCATCGGAATCTATAGCTAGTGTCACAGGAATGGTTCAAAACATAAACTGTAAGAAGCGTCAGTTTTCTTGTACTTAAGTCGACATTGTGCCTTTTGTATTTAATTCCGATGCAATTTCTATGTTTCATCGTCAATAAGAAGGTCAGAGGGAAATAGTAAACCTGAAGTGAAGCATCTGAATCTATTACTAGTGTCACAGGAATGGTTCAAGGCATAGACAGTAAGAAGAGTCAGTTTTCTTGTACTTAAGTCGGCATTGTGCCTTTTCTATTTAATTCCGATGCACTTTCTGTGTTTCGTTGTCAATAAGAAGGGCCAAGGGATACAGTAAACCTGAAGTGAAGCATCGGAATCTATAACTAGTGTCACAGGAGTGGTTCAAAACATAAACAGTAAGAAGCGTCAGTTTTCTTGTACTTAAGTCGGCATTGTGCCTTTTGTATTTAATTCCGATGCAGTTTCTGTGTTTCATCGTCAATAAGAAGGTCGGAGGGATACAGTAAACCTGAAGTGAAGCATCGGAATCTATAAATAGTGTCACAGGAATCGTTCAAAACACAGACAGTAAGAAGAGTTAGTTTCCTTGTACTTAAGTCGGCATTGTGCCTTTTGTATTCAATTCTGATGCAATTTCTGTGTTTCATCGTTGATAAGAAGGTCAGAGGGTTACAGTAAACCTAAAGTGAAGCATCAGAATCTATAAGTAGTGTCACACAAATGGTTCAAATCATACACAGTAAGAAAAGTCAGTTTACTTGTACTTAAGTCGGCATTGTGCCTTTTGTATTTAATTCCGATGCAATTTCTGTGTTTCATCGTTAATAAGAAGGTCAGAGGGATACAGTTAACCTGAAGTGAAGCATCGGAATCTATAACTAGTGTCACAGGAATGGTACAAAGCATAGACAGTAACAAGAGTCACTTTTCTTATAATTAAGTCGGCATTGTGCCTTTTGTATTTAATTCCGATGCAATTTCTGTGTTTCATCGTCAATAAGACGGTGAGAGTGATACAGCAAACCAGAAGTGAAGCATCGGATTCTATAACTAGTGTCACAGGAAAGTTTCAAAGCATAGACAGTAAGAAGAGCCAGTCTTCTTGTAATTGAGTCGACATTGTGCCTTTTGTATTTAATTCCGATGCAATTTCTGTGTTCATCGTCAATAAGAAGGTCAAAGGGATACAGTAAACCTGAAGTGAAGCATCGCATTTTATAACTAGTGTCACAGGAATGGTTCAAAACATAGACAGTATGAAGAATCAGTTTTCTTGATCTTAAGTCGGCATTGTGCCTTTTCTATTTAATTCCGATGCAATTTCTTCGTTTCATCGTCAACAAGAAGGTCAGAGGGATACAGAAAAACCAGAAGTGAAGCATCGGAATCTATAACTAGTGTCACAGGAATGGTTCAAAGCATAGACAGTAAGAAGAGTCAGTTTTCTTATAATTATGTCGGCATTGTGCCTTTTAAATTTAATTCCGATGCCATTTCTGTGTTTCGTCGTCAATACGAAGGTCGTAGGGATACAGTAAACCTGAAGTGAAGCATCGGAATCTATAACTAGTGTCACGGGAATGGTTCAAAACACAGACAGTAAGGAGAGTCAGTTGTCTTGTACTTAAGTCGGCATTGTACCTTTTGTATTTAATTCCGATGCAATTTCTGTGTTTCATCTTCAATAAGAAGGTCCAAGGGATACAATTAACCCTGAAGTCAAGCATCGGAAACTCAAACTGGTCTCACAGGAGAGGTTCAAAACATACACAGTAAGAAGAGTCAGTCTTCTTGTACTTAAGTCGGCATTGTGCCTTTTGTTTGTATTTCGATGCATTTTCTGTGTTTCATCATCAATAAGAAGGTCAGAGGGATACAGTAAACATGAAGTGAAGCATCGGAATCTATAATTAGTGTCACACGAGTGGTTCAAAACATAGACAGTAAGAAAAGTCAGTTTTCTTGACATAAGTCGGCATTGTGCTTTTCTTTTTAATTCCGTTGCAATTTCTGTGTTTCATGTTCAATAAGATGGTCAGAGAAATACAGTTAACCTGAAGTGAAGCATCGGAATCTATAACTAGTGACACAGGAGTGGTTCAAAACAATGACAGTAAGAAGAGTTAGTTTTCTTGTGCTTAAGGCGGCATTGTGCTTTTCTATTTAATTCCGATGCAATGTCTGTGTTTCATCGTCAATAAGAAGGTCAGAGGGATACAGTAAACCTGAAGTGAAGCATCGGAATCTATAACTAATATCACAGGAATGGTTCAAAACATAGACAGTGTGAATAGTCAGTTTTCTGTACTTAAGTCGCCATTGTGCCTTTTTTAATTAATTCCGATGCAATTTCCGTGTTTCATCGTCAATAAGAGGGTCAAAAGGGATACAGCAAACCTGATGTGGAGCACCGGAATCTATAACTAGTGTCACAGGAATGGATAAAACCATAGACAGTACGAAGAGTCAGATTTCTTGTACTTAAGTCGGCATTGTGCCTTTTCTGTTTAATTCCGATGCAATTTCTGTGTTTCATCATCAATAAGAAGGTCGGAGGGGTACAGTAAACCTGAAGTGAAGCATCGGAATCTATAACTAGTGTCACAGGAATGGTTCAAACATAGACAGTAAGAAGAGTCAGTTTTCTTGTACTTAAGTCTGCATTGTGCCTTTTGTATTTAATTCCGATGCAATTTCTGTGTTCCATCGTCAATAAGAAGGTCCCAGGGATTCAGTAAACCTGAAGTCAAGCATCGGAATCAAAAACTGGTCTCACAGGAAAGGTTCAAAACATAGACAGTAAGAAGAGCCAGTCTTCTTGTACTTGAGTCGTTATTGTGCCTTTTGTATTTAATTACGATGCAATTTCTTTGTTTCATCGTCAATAAAAAGGTCGGAGGGATACAATAAACCTGAAGTGAAGCATCGGAATCTATAACTAGTGTCACAGGAATGGTTAAAAGCATAGACAGTAAGAAGAGTCAGTTTTCTTATAATTAAGTTGGCATTCTACCTTTTGTATTTAATTCCGATGCAATTTCTGTGTTTCATCGTCAATAAGAAGGTCAGAGGGATACCGTAAACCTGAACTGAAGCATCGGAATCTATAACTAGTGTCACAGGAATGGTTCAAATCATAGACAGTAAGTAGAGTCAGTTTTCTGTACTTAAGTCGCCATTGTGCCTTTTTTAATTAATTCCGATCCAATTTCTGTGTTTCATCGTCAATAAGAGGCTCAAAGGGATACAGTAAACCTGATGTGAAGCATCGGAATCTATAACTAGTGTCACAGGAGTGGTTAAAACCATAGACAGTATGAAGAGTCAGTTTTCTTGTACTTAAGTCGGCGTTGTGCCTTTTCTATTTAATTCCGATGCAATGTCGGTGTTTCATCGTCAATAAGAAGGTCAGAGGGATACAGTAAACCTGAAGTGAAGCATCGGAATCTATAACTAGTGTCACAGGAGTGGTTCAAAACATAGACAGTAGGAAGAGTCAGTTTTCTTGTACTTAATTCGGCATTGTGCTTTTCTTTTTAATTCCGATGCAAATTCCGTGTTACATGGTCAATACGACGGTCAGAGGGATACAGCAAACCTGAAGTGAAGCATCGGAATCTATAACTAGTGTCACAGGAGTGGTTCAAAACATTGACAGTAAGAAGAGTCAGTCTTCTTGTACTTAAGTCGGCATTGTGCTTTTCTATTTAATTCCGATGCAATGTCTGTCTTTCGTCGTCAATAAGAAGGTCCAAGGGATACAGTAAACTGGAAGTGAAGCATCGGAATCTTTAACTAGTGACACAGGTATGGTTAAAAACATAGACAGTAAGAAGAATCAGTCTTCTTGTACTTAAGTCGGCATTGTGCCTTTTGTATTTAATTCCGACGCAATTTCTGTGTTTCATCGTCAACAAGAAGGTCAGAGGGATACAGTAAACCTGAAGTGTAGCATCGGAATCTGTAACTAATGTCACAGGAATGGTTCAAAACATAGACAGTAAGAAGAGTCAGTTTTCTGTACTTAAGTCGCCATTGTGACTTTTTTAATTATTTCCGATGCAATTTCTGTGTTTCATCGTCAATAAGGGGGTCAAAAGGAAACAGTAAACCTGATGTGAAGCATCGGAATCAATAACTAGTGTCACAGGAATGGTTAAAACCATAGTCAGTATGAAGAGTCAGTTTTCTTGTACTTATGTCGGCATTGTGCCTTTTCTGTTTAATTCCGATGCAATTTCTGTGTTTCATCATCAATAAAAAGGTCGGAGGGGTACAGTAAACCTGAAGTGCAGCATCGGAATCTATAACTAGTGTCACAGGAATGGTTCAAATCATAGACAGTAAGAAGAGTCAGTTTTCTTGTACTTAAGTCTGCATTGTGCCTTTTGTATTTAATTCCGATGCAATTTCTGTGTTCCATCGTCAATAAGAAGGTCCAAGGGCTTCAGTAAACCTGAAGTGAAGCATCGGAATCAAAAACTGGTCACAGGAAAGGTTCAAAACATAGACAGTAAGAAGGGCCAGTCTTCTTATACTTGAGTCGTTATTGTGCCTTTTGTATGTAATTCCGATGCAATTTCTGTGTTTCATCGTCAATAAGAAGGTCGGAGGGATACAGTAAACCTGAAGTGAAGCATCGGAATCTATAACTAGTGTCACAGGAATGGTTCATAGCATAGACTCTAAGAAGAGTCAGTTTTTTTATAATTAAGTCGGCATTGTACCTTTTGTATTTAATTCCGATGCAATTTCTGTGTTTCATCGTCAATAAGAAGGTGAGGGGGATACAGTAAACCTGAAGCGAAGCATCGGAATCTAAAAGCGGTCTCACAGGAAAGGTTCAAAGTATAAACAGTAAGAAGAGCCAGTCTTCTTGTACTAGAGTCGGCATTGTGCCATTAGTATTTCATTCCGATGCAATTTCTGTGTTTCATCGTCAATAAGAAGGTCAGAGGGATACAGTAAACCTGAAATGAAGCATCGGTATCTATAACTAGTGCCACAGGAATGGTTCAAAGCATAGACAGTAAGAAGAGTCAGTTTTCTTGTACTTAAGTCAGCATTGTGCCTTTTGTATTTAATTCCGATGCAATTTCTGTGTTTCATCGTCAGTAAGAAGGTCAGACGGATACAGTAAACCTGAAGTGAAGCATCGGAATCTATAACTAATGTCACAGGAATGGTTCAAAACATAGACAGTAAGAAGAGTCAGTTTTCTGTACTGAAGTCGCCATTGTGCCTTTTTTAATTAATTCCGATGCAATTTCTGTGTTTCATCGTCAATAAGAGGGTTAAAGGGATACAGTAAACATGATGTGAAGCATCGGAATCTATAACTAGTGTCACAGGAATGGTTAAAACCATAGACAGTATGAAGAGTCTGTTTTCTTGTACTTAAGTCACCATTGTGCCTTTTCATTTTAATTCCGATGCAATTTCTGTATTTCATCATCAATAAGAAGGTCGGAGGAGTAAAGTATACCTGAAGTCAAGCATCGGAATCTATAACTAGTGTCACAGGAATGGTTCAAAACATAGACAGTAAGAAGAGTCAGTTTTCTTATAATTAAGTCGGCATTGTACCTTTTGTATTTAATTCCGATGCAATTTCTGTGTTCCATCGTCAATAAGAAGGTCCAAGGGATTCAGTAAACCTGAAGTCAAGCATCGGAATCAAAAACTGGTCTCACAGGAAAGGTTCAAAACATAGACAGTAAGAAAGGCCAGTCTTCTTGTACTTGAGTCGTTATTGTGCCTTTTGTATTTAATCCAGATGCAATTTCTGTGTTTCATCGACAATAAGAAGGTCAGAGGCATACAGTAAACCTGAAGTGAAGCATCGGTATCTATAACTAGTGTCACAGGAATGGTTCATAGCATAGACAGTAAGAAGAGTCAGTTTTCTTATAATTAAGTCGGCATTGTACCTTTTGTATTTAATTCCGATGCAATTTCTATGTTCCATCGTCAATAAGAAGGTCCAAGGGATTCAGTAAACCTGAAGTCAAGCATCGGAATCAAAAACTGGTCTCACAGGAAAGGTTCAAAACATAGACAGTAAGAAAGGCCAGTCTTCTTGTACTTGAGTCGTTATTGTGCCTTTTGTATTTAATCCCGATGCAATTTCTGTGTTTCATCGACAATAAGAAGGTCAGAGGCATACAGTAAACCTGAAGTGAAGCATCGGTATCTATAACTAGTGTCACAGGAATGGTTCAAAGCATAGACAGTAAGAACAGTCAGTTATCTTATAATTAAGTCGGCATTGTACCTTTTGTATTTAATTCCGATGCAATTTCTGTATTTCATGGTCAATAAGACGGTCAGAGGGATACAGTAAACCTGAAGTGAAGCATCGGAATCTATAACTACTGTCACATTAGTGGTTCAAAACATTGACGGTAAGAAGAGTCAGTTTTCTTGTCCTTAAGTCGGCATTGTGCTTTTCTATTTAATTCCGATGCAATGTCTGTGTTTCGCCGTCAATAAGAAGGTCCAAGGGATACAGTAAACTGGAAGTGAAGCATCGGAATCTTTAACTAGTGTCACAGGAATGGTTAAAAACATAGACAGTAAGAAGAATCAGTCTTCTTGTACTTAAGTCGGCATTGTGCCTTTTGTATTTAATTCCGATGCAATTTCTATGTTCCATCGTCAATAAGAAGGTCCAAGGGATTCAGTAAACCTGAAGTCAAGCATCGGAATCAAAAACTGGTCTCACAGGAAAGGTTCAAAACATAGACAGTAAGAAAGGCCAGTCTTCTTGTACTTGAGTCGTTATTGTGCCTTTTGTATTTAATCCAGATGCAATTTCTGTGTTTCATCGACAATAAGAAGGTCAGAGGCATACAGTAAACCTGAAGTGAAGCATCGGTATCTATAACTAGTGTCACAGGAATGGTTCATAGCATAGACAGTAAGAAGAGTCAGTTTTCTTATAATTAAGTCGGCATTGTACCTTTTGTATTTAATTCCGATGCAATTTCTATGTTCCATCGTCAATAAGAAGGTCCAAGGGATTCAGTAAACCTGAAGTCAAGCATCGGAATCAAAAACTGGTCTCACAGGAAAGGTTCAAAACATAGACAGTAAGAAAGGCCAGTCTTCTTGTACTTGAGTCGTTATTGTGCCTTTTGTATTTAATCCCGATGCAATTTCTGTGTTTCATCGACAATAAGAAGGTCAGAGGCATACAGTAAACCTGAAGTGAAGCATCGGTATCTATAACTAGTGTCACAGGAATGGTTCAAAGCATAGACAGTAAGAAGAGTCAATTATCTTATAATTAAGTCGGCATTGTACCTTTTGTATTTAATTCCGATGCAATTTCTGTATTTCATGGTCAATAAGACGGTCAGAGGGATACAGTAAACCTGAAGTGAAGCATCGGAATCTATAACTACTGTCACATTAGTGGTTCAAAACATTGACAGTAAGAAGAGTCAGTTTTCTTGTCCTTAAGTCGGCATTGTGCTTTTCTATTTAATTCCGATGCTATGTCTGTGTTTCGCCGTCAATAAGAAGGTCCAAGGGATACAGTAAACTGGAAGTGAAGCATCGGTATCTATAACTAGTGTCACAGGAATGGTTCATAGCATAGACAGTAAGAAGAGTCAGTTTTCTTATAATTAAGTCGGCATTGTACCTTTTGTATTTAATTCCGATGCAATTTCTATGTTCCATCGTCAATAAGAAGGTCCAAGGGATTCAGTAAACCTGAAGTCAAGCATCGGAATCAAAAACTGGTCTCACAGGAAAGGTTCAAAACATAGACAGTAAGAAAGGCCAGTCTTCTTGTACTTGAGTCGTTATTGTGCCTTTTGTATTTAATCCCGATGCAATTTCTGTGTTTCATCGACAATAAGAAGGTCAGAGGCATACAGTAAACCTGAAGTGAAGCATCGGTATCTATAACTAGTGTCACAGGAATGGTTCAAAGCATAGACAGTAAGAAGAGTCAGTTATCTTATAATTAAGTCGGCATTGTACCTTTTGTATTTAATTCCGATGCAATTTCTGTATTTCATGGTCAATAAGACGGTCAGAGGGATACAGTAAACCTGAAGTGAAGCATCGGAATCTATAACTACTGTCACATTAGTGGTTCAAAACATTGACAGTAAGAAGAGTCAGTTTTCTTGTCCTTAAGTCGGCATTGTGCTTTTCTATTTAATTCCGATGCAATGTCTGTGTTTCGCCGTCAATAAGAAGGTCCAAGGGATACAGTAAACTGGAAGTGAAGCATCGGAATCTTTAACTAGTGTCACAGGAATGGTTAAAAACATAGACAGTAAGAAGAATCAGTCTTCTTGTACTTAAGTCGGCATTGTGCCTTTTGTATTTAATTCCGATGCAATTTCTGTGTTTCATCGTCAACAAGAAGGTCAGAGGGATACAGTAAACCTGAAGTGAAGCATCGGAATCTATAACTAATGCCACAGGAATGGTTCAAAACATAGACAGTTAGAAGAGTCAGTTTTCTGTACTTGAGTCGCCATTGTGCTTTTTTTAATTATTTCCGATGCAATTTCTGTGTTTCATCGTCAATAAGAGGGTCAAAGGGATACAGTAAACCTGATGTGAAGCATCGGAATCCATAACAAGTGTCACAGGAATGATTAAAACCATAGACAGTATGAAGAGTCAGTTTTCTTGTACTTAAGTCGGCATTGTGCCTTTTCTGTTTAATTCCGATGCAATTTCTGTGTTTCATCATCAATAAGAAGGTCGGAGGGGTACAGTAAACCTGAAGTGAAGCATCGGAATCTATAACTAGTGTCACAGGAATGGTTCAAAACATAGACAGTAAGAAGAGTCAGTTTTCTTGTCCTTAAGTCGGCATTGTGCTTTTCTATTTAATTCCGATGCAATTTCTGTGTTCCATCGTCAATAAGAATGTCCAAGGGATTCAGTAAACCTGAAGTCAAGCATCGGAATCTAAAACTGGTCTCACAGGAAAGGTTCAAACCATAGACCGTAAGAAGAGCCAATCTTCTTGTACTTGAGTCGTTATTGTGCCTTTTGTATTTAATTCCGATGCAATTTCTGTGTTTCATCGTCAATAAGAGGGTCAGAGGGATACAGTAAACCTGAAGTGAAGCATCGGAATCTATAACTAGTGTCACAGGAATGGTTCAAATCATAGACAGTAAGAAGAGTCAGTTTTCTTATAATTAAGTCGGCATTGTACCTCTTGTATTTAATTCCGATGCAATTTCTGTGTCTCATCGTCAATTAGAAGGTGAGAGGGATACAGTAAACCTGAAGTGAAGCATCGGAATCTATAACTAGTGTCACAGGAATGGTTCAAACATAGACAGTAAGAAGAGTCAGTTTTCTTGTACTTAGGTCTGCATTGTGCATTTGTGTTTAATTCCGATGCAATTTCTGTGTTCCATCGTCAATAAGAAGGTCCAGGGGATTCAGTAAACCTGAAGTCAAGCATCGGAATCAAAAACTGGTCTCACAGGAAAGGTTCAAAACATAGACAGTAAGAAGGGCCAATCTTGTTGTACTTGAGTCGTTATTGTGCCTTTTGTATGTAATTCCGATGCAATTTCTGTGTTTCATCGTCTATAAGAAGGTCGGAGGGATACAGTAAAATTGAAGTGAAGCATCGGAATCTACAACTAGTGTCACAGGAATGGTTCAAAGCATAGACAGTAAGAAGAGTCAGTTTTCTTATAATTAAGTCGGCATTGTACCTTTTGTATTTAATTCCGATGCAATTTCTGTGTTTCATCGTCACTAAGAAGGTGAGAGGGATACAGTAAACCTGAAGTGAAGCATTGGAATCTATAACTAGTGTCTCAGGAATGGTTCAAAACATAGACAGTAAGCAGAGTCAGTTTTGTTGTACTTAAGTCCGCATTGTGCCTTTTCTATTTAATTCCGATGCAATTTCTCTTATTCGTCGTCAATAAGAGCGTCCAAGGGATACAGTAAACCTGAAGCGATGCATCGGAATCTAAAACCGGTCTCACAGGAAAGGTTCAAAACATAGACAGTAAGAAGAGCCAGTCTTCTTGTACTAGAGTCGGCATTGTGCCTTTAGTATCAATTTTGATGCAATTTCTGTGTTTCATCGTCAATAAAAAGGTCAGAGGGATACAGTAAACCTGAAGTGAAGCATCGGAGTCTATAACTAGTGTCACAGGAATGGTTCAAAACATAGACAGTAAGAAGAGTCACTTTCCATGTGCTTAAGTCGGCATTGTGCATTTTCCATTTAATTCCGATGCCATTTCTGTGTTTCGTCGTCAATAAGAAGGTCCAAGGGATACAGTAAACCTGTGGTGAAGCATCGGAATCTAAAACCGCTCTCAAAGGAAAGGTTCAAAACATAGACAGTAAGAAGAGCCAGTCTTCTTGTACTAGAGTCGGCATTGTGCCTCTTGTATTTCATATCGATGCAATTTCTGTGTTTCATCGTCGATAAGAAGGTCAGAGGGATACAGTAAACCTGAAGTGAAGCATCGGAATCTATAACTAGTGTCACAGGAATGGTTCAAAACATAGACAGTAAGAGGAGTCAGTTTCCGTGTACTTAAGTCGGCATTGTGCCTTTTGTATTTATTTCCGATGCAATTTCTGTGCTTCATCGTCAATAAGAAGGTCAGAGGGATACAGTAAACCTGAAGTGAACCATCGGAATCTATAACTAGTGTCACAGGAATTGTTCAAAATATAGACAGTAAGAAGAGTCCGTTTTCTTGTACTTAAGTCGGCACTGTGATTTTCTATTTAATTCCGATGCAATTTCTGTGTTTCATGGTCAATAAGACGGTCAGAGGGATACAGAAATCCCGAAGTGAAGCATAGGAATCTATAACTAGTGTCACAGGAGTGGTTCAAAACATAGACAGTAAGAAGAGTCAGTTTTCTTGTACTTAAGTCGGCATTGTGCTTTTGTATTTAATTCCGATGCAATTTCTGTGTTTCATAGTCATTAAGATGGTCAGAGGGATACAGTAAACCTGAAGTGAAGCATCGGAATCTATAACTAGTGTCACAGGAGTGCTTCAAAACATAGACAGTAAGTAGAGTCAGTTTTCTTGTACTTAAGTCGGAATTGTGCTTTTCTAATTAAATCCGATGCAATTTCTGTGTTTCGTCGTCAATAAGAAGGTCCAAGGGATACAGTAAACCTGAAGTGAGTATCGGAATCTGTAACTAGTGTCACAGGAATGGTTAAAAACATAGACAGTAAGAAGAATCAGTTTTCTTGTACTTAAGTCTGCATTGTGCCTTTTGTATTTAATTCCGATGCAATTTCTGGGTTCCATCGTCAATAAGAAGGTCCAAGGGATGCAGTAAATCTGAAGTCAAGCATCGGAATCAAAAACTGGTCTCACAGGAAAGGTTCAAAACATAGACAGTAAGAAGAGCCAGTCTTCTTGTACTTGAGCCGTTATTGTGCCTTTTGTATTTAATTCCGATGCAATTTATGTGTTTAATCGTCAATAAGAAGGTCAGAGTGATACAGTAAACCTGAAGTGAAGCATCAGTATCTATAACTAGTGTCACAGGAATGGCTCAAAGCATAGACAGTATAAAGAGTCAGTTTTCTTATAATTAAGTCGGCATTGTACCTTTTGTATTTAATTTCGATGCATTTTCTGTGTTTCATCGTCAATAAGAAGGTCAGAGGGATACAGTAAACCTGAAGTGAAGCATCGGAACCTATACCCTAGTGTCACAGGAGTGGTTCAAAACATAGACAGTAAGAAGAGCCAGTTTTCTTGTACTTAAGTCGGCATTGTGCTTTTCTTTTTAATTCCGATGCTATTTCTTTGTTTCATGGTCAATAAGACGGTCAGAGGTATACAGTAAACCTGAAGTGAAGCATCGGAATCTATAACTAGTGTCACATGAGTGGTTCAAAACATTGACAGTAAGAAGAGTCAGTTTTCTTGTACTTAAGTCGCCACTGTGCTTTTCTATTTAATTCCGATGCAATGTCTGTGTTTCGTCGTCAATAAGTAGGTCCTAGGGATACAGTAAACTGGAAGTGAAGCATCGGAATCTTTAACTAGTGACACAGGAATGGTTAAAAACATAGACAGTAAGAAGAATCAGTCTTCTTGTACTTAAGTCGGCATTGTGCCTTTTGTATTTAATTCCGATGCAATATCTGTGTTTCATCGTCAATAAGAAGGTCAGAGGGATACAGTAAACCTGAAGTGAAGCATCGGAATCTATAACTAATGTCACAAGAATGGTTCAAAACATAGACAGTTAGAAGAGTCAGTTTTCTTGTACTTAAGTCGGCATTGTGCCTTTTCTGTTTAATTCCGATGCACTTTCTGTGTTTCATCATCAATAAGAAGGTCGGAGGGGTACAGTAAACCTGAAGTGAAGAATCGGAATCTATAACTAGTGTCACAGGAATGGTTCAAAGCATTGACAGTAAGAAGAGTCAGTTTTCTTATAATTAAGTCGGCATTGTACCTTTTGTATTTAATTCCGATGCAATTTCTGTGTTTCATCGTCAATAAGAAGGTGAGAGGGATACAGTAAACCTGAAGTGAAGCATCGGAATCAATAACTAGTGTTACAGGAATGGTTAAAACCATAGACAGAATGAAGAGTCAGTATTCTTGTACTTAAGTCGGCATTGTGCCTTTTCTGTTTAATTCCGATGCAGTTTCTGTGTTTCATCGTCAATAAGAAGGTCAGAGGGATACAGTAAACCTGAAGTGAACCATCGGAATCTGTAACTAGTGTCACAGGAGTAGTTCAAAACATAGACAGTAAGAAGAGTCAGTTTTCTTGTACTAATGTCGGCATAGTGCCTTTTGTATTTAATTCCGATGCAATTTCTGTGTTTCATCGTCAATACGAAGGTCAGAGGGATACATTAAACCTGAAGTCAAGCATCGGAATCTAAAACTGGTCTCACAGGAGAGGTTCAAAACATAGACAGTAAGAAGAGCCAGTCTTCTTGTACTTAAGTTGGCATTGTGCTTTTTGTTTGTACTCCGATGCAATTTCTGTGTTTCATCGTCAATACGAAGGTCCAAGGGATACATTAAACCTGAAGTCAAGCATCGGAATCTCAAACTGGTCTCACAGGAGAGGTTCAAACATACACAGTAAGGAGAGCCAGTCTTCTTGTACTTGAGTCTGCATTGTGCCTTTTGTATTTAATTCCGATGCAATATCTGTGTTCCATCGTCAATAAGAAGGTCCAAGGGATTCGGTAAACCTGAAGTCAAGCATCGGAATCTTAAACTGGTCTCACAGGAAAGATTCAAAGCATAGACAGTAAGAAGAGCCAGTCTTCTTGTACTTAAGTTGGCATTGTGCTTTTTGTTTGTACTCCGATGCAATTTCTGTGTTTCATCGTCAATACGAAGGTCAGAGGGATATAGTAAACCTGAAGTGAATCATCGGAATCTTAAACTAGTGTCACAGGAGTGGTTCAAATCATAGACAGTAAGTGGAGTCAATTTTCTTGTACTTAAGTCGGCATTGTGCTTTTCTTTTTAATTCCTATGCAATTTCTGTGTTTCATGGTCAATAAGATGGGCAGTGGGATACAGTAAACCTGAAGTGAAGCATCGGAATCTATAACTAATGTCACAGGAATGGTTCAAAACATAGACAGTAAGAAGAGTCAGTTTTCTGTACTTAAGTCGCCATTGTGCCTTTTTTAATTAATTCCGATGCAAGTTCTGTGTTTCGTCGTAAATAAGAGGGTCAGAGGGATACAGTAAATCTGAAGTGAAGCATCGGAATCTATAACTAGTGTCACAGGAATGGTTAAAACCATAGACAGTAAGAAGAGTCAGTTTTCTTGTACTTGAGTCTGCATTGTGCCTTTTGTATTTAATTCCGATGCAATTTCTGTGTCTCATCGTCAATAAGAAGGTGAGAGGGATAGAGAAAACCTGAAGTGAAGCATCGAAATCTATAACTAGTGTCACAGGAATGGTTCAAAACATAGACAGTAAGAAGAGTCAGTTTCAGTGTGCTTAAGTCGGCATTGTGCCTTTTCTATTTAATTCCGATGCAATGTCTGTGTTTCGTCGTCAATACGAAGGTCGGAGGGATACAGTAAACCTGAAGTGATGCATCGGAATCTATAACTAATGTCACAGGAAAGGTTCAAAAGATAGACAGTAAGAAGAGTCAGTTTTCTGTACTTAAGTCGCCATTGTGCCTTTCTTAATTAATTCCGATGCAATTTCTGTGTTTCATCATCAATAAGAGGGTCAGAGGGATATAGTAAACCTGATGTGAAGCATCGGAATCTGTAACTAGTGCCACAGGAATGGTTAAAACCATAGACAGCATGAAGAGTCAGTTTTCTTGTACTTAAGTCGGCATTGTGCGTTTTCTGTTTAATTCCGATGCAATTTCAGTGTTTCATCATCAATAAGAAGGTCGGAGGGGTACAGTAAGCCTGAAGTGAAGCATCGGAATCTTTAACTAGTGTCACAGGAATCGTTCAAAACATAGACAGTAAGAAGAGTCAGTTTTCTTGTACTTAAGTCTGCATTGTGCCTTTTGTATTTAATTCCAATGTAATTTCTGTGTTCCATCCTCAATAAGAAGGTACAAGGGATACATTAAACCTGAAGTCAAGCATCGGAATCTCAAACTGGTCTCACAGGAGAGGTTCAAACATACACAGTAAGGAGAGCCAGTCTTCTTGTACTTGAGTCTGCATTGTGCCTTTTGTATTTAATTCCGATGCAATTTCTGTGTTTCATTGTCAATAAGAAGGTGAGAGTGATACAGTAAACCTGAAGTGAAGCATCGGAATCTATAACTAGTGTCACAGGAATGGTTCAAAGCATAGACAGTAAGAAGAGTCAGTTTCCGTGGACTTAAGTCGGCATTGTGCATTTTCTATTTAATTCCGATGAAATTTCTGTGTTTCGTCGTCAATAAGAAGGTCCAAGGTATACAGTAAACCAGTAGTGATGCATCGGAATCTAAAACCGGTCTCACAGGAAAGGTTCAAAACATAGACAGTAAGAAGAGCCAGTCTTCTTGTACTAGAGTCGGCATTGTGCCTTTTGTATTAAATTCCGATGCAATTTCTGTGTTTCATCGTCAATAAAAAGGTCAGAGCGATACAGTAAACCTGAAGTGAACCATTGGAGTCTATAACTAGTGTCACAGGAATAGTTCAAAACATATACAGTAAGAAGAGTCAGTTTTCTTGTACTAATGTCGGCATAGTGCCTTTCGTATTTAATTCCGATGCAATTTCTGTGTTTCATCGTCAATAAGAAGGTCAGAGGGATACATTAAACCTGAGGTCAAGCATCGGAATCTAAAACTGGTCTCACAGGAGAGGTTCAAAACATAGACAGTAAGAAGAGACAGTCTTCTTGTACTAGAGTCGTTATTGTGCTTTTTGTATTTAATTCCGATGCAATTTCTGTGTTTCATCGTCAGTAAGAAGGTCAGACGGATACAGTAAACCTGAAGTGAAGCATCGGAATCTATAACTAATGTCACAGGAATGGTTCAAAACATAGACAGTAAGAAGAGTCAGTTTTCTGTACTTAAGTCGCCATTGTGCCTTTTTTAATTAATTCCGATGCAAGTTCTGTGTTTCGTCGTAAATAAGAGGGTCAGAGGGATACAGTAAATCTGAAGTGAAGCATCGGAATCTATAACTAGTGTCACAGGAATGGTTAAAACCATAGACAGTAAGAAGAGTCAGTTTTCTTGTACTTGAGTCTGCATTGTGCCTTTTGTATTTTATTCCGATGCAAATTTCTGTGTTTCGTCGTCAATAAGAAGGTCCAAGGGATACAGTAAACTTGAAGTGAAGCATCGGAATCTAAAACCGGTCTTACAGGAAAGGTTCAAAACATAGAAAGTAAGTAGAGCCAGTCTTCTTGTACTTGAGTCGGCATTGTGCCTTTTGTATTTAATTCTGATGTAATATCTGTGTTTCATAGTCACAAAGAAGGTCAGAGGGATACAGTAAACCTGAAGTGAAGCATCGGAATCTAGAACTAGTGTCACAGGAATGGTTCAAACATAGACAGTAAGATGACTCAGTGTTCTTGTTCTAAAGTCGGCATTGTGATTTTCTATTTAATTCCGATGCAATTTCTGTGTTTGGTCGTCAATAAGAAGGTCCAAGGGATACTGTAAACCTGACGTCAAGCACCGGAATCTAAGACTGGTCTCACAGGGAAGGTTCAAAACATAGACAGTAAGAAGAATCAGTTTTCTTGTACTTGAGTCGGCATTGTGCCTTTAGTATTTAATTCCTATGCAATATCTGTGTTTCATCGTCAATAAGCCGGTCAGAGGGATACCGTAAACCTGAAGTGAAGCAACGGAATCTATAACTAGTGTCACAGGAATGGTTCAAAACATAGACAGTAAGAAGTGTCAGTTTCCGTGTGCTTAAGTCGGCATAGTGCTTTTCTATTTAATTCCGATGCTATTTCTGTGTTTCGTCGTCAGTAAGAAGGTCCAATGGATACAGTAAACCTGAAGTCAAGCATCAGAATCTAAAACTGGTCTTACAGGAAAGGTTCAAAACATAGACAGTAAGAAGAGCCAGTCTTCTTGTACTTGAGTTGGCATTGTGCCTTTTGTATTTAATTCCGATGCAATTTCTGTGTTTCATCGTCAATCAGAAGGTCAGAGGGATACAGTAAACCTGAAGTGAAGCATCGGAAGCAATAACTAGTGTCACAGGAATGGTTCAAAGCATAGGCAGTAAAAAGAGTCGGTTTTCTTATACTTAAGTCGGCATTGTGCCTTTTGTATTTACTTCCGATGCAATTTCTGTGTTTCGTCGTCAATAAGAAGGTCCAAGGGATACAGTAAACCTGCAATGAAGGGACGGAATCTAAAACCGGTATCACAGGAAAGGTTCAAAACATAGACAGTAAGAAGAGCCAGTCTTCTTGTACTTGAGTCGGCATTGTGCCTTTTGCATTTAATTCCGATGCAATTTCTGTGTTTCATCGTCAATAAGATGGTCAGAGGGATACAATAAACCTGAAGAAAAGGATCGGAATCTATAACTAGTGTCACAGGAATGGTTCAAAGCATAGACTGTAAGTAGAGTCAGTTTTCTTATACTTAGGTCGGCATTGTGCCTTTCTTAGTTAATTCCGATGCAATTTCTGTGTTTCATCGTCAATAAGAGGGTCAGAGGGATACAGTAAACCTGAAGTGAAGCATCGGAATCTATAACTAATGTCACAGGAATGGTTCAAAGCATAGAAAGTAAGAAGAGTCAGTTTTCTTATAATTAAGTCGGCATTGTGCCTTTTGTATTTAATTCCGATGCAATTTCTGTGTTTCATCGGCAATAAGAAGGTGAGAGGGATAAAGTAAACCTGAAGTGAAGCATCGGAATCTATAACTAGTGTCACAGGAATGGTTCAAAACATAGACAGTAAGAAGAGTCAGTTTTCTTGTACTTAAGTCGGCATTGTGCCTTTTCTATTTCATTCCGATGCAATTTCTGTGTTTCGTCGTCAATAGGAAGGTCCAAGGGATACAGTAAACCTGAAGCGAAGCATCGAAATCTAAAACCGGTCTCACAGGAAAGGTTCAAAATATAGACAGTAAGAACAGCCAGTCTTCTTGTAATAGAGTCGGCATTGTGCCTTTAGTATTTAATTGAGATGCAATGTCTGTGTTTCATCGTCAATAAGAAGGTCAGAAGGATACAGTAAACCTGAAGTGAAGCATCGGAATCTATAACTAGTGTCACAGGAATGGTTCAAAACATAGACAGTAAGAAGAGTCAGTTTTCTTGTACTTATAACGGCATAGTGCCTTTTGTATTTAATTCCGATGCAATTTCTGTGTTTCATTGTCAATAAGAAGCTCAGAGGGATACATTAAACCTGAAGTCAAACATCGGCATCTAAAACTGGTCTCACAGGAGAGGTTCAAAACATAGACAGTAAGAAGAGCCAGTCTTCTTGTACTTGAGTCGTTATTGTGCCATTTGTATTTAATTCCGATGCAATTTCTGTGTTTCATCGTCAATAAGAAGGTCAGAGGGATACAGCAAACCTGAAGTGAAGCATCGGAATATATAACTAGTGTAACAGGAATGGTTCAAAACATAGACAGTAAGAGGAGTCAGTTCCCATGTACTGAAGTCGGCATTGTGCCTTTTGTATTTATTTCCGATCCAATTTCTGTGTTTCATCGTGAATAAGAAGGTCAGAGGGATACTGTAAACCTTGAAGTGAACCATCGGAATCTATAACTAGTGTCGCAGGAATAATTCAAAACATAGACAGTAAGAAGAGTCAGTTTTCTTGTACTTAAGTTGGCATTGTGCTTTTCTATTTAATTCCGATGCAATTTCTGTGTTTCATGGTCAACAAGACGGTCAGAGGGATACAGTAAACCTGAAGTGGAGCATCGGAAACCTTAACTAGTGTCACAGGAAGGGTTCAAAACATAGACAGTAAGAAGAGTCAGTTTTCTTGTACTTGAGTCGTTATTGTGCCTTTTGTATTTATTTCCGATGCAATTTCTGTGTTTCATCGTCAATAAGAAGGTCAGAGGGATACAGTAAACCTGAAGTGAAGCATCGGAATCTATAACTAGTGTCACAGGAATGGTTCAAAACATAGACAGTAAGAGGAGTCAGTTACCGTGTACTTAAGTCGGCATTGTGCCTTTTGTATTTAATAACGATGCAATTTCTGTGTTTCATCGTGAATAAGATGGTCAGAGGGATACAGTAAACCTTGAAGTGAACCATCGGAATCTATAACTAGTGTCGCAGGAATGGTTCAAAACATAGACAGTAAGAAGAGTCAGTTTCCATGTGCGTAAGTCGGCATTTTGCATTTTCTATTTAATTCCGATGCAATTTCTGTGTTTCGTCGTCAATAAGAAGGTCCAAGGTATAGAGTAAACCTGAAGCGAAGCATCGGAATCTAAAACCGGTCTCACAGGAAAGGTTCAAAATATAGACAGTAAGAAGAGCCAGTCTTCTTGTAATAGAGTCGGCATTGTGCCCTTAGTATTTAATTGAGATGCAATGTCTGTGTTTCATCGTCAATAAGAAGGTCATAGGGATACAGTAAACCTGTAGTGAGGCATCGGAAACTAAAACCGGTCTCACAGGAAAGGTTCAAAACATAGACAGTAAGAAGAGCCAGTCTCATAGTACTTGAATCGGCATTGTGCCTTTTGTATTTAATTCTGATGCAATTTCTGTGTTTCATTGTCAAAACGACGGTCAGAGGGATATAGTAAACCTGAAGTGAAGCATCGGAGTCTATAACTAGTGTCACAGGAATGGTTCAAAACATAGCCAGTAAGATGAGTCAGTCTCATAGTACTTGAGTCGGCATTGTGCCTTTTGTATTAAATTCCGATGCAATTTCTGTATTTCATCGTCAATAAGAAGGTCAGAGGGATACAGTAAAACTGAAGTGAAGCATCGGAATCTATAACTAGTGTCACAGGGATGGTTCAAAGCATAGACAGTAAGAAGAGCCAGTCTTCTTGTAATAGAGTCGGCATTGTGCCCTTAGTATTTAATTGAGATGCAATGTCTGTGTTTCATCGTCAATAAGAAGGTCATAGGGATACAGTAAACCTGTAGTGAGGCATCGGAAACTAAAACCGGTCTCACAGGAAAGGTTCAAAACATAGACAGTAAGAAGAGCCAGTCTTCTTGTACTAGAGTCGGCATTGTGCCTTTTGTATTTAAGTCCGATGCAATTTCTGTGTTTCATCGTCAATAAGAAGGTCAGAGGGATACAGTAAACCTGAAGTGAAGCATCGGAATCTATAACTAGTGTCGCAGGAATGGTTCAAAACATAGACAGTAAGAAGAGTCAGTTTCCATGTGCGTAAGTCGGCATTTTGCATTTTCTATTTAATTCCGATGCAATTTCTGTGTTTCGTCGTCAATAAGAAGGTCCAAGGTATAGAGTAAACCTGAAGCGAAGCATCGGAATCTAAAACCGGTCTCACAGGAAAGGTTCAAAATATAGACAGTAAGAAGAGCCAGTCTTCTTGTACTAGAGTCGGCATTGTGCCTTTTGTATTTAATTCCGATGCAATTTCTGTGTTTCATCGTCAATAAAAGGGTCAGAGGGATACAGTAAACCTGAAGTGAACCATCGGAATCTATAACTAGTGTCACAGGAATGGTTCAAAACATAGACAGTAAGAAGAGTCAGTTTTCTGTACTTAAGTCCCAATTGTGCCTTTTTTAATTATTTCCGATGCAATTTCTGTGTTTCATCGTCAATAGGAGGGTCAGAGGGATACAGTAAACCTGAAGTGAAGCATCGGAATCTATAACTAGTGTCACAGGAATGGTTAAAACCATAGACAGTAAGAACAGTCATTTTTCTCGTACTTGAGTCTGCATTGTGCCTTTTGTATTTAATTCCGACGCAATATCTGTGTTCCATCGTCAATACAAAGGTCCAAGGGATTCGGTAAACCTGAAGTGAAGCATCGGAATCTTAAACTGGTCTGACAGAAAAGGTTCAAAACATAGACAGTAAGAAGAGCCAGTCTTCTTGTACTAAAGTCGGCATTGTGCCTTTTGTATTTAATTCCGATGCAATTTCTGTGTTTCATCGTTAATAAGAAGGTCGGAGGGATACAGTAAACCTGAAGTGAAGCATCGGAATCTATAACTAGTGTCACAGGAATGGTTCAAAGCATAGACGGTAAGAAGAGTCAGTTTTCTTATAATTAAGTCGGCATTTTGCCTTTTGTATTTAATTCCGATGCAATTTCTGTGTTTCATCGTCAATAAGAAGGTGAGAGGGATACCGTGAACCTAAAGTGAAGCATCGGAATCTATAACTAGTGTCACAGGAATAGTTCAAAGCATAGACAGTAAGATGAGTCAGTTTTCTTGTACTTAGGTCGACATCGTGCCTTTTCTATTTAATTCCGATGCAATTTCAGTGTTTCGTCGTCAATAAGAAGGTCCAAGGGATACAGTAAACCTCAAGTGAAGCATCGGAATCTAAAACCGGTCTCACAGGAGAGGTTCAAATCATAGACAGTAAAAAGTGCCAGACTTCTTGTACTTGAGTCGGCATTGTGCCTTTTGTATTTAATTCCGATGCAATTTCTGTGTTTCATCGTCAATAAGCCGGTCAGAGGGATACAGTAAACCTGAAGTGAAGAATCGGAATCTATAACTAGTGTCACAGGAATGGATCAAACATAGACAGTAAGAAGAGTCAGTTTTCTTGTACTTAAGTCGGCATTGTACTTTTTCTATTTAATTCCGATGCAATTTCTGTGTTTCGACGTCTACAAGAAGGTCCAAGGGATACAGTAAACATGAAGCGAAGCATCGGAATCTAAAACCGGTCTCACAGGAAAGGTTTAAAATATAGACAGTAAGAAGAGCCAGTCTTCATGTACTAGAGTCGGCATTGTGCCTTTTGTATTTAATTTCGATGCAATTTCTGTGTTTCATCGTCAATAAGGAAGTCAGAGGGATACAGTTAATCTGAAGCGATGCATCGGAATCTATAACTAGTGTCACAGGAATGGTTCAAAACATAGACAGTAAGAAGAGTGAGTTTTCTTGTAATTAAGTCGACATTGTGCCCTTTCTATTTACTTCCGATGCAGTTTCTGTGTTTCGTCGTCAATAAGAAGGTCCAAGGGATACAGTAAACCTGAAATGAAGGGACGGAATCTAAAACCGGTATCACAGGAAAGGTTCAAAACATAGACAGTAAGAAGAGCCAGTCTTCTTGTACTTGAGTCGGCATTGTGCCTTTTGTATTTAATTCCGATGCAATTTCTGTGTTTCATCGTCAATAAGAGGGTCAGAGGGATACAATAAACCTGAAGAAAAGGATCGGAATCTATAACTAGTGTCACAGGAATGGTTCAAAGCATAGACAGTAAGAAGAGTCAGTTTTCTTATACTAAGGTCGGCATTGTGCCTTTTGTATTTAATTCCGATGCAATTTCTGTCTTTCATCGTCAATAAGAAGGTCAGAGGGATACAGTAAACTAGAAGTGATGCATCGGAATCTATAACTAGTGTCACAGGAATGGTTCAAAACATAGACACTAAGAAGAGTAGGTTTTCTTGTACTTAAGTCGGCATTGTGCCTTTTCTATTTAATTCCAATGCATATTCTGTGTTTCGTCGTCAATAAGAAGGTCCAATGGATACAGTAAACCTGAAGTCAAGCATCGGAATCTAAAACTGGTCTTGCATTAAAGGCTCAAAACATAGACAGTAAGAAGAGCCAGTCTTCTTGTACTTGAGTCGGCATTGTGCCTTTTGTATTTACGTCCGATGCAATTTCTGTGTTTCATCGTCAATAAGAAGGTCAGAGGGATACAGTAAACCTGAAGTGAAGCATCGGAATCTATAACTAGTGTCACAGGAATGGTTCAAAACATAGACACTAAGAAGAGTCAGTTTTCTTGTAGTTATGTTGGCATTGTGCCTTTTGTATTTAATTCCGATGCAATTTCTGTGTTTCATCGTCAATAAGGTGAGAGGCATACAGTAAACCTGATGTGATGCATCGGAATCTGTAACTAGTGTCACAGTAATGGTTCAAAATATAGATAGAAAGATGAGTCAGTTTTCTTGTACTTAAGTCGGCATTGTGAGATTTCTATTTAATTCCGATGCAATTTCTGTGTTTCGTCGTCTCTAAGTAGGTCAGCTGGATACAGTAAACCTGAAGTAAAGCATCGGAATCTATAACTACTGTCACAGGAATGGTTCAAAACATAGACAGGAAGAAGAGTCAGTCATGTAGTACGTGATTTGGCTTTGTGTTTTTGTATTTAATCCCGATGCAATATCTGTGTTTCATCGTCAATACGAAGGTCAGAGGGATACAGTAAAACTGAAGTGAAGCATCGGAATCTATACCTAGTGTCACAGGAATAGTTCAAAGCATAGACAGTAAGAAGAGTCAGTCTTCTTGTACTTAAGTCGGCATTGTGCCTTTTGTATTTAATTCCGGTGTGAATTTCTGTGTTTCATCGTCAATAAGAAGGTCAGCTGGATACAGTAAACCTGAAGTGAAGCATCGGAATCTATAACTAGTGTCACAGGAATGGTTCAAAACATAGACAGGAAGAAGAGCCAGTCTTCTTGTACACGAGTCGGCATTGTGCCTTTTGTATTTAATTCCGATGCAATTTCTGTGTTTCATCGTCAATACGACGGTCAGAGGGATATAGTAAACCTGAAGTGAAGCATCGGAGTCTATAACTAGTGTCACAGGAATGGTTCAAAACATAGCCAGTAAGATGAGTCAGTCTCATAGTACTTGAGTCGGCATTGTGCCCTTTGTACTAAATTACGATGCAATTTCTGTGTTTCATCGTCAATAAGAAGGTCAGAGGGATACAGTAAAACTGAAGTGAAGCATTGGAATCTATAACTAGTGTCACAGGGATGGTTCAAATCATAGACAGTAAGAAGAGTCAGTCTTCTTGTACTTAAGTCTGCATTGTGCCTTTTGTATTTAATTCCGATTTCTGTGTTTCTTCGTCAATAAGAAGGTCCAAGGGATACAGTAAACCTGAAGCGAAGCATCGGAATCTAAAACCGGTCTCACAGGAAAGGTTCAAAATATAGACTGTAAGAAGAGCCAGTCTTCTTGTAATAGAGTCGGCATTGTGCCTTTAGTATTTAATTGAGATGCAATGTCTGTGTTTCATCGCCAATAAGAAGGTCAGAGGGATACAGTAAACCTGAAGTGAAGCATCGGAATCTATCACTAGTGTCACAGGAATGGTTCAAAACATAGACAGTAAGAAGAGTCAGTTTTCTTGTACTTATATCTGCATAGTGCCTTTTGTATTTAATTCCGATGCAATTTCTGTGTTTCATTGTCAATACGAAGGTCAGAGGGATACATTAAACCTGAAGTCAAGCATCGGAATCTAAAACTGGTCTCACAGGAGAGGTTCAAAACATAGACGGTAAGAAGAGCCAGTCTTCTAGTACTTGAGTCGTTATTGTGCCATTTGTATTTAATTCCGATGCAATTTCTGTGTTTCATCGTCAATAAGAAGGTCAGAGGGATACAGTACACCTGAAGTGAAGCATCGGAATATATAACTAGTGTAACAGGAATGGTTCAGAACATAAACAGTAAGAGAAGTAAGTTACCGTGTACTTAAGTCGGCATTGTGCCTTTTGTATTTAATTCCGATCCAATTTCTGTGTTTCATCGTGAATAAGAAGGTCAGAGGGATACAGTAAACCTTGAAGTGAACCATCGGAATCTATAACTAGTGTCGCAGGAATGGTTCAAAACATAGACAGTAAGAAGAGTCAGTTTTCTTGTACTTGAGTTGGCATTGTGCTTTTCTATTTAATTCCGATGCAATTTCTGTGTTTCATGGTCAATAAGACGGTCAGAGGGATACAGTAAACCTGAAGTGAAGCATCGGAATCCTTAACTAGTGTCACAGGAAGGGTTCAAAACATAGTCAGTAAGAAGAGTCAGTTTTCTTGTACTTAAGTCGGCATTGTACTTTTTCTATTTAATTCCGATGCAATTTCTGTGTTTCGACGTCTACAAGAAGGTCCAAGGGATACAGAAAACATGAAGCGAAGCATCGGAATCTAAAACCGGTCTCACAGGAAAGGTTTAAAATATAGACAGTAAGAAGAGCCAGTCTTCATGTACTAGAGTCGGCATTGTGCCTTTTGTATTTAATTTCGACGCAATTTCTGTGTTTCATCGTCAATAAGGAAGTCAGAGGGATACAGTTAATCAGAAGTGATGCATCGGAATCTATAACTAGTGTCACAGGAATGGTTCAAAACATAGGCAGTAAGAAGAGTCAGTTTTCTTGTAATTGAGTCGACATTGTGCCCTTTCTATTTACTTCCAATGCAGTTTCTGTGTTTCGTCGTCAATTAGAAGGTCCAAGGGATACAGTAAACCTGAAATGAAGGGACGGAATCTAAAACCGGTATCACAGGAAAGGTTCAAAACATAGACAGTAAGAAGAGCCAGTCTTCTTGTACTTGAGTCGGCATTGTGCCTTTTGTATTTAATTCCGATACAATTTCTGTGTTTCATCGTCAATAAGAAGGTCAGAGGGATACAATAAACCTGAAGAAAAGGATCGGAATCTATAACTAGTGTCACAGGAATGGTTCAAAGCATAGACAGTAAGAAGAGTCAGTTTTCTTATACTTAGGTCGGCATTGTGCCTTTTGTATTTAATTCCGATGCAATTTCTGTCTTTCATCGTCAATAAGAAGGTCAGAGGGATACAGTAAACCAGAAGTGATGCATCGGAATCTATAACTAGTGTCACAGGAATGGTTCAAAACATAGACACTAAGAACAGTCAGTTTTTTTGTACTTATGTTGGCATTGTGCCTTTTGTATTTAATTCCGATGCAATTTCTGTGTTTCATCGTCAATAAGGTGTGAGGCATACAGTAAACCTGAAGTAAAGCATCGGAATCTATAACTACTGTCACAGGAATGGTTCAAAACATAGACAGGAAGAAGAGTCAATCATCTAGTACTTGATTTGGCTTTGTGTTTTTGTATTTAATCCCGATGCAATATCTGTGTTTCATCGCCAATACGAAGGTCAGAGGGATACAGTAAAACAGTAGTGAAGCATCGGAATCTATAACTAGTGTCACAGGAATAGTTCAAAGCATAGACAGTAAGAAGAGTCAGTCTTCTTGTACTTAAGTCGGCATTGTGCCTTTTGTATTTAATTCCGGTGTGAATTTCTGTGTTTCATCGTCAATAAGAAGGTCAGCTGGATACAGTAAACCCGAAGTGAAGCATCGGAATCTATAACTAGTGTCACAGGAATGGTTCAAAACATAGACAGGAAGAAGAGCCAGTCTTCTTGTACACGAGTCGGCATTGTGCCTTTTGTATTTAATTCCGATGCAATTTCTGTGTTTCATCGTCAATACGACGGTCAGAGGGATATAGTAAACCTGAAGTGAAGCATCGGAGTCTATAACTAGTGTCACAGGAATGGTTCAAAACATAGATATTAAGAACAGTCTGTTTTCTTGTACTTAAGTCTGCATTGTGCCTTTTGTATTTAATTCCGATTTTTGTGTTTCATCGTCAATATGAAGGTCAGCTGGATACAGTAAACCTGAAGTGAAGCATCGGAATCTACAACTAGTGTCACAGGAATGGTTCAAAACATAGATATTAAGAAGAGTCTGTTTTCTTTTACTTAAGTAGGCATTGTGCCTTTTCTATTTAATTCCGATGCAATTTCTGTGTTTCGTCGTCAATGAAAATGTCCAAGGGATACAGAAACCTGAAGTGAAGCATCGCAATCTAAAACCGGTCTCACAGGAAATTTTCAACACATA
This sequence comes from Schistocerca serialis cubense, assembly GCF_023864345.2. Taxonomy (NCBI): domain Eukaryota; kingdom Metazoa; phylum Arthropoda; class Insecta; order Orthoptera; family Acrididae; genus Schistocerca; species Schistocerca serialis. Next base: position 32,996,853 of record NW_026047583.1, on the reverse strand, counting down.
GACAGTAAGAAGAGCCATACTTCTTGTACCTAAGTCGGCATTGTGCATTTTGTATTTAATTCCGATGTAATTTCTGTGTGTCAGTGTCAATAAGATGGTCAGAGGGATACAGTAAAAGTGAAGTGATGCATCGGAATCTGTAACTAGTGTCACAGGATTGGTTCAAAACATAGACAGTAGGAAGAGTCAGTCTTCTTGTACTTAAGTCGGCATTGCGCCTTTTCTATTTAATTCCGATGCAATTTCTGTGTTTCTTCGTCACTAAGAAGGTCCAAGGGATACAGTAAACCTGAAGTGAAGCATCGGAATCTAAAACCGGTCTCACAGGAAAGGTTCAAAACATAGACAGTAAGAAGAGCCCGACTTCTTGTACATGAGTCGGCATGTGCCTTTTGTTTTTAATTCCGATGCAATTTCTGTGTTTCATCGTCAATAAGATAGGTCAGAGGGATCCAGTAAACCTGAAGTGAAGCATCGTAATCTAAAACTAGTGTCACAGGAATGGTTCAAACATAGGCAGTTGGAAGAGTCAGTCCTCATGTACTTAAGACGGCATTCTGCATTTTCTATTTAATTCCGATGCAATTTCTGTACTTCATCGTCAATAAGAAGGTCAGAAGGATACAGTAAAACTGAAGTGAAGCAGCGGAATCTATAACTTGTGTCACAGGATTGGTTTAAATTATAGACAGTAAGAAGAGTCAGTCTTCTTGCACTGAAGTCGGCATTGTGCCTTTTGTATTTAATTCCGATGCAATTTCTGTGTTTCATCGTCAATAAGATGGTCAGCTGGATACAGTAAACCTGAAGTGAAGCATTGGAATCTATAACTAGTGTCACAGGAATGGTTCAAAACATAGACAGTAAGAAGAGCCAGTCTTCTTGTACTTGAGTCGGCATTGTGCCTTTCGTGTTTAATTCCGATCAATTTTCTGTGTTTGATCGTCATTAAGAAGGTCAGAGGGATACAGTAAACCTGAAGTGAAGCATCGGAATCTATAACTAGTGTCACAGGAATGGTTCAAAATATAGACAGTAAGAAGAGCCAGTCTTCTTGTACTTAAGTCGGCATTGTGCCTTTTGTATTTAATTCCGATGCAATTCCTGTGTTTCATCGTCAATAAGAAGGTCAGAGGGATACAGTAAACCTGAAGTGAAGCAACGGAATCTATAACTAGTGTCACAGGAATGGTTCAAAACATAGACAGTAAGAAGAGCAAGTCTTCTTGTACTTAAGTCGGCATTGTGCCTTTCGTATTTAATTCCGATGCAATTTCTGTGTTTCATCGTCAATAAGAAGGTCAGAGGGATACAGTAAACCAGAAGTGAAGCATCGGAATCTATAACTAGTGTCACAGAAATGGCTCAAAACGTAGACAGTAAGAGGAGTCAGTTACCGTGTACTTAAGTCGGCATTGTGCCTTTTGTATTTAATAACGATGCAATTTCTGTGTTTCATCGTGAATAAGAAGGTCAGAGGGATACAGTAAACCTTGTAGTGAACCATCGGAATCTATAACTAATGTCACAGGAATGGTTCAAAGCATAGATGGTAAGAAGTGTCAGTTTTCTTATAATTAAGTCTGCATTTTGATTTTTGTATTTAATTCCGATGCAATTTCTGTGTTTCATCGTCAATAAGAAGGTGAGAGGGATACAGTGAACCTAAAGTGAAGTATCGGAATCTATAACTAGTGTCACAGGAGTGGTTCAAAGCATAGACAGTAAGAAGAGTCAGTTTTCTTGTACTTAGGTCGACATCGTGCCTTTTCTATTTAATTCCGATGCAATTTCAGTGTTTCGTCGTCAATAAGAAGGTCCAAGGGATACAGTAAACCTGAAGTGAAGCATCGGAATCTAAAACCGGTCTCACAGGAGAGGTTCAAATCATAGACAGTAAAAAGAGCCAGACTTCTTGTACTTGAGTCGGCATTGTGCCTTTTGTATTTAATTCCGATGCAATATCTGTGGTGCATCGTCAATAAGCCGGTCAGAGGGATACAGTAAACCTGAAGTGAAGCATCGGAATCTATAACTAGTGTCACAGGAATGGTTCAAACATAGACAGTAAGAAGAGTCAGTTTTCTTGTACTTAAGTCGGCATTGTACCTTCTCTATTTAATTCGGATGCAATTTCTGTGTTTCGACGTCTACATGAAGGTCCAAGGGATACAGTAAACATGAAGCGAAGCATCGGAATCTAAAACCGGTCTCACAGGAAAGGTTTAAAATATAGACAGTAAGAAGAGCCAGTCTTCATGTGCTAGAGTCGGCATTGTGCCTTTTGTATTTAATTTCGTTGCAATTTCTGTGTTTCATCGTCAATAAGGAAGTCAGAGGGATACAGTTAATCTGAAGTGATGCATCGGAATCTATAACTAGTGTCACAGGAATGGTTCAAAACATAGACAGTAAGAAGAGTCAGTTTTCTTGTAATTAAGTCGACATTGTGCCTTTTCTATTTACTTCCGATGCAGTTTCTGTGTTTCGTCGTCAATTAGAAGGTCCAAGGGATACGGTAAACCTGAAATGAAGGGACGGAATCTAAAACCGGTATCACAGGAAAGGTTCAAAACATAGTCAGTAAGAAGAGCCAGTCTTCTTGTACTTGAGTCGGCATTGTGCCTTTTGTATTTAATTTCGATGCAATTTCTGTGTTTTATCGTCAATAAGAAGGTCAGAGGGATACAATAAACCTGAAGAAAAGGATCGGAATCTATAACTAGTGTCACAGGAATGGTTCAAAGCATAGACAGTAAGGAGAGTCAGTTTTCTTATACTTAGGTCGGCATTGTGCCTTTTCTATTTAATTCCGATGCAATTTCTGTCTTTCATCGTCAATAAGAAGGTCAGAGGGATACAGTAAACCAGAAGTGATGCATCGGAATCTATAACTAGTGTCACAGGAAAGGTTCAAAACATAGACACTAAGAAGAGTCAGTTTTTTTGTACTTATGTTGGCATTGTGCCTTTTGTATTTAATTCCGATGCAATTTCTGTGTTTCATCGTCAATAAGGTGAGAGGCATACAGTAAACCTGAAGTAAAGCATCGGAATCTATAACTACTGTCACAGGAATGGTTCAAAACATAGACAGGAAGAAGAGTCAGTCATCTAGTACTTGATTTGGCTTTGTGTTTTTGTATTTAATCCCGATGCAATATCTGTGTTTCATCGTCTATACGAAGGTCAGAGGGATACAGTAAAACAGAAGTGAAGCATCGGAATCTATAACTAGTGTCACAGGAATAGTTCAAAGCATAGACAGTGAGAAGAGTCAGTCTTCTTGTACTTAAGTCGGCATTGTGAACTTTGTATTTAATTCCGATGCAATTTCTGTGTTTCATCGTCAATACGACGGTCAGAGGGATATAGTAAACCTGAAGTGAAGCATCGGAGTCTATAACTAGTGTCACAGGAATGGTTCAAAACATAGTTAGTAAGATGAGTCAGTCTTACAGTACTTGAGTCGGCATTGTGCCTTTTGTATTAATTCCGATGCAATTTCTGTGTTTCATCGTCAATAAGAAGGTCAGAGGGATACAGTAAAACTGAAGTGAAGCATCGGAATCTATAACTAGTGTCACAGGGATGGTTCAAAACATAGACAGTAAGAAGAGTCAGTCTTCTTGTACTTAAGTCTGCATTGTGCCTTTTGTATTTAATTCCGATTTTTGTGTTTCATCGTCAATATGAAGGTCAGCTGGATACAGTAAACCTGAAGTGAAGCATCGGAATCTACAACTAGTGTCACAGGAATGGTTCAAAACATAGATATTAAGAAGGGTCTGTTTTCTTTTACTTAAGTAGGCATTGTGCCTTTTCTATTTAATTCCGATGCAATTTCTGTGTTTCGTTGTCAATGAAAATGTCCAAGGGATACAGAAACCTTTAGTGAAGCATCGCAATCTAAAACCGGTCTCACAGGAAAGGTTCAACACATAGACAGTAAGAAGAGCCATACTTCTTGTACCTAAGTCGGCATTAAGCATTTTGTATTTAATTCCGATGTAATTTCTGTGTTTCAGCGTCAATAAGATGGTCAGAGGGATACAGTAAAAGTGAAGCGATGCATCGGAATCTATAACTAGTGTCACAGGATTGGTTCAAAACATAGACAGTAGGAAGAGTCAGTCTTCTTGTACTTAAGTTGGCATTGCGCCTTTTCCATTTAATTCCGATGCAATTTCTGTGTTTCTTCGTCACTAAGAAGGTCCAAGGGATACAGTAAACCTGAAGTGAAGCATCGGAATCTAAAACCGGTCTCACAGGAAAGGTTCAAAACATAGACAGTAAGAAGAGCCCGACTTCTTGTACATCAGTCGGCATGTGCCTTTTGTTTTTAATTCCGATGCAATTTCTGTGTTTCATCGTCAATAAGATAGGTCAGAGGGATCCAGTAAACCTGAAGTGAAGCATCGTAATCTAAAACTAGTGTCACAGGAATGGTTCAAACATAGGCAGTTGGAAGAGTCAGTAATCTTGTACTTAAGACGGCATTCTGCATTTTCTATTTAATTCCGATGCAATTTCTGTGTTTGATCGTCAATAAGAAGGTCAGAGGGATACAGTAAAACTGAAGTGAAGCAGCGGAATCTATAACTTGTGTCACAGGAATGTTTTAAATTATAGACAGTAAGAAGAGTCAGTCTTCTTGCACTGAAGTCGGCATTGTGCCTTTTGTATTTAATTCCGATGCAATTCCTCTGTTTCATCGTCAATAAGATGGTCAGCTGGATACAGTAAACCTGATGTGAAGCATTGGAATCTATAACTAGTGTCACAGGAAAGGTTCAAAACATAGACAGTAAGAAGAGCCAGTCTTCTTGTACTTGAGTCGGCATTGTGCCTTTTGTATTTAATTTCGATGCAATTTCTGTGTTTCATCGTCAATAAGAAGGTCAGAGGGATACAATAAACCTGAAGAAAAGGATCGGAATCTATAACTTGTGTCACAGGAATGGTTCAAAGCATAGACAGTAAGAAGAGTCAGTTTTCTTATACTTAGGTCGGCATTGTGCCTTTTGTATTTAATTCCGATGCAATTTCTGTCTTTCATCGTCAATAAGAAGGTCAGAGGGATACAGTAAACCAGAAGTGATGCATCGGAATCTATAACTAGTGTCACAGGAAAGGTTCAAAACATAGACACTAAGAAGAGTCAGTTTTTTTGTACTTATGTTGGCATTGTGCCTTTTGTATTTAATTCCGATGCAATTTCTGTGTTTCATCGTCAATAAGGTGAGAGGCATACAGTAAACCTGAAGTAAAGCATCGGAATCTATAACTACTGTCACAGGAATGGTTCAAAACATAGACAGGAAGAAGAGTCAGTCATCTAGTACTTGATTTTGCTTTGTGTTTTTGTATTTAATCCCGATGCAATATCTGTGTTTCATCGTCAATACGAAGGTCAGAGGGATACAGTAAAACAGAAGTGAAGCATCGGAATCTATAACTAGTGTCACAGGAATAGTTCAAAGCACAGACAGTAAGAAGAGTCAGTCTTCTTGTACTTAAGTCGGCATTGTGCCTTTTGTATTTAATTCCGGTGTGAATTTCTGTGTTTCATCGTCAATAAGAAGGTCAGCTGGATACAGTAATAATGAAGTGAAGCATCGGAATCTATAACTAGTGTCACAGGAATGGTTCAAAACATAGACAGGAAGAAGAGCCAGTCTTCTTGTACACGAGTCGGCATTGTGCCTTTTGTATTTAATTCCGATGCAATTTCTGTGTTTCATCGTCAATACGACGGTCAGAGGGATATAGTAAACCTGAAGTGAAGCATCGGAGTCTATAACTAGTGTCACAGGAATGGTTCAAAACATAGCCAGTAAGATGAGTCAGTCTTACAGTACTTGAGTGGGCATTGTGCCTTTTGTATTAATTCCGATGCAATTTCTGTGTTTCATCGTCAATAAGAAGGTCAGAGGGATACAGTAAAACTGAAGTGAAGCATCGGAATCTATAACTAGTGTCACAGGGATGGTTCAAAACATAGACAGTAAGAAGAGTCAGTCTTCTTGTACTTAAGTCTGCATTGTGCCTTTTGTATTTAATTCCGATTATTGTGTTTCATCGTCAATATGAAGGTCAGCTGGATACAGTAAACCTGAAGTGAAGCATCGGAATCTACAACTAGTGTCACAGGAATGGTTCAAAACATAGATATTAAGAAGAGTCTGTTTTCTTTTACTTAAGTAGGCATTGTGCCTTTTCTATTTAATTCCGATGCAATTTCTGTGTTTCGTTGTCAATGAAAATGTCCAAGGGATACAGAAACCTGAAGTGAAGCATCGCAATCTAAAACCGGTCTCACAGGAAAGGTTCAACACATAGACAGTAAGAAGAGCCATACTTCTTGTACCTAAGTCGGCATTGTGCATTTTGTATTTAATTCCGATGTAATTTCTGTGTTTCAGCGTCAATAAGATGGTCAGAGGGATACAGTAAAAGTGAAGCGATGCATCGGAATCTATAACTAGTGTCACAGGATTGGTTCAAAACATAGACAGTAGGAAGAGTCAGTCTTCTTGTACTTAAGTCGGCATTGCGCCTTTTCCATTTAATTTCGATGCAATTTCTGTGTTACTCCGTCACTAAGAAGGTCCAAGGGATACAGTAAACCTGAAGTGAAGCATCGGAATCTAAAACCGGTCTCACAGGAAAGGTTCAAAACATAGACAGTAAGAAGAGCCCGACTTCTTGTACATGAGTCGGCATGTGCCTTTTGTTTTTAATTCCGATGCAATTTCTGTGTTTCATCGTCATTAAGATAGGTCAGAGGGATCCAGTAAACCTGAAGTGAAGCATCGTAATCTAAAACTAGTGTCACAGGAATGGTTCAAACATAGGCAGTTGGAAGAGTCAGTCCTCTTGTACTTAAGACGGCGTTCTGCATTTTCTATTTAATTCCGATGCAATTTCTGTGTTTCATAGTCAATAAGAAGGTCAGAGGGATACAGTAAAACTGAAGTGCAGCAGCGGAATCTATAACTTGTGTCACAGGAATGTTTTAAATTATAGACAGTAAGAAGAGTCAGTCTTCTTGCACTGAAGTCGGCATTGTGCCTTTTGTATTTAATTCCGATGCAATTCCTCTGTTTCATCGTCAATAAGATGGTCAGCTGGATACAGTAAACCTGAAGTGAAGCATTGGAATCTATAACTAGTGTCACAGGAATGGTTCAAAACATAGACAGTAAGAAGAGCCAGTCTTCTTGTACTTGAGTCGGCATTGTGCCTTTCGTATTTAATTCCGATCAATTTTCTATGTTTGATCGTCATTAGGAAGGTCAGAGGGATACAGTAAACCTGAAGTGAAGCATCGGAATCTATAACTAGTGTCACAGGAATGGTTCAATTTATTGACAGTAAGAAGAGCCAGTCTTCTTGTACTTAAGTCGGCATTGTGCCTTTTGTATTTAATTCCGATGCAATTTCTGTGTTTCATCGACAATAAGAAGGTCAGAGGGATACAGTAAACCAGAAGTGAAGCATCGGAATCTATAACTAGTGTCACAGAAATGGCTCAAAACATAGACAGTAAGAAGAGTCAGTTTTCTTGTACTTAAGTCGGCATTGTGCCTTCTGTATTTAATTCCGATGCAATTTCTGTGTTTTATCGTCAATAACAAGGTCAGAGGGATACAGTAAACCTGAAGTGAAACATCGGAATCTATAACTAGTGTCACAGGAATGGTTCAAAACATAGACAGTAGGAAGTGTCAGTTTTCTTGTACTTAAGTCGGCATTTTCCTTTTTCTTTTTAATTCCGATGCAATTACTGTGTTTCGCCGTCAATAAGCAGGTCCAAGGGACACAGTAAACCTGAAGTGAAGCATCGGAATCTATAACTAGTGTCACAGGAATGGTTCAAAACATAGACAGTTATAAGAGTCAGTCTTCTTGTACTTAAGTCGGCATTGCGCCTTTTATTTGTATTTCGATGCAATTTCTGTGTTTAATCGTCATTAAGAAGGTCAGACGGATACAGTAATCCTGATGCGAAGCATCGGAATCTATAACTAGTGTCACAGGAATGGTTCAAAACATAGACAGTAAGAAGAGTCAGTTTTCTTGTTCATAAGTCGGCATTGTGCCTTTTCTATTGATTTCCGATGCAGTTTCTGTGTCTCGTCGTCGATAAGAAGGTCCAAGGGATACAGTAAATCTGAAGTGAAGCATCGGAATCTAAAACCGGTCTCACAGGAAAGGTTCAAAACATAGACAGTAAGAAGAGCCACTCTTCCTGTAATAGAGTAAACATTGTGCCTTTTTTATTTAATTCCGATGCAATGTCTGTGTTTCATCGGCAATAAGAAGGTCAGAGGGATACAGGAAACCTGAAGTGAAGCACCGGAAACTATAACTAGTGTCACAGGAATGGTTCAAATCATAGACAGTAAGAAGAGTCAGTTTACTTATACTTAAGTCGGCATTGTGCCTTTTGTATTTAATTCCGATGCAATTTCTGTGTTTCATCGTCAATAAGAAGGTCTGAGGGATACAGTAAACCTGATGTGATGCATCGGAACCAAAAACCAGTGTCACAGGAAAGGTTTAAAACATAGACAGTAAGAAGAATCAGTTTTCTTGTACTTAAGTCTACACTGTGCCATTTTCTATTTAATTCCGATGCAGTTTCTGTGTTTCGTCGTCAATTACAAGGACCAAGGGATACAGTAAACCTGACGTGAAGCATCGAAATCTAAAACCGGTATCACAGTAAAGGTTAAAACATAGACAGCAAGAAGAGCCAGTCTATATGTACTTGAGTCAGCATTGTGCCCTTTGTATTTAATTCCGATGCAATTTCTGTGTTTGATCGTCAATAAGACGGTCAGAGGGATACAGTAAACCTGAAGTGAAGCATCGGAATCTATAACTAGTGTCACAGGAATGGCTAAAATCACAGACATTAAGAAGAATCAGTTTTCTTGTACTTAAGTCGGCATTGTGCCTTTTGTATTTAATTCCGATGCAAATTCTGTGTTTCATCGTCAATAAGAAGGACAGAGGGATACAGTAAACCTGAAGTGATGCATCGGAACCTATAAGTAGTGTCACAGGAATGGTTCAAAACATAGACAGTAAGAAGAATGAGTTTTCTTGTACTTAAGACTACATTGTGCCATTTTCTTTTTACTTCCGATGCAGTTTCTGTGTTTCGTCGTCAATAAGAAGGACCAACGGATACAGTTAACCTGAAGTGAAGCATCGGGATATAGAACCGGTATCACAGGAAAGGTTCAAAATATAGACAGTAAGAAGAGCCAGACTTCTTGTACTTGACTCTTCATTGTGCCTTTCGTATTTAATTCCGATGCAATTTCTGTGTTTCATCGTCAATAAGACTGTCAGAGGGATACAGTAAACCTGAAGTGAAGCATCGGAATCTATAACTAGTGTCACAGGAATGGTTCAAAACATAGACAGTAAGAAGAGTCAGTTGTCTTGTACTTAAGTCTGCATTGTGCCTTTTGTATTTAATTCCGATTTTTGTGTTTCATCGACAATATGAAGGTCAGCTGGATACAGTAAACCTGAAGTGAAGCATCGGAATCTACAACTAGTGTCACAAGAATGGTTCAAAACATAGATATTAAGAAGAGTCTGTTTTCTTTTACTTAAGTAGGCATTGTGCCTTTTCTATTTAATTCCGATGCAATTTCTGTGTTTCGTTGTCAATGAAAATGTCCAAGGGATACAGAAACCTGAAGTGAAGCATCGCAATCTAAAACCGGTCTCACAGGAAAGGTTCAACACATAGACAGTAAGAAGAGCCATACTTCTTGTACCTAAGTCGGCATTGTGCATTTTGTATTTAATTCCGATGTAATTTCTGTGTTTCAGCGTCAATAAGATGGTCAGAGGGATACAGTAAAAGTGAAGCGATGCATCGGAATCTATAACTAGTGTCACAGGATTGGTTCAAAACATAGACAGTAGGAAGAGTCAGTCTTCTTGTACTTAAGTCGGCATTGCGCCTTTTCCATTTAATTCCGATGCAATTTCTGTGTTTCTTCGTCACTAAGAAGGTCCAAGGGATACAGTAAACCTGAAGTGAAGCATCGGAATCTAAAACCGGTCTCACAGGAAAGGTTCAGAACATAGACAGTAAGAAGAGCCCGATTTCTTGTACATGAGTCGGCATGTGCCTTTTGTTTTTAATTCCGATGCAATTTCTGTGTTTCATCGTCAATAAGATAGGTCAGAGGGATCCAGTAAACCTGAAGTGAAGCATCGTAATCTAAAACTAGTGTCACAGGAATGGTTCAAACATAGGCAGTTGGAAGAGTCAGTCCTCTTGTACTTAAGACGGCATTCTGCATTTTCTATTTAATTCCGATGCAATTTCTGTGTTTCATCGTCAATAAGAAGGTCAGAGGGATACAGTAAAACTGAAGTGAAGCAGCGGAATCTATAACTTGTGTCACAGGAATGTTTTAAATTATAGACAGTAAGAAGAGTCAGTCTTCTTGCACTGAAGTCGGCATTGTGCCTTTTGTATTTAATTCCGATGCAATTCCTCTGTTTCATCGTCAATAAGATGGTCAGCTGGATACAGTAAACCTGAAGTGAAGCATTGGAATCTATAATTAGTGTCACAGGAATGGTTCAAAACATAGACAGTAAGAAGAGCCAGTCTTCTTGTACTTGAGTCGGCATTGTGCCTTTCGTATTTAATTCCGATCAATTTTCTATGTTTGATCGTCATTAAGAAGGTCAGAGGGATACAGTAAACCTGAAGTGAAGCATCGGAATCTATAACTAGTGTCACAGGAATGGTTCAAAGTATAGACAGTAAGAAGAGCCAGTCTTCTTGTACTTTAGTCGGCATTGTGCCTTTTGTATTTAATTCCGATGCAATTTCTGTGTTTCATCGACAATAAGAAGGTCAGAGGGATACAGTAAAGCAGAAGTGAAGCATCGGAATCTATAACTAGTGTCACAGAAATGGCTCAAAACATAGACAGTAAGACGAGTCAGTTTTCTTGTACTTAAGTCGGCATTGTGCCTTTTGTATTTAATTCCGATGCAATTTCTGTGTTTCATCGTCAATAACAAGGTCAGAGGGATACAGTAAACCTGAAGTGAAACATCGGAATCTATAACTAGTGTCACAGGAATGGTTCAAAACATAGACAGTAGGAAGTGTCAGTTTTCTTGTACTTAAGTCGGCATTTTCCTTTTTCTTTTTAATTCCGATGCAATTACTGTGTTTCGCCGTCAATAAGAAGGTCCAAGGGACACAGTAAACCTGAAGTGAAGCATCGGAATCTATAACTAGTGTCACAGGAATGGTTCAAAACATAGACAGTTATAAGAGTCAGTCTTCTTGTACTTAAGTCGGCATTGTGCCTTTTATTTGTATTTCGATGCAATTTCTGTGTTTCATCGTCATTAAGAAGGTCAGAGGGATACAGTAATCCTGATGCGAAGCATCGGAATCTATAACTAGTGTCACAGGAATGGTTCAAAACATAGACAGTAAGAAGAGTCAGTTTTCTTGTTCATAAGTCGGCATTGTGCCTTTTCTATTGATTTCCGATGCAGTTTCTGTGTCTCGTCGTCGATAAGAAGGTCCAAGGGATACAGTAAATCTGAAGTGAAGCATCGGAATCTAAAACCGGTCTCACAGGAAAGGTTCAAAACATAGACAGTAAGAAGAGCCACTCTTCTTGTAATAGAGTAAACATTGTGCCTTTTTTATTTAATTCCGATGCAATGTCTGTGTTTCATCGGCAATAAGAAGGTCAGAGGGATACAGTAAACCTGATGTGATGCATCGGAACCAAAAACCAGTGTCACAGGAAAGGTTTAAAACATAGACAGTAAGAAGAATCAGTTTTCTTGTACTTAAGTCTACACTGTGCCATTTTCTATTTAATTCCGATGCAGTTTCTGTGTTTCGTCGTCAATTACAAGGACCAAGGGATACAGTAAACCTGACGTGAAGCATCGAAATCTAAAACCGGTATCACGAGAAAGGTTCAAACATAGACAGCAAGAAGAGCCAGTCTTCATGTACTTGAGTCAGCATTGTGCCCTTTGTATTTAATTCCGATGCAATTTCTGTGTTTGATCGTCAATAAGACGGTCAGAGGGATACAGTAAACCTGAAGTGAAGCATCGGAATCTATAACTAGTGTCACAGGAATGGCTAAAATCATAGACATTAAGAAGAATCAGTTTTCTTGTACTTAAGTCGGCATTGTGCCTTTTGTATTTAATTCCGATGCAAATTCTGTGTTTCATCGTCAATAAGAAGGACAGAGGGATACAGTAAACCTGAAGTGATGCATCGGAACCTATAAGTAGTGTCACAGGAATGCTTCAAAACATAGACAGTAAGAAGAATGAGTTTTCTTGTACTTAAGACTACATTGTGCCATTTTCTCTTTACTTCCGATGCAGTTTCTGTGTTTCGTCGTCAATAAGAAGGACCAACGGATACAGTTAACCTGAAGTGAAGCATCGGGATATAGAACCGGTATCACAGGAAAGGTTCAAAATACAGACAGTAAGAAGAGCCAGACTTCTTGTACTTGACTCTTCATTGTGCCTTTCGTATTTAATTCCGATGCAATTTCTGTGTTTCATCGTCAATAAGACTGTCAGAGGGATACAGTAAACCTGAAGTGAAGCACCGGAATCTATAACTAGTGTCACAGGAATGGTTCAAAACATAGACAGTAAGAAGAGTCAGTTGTCTTGTACTAAAGTCGGCATTGTCCCTTTTGTATTTAATTACGATGCAATTTCTGTGTTTCATCGTCAATAAGGAGGTCAGAGGGATACAGTAAACCTGAAGTGAAGCATCGGAATCTATAACTAGTGTCACAGGAGTGTTTCCGAACATAGACAGTAAGAAGAGTCAGTTGTCTTGTACTTAAGTCGACATTGTGCCTTTCGTATTTAATTCCGATGCAATTTCTGTGTTTCATCGTCAATAAGACTGTCAGAGGGATACAGTAAACCTGAAGTGAAGCACCGGAATCTATAACTAGTGTCACAGGAATGGTTCAAAACATAGACAGTAAGAAGAGTCAGTTGTCTTGTACTTAAGTCGGCATTGTGCGTTTTCTATGTAATTCCGATGGAATTTCTGTGTTTCGACGTCAATAAGAAGGTCCAAGAGATACAGTAAACCTGAAGTGAAGCATCGGGATATAGAACCGGTATCACAGGAAAGGTTCAAAATATAGACTGTAAGAAGAGCCAGACTTCTAGTACTTGACTCTTCATTGTGCCTTTCGTATTTAATTCCGATGCAATTTCTGTGTTTCATCGTCAATAAGACTGTCTGAGGGATTCAGTAAACCTGAAGTGAAGCACCGGAATCTAAAACCGGTATCACAGGAAAGGTTCAAACATAGACAGCAAGAGGAGCCAGTCTTCTTGTACTTGAGTCGGCATTGTGCCTTTTGTATTTAATTCCGATGCAATTTCTGTGTTTGATCGTCAATAAGACGGTCAGGGGGATACAGTAAACCTGAAGTGAAGCATCGGAATCTATAACTAGTGTCACAGGAATGGTTAAAATTATAGACATTAAGCAGAATCAGTTTTCTTGTACTTAAGTCGGCATTGTGCCTTTTGTATTTAATTCCGATGCAAATTCTGTGTTTCATCGTCAATAAGAAGGACAGAGGGATACAGTAAACCTGAAGTGATGCATCGGAACCTATAAGTAGTGTCACAGGAATGGTTCAAAACATAGACAGTAAGAAGAATGAGTTTTCTTGTACTTAAAACTACATTGTGCCATTTTCTATTTAATTCCGATGCAGTTTCTGTGTTGCGTCGTCAGTAAGAAGGAGCAAGGGATACAGTAAACCTGACGTGAAGCATCGGAATCTAAAACCGGTATCACAGGAAAGGTTCAAAACATAGACAGTAAGAAGAGCCAGTCTTCTTGTGCTTGAGTCGGCATTGTGCCTTTTGTATTTACTTCCGATGCAATTTCTGTGTTTCATCGTCAACAAGGAGGTCAGAGCGATACAGTAAACCTGAAGTGAAGCATCGGAATCTATAACTAGTGTCACAGGAATGGTTCAAAACATAGACAGTAAGAAGAGTCAGTTGTCTTGTACCTAAGTCGACATTGTGCCTTTAGTTTTTAATTCCGATGCAATTTCTGTGTTTCATCGTAAATAAGAAGGTCAGAGGGATACAGTAAACCTGAAGTGATGCATCGGAACCTATAACCAGTGTCACAGGAATGGTTCAAAACATAGACAGTAAGAAGAATCAGTTTTCTTGTACTTAAGTCAACATTGTGCCATTTTCTATTTAATCCGATGCAGTTTCTGTGTTTCGTCGTCAATAACAAGGACCAAGGTATACAGTAAACCTGACGTGACGCATCGGAATCAAGCCGGTACCACAGGAAAGGTTCAAACATAGACAGCAAGAAGAGCCAGTCTTCTTGTACTTGAGTCGGCATTGTGCCTTTTGTATTTAATTCCGATGCAATTTCTGTGTTTGATCGTCAATAAGACGGTCAGAGGGATACAGTAAACCTGAAGTGAAGCATCGGAATCTATAACTAGTGTCACAGGAATGGTTAAAATCATAGACATAAAGAGGAATCAGTTTTCTTGTACTTAAGTCGGCATTGTGGTTTTTGTATTTAATTGCGATTCAAATTCTGTGTTTCATCGTCAATAAGAAGGACAGAGGGATACAGTAAACCTGAAGTGATGCATCGGAACCTATAAGTAGTGTCACAGGAATGGTTCAAAACATAGACAGTAAGAAGAATGAGTTTTCTTGTACTTAAGACTACATTGTGCCATTTTTTATTTAATTCCGATGCAGTTTCGGTGTTTCGTCGTCAATAAGAAGGACCAAGGGATACAGTAAACCTGACGTGAAGCATCGGAATCTAAAACCGGTAACACAGGAAAGGTTCAAGACATAGACAGTAAGAAGAGCCAGTCTTCTTGTGCTTGAGTCGGCATTTTGCCTTTTGTATTTAATTCCGATGTAATTTCTGTGTTTCATCGTCAATAAGGTGGTCAGAGGGATACAGTAAACCTGAAGTGAAGCATCGGAATCTATAACTAGTGTCACAGGAATGGTTCAAAACATAGACAGTAAGAAGAGTCAGTTGTCTTGTACTTAAGTTGGCATTGTGCCTTTTGTATTTAATACCGATTCAAATTCTGTGTTTCATCGTCAATAAGAAGGACAGAGGGATACAGTAAACCTGAAGTGATGCATCGGAACCTATAAGTAGTGTCACAGGAATGGTTCAAATCATAGACATTAAGAAGAGTCAGTTGTCAGGGGATACGGAATCGGATTTTGGGTTAAAAAATCGAAATTTTTTTTTTATTGGCGTATTATATTCTGCCTTGTTTCCTCTTTAAAATGACGTATCATACATAGCTCTACTACAATTATAACTATTTTATTTTTATATATTTGTGAGATCGGGTATTGCGCTTTAGTTATACACATCTCTCGTGGCTGACCATGTACTTTTTGGCAGTACCTTTCAAGTGACATGAATTCAAATATCCCGGTTTCCAGCGACTATTTATACACTAGTTGCCCGAAAATGTTTCTCTCTGGTTTCCTCAAGTTACTCTTTGACTTTGTGGCGGGACTGTTTTGTAAACAGTGTGATAAAAGAAAGTAGTTGTTGTTGAGTTATTTCGTATTTAGTGCTTCATTTTTCGCAGTGAAAATGCCTAGAGCTAAAGCAAAAGTATTTAAAAAGGGTGTGAACTGGCAAAAGAAAAGAAATAATGATTCATTAGCAAAGCAAAGCAGTTCATCATCATCACTGTTGGAAAATGTGAATCCACTTATTACTGATTTGCCGAACGAACTTACACCAAATGAAAACAGTGCTTCTCATAAAAAACTAAGAGATTTGGAAGAGAAATATAATTTACTTGATAGAGGGAATGAAGTTTTTGAACTCATTGATACGAATATATTGTGTGAAGCTCTTGAAAACAGTTTGTGCTGCAAAAAATGTCATGGAAACGTTTCTCTGAAAGTAGAATCCCATGTTGGCCTGGCTGCCCAGTTTAATTTAATATGCAGTGTTTGTAAATACAGCTGTTTCAGTAACTGTAAATAATGGATACAAGAAAACTGAACTTTATAGTGTAAATATTAGGTTAGTTTATGGATTGCGAGCAATTGGTAAGGGCAAAGCAGCTGGTGATATGCTATGTGGTGTTCTAAATCTTCCAAGTGCACCTTCAAAGTTTGAAGCTTACAATTATGTACTAGGATCTGCAGTTGAAGATGTAGCACAGAAGTCAATGCAGGTTGCTGTTTAAGAAGCAGTGGAAGAAAATGACGGCAGTCGTGACCTCACAGTGGCGTTTGATGGCACGTGGCAGAAAAGGGGCCACACCTCCAACAATGGTGTTGTAACAGCAACTAGTGTTGATACTGGCAAGGTTATTGATGTTGAAATAATGTCTAAATACTGTAGGTGCACAGGCAGGCTGAAAAATGAACACAGTGATGACTGTATTGCTAATTATTATGGTAGTAGTGGTGGCATGGAGGTTGCTGGGGTGAAGAAAATTTTTCATCGCTCTTCACAGTGGTATAATGTTCGCTATGTCAAATATCTGGGAGATGGTGACTCTAAAGCATTCAAAGAAGTTTTGGAAAGCAAACCATATGGGAACAGTGTAAATATAAGCAAACTTGAATGTATAGGACATGTGCAGAAGAGAATGGGTGCCAGGCTGAGAAGGTTAAAATCAGTTATGAAAGGGAAAAAACTAGATGATGGGAAAACCTTGGATGGCAGAGGAAGATTGACTGATTCCATAATAGACCACATTCAGAACTGCTATGGCCTTGCAATCAGGCAAAATACAGGCAATCTTGAAGAAATGAGGAGAGCTATATGGGCTTTATATTTCCACACCGCATCCACGGATGAGCATCCACAACATGGTTTGTGCCCCAAAGGTGAAAACAGCTGGTGTAAATACAATAGGGGACTAACAACAGGAGAGAAATACATTCACCACCACAGTCTACCATCAGCCATCATGGCAGAAATAAAGCCCATTTTCAGAGATCTGGCTGACAGAAGTCTTCTGATGAAATGTCTTCACGGAAAAACGCAGAACCCCAACGAGTGCTTGAATAGTGTGATATGGCATCGTCTCCCAAAAACAGTGTTTGTCGGAATTAATACACTACATTTTGGTGTGTATGATGCTGTGGCAACCTTCAATCTTGGAAATATAACTAAATGCCAGGTCCTTCAAAAGTTGGGTATGTGTGTTGGTTCCCGTACGGTACGTGCTATGTTCTTTTTAGATCAGCACAGACTAAGGCATGCTGATAATATAATCAAGACATTAGTGAAAAAAGCAAGACAGGTGCAGAGGGGTGCCAAAAGAAGACTTGAAGATGATTATGAAGATTGTGAAGTGGGTATTAGCTACGGATCAGGAATGTTTTAATCTTCTTTCTCCGTTTCCCGTAAGTTTACTTTTTACTTCATCTAGGAACATTATCTCAGGTACTGGTCAACCTAGAAGTCTGAAATTTTTATGACGTAGTGACATAGGTCCCTATTACATACTGAAACAACGATTTTTTAATTACTTGATTTACAAAAGACTTAGGGGTGATAGTATAGTAAAAAGCAATGGAAAAAATTTACTTAAAAATAAATGTACAATATCTCTGTAGGAAAATACTTTGACAATAAACTGTTGTTTCAGTATTGTTGTAACATATGAATGCACATACAGTAAAATTTTTACCTCTCTGTCTCCAGTAGTTTGTGAGAAAATGTTCCCTATAGTAGGCATATATTAACATTGCGGGGATAGGTGATTCCGTATCCCCTTTTTCTTGTACTTAAGACTACGTTGTGCCATTTTCTATTTAATTCCGATGCAGTTTCTGTGTTTCGTCGTCAATAAGAAGGACCAAGGGATACAGTAAACCTGTCGTGAAGCATCGGAATCTAAAACCGGTAACACAGGAAAGGTTCAAAACATAGACAGTAAGAAGAGCCAGTCTTCTTGTGCTTGAGTCGGCATTTTGCCTTTTGTATTTAATTCCGATGCAATTTCTGTGTTTCATCGTCAATAAGGAGGTACGAGGGATACAGTAAACCTGAAGTGAAGCATCGGAATCTATAACTAGTGTCACAGGAATGGTTCAAAACATAGACAGTAAGAAGAGTCAGTTGTCTTGTACTTAAGTCGACATTGTGCCTTTTGTAATTAATTCCGATGCAATTTCTGTGTTTCATCGTAAATAAGAAGGTCAGAGGGATACAGTAAACCTGAAGCGATGCATCGGAATCTATAACTAGTGTCACAGTAATGGTTCAAAACACTGACAGGAAAAAAATTCAGTTCTCTTGTACTTAAGTGAGCATTGAGCCTTTTCTATTTAATTCCGATGTAATTTCTGTGTTTCGTCGTCAATAAGAAGGTCCAAGGGGTACAGTAAACCTGAAGTGAAGCATCGGGATATAGAACCGGTATCACAGGAAAGGTTCAAAATATAGACAGTAAGAAGAGCCAGACTTCTTGTACTTGACTCTTCATTGTGCCTTTCGTATTTAATTCCGATGCAATTTCTGTGTTTCATCGTCAATAAGACTGACAGAGGGATACAGTAAACCTGAAGTGAAGCATCGGAATCTATAACTAGTGTCACAGGAATGGTTCAAAATATAGCCACTCAGAAGAGTCAGTTTTCTTGTACTTAAGTCGGCATTGTGCCTTTTCTATTTTATTCCAATGCATATTCTGTGTTTCGTCGTCAATAAGAAGGTCCAATGGATACAGTAAACCCGATGCAGTTTCTGTGTTTCGTCGTCAATAAGAAGGACAAAGGGATACAGTAAACCTGACGTGAAGCATCGGAATCTAAAACCGGTAACACAGGAAAGGTTCAAAACATAGACAGTAAGAAGAGCCAGTCTTCTTGTGCTTGAGTCGGCATTTTGGATTTTGTATTTAATTCCGATGCAATTTCTGTGTTTCATCGTCAATAAGGAGGTCAGAGGGATACAGTAAACCTGAAGTGAAGCATCGGAATCGATAACTAGTGTCACAGGAATGGTTCAAAACATAGACAGTAAGAAGAGTCAGTTGTCTTGTACTTCAGTCGACATTGTGCCTTTTGTAATTAATTCTTATGCAATTTCTGTGTTTCATCGTAAATACGAAGGTCAGAGGGATACAGTAAACCTGAAGTGATGCATCGGAATCTATAACTAGTGTCACAGTAATGGTTGAAAACATTGACAGGAAAAAAATTCAGTTCTCTTGTACTTAGGTGAGCATTGTGCCTTTTCTATTTAATTCCGATGCAATTTCTGTGTTTCGTCGTCAATAAGAAGGTCCAAGGGGTACAGTAAACCTGAAGTGAAGCATCGGGATATAGAACCGGTATCACAGGAAAGGTTCAAAATATAGACAGTAACATGAGCCAGACTTCTTGTACTTGACTCTTCATTGTGCGTTTCGTATTTAATTCCGATGCAATTTCTGTGTTTCATCGTCAATAAGACTGTCAGAGGGATACAGTAAACCTGAAGTGAAGCACAGGAATCTAAAACCGGTATCACAGGAAAGGTTCAAACATAGACAGCAAGAGGAGCCAGTCTTCTTGTACTTGAGTCGGCATTGTGCCTTTTGTATTTAATTCCGATGCAATTTCTGTGTTTGATCGTCAATAAGACGGTCAGGGGGATACAGTAAACCTGAAGTGAGGCATCGGAATCTATAACTAGTGTCACAGGAATGGTTAAAATTATAGACATTAAGCAGAATCAGTTTTCTTGTACGTAAGTCGGCATTGTGCCTTTTGTATTTAATTCCGATGCAAATTCTGTGTTTCATCGTCAATAAGAAGGAGAGAGGGATACAGTAAACCTGAAGTGATGCATCGGAACCTATAAGTAGTGTCACAGGAATGGTTCAAAACATAGACAGTAAGAAGAATGAGTTTTCTTGTACTTAAGACTACATTGTGCCATTTTCTATTTAATTCCGATGCAGTTTCTGTGTTGCGTCGTCAGTATGAAGGACCAAGGGATACAGTAAACCTGACGTGAAGCATCGGAATCTAAAACCGGTATCACAGGAAAGGTTCAAAACATAGACAGTAAGAAGAGCCAGTCTTCTTGTGCTTGAGTCGGCATTGTGCCTTTTGTATTTACTTCCGATGCAATTTCTGTGTTTCATCGTCAACAAGGAGGTCAGAGCGATACAGTAAACCTGAAGTGAAGCATCGGAATCTATAACTAGTGACACAGGAATGGTTCAAAACATAGACAGTAAGAAGAGTCAGTTGTCTTGTACCTAAGTCGACATTGTGCCTTTAGTTTTTAATTCCGATGCAATTTCTGTGTTTCATCGTAAATAAGAAGGTCAGAGGGATACAGTAAACCTGAATTGATGCATCGGAACCTATAACCAGTGTCACAGGAATGGTTCAAAACATAGACAGTAAGAAGAATCAGTTTTCTTGTACTTAAGTCAACATTGTGCCATTTTCTATTTAATCCGATGCAGTTTCTGTGTTTCGTCGTCAATAACAAGGACCAAGGTATACAGTAAACCTGACGTGAAGCATCGGAATCTAAAGCCGGTACCACAGGAAAGGTTCAAACATAGACAGCAAGAAGAGCCGGTCGTCTTGTACTTGAGTCGGCATTGTGCCTTTTGTATTTAATTCCGATGCAATGTCTGTGTTTGATCGTCAATAAGACGGTCAGAGGGATACAGTAAACCTGAAGTGAAGCATCGGAATCTATAACTAGTGTCACAGGAATGGTTAAAATCATAGACATTAAGAGGAATCAGTTTTCTTGTACTTAAGTCAGCATTGTGGTTTTTGTATTTAATTCCGATTCAAATTCTGTGTTTCATCGTCAATAAGAAGGACAGAGGGATACAGTAAACCTGAAGTGATGCATCGGAACCTATAACTAGTGTCACAGGAATGGTTCAAAACATAGACAGTAAGAAGAATGAGTTTTCTTGTACTTAAGACTACATTGTGCCATTTTCTATTTAATTCCGATGCAGTTTCTGTGTTTCGTCGTCAATAAGAAGGACCAAGGGATACAGTAAACCTGAAGTGAAGCATCGGAATCTAAAACCGGTAACACAGGAAAGGTTCAAAACATAGACAGTAAGAAGAGCCAGTCTTCTTGTGCTTGAGTCGGCATTTTGCCTTTTGTATTTAATTCCGATGTAATTTCTGTGTTTCATCGTCAATAAGGAGGTCAGAGGGATACAGTAAACCTGAAGTGAAGCATCGGAATCTATAACTAGTGTCACAGGAATGGTTCAAAACATAGACAGTAAGAAGAGTCAGTTGTCTTGTACTTAAGTCGGCATTGTGCCTTTTGTATTTAATTCCGATTCAAATTCTGTGTTTCATCGTCAATAAGAAGGACAGAGGGATACAGTAAACCTGATGTGATGCATCAGAACCTATAAGTAGTGTCACAGGAATGGTTCAAAACATAGACATTAAGAAGAGTCAGTTGTCAGGGGATACGGAATCGGATTTTGGGTTAAAAAATCGAAATTTTTTTTTTATTGGCGTATTATATTCTGCCATGTTTCCTCTTTAAAATGACGTATCATACATAGCTCTACTACAATTATAACTATTTTATTTTTATATATTTGTGAGATCGGGTATTGCGCTTTAGTTATACACATCTCTCGTGGCTGACCATGTACTTTTTGGCAGTACCTTTCAAGTGACATGAATTCAAATATCCCGGTTTCCAGCGACTATTTATACACTAGTTGCCCGAAAATGTTTCTCTCTGGTTTCCTCAAGTTACTCTTTGACTTTGTGGCGGGACTGTTTTGTAAACAGTGTGATATAAGAAAGTAGTTGTTGTTGAGTTATTTCGTATTTAGTGCTTCATTTTTCGCAGTGAAAATGCCTAGAGCTAAAGCAAAAGTATTTAAAAAGGGTGTGAACTGGCAAAAGAAAAGAAATAATGATTCATTAGCAAAGCAAAGCAGTTCATCATCATCACTGTTGGAAAATGTGAATCCACTTATTACTGATTTGCCGAACGAACTTACACCAAATGAAAACAGTGCTTCTCATAAAAAACTAAGAGATTTGGAAGAGAAATATAATTTACTTGATAGAGGGAATGAAGTTTTTGAACTCATTGATACGAATATATTGTGTGAAGCTCTTGAAAACAGTTTGTGCTGCAAAAAATGTCATGGAAACGTTTCTCTGAAAGTAGAATCCCATGTTGGCCTGGCTGCCCAGTTTAATTTAATATGCAGTGTTTGTAAATACAGCTGTTTCAGTAACTGTAAATAATGGATACAAGAAAACTGAACTTTATAGTGTAAATATTAGGTTAGTTTATGGATTGCGAGCAATTGGTAAGGGCAAAGCAGCTGGTGATATGCTATGTGGTGTTCTTAATCTTCCAAGTGCACCTTCAAAGTTTGAAGCTTACAATTATGTACTAGGATCTGCAGTTGAAGATGTAGCACAGAAGTCAATGCAGGTTGCTGTTTAAGAAGCAGTGGAAGAAAATGACGGCAGTCGTGACCTCATAGTGGCGTTTGATGGCACGTGGCAGAAAAGGGGCCACACCTCCAACAATGGTGTTGTAACAGCAACTAGTGTTGATACTGGCAAGGTTATTGATGTTGCAATAATGTCTAAATACTGTAGGTGCACAGGCAGGCTGAAAAATGAACACAGTGATGACTGTATTGCTAATTATTATGGTAGTAGTGGTGGCATGGAGGTTGCTGGGGTGAAGAAAATTTTTCATCGCTCTTCACAGTGGTATAATGTTCGCTATGTCAAATATCTGGGAGATGGTGACTCTAAAGCATTCAAAGAAGTTTTGGAAAGCAAACCATATGGGAACAGTGTAAATATAAGCAAACTTGAATGTATAGGACATGTGCAGAAGAGAATGGGTGCCAGGCTGAGAAGGTTAAAATCAGTTATGAAAGGGAAAAAACTAGATGATGGGAAAACCTTGGATGGCAGAGGAAGATTGACTGATTCCATAATAGACCACATTCAGAACTGCTATGGCCTTGCAATCAGGCAAAATACAGGCAATCTTGAAGAAATGAGGAGAGCTATATGGGCTTTATATTTCCACACCGCATCCACGGATGAGCATCCACAACATGGTTTGTGCCCCAAAGGTGAAAACAGCTGGTGTAAATACAATAGGGGACTAACAACAGGAGAGAAATACATTCACCACCACAGTCTACCATCAGCCATCATGGCAGAAATAAAGCCCATTTTCAGAGATCTGGCTGACAGAAGTCTTCTGATGAAATGTCTTCACGGAAAAACGCAGAACCCCAACGAGTGCTTGAATAGTGTGATATGGCATCGTCTCCCAAAAACAGTGTTTGTCGGAATTAATACACTACATTTTGGTGTGTATGATGCTGTGGCAACCTTCAATCTTGGAAATATAACTAAATGCCAGGTCCTTCAAAAGTTGGGTATGTGTGTTGGTTCCCGTACGGTACGTGCTATGTTCTTTTTAGATCAGCACAGACTAAGGCATGCTGATAATATAATCAAGACATTAGTGAAAAAAGCAAGACAGGTGCAGAGGGGTGCCAAAAGAAGACTTGAAGATGATTATGAAGATTGTGAAGGGGGTATTAGCTACGGATCAGGAATGTTTTAATCTTCTTTCTCCGTTTCCCGTAAGTTTACTTTTTACTTCATCTAGGAACATTATCTCAGGTACTGGTCAACCTAGAAGTCTGAAATTTTTATGACGTAGTGACATAGGTCCCTATTACATACTGAAACAACGATTTTTTAATTACTTGATTTACAAAAGACTTAGGGGTGATAGTATAGTAAAAAGCAATGGAAAAAATTTACTTAAAAATAAATGTACAATATCTCTGTAGGAAAATACTTTGACAATAAACTGTTGTTTCAGTATTGTTGTAACATATGAATGCACATACAGTAAAATTTTTACCTCTCTGTCTCCAGTAGTTTGTGAGAAAATGTTCCCTATAGTAGGCATATATTAACATTGCGGGGATAGGTGATTCCGTATCCCCTTTTTCTTGTACTTAAGACTACGTTGTGCCATTTTCTATTTAATTCCGATGCAGTTTCTGTGTTTCGTCGTCAATAAGAAGGACCAAGGGATACAGTAAACCTGTCGTGAAGCATCGGAATCTAAAACCGGTAACACAGGAAAGGTTCAAAACATAGACAGTAAGAAGAGCCAGTCTTCTTGTGCTTGAGTCGGCATTTTGCCTTTTGTATTTAATTCCGATGCAATTTCTGTGTTTCATCGTCAATAAGGAGGTAAGAGGGATACAGTAAACCTGAAGTGAAGCATCGGAATCTATAACTAGTGTCACAGGAATGGTTCAAAACATAGACAGTAAGAAGAGTCAGTTGTCTTGTACTTAAGTCGACATTGTGCCTTTTGTAATTAATTCCGATGCAATTTCTGTGTTTCATCGTAAATAAGAAGGTCAGAGGGATACAGTAAACCTGAAGCGATGCATCGGAATCTATAACTAGTGTCACAGTAATGGGTCAAAACATTGACAGGAAAAAAATTCAGTTCTCTTGCACTTAAGTGAGCATTGAGCCTTTTCTATTTAATTCCGATGCAGTTTCTAAGTTTCGTCGTCAATAAGAAGGTCCAAGGGGTACAGTAAACCTGAAGTGAAGCATCGGGATATAGAACCGGTATCACAGGAAAGGTTCGAAATATAGACAGTAAGAAGAGCCAGACTTCTTGTACTTGACTCTTCATTGTGCCTTTCGTATTTAATTCCGATGCAATTTCTGTGTTTCATCGTCAATAAGACTGACAGAGGGATACAGTAAACCTGAAGTGAAGCATCGGAATCTATAACTAGTGTCACAGGAATGGTTCAAAATATAGCCACTCGTAAGAGTCAGTTTTCTTGTACTTAAGTCGGCATTGTGCCTTTTCTATTTTATTCCAATGCATATTCTGTGTTTCGTCGTCAATAAGAAGGTCCAATGGATACAGTAAATCCGATGCAGTTTCTGTGTTTCGTCGTCAATAAGAAGGACAAAGGGATACAGTAAACCTGACGTGAAGCATCGGAATCTAAAACCGGTAACACAGGAAAAGTTCAAAACATAGTCAGTAAGAAGAGCCAGTCTTCTTGTGCTTGAGTCGGCATTTTGCCTTTTGTATTTAATTCCGATGCAATTTCTGTGTTTTATCGTCAATAAGGAGGTCAGAGGGATACAGTAAACCTGAAGTGAAGCATCGGAATCTATAACTAGTGTCACAGGAATGGTTCAAAACATAGACAGTAAGAAGAGTCAGTTGTCTTGTACTTAAGTCGACATTGTGCCTTTTGTAATTAATTCCGATGCAATTTCTGTGTTTCATCGTAAATACGAAGGTCAGAGGGATACAGTAAACCTGAAGTGATGCATCGGAATCTATAACTAGTGTCACAGTAATGGTTCAAAACATTGACAGGAAAAAAATTCAGTTCTCTTGTACTTAAGTGAGCATTGTGCCTTTTCTATTTAATTCCGATGCAATTTCTGTGTTTCGTCGTCAATAAGAAGGTCCAAGGGGTACAGTAAACCTGAAGTGAAGCATCGGGATATAGAACCGGTATCACAGGAAAGGTTCAAAATATAGACAGTAACATGAGCCAGACTTCTTGTACTTGACTCTTCATTGTGCGTTTCGTATTTAATTCCGATGCAATTTCTGTGTTTCATCGTAAATAACACTGACAGAGGGATACAGTAAACCTGAAGTGAAGCATCGGAATCTATAACTAGTGTCACAGGAATGGTTCAAAATATAGCCACTCAGAAAAGTCAGTTTTTTGTACTTAAGTCGGCATTGTGCCTTTTCTATTTTGTTCCAATGCATATTCTGTGTTTCGTCGTCAATAAGAAGGTCCAATGGATACAGTAAACCTGAAGTCAAGCATCGGAATCTAAAACTGGTCTTACAGGAAAGGTTTAAAACATAGACAGTAAGAAGAGCCAGTCTACTTGTACTTGAGTCGGCATTGTGCCTTTTGTATTTAATTCCGATGCAATTTCTGTGTTTCATCGGCAATAAGAAGGTCAGAGGGATACAGTAAACCTGAAGAGAAACATCGGAATCTAAAACCGGTCTCACAGGAAATGTTTAAAACTTAGACAGTAAGGAGAGCCAGACTTCTTGTACCTGAGTCGGCATTGTGCCTTTTGTATTGCATTACGATGCAATTTCTGTGTTTCATCGTCAACTAGACGGTCAGAGGGATACAGTAAACCTGAAGTGAAGCATCGGAATCCATAACTAGTGTCACTGGAATGGCTCAAAACATAGACAGTAGGAAGAGTCAGTCTTCTTGTACTTAAGGCGGCCTTGTGCCTTTTGTATTTAGTTCCGATGCAATTTCTGTGTTTCATCGTCAGTAAGAATGTCAGCTGGATACAGTAAACCTGAAGTGACGCATCGGAATCTATAACTAGTGTCACAGGAATGGTTCAAAACATAGACAGGAAGAAGAGTCAGTTTTCTCGTACTTAAGTCGGCATTGTGCCTTTTCTATTTAATTCCGATGCAATTTCTGTGCTTCGTCGTCACTAAGAAGGTTCAAGTGATACAGTAAACCTGAAGTGAAGCATCGGAATCGAAAGCCGGTCTCACAGGAAAGGTTCAAAACATAGACAGTAAGAAGAGCCAGACATCTTGTACTTTAGTCGGCAATGTGCCTTTTGTATTTAATTCCGATGCAATTTCTGTGTTTCATCGTCTATAAGACGGTCAGAGGGATACAGTAAAACTGAAGTGAAGCGTCGGAATCTATAAATAGTGTCACAGGAATGGTTGAAAACTTAGGCAGTAGGAAGAGTCAGTCTTCTTGTACTTAAGTCGGCATTAAGCTTTTTGTATTTAAGTAAGATGCATTTTCTGTGTTTCATCGTGAATAAGAAGGTCAGAGGGATAAATTAAAACCTGAAGTGAAGCATCGGAATCTATGACTAGTGTCACAGGAATGGTTCAAAACATAGACAGTAAGAAGAGCCAGTCTTCTTGTAATTGAGTCGGCATTATTCCTTTTGTATTTAATTCCGATGCAATTTCTGTGTTTCATCGTCAATAAGGAGGTCAGATGGATACAGTAAACCTGAAGTGAAGCATCGGAATCTATAACTAGTGTCACAGGAATGGTTCAAAACATAGGCAGTAGGAAGAGTCAGTCTTCTTGTACTTAATTCGGCATTGTGCATTTTGTATTTAAGTAAGATGCATTGTCTGTGTTTCATCGTCAAAAAGAAGGTCAGAGGGATAAAGTAAACCTGAAGTAAAGCATCGGAATCTATGACTACTGTCACAGGAAAGGTTCAAAACATAGACAGTAAGAAGAGCCAAACTTCTTGTACCTGAGTCGGCATTGTGCCTTTTGTATAGCATTCAGATGCAATTTCTGTGTTTCATCGTCAATAAGACTCTAAGAGGGATACAGTAAACCTGAAGTGAAGCATCGGAATCCATAACTAGTGTCACAGGGATGGTTCAAAACATAGACAGTGGGGAGAGTCAGTCTTCTTGTACTTAAGTCGGCCTTGTGCCTTTTTGTATTTAATTCCGATGCAATGTCTGTGTTTCATCGTCAATAAGAATGTCAGCTGGATACAGTAAACCTGAAGTGAAGCATCGGAATCTATAACTAGTGTCACAGGAATGGTTCAAAACATAGACAGGAAGAAGAGTAAGTTTTCTCGTACTTAAGTCGGCATTGTGCCTTTTCTATTTAATTCCGATGCGATTTCTGTGTTTAGTCGCCTCTAAGAAGGTCCAAGGGATACAGCAAACCTGAAGTGAAGCATCGGAATCTAAAACCGGTCTCACAGGAAAGGGTCAAAACATCGACAGTAAGAAGAGCCAGACATCTTGTACTTTAGTCGGCATTGTGCCTTTTGTATTTAATTCCGATGCAATTTCTGTGTTTCATCGTCCGTACGACGGTCAGAGGGATACAGTAAAACTGAAGTGAAGCATCGGAATCTATAACTAGTGTCACAGGAATGGTTCAAAACAAAGGCAATAGGAAGAGTCAGTCTTCTTGTACTTAAGTCGGCATTGTGCTTTTTGTATTTAAGTAAGATGCATTTTCTGTGTTTCATCGTCAATAAGAAGGTCAGAGGGATACAGTAAACCTGAAGTGAAGCATCGCAATCTAAAACTAGTGTCACAGGAATGGTTCAAAACATAGACAGTAAGTAGAGCCAGTCTTCTTGTACTTGGGTCGGCATTATTCCTTTTGTATTTAATTCCGATGCAATTCCTGTGTTTCATCGTCAATAAGAAGGTCAGAGGGATACAGTAAACCTGAAGTGAAGCATCGGAATCAAAAACTAGTGTCTCAGGAATGGTTCAATACATAGACAGTAGGAAGAGTCAGTCTTCTTGTACTTAAGTCGGCATTGTGCCTTTTGTATTTAATTCTGATGCAATTTCTGTGTTTCATCGTGAATAAGAACGTCAGAGGGATACAGTAAAACTGAAGTGAAGCATCGGAATCTATAACTTGTGTCGAAGGAATGGTTCAAACATAGACAGTAAGAAGAGTCGGTCTTCTTGTACTTAAGTCGGCATTGTGCCTTTTGTATTTAATTCCGATGCAATTTCTGTGTTTCATCGTCAATCAGAAGATCAGCTGGATACAGTAAACCTGAAGTGAAGCATCGGAATCTATGACTAGTATCACAGGAATGGTTCAAAACATAGACAGTAAGAAGAGCCAGTCTTCTTGTACTTGAGTCGGCATTGTGCCTTTTGTATTTAATTCCGATCAATTTTCTGTGTTTGATCGTCAATAAGAATGTCACAGGGATACAGTAAACCTGAAGTGAAGCATCGGAATCTATAACTAGTGTCACAGGAATGGTTCAAAGCATAGACAGTAAGAAGAGTCAGTCTTCTTGTACTTAAGTCGGCATTGTGCCTTTTGTATTTAATTCCAATGCAATTTCTGTGTTTCATCGTCAATAAGAAGGTCAGAGGGATACAGTAAACCTGAAGTGAAGCATCGGAATCTACAACTAGTGTCACAGGAATGGTTAAAAGCATAGTCAGTAAGATCAGTCAGATTTCTTGTACTTAAGTCGGCATTGTGCCATTCGTATTTAATTCCGATGCAATTTCTTTGTTTCATCGACATTAAGAAGGTCAAAGGGATACAGTAAACCTGAAGTGAAATATCGGAATCTATAACTAGTGTCACAGGAATGGTTCAAAACATAGACAGTAAGAAGAGTCAGTCTTCTTCTACCTAAGTCGGCATTGTGCCTTTTGTATTTAATTCCGATGCAATTTCTGTGTTTCATCGTTAATAAGAAGGTCAGAGGGATACAGTAAACCTGAAGTGAAGCATCAGAACCTGTAACTAGTGTCACAGGAATGGTTAAAAACATAGACGGTAAGAGGAATCAGTTTTCTTGTGCTTATGTCAGCATTGTGCCTTTTGTATTTAATTCCGATGCAATTTCTGTGTTTCATCGTCAATAAGAAGGTCAGAGGGATACAGTAAACCTTAAGTGAAGCATCGGAATCTATAACTAGTGTCACAGGAATGGTTAAGAGCATAGTCAGTAAGATCAGTCAGATTTCTTGTACTTAATTCGGCATTGTGCATTTTGTATTTAATTCCGATGCAATTTCTGTGTTTCATCGTCACTAAGAAGGTCAGAGGGATACAGCAAAACTTAAGTGAAGCATCGGAATCTAAAGCTAGTGTCACAGGAATGGTTCAAACATAGACAGTAGGAAGAGTCAGTCTTCTTGTACTTAAGTCGGCATTGAGCATTTTGTATTTAATTCTGATGCAATTTCTGTGTTTCCTCGTCAATAAGAAGGTCAGAGGGATACAGTAAAACTGAAGTGAAGCATCGGAATCTATAACTAGTGTCACAGGAATGGTTCAAAACATAGGCAGTAGGAAGAGTCACTCTTCTTGTACTTAAGTCGGCATTGTGGATTTTGTATTTAATTCCGATGCAATTTCTGTGTTTCATCGTCAATAAGAATGTCAGAGGGATACAGTAAACTCGATGTGAAGCATCGGAATCTATAACTAGTGTCACAGGAATGGTTCAAAACATAGACTGTAAGAAGAATCAATTTTCTTGTACATAAGTCGGCATTGTGCCTTTTGTATTTAATTCCGATGCTATTTCTGTGTTTCATCGTCAATAAGAAGGTCAGAGGGATACGGTAAACCTGAAATGAAGCATCGGAATCTATAACTAGTGTCACAGGAATGGTTCAAAACATAGACAGTAAGAAGAGTCAGTCTTTTTGTACTTAAATCGGCATTGTGCCTTTCGTATTTAATTCCGATGCAATATCTGTGTTTCATCGTCAATAAGAAGATCAAAGGGATACAGTAAACCTTAAGTGAAATATCGGAATCTATAACTAGTGCCACAGGAATGGTTCAAAACATAGACAGTAAGAAGAGTCAGTCTTCTTGTACGGAAGTCGGCATTGTGCTTTTTTTTGTATTTAATTCCGATGCAATTCCTGTGTTTCATCGTTAATAAGACGTTCAGAGGGATACAGTAAACCTGAAGTGAAGCATCAGAATCTACAACTAGTGTCACAGGAATGGTTAAAAACATAGACGGTAAGAAGAATCAGTTTTCTTGTACGTGAGTCAGCATTGTGCCTTTTGTATTTAATTCCGATGCAATTTCTGTGTTTCATCGTCAATAAGAAGGTCAGAGGGATACAGTAAACCTGAAGTGAAGCATCGGAATCTATAACTAGTGTCACAGGAATGGTTCAAAACATAGACAGTAAGAAGAGTCAGTTTTCTTAAACTTAAGTCGACATTGTGCCTTATGTATTTAATTCCGATGCAATTTCTGTGTTTCATCGACAATACGATGGTCAGAGGGATACAGTAAATCTGATGTGATGCATCGGAATCTATAACTAGTGTCACAGTAATGGTTCAAAACATTGACAGGAAGAAGATTCAGTTCTCTTGTACTTAAGTCGGCATTGTGCCATTTTTATTTAATTCTGATGCAATTTCTGTGTTTCGTCGTCAATAAGAAGGTCAGGGGGATAAAGTAAAACTGAAGTGAAGCATTGAAATCCATAACTAGTGTCGCAGGAATGGTTCAAAGCATAGACAGTAAGAAAAGTCAGTCTTCTTGTACTTATGTCGGCATTGTGCATTTTGTATATAATTCCGATGCAATTTCTGTGTTTCATCGTCAATAAGAAGGTCAGCTGGATACAGTAAACCTGAAGTGAAGCATAGGAATCTATGACTAGTGTCACAGGAATGGTTCAAAAAATAGCCACTCAGAAGAGTCAGTTTTCTTGTACTTGAATCGGCATTGTGCCTTTTCTATTTAATTCCAATGCTTATTCTGTGTTTCGTCGTCAATAAGAGGGTCCAATGGATACAGTAACCCTAAAAGTCAATCATCGGAATCTAAAACTGGTCTTACAGGAATCGTTCAAAACATAGACAGTAAGAAGAGCCAGTCTACTTGTACTTGAGTCGGCATTGTGCCTTTTGTATTTAATTCCGATGCAATTTCTGTGTTTCATCGTCAAAAAGAAGGTCAGAGGGATAAAGTAAAACTGAAGTGAAGCATTGAAATCCATAACTAGTGTCACAGGAATGGTTCAAAGCATAGACAGTAAGAAGAGTCAGTCTTCTTGTACTTAAGTCGGCATTGTGCCTTTTGTATTTAATTAAGATGCAATTTCTGTGTTTCATCGTCAATAAGAAGGTCAGAGGGATACAGTAAACCTGAAGTGAATCATCGGAATTTATAACTAGTGTCACAGGAATGGTTCAAAACATAGACAGTAAGAAAAGTCAGTCTTCTTGT
Organism: Schistocerca serialis cubense; assembly: GCF_023864345.2. Classification (NCBI taxonomy): domain Eukaryota; kingdom Metazoa; phylum Arthropoda; class Insecta; order Orthoptera; family Acrididae; genus Schistocerca; species Schistocerca serialis. The sequence continues at coordinate 32,964,960 of NW_026047583.1, read as the reverse complement.
ACTTATGTCGGCATTGTGCATTTTGTATATTATTCCGATGCAATTTCTGTGTTTCATCGTCAATAAGAAGGTCAGCTGGATACAGTAAACCTGAAGTAAAGCATAGGAATCTATGACTAGTGTCAAAGGAATGGTTCAAAACATAGACAGTAAGAAGAGCCAGTCTTCTTGTACTTGAATGGGAATTGTGCCTTTTGTATTTAATTCCGATCAATTTTCTGTGTTTGATCGTCAATAAGAAGGTGAGAGGGATACAGTAAAGCTCAAGTGATGCATCGGAATCTATAACTAGTGCCACAGGAATGGTTCAAAACATAGATAGTTAGAAGAGTCTGTTTTCTTGTACTTAAGCCGCCATTGTGACTTTTGTATTTAATTCCGATGCAATTTCTGTGTTTCATCGTCAATAAGAAGGTCAGGGGTATACAGTAAAACTGAAGTGAAGCATCGGAATCAATAACTAGTGCCACAGGAAAGTTTCAAAACATAGACAGTAAGAAGAGCCAGACTTCTTGTACATGAGTCGACATTAAGCCTTATGTATTTAATTCCGATGCAATCTCTGTGTTTCATCGTCAATGAGACGGTCAGAGAAATACAGTAAACCTGAAGTGAAGAATCGGAATCTATAACTAGTGTCAGAGGAATGGTTCAAAACATAGACAGTAGGAAGAGTCAGTCTTCTTGTACTTAAGTCGGCATTTTGCCCTTTGTACTTAATTCCGATGCTATTTCTGTGTTTCATCGTCAATACGAAGGTCAGCTGGATACAGTAAACCTGACGTGAAGCATCGGCATCTATAACTAGTGTCACAGGAATGGTTCAAAACATAGACAGGAAGAAGAGTCAGTTTTCTTGCACTTAAGTCGGTATTGTGCCTTTTCTAAATAATTCCGATGCAATTTCTGTGTTTCGTCGTCAATAACAAAGTCCAAGGGATACAGTAAAACTGAAGTGAAGCATCGCAATCCAAAACCGGTCTCACAGGAAAGGTTCAAAGCATAGACAGTAAGCAGAGGCAGACTTCTTGTACTTGAGTCGGCATTGTGCGTTTTGTATTTAATTCCGATGCAATTTCTGTGTTTCATCATCAATAAGACGGTCAGACGGATACAGTAAAACTGAAGTGAAGCATCGGAATCTATAACTAGTGTCACAGGAATGGTTCAAAACATAGACAGTAAGAAGTGTCAGTCTACTTGTACTTAGGTCGGCATTGTGCCTTTTGTATTTAATTCCAATGCAATTTCTGTGTTTCATCGTCAATACGACGGTCAGAGGGATACAGTAAACCTGAAGTGAATCATCGGAATCTATAACTAGTGTCACAGGAATGGTTCAAAACATAGACAGTAAGAAGAGCCAGTCTTCTTGTACTTAAGTCGGCATTGTGCCTTTTGTATTTAATTAAGTTGCAATATCTGTGTTTCATCGTCAATACGGTGGTCAGAGGGATACAGTGAACCTCAAGTGATGCATCGGAATCTATAACTACTGTCACAGGAATGGTTCAAAACATAGATATTAAGAAGGGTCTGTTTTCTTGTACTTGAGTCGGCATTGTGCATTTTTCTATTTAATTCCGTTGCAATCTCTGTGTTTCGTAGTCAATTAGAAGGTCCAGAAGATACAGTAGACCTGAAGTGAAGCATCGGAATCTATAACAAGTGTTACAGGAATGGTTCAAAACATAGACAGTAAGAAGAGCCAGTCATCTTGTACTTAAGTTGCCATTGTGCCTTTTGTATTTAATTCCGATGCAATTTCTGTGCTTCATCGTCAATAAGAAGGTCAACTGGATACAGTAAACCTGAAGTGAAGCATCGGAACATATAACTAGTGTCACAGGAAAGGTTCAAAGCATAGACAGTAAATTGAGCCAGTCTTCTTGTACTTAAGTCGGCATTGTGCCTTTTCTGTATAATTCCGATGCAATTTCTGTGTTTCATCGACAATAAGAGTTTCAGGGGGATACAGGATACCTAAAGTGAAGCAACGGAATCTATAACTAGTGTCACAGGAATGGTTCAAAACATAGACAGTAAGAAGAGTCAGTCTTCTTGTACTTGAGTCGGCATTGTGCCTTTTGTATTCAATTAAGATGCAATTTCTGTGTTTCATCGTCAATAAGAAGGTCAGCTGGATACAGTAAACCTGAAGTGAAGCATCGGAATCTATAACTAGTGTCACAGGAACGGTTCAAAACATAGACACGAAGAAGAGCCAGTCTTCTTGTACTTGAGTCGGCATTGTGCCTTTTGCATTTAATTCCGATGCAATTTCAGTGTTCATCGTTAATTCGACGGTCAGGGGGATACAGTAAATCTAAAGTGAAGCATCGGAATCTATAACTAGTGTAACAGGAATGGTTCAAAACATAGACAGTAAGAAGAGTCAGTCTTCTAGTACGTTAGTCGGCATTGTGCGTTTTGTATTTAATGAAGATGCAATTTCTGTGTCCATCGTCAATACGACAGTCAGGGGAATTCAGTAAATCTGAAGTGAAGCATTGAAAATCTAAAACCGGTCTCACAGGAAAGGTTCAAAACATAGACAGTAAGAAGAGCCAGACTTCTTGTACCTGAGTCGGCATTGTGCCTTTTGTATTTAATTCTGATGCAATCTCTGTGTTTCATCGTCAATAAGACAGTCCGAGAGATACAGTAAACCTGAAGTGAAGCATCGGAATCTATAACTAGTGTCACACGAATGGTTCAAAACATAGACAGTAGGAAGAGTCAGTCTTCTTGTACGTAAGTCGGCATTTTGCCTTTTGTATTTAATTCCGATGCAATTTCTGTGTTTCATCGTCAATGAGACGGTCAGAGTAATACAGTAAACCTGAAGTGAAGAATCGGAATCTATAACTAGTGTCAGAGGAATGGTTCAAAACATAGACAGTAGGAAGAGTCAGTCTTCTTGTACTTAAGTCGGCATTTTGCCCTTTGTATTTAATTCCGATGCTATTTCTGTGTTTCATCGTCAATACGAAGGTCAGAGGGATACAGTAAACCTGAAGTGAAGCAACGGAATCTATAACTAGTGTCACAGGAATGATTCAAAACATAGACAGTAAGAAGAGTCAGTCTACTTGTACTTAAGTCGGCATTGTGCCTTTTGTATTTAAATCCGATGCAATCTCTGTGTTTCATCGTCAATGAGACGGTCAGAGTAATACAGTAAACCTGAAGTGAAGAATCGGAATCTATAACTAGTGTCAGAGGAATGGTTCAAAACATAGACAGTAGGAAGAGTCAGTCTTCTTGTACTTAAGTCGGCATTTTGCCCTTTGTATTTAATTCCGATGCTATTTCTGTGTTTCATCGTCAATACGAAGGTCAGCTGGATACAGTAAACCTGACGTGAAGCATCGGCATCTATAACTAGTGTCACAGGAATGGTTCAAAACATAGACAGGAAGAAGAGTCAGTTTTCTTGCACTTAAGTCGGTATTGTGCCTTTTCTAAATAATTCCGATGCAATTTCTGTGTTTCGTCGTCAATAACAAAGTCCAAGGGATACAGTAAAACTGAAGTGAAGCATCGCAATCCAAAACCGGTCTCACAGGAAAGGTTCAAAGCATAGACAGTAAGCAGAGGCAGACTTCTTGTACTTGAGTCGGCATTGTGCGTTTTGTATTTAATTCCGATGCAATTTCTGTGTTTCATCATCAATAAGACGGTCAGACGGATACAGTAAAACTGAAGTGAAGCATCGGAATCTATAACTAGTGTCACAGGAATGGTTCAAAACATAGACAGTAAGAAGTGTCAGTCTACTTGTACTTAGGTCGGCATTGTGCCTTTTGTATTTAATTCCAATGCAATTTCTGTGTTTCATCGTCAATACGACGGTCAGAGGGATACAGTAAACCTGAAGTGAATCATCGGAATCTATAACTAGTGTCACAGGAATGGTTCAAAACATAGACAGTAAGAAGAGCCAGTCTTCTTGTACTTAAGTCGGCATTGTGCCTTTTGTATTTAATTAAGTTGCAATATCTGTGTTTCATCGTCAATACGGTGGTCAGAGGGATACAGTGAACCTCAAGTGATGCATCGGAATCTATAACTACTGTCACAGGAATGGTTCAAAACATAGATATTAAGAAGGGTCTGTTTTCTTGTACTTGAGTCGGCATTGTGCATTTTTCTATTTAATTCCGTTGCAATCTCTGTGTTTCGTAGTCAATTAGAAGGTCCAGGGGATACAGTAGACCTGAAGTGAAGCATCGGAATCTATAACAAGTGTTACAGGAATGGTTCAAAACATAGACAGTAAGAAGAGCCAGTCATCTTGTACTTAAGTTGCCATTGTGCCTTTTGTATTTAATTCCGATGCAATTTCTGTGCTTCATCGTCAATAAGAAGGTCAACTGGATACAGTAAACCTGAAGTGAAGCATCGGAACATATAACTAGTGTCACAGGAAAGGTTCAAAGCATAGACAGTAAATTGAGCCAGTCTTCTTGTACTTAAGTCGGCATTGTGCCTTTTCTGTATAATTCCGATGCAATTTCTGTGTTTCATCGACAATAAGAAGGTCAGGGGGATACAGGATACCTAAAGTGAAGCAACGGAATCTATAACTAGTGTCACAGGAATGGTTCAAAACATAGACAGTAAGAAGAGTCAGTCTTCTTGTACTTGAGTCGGCATTGTGCCTTTTGTATTCAATTAAGATGCAATTTCTGTGTTTCATCGTCAATAAGAAGGTCAGCTGGATACAGTAAACCTGAAGTGAAGCATCGGAATCTATAACTAGTGTCACAGGAACGGTTCAAAACATAGACACGAAGAAGAGCCAGTCTTCTTGTACTTGAGTCGGCATTGTGCCTTTTGCATTTAATTCCGATGCAATTTCAGTGTTCATCGTTAATTCGACGGTCAGGGGGATACAGTAAATCTAAAGTGAAGCATCGGAATCTATAACTAGTGTAACAGGAATGGTTCAAAACATAGACAGTAAGAAGAGTCAGTCTTCTAGTACGTTAGTCGGCATTGTGCGTTTTGTATTTAATGAAGATGCAATTTCTGTGTCCATCGTCAATACGACAGTCAGGGGAATTCAGTAAATCTGAAGTGAAGCATTGAAAATCTAAAACCGGTCTCACAGGAAAGGTTCAAAACATAGACAGTAAGAAGAGCCAGACTTCTTGTACCTGAGTCGGCATTGTGCATTTTGTATTTAATTCTGATGCAATCTCTGTGTTTCATCGTCAATAAGACAGTCCGAGAGATACAGTAAACCTGAAGTGAAGCATCGGAATCTATAACTAGTGTCACACGAATGGTTCAAAACATAGACAGTAGGAAGAGTCAGTCTTCTTGTACGTAAGTCGGCATTTTGCCTTTTGTATTTAATTCCGATGCAATTTCTGTGTTTCATTGTCAATGAGTAGGTCAGCTGGATACAGTAAACCTGAAGTAAAGCATCGGAATCTATTACTACTGACACAGGAATGGTTCAAAACAAAGACAGGATGAAAAGTCAGTTTTCTTGTACTTAAGCCGCCATTGTGCCTTTTCTATTTAGTTCCGATGCAATTTCTGTGTTTCGTCGTCAATAAGAATGTCCAAGGGATACAGTAAACCTGAAGTGAAGCATCGGAATCCAAAACCGGGCTCAAAGGCAAGGTTCAAAACATAGACAGTAAGAAGAGCCAGACTTTTTGTACTTGAGTCGGCATTGTGCCTTTTGTATTTAATTCCGATGCAATATCTGTGTTTCATCGTCAATAAGAAGGTCAGAGGGATACAGTAAACCTGAAGTGAAGCAACGGAATCTATAACTAGTGTCACAGGAATGATTCAAAACATAGACAGTAAGAAGAGTCAGTCTACTTGTACTTAAGTCGGCATTGTGCCTTTTGTATTTAAATCCGATGCAATTTCTGTGTTTCATCGTCAATAAGAAGGTCAGCTGGATACAGTAAACCTGAAGTGAAGCATCGGAATCAATAACTAGTGTCAAGGGAATGGTTCAAAACATAGACAGTAATAAGAGTCAGTCTTTTTGTACTTATGTCGGCATTGTGCCTTTTGTATTTAATTCCGATGCAATTTCTGAGTTTCATCGTCAATACGAAGGTCAGAGGGATACAGTAAACCTGAAGTGAAACATCGGAATCTATAACTAGTGTCACAGGAATGGTTCAAAGCATAGACAGTAAGAGGAGTCAGTCTTCTTGTACTTAAGTCGGCATTGTGCCTTTTGTATTTAATTCCGATGCAATTTCTGTGTTTCATCGTCAATAAGAAGGTCAGAGGGATACAGCAAACCTGAAGTGAAGCATCGGAATCTATAACTAGTGTCACAGGAATGGTTAAAAGCATAGTCAGTAAGAAGAGTCAGTCTTCTTGTACGTAAGTCGGCATTGTGCCTTTTGTATTTAATTCCGATGCAATTTCTGTGTTTCATCGTTAATAAGAAGGTCAGAGGGATACAGTAAACCTGAAGTGAAGCATCAGAATCTATAACTAGTGTCACAGGAATGGTTAAAAACATAGACGGTAAGAAGAATAAGTTTTCTTGTACTTAAGTCAGCATTGTGCCTTTTGTATTTAATTCCGATGCAATATCTGTGTTTCATCGTCAATAAGAAGGTCAGAGGACTACAGTAAACCTGAAGTAAAGCATCGGAATCTATAACTAGTGTCACAGTAATGGTTCAAAACATTGACAGGAAGAAGATTCAGTTCTCTTGTACTTAAGTCGGCATTGTGCCTTTTGTATTTAATTCCGATGCAATTTCTGTGTTTCATCGTCAAAAAGAAGGTCAGAGGGATAAAGTAAAACTGAAGTGAAGCATTGAAATCCATAACTAGTGTCGCAGCAATGGTTCAAAGCATAGACAGTAAGAAGAGTCAGTCTTCTTGTACTTAAGTCGGCATTGTGCCTTTTGTATTTAATTAAGATGCAATTTCTGTGTTTCATCGTCAATAATAAGGTCAGAGGGATACAGTAAACCTGAAGTGAATCATCGGAATCTATAACTAGTGTTACAGGAATGGTTCAAAACATAGACAATAAGAAAAGTCAGTCTTCTTGTACTTAAGTCGGCATTGTGCCTTTTGTATAGAATTCCGATGCAATTTCTGTGTTTCATCGTCAATAAGAAGGTCAGCTGGATACAGTAAACCTGAAGTGAAGCATAGGAATCTATGACTAGTGTCACAGGAATGGTTCAAAACATAGACAGTAAGAAGAGCCAGTCTTCTTGTACTTGAGTGGGAATTGTGCCTTTTGTATTTAATTCCGATCAATTTTCTGTGTTTGATCGTCAATAAGAAGGTCAGAGGGATACAGTAAACCTGAAGTGAATCATCGGAATCTATAACTAGTGTCACAGGAATGGTTCAAAAAATAGACAGTAAGAAGAGTCAGTCTTTTTGTACTTAAGTCGGCATTGTGCCTTTTGTATATAATTCCGATGCAATTTCTGAATTTCATCGTCAATAAGAAGGTCAGAGGGATACTGTAAACCTGAAGTGAAGCATCGGAATCTATAAATAGTGTCACAGGAATCTTTCAAATCATAGACAGTAAGAAGAGCCAGTCTTCTTTTACTCGAGTCGGCATTGTGCCCTTTGTATTTAATTCCGATACAATTTCTGTGTTTCATCGTCAATACGACGGTCAGAGGGATACAGTAAAGCTCAAGTGATGCATCGGAATCTATAACTAGTGCCACAGGAATGGTTCAAAACATAGATATTTAGAAGAGTCTGTTTTCTCGTACTTAAGCCGCCATTGTGACTTTTGTATTTAATTCCGATGCAATTTCTGTGTTTCATCGTCAATAAGAAGGTCAGGGGTATACAGTAAAACTGAAGTGAAGCATCGGAATCAATAACTAGTGTCACAGGAATGGTTCAAAACATAGACAGCAAGAACAGTCAGTCTTCTTGTACTTAAGTCGGCATTTTGCACTTTGTATTTAATTCCGATGCAATTTCTGTGCTTCATCGTCAATAAAACGGTCAGAGGGATACAGTAAAACTGAAGTGAAGCATCGCAATCCAAAACCGGTCTCACAGGAAAGGTTCAAAACATAGACAGTAAGCAGAGGCAGACTTCTTGTACTTGAGTCGGCATTGTGCGTTTTGTATTTAATTCCGATGCAATTTCTGTGTTTCATCATCAATATGACGGTCAGAGGGATACTGTAAAACTGAAGTGAAGCATCGGAATCTATAACTAGTGTTACAGGAATGGTTCAAAACATAGACAGTAAGAAGAGTCAGTCTTCTTGTACTTAAGTCGGCATTGTGCCTTTTGTATTTCATTATGATGCAATTTCTGTGTTTCATCGTCAATACGAAGGTCAGAGGGATACAGTAAACCCAAAGTGAAGCAACGGAATCTACAACTCGTGTCACAGGAATGGTTCAAAACATAGACAGTAAGAAGAGTTAGTCTTCTTGTACTTGAGTCGGCATTGTGCCTTTTGTATTCAATTAAGATGCAATTTCTGTGTTTCATCGTCAATAAGAAGGTCAGAGGGATACAGTAAACCTGGAGTGAAGCATCGGAATCTAAAACTAGTGTCACAGTAATGGTTCAAAACATAGACAGTAAGAAGGGTCAGTCTTCTTGTACTTAAGTCGCCATTGTGCCTTTTGTATTTAATTCCGATGCAATTTCTGTGTTCATCGTTAATTCGACGGTCAGGGGGATACAGTAAATCTAAAGTGAAGCATCGGAATCTATAACTAGTGTAACAGGAATGGTTCAAAACATAGACAGTAAGAAGAGCCAGTCTTTTAGTATCTTAGTCGGCATTGTGCCTTTTGTAATTAATCCCGAGGCAATTTCTGTGTTTCATCGTCAATAAGAATGTCAGCTGAATACATTAGACCTGAAGTGAAGCATCGGAATCTATAACTAGTGTCACAGGAACGGTTCAAAACATAGACAGGAAGAAGAGCCAGTCTTCTTGTAAATGAGTCGGCTTTGTGCCTTTTGTATTTAATTCCGATGCAATTTCAGTGTTCATCGTTAAAACGACGGTCAGGGGGATACAGTAAATCTGAAGTGAAGCATCGGAATCTATAACTAGTGTAACAGGAATGGTTCAAAACATAGACAGTAAGAAGAGTCAGTCTTCTAGTACGTTAGTCTTCATTGTGCGTTTTGTATTTAATTAAGATGCAATTTCTGTGTCCATCGTCAATACGACAGTCAGGGGGATCAGGAAATCTGAAGTGAAGCATTAAAAATCTAAAACCGGTCTCACAGGAAAGGTTCAAAACATAGACAGTAAGAAGAGCCAGACTTCTTGTACCTGAGTCGGCATTGTGCCTTTTGTATTTAATTCTGATGCAATCTCTGTGTTTCATCGTCAATAAGACAGTCCGAGAGATACAGTAAACCTGAAGTGAAGCATCGGAATCTGTAACTAGTGTCACAGGAATGATTCAAAACATAGACAGGATGAAGAGTCAGTTTTCTTGTACTTTAGCCGCCATTGTGCCTTTTCTATTTAGTTCCGATGCAATTTCTGTGTTTCGTCGTCAATAAGAATGCCCAAGGAATACAGTACACCTGAAGTGAAGCATCGGAATCCAAAACCGGGCTCAAAGGCAAGGTTCAAAACATAGACAGTAAGAAGAGCCAGACTTTTTGTACTTGAGTCGGCATTGTGCTTTTTGTATTTAATTCCGATGCAATTTCTGTGTTTCAACATCAATAAGAAGGTCAGCTGAATACAGTAAACCTGAAGTGAAGCATCGGAATATATAACTAGTGTCACAGGAATGGTTCAAAACATAGACAGTAAGCAGAGTCAGTCATCTTGTACTTAAGTCGGCATTGTGCTTTTTTATTTAATTCCGATGCAATTTCTGTGCTTCATCGTCAAGAAGATGGTCAGCTGGATACAGTAAACCTGAAGTGAAGCATCGGAATCTATAACTAGTGTCACAGGAATGGTTCAAAACATAGGCAGTAAGAAGAGCCAGTCTTCTTGTAATTGAGTCGGCATTGTGCTTTTTGTATTTAATTCCGATGTATTTTCTGTGTTTGATCGTCAATAGGAAGGTCAGAGGGACACAGTAAACCTAAAGTGAAGCATCTGGATCTATAACTAGTGTCACAGGAATGGTAGAAAACATTGACAGTAGGAAGAGTCAGTCTTCTTGTACTTAAGTCGGCATTCTGCCTTTTGTATTTAATTAAGATGCAATTTCTGTGTTTCATCGTCAATACGGAGGTCAGAGGGATACAGAAAACCGGAAGTGAATCATCGGAATTTATAACTAGTGTCACTGGAATGGTTCAAAACATAGACAGTGGGAATAGTCAGTATTCTTGTACTTAAGTCGGCATTGTGCCTTTTGTATTTAATTCCGATGCAATTTCTGTGTTTCATCGTCAATAAGAAGGTGATCTGGATACAGGAAACCGGAAGTGAAGCATCGGAATCTATAACTAGTGTCACAGCAATGGTTCACAACATAGACAGTAAGAAGAGCCAGCCTTCTTGAACATGTGTCGGCATTGTGTCTTTTGTATTTAATTCCGATGCAATTCCTGTGTTTCATCATCAATAAGACGTCAGAGGGATACAGTAAAACTGAAGTGAAGCATCGGAATTTATAACTAGTGTCACAGGAATGATTCAAAACATAGCTAGTAAGAAGAGTCAGTCTACTTGTACTTCAGTCGGCAGTGTGCCTTTTGTGTTTAATTCCGATGCAATTTCTGTGTTTCATCGTCAATAAGAAGGTCAGCTGGATACAGTAGACCCTAAGTGAAGCATCGGAATCAATAACTAGTGTCAAGGGAATGGTTCAAAACATAGGCAGTAAGAAGAGCAAGTCTTCTTTTACTTGAGTCGGCATTGTGCCTTTTGTATTTAATTCCGATGCAATTTCTGTGTTTCATCGTCTATAAGAAGGTCAGTAGGATACAGTAAAACTGAAGTGAAGCAACGGAACCTATAACTAGTGTAACAGGAATGGTTCAATCATTGACAGTAAGAAGAGACAGTCTACTTGTACTTGAGTCGGCATTGTGCCTTTTGTATTTAATTGAGATGAAATTTCTGTGTTTGATCGTCAATCAGAAGGTCAGAGAGATACCGTAAACCTGAAGTGAAGCATCGGAATGTATAACTAGTGTCACTGGAATGGTTCAAAACATAGACAGTAAGAATCGTCAGTCTTCTTGTACTTAAAACGGCATTGTGCCTTTTGTATTCAATTAAGATGCAATTTCTGTGTTTCATCGTCAATAAGAGGTCAGGGTTATACAGTAAACCTGAAGTGAAGCATCGGAATCTTTAACTAGTGTCACAGGAATGGTGCAAAACATAGACAGTAAGAGGAGTCGGTTTTCTTGTGCTTAAGTCGGCATTGTGCCTTTTGTATGTAATTCCGATGCAATTTCTGTGTTTCATCGTCAAAAAGAAGGTCACAGGGATACAGTAGACGTGAAATGAAGCATCGGAATCTATAACTATTGTAACAGGAATGGTTCAAAACATAAACAGTAAGAAGAGTCAGTTTTCTTGTACTTAAGTCGGCATTGTGCCTTTTGTATTTAATTCTGATGCAATCTCTGTGTTTCATCGTCAATAAGACAGTCCGAGAGATACAGTAAACCTGAAGTGAAGCATCGGAATCTATAACTAGTGTCACAGGAATGGTTCAAAACATAGACAGTAGGAAGAGTCAGTCTTTTGTACTTAAGTCGGCATTTTGCCTTTTGGATTTAATTCCGATGCAATTTCTGTGTTTCGTCGTCAATAAGAATGTCCAAGGGATACAGTAAACCTGAAGTGAAGCATCGGAATCCAAAACCGGGCTCAAAGGCAAAGTTCAAAACATAGACAGTAAGAAGAACCAGACTTTTTGTACTTGAGTCGGCATCGTGCCTTTTGTATTTAATTCCGATGCAATTTCTGTGTTTCATCGTCAATAAGAAGGTCAGGGGGATACAGTAAACCTGAAGTGAAGCAACGGAATCTATAACTAGTGTCACAGGAATGGTTCAAACCATAGACAGTAAGAAGATCCAGTCTTCTTGTACTTGAGTCGGCATTGTGCCTTTTGTACTTAATTGCGATGAAATTACTGTGTTTGATCGTCAATCAGAAGGTCAGAGAGATACAGTAAACCTGAAGTGAAGCATCGGAATCTATAACTAGTGTCACTGGAATGGTTCAAAACATAGACAGTATGAATCGTCAGTCTTCATGTACTTAAAACGGCATTGTGCCTTTTGTATTCAATTAAGATGCAATTTCTGTGTTTCTTCGTCAATAAGGAGGTCAGAGGGATACAGTAAACCTGAAGTGAAGCAACGGAATCTATAACTAGTGTCACAGGAATGGTTCAAAACATAGACAGTAAGAAGAGCCAGTCTTCTTGTAGTTGAGTCGGCATTGTGCCTTTTGTATTTAATTGCGATGAAATTTCTGTGTTTGATCGTCAATCAGGTCAGAGAGATACAGTAAACCTGAAGTGAAGCATAGGAATCTATAACTAGTGTCACAGGAATGGTTCAAAACATAGAGAGTAAGAAGAGTCAGTCTACTTGTACTTAAGTCGGCATTGTGCCTTTTGTATTTAATTCCGATGCAATTTCTGTGTTTCATCATCAATATGAAGGTCAGAGGGTACAGTAAACCTGAAGTGAAGCATCGGAATCTATAACTAGTGTCACAGGAATGGTTCAAAGCATAGAGAGTAAGAAGAGTCAGTCTTTTTGTACATATGTCGGCATTGTGCCATTTGTATTTAATTCCGTTGCAATTTCTGTATTTCATCGTCAATAAGAAGATCAGAGGGATACAGTAAACGTGAAGTGCAGAAACGGAATCTATAACTAGTGTCACAGGAATGGTTCAAAACATAGACAGTAAGAAGAGCCAGTCTTCTTGTACTTGAGGCGGCATTGTGCCTTTTGTATTTTATTCCGATGAATTTTCTGTGTTTGATCGTCAATAAGGTCAGAGGGATACAGTAAACCTGAAGTGAAGCATCGGAATGTATACCTAGTGGCACAGGAATGGTTCAAACCATAGACACTAAGAAGAGACAGTGTTCTTGTACAGAAGTCGGCATTGTGCCTTTTGTATTTAACTAAGATGCAATTTCGGTGTTTCATCGTCAATAAGAAGGTCAGGGGGATACAATAAACCTGAAGTGAAGCATCTGAACCTATAACTAGTGGCACAGGAATGGTTCAAACCATAGACAGTAAGAAGAGACAGTGTTCTTGTACTGACGTCGGCACGTAGCCTTTTGTATTTAACTAAGATGCAATTTCGGTGTTTCATCGTCAATAAGAAGGTCAGAGGGATACAGTAAACCTGAAGTGAAGCAACGGAATCTATAACTAGTGTCACAGGAATGATTCAAAACATAGACAGTAAGAAGAGTCAGTCTACTTGTACTTAAGTCGGCATTGTGCCTTTTGTATTTAAATCCGATGCAATTTCTGTGTTTCATCGTCAATAAGAAGGTCAGCTGGATACAGTAAACCTGAAGTGAAGCATCGGAATTAATAACTAGTGTCAAGGGAATGGTTCAAAACATAGACAGTAAGAAGAGTCAGTCTTTTTGTACTTATGTCGGCATTGTGCCTTTTGTATTTAATTCCGATGCAATTTCTGAGTTTCATCGTCAATAAGAAGGTCAGAGGGATACAGCAAACCTGAAGTGAAGCATCGGAATCTATAACTAGTGTCACAGGAATGGTTAAAATCATAGTCAGTAAGAAGAGTCAGTCTTCTTGTACGTAAGTCGGCATTGTGCCTTTTGTATTTAATTCCGATGCAATTTCTGTGTTTCATCGTTAATAAGAAGGTCAGAGGGATACAGTAAACCTGAAGTGAAGCATCAGAATCTATAACTAGTGTCACAGGAATGGTTAAAAACATAGACGGTAAGAAGAATCAGTTTTCTTGTACTTAAGTCAGCATTGTGCCTTTTGTATTTAATTCCGATGCTATATCTGTGTTTCATCGTCAATAAGAAGGTCAGAGGACTACAGTAAACCTGAAGTAAAGCATCGGAATCTATAACTAGTGTCACAGTAATGGTTCAAAACATTGACAGGAAGAAGATTCAGTTCTCTTGTACTTAAGTCGGCATTGTGCCTTTTGTATTTAATTCCGATGCAATTTCTGTGTTTCATCGTCAAAAAGAAGGTCAGAGGGATAAAGTAAAACTGAAGTGAAGCATTGAAATCCATAACTAGTGTCGCAGCAATGGTTCAAAGCATAGACAGTAAGAAGAGTCAGTCTTCTTGTACTTAAGTCGGCATTGTGCCTTTTGTATTTAATTAAGATGCAATTTCTGTGTTTCATCGTCAATAATAAGGTCAGAGGGATACAGTAAACCTGAAGTGAATCATCGGAATTTATAACTAGTGTTACAGGAATGGTTCAAAACATAGACAATAAGAAAAGTCAGTCTTCTTGTACTTATGTCGGCATTGTGCCTTTTGTATAGAATTCCGATGCAATTTCTGTGTTTCATCGTCAATAAGAAGGTCAGCTGGATACAGTAAACCTGAAGTGAAGCATAGGAATCTATGACTAGTGTCACAGGAATGGTTCAAAACATAGACAGTAAGAAGAGCCAGTCTTCTTGTACTTGAGTGGGAATTGTGCCTTTTGTATTTAATTCCGATCAATTTTCTGTGTTTGATCGTCAATAAGAAGGTCAGAGGGATACAGTAAACCTGAAGTGAATCATCGGAATCTATAACTAGTGTCACAGGAATGGTTCAAAAAATAGACAGTAAGAAGAGTCAGTCTTTTTGTACTTAAGTCGGCATTGTGCCTTTTGTATATAATTCCGATGCAATTTCTGTATTTCATCGTCAATAAGAAGGTCAGAGGGATACTGTAAACCTGAAGTGAAGCATCGGAATCTATAAATAGTGTCACAGGAATCTTTCAAATCATAGACAGTAAGAAGAGCCAGTCTTCTTTTACTCGAGTCGGCATTGTGCCCTTTGTATTTAATTCCGATACAATTTCTGTGTTTCATCGTCAATACGACGGTCAGAGGGATACAGTAAAGCTCAAGTGATGCATCGGAATCTATAACTAGTGCCACAGGAATGGTTCAAAACATAGATATTTAGAAGAGTCTGTTTTCATGTACTTAAGCCGCCATTGTGACTTTTGTATTTAATTCCGATGCAATTTCTGTGTTTCATCGTCAATAAGAAGGTCAGGGGTATACAGTAAAACTGAAGTGAAGCATCGGAATCAATAACTAGTGTCACAGGAATGGTTCAAAACATAGACAGCAAGAACAGTCAGTCTTCTTGTACTTAAGTCGGCATTTTGCACTTTGTATTTAATTCCGATGCAATTTCTGTGCTTCATCGTCAATAAAACGGTCAGAGGGATACAGTAAAACTGAAGTGAAGCATCGCAATCCAAAACCGGTCTCACAGGAAAGGTTCAAAACATAGACAGTAAGCAGAGGCAGACTTCTTGTACTTGCGTCGGCATTGTGCGTTTTGTATTTAATTCCGATGCAATTTCTGTGTTTCATCATCAATAAGACGGTCAGAGGGATACTGTAAAACTGAAGTGAAGCATCGGAATCTATAACTAGTGTTACAGGAATGGTTCAAAACATAGACAGTAAGAAGTGTCAGTCTACTTGTACTTAGGTCGGCATTGTGCCTTTTGTATTTAATTCCGATGCAATTTCTGTGTTTCATCGTCAATACGACGATCAGAGGGATACAGTAAACCTGAAGTGAAGCATCGGAATCTATAACTAGTGTCACAGGAATGGTTCAAAACATAGACAGTAAGAAGAGTCAGTCTTCTTGTACTTAAGTCGGCATTGTGCCTTTTGTATTTAATTATGATGCAATTTCTGTGTTTCATCGTCAATACGAAGGTCAGAGGGATACAGTAAACCCAAAGTGAAGCAACGGAATCTATAACTCGTGTCACAGGAATGGTTCAAAACATAGACAGTAAGAAGAGTCAGTCTTCTTGTACTTGAGTCGGCATTGTGCCTTTTGTATTCAATTAAGATGCAATTTCTGTGTTTCATCGTCAGTAAGAATGTCAGCTGGATACAGTAAACCTGAAGTGACGCATCGGAATCTATAACTAGTGTCACAGGAATGGTTCAAAACATAGACAGGAAGAAGAGTCAGTTTTCTCGTACTTAAGTCGGCATTGTGCCTTTTCTATTTAATTCCGATGCAATTTCTGTGCTTCGTCGTCACTAAGAAGGTTCAAGTGATACAGTAAACCTGAAGTGAAGCATCGGAATCGAAAGCCGGTCTCACAGGAAAGGTTCAAAACATAGACAGTAAGAAGAGCCAGACATCTTGTACTTTAGTCGGCAATGTGCCTTTTGTATTTAATTCCGATGCAATTTCTGTGTTTCATCGTCTATAAGACGGTCAGAGGGATACAGTAAACCTGAAGTGAAGCATCGGAATCTATAACTAGTGTCACAGGAATGGTTCAAAACATAGGCAGTAGGAAGAGTCAGTCTTCTTGTACTTAAGTCGGCATTGTGCATTTTGTATTTAAGTAAGATGCATTGTCTGTGTTTCATCGTCAAAGAGAAGGTCAGAGGGATAAAGTAAACCTGAAGTAAAGCATCGGAATCTATGACTACTGTCACAGGAAAGGTTCAAAACATAGACAGTAAGAAGAGCCAAACTTCTTGTACCTGAGTCGGCATTGTGCCTTTTGTATAGCATTCAGATGCAATTTCTGTGTTTCATCGTCAATAAGACGGTAAGAGGGATACAGTAAACCTGAAGTGAAGCATCGGAATCCATAACTAGTGTCACAGGAATGGTTCAAAACATAGACAGTGGGGAGAGTCAGTCTTCTTGTACTTAAGTCGGCCTTGTGCCTTTTGTATTTAATTCCGATGCAATGTCTGTGTTTCATCGTCAATAAGAATGTCAGCTGGATACAGTAAACCTGAAGTGAAGCATCGGAATCTATAACTAGTGTCACAGGAATGGTTCAAAACATAGACAGGAAGAAGAGTAAGTTTTCTCGTACTTAAGTCGGCATTGTGCTTTTTCTATTTAATTCCGATGCGATTTCTGTGTTTAGTCGCCTCTAAGAAGGTCCAAGGGATACAGCAAACCTGAAGTGAAGCATCGGAATCTAAAACCGGTCTCACAGGAAAGGGTCAAAACATCGACAGTAAGAAGAGCCAGTCTTCTTGTACTTGAGTGGGAATTGTGCCTTTTGTATTTAATTCCGATCAATTTTCTGTGTTTGATCGTCAATAAGAAGGTCAGAGGGATACAGTAAACCTGAAGTGAATCATCGGAATCTATAACTAGTGTCACAGGAATGGTTCAAAAAATAGACAGTAAGAAGAGTCAGTCTTTTTGTACTTAAGTCGGCATTGTGCCTTTTGTATATAATTCCGATGCAATTTCTGTATTTCATCGTCAATAAGAAGGTCAGAGGGATACTGTAAACCTGAAGTGAAGCATCGGAATCTATAAATAGTGTCACAGGAATCTTTCAAATCATAGACAGTAAGAAGAGCCAGTCTTCTTTTACTCGAGTCGGCATTGTGCCCTTTGTATTTAATTCCGATACAATTTCTGAGTTTCATCGTCAATACGACGGTCAGAGGGATACAGTAAAGCTCAAGTGATGCATCGGAATCTATAACTAGTGCCACAGGAATGGTTCAAAACATAGATATTTAGAAGAGTCTGTTTTCATGTACTTAAGCCGCCATTGTGACTTTTGTATTTAATTCCGATGCAATTTCTGTGTTTCATCGTCAATAAGAAGGTCAGGGGTATACAGTAAAACTGAAGTGAAGCATCGGAATCAATAACTAGTGTCACAGGAATGGTTCAAAACATAGACAGCAAGAACAGTCAGTCTTCTTGTACTTAAGTCGGCATTTTGCACTTTGTATTTAATTCCGATGCAATTTCTGTGCTTCATCGTCAATAAAACGGTCAGAGGGATACAGTAAAACTGAAGTGAAGCATCGCAATCCAAAACCGGTCTCACAGGAAAGGTTCAAAACATAGACAGTAAGCAGAGGCAGACTTCTTGTACTTGAGTCGGCATTGTGCGTTTTGTATTTAATTCCGATGCAATTTCTGTGTTTCATCATCAATAAGACGGTCAGAGGGATACTGTAAAACTGAAGTGAAGCATCGGAATCTATAACTAGTGTTACAGGAATGGTTCAAAACATAGACAGTAAGAAGTGTCAGTCTACTTGTACTTAGGTCGGCATTGTGCCTTTTGTATTTAATTCCGATGCAATTTCTGTGTTTCATCGTCAATACGACGATCAGAGGGATACAGTAAACCTGAAGTGAAGCATCGGAATCTATAACTAGTGTCACAGGAATGGTTCAAAACATAGACAGTAAGAAGAGTCAGTCTTCTTGTACTTGAATGGGAATTGTGCCTTTTGTATTTAATTCCGATCAATTTTCTGTGTTTGATCGTCAATAAGAAGGTCAGAGGGATACAGTAAACTTGAAGTGAAGCATCGGATTCTAAAACTAGTGTCACAGGAATGGTTCAAAGCATAGAGAGTAAGCGGAGTCAGTTTTCTTGTACTTAAGTCGGCATTGTGCCTTTTGTATTTAATTCCGATGCTATTTCTGTGTTTCATCGTCAATACGAAGGTCAGCTGGATACAGTAAACCTGACGTGAAGCATCGGCATCTATAACTAGTGTCACAGGAATGGTTCAAAACATAGACAGGAAGAAGAGTCAGTTTTCTTGCACTTAAGTCGGTATTGTGCCTTTTCTAAATAATTCCGATGCAATTTCTGTGTTTCGTCGTCAATAACAAAGTCCAAGGGATACAGTAAAACTGAAGTGAAGCATCGCAATCCAAAACCGGTCTCACAGGAAAGGTTCAAAGCATAGACAGTAAGCAGAGGCAGACTTCTTGTACTTGAGTCGGCATTGTGCGTTTTGTATTTAATTCCGATGCAATTTCTGTGTTTCATCATCAATAAGACGGTCAGACGGATACAGTAAAACTGAAGTGAAGCATCGGAATCTATAACTAGTGTCACAGGAATGGTTCAAAACATAGACAGTAAGAAGTGTCAGTCTACTTGTACTTAGGTCGGCATTGTGCCTTTTGTATTTAATTCCAATGCAATTTCTGTGTTTCATCGTCAATACGACGGTCAGAGGGATACAGTAAACCTGAAGTGAATCATCGGAATCTATAACTAGTGTCACAGGAATGGTTCAAAACATAGACAGTAAGAAGAGCCAGTCTTCTTGTACTTAAGTCGGCATTGTGCCTTTTGTATTTAATTAAGTTGCAATATCTGTGTTTCATCGTCAATACGGTGGTCAGAGGGATACAGTGAACCTCAAGTGATGCATCGGAATCTATAAGTACTGTCACAGGAATGGTTCAAAACATAGATATTAAGAAGGGTCTGTTTTCTTGTACTTGAGTCGGCATTGTGCACTTTTCTATTTAATTCCGTTGCAATCTCTGTGTTTCGTAGTCAATTAGAAGGTCCAGGGGATACAGTAGTCCTGAAGTGAAGCATCGGAATCTATAACAAGTGTTACAGGAATGGTTCAAAACATAGAAAGTAAGAAGAGCCAGTCATCTTGTACTTAAGTTGCCATTGTGCCTTTTGTATTTAATTCCGATGCAATTTCTGTGCTTCATCGTCAATAAGAAGGTCAACTGGATACAGTAAACCTGAAGTGAAGCATCGGAACATATAACTAGTGTCACAGGAAAGGTTCAAAGCATAGACAGTAAATTGAGCCAGTCTTCTTGTACTTAAGTCGGCATTGTGCCTTTTCTGTATAATTCCGATGCAATTTCTGTGTTTCATCGACAATAAGAAGGTCAGGGGGATACAGGATACCTAAAGTGAAGCAACGGAATCTATAACTAGTGTCACAGGAATGGTTCAAAACATAGACAGTAAGAAGAGTCAGTCTTCTTGTACTTGAGTCGGCATTGTGCCTTTTGTATTCAATTAAGATGCAATTTCTGTGTTTCATCGTCAATAAGAAGGTCAGCTGGATACAGTAAACCTGAAGTGAAGCATCGGAATCTATAACTAGTGTCACAGGAACGGTTCAAAACATAGACACGAAGAAGAGCCAGTCTTCTTGTACTTGAGTCGGCATTGTGCCTTTTGCATTTAATTCCGATGCAATTTCAGTGTTCATCGTTAATTCGACGGTCAGGGGGATACAGTAAATCTAAAGTGAAGCATCGGAATCTATAACTAGTGTAACAGGAATGGTTCAAAACATAGACAGTAAGAAGAGTCAGTCTTCTAGTACGTTAGTCGGCATTGTGCGTTTTGTATTTAATGAAGATGCAATTTCTGTGTCCATCGTCAATACGACAGTCAGGGGAATTCAGTAAATCTGAAGTGAAGCATTGAAAATCTAAAACCGGTCTCACAGGAAAGGTTCAAAACATAGACAGTAAGAAGAGCCAGACTTCTTGTACCTGAGTCGGCGTTGTGCCTTTTGTATTTAATTCTGATGCAATCTCTGTGTTTCATCGTCAATAAGACAGTCCGAGAGATACAGTAAACCTGAAGTGAAGCATCGGAATCTATAACTAGTGTCACACGAATGGTTCAAAACATAGACAGTAGGAAGAGTCAGTCTTCTTGTACGTAAGTCGGCATTTTGCCTTTTGTATTTAATTCCGATGCAATTTCTGTGTTTCATTGTCAATGAGTAGGTCAGCTGGATACAGTAAACCTGAAGTAAAGCATCGGAATCTATTACTACTGACACAGGAATGGTTCAAAACAAAGACAGGATGAAAAGTCAGTTTTCTTGTACTTAAGCCGCCATTGTGCCTTTTCTATTTAGTTCCGATGCAATTTCTGTGTTTCGTCGTCAATAAGAATGTCCAAGGGATACAGTAAACCTGAAGTGAAGCATCGGAATCCAAAACCGGGCTCAAAGGCAAGGTTCAAAACATAGACAGTAAGAAGAGCCAGACTTTTTGTACTTGAGTCGGCATTGTGCCTTTTGTATTTAATTCCGATGCAATATCTGTGTTTCATCGTCAATAAGAAGGTCAGAGGGATACAGTAAACCTGAAGTGAAGCAACGGAATCTATAACTAGTGTCACAGGAATGATTCAAAACATAGACAGTAAGAAGAGTCAGTCTACTTGTACTTAAGTCGGCATTGTGCCTTTTGTATTTAAATCCGATGCAATTTCTGTGTTTCATCGTCAATAAGAAGGTCAGCTGGATACAGTAAACCTGAAGTGAAGCATCGGAATTAATAACTAGTGTCAAGGGAATGGTTCAAAACATAGACAGTAAGAAGAGTCAGTCTTTTTGTACTTATGTCGGCATTGTGCCTTTTGTATTTAATTCCGATGCAATTTCTGAGTTTCATCGTCAATAAGAAGGTCAGAGGGATACAGCAAACCTGAAGTGAAGCATCGGAATCTATAACTAGTGTCACAGGAATGGTTAAAATCATAGTCAGTAAGAAGAGTCAGTCTTCTTGTACGTAAGTCGGCATTGTGCCTTTTGTATTTAATTCCGATGCAATTTCTGTGTTTCATCGTTAATAAGAAGGTCAGAGGGATACAGTAAACCTGAAGTGAAGCATCAGAATCTATAACTAGTGTCACAGGAATGGTTAAAAACATAGACGGTAAGAAGAATCAGTTTTCTTGTACTTAAGTCAGCATTGTGCCTTTTGTATTTAATTCCGATGCTATATCTGTGTTTCATCGTCAATAAGAAGGTCAGAGGACTACAGTAAACCTGAAGTAAAGCATCGGAATCTATAACTAGTGTCACAGTAATGGTTCAAAACATTGACAGGAAGAAGATTCAGTTCTCTTGTACTTAAGTCGGCATTGTGCCTTTTGTATTTAATTCCGATGCAATTTCTGTGTTTCATCGTCAAAAAGAAGGTCAGAGGGATAAAGTAAAACTGAAGTGAAGCATTGAAATCCATAACTAGTGTCGCAGCAATGGTTCAAAGCATAGACAGTAAGAAGAGTCAGTCTTCTTGTACTTAAGTCGGCATTGTGCCTTTTGTATTTAATTAAGATGCAATTTCTGTGTTTCATCGTCAATAATAAGGTCAGAGGGATACAGTAAACCTGAAGTGAATCATCGGAATTTATAACTAGTGTTACAGGAATGGTTCAAAACATAGACAATAAGAAAAGTCAGTCTTCTTGTACTTATGTCGGCATTGTGCCTTTTGTATAGAATTCCGATGCAATTTCTGTGTTTCATCGTCAATAAGAAGGTCAGCTGGATACAGTAAACCTGAAGTGAAGCATAGGAATCTATGACTAGTGTCACAGGAATGGTTCAAAACATAGACAGTAAGAAGAGCCAGTCTTCTTGTACTTGAGTGGGAATTGTGCCTTTTGTATTTAATTCCGATCAATTTTCTGTGTTTGATCGTCAATAAGAAGGTCAGAGGGATACAGTAAACCTGAAGTGAATCATCGGAATCTATAACTAGTGTCACAGGAATGGTTCAAAAAATAGACAGTAAGAAGAGTCAGTCTTTTTGTACTTAAGTCGGCATTGTGCCTTTTGTATATAATTCCGATGCAATTTCTGTATTTCATCGTCAATAAGAAGGTCAGAGGGATACTGTAAACCTGAAGTGAAGCATCGGAATCTATAAATAGTGTCACAGGAATCTTTCAAATCATAGACAGTAAGAAGAGCCAGTCTTCTTTTACTCGAGTCGGCATTGTGCCCTTTGTATTTAATTCCGATACAATTTCTGTGTTTCATCGTCAATACGACGGTCAGAGGGATACAGTAAAGCTCAAGTGATGCATCGGAATCTATAACTAGTGCCACAGGAATGGTTCAAAACATAGATATTTAGAAGAGTCTGTTTTCATGTACTTAAGCCGCCATTGTGACTTTTGTATTTAATTCCGATGCAATTTCTGTGTTTCATCGTCAATAAGAAGGTCAGGGGTATACAGTAAAACTGAAGTGAAGCATCGGAATCAATAACTAGTGTCACAGGAATGGTTCAAAACATAGACAGCAAGAACAGTCAGTCTTCTTGTACTTAAGTCGGCATTTT
Source organism: Schistocerca serialis cubense (assembly GCF_023864345.2). NCBI lineage: Eukaryota > Metazoa > Arthropoda > Insecta > Orthoptera > Acrididae > Schistocerca > Schistocerca serialis. The sequence goes on along the minus strand of NW_026047583.1, from coordinate 32,941,910 downwards.
GCACTTTGTATTTAATTCCGATGCAATTTCTGTGCTTCATCGTCAATAAAACGGTCAGAGGGATACAGTAAAACTGAAGTGAAGCATCGCAATCCAAAACCGGTCTCACAGGAAAGGTTCAAAACATAGACAGTAAGCAGAGGCAGACTTCTTGTACTTGCGTCGGCATTGTGCGTTTTGTATTTAATTCCGATGCAATTTCTGTGTTTCATCATCAATAAGACGGTCAGAGGGATACTGTAAAACTGAAGTGAAGCATCGGAATCTATAACTAGTGTTACAGGAATGGTTCAAAACATAGACAGTAAGAAGTGTCAGTCTACTTGTACTTAGGTCGGCATTGTGCCTTTTGTATTTAATTCCGATGCAATTTCTGTGTTTCATCGTCAATACGACGATCAGAGGGATACAGTAAACCTGAAGTGAAGCATCGGAATCTATAACTAGTGTCACAGGAATGGTTCAAAACATAGACAGTAAGAAGAGTCAGTCTTCTTGTACTTAAGTCGGCATTGTGCCTTTTGTATTTAATTATGATGCAATTTCTGTGTTTCATCGTCAATACGAAGGTCAGAGGGATACAGTAAACCCAAAGTGAAGCAACGGAATCTATAACTCGTGTCACAGGAATGGTTCAAAACATAGACAGTAAGAAGAGTCAGTCTTCTTGTACTTGAGTCGGCATTGTGCCTTTTGTATTCAATTAAGATGCAATTTCTGTGTTTCATCGTCAGTAAGAATGTCAGCTGGATACAGTAAACCTGAAGTGACGCATCGGAATCTATAACTAGTGTCACAGGAATGGTTCAAAACATAGACAGGAAGAAGAGTCAGTTTTCTCGTACTTAAGTCGGCATTGTGCCTTTTCTATTTAATTCCGATGCAATTTCTGTGCTTCGTCGTCACTAAGAAGGTTCAAGTGATACAGTAAACCTGAAGTGAAGCATCGGAATCGAAAGCCGGTCTCACAGGAAAGGTTCAAAACATAGACAGTAAGAAGAGCCAGACATCTTGTACTTTAGTCGGCAATGTGCCTTTTGTATTTAATTCCGATGCAATTTCTGTGTTTCATCGTCTATAAGACGGTCAGAGGGATACAGTAAACCTGAAGTGAAGCATCGGAATCTATAACTAGTGTCACAGGAATGGTTCAAAACATAGGCAGTAGGAAGAGTCAGTCTTCTTGTACTTAAGTCGGCATTGTGCATTTTGTATTTAAGTAAGATGCATTGTCTGTGTTTCATCGTCAAAGAGAAGGTCAGAGGGATAAAGTAAACCTGAAGTAAAGCATCGGAATCTATGACTACTGTCACAGGAAAGGTTCAAAACATAGACAGTAAGAAGAGCCAAACTTCTTGTACCTGAGTCGGCATTGTGCCTTTTGTATAGCATTCAGATGCAATTTCTGTGTTTCATCGTCAATAAGACGGTAAGAGGGATACAGTAAACCTGAAGTGAAGCATCGGAATCCATAACTAGTGTCACAGGAATGGTTCAAAACATAGACAGTGGGGAGAGTCAGTCTTCTTGTACTTAAGTCGGCCTTGTGCCTTTTGTATTTAATTCCGATGCAATGTCTGTGTTTCATCGTCAATAAGAATGTCAGCTGGATACAGTAAACCTGAAGTGAAGCATCGGAATCTATAACTAGTGTCACAGGAATGGTTCAAAACATAGACAGGAAGAAGAGTAAGTTTTCTCGTACTTAAGTCGGCATTGTGCTTTTTCTATTTAATTCCGATGCGATTTCTGTGTTTAGTCGCCTCTAAGAAGGTCCAAGGGATACAGCAAACCTGAAGTGAAGCATCGGAATCTAAAACCGGTCTCACAGGAAAGGGTCAAAACATCGACAGTAAGAAGAGCCAGACATCTTGTACTTTAGTCGGCATTGTGCCTTTTGTATTTAATTCCGATGCAATTTCTGTGTTTCATCGTCCGTACGACGGTCAGAGGGATACAGTAAAACTGAAGTGAAGCATCGGAATCTATAACTAGTGTCACAGGAATGGTTCAAAACAAAGGCAATAGGAAGAGTCAGTCTTCTTGTACTTAAGTCGGCATTATTCCCTTTGTATTTAATTCCGATGCAATTCCTGTGTTTCATCGTCAATAAGAAGGTCAGAGGGATACAGTAAACCTGAAGTGAAGCATCGGAATCAAAAACTAGTGTCTCAGGAATGGTTCAATACATAGACAGTAGGAAGAGTCAGTCTTCTTGTACTTAAGTCGGCATTGTGCCTTTTGTATTTAATTCCGATGCAATTTCTGTGTTTCATCGTCAATACGACGATCAGAGGGATACAGTAAACCTGAAGTGAAGCATCGGAATCTATAACTAGTGTCACAGGAATGGTTCAAAACATAGACAGTAAGAAGAGTCAGTCTTCTTGTACTTAAGTCGGCATTGTGCCTTTTGTATTTAATTATGATGCAATTTCTGTGTTTCATCGTCAATACGAAGGTCAGAGGGATACAGTAAACCCAAAGTGAAGCAACGGAATCTATAACTCGTGTCACAGGAATGGTTCAAAACATAGACAGTAAGAAGAGTCAGTCTTCTTGTACTTGAGTCGGCATTGTGCCTTTTGTATTCAATTAAGATGCAATTTCTGTGTTTCATCGTCAGTAAGAATGTCAGCTGGATACAGTAAACCTGAAGTGACGCATCGGAATCTATAACTAGTGTCACAGGAATGGTTCAAAACATAGACAGGAAGAAGAGTCAGTTTTCTCGTACTTAAGTCGGCATTGTGCCTTTTCTATTTAATTCCGATGCAATTTCTGTGCTTCGTCGTCACTAAGAAGGTTCAAGTGATACAGTAAACCTGAAGTGAAGCATCGGAATCGAAAGCCGGTCTCACAGGAAAGGTTCAAAACATAGACAGTAAGAAGAGCCAGACATCTTGTACTTTAGTCGGCAATGTGCCTTTTGTATTTAATTCCGATGCAATTTCTGTGTTTCATCGTCTATAAGACGGTCAGAGGGATACAGTAAACCTGAAGTGAAGCATCGGAATCTATAACTAGTGTCACAGGAATGGTTCAAAACATAGGCAGTAGGAAGAGTCAGTCTTCTTGTACTTAAGTCGGCATTGTGCATTTTGTATTTAAGTAAGATGCATTGTCTGTGTTTCATCGTCAAAGAGAAGGTCAGAGGGATAAAGTAAACCTGAAGTAAAGCATCGGAATCTATGACTACTGTCACAGGAAAGGTTCAAAACATAGACAGTAAGAAGAGCCAAACTTCTTGTACCTGAGTCGGCATTGTGCCTTTTGTATAGCATTCAGATGCAATTTCTGTGTTTCATCGTCAATAAGACGGTAAGAGGGATACAGTAAACCTGAAGTGAAGCATCGGAATCCATAACTAGTGTCACAGGAATGGTTCAAAACATAGACAGTGGGGAGAGTCAGTCTTCTTGTACTTAAGTCGGCCTTGTGCCTTTTGTATTTAATTCCGATGCAATGTCTGTGTTTCATCGTCAATAAGAATGTCAGCTGGATACAGTAAACCTGAAGTGAAGCATCGGAATCTATAACTAGTGTCACAGGAATGGTTCAAAACATAGACAGGAAGAAGAGTAAGTTTTCTCGTACTTAAGTCGGCATTGTGCTTTTTCTATTTAATTCCGATGCGATTTCTGTGTTTAGTCGCCTCTAAGAAGGTCCAAGGGATACAGCAAACCTGAAGTGAAGCATCGGAATCTAAAACCGGTCTCACAGGAAAGGGTCAAAACATCGACAGTAAGAAGAGCCAGTCTTCTTGTACTTGAGTGGGAATTGTGCCATTTGTATTTAATTCCGATCAATTTTCTGTGTTTGATCGTCAATAAGAAGGTCAGAGGGATACAGTAAACCTGAAGTGAATCATCGGAATCTATAACTAGTGTCACAGGAATGGTTCAAAAAATAGACAGTAAGAAGAGTCAGTCTTTTTGTACTTAAGTCGGCATTGTGCCTTTTGTATATAATTCCGATGCAATTTCTGTATTTCATCGTCAATAAGAAGGTCAGAGGGATACTGTAAACCTGAAGTGAAGCATCGGAATCTATAAATAGTGTCACAGGAATCTTTCAAATCATAGACAGTAAGAAGAGCCAGTCTTCTTTTACTCGAGTCGGCATTGTGCCCTTTGTATTTAATTCCGATACAATTTCTGTGTTTCATCGTCAATACGACGGTCAGAGGGATACAGTAAAGCTCAAGTGATGCATCGGAATCTATAACTAGTGCCACAGGAATGGTTCAAAACATAGATATTTAGAAGAGTCTGTTTTCATGTACTTAAGCCGCCATTGTGACTTTTGTATTTAATTCCGATGCAATTTCTGTGTTTCATCGTCAATAAGAAGGTCAGGGGTATACAGTAAAACTGAAGTGAAGCATCGGAATCAATAACTAGTGTCACAGGAATGGTTCAAAACATAGACAGCAAGAACAGTCAGTCTTCTTGTACTTAAGTCGGCATTTTGCACTTTGTATTTAATTCCGATGCAATTTCTGTGCTTCATCGTCAATAAAACGGTCAGAGGGATACAGTAAAACTGAAGTGAAGCATCGCAATCCAAAACCGGTCTCACAGGAAAGGTTCAAAACATAGACAGTAAGCAGAGGCAGACTTCTTGTACTTGAGTCGGCATTGTGCGTTTTGTATTTAATTCCGATGCAATTTCTGTGTTTCATCATCAATAAGACGGTCAGAGGGATACTGTAAAACTGAAGTGAAGCATCGGAATCTATAACTAGTGTTACAGGAATGGTTCAAAACATAGACAGTAAGAAGTGTCAGTCTACTTGTACTTAGGTCGGCATTGTGCCTTTTGTATTTAATTCCGATGCAATTTCTGTGTTTCATCGTCAATACGACGATCAGAGGGATACAGTAAACCTGAAGTGAAGCATCGGAATCTATAACTAGTGTCACAGGAATGGTTCAAAACATAGACAGTAAGAAGAGTCAGTCTTCTTGTACTTAAGTCGGCATTGTGCCTTTTGTATTTAATTATGATGCAATTTCTGTGTTTCATCGTCAATACGAAGGTCAGAGGGATACAGTAAACCCAAAGTGAAGCAACGGAATCTATAACTCGTGTCACAGGAATGGTTCAAAACATAGACAGTAAGAAGAGTCAGTCTTCTTGTACTTGAGTCGGCATTGTGCCTTTTGTATTCAATTAAGATGCAATTTCTGTGTTTCATCGTCAGTAAGAATGTCAGCTGGATACAGTAAACCTGAAGTGACGCATCGGAATCTATAACTAGTGTCACAGGAATGGTTCAAAACATAGACAGGAAGAAGAGTCAGTTTTCTCGTACTTAAGTCGGCATTGTGCCTTTTCTATTTAATTCCGATGCAATTTCTGTGCTTCGTCGTCACTAAGAAGGTTCAAGTGATACAGTAAACCTGAAGTGAAGCATCGGAATCGAAAGCCGGTCTCACAGGAAAGGTTCAAAACATAGACAGTAAGAAGAGCCAGACATCTTGTACTTTAGTCGGCAATGTGCCTTTTGTATTTAATTCCGATGCAATTTCTGTGTTTCATCGTCTATAAGACGGTCAGAGGGATACAGTAAACCTGAAGTGAAGCATCGGAATCTATAACTAGTGTCACAGGAATGGTTCAAAACATAGGCAGTAGGAAGAGTCAGTCTTCTTGTACTTAAGTCGGCATTGTGCATTTTGTATTTAAGTAAGATGCATTGTCTGTGTTTCATCGTCAAAGAGAAGGTCAGAGGGATAAAGTAAACCTGAAGTAAAGCACCGGAATCTATGACTACTGTCACAGGAAAGGTTCAAAACATAGACAGTAAGAAGAGCCAAACTTCTTGTACCTGAGTCGGCATTGTGCCTTTTGTATAGCATTCAGATGCAATTTCTGTGTTTCATCGTCAATAAGACGGTAAGAGGGATACAGTAAACCTGAAGTGAAGCATCGGAATCCATAACTAGTGTCACAGGAATGGTTCAAAACATAGACAGTGGGGAGAGTCAGTCTTCTTGTACTTAAGTCGGCCTTGTGCCTTTTGTATTTAATTCCGATGCAATGTCTGTGTTTCATCGTCAATAAGAATGTCAGCTGGATACAGTAAACCTGAAGTGAAGCATCGGAATCTATAACTAGTGTCACAGGAATGGTTCAAAACATAGACAGGAAGAAGAGTAAGTTTTCTCGTACTTAAGTCGGCATTGTGCTTTTTCTATTTAATTCCGATGCGATTTCTGTGTTTAGTCGCCTCTAAGAAGGTCCAAGGGATACAGCAAACCTGAAGTGAAGCATCGGAATCTAAAACCGGTCTCACAGGAAAGGGTCAAAACATCGACAGTAAGAAGAGCCAGACATCTTGTACTTTAGTCGGCATTGTGCCTTTTGTATTTAATTCCGATGCAATTTCTGTGTTTCATCGTCCGTACGACGGTCAGAGGGATACAGTAAAACTGAAGTGAAGCATCGGAATCTATAACTAGTGTCACAGGAATGGTTCAAAACAAAGGCAATAGGAAGAGTCAGTCTTCTTGTACTTGGGTCGGCATTATTCCCTTTGTATTTAATTCCGATGCAATTCCTGTGTTTCATCGTCAATAAGAAGGTCAGAGGGATACAGTAAACCTGAAGTGAAGCATCGGAATCAAAAACTAGTGTCTCAGGAATGGTTCAATACATAGACAGTAGGAAGAGTCAGTCTTCTTGTACTTAAGTCGGCATTATTCCCTTTGTATTTAATTCCGATGCAATTCCTGTGTTTCATCGTCAATAAGAAGGTCAGAGGGATACAGTAAACCTGAAGTGAAGCATCGGAATCAAAAACTAGTGTCTCAGGAATGGTTCAATACATAGACAGTAGGAAGAGTCAGTCTTCTTGTACTTAAGTCGGCATTGTGCCTTTTGTATTTAATTCTGATGCAATTTCTGTGTTTCATCGTGAATAAGAACGTCAGAGGGATACAGTAAAACTGAAGTGAAGCATCGGAATCTATAACTTGTGTCGAAGGAATGGTTCAAACATAGACAGTAAGAAGAGTCAGTCTTCTTGTACTTAAGTCGGCATTGTGCCTTTTGTATTTAATTCCGATGCAATTTCTGTGTTTCATCGTCAATCAGAAGATCAGCTGGATACAGTAAACCTGAAGTGAAGCATCGGAATCTATGACTAGTATCACAGGAATGGTTCAAAACATAGACAGTAAGAAGAGCCAGTCTTCTTGTACTTGAGTCGGCATTGTGCCTTTTGTATTTAATTCCGATCAATTTTCTGTGTTTGATCGTCAATAAGAATGTCACAGGGATACAGTAAACCTGAAGTGAAGCATCGGAATCTATAACTAGTGTCACAGGAATGGTTCAAAGCATAGACAGTAAGAAGAGTCAGTCTTCTTGTACTTAAGTCGGCATTGTGCCTTTTGTATTTAATTCCAATGCAATTTCTGTGTTTCACCGTCAATAAGAAGGTCAGAGGGATACAGTAAACCTGAAGTGAAGCATCGGAATCTACAACTAGTGTCACAGGAATGGTTAAAAGCATAGTCAGTAAGATCAGTCAGATTTCTTGTACTTAAGTCGGCATTGTGCCATTCGTATTTAATTCCGATGCAATTTCTTTGTTTCATCGACATTAGGAAGGTCAAAGGGATACAGTAAACCTGAAGTGAAATATCGGAATCTATAACTAGTGTCACAGGAATGGTTCAAAACATAGACAGTAAGAAGAGTCAGTCTTCTTCTACCTAAGTCGGCATTGTGCCTTTTGTATTTAATTCCGATGCAATTTCTGTGTTTCATCGTTAATAAGAAGGTCAGAGGGATACAGTAAACCTGAAGTGAAGCATCAGAACCTGTAACTAGTGTCACAGGAATGGTTAAAAACATAGACGGTAAGAGGAATCAGTTTTCTTGTGCTTATGTCAGCATTGTGCCTTTTGTATTTAATTCCGATGCAATTTCTGTGTTTCATCGTCAATAAGAAGGTCAGAGGGATACAGTAAACCTTAAGTGAAGCATCGGAATCTATAACTAGTGTCACAGGAATGGTTAAGAGCATAGTCAGTAAGATCAGTCAGATTTCTTGTACTTAATTCGGCATTGTGCATTTTGTATTTAATTCCGATGCAATTTCTGTGTTTCATCGTCACTAAGAAGGTCAGAGGGATACAGCAAAACTTAAGTGAAGCATCGGAATCTAAAGCTAGTGTCACAGGAATGGTTCAAACATAGACAGTAGGAAGAGTCAGTCTTCTTGTACTTAAGTCGGCATTGAGCATTTTGTATTTAATTCTGATGCAATTTCTGTGTTTCCTCGTCAATAAGAAGGTCAGAGGGATACAGTAAAACTGAAGTGAAGCATCGGAATCTATAACTAGTGTCACAGGAATGGTTCAAAACATAGGCAGTAGGAAGAGTCACTCTTCTTGTACTTAAGTCGGCATTGTGGATTTTGTATTTAATTCCGATGCAATTTCTGTGTTTCATCGTCAATAAGAATGTCAGAGGGATACAGTAAACTCGATGTGAAGCATCGGAATCTATAACTAGTGTCACAGGAATGGTTCAAAACATAGACTGTAAGAAGAATCAATTTTCTTGTACATAAGTCGGCATTGTGCCTTTTGTATTTAATTCCGATGCTATTTCTGTGTTTCATCGTCAATAAGAAGGTCAGAGGGATACGGTAAACCTGAAATGAAGCATCGGAATCTATAACTAGTGTCACAGGAATGGTTCAAAACATAGACAGTAAGAAGAGTCAGTCTTTTTGTACTTAAATCGGCATTGTGCCTTTCGTATTTAATTCCGATGCAATATCTGTGTTTCATCGTCAATAAGAAGATCAAAGGGATACAGTAAACCTTAAGTGAAATATCGGAATCTATAACTAGTGCCACAGGAATGGTTCAAAACATAGACAGTAAGAAGAGTCAGTCTTCTTGTACGTAAGTCGGCATTGTGCTTTTTTTTGTATTTAAATCCGATGCAATTCCTGTGTTTCATCGTTAATAAGACGTTCAGAGATATACAGTAAACCTGAAGTGAAGCATCAGAATCTACAACTAGTGTCACAGGAATGGTTAAAAACATAGACGGTAAGAAGAATCAGTTTTCTTGTACGTGAGTCAGCATTGTGCCTTTTGTATTTAATTCCGATGCAATTTCTGTGTTTCATCGTCAATAAGAAGGTCAGAGGGATACAGTAAACCTGAAGTGAAGCATCGGAATCTATAACTAGTGTCACAGGAATAGTTCAAAACATAGACAGTAAGAAGAGTCAGTTTTCTTAAACTTAAGTCGACATTGTGCCTTATGTATTTAATTCCGATACAATTTCTGTGTTTCATCGACAATACGATGGTCAGAGGGATACAGTAAATCTGATGTGATGCATCGGAATCTATAACTAGTGTCACAGTAATGGTTCAAAACATTGACAGGAAGAAGATTCAGTTCTCTTGTACTTAAGTCGGCATTGTGCCATTTTTATTTAATTCTGATGCAATTTCTGTGTTTCGTCGTCAATAAGAAGGTCAGGGGGATAAAGTAAAACTGAAGTGAAGCATTGAAATCCATAACTAGTGTCGCAGTAATGGTTCAAAGCATAGACAGTAAGAAAAGTCAGTCTTCTTGTACTTATGTCGGCATTGTGCATTTTGTATATAATTCCGATGCAATTTCTGTGTTTCATCGTCAATAAGAAGGTCAGCTGGATACAGTAAACCTGAAGTGAAGCATAGGAATCTATGACTAGTGTCACAGGAATGGTTCAAAAAATAGCCACTCAGAAGAGTCAGTTTTCTTGTACTTGAATCGGCATTGTGCCTTTTCTATTTAATTCCAATGCTTATTCTGTGTTTCGTCGTCAATAAGAGGGTCCAATGGATACAGTAACCCTGAAGTCAATCATCGGAATCTAAAACTGGTCTTACAGGAATCGTTCAAAACATAGACAGTAAGAAGAGCCAGTCTACTTGTACTTGAGTCGGCATTGTGCCTTTTGTATTTAATTCCGATGCAATTTCTGTGTTTCATCGTCAAAAAGAAGGTCAGAGGGATAAAGTAAAACTGAAGTGAAGCATTGAAATCCATAACTAGTGTCACAGGAATGGTTCAAAGCATAGACAGTAAGAAGAGTCAGTCTTCTTGTACTTAAGTCGGCATTGTGCCTTTTGTATTTAATTAAGATGCAATTTCTGTGTTTCATCGTCAATAAGAAGGTCAGAGGGATACAGTAAACCTGAAGTGAATCATCGGAATTTATAACTAGTGTCACAGGAATGGTTCAAAACATAGACAGTAAGAAAAGTCAGTCTTCTTGTACTTATGTCGGCATTGTGCATTTTGTATATTATTCCGATGCAATTTCTGTGTTTCATCGTCAATAAGAAGGTCAGCTGGATACAGTAAACCTGAAGTAAAGCATAGGAATCTATGACTAGTGTCAAAGGAATGGTTCAAAACATAGACAGTAAGAAGAGCCAGTCTTCTTGTACTTGAATGGGAATTGTGCCTTTTGTATTTAATTCCGATCAATTTTCTGTGTTTGATCGTCAATAAGAAGGTCAGAGGGATACAGTAAACTTGAAGTGAAGCATCGGAATCTAAAACTAGTGTCACAGGAATGGTTCAAAGCATAGAGAGTAAGCGGAGTCAGTTTTCTTGTACTTAAGTCGGCATTGTGCCTTTTGTATTTAATTCCGATGCATTTTCTGTGTTTCATCGTCAATAAGAAGGTCAGAGGGATACAGTAAAGCTCAAGTGATGCATCGGAATCTATAACTAGTGCCACAGGAATGGTTCAAAACATAGATAGTTAGAAGAGTCTGTTTTCTTGTACTTAAGCCGCCATTGTGACTTTTGTATTTAATTCCGATGCAATTTCTGTGTTTCATCGTCAATAAGAAGGTCAGGGGTATACAGTGAAACTGAAGTGAAGCATCAGAATCAATAACTAGTGCCACAGGAAAGTTTCAAAACATAGACAGTAAGAAGAGCCAGACTTCTTGTACATGAGTCGACATTAAGCCTTATGTATTTAATTCCGATGCAATCTCTGTGTTTCATCGTCAATGAGACGGTCAGAGTAATACAGTAAACCTGAAGTGAAGATTCGGAATCTATAACTAGTGTCAGAGGAATGGTTCAAAACATAGACAGTAGGAAGAGTCAGTCTTCTTGTACTTAAGTCGGCATTTTGCCCTTTGTATTTAATTCCGATGCTATTTCTGTGTTTCATCGTCAATACGAAGGTCAGCTGGATACAGTAAACCTGACGTGAAGCATCGGCATCTATAACTAGTGTCACAGGAATGGTTCAAAACATAGACAGGAAGAAGAGTCAGTTTTCTTGCACTTAAGTCGGTATTGTGCCTTTTCTAAATAATTCCGATGCAATTTCTGTGTTTCGTCGTCAATAACAAAGTCCAAGGGATACAGTAAAACTGAAGTGAAGCATCGCAATCCAAAACCGGTCTCACAGGAAAGGTTCAAAGCATAGACAGTAAGCAGAGGCAGACTTCTTGTACTTGAGTCGGCATTGTGCGTTTTGTATTTAATTCCGATGCAATTTCTGTGTTTCATCATCAATAAGACGGTCAGACGGATACAGTAAAACTGAAGTGAAGCATCGGAATCTATAACTAGTGTCACAGGAATGGTTCAAAACATAGACAGTAAGAAGTGTCAGTCTACTTGTACTTAGGTCGGCATTGTGCCTTTTGTATTTAATTCCAATGCAATTTCTGTGTTTCATCGTCAATACGACGGTCAGAGGGATACAGTAAACCTGAAGTGAATCATCGGAATCTATAACTAGTGTCACAGGAATGGTTCAAAACATAGACAGTAAGAAGAGCCAGTCTTCTTGTACTTAAGTCGGCATTGTGCCTTTTGTATTTAATTAAGTTGCAATATCTGTGTTTCATCGTCAATACGGTGGTCAGAGGGATACAGTGAACCTCAAGTGATGCATCGGAATCTATAACTACTGTCACAGGAATGGTTCAAAACATAGATATTAAGAAGGGTCTGTTTTCTTGTACTTGAGTCGGCATTGTGCATTTTTCTATTTAATTCCGTTGCAATCTCTGTGTTCCGTAGTCAATTAGAAGGTCCAGGGGATACAGTAGACCTGAAGTGAAGCATCGGAATCTATAACAAGTGTTACAGGAATGGTTCAAAACATAGACAGTAAGAAGAGCCAGTCATCTTGTACTTAAGTTGCCATTGTGCCTTTTGTATTTAATTCCGATGCAATTTCTGTGCTTCATCGTCAATAAGAAGGTCAACTGGATACAGTAAACCTGAAGTGAAGCATCGGAACATATAACTAGTGTCACAGGAAAGGTTCAAAGCATAGACAGTAAATTGAGCCAGTCTTCTTGTACTTAAGTCGGCATTGTGCCTTTTCTGTATAATTCCGATGCAATTTCTGTGTTTCATCGACAATAAGAAGGTCAGGGGGATACAGGATACCTAAAGTGAAGCAACGGAATCTATAACTAGTGTCACAGGAATGGTTCAAAACATAGACAGTAAGAAGAGTCAGTCTTCTTGTACTTGAGTCGGCATTGTGCCTTTTGTATTCAATTAAGATGCAATTTCTGTGTTTCATCGTCAATAAGAAGGTCAGCTGGATACAGTAAACCTGAAGTGAAGCATCGGAATCTATAACTAGTGTCACAGGAACGGTTCAAAACATAGACACGAAGAAGAGCCAGTCTTCTTGTACTTGAGTCGGCATTGTGCCTTTTGCATTTAATTCCGATGCAATTTCAGTGTTCATCGTTAATTCGACGGTCAGGGGGATACAGTAAATCTAAAGTGAAGCATCGGAATCTATAACTAGTGTAACAGGAATGGTTCAAAACATAGACAGTAAGAAGAGTCAGTCTTCTAGTACGTTAGTCGGCATTGTGCGTTTTGTATTTAATGAAGATGCAATTTCTGTGTCCATCGTCAATACGACAGTCAGGGGAATTCAGTAAATCTGAAGTGAAGCATTGAAAATCTAAAACCGGTCTCACAGGAAAGGTTCAAAACATAGACAGTAAGAAGAGCCAGACTTCTTGTACCTGAGTCGGCATTGTGCCTTTTGTATTTAATTCTGATGCAATCTCTGTGTTTCATCGTCAATAAGACAGTCCGAGAGATACAGTAAACCTGAAGTGAAGCATCGGAATCTATAACTAGTGTCACACAAATGGTTCAAAACATAGACAGTAGGAAGAGTCAGTCTTCTTGAACGTAAGTCGGCATTTTGCCTTTTGTATTTAATTCCGATGCAATTTCTGTGTTTCATTGTCAGTGAGTAGGTCAGCTGGATACAGTAAACCTGAAGTAAAGCATCGGAATCTATTACTACTGACACAGGAATGGTTCAAAACAAAGACAGGATGAAAAGTCAGTTTTCTTGTACTTAAGCCGCCATTGTGCCTTTTCTATTTAGTTCCGATGCAATTTCTGTGTTTCGTCGTCAATAAGAATGTCCAAGGGATACAGTAAACCTGAAGTGAAGCATCGGAATCCAAAACCGGGCTCAAAGGCAAGGTTCAAAACATAGACAGTAAGAAGAGCCAGACTTTCTGTACTTGAGTCGGCATTGTGCCTTTTGTATTTAATTCCGATGCAATATCTGTGTTTCATCGTCAATAAGAAGGTCAGAGGGATACAGTAAACCTGAAGTGAAGCAACGGAATCTATAACTAGTGTCACAGGAATGATTCAAAACATAGACAGTAAGAAGAGTCAGTCTACTTGTACTTAAGTCGGCATTGTGCCTTTTGTATTTAAATCCGATGCAATTTCTGTGTTTCATCGTCAATAAGAAGGTCAGCTGGATACAGTAAACCTGAAGTGAAGCATCGGAATCAATAACTAGTGTCAAGGGAATGGTTCAAAACATAGACAGTAAGAAGAGTCAGTCTTTTTGTACTTATGTCGGCATTGTGCCTTTTGTATTTAATTCCGATGCAATTTCTGAGTTTCATCGTCAATACGAAGGTCAGAGGGATACAGTAAACCTGAAGTGAAACATCGGAATCTATAACTAGTGTCACAGGAATGGTTAAAAGCATAGTCAGTAAGAAGAGTCAGTCTTCTTGTACGTAAGTCGGCATTGTGCCTTTTGTATTTAATTCCGATGCAATTTCTGTGTTTCATCGTTAATAAGAAGGTCAGCGGGATACAGTAAACCTGAAGTGAAGCATCAGAATCTATAACTAGTGTCACAGGAATGGTTAAAAACATAGACGGTAAGAAGAATCAGTTTTCTTGTACTTAAGTCAGCATTGTGCCTTTTGTATTTAATTCCGATGCAATATCTGTGTTTCATCGTCAATAAGAAGGTCAGAGGACTACAGTAAACCTGAAGTAAAGCATCGGAATCTATAACTAGTGTCACAGTAATGGTTCAAAACATTGACAGGAAGAAGATTCAGTTCTCTTGTACTTAAGTCGGCATTGTGCCTTTTGTATTTAATTCCGATGCAATTTCTGTGTTTCATCGTCAAAAAGAAGGTCAGAGGGATAAAGTAAAACTGAAGTGAAGCATTGAAATCCATAACTAGTGTCGCAGCAATGGTTCAAAGCATAGACAGTAAGAAGAGTCAGTCTTCTTGTACTTAAGTCGGCATTGTGCCTTTTGTATTTAATTAAGATGCAATTTCTGTGTTTCATCGTCAATAATAAGGTCAGAGGGATACAGTAAACCTGAAGTGAATCATCGGAATCTATAACTAGTGTTACAGGAATGGTTCAAAACATAGACAATAAGAAAAGTCAGTCTTCTTGTACTTATGTCGGCATTGTGCCTTTTGTATAGAATTCCGATGCAATTTCTGTGTTTCATCGTCAATAAGAAGGTCAGCTGGATACAGTAAACCTGAAGTGAAGCATAGGAATCTATGACTAGTGTCACAGGAATGGTTCAAAACATAGACAGTAAGAAGAGCCAGTCTTCTTGTACTTGAGTGGGAATTGTGCCTTTTGTATTTAATTCCGATCAATTTTCTGTGTTTGATCGTCAATAAGAAGGTCAGAGGGATACAGTAAACCTGAAGTGAATCAACGGAATCTATAACTAGTGTCACAGGAATGGTTCAAAAAATAGACAGTAAGAAGAGTCAGTCTTTTTGTACTTAAGTCGGCATTGTGCCTTTTGTATATAATTCCGATGCAATTTCTGTATTTCATCGTCAATAAGAAGGTCAGAGGGATACTGTAAACCTGAAGTGAAGCATCGGAATCTATAAATAGTGTCACAGGAATCTTTCAAATCATAGACAGTAAGAAGAGCCAGTCTTCTTTTACTCGAGTCGGCATTGTGCCCTTTGTATTTAATTCCGATACAATTTCTGTGTTTCATCGTCAATACGACGGTCAGAGGGATACAGTAAAGCTCAAGTGATGCATCGGAATCTATAACTAGTGCCACAGGAATGGTTCAAAACATAGATATTTAGAAGAGTCTGTTTTCTTGTACTTAAGCCGCCATTGTGACTTTTGTATTTAATTCCGATGCAATTTCTGTGATTCATCGTCAATAAGAAGGTCAGGGGTATACAGTAAAACTGAAGTGAAGCATCGGAATCAATAACTAGTGTCACAGGAATGGTTCAAAACATAGACAGCAAGAACAGTCAGTCTTCTTGTACTTAAGTCGGCATTTTGCACTTTGTATTTAATTCCGATGCAATTTCTGTGCTTCATCGTCAATAAAACGGTCAGAGGGATACAGTAAAACTGAAGTGAAGCATCGCAATCCAAAACCGGTCTCACAGGAAAGGTTCAAAACATAGACAGTAAGCAGAGGCAGACTTCTTGTACTTGAGTCGGCATTGTGCGTTTTGTATTTAATTCCGATGCAATTTCTGTGTTTCATCAACAATAAGACGGTCAGAGGGATACTGTAAAACTGAAGTGAAGCATCGGAATCTATAACTAGTGTTACAGGAATGGTTCAAAACATAGACAGTAAGAAGTGTCAGTCTACTTGTACTTAGGTCGGCATTGTGCCTTTTGTATTTAATTCCGATGCAATTTCTGTGTTTCATCGTCAATACGACGATCAGAGGGATACAGTAAACCTGAAGTGAAGCATCGGAATCTATAACTAGTGTCACAGGAATGGTTCAAAACATAGACAGTAAGAAGAGTCAGTCTTCTTGTACTTAAGTCGGCATTGTGCCTTTTGTATTTAATTATGATGCAATTTCTGTGTTTCATCGTCAATACGAAGGTCAGAGGGATACAGTAAACCCAAAGTGAAGCAACGGAATCTATAACTCGTGTCACAGGAATGGTTCAAAACATAGACAGTAAGAAGAGTCAGTCTTCTTGTACTTGAGTCGGCATTGTGCCTTTTGTATGCAATTAAGATGCAATTTCTGTGTTTCATCGTCAATAAGAAGGTCAGAGGGATACAGTAAACCTGGAGTGAAGCATCGGAATCTAAAACTAGTGTCACAGTAATGGTTCAAAACATAGACAGTAAGAAGGGTCAGTCTTCTTGTACTTATGTCGCCATTGTGCCTTTTGTATTTAATTCCGATGCAATTTCTGTGTTCATCGTTAATTCGACGGTCAGGGGGATACAGTAAATCTAAAGTGAAGCATCGGAATCTATAACTAGTGTAACAGGAATGGTTCAAAACATAGACAGTAAGAAGAGCCAGTCTTTTAGTATCTTAGTCGGCATTGTGCCCTTTGTAATTAATCCCGAGGCAATTTCTGTGTTTCATCGTCAATAAGAATGTCAGCTGAATACATTAGACCTGAAGTGAAGCATCGGAATCTATAACTAGTGTCACAGGAACGGTTCAAAACATAGACAGGAAGAAGAGCCAGTCTTCTTGTAAATGAGTCGGCATTGTGCCTTTTGTATTTAATTCCGATGCAATTTCAGTGTTCATCGTTAAAGCGACGGTCAGGGGGATACAGTAAATCTGAAGTGAAGCTTCGGAATCTATAACTAGTGTAACAGGAATGGTTCAAAACATAGACAGTAAGAAGAGTCAGTCTTCTAGTACGTTAGTCTTCATTGTGCGTTTTGTATTTAATTAAGATGCAATTTCTGTGTTTCATCGTCAATACGACAGTCAGGGGGATCAGAAAATCTGAAGTGAAGCATTAAAAATCTAAAACCGGTCTCACAGGAAAGGTTCAAAACATAGACAGTAAGAAGAGCCAGACTTCTTGTACCTGAGTCGGCATTGTGCCTTTTGTATTTAATTCTGATGCAATCTCTGTGTTTCATCGTCAATAAGACAGTCCGAGAGATACAGTAAACCTGAAGTGAAGCATCGGAATCTGTAACTAGTGTCACAGGAATAATTCAAAACATAGACAGGATGAAGAGTCAGTTTTCTTGTACTTTAGCCGCCATTGTGCCTTTTCTATTTAGTTCCGATGCAATTTCTGTGTTTCGTCGTCAATAAGAATGTCCAAGGAATACAGTACACCTGAAGTGAAGCATCGGAATCCAAAACCGGGCTCAAAGGCAAAGTTCAAAACATAGACAGTAAGAAGAGCCAGACTTTTTGTACTTGAGTCGGCATTGTGCTTTTTGTATTTAATTCCGATGCAATTTCTGTGTTTCAACATCAATAAGAAGGTCAGCTGAATACAGTAAACCTGAAGTGAAGCATCGGAATATATAACTAGTGTCACAGGAATGGTTCAAAACATAGACAGTAAGCAGAGTCAGTCATCTTGTACTTAAGTCGGCATTGTGCTTTTTTATTTAATTCCGATGCAATTTCTGTGCTTCATCGTCAAGAAGATGGTCAGCTGGATACAGTAAACCTGAAGTGAAGCATCGGAATCTATAACTAGTGTCACAGGAATGGTTCAAAACATAGGCAGTAAGAAGAGCCAGTCTTCTTGTAATTGAGTCGGCATTGTGCTTTTTGTATTTAATTCCGATGTATTTTCTGTGTTTGATCGTCAATAGGAAGGTCAGAGGGACACAGTAAACCTAAAGTGAAGCATCTCGATCTATAACTAGTGTCACAGGAATGGTAGAAAACATTGACAGTAGGAAGAGTCAGTCTTCTTGTACTTAAGTCGGCATTCTGCCTTTTGTATTTAATTAAGATGCAATTTCTGTGTTTCATCGTCAATACGGAGGTCAGAGGGATACAGAAAACCGGAAGTGAATCATCGGAATTTATAACTAGTGTCACTGGAATGGTTCAAAACATAGACAGTGGGAATAGTCAGTATTCTTGTACTTAAGTCGGCATTGTGCCTTTTGTATTTAATTCCGATGCAATTTCTGTGTTTCATCGTCAATAAGAAGGTGATCTGGATACAGGAAACCGGAAGTGAAGCATCGGAATCTATAACTAGTGTCACAGCAATGGTTCACAACATAGACAGTAAGAAGAGCCAGCCTTCTTGAACATGTGTCGGCATTGTGTCTTTTGTATTTAATTCCGATGCAATTCCTGTGTTTCATCATCAATAAGACGGTCAGAGGGATACAGTAAAACTGAAGTGAAGCATCGGAATTTATAACTAGTGTCACAGGAATGATTCAAAACATAGATAGTAAGAAGAGTCAGTCTACTTGTACTTCAGTCGGCAGTGTGCCTTTTGTGTTTAATTCCGATGCAATTTCTGTGTTTCATCGTCAATAAGAAGGTCAGCTGGATACAGTAGTCTCTAAGTGAAGCATCGGAATCAATAACTAGTGTCAAATGAATGGTTCAAAACATAGGCAGTAAGAAGAGCAAGTCTTCTTTTACTTGAGTCGGCATTGTGCCTTTTGTATTTAATTCCGATGCAATTTCTGTGTTTCATCGTCTATAAGAAGGTCAGTAGGATACAGTAAAACTGAAGTGAAGCAACGGAACCTATAACTAGTGTAACAGGAATGGTTCAAAACATTGACAATAAGAGGAGACAGTCTACTTGTACTTGAGTCGGCATTGTGCCTTTTGTATTTAATTGAGACGAAATTTCTGTGTTTGATCGTCAATCAGAAGGTCAGAGAGATACCGTAAACCTGAAGTGAAGCATCGGAATGTATAACTAGTGTCACTGGAATGGTTCAAAACATAGACAGTAAGAATCGTCAGTCTTCTTGTACTTAAAACGGCATTGTGCCTTTTGTATTCAATTAAGATGCAATTTCTGTGTTTCATTGTCAATAAGAAGGTCAGGGTTATACAGTAAACCTGAAGTGAAGCATCGGAATCTTTAACTAGTATCACAGGAATGGTGCAAAACATAGACAGTAAGAGGAGTCGGTTTTCTTGTGCTTAAGTCGGCATTGTGCCTTTTGTATGTAATTCCGATGCAATTTCTGTGTTTCATCGTCAAAAAGAAGGTCACAGGGATACAGTAGACCTGAAATGAAGCATCGGAATCTATAACTAGTGTAACAGGAATGGTTCAAAACATAAACAGTAAGAAGAGTCAGTTTTCTTGTACTTAAGTCGGCATTGTGCCTTTTGTATTTAATTCTGATGCAATCTCTGTGTTTCATCGTCAATAAGACAGTCCGAGAGATACAGTAAACCTGAAGTGAAGCATCGGAATCTATAACTAGTGTCACAGGAATGGTTCAAAACATAGACAGTAGGAAGAGTCAGTCTTTTGTACTTAAGTCGGCATTTTGCCTTTTGGATTTAATTCCGATGCAATTTCTGTGTTTCGTCGTCAATAAGAATGTCCAAGGGATACAGTAAACCTGAAGTGAAGCATCGGAATCCAAAACCGGGCTCAAAGGCAAGGTTCAAAACATAGACAGTAAGAAGAACCAGGCTTTTTGTACTTGAGTCGACATCGTGCCTTTTGTATTTAATTCCGATGCAATTTCTGTGTTTCATCGTCAATAAGAAGGTCAGGGGGATACAGTAAACCTGAAGTGAAGCAACGGAATCTATAACTAGTGTCACAGGAATGGTTCAAACCATAGACAGTAAGAAGATCCAGTCTTCTTGTACTTGAGTCGGCATTGTGCCTTTTGTACTTAATTGCGATGAAATTACTGTGTTTGATCGTCAATCAGAAGGTCAGAGAGATACAGTAAACCTGAAGTGAAGCATCGGAATCTATAACTAGTGTCACTGGAATGGTTCAAAACATAGACAGTATGAATCGTCAGTCTTCATGTACTTAAAACGGCATTGTGCCTTTTGTATTCAATTAAGATGCAATTTCTGTGTTTCTTCGTCAATAAGGAGGTCAGAGGGATACAGTAAACCTGAAGTGAAGCAACGGAATCTATAACTAGTGTCACAGGAATGGTTCAAAACATAGACAGTAAGAAGAGCCAGTCTTCTTGTAGTTGAGTCGGCATTGTGCCTTTTGTATTTAATTCCGATGCAATTTCTGTGTTTCATCATCAATATGAAGGTCAGAGGGATACAGTAAACCTGAAGTGAAGCATCGGAATCTATAACTAGTGTCACAGGAATGGTTCAAAGCATAGAGAGTAAGAAGAGTCAGTCTTTTTGTACATATGTCGGCATTGTGCCATTTGTATTTAATTCCGTTGCAATTTCTGTATTTCATCGTCAATAAGAAGATCAGAGGGATACAGTAAACGTGAAGTGCAGCAACGGAATCTATAACTAGTGTCACAGGAATGGTTCAAAACATAGACAGTAAGCAGAGCCAGTCTTCTTGTACTTGAGGCGGCATTGTGCCTTTTGTATTTTATTCCGATGAATTTTCTGTGTTTGATCGTCAATAAGGTCAGAGGGATACAGTAAACCTGAAGTGAAGCATCGGAATGTATACCTAGTGGCACAGGAATGGTTCAAACCATAGAAACTAAGAAGTGACAGTGTTCTTGTACAGAAGTCGGCATTGTGCCTTTTGTATTTAACTAAGATGCAATTTCGGTGTTTCATCGTCAATAAGAAGGTCAGGGGGATACAATAAACCTGAAGTGAAGCATCTGAACATATAACTAGTGGCACAGGAATGGTTCAAACCATAGACAGTAAGAAGAGACAGTGTTCTTGTACTGACGTCGGCACGTAGCCTTTTGTATTTAACTAAGATGCAATTTCGGTGTTTCATCGTCAATAAGAAGGTCAGAGGGATACAGTAAACCTGAAGTGAAGCATCGGAATCTGTAAGTAGTGTCACAGGAATGGTTCAAAAGCATAGACAGTAAGAAGAGCAAGTCTTCTTGTACTTGAGCCGGCATTGTGCCTTTTGTATTTAATTCCGATGAATTTTCTGTGTTTGATCGTCAATAAGACGGTCAGAGGGATACAGTAAACCTGAAGTGAAGCATCTGAACCTATAACTAGTGGCACAGGAATGGTTTAAGCCATAGACAGTAAGAAGAGACAGTGTTCTTGTACTGACGTCGGCACTTAGCCTTTTGTATTTAACTAAGATGAAATTTCGGTGTTTCATCGTCAATAAGAAGGTCAGAGGGATACAGTAAACCTGAAGTGAAGCATCGGAATCTATAACTAGTGTCACAGGAATGGTTCAAAACATAGATAGTTAGAAGAGTCTGTTTTCTTGTACTTAAGTCGGCATTGTGCCTTTTGTATTTAATTAAGATGCAATTTCTGTGTTTCATCGTCAAAAAGAAGGTCAGAGGGATAAAGTAAAACTGAAGTGAAGCATTGAAATCCATAACTAGTGTCACAGGAATGGTTCAAAGCATAGACAGTAAGAAGAGTCAGTCTTCTTGTACTTAAGTCGGCATTGTGCCTTTTGTATTTAATTAAGATGCAATTTCTGTGTTTCATCGTCAATAAGAAGGTCAGAGGGATACAGTAAACCTGAAGTGAATCATCGGAATTTATAACTAGTGTCACAGGAATGGTTCAAAACATAGACAGTAAGAAAAGTCAGTCTTCTTGTACTTATGTCGGCATTGTGCATTTTGTATATTATTCCGACGCAATTTCTGTGTTTCATCGTCAATAAGAAGGTCAGCTGGATACAGTAAACCTGAAGTAAAGCATAGGAATCTATGACTAGTGTCAAAGGAATGGTTCAAAACATAGACAGTAAGAAGAGCCAGTCTTCTTGTACTTGAATGGGAATTGTGCCTTTTGTATTTAATTCCGATCAATTTTCTGTGTTTGATCGTCAATAAGAAGGTCAGAGGGATACAGTAAACTTGAAGTGAAGCATCGGAATCTAAAACTAGTGTCACAGGAATGGTTCAAAGCATAGAGAGTAAGCGGAGTCAGTTTTCTTGTACTTAAGTCGGCATTGTGCCTTTTGTATTTAATTCCGATGCATTTTCTGTGTTTCATCGTCAATAAGAAGGTCAGAGGGATACAGTAAAGCTCAAGTGATGCATCGGAATCTATAACTAGTGCCACAGGAATGGTTCAAAACATAGATAGTTAGAAGAGTCTGTTTTCTTGTACTTAAGCCGCCATTGTGACTTTTGTATTTAATTCCGATGCAATTTCTGTGTTTCATCGTCAATAAGAAGGTCAGGGGTATACAGTAAAACTGAAGTGAAGCATCAGAATCAATAACTAGTGCCACAGGAAAGTTTCAAAACATAGACAGTAAGAAGAGCCAGACTTCTTGTACATGAGTCGACATTAAGCCTTATGTATTTAATTCCGATGCAATCTCTGTGTTTCATCGTCAATGAGACGGTCAGAGTAATAGAGTAAACCTGAAGTGAAGAATCGGAATCTATAACTAGTGTCAGAGGAATGGTTCAAAACATAGACAGTAGGAAGAGTCAGTCTTCTTGTACTTAAGTCGGCATTTTGCCCTTTGTATTTAATTCCGATGCTATTTCTGTGTTTCATCGTCAATACGAAGGTCAGCTGGATACAGTAAACCTGACGTGAAGCATCGGCATCTATAACTAGTGTCACAGGAATGGTTCAAAACATAGACAGGAAGAAGAGTCAGTTTTCTTGCACTTAAGTCGGTATTGTGCCTTTTCTAAATAATTCCGATGCAATTTCTGTGTTTCGTCGTCAATAACAAAGTCCAAGGGATACAGTAAAACTGAAGTGAAGCATCGCAATCCAAAACCGGTCTCACAGGAAAGGTTCAAAGCATAGACAGTAAGCAGAGGCAGACTTCTTGTACTTGAGTCGGCATTGTGCGTTTTGTATTTAATTCCGATGCAATTTCTGTGTTTCATCATCAATAAGACGGTCAGACGGATACAGTAAAACTGAAGTGAAGCATCGGAATCTATAACTAGTGTCACAGGAATGGTTCAAAACACAGACAGTAAGAAGTGTCAGTCTACTTGTACTTAGGTCGGCATTGTGCCTTTTGTATTTAATTCCAATGCAATTTCTGTGTTTCATCGTCAATACGACGGTCAGAGGGATACAGTAAACCTGAAGTGAATCATCGGAATCTATAACTAGTGTCACAGGAATGGTTCAAAACATAGACAGTAAGAAGAGCCAGTCTTCTTGTACTTAAGTCGGCATTGTGCCTTTTGTATTTAATTAAGTTGCAATATCTGTGTTTCATCGTCAATACGGTGGTCAGAGGGATACAGTGAACCTCAAGTGATGCATCGGAATCTATAACTACTGTCACAGGAATGGTTCAAAACATAGATATTAAGAAGGGTCTGTTTTCTTGTACTTGAGTCGGCATTGTGCATTTTTCTATTTAATTCCGTTGCAATCTCTGTGTTTCGTAGTCAATTAGAAGGTCCAGGGGATACAGTAGACCTGAAGTGAAGCATCGGAATCTATAACAAGTGTTACAGGAATGGTTCAAAACATAGACAGTAAGAAGAGCCAGTCATCTTGTACTTAAGTTGCCATTGTGCCTTTTGTATTTAATTCCGATGCAATTTCTGTGCTTCATCGTCAATAAGAAGGTCAACTGGATACAGTAAACCTGAAGTGAAGCATCGGAACATATAACTAGTGTCACAGGAAAGGTTCAAAGCATAGACAGTAAATTGAGCCAGTCTTCTTGTACTTAAGTCGGCATTGTGCCTTTTCTGTATAATTCCGATGCAATTTCTGTGTTTCATCGACAATAAGAAGGTCAGGGGGATACAGGATACCTAAAGTGAAGCAACGGAATCTATAACTAGTGTCACAGGAATGGTTCAAAACATAGACAGTAAGAAGAGTCAGTCTTCTTGTACTTGAGTCGGCATTGTGCCTTTTGTATTCAATTAAGATGCAATTTCTGTGTTTCATCGTCAATAAGAAGGTCAGCTGGATACAGTAAACCTGAAGTGAAGCATCGGAATCTATAACTAGTGTCACAGGAACGGTTCAAAACATAGACACGAAGAAGAGCCAGTCTTCTTGTACTTGAGTCGGCATTGTGCCTTTTGCATTTAATTCCGATGCAATTTCAGTGTTCATCGTTAATTCGACGGTCAGGGGGATACAGTAAATCTAAAGTGAAGCATCGGAATCTATAACTAGTGTAACAGGAATGGTTCAAAACATAGACAGTAAGAAGAGTCAGTCTTCTAGTACGTTAGTCGGCATTGTGCGTTTTGTATTTAATGAAGATGCAATTTCTGTGTCCATCGTCAATACGACAGTCAGGGGAATTCAGTAAATCTGAAGTGAAGCATTGAAAATCTAAAACCGGTCTCACAGGAAAGGTTCAAAACATAGACAGTAAGAAGAGCCAGACTTCTTGTACCTGAGTCGGCATTGTGCCTTTTGTATTTAATTCTGATGCAATCTCTGTGTTTCATCGTCAATAAGACAGTCCGAGAGATACAGTAAACCTGAAGTGAAGCATCGGAATCTATAACTAGTGTCACACGAATGGTTCAAAACATAGACAGTAGGAAGAGTCAGTCTGCTTGTACGTAAGTCGGCATTTTGCCTTTTGTATTTAATTCCGATGCAATTTCTGTGTTTCATTGTCAATGAGTAGGTCAGCTGGATACAGTAAACCTGAAGTAAAGCATCGGAATCTATTACTACTGATACAGGAATGGTTCAAAACAAAGACAGGATGAAAAGTCAGTTTTCTTGTACTTAAGCCGCCATTGTGCCTTTTCTATTTAGTTCCGATGCAATTTCTGTGTTTCGTCGTCAATAAGAATGTCCAAGGGATACAGTAAACCTGAAGTGAAGCATCGGAATCCAAAACCGGGCTCAAAGGCAAGGTTCAAAACATAGACAGTAAGAAGAGCCAGACTTTTTGTACTTGAGTCGGCATTGTGCCTTTTGTATTTAATTCCGATGCAATATCTGTGTTTCATCGTCAATAAGAAGGTCAGAGGGATACAGTAAACCTGAAGTAAAGCAACGGAATCTATAACTAGTGTCACAGGAATGATTCAAAACATAGACAGTAAGAAGAGTCAGTCTACTTGTACTTAAGTCGGCATTGTGCCTTTTGTATTTAAATCCGATGCAATTTCTGTGTTTCATCGTCAATAAGAAGGTCAGCTGGATACAGTAAACCTGAAGTGAAGCATCGGAATCAATAACTAGTGTCAAGGGAATGGTTCAAAACATAGACAGTAAGAAGAGTCAGTCTTTTTGTACTTATGTCGGCATTGTGCCTTTTGTATTTAATTCCGATGCAATTTCTGAGTTTCATCGTCAATACGAAGGTCAGAGGGATACAGTAAACCTGAAGTGAAACATCGGAATCTATAACTAGTGTCACAGGAATGGTTCAAAGCATAGACAGTAAGAGGAGTCAGTCTTCTTGTACTTAAGTCGGCATTGTGCCTTTTGTATTTAATTCCGATGCAATTTCTGTGTTTCATCGTCAATAAGAAGGTCAGAGGGATACAGCAAACCTGAAGTGAAGCATCGGAATCTATAACTAGGGTCACAGGTATGGTTAAAAGCATAGTCAGTAAGAAGAGTCAGTCTTCTTGTACGTAAGTCGGCATTGTGCCTTTTGTATTTAATTCCGGTGCAATTTCTGTGTTTCATCGTTAATAAGAAGGTCAGAGGGATACAGTAAACCTGAAGTGAAGCATCAGAATCTATAACTAGTGTCACAGGAATGGTTAAAAACATAGACGGTAAGAAGAATCAGTTTTCTTGTACTTAAGTCAGCATTGTGCCTTTTGTATTTAATTCCGATGCAATATCTGTGTTTCATCGTCAATAAGAAGGTCAGAGGACTACAGTAAACCTGAAGTAAAGCATCGGAATCTATAACTAGTGTCACAGTAATGGTTCAAAACATTGACAGGAAGAAGATTCAGTTCTCTTGTACTTAAGTCGGCATTGTGCCTTTTGTATTTAATTCCGATGCAATTTCTGTGTTTCATCGTCAAAAAGAAGGTCAGAGGGATAAAGTAAAACTGAAGTGAAGCATTGAAATCCATAACTAGTGTCGCAGCAATGGTTCAAAGCATAGACAGTAAGAAGAGTCAGTCTTCTTGTACTTAAGTCGGCATTGTGCCTTTTGTATTTAATTAAGATGCAATTTCTGTGTTTCATCGTCAATAATAAGGTCAGAGGGATACAGTAAACCTGAAGTGAATCATCGGAATCTATAACTAGTGTTACAGGAATGGTTCAAAACATAGACAATAAGAAAAGTCAGTCTTCTTGTACTTATGTCGGCATTGTGCCTTTTGTATAGAATTCCGATGCAATTTCTGTGTTTCATCGTCAATAGGAAGGTCAGCTGGATACAGTAAACCTGAAGTGAAGCATAGGAATCTATGACTAGTGTCACAGGAATGGTTCAAAACATAGACAGTAAGAAGAGCCAGTCTTCTTGTACTTGAGTGGGAATTGTGCCTTTTGTATTTAATTCCGATCAATTTTCTGTGTTTGATCGTCAATAAGAAGGTCAGAGGGATACAGTAAACCTGAAGTGAATCATCGGAATCTATAACTAGTGTCACAGGAATGGTTCAAAAAATAGACAGTAAGAAGAGTCAGTCTTTTTGTACTTAAGTCGGCATTGTGCCTTTTGTATATAATTCCGATGCAATTTCTGTATTTCATCGTCAATAAGAAGGTCAGAGGGATACTGTAAACCTGAAGTGAAGCATCGGAATCTATAAATAGTGTCACAGGAATCTTTCAAATCATAGACAGTAAGAAGAGCCAGTCTTCTTTTACTCGAGTCGGCATTGTGCCCTTTGTATTTAATTCCGATACAATTTCTGTGTTTCATCGTCAATACGACGTTCAGAGGGATACAGTAAAGCTCAAGTGATGCATCTGAATCTATAACTAGTGCCACAGGAATGGTTCAAAACATAGATATTTAGAAGAGTCTGTTTTCTTGTACTTAAGCCGCCATTGTGACTTTTGTATTTAATTCCGATGCAATTTCTGTGTTTCATCGTCAATAAGAAGGTCAGGGGTATACAGTAAAACTGAAGTGAAGCATCGGAATCAATAACTAGTGTCACAGGAATGGTTCAAAACATAGACAGCAAGAACAGTCAGTCTTCTTGTACTTAAGTCGGCATTTTGCACTTTGTATTTAATTCCGATGCAATTTCTGTGCTTCATCGTCAATAAAACGGTCAGAGGGATACAGTAAAACTGAAGTGAAGCATCGCAATCCAAAACCGGTCTCACAGGAAAGGTTCAAAACATAGACAGTAAGCAGAGGCAGACTTCTTGTACTTGAGTCGGCATTGTGCGTTTTGTATTTAATTCCGATGCAATTTCTGTGTTTCATCATCAATAAGACGGTCAGAGGGATACTGTAAAACTGAAGTGAAGCATCGGAATCTATAACTAGTGTTACAGGAATGGTTCAAAACATAGACAGTAAGAAGTGTCAGTCTACTTGTACTTAGGTCGGCATTGTGCCTTTTGTATTTAATTCCGATGCAATTTCTGTGTTTCATCGTCAATACGACGATCAGAGGGATACAGTAAACCTGAAGTGAAGCATCGGAATCTATAACTAGTGTCACAGGAATGGTTCAAAACATAGACAGTAAGAAGAGTCAGTCTTCTTGTACTTAAGTCGGCATTGTGCCTTTTGTATTTAATTATGATGCAATTTCTGTGTTTCATCGTCAATACGAAGGTCAGAGGGATACAGTAAACCCAAAGTGAAGCAACGGAATCTATAACTCGTGTCACAGGAATGGTTCAAAACATAGACAGTAAGAAGAGTCAGTCTTCTTGTACTTGAGTCGGCATTGTGCCTTTTGTATTCAATTAAGATGCAATTTCTGTGTTTCATCGTCAATAAGGAGGTAAACCTGGAGTGAAGCATCGGAATCTAAAACTAGTGTCACAGTAATGGTTCAAAACATAGACAGTAAGAAGGGTCAGTCTTCTTGTACTTAAGTCGCCATTGTGCCTTTTGTATTTAATTCCGATGCAATTTCTGTGTTCATCGTTAATTCGACGGTCAGGGGGATACAGTAAATCTAAAGTGAAGCATCGGAATCTATAACTAGTGTAACAGGAATGGTTCAAAACATAGACAGTAAGAAGAGCCAGTCTTTTAGTATCTTAGTCGGCATTGTGCCTTTTGTAATTAATCCCGAGGCAATTTCTGTGTTTCATCGTCAATAAGAATGTCAGCTGAATACATTAGACCTGAAGTGAAGCATTGGAATCTATAACTAGTGTCACAGGAACGGTTCAAAACATAGACAGGAAGAAGAGCCAGTCTTCTTGTAAATGAGTCGGCATTGTGCCTTTTGTATTTAATTCCGATGCAATTTCAGTGTTCATCGTTAAAACGACGGTCAGGGGGATACAGTAAATCTGAAGTGAAGCATCGGAATCTATAACTAGTGTAACAGGAATGGTTCAAAACATAGACAGTAAGAAGAGTCAGTCTTCTAGTACGTTAGTCTTCATTGTGCGTTTTGTATTTAATTAAGATGCAATTTCTGTGTCCATCGTCAATACGACAGTCAGGGGGATCAGGAAATCTGAAGTGAAGCATTAAAAATCTAAAACCGGTCTCACAGGAAAGGTTCAAAACATAGACAGTAAGAAGAGCCAGACTTCTTGTACCTGAGTCGGCATTGTGCCTTTTGTATTTAATTCTGATGCAATCTCTGTGTTTCATCGTCAATAAGACAGTCCGAGAGATACAGTAAACCTGAAGTGAAGCATCGGAATCTGTAACTAGTGTCACAGGAATGATTCAAAACATAGACAGGATGAAGAGTTAGTTTTCTTGTACTTTAGCCGCCATTGTGCCTTTTCTATTTAGTTCCGATGCAATTTCTGTGTTTCGTCGTCAATAAGAATGTCCAAGGAATACAGTACACCTGAAGTGAAGCATCGGAATCCAAAACCGGGCTCAAAGGCAAGGTTCAAAACATAGACAGTAAGAAGAGCCAGACTTTTTGTACTTGAGTCGGCATTGTGCTTTTTGTATTTAATTCCGATGCAATTTCTGTGTTTCAACATCAATAAGAAGGTCAGCTGAATACAGTAAACCTGAAGTGAAGCATCGGAATATATAACTAGTGTCACAGGAATGGTTCAAAACATAGACAGTAAGCAGAGTCAGTCATCTTGTACTTAAGTCGGCATTGTGCTTTTTTATTTAATTCCGATGCAATTTCTGTGCTTCATCGTCAAGAAGATGGTCAGCTGGATACAGTAAACCTGAAGTGAAGCATCGGAATCTATAACTAGTGTCACAGGAATGGTTCAAAACATAGACAGTAAGAAGAGTCAGTCTTCTTGTACTTAAGTCGGCATTGTGCCTTTTGTATTTAATTATGATGCAATTTCTGTGTTTCATCGTCAATACGAAGGTCAGAGGGATACAGTAAACCCAAAGTGAAGCAACGGAATCTATAACTCGTGTCACAGGAATGGTTCAAAACATAGACAGTAAGAAGAGTCAGTCTTCTTGTACTTGAGTCGGCATTGTGCCTTTTGTATTCAATTAAGATGCAATTTCTGTGTTTCATCGTCAATAAGAAGGTAAACCTGGAGTGAAGCATCGGAATCTAAAACTAGTGTCACAGTAATGGTTCAAAACATAGACAGTAAGAAGGGTCAGTCTTCTTGTACTTAAGTCGCCATTGTGCCTTTTGTATTTAATTCCGATGCAATTTCTGTGTTCATCGTTAATTCGACGGTCAGGGGGATACAGTAAATCTAAAGTGAAGCATCGGAATCTATAACTAGTGTAACAGGAATGGTTCAAAACATAGACAGTAAGAAGAGCCAGTCTTTTAGTATCTTAGTCGGCATTGTGCCTTTTGTAATTAGTCCCGAGGCAATTTCTGTGTTTCATCGTCAATAAGAATGTCAGCTGAATACATTAGACCTGAAGTGAAGCATTGGAATCTATAACTAGTGTCACAGGAACGGTTCAAAACATAGACAGGAAGAAGAGCCAGTCTTCTTGTAAATGAGTCGGCATTGTGCCTTTTGTATTTAATTCCGATGCAATTTCAGTGTTCATCGTTAAAACGACGGTCAGGGGGATACAGTAAATCTGAAGTGAAGCATCGGAATCTATAACTAGTGTAACAGGAATGGTTCAAAACATAGACAGTAAGAAGAGTCAGTCTTCTAGTACGTTAGTCTTCATTGTGCGTTTTGTATTTAATTAAGATGCAATTTCTGTGTCCATCGTCAATACGACAGTCAGGGGGATCAGGAAATCTGAAGTGAAGCATTAAAAATCTAAAACCGGTCTCACAGGAAAGGTTCAAAACATAGACAGTAAGAAGAGCCAGACTTCTTGTACCTGAGTCGGCATTGTGCCTTTTGTATTTAATTCTGATGCAATCTCTGTGTTTCATCGTCAATAAGACAGTCCGAGAGATACAGTAAACCTGAAGTGAAGCATCGGAATCTGTAACTAGTGTCACAGGAATGATTCAAAACATAGACAGGATGAAGAGTTAGTTTTCTTGTACTTTAGCCGCCATTGTGCCTTTTCTATTTAGTTCCGATGCAATTTCTGTGTTTCGTCGTCAATAAGAATGTCCAAGGAATACAGTACACCTGAAGTGAAGCATCGGAATCCAAAACCGGGCTCAAAGGCAAGGTTCAAAACATAGACAGTAAGAAGAGCCAGACTTTTTGTACTTGAGTCGGCATTGTGCTTTTTGTATTTAATTCCGATGTATTTTCTGTGTTTGATCGTCAATATAAAGGTCAGAGGGACACAGTAAACCTAAAGTGAAGCATCTGGATCTATAACTAGTGTCACAGGAATGGTAGAAAACATTGACAGTAGGAAGAGTCAGTCTTCTTGTACTTAAGTCGGCATTCTGCCTTTTGTATTTAATTAAGATGCAATTTCTGTGTTTCATCGTCAATACGGAGGTCAGAGGGATACAGAAAACCGGAAGTGAATCATCGGAATTTATAACTAGTGTCACTGGAATGGTTCAAAACATAGACAGTGGGAATAGTCAGTATTCTTGTACTTAAGTCGGCATTGTGCCTTTTGTATTTAATTCCGATGCAATTTCTTTGTTTCATCGTCAATAAGAAGGTGATCTGGATACAGGAAACCGGAAGTGAAGCATCGGAATCTATAACTAGTGTAACAGGAATGGTTCAAAACATAAACAGTAAGAAGAGTCAGT
This sequence comes from Schistocerca serialis cubense, assembly GCF_023864345.2. Taxonomy (NCBI): domain Eukaryota; kingdom Metazoa; phylum Arthropoda; class Insecta; order Orthoptera; family Acrididae; genus Schistocerca; species Schistocerca serialis. Next base: position 32,910,499 of record NW_026047583.1, on the reverse strand, counting down.
TTTCTTGTACTTAAGTCGGCATTGTGCCTTTTGTATTTAATTCTGATGCAATCTCTGTGTTTCATCGTCAATAAGACAGTCCGAGAGATACAGTAAACCTGAAGTGAAGCATCGGAATCTATAACTAGTGTCACAGGAATGGTTCAAAACATAGACAGTAGGAAGAGTCAGTCTTTTGTACTTAAGTCGGCATTTTGCCTTTTGGATTTAATTCCGATGCAATTTCTGTGTTTCGTCGTCAATAAGAATGTCCAAGGGATACAGTAAACCTGAAGTGAAGCATCGGAATCCAAAACCGGGCTCAAAGGCAAGGTTCAAAACATAGACAGTAAGAAGAACCAGACTTTTTGTACTTGAGTCGGCATCGTGCCTTTTGTATTTAATTCCGATGCAATTTCTGTGTTTCATCGTCAATAAGAAGGTCAGGGGGATACAGTAAACCTGAAGTGAAGCAACGGAATCTATAACTAGTGTCACAGGAATGGTTCAAACCATAGACAGTAAGAAGATCCAGTCTTCTTGTACTTGAGTCGGCATTGTGCCTTTTGTACTTAATTGCGATGAAATTACTGTGTTTGATCGTCAATCACAAGGTCAGAGAGATACAGTAAACCTGAAGTGAAGCATCGGAATCTATAACTAGTGTCACTGGAATGGTTCAAAACATAGAGAGTAAGAAGAGTCAGTCTGCTTGTACTTAAGTCGGCATTGTGCCTTTTGTATTTAATTCCGATGCAATTTCTGTGTTTCATCATCAATATGAAGGTCAGAGGGATACAGTAAACCTGAAGTGAAGCATCGGAATCTATAACTAGTGTCACAGGAATGGTTCAAAGCATAGAGAGTAAGAAGAGTCAGTCTTTTTGTACATATGTCGGCATTGTGCCATTTGTATTTAATTCCGTTGCAATTTCTGTATTTCATCGTCAATAAGAAGATCAGAGGGATACAGTAAACGTGAAGTGCAGCAACGGAATCTATAACTAGTGTCACAGGAATGGTTCAAAACATAGACAGTAAGAAGAGCCAATCTTCTTGTACTTGAGGCGGCATTGTGCCTTTTGTATTTTATTCCGATGAATTTTCTGTGTTTGATCGTCAATAAGGTCAGAGGGATACAGTAAACCTGAAGTGAAGCATCGGAATGCATACCTAGTGGCACAGGAATGGTTCAAACCATAGACACTAAGAAGAGACAGTGTTCTTGTACAGAAGTCGGCATTGTGCCTTTTGTATTTAACTAAGATGCAATTTCGGTGTTTCATCGTCAATAAGAAGGTCAGAGGGATACAGTAAACCTGAAGTGAAGCATCGGAATCTGTAAGTAGTGTCACAGGAATGGTTCAAAAGCATAGACAGTAAGAAGAGCAAGTCTTCTTGTACTTGAGCCGGCATTGTGCCTTTTGTATTTAATTCCGATGAATTTTCTGTGTTTGATCGTCAATAAGACGGTCAGAGGGATACAGTAAACCTGAAGTGAAGCATCTGAACCTATAACTAGTGGCACAGGAATGGTTTAAGCCATAGACAGTAAGAAGAGACAGTGTTCTTGTACTGACGTCGGCACTTAGCCTTTTGTATTTAACTAAGATGCAATTTCGGTGTTTCATCGTCAATAAGAAGGTCAGAGGGATACAGTAAACCTGAAGTGAAGCATCGGAATCTATAACTAGTGTCACAGGCATGGTTCAAAAAATAGACAGTAAGAAGAGTCAGTCTTCTTTTACTTAAGTAGGCATTGTGCCTTTTGTATATAATTCCGATGCAATTTCTGTGTTTCATCGTCAATAAGAAGGTCAGCTGGATACAGTAAACCTGAAGGGAAGCATCGGAATCTATAACTAGTGCCACAGGAATGGTTTAAAACATAGGCAGTAAGAAGAGCTAGTCTTCTTGTAATTGAGTCGGCATTGTGCCTTTTGTATTTAATTCCGATGCCTTTTCTGTGTTTGATCGTCAATAGGAAAGTCGGAGGGACACATTAAACCTAAAGTGAAGCATCGGAATCTATAACTAGTGTCACAGGAATGATAGAAAACATTGACAGTAGGAAGAGTCAGTCTCCTTGTACTTAAGTCGGCAGTGTGCCTTTTGTTTTTAATTCCAATGCAATTTCTGTGTATCATCGTCAATGAGAAGGTCAGAGGGATACAGTAAACCTGAAGTGAAGCATCGGAACCTATAACTAGTTTCACCGGAATGGTTCAAAACTTAGACAATAGAAAGTGTAGGTCTTCTTCTACTTCAGTCGGCATTGTGCTTCTTGTATTTAATTCCGATGCAATTTCTGTGTTTCATCGTCAATAAGAAGGTCAGACGGATACAGTAAACCAGAAGTGAAGCATCGGAATCTATAACTAGTGTCACAGGAATGGTGCAAAACATAGACAGTAAGAAGAGTCGGTTTTCTTGTACTTAAGTCGGCATTGTGCCTTTTTTATGTAATTCCGATGCAATTTCTGTGTTTTATCGTCAAAAAGAAATTCACAGGGATACAGTAGACCTGAAGTGAAGCATCAGAATCTACAACTAGTGTAACAGAAATGGTTCAAAACATAAACAGTAAGAGGAGTCAGTTTTCTTGTATTTAATTCGGCATTGTGCCTTTTGTATTTAATTCCGATGCAATTTCTGTGTTTCATCGTCAATAAGAAGGTCAGAGGGATACAGTAAACCTGAAGTGAAGCATCGGAATCTATAACTAATGTCACAGGAATGGTTCAAAACATAGACAGTAAGAAGAGTCAGTCATCTTGTACTTAAGTCGGCATTGTGCTTTTTGTATTTAATTCCGATGCAATTTCTGTGCTTCATCGTCAAAAAGAAGGTCAGCTGGATACAGTAAACCTGAAGTGAAGCATCGGAATCTATAACTAGTGTCACAGGAATGGTTCAAAGCATAGACAGTAAGAAGAGCCAGTCTTCTTGTACTTGAGGCTGCATTGTGCCCTTTGTATTTAATTCCGTTGAATTTTCTGTGTTTGATCGTCAATAAAAAGGTCAGAGGGATACAGTAAACCTGAAGTGAAGCATGCTTTATGTATACCTAGTGGCACAGGAATGGTTCAAACCATAGACAGTAAAAAGAGACTGTGTTCTTGTACTGAAGTCGGCATTGTGCCTTTAGTATTTAACTAAGATGCTATTTCGGTGTTCATCGTCAATAGGAAGGTCAGGGGGATACAGTAAACCTGAAGTGAAGCATCGGAATCTATAACTAGTGTCACAGGAATGGTGCAAAACATAGACAGTAAGAAGAGTCGGTTTTCTTGTACTTAAGTCGGCATTGTGCCTTTTGTATGTAATTCCGATGCAATTTTGTGTTTCATCGTCAAAAAGAAGATCACAGGGATACAGTAGACCTGAAGTGAAGCATCGGAATCTATAACTAGTGTCACAGGAATGGTTCAAAACATAAACTGTAAGAAGAGTCAGTTTTCTTGTACTTAAGTCGGCATTGTGCCTTTTGTATTTAATTCCGATGCCATTTCTGTGTTTCATCGTCAAAAAGAAGGTCAGAGGGATACAGTAAACCTGAAGTGAAGCATCGGAATCTATAACTGGTGTCACAGGAATGGTTCAAAAAATAGACAGTAAGAAGAGTCAGTCTTCTTTTACTTAAGTCGGCATTGTGCCTTTTGTTTATAATTCCGATGCAATTTCTGTGTTTCATCGTCAATAAGAATGTCAGCTGTATACAGTAAATCTGAAGGGAAGCACCGGAATCTATAACTAGTGTCACAGGATTGGTTCAAAACATAGACAGTAAGAAGAGTTAGTTTTCTTGTACTTATGTCGGCATTGTGACCCATGAATTTAATTCCGATGCAATTTCTGTGTTCCAACATCAATAAGAAGGTCAGCTGAATACAGTAAACCTGAAGTGAAGCATCGGAATATATAACTAGTGTCACAGGAATGGTTCAAAACATAGACAGTAAGAAGGGTCAGTCTTCTTGTACTTAAGTCGGCATTGTGCGTTTTGTATTTAATTCCGATGCAATTTCTGTGCTTTATCGTCAATAAGGTCTGCTGGATACAGTAACCCTGAAGTGAAGCATCGGAATCTATAACTAGTGTCACAGGAATGGTTCAAAACATAGACAATAAGAAGAGCCAGTCTTCTTGTACTTGAGTCGGCGTTGTGCCTTTTGAATTTAATTTCGATGAATTTTCTGTGTTTGATCGTCAATAGGAAGGTCAGAGGGACACAGTAAACCTAAAGTGAAGCATAGGAATCTATAACTAGTGTCACAGGAATGGTAGAAAACATTGACAGTAGGAAGAGTCAGTCTCCTTGTACTTAAGTCTTCATTGTGCCTTTTGTATTTAATTAAGATGCAATTTCTGTGTTTCATCGTCAATAAGAACGTCAGAAGGATACAGTAAACCTGAAGTGAAGCATCGGGACCTATAACTAGATTCACCGGAATGTTTCAAAACATAGACAACAGAAAGAGTCAGTCTTCTCGAACTTAAGTCGGCATTGTGCCTTTTGTATTTAATTCCGATGCAATTTCTGTGTTTCATCGTCAATAAGAAGGTCTGCTGGATACAGTAACCCTGAAGTGAAGCATCGGATTCTATAACTAGTGTCACTGGAATGGTTCAAAACATAGACAGTAAGAATCGTCAGTCTTCTTGTACTTAAGTCCGCATTGTGCCTTTTGTATTCAAATAAGATGCAATTTCTGTGTTTCATCGTCAATAAGGAGGTCAGAGGGATACAGTAAACCTGAAGTGAAGCATAGGAATCTATAACTAGTGTCACAGGAATGGTTCAAAACATAGACAGTAAGAAGAGCCAGTCTTCATGTACTTGAGTCGGCATTGTGCCTTTTGTATTTAATTCTGATGCAATTTCTGTGTTTCATCGTCAATATGAAGGTCAGAAGGATACTGTAAACCTGAAGTGAAACATCGGAATCTATAACTAGTGTCACAGGATTGGTTCAAAACATAGACAGTAAGAAGAGTTAGTTTTCTTGTACTTTTGTCGGCAATGTGACTCATGAATTTAATTCCGATGCAATTTCTGTGTTTCGTCGTCAATAAGAAGGTCAGGGGGATACAGTAAACCTGAAGTGAAGCACCGGAATCTATAACTAGTGTCACAGGAATGGTGCAAAACATAGACAGTAAGAAGAGTCGGTTTTCTTGTACTTAAGTCGGCATTGTGCCTTTTGTATTTAATTCCGATGCAATTTCTGTGTTTCATCGTCAAAAAGAAGGTCACAGGAATACAGTAGAACTGAAGTGAAACATAGGAATCTATAACTAGCGTCACAGGAATGGTTCTAAACATAAACAGTAAGAAGAGTCAGTTTTCTTGTACTTAAGTCGGCATTGTGCCTTTTGTATTTAATTCCGATGCAATTTCTGTGTTTCATCGTCAATAAGAAGGTCAGAGGGATACAGTAAGCCTGAAGTGAAGCATCGGAATCTATAACTAGTGTCACAGGTTTGGTTCAAAACAAAGACAGTAAGAAGAGTGAGTATTCTTGTACTGAAGTCGGCATTGTGCCTTTTGTATTTAATTCCGATGCAATTTCTGTGTTTCATCGTCAATAAGAAGGTGAGCTGGATACAGTAAACCTAAAGTGAAGCTTCGGAATCTATAACTAGTGTCACAGGAATTGTTCAAAACATAGACAGTAAGAAGAGCCAGTCTTCTTGAACATGAGTCGGCATTGTGCCTTTTGTATTTAATTCCGATGAATTTTCTGTGTTTGATCGTCAATAAGCAGGTCAGAGGGATACTTGAGTCGGCATTGTGCCTTTTGTATTTAATTGCGATGAAATTTCTGTGTTTGGTCGTCAATGAGACGGTCAGAGGGATACAGTAAACCTGAAGTGAAGCATCAAAATCAATAACTAGTGTCACTGGAATGGTTCAATACATAGACGGTAAGTATCGTCAGTCTTCTTGTACTTAAGTCGGCATTGTGCCTTTTGTATTCAATTAAGGTGCAATTTCTGTGTTTCATCGTCAATAAGGTGGTCAGAGGGATACAGTAAACCCGAAGTGAAACATAGGAATCTGTACCTAGTGTCACAGGAATGGTTCAAAACATAGACAGTAAGAAGAGCCAGTCTTCTTGTACTTGAGTCGGCATTGTGCCTTTTGTATTCAATTCCGATGCAATTTCTGTGTTTCATCGTCAATATGAAGGGCAGAGGGATACAGTAAACCTGGAGTGAAGCATCGGAATATATAACTAGTGTCACAGGAATGGTTCAAAACATAGAGAGTAAGAAGAGTCATTCTTTTTGTACTTAAGTCGGCATTGTGCATTTTCTATTTAATTCCGATGCAATTTCTGTGTTTCATCGTCCATCAGAAGATCAGAGGGATACAGTAAACCTAAAGTGAAGCAACGGAATCTATAACTGGTGTCACAGGATTGGTTCAAAGCATAGACAGTAAGAAGAGCCAGTCTTCTTGTATTTGAGTCGGCATTGTGCCTTTTGTATTTAATTCCGATGCAATTTCTGTGTTTCATCGTCAATAAGAACGTCAGAGGGATACAGTAAACCTGAAGTGAAGCATCAGAACCTATAACTAGTGTCGACGGAATGGTTCAAAACATAGACAATAGGTAGAAACAGTCTTCTCGTACTTCAGTCGGCATTGTGCCTTTTGTATTCCATTCCGATGCAATTTCTGTGTTTCATCGTCAATAAGAAGGTCAAGGGGTTACAGTAAACCTGAAGTGTAGCATCGGAATCTATAACTAGTGTCACAGGATTGGTTCAAAAAATAGACAGTAAGAAGCGTTAGTTTTCTTGTACTTAATTCGGCATTGTGCATTTTGTATTTAATTAAGATGCAATTTCTGCGTTTCATCGTCAATAAGGAGGTCAGAGGGATACAGAAAACCTGAAGTGAAGCATCGGAATCTGTAACTAGTGTCACAGGAATGGTTCAAAACAAAGACAATAGGAAGAGTCAGTTTTCTTGTACTTAAGTCGGCATTGTGCCTTTTGTATTTGATTCCGATGCAATTTCTGTGTTTCATCGTCAATAAGAAGGTGAGCTGGATACAGCAAACCTGAAATGAAGCATCGGAATCTATAACTAGTGTCACAGGAATGGTTCAAACATAGACAGTAAGAATCGACAGTCTTCTTGTACTTATGTCGGCATTGTGCCTTTGGTATTCAATTAAGATACAATTTCTGTGTTTCATCGTCAATAAGGATGTCAGAGGGATACAGTAAACCTGAAGTGAAGCATAGGAATCTATAACTAGTGTCACAGGAATGGTTCAAAACATAGACAGTAGGAAGAGTCAGTTTTCATGTACTTAAGTCGGCATTGTGCATTTTGTATTTAATTCCGATGCAATTTCTGTGTTTCATCGTCAATAAGAAGGTCAGTGGGATACTGTAAGCCTGAAGTGAAGCATCGGAATCTATAACTAGTGTCACAGGATTGGTTCAAAACATAGAGAGTAAGAAGAGTCAGTCTTTTTGTACTTAAGTCGGCATTGTGCCTTTTCTATTTAATTCCGATGCAATTTCTGTGTTTCATCGTCAATCAGAAGATCAGAGGGATACAGTAAACCTGAAGTGAAGCAACGGAATCTATAACTAGTGTCAAAGTAATGGTTCAAACATGGACAGTAAGAATCGACAGTCTTCTTGTACTTATGTCGGCATTGTGCCTTTGGTATTCAATTAAGATGCAATTTCTGTGTTTCATCGTCAATAAGGATGTCAGAGGGATACAGTAAACCTGAAGTGAAGCATAGGAATCTATAACTAGTGTCACAGGAATGGTTCAAAACATAGACAGTAAGAAGAGTCAGTTTTCTTGTACTTAATTCGGCATTGTGCATTTTGTATTTAATTCCGATGCAATTTCTGTGTTTCATCGTCAATAAGAAGGTCAGTGTGATACAGTAAGCCTGAAGTGAAGCATCGGAATCTATAACTAGTGGCACAGGAATGGTTCAAACCATAGACAGTAAGAAGAGACAGTGTTCTAGTACTGAAGTCGCGCATTGTGCCTTTTGTATTTAATTAAGATGCAATTTCGGTGTTTCATCGTCAATAAGATGGTCAGAGGGATACAGTAAACCTGAAGTGAAGCATCGGAATCTATAACTAGTGTCACAGGAATGGTTCAAAACATAGACAGTAAGAAGAGTCAGTCTTCTAGTACTTAAGTTGGCATTGTGCCTTTTGTATATAATTCCGATGCAATTTCTGTGTTTCATCGTTAATAAGAAGGTCAGCTGGATACAGTAAACATGAAGGGAAGCATCGGAATCTATAACTAGTGTCACAGGAATGGTAGAAAACATTGACAGTAGGAAGAGTCAGTCTTCTTGTACTTAAGTCGGCATTGTGCCTTTTGTATTTAATTAAGATGCAATTTCTGCGTTTCATCGTCAATAAGCAGGTCAGAGGGATACAGAAAACCTGAAGTGAAGCATCGGAATCTGTAACTAGTGTCACAGGAATGGTTCAAAACAAAGACAATAGGAAGAGTGAGTTTTCTTGTACTTAAGTCGGCATTGTGCCTTTTGTATTTGATTCCGATGCAATTTCTGTGTTTCATCGTGAATATGAAGGTCAGAGGGATACAGTAAACCTGAAGTGAAGCATCGGAATCTATAACTAGTGTCACAGTAATGGTTCAAAACATAGAGTGTAAGAAGAGATACTGTATCCCACTGACCTTCTTATTGACGATGAAACACAGAACTTGCATCGGAATTAAATACAAAATGCACAATGCCGACTTAAGTACAAGAAAACTGACTCTTCTTACTGTTTATGTTTTGAACCATTCCTGTGACACTAGTTATAGATTCCGATGCTTCACTTCAGGTCTACTGTATCCCTGTGACCTTCTTATTGACGATGAAACACAGAAATTGCATCGGAATTATATACAAAAGGCACAATGCCGACTTAAGTACAAGAAGACTGACTCTTCTTACTGTCTATGTTTTGAACCATTCCTGTGACACTAGTTATAGATTCCGATGCTTCACTTCAAGTTTACTGTCTCCCTCTGACCTTTTTATTGACGATGAAACACCGAAAGTGCATCTTAATTAAACACAAAAGGCACAATGGCTATTTAAGTACAAGAACACTGTCTCTTTTTACTGTCTATGGTTTGAACCATTCCTGTGACACTAGTTATAGATTCCGATGCTTCACTTCAGGTTTACTGTATCCCTCTGTCCTCCTTATTGACGATGAAACACAGAAATTGCATCTTAATTGAATACAAAAGGCACAATGACGACTTAAGTACAAGAAGACTGACGATTCTTACTGTCTATGTTTTGAACCACTCCTGTGTCACTAGTTATAGATTCCGATGCTTCATTTCAGGTTTACTGTATCCAGCTGACCTTCTTATTGACGATGAAACACAGAAATAGCATCGGAATTAAATACAAAAGGCAAAATGCCGACTTAAGTACAAGAAGACTGACTCTTCTTACTGTCTATGTTTTGAACCATTCCTGTGACCCTAGTTATAGATTCCGTTGCTTCGCTTCAGGTTTACTGTATCCCTCTGACCTTATTGTTGACGATGAAACACAGATATTGCATCTTAATTAAATACAAAAGGCACAATGCAGACGTAAGTACAAGAAGACTGACGATTCTTACTGTCTATGTTTTGAACCACTCCTGTGTCACTAGTTATAGATTCCGATGCTTCATTTCAGGTTTACTGTATCCAGCTGACCTTCTTATTGACGATGAAACACAGAAATGGCATCGGAATTAAATACAAAAGGCACAATGCCGACTGAAGTACAAGAAAACCGACTCTTCTTACTGTCTATGTTTTGCACCATTCCTGTGACACTAGTCATAGATTCCAATGCTTCACTTCAAATTACTGTATCCCTCTGACCTTCTTTTTGACGATGAAACACAGAAATTGCTTCGGAATTAAATACAAAAGGCACAATGCCGACCGAAGTACAAGAAGACTGACTCTTTCTATTGTCTATGTTTTGAACCATTCCGGTGACACTAGTTATAGGTTCCGATGCTTCACTTCAGGTTTACTGTATCTCTCTGACCTTCTTAATGACGATGAAACACAGAAATTGCATCGGAATTAAATACAAATGGCACAATGCCGACTCAAGTACAAGAAGATTTGCTCTTCTTACTGTCTATGTTTTGAACCATTCCTGTGATACTAGTTATAGATTCCGTTGCTTCACTTCAGGCTTACTGTATTCCTCTGATCTCCTTATTCACGATGAAACACAGAAATTACATCGGAATCAAACACAATAGGCACAATGCCGACTTAAGTACAAAGAGTCTGACTCTTCTTAAACTCTATGTTTTGAACCATTACTGTGACACTAGTTATAGATTCCGATGCTTCACTTCAGGTTTACTGTATCCCTCTGACCTTCATATTCACGATGAAACACAGAAATTGCATCGGAATTAAATACAAAAGGCACAATACCGACTTAAGTACAAGAATACTGACTCTTCCTACTGTCTATATTTTGAACCAATCCTGTGACACTAGTTATAGATTCCGATGCTTCACTTCAGGTTTTCTGTATCCCTCTGACCTCCTTATTGACGATGAAACACAGAAATTGCATCTTAATTAAATACAAAAGGCACAATGCCGACTTAAGTACAAGAAAACTGACTCTTCTTATTGTTTATGATTTGAACCATTCCTGTGACACTAGTTATAGTTATAGATTCAGCTGGATACAGTAAACCTGAAGGGAAGCATCGGAATCTATAACTAGTGCCACAGGAATGGTTCAAAGCATAGGCAGTAAGGAGATCCAGTCTTCCTGTACTTGAGTCGGCATTGTGCCTTTTGTATTTAATTCCAATGAATTTTCTGTGTTTGATCGTCAATAGGAAGGTCAGAGGGATACAATAAACCTGAAGTGAAGCATCGGAATCTATAACTAGTGTCACAGGAATGGTAGAAAACATTGACAGTAGGAAGGAACCAGTCTTCTTGTACTTAAGTGGGCATTGTGCCTTTTGTATTTAATTAAGATGCAATTTCTGTGTATCATCGTCAATGAGGAGGTCAGAGGGACACAGAAAACCTGAATTGAAGCATCGGTATCTATAACTAGTGTCACAGGAATGGTTCAAAACATAGACAGTAAGAAGAGACAGTCTTCTTGAACATGAGTCGGCATTGTGCCTTTTGTATTTAATTGCGGTGAATTTTCTGTGTTTGATCGTCAATAAGAAGGTCAGAGGGATACAGTGAACCTGAGGTGAAGCGTGGGAATCTATAAGTAGTGTCACAGGAGTGGTTCAAATCTTAGACAGTAAGAAGAGTCGGTCGTCTTGTACTTAAGTCGGCATTGTGCCTTCTGTATTAAATTCCGATGCAATTTCTTTGCTTCATCGTCAATAAGAAGGTGAGCTGGATACAGTAAACCTGAAGTGAAGCATCAGAATCTATAACTAGTGTCACAGGAATGGTTCAAATCATAGACAGTAAGAAGAGACTGTCTTCTTGAACATGAGTCGGCATTGTGCCTTTTGTATTTATTTCCGATGAATTTTCTGTGTTTGATCGTCAATAAGAAGGTCAGAGGGACACAGAAAACCTGAATTGAAGCATCGGTATCTATAACTAGTGTCACAGGAATGGTTCAAAACATAGACAGTAAGAAGAGTCAGTCTTCTTGTATTTGAGTCGGCAGTGTGCCTTTTGTATTTAATTAAGATGCAAATTCTGTGTTTCATCTTCAATGAGAAGGTGAAAGGGATACAGTAAACCTGAAGTGAAGCATGGAATCTATAACTAGTGTCACACGAAAGGTTCAGAACATAGACAGTAATAAGAGTCAGTCTTCTTGTACTTATGTTGGCATTGTGCCTTTTGCATAAAATTCCGATGCAATTTCTATGTTTCATCGTCAATAAGAAGCTCAGAGGGATACATTAAACCTGAACTGATGCATCGGAATCTAAAACTAGTGTCAAAGGAATGGTTCAAAACATAGTCAGTAAGAAGAGTCAGTTTTCTTGTACTTAAGTCGGCATTTCGCCTTTTGTATATAATTCCGATGCAATTTCTGTGTTTCATTGTCAAACCGAAGGTCAGCTGTATACAGTAAACCTGAAGTGAAGCATCGGAATATATAACTAGTGTCACACAAATGGTTCAAAACATAGAAAGTAAGAAGAGTCAGTCTTCTTGTACTTAAGTCGGCATTGTGCCTTTTGTATTTAATTGCGATGCAATTTCTGTGCTTCATCGTCAATAAGAAGGTCAGCTGGATCCAGTAAACCTGAAGTGAAGCATCGGAATCTATAACTAGTGTCACAGGAATGGTTCAAAACATAGACAGTAAGAAGAGCCAGTCTTCTTGTACCTGAGCCGGCATTGTGCCTTTTGTATTTAATTCCGATGAATTTTCTGTGTTTGATCGTCAATAAGAAGGTCAGAGGGATACTGTAAACCTGAAGTGAAGCATCGGAATCTATAACTAGTGTCACAGGAATGGTTCAAACCATAGACAGTAAAAAGAGACAGTGTTCTTGTACTTAAATAGCCATTGTGCCTTTTGTGTTTAATTAAGATGCATTTTCGGTGTTTCATCGCCAATAAGAAGGTCAGAGGGATACAGTAAACCTGAAGTGAAGCATCGGAATCTGTAACTAGTGTCACAGGAATGGTTCAAAACATAGACAGTAAGAAGAGACAGTCTTCTTGAACATGAGTCGGCATTGTGCCTTTTGTATTTAATTCCGATGAATTTTCTGTGTTTGATCGTCAACTAGAACGTCAGAGGGATACAGTAAACCTGAGGTGAGCATCGGAATCTATTACTTGTATCACAGGAATGGTTCAAAGCATAGGCAGTAAGAAAAGCCAGTCTTCTTGTACTTGAGTCAGCATTGTGCCTTTTGTATTTAATTCCAATGAAATTTCTGTGTTTGATCGTCAATAGAAAGGTCAGAGAGATACAGTAAACCTGAAGTGAAACATCGGAATCTATAACTAGTGTCACAGGAATGGTAGAAAACATTGACAGTAGGAAGAGTCAGTCTTCTTATACTTAAGTGGGCATTGTGCCTTTTGTATTTAATTAAGATGCAATTTCTGTGTTTCATCGTCAATAAGAAGGTCAGAGGGATACAGTAAAACTGAAGTGATGCATCAGAATCTATAAGTAGTGTCACAGGAGTGGTTCAAAACATAGACAGTAAGAAGAGTCAGTCGTCTTGTACTTAAGTCGGCATTGTGCCTTTTGTATTAAATTCCGATGCAATTTCTGTGCTTCATCGTCAATAAGAAGGTGAGCTGGATACAGTAAACCTGAAGTGAAGCATCGGAATCCATAACTAGTGTCACAGGAATGGTTCAAAACATAGACAGTAAGAAGAGACAGTCTTCTTGAACTTAAGTCGGCATTGTGCTTTTTGTATTTAATTAAGATGCAAATTCTGTGTTTCATCTTCAATAAGAAGGTGAAAGGGATGCAGTAAACCTGAAGTGAAGCATGAAATCTATAACTAGTGTCACAGAAAAGGTTCAAAACGTAGACAGTAATAAGAGTCAGTCTTCTTGTACTTAAGTCGGCATTGTGCCTTTTGTATATAATTCCGATGCAATTTCTGTGTTTCATCGTCAATAAGAAGCTCAGAGGGATACATTAAACCTGAAGTGAAGCATCGGAATCTATAACTAGTGTCACAGGAATGGTTCAAATCATAGACTGTAAGAAGAGTCAGTTTTCTTGTACTTAAGTCGGCATTGTGTTTTTGTATTTAATTCCGACGCAATTTCTGTGATTCATCGTCAATAAGAAGGTCAGAGGGATACAGTAAACCTGAAGTGAAGCATCGGAATCTATAACTAGTGTCTCAGGAATGGTTCAAAACATAGACAGTAAGAAGAGTCAGTCTTTTTGTACTTAATTCGGCATTATGCTTTTTGTATTTAATTCTGATGCAATATCTGTGTTTCATCGTCAACAAGAAAATCAGAGGGATACAGTAAGCCTGAAGTGAAGCATCGGAATCTATAACTAGGGTCACAGGATTGGTTCAAATCATAGACAGTAAGAAGAGTTAGTTTTCCTGTACTTATGTCGGCATTGTGACTCATGAATTTAATTCCGATGCAATTTCTGTGTATCATCGTCAATAAGAAGGTCAGCAGGATACAGTAAACCTGAAGTTAAGCATCGGAATGTATAACTAGTGTCACAGGAATGATTCAAAACATAGACAGTAAGAAGAGTCAGTCTTCTAGTACTTAAGTCGTTATTGCGCTTTTTGTATTTAATTCCGATGCAATTTCTGTGCTTCATCGTCAATAAGAAGGTCAGCTGGATACAGTAAACCTGAAGTGAAGAATCGGAATCTATAACTAGTGTCACAGGAATGGTTCAAAACATAGACAGTAAGAAGAGCCAGTCCTCTTGTACTTGAGCCGGCATTGTGCCTTTTGTATTTAATTCCGATGAATTTTCTGTGTTTGATCGTCAATAAGAAGGTCAGAGACATACAGTAAACCTGAAGTAAAGCATCGGAATCTATATCTAGTGGCACAGGAATGGTTCAAACCATAGACAGTAAGAAGAGACAGTGTTCTTGTACTGAAGTCGGCATTGTGCCTTTTGTATTTAATTAAGATGCAATTTCGGTGTTTCATCGTCAATGAGACGGTCAGAGGGATACAGTAAACCTAAAGTGAAGCATCGGAATCTATAACTAGTGTCACAGGAATGGTTCAAAACATAGACAGTAAGAAGACTCAGTCTTCTTGTACTTAAGTCGGCATTGTGCCTTTTGTATATAATTCCGATGCAATTTCTGTGTTTCATCGTCAATAAGAAGGTCAGCTGGATACAGTAAACCTGAAGGGAAGCATCGGAATCTATAACTAGTGCCACAGGAATGGTTCAAAACATAGGCAGTAAGAAGAGCAAGTCTTGTTGTAATTGAGTCGGCATTGTGCCTTTTGTATTTAATTCCGATGAATTTTCTGTGCTTGATCGTCAATAGGATGGTCAGAGGGATACAGTAAACCTGAAGTGAAGCATCGGAATCTATAACTAGTGTCACAGGAATGGTAGAAAACATTCACAGTAGGAAGAGTCAGCCTTCTTGTACTTATGTCGGCATTGTGCCGTTTTTATTTAATTAAGATGCAATTTCTGTGTTTCATCGTCAATAAGGAGGTCAGAGGGATACAGAAAATCTGAAGTGAAGCATCGGAATGTATAACTAGTGTCACAGGAATGGTTCAAAACACAGACAGTAGGAAGAGTCAGTATTCTTGTACTTAAGTCGGCTTTGTGCCTTTTGTATTTCATTCCGATGCAATTTCTGTGTTTCATCGTCAATAAGAAGGTTATCCGGATACATTAAACCTGAAGTGAAGCTCGGAATCTATAACTAGTGTCACAGGAATGGTTCAAAACATAGGCAGTAAGAAGAGCCAGTCTTCTTGAACATGAGTCAGCATTGTGCCTTTTGTATTTAATTCCGATGAATTTTCTGTGTTTGATCGTCAATAGGAAGTCAGAGGGATACAGTAAACCTGAGGTGAAGCATCGGAATCTATTAATAAAGTCACAGGAATGGTTCAAAACATAGACAGTAAGAAGAGTCAGTCTTCTTGTACTTAAGTCGGCATTGTGCATTTAGTATTTAATTCCGATGCAATTTCTGTGTTTCATCGTCAATAGTATCTCAGAGGGATACATTAAACCCGAAGTGAAGCATCGGAATCTATAACTAGTGTCACAGGAATGGTTCGACACATAGACAGTAAGAAGAGTCCGTTGTCTTGTGCCTATTGTATTTAATTCCGATGCAATTTCTGTGTTTCATCGTCAATAAGAAGGTCAGAGGGATACAGTAAACCTGAAGTGAAGCATCGGAATCTTTAACTAGTGTCACAGGAATGGTTCAAAACATAGACAGTAAGAAGAGTCAGTCTTTTTGTACTTAAGGCGGCATTGTGCATTTAGTATTTAATTCCGATGGAATTTCTGTGTTTCATCGTCAATACGAAGGTCTGAGAGATATAGTAAACCCGAAGCTAAGCATCGGAATCTATAACTAGTGTCACAGGATTGGTTCAAAACATAGACAGTAGGAAGAGCCAGTCTTCTTGTACTTGAGTCGGCATTGTGCCTGTTGTATTTAATTCCGTTGCAATTTCTGTGTTTCATCGTCAATAAGAAGGTCAGAGGGATACAGTAAACCTGAAGTGAAGCAACCGAATCTATAACTAGTCTCACAGGAATGGTTCAAAGCATAGACAGTAAGAAGAGCCAGTATTCTTTTACTTGAGTCGGCATTGTGCCTTTTGTATTTAATTGCGATGAAATTTCTGTGTTTGATCGTCAATGAGAAGGTCAGAGGGATTCAGTAAACTTGAAGTGAAGCATCGGAATCTATAACTAGTGTCAATGGAATGGTTCAAAACATAGACAGTAAGAATCGTCAGTATTCTTGTACTTAAGTCGGCATTGTGCCTTTTGTATTCAATTAAGATGCAATTTCTGTGTTTCATCGTCAATAAGGAGGTCAGAGGGATACAGTAATCCTGAATAGAAGCATAGGAATCTATAACTAGTGTCACAGGAATGGTTCAAAACATAGACAGTAAGAAGAGCCAGTCTTCTTGTACTTGAGTCGGCATTGTGCCTTTTGTATTTCATGCCGATGCAATTTCTGTGTTTCATCGTCAATATGAAGGTCAGAGGGATACAGTAAACCTGAAGTGAAGCATCGGAATCTATAACTAGTGTCACAGGAATGGTTCTAAACATAGAGAGTAAGAAGAGTCAGTCTTTTTGTACTTAAGTCGGCATTGTGCCTTTTGTATTTAATTCCGATGCAATTTCTGTGTTTCATCGTCAATAAGAAGATCAGAGGGATACAGTAAACCTGAAGTGGAGCATCGGAACCTATAACTAGTTTCACCGGAATGGTTCAAAAGATAGACAATAGCAAGAGTCAGTCTTTTTGTACTTCAGTCGGCATTAGGCCTTTTGTATTTCATTCCGATGCAATTTCTGTGTTTCAACGTCAAAAAGAAGGTCACAGGGATACAGTAGACCTGAAGTGAAGCATCGGAATATATAACTAGTGTCACAGGAATGGTTCACAACATAGACAGTAAGAAGAGTCAGTCTTCTTGTACTTAAGTCGGCATTGTGCCTTTTGTATTTAATTAAGATGCAATTTCGGTGTTTCATCGTCAATAAGATGGTCAGAGGGAAACAGTAAACCTGAAGTGAAGCATCGGAATGTATAACTAGTGCCAAAGGAATGGTTCGAAACATAGGCAGTAAGAAGAGCCAGTATTCTTGTACTTGAGTCGGCATTGTGCCTTTTGTATTTAATTCTGATGGATTTTCTGTGTTTGATCGTCAATAGGAAGATCAGAGGGATACAGAAAACCTGAAGTGAGGCATCGGAATCTATAACTAGTGTCACAGGAATGGTAGAAAACATTGACAGTAGGAAGGGTCAGTCTTCTTATACTTAAGACGGCATTGTGCTTTTTGTATTTAACTAAGATGCTATTTCTGTGTTTCATCGTCAATAAGGAGGTCAGAGGGATACAGAAAACCTGAAGGGAAGCATCGGAATCTATAACTAGTGTCACAGGAATGGTTCAAATCATAGACAGTATGAAGAGTCAGTATTCTTGTACTTAAGTCGGCATTGTCCCTTTTGTATTCACTTAAGATGCAATTTCTGTGTTTCATCGTCAATAAGGAGGTCTGCGGGATACAGTAAACCTGTAGTGAAGCATAGGAATCTATAACTAGTGTCACAGGAAAAACATAGACACTAAGATGAGCCAGTCTTCTTGTACTTGAGTCGGCATTGTGCCTTTTGTATTTAATTCCGATGCAATTTCTGTGTTTCATCTTCAATACGAAGGTCAGAGGCATACAGTAAACCTGAAGTGAAGCATCGGAATATATAACTAGTGTCACAGGAGTGGTTCAAAACATAAACAGTAAGAAGAGTCAGTTTTCTTGTACTTGAGTCGGCATTGTGCCTTTTGTATTTAATTCCGATGCAATTTCTGTGTTTCATCGTCAATAAGAAGGTAGAGGGATACAGTAAGCCTGAAGTGAAGCAACCGAATCTGTAACTAGTGTCACAGGAATGGTTCAAAGCATAGACAGTAAGAAGAGCCAGTCTTCTTTTACTTGAGTCGGCATTGTGCCTTTTGTATTTAATTGCGATGAAATTTCTGTGTTTGATCGTCAATGAGAAGGTCAGAGGGATACAGTAAACCTGAAGAGAAGCATCGGAAGCTATAACTAGTGTCACTGGAATGGTTCAAAACATAGACAGTAAGAATCGTCAGTCTTCTTGTACTTAAGTCGGCATTGTGCCTTTTGTATTCAATTAAAATGCAATTTCTGTGTTTCATCGTCAATAAGGAGGTCAGCTGGATACAGTAAACCTGAAGTGAAGCATCGGAATACATAACTAGTGTCACAGGAATGGTTCACAACATAGACAGTAAGAAGAGTTAGTCTTCTTGTACTTGAGTCGGCATTGTGCCTTTTGTATTTAATTCCGATGCAATTTCTGTGTTTCATCGACAATAAGAAGGTCAGAGGGATACAGTAAGCCTGAAGTGAAGCAACCGAATCTGTAACTAGTGTCACAGGAATGGTTCAAAGCATAGACAGTAAGAAGAGCCAGTCTTCTTGTACTTGAGTCGGCATTGTGCTTTTTGTATTTAATTCCGATGCAATTTCGGTCTTCCATCGTCAAAAAGATGGTCGCAGGGAAACAGTAAACCTGAAGTGAAGCATCGGAATATATAACCAGTGCCAAAGGAATGGTTCAAAACATATTCAGTAAGAAGAGCCAGTATTCTTGTACTTGAGTCGGCATTGTGCCTTTTGTATTTAATTCCGATGGATTTTCTGTGTTTGATCGTCAATAGGAAGGTCAGAGGGATACAGAAAACCTGAAGTGAGGCATCGGAATCTATAACTAGTGCCACAGGAATGGTAGAAAACATTGACAGTAGAAGGGGCAGTCTTCTTGTACTTAAGTCGGCATTGTGCCTTTTGTATTTAATCAAGATGCTATTTCTGTGTTTCATCGTCAATAAGGAGGTCAGAGGGATACAGAAAACCTGAAGGGAAGCATCGGAATCTATAACTAGTGCCACAGGAATGGTTCAAACCATAGAGAGTAAGAAGAGTCAGTCTTTTTGTACTTAAGTCGGAATTGTGCCTTTTGTATTTAATTCCGATGCAATTTCTGTGTTTCATCGTCAATACGAAGATCAGAGGGATCCAGTAAACCTGAAGTGAGGCATCGGAATCTATAACTAGTGACACAGGAGTGGTTCAAAACATAAACAGTAAGAAGAGTCAGTTTTCTTGTACTTAAGTCGGCATTGTGCCTTTTGTATCTCATTCCGATGCAATTTCTGTGTTTCATCGTCAATAAGAAGGTCAGAGGGCTACAGTAAGCCTGAAGTGAAGCATCGGAATCTATAACAAGTGTCACAGGAATGGTTCAAAACATAGACAGTAAGAAGAGTTAGTTTTCTTGTACATACGTCCTCATTGTGCATTTTGTATTTAATTCCGTCGATTTTTCTGTGATTGAGCGACAATAAGAAGGTCAGAGGGATACAGTAAACCTGAAGTGAAGCATGGGGATCTATAACTAGTGTCACAGGAATGGTTCAAAACATAGACAGTAAGTAGAGCCAGTCTTCTTGTACTTGAGTCGGCATTGTGCCTTTTGTATTTAATTCCGATGCAATTTCTGTGTTTCATCGTTAATAAGAAGATCAGAGGGATACAGTAAACCTGAAGTGAGGCATGGGAATCTATAACTAGTGTCACAGGAAAGGTTCAAAACATAGACAGTAAGAAGAGTTAGTTTTCTTGTACTTACGTCGGCATTGTGCATTTTGTATTCAATTCCGATGAATTTTCTGTGTTTGAGCGACAATAAGAAGGTCAGAGGGATACAGTAAACCTGAAGTGAAGCATCGGAATCTATAACTAGTGTCACAGGAATGGTTCAAAACATAGACAGTAAGAAGAGCCAGTCTTCTTGTACTTGAGTCGGCATTGTGCCTTTTGTTTTTAATTCCGATGCAATTTCTGTGTTTCATCGTCAATTAGAAGGTCAGAGGGATGCAGTGAACCTGAAGTGAAGCAACCGAATCTATAACTAGTGTCACAGGAATGGTTCAAAGCATAGACAGTAAGAAGAGCCAGTCTTCTTTTACTTGAGTCGGCATTGTGCCTTTTGTATTCAATTAAGATGCAATTTCTGTGTTTCATCGTCAATAAGGAGGTCAGAGGGATACAGTAAACCTGAATAGAAGCATAGGAATCTATAACTAGTGTCACAGGAATGGTTCAAACATAGTAAGATGAGCCAGTCTTCTTGTTCTTGAGTCGGCAATGTGCCTTTTGTATTTAATTCCGATGCAATTTTTGTGTTTCATCGTCAATATGAAGGTCAGAGGGATACAGTAAACCTGAAGTGAAGCATCGGAATCTATAACTAGTGTCACAGGAATGGTTCTAAACATAGAGAGTAAGAAGAGTCAGTCTTTTTGTACTTAAGTCGGCATTGTGCCTTTTGTATTTAATTCCGATGCAATTTCTGTGTTTCATCGTCAATAAGAAGATCAGAGGGATACAGTAAACCTGAAGTGGAGCATCGGAACCTATAACTAGTTTCACCGGAATGGTTCAAAAGATAGACAATAGCAAGAGTCAGTCTTTTTGTACTTCAGTCGGCATTATGCCTTTTGTATTTCATTCCGATGCAATTTCTGTGTTTCAACGTCAAAAAGAAGGTCACAGGGATACAGTAGACCTGAAGTGAAGCATCGGAATATATAACTAGTGTCACAGGAATGGTTCACAACATAGACAGTAAGAAGAGTCAGTCTTCTTGTACTTAAGTCGGCATTGTGCCTTTTGTATTTAATTAAGATGCAATTTCGGTGTTTCATCGTCAATAAGATGGTCAGAGGGAAACAGTAAACCTGAAGTGAAGCATCGGAATGTATAACTAGTGCCAAAGGAATGGTTCGAAACATAGGCAGTAAGAAGAGCCAGTATTCTTGTACTTGAGTGGGCATTGTGCCTTTTGTATTTAATTCTGATGGATTTTCTGTGTTTGATCGTCAATAGGAAGATCAGAGGGATACAGAAAACCTGAAGTGAGGCATCGGAATCTATAACTAGTGTCACAGGAATGGTAGAAAACATTGACAGTAGGAAGGGTCACTCTTCTTATACTTAAGACGGCATTGTGCTTTTTGTATTTAACTAAGATGCTATTTCTGTGTTTCATCGTCAATAAGGAGGTCAGAGGGATACAGAAAACCTGAAGGGAAGCATCGGAATCTATAACTAGTGTCACAGGAACGGTTCAAATTATAGACAGTAAGAAGAGTTAGTTATCTTGTACTTACGTCGGCATTGTGCATTTTGTATTCACTTAAGATGCAATTTCTGTGTTTCATCGTCAATAAGGAGGTCTGCGGGATACAGTAAACCTGTAGTGAAGCATAGGAATCTATAACTAGTGTCACAGGAAAAACATAGACAGTAAGATGAGCCAGTCTTCTTGTACTTGAGTCGGCATTGTGCCTTTTGTATTTAATTCCGATGCAATTTCTGTGTTTCATCTTCAATACGAAGGTCAGAGGCATACAGTAAACCTGAAGTGAAGCATCGGAATATATAACTAGTGTCACAGGAGTGGTTCAAAACATAAACAGTAAGAAGAGTCAGTTTTCTTGTACTTAAGTCGGCATTGTGCCTTTTGTATTCAATTAAAATGCAATTTCTGTGTTTCATCGTCAATAAGGAGGTCAGCTGGATACAGTAAACCTGAAGTGAAGCATCGGAATACATAACTAGTGTCAGAGGAATGGTTCACAACATAGACAGTAAGAAGAGCCAGTCTTCTTGTACTTGAGTCGGCATTGTGCCTTTTGTATTTAATTCCGATGCAATTTCTGTGTTTCATCGACAATAAGAAGGTCAGCGGAATACAGTAAGCCTGAAGTGAAGCAACCGAATCTGTAACTAGTGTCACAGGAATGGTTCAAAGCATAGACAGTAAGAAGAGCCAGTCTTCTTGTACTTGAGTCGGCATTGTGCTTTTTGTATTTAATTCCGATGCAATTTCGGTCTTTCATCGTCAATAAGATGGTCACAGGGAAACAGTAAATCTGAAGTGAAGCATCGGAATATATAACCAGTGCCAAAGGAATGGTTCAAAACATATTCAGTAAGAAGACCCCGTATTCTTGTACTTGAGTCGGCATTGTGCCTTTTGTATTTCATTCCGATGGATTTTCTGTGTTTGATCGTCAATAGGAAGGTCAGAGGGATACAGAAAACCTGAAGTGAGGCATCGGAATCTATAACTAGTGCCACAGGAATGGTAGAAAACATTGACAGTAGGAAGGGTCAGTCTTCTTGTACTTAAGTCGGCATTGTCCCTTTTGTATTTAATCAAGATGCTATTTCTGTGTTTCATCGTCAATAAGGAGGTCAGAGGGATACAGAAAACCTGAAGGGAAGCATCGGAATCTATAACTAGTGCCACAGGAATGGTTCAAACCATAGAGAGTAAGAAGAGTCAGTCTTTTTGTACTTAAGTCGGAATTGTGCCTTTTGTATTTAATTCCGATGCAATTTCTGTGTTTCATCGTCAATAAGAAGATCAGAGGGATCCAGTAAACCTGAAGTGAGGCATCGGAATCTATAACTAGTGACACAGGAGTGGTTCAAAACATAAACAGTAAGAAGAGTCAGTTTTCTTGTACTTAAGTCGGCATTGTGCTTTTTGTATCTCATTCCGATGCAATTTCTGTGTTTCATCGTCAATAAGAAGGTCAGAGGGCTACAGTAAGCCTGAAGTGAAGCATCGGAATCTATAACAAGTGTCACAGGAATGGTTCAAAACATAGACAGTAAGAAGAGTTAGTTTTCTTGTACATACGTCGGCATTGTGCATTTTGTATTTAATTCCGTCGATTTTTCTGTGATTGAGCGACAATAAGAAGGTCAGAGGGATACAGTAAACCTGAAGTGAAGCATGGGGATCTATAACTAGTGTCACAGGAATGGTTCAAAACATAGACAGTAAGTAGAGCCAGTCTTCTTGTACTTGAGTCGGCATTGTGCCTTTTGTATTTAATTCCGATGCAATTTCTGTGTTTCATCGTTAATAAGAAGATCAGAGGGATACAGTAAACCTGAAGTGAGGCATGGGAATCTATACCTAGTGTCACAGGAGTGGTTCAAAATATAAACAGTAAGAAGGGTCAGTTTTCTTGTGCTTAAGTCGGCACTGTGCCTTTTGTATTTCATTCCGATGCAATTTCTGTGTTTCATCGTCAATAAGAAGGTCAGAGGGATACAGTAAGCCTGAAGTGAAGCATCGGAATCTATAACTAGTGACACAGGAAAGGTTCAAAACATAGACAGTAAGAAGAGTTAGTTTTCTTGTACTTACGTCGGCATTGTGCATTTTGTATTTAATTCCGATGAATTTTCTGTGTTTGAGCGACAATAAGAAGGTCAGAGGGATACAGTAAACCTGAAGTGAAGCATCGGAATCTATAACTAGTGTCACAGGAATGGTTCAAAACATAGACAGTAAGAAGAGCCAGTCTTCTTGTACTTGAGTTGGCATTGTGCCTTTTGTTTTTTAATCCGATGCAATTTCTGTGTTTCATCGTCAATTAGAAGGTCAGAGGGATGCAGTGAACCTGAAGTGAAGCAACCGAATCTATAACTAGTGTCACAGGAATGGTTCAAAGCATAGACAGTAAGAAGAGCCAGTCTTCTTTTACTTGAGTCGGCATTGTGCCTTTTCTACTTAATTGCGATGAAATTTCTGTGTTTGATCGTCAGTGAGATGGTCAGAGGGATACAGTAAACCTGATTTGAAGCATCGGAATCTATAACTAGTGTCACAGGAATAGTAGAAAACATTGACAGTAGGAAGGGTCAGTCTTCTTGTACTTAAGTCGGCATTGTGCCTTTTGTATTTAGTTAAGATGCTATTTCTGTGTTTCATCGTCAATAAGGAGGTCAGAGGGATACAGAAAACCTGAAGGGAAGCATCGGAATCTATAACTAGTGTCACAGGAATGGTTCAAATCATAGACAGTAGGAAGAGTCAGTATTCTTGTACTTTAGTCGTCATTGTCCATTTTGTATTTAATTCCGATGCAATTTCTGTGTTTCGTCGTCAATAAGAAGGTCAGCTGGATACAGTAAACCTGAAATGAAGCATCGGAATCTATAACTGGTGTCACAGGAATGGTTCAAAACATTGACATTAAGAATCGTCAGTCTTCTTGTACTTAAGTCGGCATTGTGCCTTTTGTATTCAATGAAGATGCAATTTCTGTGTTTCATCGTCAATAAGGAGGTCTGCGGGATACAAGTAACCTGAAGTGAAGCATTGGAATCTATAACTAGTGTCACAGGAATGGTTCAAACATAGACAGTAAGATGAGCCAGTCTTCTTGTACTTGAGTCGGCATTGTGCCTTTTGTATTTAATTCCGATGCAATTTCTGTGTTTCATTGTCAATATGAAGGTCAGAGGGATACAGTAAACCTGAAGTGAAGCTTCGGAATCTATGACTAGTGCCACAGGAATGGTTCAAACCATAGAGAGTAAGAAGAGTCATTCTTCTTGTACTTAAGTCGGCATTGTGCCTTTTGTATTTAATTCC
The DNA here is from genome assembly GCF_023864345.2 of Schistocerca serialis cubense. Classification (NCBI taxonomy): domain Eukaryota; kingdom Metazoa; phylum Arthropoda; class Insecta; order Orthoptera; family Acrididae; genus Schistocerca; species Schistocerca serialis. The sequence continues at coordinate 32,885,758 of NW_026047583.1, read as the reverse complement.
GATGCAATTTCTGTGTTTCATCGTCAATAAGAAGATCAGAGGGATACAGTAAACCTGAAGTGAAGCATCGGAAACTATAAGTAGTGTCACAGGAGTGGTTCAAAACATAAACAGTAAGAAGAGTCAGTTTTCTTGTACTTAAGTCGGCATTGTGCCTTTTGTATTTCATTCCGATGCAATTTCTGTGTTTCAACGTCAATAAGAAGGTCAGAGGGATACAGTAAGCCTGAAGTGAAGCATCGGAATCTATAACTAGTGTCACAGGAACGGTTCAAAGCATAGACAGTAAGAAGAGTTAGTTTTCTTGTACTTAAGTCGGCATTGTGCATTTTGTATTTAATTCCGATGAATTTTCTGTGTTTGAGCGTCAATAAGAAGGTCAGAGGGATACAGTAAACCTGAAGTGAAGCATCGGAATCTATAACTAGTGTCACAGGAATGGTTCAAAACATAGACAGTAAGAAGAGTCTGTCTTCTTGTACATAAGTCGGCATTGCGCCTTTTGTATATAATTCCGATGCAATTTCTATGTTTCATCGTCAATAAGAAGGTCAGCTGGATACAGTAAACCTAAAGGGAAGCATCGGAATCTATAACTAGTGCCACAGGAATGGTTCAAAACATAGGCAGTAAGAAAAGCCAGTCTTCTTGTGCTTGAGTCGGCATTGTGCCTTTTGTATTTAATTCCAATGAATTTTCTGTGTTTGATCGTCAACAGGAAGGTCAGAGGGACATAGTAAACCTGAAGTGAAGTATCGGAATCTATATCTAGTGTCACAGAAATGGTAGAAAACATTGACAGTAGGAAGAGTCAGTCTTCTTGTACTTAAGTGGGCATTGTGCCTTTTGTATTTAATTATGGTGCAATTTCTGTGTTTCATCGTCAATAAGGTGGTCAGAGGGATACAGAAAACCTGAAGTGAAGCATCGGAATCTATAACTAGTGTCACAGGAATGGTTCAAAACATAGACAGTAGGAAGAGTCAGTATTCTTCTACATAAGTCGGCATTGTGCCTTTTGTATTTAATTCCGATGCAATTTCTGTGTTTCATCGTCAATAGGAAGGTCAGAGGGATACAGTAAAACTGAAGTGAAGCATCGGAATCTATAACTAGTGTCACAGGAATAGTTCAAAACATAGACAGTAGGAAGAGTCAGTAATCCTCTACTTGAGTCGGCATTGTGCCTTTTGTATTTAATTAAGATGCAAATTCTGTGTTTCATCGTCAATAAGATGGTGAAAGGGATACAGTAAACCTGAAGTGAAGCATGGAATCTGTAACTAGTGTCACAGGAATGGTTCAAAACATAGATAGTAATAAGAATCAGTTTTCGTGTACTTAAGTCGGCATTGTGCCTTTTGTATTTAATACCGATGCAACATCTGTGTTTTTTCGTCAATAAGAAGGTCAGAGGGATACAGTAAACCTGAAGTGAAGCATCGGATACTATAACTAGTGTCACAGGAATGGTTCAAAACATAGTCAGTAAGAAGAGACAGTCTTCTTGTTCTTAAGTCGGCATTGTGCTTTTTGTATTAAATTCCGATGCAATTTACGTGTATCATCGTCAATAAGAACGTAAGAGGGATACAGTAAACCTGAAGTGAAGCATCGGAATCTATAAGTAGTGACACAGGATTGGTTCAAAACATAGTCAGTAAGAAGAGTCAGTTTTCTTGTACTTAAGTCGGCATCCTGCCTTTTGTACTTAATTCCGGTGCAATTTCTGTGTTTAATCGTCAATAAGATGGTGAGAGGGAAACAGTAAACCTGAAGTGAAGCATCGGAATATATTACTAGTGCCAAAGGAATGGTTCAAATCATAGACAGTAGGAAGAGTCAGTATTCTTGTACTTAAGTCGGCATTGCGCATTTTGTATTTAATTCCGATGAATTTTCTGTGTTTGAGCGTCAATAAGAAGGTCAGAGTAATACAGTACACCTGAAGTGAAGCATCGTAATCTATAACTAGTGTCACAGGAATGGTTCAAAACATAGACAGTAAGAAGAGTCTGTCTTCTTGTACATAAGTCGGAATTGCGCCTTTTGTATATAATTCCGATGCAATTTCTATGTTTCATCGTCAATAAGAAGGTCAGCTGGATACAGAAAACCTGAAGGGAAGCATCGGAATCTATAACTAGTGTCACAGGAATGGTTCAAAACATAGACAGTAGGAAGAGTCAGTATTCTTCTATTTAAGTCGGCATTGTGCCTTTTGTATTTAATTCCGATGCAATTTCTGTGTTTCATCGTCAATAAGAAGGTCAGAGGGATACAGTAAAACTGAAGTGAAGCATCGGAATCTATAACTAGTGTCACAGGAATAGTTCAAAACATAGACAGTAGGAAGAGTCAGTAATCCTCTACTTGAGTCGGCATTGTGCCTTTTGTATTTAATTCCGATGCAATTTCAGTGTTTCATCGTCAATAAGAAGGTCACCTGGATACAGTAAACCTGAAATGAAGCATCGGAATCTATAACTGGTGTCACAGGAATAGTTCAAAACATAGACAGTAAGAATCGTCAGTCTTCTTGTACTTAAGTCGGCATTGTGCCTTTTGTATTCAATTAAGATGCAATTTCTGTGTTTCATCGTCAATAAGGAGGTCTGCGGGATACAAGTAACCTGAAGTTAAGCATAGGAATCTATAACTAGTGTCACAGGAATGGTTCAAACATAGTAAGATGAGCCAGTATTCTTGTTCTTGAGTCGGCAATGTGCCTTTTGTATTTAATTCCGATGCAATTTTTGTGTTTCATCGTCAATATGAAGGTCAGAGGGATACAGTAAACCTGAAGTGAAGCATCGGAATCTATGACTAGTGCCACAGGAATGGTTCAAACCATAGAGAGTAAGAAGAGTCAGTCTTCTTGTACTTAAGTCGGCATTGTGCCTTTTGTATTTAAATCCGATGCAATTTCTGTGTTTCATCGTCAATAAGAAGATCAGAGGGATACAGTAAACCTGAAGTGAAGCATCGGAATCTATAAGTAGTGTCACAGGAGTGGTTCAAAACATAAACAGTAAGAAGAGTCAGTTTTCTTGTACTTAAGTCGGCATTGTGCCTTTTGTATTTCATTCCGATGCAATTTCTGTGTTTCATCGTCAATAAGAAGGTCAGAGGGATACAGTAAGCCTGAAGTGAAGCATCGGAATCTATAACTAGTGTCACAGGAATGGTTCAAAGCATAGACAGTAAGAAGAGTTAGTTTTCTTGTACTTAAGTCGGCATTGCGCATTTTGTATTTAATTCCGATGAATTTTCTGTGTTTGAGCGTCAATAAGAAGGTCAGAGTAATACAGTACACCTGAAGTGAAGCATCGTAATCTATAACTAGTGTCACAGGAATGGTTCAAAACATAGACAGTAAGAAGAGTCTGTCTTCTTGTACATAAGTCGGAATTGCGCCTTTTGTATATAATTCCGATGCAATTTCTATGTTTCATCGTCAATAAGAAGGTCAGCTGGATACAGAAAACCTGAAGGGAAGCATCGGAATCTATAACTAGTGTCACAGGAATGGTTCAAAACATAGACAGTAGGAAGAGTCAGTATTCTTCTATTTAAGTCGGCATTGTGCCTTTTGTATTTAATTCCGATGCAATTTCTGTGTTTCATCGTCAATAAGAAGGTCAGAGGGATACAGTAAAACTGAAGTGAAGCATCGGAATCTATAACTAGTGTCACAGGAATAGTTCAAAACATAGACAGTAGGAAGAGTCAGTATTCCTCTACTTGAGTCGGCATTGTGACTTTTGTATTTAATTAAGATGCAAATTCTGTGTTTCATCGTCAATAAGATGGTGAAAGGGATACAGTAAACCTGAAGTGAAGCATGGAATCTGTAACTAGTGTCACAGGAATGGTTCAAAACATACATAGTAATAAGAGTCAGTTTTCGTGTACTTAAGTCGGCATTGTGCCTTTTGTATTTAATTCCGATGCAACATCTGTGTTTTTTCGTCAATAAGAAGGTCAGAGGGATACAGTAAACCTGAAGTGAAGAATCGGATACTATAACTAGTGTCACAGGAATGGTTCAAAACATAGTCAGTAAGAAGAGACAGTCTTCTTGTACTTAAGTCGGCATTGTGCTTTTTGTATTAAATTCCGATGCAATTTACGTGTATCATCGTCAATAAGAACGTAAGAGGGATACAGTAAACCTGAAGTGAAGCATCGGAATCTATAAGTAGTGTCACAGGAATGGTTCGAAACATAGTCAGTAAGAAGAGTCAGTTTTCTTGTACTTAAGTCAGCATCGTGCCTTTTGTACTTAATTCCGGTGCAATTTCTGTGTTTAATCGTCAATAAGAAGGTCACAGGGATACAGTAAACCTGAAGTGAAGCATCGGAATCTATAACTAGTGTCACAGGAATGGTTCAGAAGATAGACAGTAAGATGGGTCAGTTTCCTTGTACTTAAGTCGGCATTGTTATTTTTGTATGTAATTCCGATGCAATATCTGTGTTTCATCGTCAATAAGAAGGTCAGAGGGATACAGTAAACCTGAAGTGAAGCATCGGAATCTATAACTAGCGTCACAGAAATGGTAGAAAACATTGACAGTAGGAAGAGTCAGTCTTCTTGTACTTAAGTGGGCATTGTGCCTTTTGTATTTAATTAAGGTGCAATTTCTGTGCTTCATCGTCGATAAGGTGGTCAGAGGGATACAGAAAATATGAAGTGAAGCATCGGAATCTATAACTAGTGTCACAAGAATGGTTCAAAACATAGACAGTAGGAAGAGTCAGTATGCTTCTACTTAAGTCGGCATTGTGCATTTTGTATTTAATTCCGATGCAATTTCTGTGTTTCATCGTCAATAAGAAGGTCAGAGGGATACAGTAAAACTGAAGTGAAGCATCGGAATCTATTACTAGTGTCACAGGAATGGTTCAAAACATAGACAGTAGGAAGAGTCAGTATTCCTCTACTTGAGTCGGCATTGCGCCTTTTGTATTTAATTAAGATGCAAATTCTGTGTTTCAACGTCAATAAGATGGTGAAAGGGATACAGTAAACCTGAAGTGAAGCATGGAATCTATAACTAGTGTCACAGGAATGGTTCAAAACATAGATAGTAATAAGAGTCAGTTTTCGTGTACTTAAGTCGGCATTGTGCCTTTTGTATTTAATTCCGATGCAACATCTGTGTTTTTTCGTCAATAAGAAGGTCAGAGGGATACAGTAAATCTGAAGTGAAGCATCGGATACTATAACTAGTGTCACAGGAATGGTTCAAAACATAGTCAGTAAGAAGAGTCAGTCTTCTTGTACTTAAGTCGGTATTGTGCTTTTTGTATTAAATTCCGATGCAATTTACGTGTATCATCGTCAATAAGAACGTAAGAGGGATACAGTAAACCTGAAGTGAAGCATCGGAATTTATAACTAGTGTCACAGGAATGGTTCAAAACATAGTAAGAAGTGTCAGTTTTCTTGTACTTAAGTCGGCATTGTGCCATTTGTACTTAATTCCGGTGCAATTTCTGTGTTTAATCGTCGATAAGAAGGTCACAGTGATACAGTAAACCTGAAGTGAAGCATCGGAATCTATAACTAGTGTCACAGGAATGGTTCAAAAGATAGACAGTAAGAAGAGACAGTGTTCTTGTACTGAAGTCAGCATTGTGCCTTTTGTATTTAATTAAGATGCAATTTCGGTGTTTCATCGTCAATAAGATGGTCAGAGGGAAACAGTAAACCTGAAGTGAAGCATCGGAATATATAACTAGTGCCAAAGGAATGGTTCAAAACATAGGCAGTCAGAAGAGCCAGTATTCTTGTACTTGAGTCGGCATTGTGCCTTTTGTATTTAATTCCGATGGATTTTCTGTGTTTGATCGTCAATAGGAAGGTCAGAGGGATACAGAAAACCTGAAGTGAGGCATCGGAATCTATAACTAGTGTCACAGGAATTTTAGAAAGCATTGACAGTAGGAAGGGTCAGTCTTCTTGTACTTAAGTCGGCATTGTGATTTTTGTATGTAATTCCGATGCAATATCTGTGTTTCATCGTCAATAAGAAGGTCAGAGGGATACCGTAAACCTGAAGTAAAGCATCGGAATCTATACCTAGTGTCACAGGAATGGTTCAAACAGAGACATTAATAAGAGTCAATTTTCTTGTACTTAAGTCGGCATTGTGCATTTTCTATTTACTTCCGGTGCAATTTCTGTGTTTCGGCGTCAATAAGAACGTCCAAGGGGTACAGTAAACCTGAAGTGAAGCATCGGAATCTAAAACCGGTCTCAGAGGAAAGGTTCAAAACATAGACAGTAAGAGGAGCCAGTCTTCTTGTACATGAGTCGGCATTGTGCCTTTTGTATTTAATTCCGATGCAATTTCTGTGTTTCATCGTCAATAAGAAGGTCAGCTGGATACAGTAAACCTGAAGTGGAGCATCGGAATCTATAACTAGTGTCACAGGAATGGTTCAAAACATAGACAGGAAGTATAGCCAGTCTTCTTGTACTTGAGTCGGCATTGTGCCTTTTGTATTCAATTCGGATGCAATTTCTGTGTTTCATCGTCAATAAGAAGGTCAGAGGGATACAGTAATCCTGAAGTGAAGCATCGGAATCTATAACTAGTGTCACAGGAATGGTTCAAATCATAGACAGTAAGAAGTGTCAGTGTTCTTCTACTGAAGTCGGCATTGTGCCCATTGTATTTACCTAAGTTGCAATGTCTGTGTTTCTTCGTCAATAATAAGTTCAGGGGGATACAGTAAACCTGAAGTGAAGCATCTTAATCTATAACTAGTGTCACAGGATTGGTTCAAAACATTTACAGTAAGCGGAGTCAGTCATCTCGTACTTAAGTCGGCATTGTGCCTTTTGTATTTAATTAAGATGCAATTTCTGTGTTTCATCGTCAATAAGAAGGTCAAAAGGGTACAGTAAACCTGAAGTGAAGCATCGGAATCTATAACCAGTGTCACAGGAATGGTTCAAGACATAGACAGTAGGAAGAGACAGTCTTCTTGTACTTAAGTCGGCATTGTGCCTTTTGTATTTAATTCCCGATGCAATTTCTGTGTTTCATCGTCAATACGGTCAGAGGGATACAGTAAACCTGAAGTGAAGCATCGGAATCTATAACTAGTGTCACAGGAATGGTTCAAAACATAGACAGTAAGATGATCAGCCTTCTTGTACTTAAGTCGGCATTGTGCCTGATGTATTTCATTCCGAAGCAATTTGTGTATTTCTTCGTCAATAAGAAGGTCAGAGGGACACAGTAAACTTGAAGTGAAGCATCGGAATCTATAACTAGTGTTACAGAAATGGTTCAAAACATAGACAGTAAGAAGAGCCAGTCTTCCTGTACTTGAGTCGGCATTGTGCCTTTTGTATTTAATTCCGATGCAATTTCTGTGTTTCGTCGTCAATAAGAAGGTCAGAGGGATACAGTAAACCTGAAGTGAAGCATCGGAATCAATAACTAGTGTCACAGGAATGGTTCAAAACATAGACTGTAAGAAGAGTCAGTCTTCTTGTACTTAAGTCGGCATTGTGCCTTTTGTATTTAATTCCGATGCAATTTACGTGTTTAATCGTCAATAAGAAGGTCAGAGGGGTACAGCAAACCTGAAGTGAACCATCGGAATCTATAACTAATGTCACAGGAATGGTTCAAACATAGACAGTAAGAAGAGTCAGTTTTCTTGTACTTAAGACGGCATTGTGCCTTTTGTATTTAATTCCGATCAATTTTCTGTGTTTGATCGTCAATAAGAAGGTCAGAGGGATACAGTAAACCTGAAGTGAAGCATCGGAATCTAAAACTATTGTCACAGGAATAGTTCAAAACATAAACAGTAAGAAGAGTCAGTTTTCTTGTACTTAGGTCGGCATTGTGCCTTTTGTATTTAATTCCGTTGCAATTTCTGTGTTTCATTGTCAATAAGAAGGTCAGAGGGATAAAGTATACCTGAAGTGAAGCATCGGAATCTATAACTAGTGTCACAGGAATGGTTCAAAACATAGACAAAAAGAAGAGTCAATTTGCTTGTATTTATGTCGGCATTGTGCCTTTTCTATTTAATTCCGATGCAATTTCTGTGTTTCGGCGTCTATAAGAAGGTCCTAGGGATACAGAAAACCTGAAGTGAAGCATCGGAATCTAAAACCGGACTCAGAGGAAAGGTTCAAAACATAGACAGTAAGAAGAGCCAGTTTTCTTGTATATGAGTCAGCATTGCGCCTTTTGTATTTAATTCCGATGCAATTTCTGTGTTTCATCGTCAAAAAGAAGGTCAGCTGGATACAGTAAACCTGAAGTGAAGCATCGGAATCTATATCTAGTTTCACAGGAATGGTACAAAACATAGACAGGAAGTACAACCAGTCTTCTTGTAATTGAGTCGGCATTGTGCCTATGGTATTTAATTCCGATGCAATTTCTGTGTTTCATCGTCAATACGAAGGTCAGCTGGGTACAGTAAACCTCAAGGGAAGCATCGGAATCTATAACTAGTGCCAAAGGAATGGTTCAAAACATAGGCATTAAGAAGAGCCAGTATTCTTGTACTTGAGTCGGCATTGTGCCTTTTGTATTTAATTCCGATGAATTTTCTGTCTTTGATCGTCAATAGGAAGGTCAGAGGGATATAGAAAACCTGAAGTGAGGCATCGGAATCTATAACTAGTGTCACAGGAATGGTAGAAAACATTGACAGTAGGAAGGGTCAGTCTTCTTGTACTTATGTCGGCATTGTGCCTTTTGTATTTAATTAAGATACTATTTCTGTGTTTCATCGTCAATAAGGAGGTCAGAGCGATACAGAAAACCTGAAGGGAAGCATCGGAATCTATAACTAGTGTCACAGGAATTGTTCAAATCATAGACAGTAGGAAGAATCAGTATTCTTGTACTTATGTCGGCATTGTCCCTTTTGTATTTAATTCCGATGCAATTTCTGTGTTTCATCGTCAATAAGAAGGTCAGCTGGATACAGTAAACCTGAAATGAAGCATCGGAATCTATAACTAGTGTCACAGGAATGGTTCAAAACATAGACAGTAAGAATCGTCAGTCTTCTTGTACTTAAGTGGGCATTGTGCCTTTTGTATTCAATTAAGATGCAATTTCCGTGTTTCATCGTCTATAAGGAGGTCTGAGGGATACAGTAAACCTGAAGTGAAGCATAGGAATCTATAACTAGTGTCACAGGAATGGTTCAAACATAGACAGTGAGATGAGCCAGTCTTCTTGTACTTGAGTCGGCATTGTGCCTTTTGTATTTAATTCCGATGCAATTTCTGTGTTTCATCGTTAATAAGAAGATCAGAGGGATACAGTAAACCTGAAGTGAAGCATCGGAATCTATAACTAGTGTCACAGGTGTGGTTCAAAACATAAACAGTAAGAAGAGTCAGTTTTCTTGTACTTAAGTCGGCATTGTGCCTTTTGTATTTAATTCCGATGCAATTTCTGTGTTTCATCGTCAATAAGAAGGTCCGAGGGATACAGTAAGCCTGAAGTGAAGCATCGGAATCTATAACTAGTGTCACAGGAATGGTTCAAAACATAGACAGTAAGAAGAGTTAGTTTTCTTGTACTTACGTCGACATTGTGCATTTTGTATTTAATTCCGATGAATTTTCTGTGTTTGAGCGTCAATAAGAAGGTCAGAGGGATACAGTAAACCTGAAATGAAGCATCGGAATCTATAACTAGTGTCACAGGAATGGTTCAAAACATAGACAGTAAGAAGAGTCAGACTTCTTGTACTTAAGTCGGCATTGTGCCTTATGTATATAATTCCGATGCAATTTCTGTGTTTCATCGTCAATAAGAAGGTCAGCTGGATACAGTAAACCTGAAGGGAAACATCGGAATCTATAACTAGTGCCACAGGAATGGTTCAAAACATAGGCAGTAAGAAGAGCCAGTCTTCTTGTACTTGGGTCGGCATTGAGCCTTTTGTATTTAATTCCAATGAATTTTCTGTGTTTGATCGTCAACAGGAAGGTCAGAGGGACACAGTAAACCTGAAGTGAAGCATCGGAATCTATAACTAGTGTCACAGGAATGGTAGAAAACATTGACAGTAGGAATAATCAGTCTTCTTGTACTTAAGTGGGCATTGTGCCTTTTGTATTTATTTAAGGTGCAATTTCTGTGTTTCATCGTCAGTAAGGTGGTCAGAGGGATACAGAAAACCTGAAGTGAAGCATCGGAATCTATAACTAGTGTCACAGGAATGGTTCAACACATAGACAGTGAGAAGAGTCAGTATTCTTCTACTTAAGTCGGCATTGTGCCTTTTGTATTTAATTCCGATGCAATTTCTGTGCTTCATCGTCAATGAGAAGGTCAGAGGGCTACAGTAAAACTGAAGTGAAGCGTCGGAATCTATAACTGGTGTCACAGGAATGGTTCAAAACATAGATGTTAAGAAGAGTCTTTTTTCTTGTACTTAAGCTGGCATTGTGCTTTTTCTATTTAATTCCGATGCAATGTCTGTGTATTGTCGTCAATAAGATGGTCCAAGGGATACAGTAAACCTGATGTGAAGCATCGGAATCTAAAACCGGTCTCACAGGAAAGGTTCAAAACATAGACAGTTAGCAGAGCCAGACTTTTTGTACCTGAGCCGCCATTGTGCCTTTTGTGTTTAATTCCAATGCAATTTCTGTGTTTCATCGTCAATAAGACGGTCAGAGGGATACAGAAAACCTGAAGTGAAGCATCGGAATCTATAACTAGTGTCACAGGAATGGTTCAACACATAGACAGTAGGAAGAGTCAGTATTCTTCTACTTAAGTCGGCATTGTGCCTTTTGTATTAATTCCGATGCAATTTCTGTGCTTCATCGTCAATGAGAAGGTCAGAGGGCAACAGTAAAACTGAAGTGAAGCATCGGAATCTATAACTAGTGTCACAGGAATCTTTCAAAGCATAGATGTTAAGAAGAGTCTTTTTTCTTGTACTGAAGTCGGCATTTTGCATTTTCTATTTAATTCCGATGCAATTTCTGTGTTCGTCGTCAATAAGAAGGTCCAAGGGATACAATAAACCTGAACAGAAGCATCGGTATCTGAAACCGGTCTCACAGGAAAGGTTCAAATCATAGACAGTAAGAAGAGCCTGACTACTTGTACTTGAGACGGCTTTATGCCTTTTGTATTTAATTCCGATGCAATTTCTGTGGTTCATCGTCAATAAGACGGTCAGACGGATACATTAAAACTGAAGTGAAGCATCGGAATCTATCACTAGTGTGACAGGAATGGTTCAAAACATAGGCAGTAGGAAGAGCCAGTCTTCTTGTACTTAAGTCGGAATTGTGCCTTTTGTATTTAATTCCGATGCAATTTCTGTGTTTCATCGTCAATCAGAAGGTCAGAGGGATACAGTAAACCTGAAGTGAAGCATCGAAATATATAACTAGTGTCACAGGAATGGTTCAAAACATAGACAGTAAGAAGAGTCAGTTTTCTTGTACTAAAGTCGGCATTGTGCCTTTTGTATTTAATTCCGATGCAATTTCTGTGTTTCATCGTCAATAAGATGGTCACAGGGATACAGTAAACCTGAAGTGAAGCATCGGAATCTATAACTAGTGTCACAGGAATGGTTCAAAGCACAGATAGTAAGAAGAGTCAGTTTTCTTGTACTTAAGTCGGCATTGTGCCTTTTGTATTTAATTCCGATGCAATTTCTGTGTCTCATCGTCAATAAGAAGGTCAAAGGGATACAGTAAACCTGAAGTGAAGCATCGGAATCTATAACTAGTGTCACAGGAATGGTTCAAAACATAGACAGTAAGAAGAGTCAGTTTTCTTGTACATAAGTCGGCATTGTGCCCTTTGTATTTAATTCCGATGCAATTTCTGAGTTTCATCGTCAATAAGGAGGTCAGAGGGATGCAGTAAACCTGAAGTGAAGCATCGGAATCTATAACTAGTGTCCCAGGCATGGTTCAAACATAGACAGTAAGAAGAGTCAGTTTTCTTGTACTTTACTCGGCATTGTGCTATTTGTATTTAATTCCGATTCATTTTTTGTGTTTCATCGTCAATAAGAAGGTCAGAGGGATACATTAAACCTGAAGTGATGCATCGGAATCTGTAACTAGTGTCACAGGAATGGTTCAAAACATAGATATTAAGAAGAGTCTGTTTTCTTGTACTGCAGTCGGCATTGTGCCTCTTCTATTTAACTCCGATGCAATTTCTGTGCTTCGTAGTCAATAAGAAGGTCCAAGGGATACAGTAAACCTGAAGTGAAGCATCGGGATCTAAGACCGGTCTCACAGGAAATTTTCAAAACATAGACAGTAAGAAGAGCCAGTCCTCCTGTACTTGGATCGGCATTGTGCCTTTTGTATTTAATTCCGATGCAATTTCTGTGTTTCATCAACAATATGACGGTCAGAGGGATACAGTAAACCTGAAGTGAAGCATCGAAATCCGTAACTAGTGTCACAGGAATGGTTCAAAACATTGACAGTAAGAAGAGTCAGTCTTCGTGTACTTGAGTCTGCATTGTGCCTTTTGTATTTAATTAATATGCAATTTCTGTGTTACGTCGTCAATAAGGAGGTCAGAGTGATACAGTAAACCTGAAGTGAAGCATCTGAATCTAAAACTAGTGTCACAGTAATGGTTCAAAACAATGACAATAGGAAGAGTCAGTCTTCTTCTACTTAAGTCGGCATTGTCCCTTTTGTATTTAATTCCGATGCAATTTCTGTGTCTCATCGTCAAGAAGAAGGTCAGAGGGATACAGTAAAACTGAAGTGAAGCATCGGAATCTATAACTTGTGTCACAGGAATGGTTCAAAACGTAGACAGTAACAAGAGTCAGTCTTCTTGTACTTAGGTCGGCATTATGCCTTTTGTATTTAATTCCGACGCAATTTCTGTGTTTCATCGTCAATTAGACAGTCAGCTGGATACAGTAAACCTGAAGTGAAGCATCGGAACTTATAACTAGTTTCACAGGAATGGTTCAAAACATAGACAGTAAGAAGAGTCAGTTTTCTTGTACTTAAGTCGGCATTGTGCCTTCTGTATTTAATTCCGATGCATTTTCTGTGTTTCATCGTCAATAAGATGGTCAGAGGGATACAGTAAACCTGAAGTGATGCATCGGAATCTATAACTAGTGTCACAGGAATGGTTCAAAACATAGATGTTAAGAAGAGTCAGTTTTCTTGTACTGCAGTCGGCATAGTGCCTCTTCTATTTAATTCCGATGCAATTTCTGTGTTTCGTCGTCAATAAGAAGGTCCAAGGGATACAGTAAACCTGAATTGAAGCATCGGAATCTAAAACCGGTCTCACGTGAAAGGTTCAAAACATAGACAGTAAGAAGAGCCAGTCTTCCTGTACTTGGGTCGGCATTGTGCCCTTTGTATTTAATTCAGATGCAATTTCTGTGTTTCATCAACAATACGACGGTCAGAGGGATACAGTAAAGCTGAAGAGAAGCATCGAAATCTATAACTAGTGTCGCAGGAATGGTTCAAATCATAGACAGTAAGAAGAGTCAGTCTTCGTGTACTTGAGTCTGCATTGTGCCTTTTGTATTTAATTCCGATGCAATTTCTGTGTTTCGTCGTCAATAAGAAGGTCAGCTGGATACAGTAAACATGAAGAGAAGCATCGGAATCCATAACTAGTGTCACAGGAATGGTTCAAAACATAGACAGGACGAAGAGCCTGTCTTCTTGTACTTGAGACGGCATTGTGACTTTTGTATTTAATTCCGATGCAATTTCTGTGTTTCATCGTCAATAAGAAGGTCCAAGGGATACAGTAGACGTGAAGTGAAGCATCGGAATTCAAAACAGGTCTTATTGACGAGAAACTATGAAGAGCTTGTAGACGTGACTGTGGTTTAACGGTGAGACACTGACAGGAGTAACTATGATTCTCTAATGGTAGCCAAAAGCCTTGTCAACAGTCGAAATACATCGGCAAATTGGAGGAGCTCCTAGCAGGGGTAGTGTGAAGGTCATAATGTCGACAAATGATGGCGTCTCTTATCTTGTGAACGTGGCAGAGTAAGCTTGTAGATGTGACTGTGGTTTAACGGAGAGACACTGGCAGGAGTAACTATGACTCTCTTAAGGTAGACAAATGCCTTGTCAACAGGCGGAATACATCGGCAAACTCGAGAAGCCCCCGGCAGGAGAACTGTAAAAATGTCTTTATGTCGACAGATAATGGCGTATCACTTCAGGTGAACTGGCCAGAGTAAGCTTGTAAATGTGACTGTTGTAAAACGGAGAGCAACTGACAGGTTTAACTATGACTCTCTTCAGGTATCCAAATGCCTCGTCAACAGGCGAAATACATCGGCAAACTCGAGACCTCCTGGCAGAAGTACTGTGAAAGTCTTTATTTTGACATATAATTTTGTATCGCTTCAGGTGAACTGGCCAGAGTAAGCTTGAAATCGTGACTGTTGTAAAACGGTGTACAATTGGCAAAAGTAACTATGACTCTCTAAAGGTAGCCAAATGCCTCGTCAACAGGCGAAATACATCGGCAAACTGGAGGAGCTCCTAGCAGGAGTAGTGTGAAGGTCATAATATCGACAAATAATGGCGTATCGCTTCTGGTGAACGTGGCAGAGTAAGCTTGTAGATGTGACTGTGGTTTAACGGTGAGACACTGGCAGGAGTATCTATGAGTCTCTTCAGGTATCCAAATGCCTCGTCAACTGGCGTAATACATCAGTAAACTCGAGAAGCTACCGGCAGGAGTACTGTGAAAGTCTTTATGTCGACAGATAATGGCGTATCGCTTCAGGTGAACTAGCCAGAGTAGGCTTGTCGATGTGACTGTGGTTAAACGGGGAGACACTGGCAGGAGTAACTATGACTCTCTTAAGGTAGTTAAATGCCTCGTCAACAGGCGAAATACGTCGGCAAACTCGTGAAGCTCCTGGCAGGAAAACTGGCCAGAGTAAGCTTGTAGAAATCGCATCGGAATTAAATACATAAGGCACAATGAAGTCTTAAGTACAAGAAGACGGGCTCATCTTACATTCTATGATTTGAGGCTCTCCTGTGAGACGTGTTTTTGATATAGATGCTTCACCTCAGGTTTACTGTATCCCTTGGACCTTCATATTGATGATGAAACACAGAAATTGCATCGGCTTTAAATACAAGGTCAAAATGCCGACCTAAGTACAAGAAGACGGGCTCTTATTACTGTCTATGTGTTGAGCCTTTCCTGTGAGACCAGTTTTAGATTCCGATGCTTCACTTCCGGTTTACTGTATCCCTTGGACCTTCTTATTGACGATGAAACACAGAAACTGCATCTGAATTCAAAACAAAAGGCACAATGCTGACTTAAGTACATGAGGACTGACTCTTCTTACGGTCTATACTTTGAACCTTTCCTGTGAGACCAGTTTTAGATTTCGATGCTTCACTTCAGGTTTACTGTATCCCTTGGACCTTCTTATTGACGATGAAACACAGAAATTGCATCGGAATTAAATACAAAAGGCACAATGCCGACTTACGTACAAGAGGACTAACCCTTCTTACATTCTCTGGTTTGAGACTTTCCTGTGGCGATTGAAGTACAAGATGACTGATTCTTCTTATTGTCCATGTTTTGAACCTTCCTGTGAGACCAGTTTTAGATTCTGATGCTTCACGTCAGGATTACAGTATCCCCTGGACCTTCTTATTAACGATCAAAGACAATAATTGCATCGGAATTACATTCAAAAACGCACAATGCCAACTTAAGTACAAGAAGACTGACTCTACTTACCGTTTATATTTTGAACCTTTCCTGTGAGACCAGTATTAGATTCCGATGCTTCACTTTAGGTTCACTGTATCCCTTGGACCTTCTTATTGAAGATGAAACAGAGAAATTTAGTAGGAATTAAATACAAGAGGCACAATCACGACTTAAGTGCAAGAAGACTTACTCTTCTAACTGTCTATGTTTCGAACCATTCCTGTGAGACCAGTTTTAGATTCCGATGCTTCACTTCCGGTTCACTGTATCCCTTGGACCTTCTTATTGACGATGAAACACAGAGATTGCGTCGGAACTAAATACAAAAGGCACAACGCTGACTTAAGTGCAAGAAGACTGTCTGTTCTTACTGTCTATGATTTGAACCTTTCCTGTGAGACCAGTTTTAGATTCCGATGCTTCACTTCAGGTTTAGTGTATCCCTTGGACCTTCTTATTGACGATGAAACAGAGAAATTTAGTAGGAATTAAATACAAGAGGCACAATCACGACATAAGTGCAAGAAGACTTACTCTTCTAACTGTCTATGTTTCGAACCATTCCTGTGAGACCAGTTTTAGATTCCGATGCTTCACTTCAGGTTTACTGTATCCCTTGGACCTTCTTATTGACGATGAATCACCGAAATGGCATCGGAATTAAATACAAATGGCACAATGCCGACTTATATACAAGAGGACTGACTCTTCTTACTGTCTATGTTTTGAACCTTTCCAGTGAGACCAGTTTTAGTTTCCGATGCTTCACTTCAGGTTTATGTATTCCTTGGTACTTCATATTGACGATGAAACACAGAAATTGCGTGGGAAACAAATACAAAAGGCACAATGCCGACTTAAGTACAAGACGACTGACCCTTCTTACTGTCTATGTTTATACCTTTCCTGTGAGACCAGGTTTAGATATGGATTCTTCTCTTCAGGTTTACTGTATCTTTTGGACCTTCTTATTGGCGATGAAAAAGAAAATGCATCGGAATCAAATACAAAAGGCACAATGCCGACTTAAGTACAAGAGCACAAACTCTTCTTACACTCCATGATTTGAGCCTCTCCTGTGAGACCTGTTTTAGATATCGATGCTTCACCTCAGGTTTACTGTATCCCATGGACCTTCTTATTGACGATGAAACGCAGAAATTGCATCGAAATTAAATACAAAAGGCACAATGCCGACTTAAGTACAAGAAGACTGACTCTTCTTATTGTCTATGTTTTGAACCTTTCCTGTGAGACCAGTTTTAGATTCCGATGCTTCACTTCAGGTTCACTGTATCCCTTGGAACTCCTTGTTGACGGTGAAACACAGAAAAGGGATCGGAATTAAATACAAAAGGCACAATGCCGACTTAAGTACAAGAAGACTTACTCTTCCTATTGTCTATATTTTGAACCTTCCTGTGAGACCAGTTTTAGATTCCGATGCCTCACTTCAGATTTACTATATCCCTTGGACCTTCTTGTTGACGATGAAACACAATAATTGCATCGGAATTACATACAGAAGGCACAATGCCGACATAAGTACAAGATGACTGACTCTACTTACTGTCTGTATTTTGAAGCTTTCCTGTGAGACCAGTTTTCGATTCCGATGCTTCACTTCAGGTTCACTGTATCCCTTGGAACTCCTTGTTGACGGTGAAACACAGAAAAGGGATCGGAATTAAATACAAAAGGCACAATGCCGACTTAAGTACAAGAAGACTTACTCTTCCTATTGTCTATATTTTGAACCTTCCTGTGAGACCAGTCTTAGATTCCGATTCCTCACTTCAGATTTACTATATCCCTTGGACGTTTTTATTCACGATGAAACACAGATATGGCATCGGAATTAAATTCAAAAGGCACAATGCCGACTTAAGTAAAACATTACTGACTCTTCTTACTGTCTATGCTTTGAACCATTCCTGTGACACCAGTTTTAGATTCCGATGCTTTACTTCAGGTTTACTGTATCCCTTGGACCTTCTTATTGACGATGAAACACAGAAATTGAATCGGAAATAAATACAAAACTCAAATTGCCAACTTAAATACAAGAAGACTGACTCTTCTTACCGTCTATGTTTTGAACCTCTCCTACGAGAGCAGTTTTAGATTCCGATGCTTCACTTCCGGTTCACTGTATCCCTTGGACCCTCTTATTGACGATTAAACACAGAAATTGCATCGGAAATAAATATAATGGCACAATGCCGTCTTAAGTACAAGAAGACGGGCTCTTATTACTGTCTATGTTTTGAGCCCTTCCAGTAAGACCAGTTTTAGATTCCGATGCTTCACTTCAATTTTACTGTATCCCTTGGACCTTCCTAGATACGATGAAACACAGATATTGCATCGGAATTAAATACAAAAGGCACAATGCCGACTTAACTACAAGACGACTGACTCTTCTAATTGTCTATGTTTGAACCATTCCTGTGAGACCAGTTTTAGGTTCCGATGCTTCGCTTCAGGTTTACTGTATCCCTTCGACCTTCGTATTGACGATGAAACATAGAAATTGCATCCGAAACAAATACAAAAGGCACAATGCTGACTTTAGTACAGGAAGACGGACTCTTCTTACTGTCTATGTTTTGAACCATTCCTGTGAGACCAGTTTTAGATTACGATGATTCTCGCAGGTTTACTGTATCCCTTCGACGTTCTTATTGACGATGAATTACAGAAATTGCATCGGAATTAAATACAAAAGACACAATGTCGACTTATGTACAAGAAGACTGGCTCTTCTTACTGCCTATGTTTTGAACCTTTCCTGTGAGACCAGTTTTAGATGCCGATGCTTCACTTCAGGTTTACTGTATCTCTTCGCCCTTCTTATTGATGATGAAACACAGAAATTGCATCGGAATTAGATACTAAAGGTACAATTCCGACTTAAGAACAAGAAGACTGACTCTTCTTACTGTCTATGTCTTGTAGCTTTCCTGTGAGACCAGGTTTAGATATTGATGTTTCTCTTCAGGTTTACTATATCCCTTGGACCTTCTTATTGACGATGAAACACAGAAATTGCATCGGAATTAAATACAAAATGCACAATGGCGACTTAAGTACAAGAGCAATAACTCTACTTTCATTCTATGATTTGAGCCTCTCCTGTGAGACCTGTTTTAGATATCGATGCTTAACCTCAGGTTTACTGTATCCCTAGGACCTACTCATTGACGATGAAACACAGATATTGCATCAGAATTAAATACAAAGGCACAATACCGACTTAAGTAGAAGAAGACGGGCTCTTATTACCGTCTATGTTTTGAGCATTTCCTGTGAGACTAGTTTTAGATTCCGATGCTTCACTTCATTTTTACTGTATGTCTTGGACCTTCTTATATACGATGTAACACAGAAATTGCATCGGAATTAAATACAAAAGGCACAGTGCCTACGTATGTAGAAGAATACGGGCAATTCTTCCTGTCTATGTTCTGAACCTTCCCTGAGAGACCACTTTTAAATTCCAATGCTTCACTTCCGGTTTACTGTATCTCTTGAACCTTCTTATTGATGATGAAACACAGAAATTGCATCGGAATTGAATACAAAAGGCACAATGCCGACTTAAGTAGAAGAAGACGGGCTCTTCTTACTGTCTATGTTTTGAACCTTTCCTGTGAGACCAGTTTTAGATTCCGATGCTTCACTTCCGGTTTACTGTATTCCTTGGACCTTCTCATTGACGATGAGAAACACAAATTGCAATATAATTAATTACAAAAGGCACAATGCCCACTTCAGTACAAGAAGACTGACTCTACCTACGATCTACGATTTGAACCTTTCCTGTGAGACCAGTTTTAGATTCCGATTCTTCACTTCAGGTTTACTGTATCCCGTGGACCTTCTTATTGACGATGAAACACAGATATTGCATCGGAATTAAATACAAAATGCACAATGGCGACTTAAGTACAAGAGCAATAACTCTACTTTCATTCTATGATTTGAGCCTCTCCTGTGAGACCTGTTTTAGATATCGATGCTTAACCTCAGGTTTACTGTATCCCTAGGACCTTCTCATTGACGATGAAACACAGATATTGCATCAGAATTAAATACAAAGGCACAATGCCGACTTAAGTAGAAGAAGAAGGGCTCTTATTACCGTCTATGTTTTGAGCATTTCCCGTGAGACCAGTTTTAGATTCCGATGCTTCACTTCAATTTTACTGTATGTCTTGGACCTTCTTATATACGATGTAACACAGAAATTGCATCGGAATTAAATACAAAAGGCACAGTGCCTACTTATGTAGAAGAATAATGGGCTCTTCTTCCTGTCTATTTTCTGAACCTTTCCTGTGAGACCACATTTAAATTCCGATGCTTCACTTACGGTTTACTGAATCTCTTTAACCTTCTTATTGATGATGAAACACAGAAATTGCATCGGAATTGAATACAAAAGGCACAATGCCGACGTAAGTACATGAAGACTGACTCTCCTTACTGTCAATGCTTTGAACGTTTCCTTAGAGACCAGTTTTAGGTTCCGATGCTTCACTTCCATTTTACTGTATCCCTTGGACCTTTTTATATGCGATGAAACACAGAAATTGCATCGGAATTAAACACAAAAGGCACAATGCCGACTTAAGTAGAAGAAGACGGGCTCTTCTTACTGTCTATGTTTTGAACCTTTCCTGTGAGACCAGTTTTAGATTCCGATGCTTCACTTCAGGTTTACTGTATCCCGTGGACCTTCTTATTGACGATGAAACACAGAAATTGCATCGGAATTAAATACAAAAGGCACAACGTCGACTTAAGTATAAGAGGACTAACTTTCCTTACATTCTATGATTTGAACCTTTCCTGTGAGACCAGCTTTAGATATCGATGCATCACCTCAGGTTTACTTTATCGCTAGGCCATTCTTATTGACGATGAAACACGGAAATTGCATCGGAATTAAATACAAAGGCACAATGCAGACTTAAGTACAAGAAGACGGTCTCTTATTACCGTCTATGTTTTGAGCCTTTCCTGCGAGACCAGTTTTAGATTCCGATGCTTCACTTCAATTTTACTGTATGTCTTGGACCTTCTTATATACGATGTAACACAGATATTGCATCGGAATTAAATACAAAAGGCACAATGCCTACTTAAGTAGAAGAAGACGGGCTCTTCTTCCTGTCTATGTTTTGAACCTTTCCTGTGAGACCAGTTTTAAATTCCGATGCTTCACTTCCGGTATACTGTATCCCTTGTACCTTCTTATTGATGATGGAACACAGATATTGCATCGGAATTAAATACAAAACGCACAATGCCGACTTAAGTACAAGAAGACTCACACTTATTACTGTCTATGATTTGAACCTTCCCTGTGAAACCAATATTAGGTTCTGACGCTTCACTTCAGGTTTGCTGTATCCCTTGGACTTCTTATTGACGATGAAACACAGAAATTGCGTCACAATTAAATACAAAAGGCTCAACGCCGACTTAAGTATAAGAAGACGGGCTCTTCTTCCTGTCTATGTTTTGAACCTTTCCTGTGTGACCAGTTTTAGATTCCGAGGCTTCACTACCGGGTTTACTGTATTCCTTGGCCCTTCTTATTGACGATGAAACACAGAAATTGCATCGGAATTAAATACAAAAGGCACAATGCTCACTTTAGTACAAGAGGATTGACTTTTCTTACTGTCTATGTATTAAACCATTCCTGTGAGACCAGTTTTAGATTCTGATGCTTCACTTCAGGTTCACTGTATCCCTTGGACCTTCTTATTGACAATGAAACACAGATATGGCATCGGTTTTGAATTCAAAAGGCACAAAGCCGACATTAGTACAAGGAGACTGACTTTTCTTACTTTCTATGTATTGAACCATTTCAGTGGGACCAGTTTTAGATTCTGATGCTTCACTTCAGGTTTACTGTATCCCTTGGAACTACTTATTGACGATGAAACACAGAAATTGCATCGGAATTAAATACGAAAGGCACAATGCCGACTTCAGTAGAAGAAGACAGGCTCTTCTTACAGTCTATGTCTTGTACCTCGCCTGTGAGACCAGGATTAGATATTGATGCTTCACTTCAATTTTACTGTATCCCTTGGCTTTCTTATCGAGGATGAAACACAGAAATTGCATCAGAATTAAATACAAAAGGCACAATGCTCACTTTACTACAAGAAGACTGACTCTTCTTATTGTCTATGTCAGGTACCTCTCCTGTGAGACCAGGTTTAGATATTGATGCTTCACTTCAATTTTACTGTATCCCTTGGACATTCTTATCGAGGATGAAACACAGAAATTGCATCGGAATTAAATACAAAAGGGACAATGCCGACTTAAGCACAAGAAGACAGGCTCTTCTTATTGTCTATGTTTTGAACCCTTCCTGTGGGACCAGTTTTAGAATTAGATGCTTCACTTCAGGTTTACCGTATCCCTTGGGCCTTCTTATTGACGATGAACCACAGAAATTGCATCGGAATTAAATACATAACGCACAATGACGACTTAAGTAGAAAAGTACGGGCTCATCATACTGTCAATGTTTTGAACCCTTCCTGTGAGACCAGTTTTAGATTCCGATGCCTCACATCCGGTTTACTGTATCCCTTGGACCTCCTGTTTGACGATGAAACACAGAAATTGCATCAGAATTAAATACAAACAGCACAATGATGACTTTAGTACAAGAAGGCTGACTTTCTTACGGTCAATGTTTTGAACCTATCCTGTGAGACCAGTTTTAGATTCCGATGCTTCACTTCAGTTGTACTGTATCCCTTGGACCTTCTTATTGACGATGAATCTCAGAAATAGCATCGGAATTAAATACAAAAAGGACAATGCCGAGCTAAGTACAAGAAGACGGTCTCTTATTACGGTCTATGTTTTGAGCCTTTCCTGTGAGACCAGTTTTAGATTCCGATGCTTCACTTCAATTTTACTGTATGTCTTGGACCTTCTTATATACGATGCAACACAGAAATTGCATGGGAATTAAATACAAAAGGCACAATGCCTACTTAAGTAGAAGAAGACGGGCTCCTCTTCCTGTCTATGTCTTGAACCTTTCCTGTGAGACCAGTGTTAAATTCCGATGCTTCACTTCCGGTGTACTGTATCCCTTGGACCTTCTTATTGATGATGGAACACATATATTGCGTCGGAATTTAATACAAAAGGCACAATGCCGACTTAAGTACAAGAAGACTGACATTTCTTACGGTCTATGTTTTGAACCTTCCCTGGGAGACCAATTTTAGGTTCTGACGCTTCACTTCAGGTTTACTGTATCCCTTGGACGTCTTACTGACGATGAAACACAGAAATTGCGTCACAATTAAATACAAAAGGCTCAACGCCGACTTAAGTATAAGAAGACGGGCTCTTATTACAGTCTATGTTTTGAGCCTTTCCTGTGTGACCAGTTTTAGATTCGGAGACTTCTCTTCAATTTTACTGTATCCCTTGGAACTTCTTATGTACGATGAATCACAGAGATTGCATCGGAATTAAATACAAAAGGCACAATGCCAACTTAAGTAGAAGAAGACGGGCTCGTCTCACTGTACATGCTTTGAACCTGTCCTGTGAGACCAGTTTTAGATTCCGATGCTTCACTTCCATTTTACTGTATCCCTTGGACCTTCTTATTGACGATGAAACACAGAAATTGCATCGGAACTAGATACAAAAGGCACAATGCCCACTATAGAACAAGAGGACTGACTTTTCTTTCTGTCTATGTATTGAACCATTCCTGTGAGACCAGTTTTAGATTCTGATGCTTCACTTCAGGTTCACTGTATCCCTTGGACCTTCTTATTGACAATGAAACACAGAAACGGCTACGGTTTTAAACACAAAAGGCACAATGCCGACTTTAGTACAAGAGGACTTACTTTTCTTACTTTCTATGTATTGAAACATTCCTGTGAGACCAGTTTTAGATTCCGATGCTTCACTTCAGGTTTGCTGTATCCCTTGGTACTTCTTATTGACGATGAAACACAGAAATTGCATCAGAATTAAATACAAAAGGCACAATGCCGACTTTAGTACAAGAAGGCTGACATTCTTACGGTCAATGATTGAACCTATCCTTTGAGACCAGTTTTAGATTCCGATGCTTCACTTCAGGGGTACTGTTTCCCTTGGACCTTCTTATTGACGATGAATCACAGAAATAGAATCGGAATTAAATACAAAAGGCACAATGCCGAGCTAAGTACAAGAAGACTGACTCTTCTTACTGTCTATGTTTAGACCATTTCCTGTGAGACCAATTTAGATTCCGATGCTTTACTTTAGCTTTTCTGTATCCCTTGGACCTTCTTATTGACGACGAGACACAGCGATTGCATCGGAATTAAATACAAATGGCACAATGATAACTTAAGTACAAGAAGACTGACTCTTCTTACTGTCTATGTTTTGAACCTTTCCTGTTGGACCAGTTTCAGATTGCGATGCTTCACTTCAGGTTTACTGTATCCCTTGGACCTTCTTATTGACGATGAGACACAGAAATTGCATCGGAATAGTATACAAGAGGCACAATGCCTTCTTAAGTAAAAGAAGACTGACTCATCTTACTGTCTCTGTTTTGAACCTTTCCTGTGAGAACACTTTTAGATCACGATGGTTCACTTCTCGTTTACTGTATCCCTTGGACCTTCTTATTGACGAAGAACCTCAGAAAGTGCATCGGAATTAAATACAAAAGCGCAGTGCCGATTTAAGCACAAGATGACTGGGTCTTCTTACTGTCTATGTTTTGAAACTTTCCTGTGGGCCAGTTTTTGATTCCGATGTTTCACTTCAGGTTTCTGTATCCCTTCCACTTTCTTATTGACGATGATACACAGAAATTCAATAGGAAATTAATAAAAAAGGCACAATGACGAATTAAGCACAAGGAGACTGAGTCTTCTTACTGTCTATGTTTTGTACCTTTCCTGTGAGGCCAGGATTAGAAATTGATGCTTCACATCAATTTTACTGTATCCCTTGGACCTTCTTATTGACGATGAAACAAAGAAATTGCATCGGAATTAAATACAAAACGCATAATGCCGACTTAAGTAGAAGAAGACGGGCTCTTCTTACTGTCAGTGTTTTGAACCTTTCCTGTGAGACCACTTTTAGATTCCGATGCTTCACTTCCGGGTTACTGTATCCCTTGGACCTCCTTTTTGACGATGAAACATAGAAATTTCATCGGAATTAAATACAAACGGCACAATGCCGACTTGAGTACAAGGAGACTGACTCTTCTTACGGTCAATGTTTTGAACCTTTCCTGTGAGACCAGTTTTAGATTCCGATGCTTCACTTCAGGTGTACTGTATCTCTTGGACCATCTTATTGACGATGAATCACAAAAATGGCATCGGAATTAAATACAAATATGACAATGCCGACTTAAGTACAAGAAGACTGACTCTTCTTACAGTCTATGCATTGGACCTTTCCTGTGAGACCAGTTGTAGATTCCTATGCTTCTCTTCAGGTTCACTGTATCCCTTGGCCCTTCTTATTGACGATGAAACACAGAAATAGCATCGGAATTAAATACAAAACGCACAATGCCGACTTAAATAGAAAAGTACGGGCTCTTCATACTGTCAATATTTTGAACCCTTCCTGTGAGACCAGTTTTAGATTCCGATGCCTCACAGCCGGTTTACTGTATCCCTTGGACCTCCTGTTTGTCGATGAAACACAGATATTGCATCAGAATTAAATACAAACGGCTCAATTCCGACTTTAGTACAAGAAGGCTGACTTTCTTACGGTCAATGTTTTGAACCTATCCTGTGAGACCAGTTTTAGATTCCGATGCTTCACGTCAGGTGTACTTTATCCCTTGGAACTTTTTATTGACGATGTATCCCAGAAATAGCATCGGAATTAAATACAAAAGGCACAGTGCCGAGCTAAGTACAAGAAGAGGGGCTCTTATTAGAGTCTATGATTTGAGCCTTTCCTGTGTGACCAGATTTAGATTCCGAGGCTTCACTTCTATTTTACTGTATCTCTCGGACCTTCGTATGTACGATGAATCACAGAGATTGCATCGGAATTAAATACAAGATGCACATGGCCGACTTAAGTAGAAGAAGGCGGGCTCTTCTCACTGTCCATGCTTTGAACCTTTCCTGTGAGACCAGTTTTAGATTCCGATGCTTCACTTCCGGTTTACTGTACTCCTTGGACCTTCTTATTGACGATAAAACACAGAAATTGCATCGGAATTAAATTCAAAAGGCACAATGCCCACTTTAGTACAAGAGTACTGACTTTTCTTACTCTCTATGTATTGAACCATTCCTGTGAGACCAGTTTTAGATTCTGATGCTTCACTTCAGGTTTACTGTATCCCTTGGACTTTCTTATTGACAATGAAACACAGAAATGGCCACGGTTTTTAATACAAAATGCACAATGCCTACTTTAGTACAAGAGGACTGACTTTTCTTACTTTCTATGTATTGAACCATTCCTGTGAGACCAGTTTTTGATTCCGATGCTTCACTTCAGGTTTACTGTATCCCTTGGTACTTCTTATTGACGATGAAACACAGAAATTGCATCGGAATTAAACACTAAAGGCACAATGCCGACTTAAGTACAAGAAGACTAACTCTTCTTATTGTCTATGTCCTGTACCTCTCCTGTGAGACCAGGTTTAGATATTGATGCTCCACTTCAATTTTACTGTATACCTTGGACCTCCTTATCAAGGATGCAACACAGAAATTGCATCGGAAGTGAATACAAATGGCACAATGATAACTTAAGTACAAGAACACTGGCTCTTCTTACTGTCTATGTTTTGAACCTTTCCTGTTGGACCAGTTTTAGATTGCGATGCTTCACTTCAGGTTTCCTGTATCCCTTGGACCTTCTTATTGACGAAGAACCTCAGAAATTTAGTCGGAATTAAATAAAAAAGGCACAACGCCGACTTCAATACAACAAGACTGTCTCTTCTAACTGTGAATGATTTGAACCTTTCCTGTGAGACCAGTTTTAGATTCCGATGCTTCACTTCCGGTTTACTGTATCCCTTGGACCTCTCTTATAACGATGAAACACAGAAATTTCTTAGGAATTAAATACAAACGGCACAATGCCGACTTGAGTACAAGGGGACTGACTCTTCTTACGGTCAATGTTTTGAACCTTTCCTGTGAGACCAGTTTTAGATTCCGATGCTTCTCTTCAGGTTCACTGTATCCCTTGGACCTTCCTATTGACGATGAAACACAGAAATAGCATCGGAATTAAATACAAAAGGCACAATGCCGACTTAAGTACAAGAAGACTGCCTCTTCTTATAGTCTATGTTTTGTACCTTTCCTGTGAGACCAGGTTTAGATATTGATACTTCATATCAATTTTACTGTTTTCCTTGGACCTTCTTGTATACGATGAAACACAGAAATTGCATCGGAATTAAATACAAAAGGCACAATGCCGACTTAAGTACAAGAAGACTTACTCTTCTTAAGGTTTATGTTTTGAACCATTCCTGTGGGACCCGTTTAGGATTCCGATGCTTCACTTCAGGTTTACTGTATCCCATGGTACTTCTTATGACGATGAGACACAGAAACTTCATCGGAATTAAATACAAAAACACAATGCCGACTTAAGTACAAGAAGACGGGCTCTTCTCACTGTCGATGTTTGGGCCTCCCCTATGAGACTAGTTTTAGATTCCGATGCATCACTTCAGGTTTACTGTATCCCCTGGACCTTCCTATTGACGATGAAACACAGAAATTGCATCGGAATTGAATACAAAAGGCACAATGCCGACATAAGTACAAGAAGACTGTCTCTTCTATCTGTCTATGATTTGAACCTTTCCTGTGAGACAAGTTTTATATTCCGATGCTTCACTTCATGTTTACTGTATCCCTTCTACCTTCTTATTGACGATGAAACACAGAAATTCAATAGGAAATTAATAAAAAGGGCACAATGACGAATTAAGTACAAGAAGACTGACTCTTCTTACTGTCTATGTTTCTTACCTTTCCTGTGAGACCAGTTTTAGATTCCGATGCTACACTTCAGGTTTACTGTATCCCTTGGTACTTCTTATTGACGATGAAACACAGAAATTGCATCGGAATTAAATACGAAAGGCACAATGCCGACTTAAGTACAAGAAGACTGACTCATCTTACTGTCTATGCTTTGTACCTTTCCTGTGAGACCCGGTTTAGATATTGATCCTTCACATCAATTTTACTGTATCCCTTGGACCTTGTTATTGACGATGAAACACAGAAATTGCATCGGAATTAAATACAAAAGCACAATGCCGACTTAAGCTCAAGATGACTGGGTCTTCTTACTGTCTATGTTTTGAACCTTTCCTGTGGGACCACATTTAGATTCCGATGTTTCACTTCAGGTTTACTGTATCACTTAGACCTACTTATTGACGATGACAGACAGAAATTGCATCGGAATTAAATACAAAACGCACAATGCCGACTTAAGTAGAAGAAGACGGGCTCTTCTTACTATCAATGTTTTGAACGTTTCCTGTGAGACCAGTTTTAGATTCCGATGCGTCACTTCCGGTTTACTGTATCCCTTGGACCTCCTTTGTGACGATGAAACACAGAAACTTCATCGGAATTAAATACAAACGGCACAATACCGACTTGAGTACAAGGAGACTGACTCTTCTTACGGTCAATGTTTTGAACCTATCCTGTGAGACCAGTTTTAGATTCCGATGCTTCTCTTCAGGTTCACTGTATCCCTTGGAACTTCTTATTGACGATGAAACACAGAAATAGCATCGGAATTAAATACAAAAGGCACAATGCCGAGCTAAGTACAAGACGACTGACTCTTCTTACAGTCTATGCTTAGAACAATTCCTGTGAGACCAGTTATTGATTCCGATGCTTCACTTCAGGTTTACTGTATCCCTTGGAACTTCACACTGACGATGAACCACAGAAATTGAGTCGGAATTAAATACAAAAGGCACAACGCCGACTTAAGTAAAAGAGGACTGTCCCTTCTTACTGTCTATGATTTGAACCTTTCCTGTGAGACCAGATTTAGATTCCGATGCTTCATTTCAGGTTTACTGTATGCCCTGGACCCTCTTATTGACGATGAAACACAGAAATTGCATCGGAATTAAATACAAATGGCACAATGATAACTTAAGGAGAAGAAGTGTGCTCCCTGCCGCCGTTGGATAAGCAGCTGAGCAGCAAGTCGTATACTCCTAGCTCACTCATTTGTTACATAGTTTAATTCTTAATTTCTTTGCGTGTTTTTGGTACTTGCATTGTGTATTTCATAAATTTCGGGCGTATTATAGTATTTGAGAGTTGTAGCATCGCGTTTTAGTACCTGAATAGAGTAAATTCGCGTAGTCGTTTGTCTACTGTTTTGTTTTGAACGGCCAGTGTCGGTTGGTCGCAGTCAGTGTGCTCCCTGCCGCCGTTGGATAAGCAGCTGCAGCAGCAAGTCGTATACTCCTAGCTCACTCATTTGTTACATAGTTTAATTCTTAATTTCTTTGCGTGTTTTTGGTACTTGCATTGTTTAATTCATAAATTTCGAGCGTATTATAGTATTTGAGAGTTGTAGCATCGCGTTTTAGTACCTGAATAGTGTAAATTCGCGTAGTCGTTTGTCTACTGTTTTGTTTTGAACGGCCAGTGTCGGTTGGTCGCAGTCAGTGTGCTCCCTGCCGCCGTTGGATAAGCAGCTGAGCAGCAAGTCGTATACTCCTAGCTCACTCATTTGTTACATAGTTTCTTAATTTCTTTGCGTGTTTTTGTTCTTGCATTGTTTAATTCATAAATTTCGGGCGTATTATAGTATTTGAGTGTGTAGCATCGTGTTTTAGTACCTGAATAGTGTAATTTCGCTTAGTCTCCTTCCGCCGCCGGGCAGTGTCAGCAGTGCGCAAGTAGCAGCATTACTGCATTTACTAGGCAATCTTGTATTTTAATAACCGTTTAAATTTTGTCGATTTGTTTGCGCTCTCTGTAGATTAGTTCAGACGTTCTTAGCAAAACAGTTTTTAGCATGGATAGCGACTGCAACTGCTGTGTTCGGATGCAGGCTGAGTTGTCATCCCTTCGCTCCCAGCTTCAGGCAGTGTTGGCTTCGGTCACACAGCTTGAGGCTGTTGCCAATGGGCATCACTGTGGGGGTCGGGATGGGGGTTTGTCGGGGACGGCCAGCTCGTCCCACTACGACTACGACTGTGGTTGCCCGGGATACTGCCCGCATTGAGGCTGATCCCTCACCTGTGGTAGAGTGGGAGGTCGTTTCAAGGTGTGGCAGGGGGCGAAAGACATTCCGGAGGGCTGAACGGAAAGCCTCTCCAGTTTGACTGACGAACCGGTTTCAGGCTCTGTCTCAGGCTGATACTGATCTTCGGCCTGACATGGCTGCTTGTCCTGTTCCAGAGGTTGCCCCTCAGTCTGCAAGATCCGGGCAGTCGCAGATGGTGGGCTTACTGGTAGTTGGGAGCTCCAACGTCAGGCGCGTAATGGGGCCCCTTAGGGAAATGGCAGCAAGAGAGGGGAAGAAAACCAATGTGCACTCCGTGTGCATACCGGGGGGAGTCATTCCAGATGTGGAAAGGGTCCTTCCGGATGCCATGAAGGGTACAGGGTGCACCCATCTGCAGGTGGTCGCTCATGTCGGCACCAATGATGTGTGTCGCTATGGATCGGAGGAAATCCTCTCTGGCTTCCGGCGGCTATCTGATTTGGTGAAGACTGCCAGTCTCGCTAGCGGGATGAAAGCAGAGCTCACCATCTGCAGCATCGTCGACAGGACTGACTGCGGACCTTTGGTACAGAGCCGAGTGGAGGGTCTGAATCAGAGGCTGAGACGGTTCTGCGACCGTGTGGGCTGCAGATTCCTCGACTTGCGCCATAGGGTGGTGGGGTTTCGGGTTCCGCTGGATAGGTCAGGAGTCCACTACACGCAACAAGCGGCTACACGGGTAGCAGGGGTTGTGTGGCGTGGGCTGGGCGGTTTTTTAGGTTAGATGGCCGTGGGCAAGTACAGAAAGGGCAACAGCCTCAACGGGTGCGGGGCAAAGTCAGGACATGTGGGGACCAAGCAGCAATCGGTATTGTAATTGTCAACTGTCGAAGCTGCGTTGGTAAAGTACCGGAACTTCAAGCGCTGATAGAAAGCACCGAAGCTGAAATCGTTATAGGTACGGAAAGCTGGCTTAAGCCAGAGATAAATTCTGCCGAAATTTTTACAAAGGTACAGACGGTGTTTAGAAAGGATAGATTGCATGCAACCGGTGGTGGAGTGTTCATCGCTGTTAGTAGTAGTTTATCCTGTAGTGAAGTAGAAGTGGATAGTTCCTGTGAATTATTATGGGTGGAGGTTACACTAAACAACCGAACTAGGTTAATAATTGGCTCCTTTTACCGACCTCCCGACTCAGCAGCATTAGTGGCAGAGCAACTGAGAGAAAATTTGGAATACATTTCACATAAATTTTCTCAGCATGTTATAGTCTTAGGCGGAGATTTCAATTTACCAGATATAGACTGGGACACTCAGATATTTAGGATGGGTGGTAGGGACAGAGCATCGAGTGACATTATACTGAGTGCACTATCCGAAAATTACCTCGAGCAATTAAACAGAGAACCGACTCGTGGAGATAACATATTGGACCTACTGATAACAAACAGACCCGAACTTTTCGAATCTGTATGTACAGAACAGGGAATCAGTGATCATAAGGCCGTTGCAGCATCCCTGAATATGGAAGTTAATAGGAATATAAAAAAAGGGAGGAAGGTTTATCTGTTTAGCAAGAGTAATAGAAGGCAGATTTCAGACTACCTAACAGATCAAAACGAAAATTTCTGTTCCGACACTGACAATGTTGAGTGTTTATGGAAAAAGTTCAAGGCAATCGTAAAATGCGTTTTAGACAGGTACGTGCCGAGTAAAACTGTGAGGGACGGGAAAAACCCACCGTGGTACAACAAAAAAGTTAGGAAACTACTGCGAAAGCAAAGAGAGCTCCACTCCAAGTTTAAACGCAGCCAAAACCTCTCAGACAAACAGAAGCTAAACGATGGCAAAGTTAGCGTAAGGAGGGCTATGCGTGAAGCGTTCATTGAATTCGAAAGTAAAATTCTATGTACCGACTTGACAGAAAATCCTAGGAAGTTCTGGTCTTACGTTAAATCAGTAAGTGGCTCGAAACAGCATATCCAGACACTACGGGATGATGATGGCATTGAAACAGAGGATGACACGCGTAAAGCTGAAATACTAAACACCTTTTTCCAAAGCTGTTTCACAGAGGAAGACCGCACTGCAGTTCCTTCTCTAAATCCTCGCACAAACGAAAAAATGGCTGACATCGAAATAAGTGTCCAAGGAATAGAAAAGCAACTGGAATCACTCAATAGAGGAAAGTCCACTGGACCTGACGGGATACCAATTCGATTCTACACAGAGTACGCGAAAGAACTTGCCCCCCTTCTAACAGCCGTGTACCGCAAGTCTCTAGAGGAACGGAGGGTTCCAAATGATTGGAAAAGAGCACAGATAGTCCCAGTCTTCAAGAAGGGTCGTCGAGCAGATGCGCAAAACTATAGACCTATATCTCTTACGTCGATCTCTTGTAGAATTTTAGAACATGTTTTTTGCTCGCGTATCATGTCATTTCTGGAAACCCAGAATCTACTATGTAGGAATCAACATGGATTCCGGAAACAGCGATCGTGTGAGACCCAACTCGCCTTATTTGTTCATGAGACCCAGAAAATATTAGATACAGGCTCCCAGGTAGATGCTATTTTTCTTGACTTCCGGAAGGCGTTCGATACAGTTCCGCACTGTCGCCTGATAAACAAAGTAAGAGCCTACGGAATATCAGACCAGCTGTGTGGCTGGATTGAAGAGTTTTTAGCAAACAGAACACAGCATGTTGTTATCAATGGAGAGACGTCTACAGACGTTATAGTAACCTCTGGCGTGCCACAGGGGAGTGTTATGGGACCATTGCTTTTCACAATATATATAAATGACTTAGTAGATAGTGTCGGAAGTTCCATGCGGCTTTTCGCGGATGATGCTGTAGTATACAGAGAAGTTGCTGCATTAGAAAATTGTAGCGAAATACAGGAAGATCTGCAGCGGATAGGCACTTGGTGCAGGGAGTGGCAACTGACCCTTAACATAGACAAATGTAATGTATTGCGAATACATAGAAAGAAGGATCCCTTATTGTATGATTATATGATAGCGGAACAAACACTGGTAGCAGTTACTTCTGTAAAATATCTGGGAGTATGCGTACGGAACGATTTGAAGTGGAATGATCATATAAAACTAATTGTTGGTAAGGCGGGTACCAGGTTGAGATTCATTGGGAGAGTGCTTAGAAAATGTAGTCCATCAACAAAGGAGGTGGCTTACAAAACACTCGTTCGACCTATACCTGAGTATTGCTCATCAGTGTGGGATCCGTACCAGGTCGGGTTGACGGAGGAGATAGAGAAGATCCAAAGAAGAGCGGCGCGTTTCGTCACTGGGTTATTTGGTAACCGTGATAGCGTTACGGAGATGTTTAATAAACTCAAGTGGCAGACTCTGCAAGAGAGGCGCTCTGCATCGCGGTGTAGCTTGCTCGCCAGGTTTCGAGAGGGTGCGTTTCTGGATGAGGTATCGAAGATATTGCTTCCCCCTACTTATACTTCCCCAGGAGATCACGAATGTAAAATTAGAGAGATTAGAGCGCGCACGGAGGCTTTCAGACAGTCGTTCTTCCCGCGAACCATACGCGACTGGAACAGGAAAGGGAGGTAATGACAGTGGCACGTAAAGTGCCCTCCGCCACACACCGTTGGGTGCCTTGCGGAGCATCGATGTAGATGTAGATGTAGAAGATTGACTCTTCTTACTGTCTATGTTTTGTACCTTTCCTGTGAGACCCGTTTCAACTTCCGATGCTTCACTTCAGGTTTACTGTATCCCTTGGACCTTCTTATTGACGATGAAACACAGAAATTGCATCGGAATTAGATACAAAAGGCACAATGCCGACTTAAGTACAAGAAAACTGACTCTACTTACTGTCTATGTTTCGAACCTTTCCTGTGAGACCAGTTATGGATTCCGATGCTTCACTTCATGTTTACTGTATACCTTGGACCTCCTTATTGACGATGAAACACAGAAATTAAATCGGAATTAAATACAAAAGGCACAA
Organism: Schistocerca serialis cubense; assembly: GCF_023864345.2. Taxonomy (NCBI): domain Eukaryota; kingdom Metazoa; phylum Arthropoda; class Insecta; order Orthoptera; family Acrididae; genus Schistocerca; species Schistocerca serialis. The sequence continues at coordinate 32,851,741 of NW_026047583.1, read as the reverse complement.
AGCCGAATAAAGCACAAGAAGACGGGCTCCTCTTACTGTCTATGATTTTAACGATTCCTGTGAGACCAGATTTAGATTCCGATGCTTCACTTCAGGTTTACTCTATCCCTTGGCTCTTCTTATTGACGATGAAACATAGATATTGAATAGGAATTAAATACAAAAGGAACATTGCCGACTTAAGTACAAGAAGACGGGCTCTTGTTACTGTCTATGTTTTGAACCTTTCCTGTGAGACCAGTTTTAGATTCTGATGCTTCACCTCAGGTTTACTTTTTCCCTTGGTACTTCCTATTGACGATGAAACACAGAAGTTGCATCGGAATTAAATACAAAATGCACAATGTCGACTTAAGTACAAGAAGACTGACTCTTCTTACTGTCTATGTTTTGTACCTTTCCATTGAGACCAGGTTTAGATATTGATGCTTCACATCAATTTTACTGTATCCCTTGGACCTTCCCATATACGATGAAACACAGAAATTGCATCGGAATTAAATACAAAAGGCACAATGCCGACTTAAGTAGAAGAAGACGGGCTGTTCTTACTGTCTATGTTTTGAACCTTTCCTGTGAGACCAGTTTTAGATTCCGATGCTTCACTTTCGGTTTACTGTATCCCTTGGACCTTCTTATTTACGACGAAACACAGAAATTGCATCGGAATTAAATACAAACGGCACAATGATAACTTAAGTACAAGAAGACTGACGCAACTTACTGTCTATGTTTTGAACCTTTCCTGTGAGACCAGTTTTGTACTTCGATGCTTCTCTTCAGGTTTACTGTATCCCGTGGACCTTCTTATTGAGAATGAAACACAGAAATTGCATCGGAATTAAATACAAAAGGCACAATGCAGACTAAAGTACAAGAAGACTGACACTTCTTACTGTGTATGCTTTGAACCTTTGCTGTGGGACAAGTTTTGGATTTCGATGCCTCACTTCAGGATTACTGTATCCCTTTGACCTACTTATTGACGAAGAGACACAGACATTTCATCGGCATCATATAAAAAAGGCACAATGCCGACTTAAGTACAAGATGACTGATTCTTCTTACTATCTACAATTTGAACCTCTCCTGTGAGACCAGTTTTATATTTCGATGCTGCATTTCAGGTTTACTGTGTCCCTTGGACCTTCTTATTGACGATCAAACACAGATATTGCATCGGAATTAAATACAAAAGGCCCAATGCCGACTTAAGCACAAGAAAACGGGCTCTTCTTGCTGTCTATGTTTTGAACCGTACCTGTGGGACCTGTTATAGATTCCGATGCCTCACTTCAGGTTTACTGTATCCCTTGGACCTTCTTATTGACGATGAAACACATAAATTGCATCGGAATTAAATACAAACGGCACAATGACGACCTAAGTACAAGAAGACTGACTCTTCTTACAGTTTATGTTTGTACCTTACCTGTGGGACCCGTTTTAGATTCCGATGCTTCACTTCAGGTTTACTGCTTCCCTTGGTACTTCTTATTGACGATGAAACACAGAAATAACATCGGAATTGAATACAAAAACACAATGCCGACTTAAGTACAAGAAGACAGAATCTTCTTACTGTCGATGTTTGGGCCTCTCCTATGAGACCAGATTTAGATTCCGATGCATCACTCCAGGTTTACTGTATCCCCTGGACCTTCTTATTGACGATGAAACACAGAAATTGCATCGGAATTAAATACAAAGGCACAATGCCGACTTAAGTAAAAGAAGACTGACTCTACTTACTGTCTATGATATGAAACTATAGATTCCGAAGCTTCACTTCAGGTTTACTGTATCACTTGGACCTTCTTATTGACGATGAAACACAGAAATTGCATCGGAATAAAATACAAAAGGCACAATGCAGACTCATGTACTAGAAGACTGACTCTTCTTACTGTCTATGTTTTGAACCGTTCCTGTGGGACCTGTTATAGATTCCGATGCTTCACTTCAGGTTTACTGTATCCCTTGGACCTTCGTATTGACGATGAAACACAGAAATTGAATCGGAATGAAATACCAAAGGCACAATGCCGACTTAAGCTCAAGAAGACGGGCTCTTCTTACTGTCTATGCTTTGAACCTTTCCTGTGAGACCAGTTTTAGATATCGATGCTTCAACTCAGGGTTACTTTATCCCTTCGACCTTCTGATTGACGATGAAACACACAAAGTGCATCGGAATAAAATACAAAAGGCACAATGCCGACTTAAGTACAAGAAGAGTCACTCTACTTATTCTCTATGTTTTGAACCTTTCCTGTGAGACCAGTTTTAGATTCCGATGCTTCAATTCAGGTTTACTGTATCCCTTGGACCTTCTTATTGATGATGAAACATAGAAATTGCATCGGAAATAAATACAAAAGGCACAATGCCGACTTAAGTACAAGAAGACTGACTCTTCTTATCGTCTATGTTTTGTACCTTTCCTGTGAGACCAGTTTTAGATTCCGATGCTCCACTTCAGGTTTACTGTATCCCTTGGACCTTCTTATTGACGATGAAACACAGAAATTGCATCGGAATTAAATATAAATGGCTGAATGATAGCTTAAGTACAAGAGGACTGACTCTTCTTACTGTCTATGTCTTGAACCATTCCTGTGAGACCAGTTATATATTTCCATGGTTCACTTCAGGTTTACTGTATCCCTTGGACCTTCTTATTGACGATGTAACACAGAAATTGCATCCGAATTAAATACAAAAGGCACAATGCCGACTTAAGCACAAGAATACGGGCTCTTCTTACAGTCCATGTTTTGAACCTTTCCTGTGAGACAGGTTTTAGATTCCGATGCTTCACTTCAGGTGTACTGTATCCTTTGGTCCTTCTTACTGACGATGAAACACAGATATTGCATCGGAATTAAATTCAAAAGGCACAATGCCGACTTAAGCACAAGAAGACTGACTCTTCTTACTGTCTATGCTTTGAAACTTTCCTGTGGGGCCAGTTTTAGATTCCGATGCTTCACTTCATGTTCACTGTATCCCTTGGACATTCTTATTCACGATGAAACACAGAAATTGCATCGGATTTAAATACAAAAGGCACAGTGCCGACTTAAGTACAAGATGACTGACTCTTCCTACTGTCTATGTTTTTAACCTTTCCTGTGAGACCAGTTTTATATTTCCATGCTTCACTTCAGGTTTACTGTATCCCTTGGACCTTCCTATTGAGAATGAAACACAGATATTGCATCGGAATTAAATATAAAAGGCACAATGCCGACTAAAGTACAAGAAGACTGACTCTTCTTACTGTGTATGTTTTGAACCTTTCCTGTGGGACCAGTTTTGGATTCCGATGCCTCACATCTGATTTACTGTATCCCTTGGAGCTTCTTATTGACGATGAAACACAGAAATAGCATCGGGATTAAATACCAAAGGCACAATGCCGACATAAGCACAAGAAGACGGGCTCTTCTTACTTTATTTGTTTTTAACCCATCCTGTGAGACCAGTTTCAGATTCCGATGCCACACTTCAGGTTAACTGTATCCCTTGGACCTTCTTATTGACGATGAACCACAGAAATTGTGTCGCAATTAAATACAAAAGGCACAACGCCGACTTAAGTACAAGAAGACTGTCTCTTCTTACAGTCTATGTTTTGAACCTTTCCTGTGAGACCAGTTTCAGATTCCGATGCTTTACTTCAGGTTTACTGTATCCCTTGCACCTTCTTATTGACGATGAAACACAGAAAATGAATAGGAAATAAATACAAAAGGCACAATAAGGACTTAAGTACAAGAAGACTGACTCTTCTTACTGTCTATGCTCTGAACCTTTTCTGTAGGACCAGTTTTATTTTCCGATGCTTCACTTCAGGTTCACTGAATCTCTTGGACTTTCTTATCCACGATGAAACACAGAAATTGCATCGGTATGAAATACAAAAGGCTCAATGCCGACTTAAGTATCAGATAACTGTCTCTTCTTACTGACTATGCTTTAATCCTTTCCTGTGAGACCAGTTTTTGATTCCGATGCCTCACTTCAATTTTACTGTATCCCTTGGACCTTTTTATTGACGATGAAACACAGAAATTGCATTGGAAATACATACAAAAGGCACAATGCCGACTTAATTACAAGAAGACTGACTCTTATTGCTGTCTATGTTATGTAACTTTCCTGTGAGACCAGGTTTAGATATTGATGCTTCACTTCAATTTTACTGTATCCCTTGGACGTTCTTATATACGAAGAAACACAGAAATTGCATCGCAACTAAATACAGAAGGCACAATGCCGACTTAAGTAGAAGATGACGGGCTCTTCTTGCTGTCTTTGTTATGAACCATTCCTGTTACACCAGTTTTGTATTTCGATGCTTCTCTTCAGGTTTACTGTATCCCGTGGTCCTTCTTATTGAGAATGAAACACAGAAATTGCATCGGAATTAAATACAAAAGGCACAATGCAGACTAAAGTACAAGAAGACTGACTCTTCTTACTGTGTATGCTTTGAACCTTTCCAGTGGGACAAGTTTTGGATTCCGATGCCTCACTTCAGGATTACTGTATCCCTTTGACCTACTTATTGACGAAGAGACACAGACATTTCATCGGAATCATATAAAAAAGGCACAATGCCGACTTAAGTACAAGATGACTGATTCTTCTTACTATCTACAATTTGAACCTCTCCTGTGAGACCAGTTTTATATTTCGATGCTGCATTTCAGGTTTACTGTGTCCCTTGGACCTTCTTATTGACGATCAAACACAGATATTGCATCGGAATTAAATACAAAAGGCCCAATGCCGACTTAAGCACAAGAAAACGGGCTCTTCTTGCTGTCTATGTTTTGAACCGTACCTGTGGGACCTGTTATAGATTCCGATGCCTCACTTCAGGTTTACTGTATCCCTTGGACCTTCTTATTGACGATGAAACACATAAATTGCATCGGAATTAAATACAAACGGCACAATGACGACCTAAGTACAAGAAGACTGACTCTTCTTACAGTTTATGTTTGTACCTTACCTGTGGGACCCGTTTTAGATTCCGATGCTTCACTTCAGGTTTACTGCTTCCCTTGGTACTTCTTATTGACGATGAAACACAGAAATTTCATCGGAATTGAATACAAAAACACAATGCCGACTTAAGTACAAGAAGACGGGCTCTTCTTACTGTCGATGTTTGGGCCTCTCCTATGAGACCAGATTTAGATTCCGATGCATCACTTCAGGTTTAATGTATCCCCTGGACCTTCTTATTGACGATGAAACACAGAAATTGCATTGGAATTAAATACAAAGGCACAATGCCGACTTAAGTAAAAGAAGACTGACTCTAATCACAGTTTATGTTTGTACCTTACCTGTGGGACCCGTTTTAGATTCCGATGCTTCACTTCAGGTTTACTGCTTCCCTTGGACCTTCTTATTGACGATGAAACACAGAAATTGCATCGGAATAAAATACAAAAGGCACAATGTCAACTTAAGTACAAGAAGACAGAGTCTTCTCACTGTCTCTGTTTTGAACGTTTCCTGTGAGACCAGTTTTATATTCGGATGCTTCACTTTAGGTTTACTGTATCCCTATGACCTTCTGAATGAAGACGAAACACAGAAATTGCTTCGGGATTAAATACAAAAGGCACAATGCAGACTCATGTACTAGAAGACTGACTCTTCTTGCTGTCTATGTTTTGAACCGTTCCTGTGGGACCTGTTATAGATTCCGATGCATCACTTCAGGTTTACTGTATCAATTGGACCTTCGTATTGACGATGAAACACAGAAATTGAATCGTTCTGAAATACCATAGGCACAATGCCGACATAAGCTCAAGAAGACGGGCTCTTCTTACTGTCTATGCTTTGAACCTTTCCTGTGAGACCAGTTTTAGATATCGATGCTTCAACTCAGCGTTACTTTATCCCTTCGACCTTCTGATTGACGATGAAACACACAAAGTGCATCGGAATAAAATACAAAAGGCACAATGCCGACTTAAGTACAAGAAGAGTCACTCTTCATATTCTCTATGTTTTGAACCTTTCCTGTGAGACCAGTTTTAGATTCCGATGCTTCAATTCAGGTTTTCTGTATCCCTTGGACCTTCTTATTGATGATGAAACATAGAAATTGCATCGGAAATAAATACAAAAGGCACAATGCCGACTTAAGTACAAGAAGACTGACTCTTCTTACCGTCTATGCTTTGTACCTTTCCTGTGAGACCAGTTTTAGATTCCGATGCTCCACTTCAGGTTTACTGTATCGCTTGGACCTTCTTATTGACGATGAAACACAGAAATTGCATCGGAATTAAATACAAATGGCTCAATGATAGCTTAAGTACAAGAGGACTGACTCTTCTTACTGTCTATGTTTTTAACCTTTCCTGTGAGACCAGTTTTATATTTCCATGGTTCACTTCAGGTTTACTGTATCCCTTGGACCTTCTTATTGACGATGTAACACAGAAATTGCATCCGAATTAAATACAAAAGGCACAACGCCGACTTAAGCACAAGAATACGGGCTCTTCTTACGGTCCATGTTTTGAACCTTTCCTGTGAGACAGGTTTTAGATTCCGATGCTTCACTTCAGGTGTACTGTATCCTTTGGTCCTTCTTACTGACGATGAGACACAGATATTGCATCGGAATTAAATACAAAAGGCACAATGCCGACTTAAGCACAAGAAGACTGAATCTTCTTACAGTCTATGCTTTGAAACTTTCCTGTGGGGCCAGTTTTAGATTCCGATGCTTCACTTAATGTTCACTGTATCCCTTGGACATTCTTGTTCACGATGAAACACAGAAATTGCATCGGATTTAAATACAAAAGGCACAGTGCCGACTTAAGTACAAGATGACTGACTCTTCTTACTGTCTATGCTTTTAACCTTTCCAGTGAGACCAGTTTTTGATTCCGATGCTTCACTTCAGATTTTCTGTATCCCTTGGACCTTCTTATTGACGATGGTACACAGAATTCGCATCGGAATTAAATACAAATGGCACAATGATAACTTAAGTACAAGAAGAGTGACTGTTCCTGCTGTCTATGCTTTGAACGTTTCCTGTGAGACCAGTTTTATATTTCCATGCTTCAATTTAGGTTTACTGTATCCCTTGCACGTTCTTATTGAGGATGAAACACAGAAATTGCATCGGAATTAAATACAAAAGCCACAATGCCGACTTAAGCAAATGAAGACGGGCTCTTCTTACAGTATATGCTTTTAACCTTTCCTGAAAGACCAGTTTTAGATTCCGATGCTTCACTTCCGGTTTACTGTATCCCTTGGACCTTCTTATTGACGATGAAACACAGAAATTGCATTGGAAATACATACAAAAGGCACAAAGCCGACTTAATTATAAGAAGACTGACTCTTATTACTGTCTATGTTATGTAACTTTCCTGTGAAACCAGGTTTAGATACTGATGCTTCACTTCAATTTTACTGTATCCCTTGGACGTTCTTATATACGAAGAAACACAGAAATTGCATCGCAACTAAATACAGAAGGCACAATGCCGACTTAAGTAGGAGAAGACGGTCTCTTCTTACTGTCTATGTTATGAACCTTTCCTGTTAGACCAGTTTTAGATTCCGATGCTTCACGTCCGGTTTACTGTATCCCTTGGACCTTCTTATTGACGATTAAACACAGAAATTGCATTGGAATTAAATACAAAAGGCACAATGCCGACTTAAGTACATGAAGGCTGACTCTTCTTACTGTCTTTGCTTTGATCCTTTCCTGTGGGACCTGTTATAGATTCCGATGCTTCACTTCAGGTTTACTGTATCCCTTGGACCTTCTTATTGACGATGAAACACAGATATTGCATCGGAATTAAATACAAATGGCACAATGATAACTTAAGTACAAGAAGACTGACTCTTCTTACTGTCTATGTTTTGAACCTTTCCTGTGTGACCAGTTGTATATATCCATGCTTCACTTCAGGTTAACTGTATCCCTTGGACCTTGTTATTGAAGATGAAACACAGAAATTGCATCGGATATAAATACAAAAGGCACAATGCCGACTAAACTTCAAGAAAACTGACTCTTCTTACTGTGGATGTTTTGAACCTTTCCTGTGGGATCAGTTTTGGATTCCGATGCCTCACTTCAGGTTTGCTGTATCCCTTGGACCTTCTTATCGACGATGAAACACCGAAATTGCTTCGGAATTAAATACAAAAAGCACAATGCCGACTTAAGCACAAGCAGACGGGCTTTTCTTACTGTATATGTTTTTAACCTTTTCTGTGTGACCAGTTTTAGATTCCGATGCTTCACTTCAGGTTTACTGTATCCCTTGGACCTTCTTATTGACGATGAACCACAGAAATTGCATCGGAATTAAATACAAAAAGCACAACGCTGACTTAAGTACAAGAACGCTGTCTCTTCTTACTGTCTATGATTTGAACCTTGTCTGTGAGACCAGTTTTAGATTCCGATGCTTCACTTCAGCTTTACTGTATACCTTGGACCTTCTTATTGACGGTGAAACACAGAAATTGAATAGGAATTAAATACAAAAGGCACAATGCCTGATTAGGTACAAGAAGACAGACTCTTCATACTGTCTATGCTTTGAACCTTTCCTGTGGGACCAGATTTAGATTCCGATGCTTCACATCAGGTTCACTGAATCCCTTGGACTTTCTTATTCACGATGATACACAGAAAATGCATCGGAATTAAATACAAATGGCACAATGATATCGTAAGTACAAGAAGGCTGACTCTTCTTGCTGTCTATGATTTGAACCTTTCCTGTGAGACCAGTTTTTGATTCCGATGCTGCACTTCAGATTTTCTGTATCCCTTGGACCTTCTTACTGACGATGGTACACAGAAATGGCATCGGAATTAAATACAAATGGCACAAAGATAACGTAAGTACAAGAAGACTGACTCTTTCTACTGTCTATGTTTTGAACGTTTCCTGTGTGACCAGTTTTATATTTCCAAACTTCACTTCAGGTCTACTGTATCCCTTGGAGGTTCTTATTGAGGATGAAACACAGTAATTGCATCGGAATTAAATACAAAAATCAGATTGTCGACTTAAGTACAAGAAGACTGGCTCTTCTTACTGTCTATGCTTTGAACCTTTCCTGTGGGACCAGTTTTAGACTCCGATGCTTCACTTCAGGTTCACTGTATCCCTTGGACTTTCTTATTCACGATGATACACAGAAAATGCATCGGAATTAAATACAAATGGCACAATGATATCGTAAGTACAAGAAGGCTGACTCTTCTTGCTGTCTATGATTTGAACCTTTCCTGTGAGACCAGCTTTAGATTCCGATCCTTCACTTCAGGTTTACTGTATCGTTTGGTACTTCTTATAGGCGATGGAACACAGAAATTGCATCGGAATTGAATACAAAAGGCACAATGCCGACTTAATTACAAGAAGACTGACTTTTCTTACTGTCTATGTTATGTAACTTTCCTGAGAGACCAGGTTTAGATATTGATGCTTCACTTCTATTTTACTGTATCCCTTGGACCTTCTTATACACGATGAAACACAGAAATTGCAGCACAATTAAATACAGAAGGCACAATGCCGACTTAAGTCGATGAAGACGGGCTCTACTTACTGTCCATGTTTTGAACCATTCCTGTGAGACCAGTTTTAGATTCCAATGCTTCACTACCGGTTTACTATATCCCTTGGACCTTCGTATTGACGATGAAACACAGAAATTGCATAGGAATTAAATACAAAAGGCACAATTCCGACTTAAGTACAAGAAGGCTGACTCTTCTTACTGTTTATGGTTTGAATCTTTCCTGTGGGACCAGTCTTAGATTCCGATGCTTCACTTCATGTGTACTGTTTCCCTTGGACCTTCTTATTGACGATGAAACACAGAAATTGCATCGGAATTAAATACAAAAGGCACAATGCCGACTAAAGTACAAGAAGTCTGACCCTTCTTACTGTGTATGTTTAGAACCTTTCCTGTGGGACCAGTTTTGGATTCCGATGTCTCATTTCAGGTTTACTGTATCCGTTGGACTTTCTTATTGACGATGGGACACTGAAATTGCATAGGAATTATATACAAACGGCGCAATGCCGACTTAAGTACAAGAAGACAGACTCTTCTTACTGTCCCTCTTTGAACCTTTCCTGTAAGACCAGTTTTGGATTCCGGTGCCTCACTTCAGGTATACTGTATCCCTTGGACCTTCGTATTGAAGAGGAATCACAGAATTTGCATCGGAATTAAATATAAAAGGCACAAAGCTGACTAAAGTACTAGAAGACTGACTCTTCTTGCTGTATATGCTTTGAACCTTTCCTGTGGGACCAGTTTATGATTCCGATGCTTCACTTCAGGTTCACAGTATCCCTTGGACTTTCTTATTCACGATGAAACACAGAAATTGCATCGGATATACATACAAAGGGCACAATGCCTACTTAAGTACAAGATGACTGACTCTTCTTACTGTCTATGCTTTGAACCTTTCCTGTGAGACCAGCTTTAGATTCCGACCTTCACTTCAGGTTTACTGTATCGTTTGGTACTACTTATAGGCGATGGAACACAGAAATTGCTTCGGAATTGAATACAAAAGGCACAATGCCGACTTAATTACAAGAAGACTGACTTTTCTTACTGTCTATGTTATGTAACTTTCCTGAGGGACGAGGTTTAGATATTGATGCTTCCCTTCAATTTTACTGTATCCCTTGGACCTTCTTATATACGATGAAACACAGAAATTGCAGCGCAATTAAATACAGAAAGCACAATGCCGACTTAAGTCGAAGAAGACGGGCTCTTCTTACTGTCTATGTTTTGAAGCTTTCCTGTGAGACCAGTTATAGATTCCGATGATTCACTTCAGGTTTACTGAATCCTATGGACCTTCGTATTGACGATGAAACGCAGAAATTGCATCGGAATTAAATACAAAACGCACAATGTCGACTTAACTACAAGAAGACTGACTCTTCTTACTGTCTATTTTCTGAACCTTTCCTGTGAGACCAATTTTAGATTCCGATGCTTCACTTCAGGTTTACTGTATCCCTTTGACCCTCTTATTGTAGATGAAACACAGAAATTGCATCGGGATTAAATACAAAAGGCACAATGCTGACTTAAGTACAAGAAGACTGACTCTTCTTACTGTATATGCTTTGAACATTTCATGTGAGACCAGTTATATATTCCGATGCTTCACTTCAGGTTAACTGTATCCCTTGGACCTTCTTATTGACGATGAAACACAGAAATTGAATCGGAATGAAATACAAAAGGCACAATGCCGACTTAAGCACAAGAAGACGGGCTCTTATTAAAGTCTATGTTTTGAACCTTTCCTGTGAGACCAGTTTTAGATTCCGATGCTTCACTTCAGGTTTACTCCATCCCTTTGACCTTCTTATTGACGTTGAAACACAGAAATTTCATCGGAAATAAATACAAAATTCACAATTACGACTCAAGTACCAGAAAACTGACTCCACTTACTGTCTATGTTTCAAACCTTTCCTGTTAGACCAGCTATAGATTCCGATGCTTCACTTCAGGTTTACTGTATCATTTGGACCCTCTTATTGACGATGAAACACAGAAATTGCATCGGAATTAAATACAAAACGCACAACGCCCACTTAAGTACAAGAGGACTCATTCTTCTTACTGTCTATAGTTTGAACCATTTCTGTGAGACCAGTTTCAGATTGCGATGCTTCATTTCAGGTTTACTGTATCCCCTGGACCTTCTTATTGACGATGAAACACAGAAATTTCATCGGAATTAAATACAAAAGCACAATGCCGACTAACGTACAAGAAGACGGGCTCTTCTTACTGTCTATGTTTGTGCCTGTCCTGTGAAACCAGTTTTAGATTCCGATTCTTCACTTCAGGTTTACTGTATCCCCTGGACCTTCTTATTGACGATGAAACACAGAAATTTCATTGGAATGAAATACAAAAAGCCACAATGCCGACTTGAGTAAAAAAAGACTGACTCCACTTACTGTCTATGATATGAACCATTAGATTCCGATGCTTCACTTCAGGTATACTGCGTCCCTTGGACCGTCTTATTGACGATGAAACACAGAACATGCACCGGAATTAAATACAAAAGGCATAATGCCGACCTAAGAACAAGAGGACTAACACTTCTCACATTCTATGAATTGGGCCTTTCTGTTGAGACCAATTTTGGATATCGAAGCTTCACCACAGGTTTACTGTATCCCTTGGACCCTCTTATTGACGATGAAACACAGAAATTGCATCGGAATTAACTTCAAAGTACTTCAACTCAAGTACAAGAAGACCGACTCTACATACTGTCTATGTTTTGAACCTTCCTGTGATACCACTTTTAGATTCTGATTCCACACTTCACATTTACTATATCCCATGGACCTTCTTATTGACGATGAAACACAGAAATTGCATCATAATTTCATACAAAAGGCACTATGCCGACTTAAGTACAAGAAAACTGACTCCTCTTACTGTCTATGTTTTGAACCTTTATTGTGAGACCAGTTTTAGATTACGACGATTCACTTCAGGTTTACTGTATCCCTTGCATCTTCTTATTGACGATGAAACACAAACATTGCATTGGAATTAAATAAAAAACGCACAACGCCCACTTAAGTACAAGAGGACTGACTCTTCTTACTTTCTTTGTTTTGAACGTTTCCTGTGAGACCAGTTTTTGATTCCGATGCTACACTTCAGGTTTACTGTATCCCTTGGACCTACTTATTGATGAACAAACACAGATATTGCATCGGGAATAAATACATAAGCCACAATGCCGACTTATGTACAAGACGACTGACTCTTCTTACTTTCTATAATTTGAGCCTTCTATAATTTGGACCTTCTTATTGACGATGGAAGACAGAACTTGCATCAGAATTAAATATAAATGGCACAATGCCGACTTAAGTACAAGAAGACTGACCCTTCTTACTGTCTATATTTTGAACCCTTCCTGAGGGACCATTTTTAGATTCCGATGCTTCACTTTAGGTTTACTGTATCCCTTGGACCTTCTTATTGACGATGAAACCCAGAAATTGCTACGGAATGAAATACAAAACTCATAATGCCGACTTAAGTTTTCGAAGACTGACTCTTCTTACTGCCTATGATTAGATCCTTTCGTGTGAGACCACTTTTAGAATCCGATGCTTCGCATCAGGTTTACTGTATCCCTTGGACCTTCTTATTGACGATGAAACACCGAACATGCATCGCAATTAAATACAAAACTCACAATGTCTACTTAAGTACACGAAGACTGACTGTTCTTACTGCCTATGTTTTGAACCTTTCCTGTGAGACCAGCTTTAGATTCCGATGCTTCGCATCAGGTTTACTGCATCACTTGGACCTTCGTATTGACGATGAAGCACAGAACATGCACCGGAATTAAATGCAAAAGGCATAATGCCGACCTAAGTACAAGAGGACTAACACTTCTCACATTCTGTGAATTGGGCCTTTCCGGTGAGACCAATTTTGGAATTCGTAGCTTCACTTCTGGTTTACTGTATCCCTTGGACCCTCTTTTTGACTATGATACACAGAAATTGCATCGGAATTAAATAGAAAAGGCTCAATGCCGACTTAAGTACAAGAAGACTGACTCTACTTACTGTCTATTTTTTGAGCCATTCCTCTGAGAGCAGTTTTAGATTCCGATGCTTCACTTTAGGTTTACTGTATCCCTTGGACCTTCTTATTGACGATGAAACACTGAAATTGCATCGGATTTAAATACAAAATGCACAGTGCCGACTTAAGTAAAAGAAGACTGACCCTTCTTACTGTCTATATTTTGAACCTTTCCTAATAGACAAGTTTTAGATTCCGATGCTTCACTTTAGGTTTACTGTATCCCTTCGACCTTCTTATTGACGGTGAAACCCAGAAATTGCCACGGAATTAAATACAAAACCCACAATGCCGACATAGGTACACGAAGACTGACTCTTTTTACTGCCTATAATTTGAACCTTTCCTGTGAGACCAGTTTTAGATTTCGATGCTTCACATCAGGTTTACTGTGTCCCTTGTCCCTTCTCATTGACGATGAAACACAGATGACGCATCGCAAATAAATACAAAAGGCACAATGCCTACTTAAGTACAAGAAGACTGACTCATCTTACTGTCTATGTTTTGAACCTTTCCTGTGGGACCAGTTATAGATTCCGATGCTTCACTTCAGGTTGTCTGTATCACTTGGACCTTATTATTGACGACGAAACAGAGAAACTGCACGGGAATTAAATACAAAAGGGACAATACCGACCTATGTACAAGAGGACTAATACTTCTCACATTCTACGAATTGGGCCTTTCCTGTGAGACCAACTTTAGATATCGAAGGTTCACCTCAGGTTTACTGTATCCCTTGGACGCTCTTATTGACGATGAAACACAGAAATTGCATCGGAATTAACTGCAAAGGCACAATGCCGACTTAAGTACAAGAAGACTGACTCTCCTTACTGTCTATGTTCTGAACCTTCCTGTGAGACCAGCTATAGATTCTGATTCCTCACTTCAGATTTACAATATCCCATGGTCCTTCTTATTTACGATGAAACACAGAAATTGCATCGGAATTAAATACAAAAGGCACAATGCCGACATAAGTACACGAAGACTGACCCTTCTTACCTACTCTGATTTGAACCTTTCCTGTGAGACCAGTTTGAAATTACGATGATTCACTTCAGGTTTACTGTATCCCTGGGACCTTCTTATTGACGATGAAACACAGAAATTGCATCGGAATTAAATACAAAACGCAAAATGCCCACTTAAGTACAAGAGGACTGACTCTTCTTAAAGTCTAGATTTTGAACGTTTCCTGTGAGACCAGATTTAGATTCTGATGCTTCACTTCAGGTTTAAAGTATCCCTTGGACTTACTTATTGACGAACAAAAACAGAAATTGCATCGGAAATAAATACAAAAGCCACAATGCCGACTTAGGTACAAGACGAATGACACTTCTTACTTCCTATGATTTGAGCCTTTCCTGTGAGAATAGTTTAGATAACGATGCTTCACCTCAGGTTTACTGTATCCCTTGGACCATCTTATTTACGATGAAATACAGAAATTGCATCGGAATTTAATACAAAATTCACAATGACGATTAAGTACAAGAAGACTGACTCTTCTTACCGTCTATGTTTTTAACCTACCTGTGAGACCAGTTATAGTTTCCGATGCTTCACATCAGGTTTACTGTATCCCTTGTACCTACTTATTGACGATGAAACACAGAAATTGCTTCGGAAGTAAATACAAATGGCACAATGCCAACTTATTTACATAATGACTGACTCTTCTTACTGTCTATGATTTAAACCTTTCCTGTGAGACCAGTTTTAGATTCCGATGCTTCACTTCAGGTTTACTGTATGTCTTGGAAATCCTTATTGACGATGAAACAAAGAAATTGCACTGGAATTAAATACAAAAGGCACAATGCCGACTTATGTACAAGAAGACTGACTCTTCTTACGGTCTATGGTTTGAACCTTTCCTGTGTGATCAGTTCTAGATTCCGACGCATCGCTTCAGGTTTACTGTATCCCTTGGACCTTCTTAATGACGATGAAACACAGAAATTGCATCGGAATGAAATACAAAACGCTCAATGCCGACTAAAATACAAGAAGGCTGACTCTTCTTACTGTCTATGTTCTGAACCTTTCCTGTGAGCCCAGTTTTGGTTTCCGATGCTTCACTTCGGGTTTACTGTATCGCTTCGACCTTCTTATTGACGATGTAACACAGCAACTGCATCGGAATTTAATACAAAAGGCACAATGATGACTTAAGTACAAGAGGACTGACTCGTCTTACGTTCTGTGATTTGAGTCTTTCCTGTGTGACCAGTTTCAGATATCGATGCTTCACTTCAGGTTTACTGTATCCCTTGAACCCTCTTGTTGACTATGATACACAGAAATTGCATCGGAAATAAATAGAAAAGGCTCAATGCCGTCTTAAGTACAAGAAGACTGACACTTCCTACTGTCTATGATTTGAGCCTTTCCTGTGAGACCAGATTCAGATTCCGATGCTTCACTTCAGGTTTTCTATATTCCTTGGACTTTCTTATTGACGATGAAACACAGAAATTGCATCGGAATTAAATAAAAAAGGCACAATGCCGACATAAGTACAAGAAGACTTACCCTTCTTACATTCTATGATTTCAACCTTTCCTGTGAGACCAGTTTTAGATTCCAATGCTTCACTTCAGGTTTACTGTATCCCTCTGACCTCCTTATTGATGATGAAACACAGAAATTTCATCGGAATTAAATACAAAACGCACAATGCCGACTTAAATACAAGTGGACTGACTCTTCTTACTGTCTACGATTTGTACTTTTCCTGTGAGATCAATTTTTCATTCCGATGCTTCACTTCAGGTTTACTGTATCTTTTGTACCTTCTTATTGACGATGTTACACAGAAATTGCATCGGAATTAAAAACAAAAGGCACAATGCCGACTTAAGTACAAGAGGACAAACTCTTCCTACATTCTATGAATTCAGCCTTTCCTATGAGACCAGTTTTAGATAACGATGCTTTTTCCTCGGGTTTACTGTATCCCTTGGACTTTCTTATTGACGTTGAAACACAGAAATTGCATCGGAATTTAAATAAAAAATCACAATGCTGACTTTAGTACAAGAAGACTGACTCTTCTTACATTCTATGATTTGAGCCTTTCCAGTGAGACCAGTTTAGATATCGATGCCTCACCTCAGGTTTACTGTTCCCCTTCGACCTTCTTATTGACGATGAAACACAGAAACTGCATCCGATTTAAATTCAAAAGGCACAATGCCGACTTAAGCACAAGATGACTGGCTCTTCGTACTGTCTACGCCTTGTACCTTTCCAGTGAGACCAGTATTAGGTTCCGATGCTTCACTACAGGTTTACTGTTTCCCTTGGAACTTCTCATTGACGATAAAACACAGAAATTGCATTGGAATGAAATACAAAAGGCACAATGCCGACTTAAGTATAAGAAGGCTGACTCTATTTACTGTCTATGATTTGAACCTTTCCCGTGAGACCAGTTTCAGATATCGATGCTTCACATCAGGTTTACTGTATCCATTGGACCCTCTTGTTGACTATGATACACAGAAATTGCATCGGAATTAAATAGAAAAGGCTCAATGCCGACTTAAGTACATGAAGACTGACTCTACTTATTGTCTATGTTTTGAACCATTCCTCTGTGGGCAGATTTAGAATCCGATGCTTCACTTAGGAATTACTGTATCCCTTGGACCATATTATTGACGATCAAACACAGAAATTGCATCGGAATTAAATACAATAGGCACAATGCCTACTTAAGAACAAGAAGACTTACTATTCTTACTGTCTATGTTTTGAACCTTTCCTGTGAGACCAGTTATAGATTCCGATGCAACACTTCAGGTTGTCTGTATCCCTTGGACCTTCTTATTGACGACGAAACACAGAAATTGCACCGGAATTAAGTACAAAAGGCACAATGCCGACCTAAGCGCAAGAGGACTAACACTTCTCACATTCTATGAATTGGGCATTTCCTGCGAGACCAATTTTAGATATCGAAGCTTCACCTCAGGTTTACTGTATCCCTTTGACCCTCTTATTGACGATGAGACAGAGAAATTGCATCAGAAATAACTACAAAGGCACAATGCCGACTTAAGTACACGAAGACTAACTCTCCTTACTGTCTATGTTTTGAACCTTCCTGTGAGACCAGTTTTAGATTCCGATGCTTCACTTCAGGTTTACTGTATCCCTCTGACCTTCATATTGACGATGAAACACAGATATTGCATCGGAATTAAATGCAAAAGGCACAATGCCGACTTAAGTACAAGAGGACTGACTCTTCTTATATTCTATGGTTTGAGCCTTTCCTGTGAGACCAGTTTTAGATTCCGATGCTTCACTTCAGGTTTACTGTATCCCTTGGAACTTCGTATTGATGATGAGACACAGAAATTGCATCGGAATTATACACGAAATGCACAATGCCGACTTAAAAACAAGAAGACCGACTCTTCTTACTGTCTATGATTTGAACCTTTCCTGTGAGACCACTTTTAGATTCCGATGCTTCACTTCAAGTTTACTGTATCCGTTGGACCTTCTTATTGACGATGAAACACAGAAATTGTATCGGAATTAAATACAAAAGGCACAATGCTGACTTAAGCACAATACGACTGAGTCTTCGTACAGACTACGTTTTGTATATTTCCAGAAAGACCAGTATTAGATTCCGATGCTTCACTTCAGGTTTACTGTATCCCTTGGAACTTCTCATCGACGATGAAACACAGAAATTGAATTGGAATTAAATACAAAAGGCACAACGCCGACTTAAGTACAAGAAGGCTGACTCAACATACTGTGTATGTCTTGAACCTTTCCTGTGTGACCAGTTTTAGATTCCACGCTTCACTTCAGGTTTACTGTATCCCTTGCACCTTCGTAATGATGATGAAACACAGAATTTGCATCGGTATGAAATACAAAACCCTCATAGCCGACTGAAGTACAAGAAGACTCACTCTTCTTACCGTCCATGTTTTGAACCTTTCCTGTAAGACCAGTTTTAGATTCCGATGCTTCACTTCAGGTTTACTGTATCCCTTCGATCTTCACATTGACGATGAAACACAGAAATTGCTCGGAATTAAATACAAAATGCACAATGCCGACTTAAGCACAAGATGACTGGCTCTTCGTACTGTCTACGCCTTGTACCTTTCTAGTGAGACCAGTATTAGATTCCGATGCTTCACTTCATGTTTACTGTTTCCCTTGGTATTCCTCATTGACGATGAAACACAGAAATTGCATTGGAATTAAATACAAAAGGCACAATGATGACTTAAGTACAAGAGGACTGACTCGTCTTACATTCTATGATTAGAGTTTTTCCTGTGAGACCAGTTTCAGATATCGATGCTTCACTTCAGGTTTACTGTATCTCTTGGACCCTCTTGTTGACTATGATACACAGAAATTGCATTGGAATTAAATAGAAATAGCTCAATGCCGACTGAAGTACAAGAAGACTGACACTTCCGACTGTCTATGTTTCGAACCTTTCCTGTGAGACCAGATTTAGATTCCGATGCTTCACTTCACGTTTATGTATCCCTTGGACCTTCTTATTGACGATGAAACACAGAAATTGCATCGGAATTAAATACAAAACGCACAATGCCCACCTAAGTACAAGAGGACTGACTCTTCTTACTGTCTAGGTTTTTAACGTTTCCTGTGAGACCAGTTTTAGATTCCGATGCTTCACTTCAGGTTTACTGTATCCCTTGGACCTACGCATTGACGAACAAACACAGATATTGCATCGGAAATAAATCCAAAAGCCACAATGCTGACTTACGTACAAGACGACTGACTCTTCTTACTTTCTATGATTTGAGCCTTTCCTGTGAGACCAGTTTAGATATCAATGCTTCACCTCAGGTGTACTGTATCCCTTGGACCATCTTATTGACGATGATATACAGAAACTGCATCGGAATTAAATACAAAAGGCACAATGCCGACTTAAGTACAAGAATACTGACTCTTCTTACCGTCTATGTTTTTAACCTACCTGTGAGACCAGTTACAGATTCCGATGCTTCATATAATGTTAACTGTATCCCTTGTACCTACTTATTGACGTTGAAACACAGAAATTGCATCGGAATTAAATACAAAAGGCACAATGCCAACTTATTTACAAATAGGCTTACTTTTCTTACAGTCTATGTTTTAAACCTTTCCTTTGAGACCAGTTTTAGATTCCGATGCTTCACTTCATGTTTACTGTATCTCTCGGACCTCCTTATTGACGTTGAAACAAAGAAATTTCACTGGAATTAAATACAAAAGGCACAATGCCGACTTAAGTACAAGACTACTGACTCTTCTTACTGTCTATGGTTTGAACCTTTTATGTGTGACCAGTTTTAGTTACCGATGCTTCACTTCAGGTTTACTGTATTCCTTGGACTTTCTTAATGACGATGAAACAATGAAATTGCATCGGAACGAAATACACAACGCTCAATGCCGACAAAAGTACAAGAAGACTCACACTTCCTACTCTCTATGTTTAGAACCTTTCCTGTGAGACCAGTTTTAGATTCCGATGCTTCACTTCAGGGTTTTTGTATCACTTTGAACTTCTTATTGACGATGAAACTCTAAAATTGCATCGGAATTAAATACAAAAACCACAATGCCGACTTAAGTACCAGAAGACTGAATCTTCATACATTCTATGATTTGAGCCATTCCAGTGAGACCAGTTTAGATATCGATGCTTCACCTCAGGTTTACTCATCCCCTTTGACCCTATTATTGACGATGAAACACAGAAATTGCATCGGAATTAAATACAATAAAAAAAACAATGCCGACGTAAGTACAAGAAGACTGACTCTTCTTACTGTCTATCTTTTGAACCTTTCCTGTGAGAACAGTTTTTGATTCCGATGCATTACTTCTGGTTTACCGTATCCCTTGGACCTTCTTATTGACGATGAAGCAAAGAAATTGCAACGGAATTAAATACAAGAGGCACAATGCCGACATAAATACAAGAAGACTGACCCATCTTACATTCTATGATTTGAACCATTCCTGTGAGACCAGTTTTAGATTCCAATGCTTCACGTCAGGTTTACTGTATCCCTCTGACCTCCTTATTGATGATGAAACACACAAATTGCATCGGAATTAAATACAAAAGGCACAATGCCGACTTAACTACAAGTGGACTGACTCTTCTTACTGTCTACGTTTTGTACCTTTCCTGTGAGACCAATTTTTGATTCCGATGCTTCACTTCAGATTTACTGTATCTTTTGTACCTTCTTATTGACGATGTTACACAGAAATTGCATCGGAATTAAAAACAAATGGCACAATGCCGACTTAAGTAAAAGAGGACTATCTCTTCCTACATTCTATGAATTCAGCCTTTCCTATGAGACCAGTTTTAGATAACGATGCTTTTTCCTCAGGTCTACTGTATCCCTTGGACTTCCTTATTGACGATGAAACACAGAAATTGCATCGGAATTTAACTACAAAAATCACAATGCCGACTTTAGTACAAGAAGACTGACTCTTCTTACATTCTATTATCCTTTCCAGTGAGACCAGTTTACATATCGATGCTTCACCTCATTTTTACTGTTCCCCTTCGACCTTTTTATTGACGATGAAACACAGAAATTGCATCGGAATTAAATACAAAAAAAAAACAATGCCGACGTAAATACAAGAAGATTGAATCTTCTTACTGTCTTTCTCTTGAACCTCTCCTGTGAGAACAGTTTTAGATTCCGATGGTTTACTTCTGGTTTACTGTATCCCTTGGACGTTCTTATTGATGATGCAACACAGAAATTGCATCCGAGTTAAATGCAAAAGGCACATAGCCGACTTAAGTACAAGCAGACTAACTCTTCTTACTGTCTACATTTTTAATCTTTCCTGAGAGACCAGTTTTAGATTCCGATGCTTCACTTCAGGGTTACTGTATCCCACGGACCTACTTATTGACGATGAAACACAGAAATTTCATCGACATTAAATGCAAAAGGCACAATGCCGACTTAAGCACAAGAAGACTGACACTTCTTCCTGTCTATGTTTTGAACTTTCCTGTGAGACCAGTTTTGGATTCCAATGCTTCACTTCAGGGTTACTGTATTCCTTGGACCTTCTCATTGACGATAAAACGCAGAGATTGTATCGGAATTAAATACAATTGGCACAATGCCGACATATGAACAAGAAGACTGACCCTTCTTACTGTCTATGTTTGAACCTTTCCTGTGAGACCACTTTTAGATTCCGATGCTTCACTTCAGGTTTTGCTGTATCCCTTGGTACTTCTTATTGACGATGAAACACAGAAATAGAGTCGGAATTAAATACAAAAAGCACAATGCCGACTTACGCACAAGATGACTGGCTCTTCGTACTGTCTACGTCTTATACCTTTCCAGTGAGACCAGTATTAGTTTCCGATTCTTCACTACAGGTTTACTGTTTCCCTTGGAACTTCTCATTGACGATAAAACACAGAAATTGCATTGGAATTAAATACAAAAAGCATAATGCCGACTTAAGTACAAGAAGGCTGACTCTATTTACTGTCTATGTTATGAACCTTTCCCGTGAGACCAGTTTCAGATATCGATGCTTCATATCAGGTTTACTGTATCCATTGGACCCTCTTGTTGACTATGATACACAGAAATTGCATCGGAATTAAATAGAAAAGGCTCAATGCCGCCTTAAGTACATGAAGACTGACTCTACTTACAGTCTACGTTTTCAACGATTCCTCTGACGGCAGTTTTAGATTCCGATGCTTCACTTTGGAATCACTGTATCCCTTGGACCATATTATTGACGATCAAACACAGAAATTGCATCGGAATTAAATATAAAAGGCACAATGCCTACATAAGGACAAGAAGACTGAGTCTTATTACTGACTATGTTTTGAACCATTTCTGTGAGACCAGTTTTAGATTACGATGTTACACTTCACGTTTTCTGTATCCCTTTGAACTTCTTATTGACGATGAAACACAGAAATTCCATCAGAATTAAATACAAAAGGCACAATGCCAACTTAAGCAGAAGATTACCGACTCTTCTTACTGTCTACGTTTTGTACCTTTCCAGTGAGACCAGTTTTAGATTCCGATGCTTCTCTTCAGGTTTACTGTATCCCTTACACCTTCATATTGACGATGTTACACAGAAATTGCATGAGGAATTAAAAGGCACAATGCCGACTTAAGTACAAGCAGACTGACTCTTCTTACTGTCTACGCTTTGTACCTCTATTGTGAGACCAGTTTTTGATTCCAATGCTTCACTTCAGGTGAACTGTATCCCATGGACCTTCTTATTGACGATGAAACACAGAAATTGCATCGGAATTAAATGCACAACGCACAATGCCAACTTAAGCACAAGAAGACTGACACTTGCTCCTGTCTATGTTTTGAACTTTCCTGTGAGACCAGTTTTAGATTCCAATGCTTCACTTCAGGGTTACGGTATCCCTTGGACGTTCTAATTGACGATAAACCACAGAAATTGTATCGGAATGAAATACAATAATCACAATGCCGACATATGAACAAGAAGACTGACCCTTCTTACTGTCTATTTTTTGAACCTTTCCTGTGAGACCAGTTTTAGATTCCGATGCTTCACTTCAGGTTTACTGTATCCCTCTGACCTTCATATTGACGAAGAAACACAGATATTGCATCGGAATTAAATACAAAAGGCACAATGCCGACTTAAGTACAAGAGGACTGACTCTTCTTATATTCTATGGTTTGAGCCTTTCCTGTAAGACCAGTTTTAGATTCCGATGCTTCACTTCATTTTTACTGTATCCCTTGGAACTTCGTAATGATGATGAAACACAGAAATTGCAATGGAATTATATACGAAATGCACAATGCCGACTTAAAAACAACAAGACCGACTCTTCTTACTGTCTATGATTTGAACCTTTCCTGTGAGACCACTTTTAGATTCCGATGCTTCACTTCAGGTTTACTGTATCCGTTGAACCTTCTTATTGACGATGAAACACAGAAATTGCATCGGAATTAAATACAAAAAGCAAAATGCCGACTTAAGCACAACACGACTGAGTCTTCGTACAGTCTACGTCTTGTACCTTTCTAGTGCGACCAGTATTAGATTCCGATGCTTCACCTCATGTTTACTGTTTCCCTTGGAACTCCTCATTGACGATGAAAGACAGAAATTGCATTGGAATTAAATACAAAAGGCACAAGGCCGACTTAAGTACTAGATGACTGACTCTTCTTACTGTCTATGCTCTGAACCTTTCCTGTGAGACCAGTTTTGGATTCCGATGCTTCACTTCAGGTTTGCTGTATCCCTTGGACCCTCTTGTTGACTATGATACACAGAAATTGCTTCGGAATTAAATAGAAAAGGCTCAATGCCGACTTAAGTACAAGAAGACTGACACTTCCTACAGTCTATGTTTTGAACCTTTCCTGTGAGACCAGATTTAGATTCCGATGCTTCACTTCACGTTTACTGTATCCCTTGGACCTTCTTATTGACGATGAAACACAGAAATTGCATCGGAATTAAATACAAAACGCACAATGCCCACTTAAGTATAAGAGGACTGACTCTTCTTACTTTCTAGGATTTGAACGTTTCCTGTGAGACCAGTATTAGATTCCGATGCTTCACTTCAGGCTTAGTGTATCCTTTGGACCTACTTATTGACGAACAAACAGAGAAATTGCATCGGAAATAAATACAAAAGCCACAATGCCAATTTAAGTACAAGACGACTGACACTTCTTACTTTCTATGATTTGAGCTTTTCCTGTGAGACCAGTTTAGATATCGATGCTTCACTTCAGGTATACTGTATCCCTTGGACCATCTTATTGACGATGAAATACAGAAATTGCATCGGAATTAAATACAAAAGGCACAATGCCGATTTAAGTACAAGTTGACAAACTCTTCTTACCGTCTATGTTTTTAACCTACCTGTGACACCAGTTATAGTTTCCGATGCTTCACATCAGGTTTACTGTATCCCTTGTACCTACATATTGACGATGAAACAAAGAAAATGCACTGGAATTAAATACAAAAGGCACAATGCAGACTTAAGTACAAGACTACTGACTCTTCCTACTGTCTATGGTTTGAACCTTTTCTGTGTGATCAGTTTTAGATTCCGACGCTTCACTTCACGTTTACTGTATCCCTTGGACCTTCTTAATGACGAACAAACACAGAAATTGCATCGGAATGAAATACAAACGCTCAATGC
Source organism: Schistocerca serialis cubense (assembly GCF_023864345.2). Classification (NCBI taxonomy): domain Eukaryota; kingdom Metazoa; phylum Arthropoda; class Insecta; order Orthoptera; family Acrididae; genus Schistocerca; species Schistocerca serialis. The sequence goes on along the minus strand of NW_026047583.1, from coordinate 32,826,747 downwards.
CGACTAAAGTACAAGAAGACTGACACTTCCTACTGTCTATGTTTAGAACCTTTCCTGAGAGACCAGTTTTAGATTCCGATGCTTCACTTCGGGTTTTTTGTATCACTTCTAACTTCTTATTGACGATGAAACACAGAAATTGCACCGAAATTAAATACAAAAGGCACAATGCCGACTTAAGCAAAAGATCACTGACTATTCTTACCGTCTACGTTTTGTACCTTTCCAGTGAGACCAGTATTAGATTCCGATGCTTCTCTTCAGGTTTACTGTATACCTTGTACCTTCTTATTGACGATGTTACACAGAAATTGCATTGGAATTAAAAACAAAAGGTACAATGCCGACTTAAGTACAAGAGGACTAACTCTTCCTACAGTCTATGATTTGAGGCTTTCCTATGAGACCAATATTAGATATCGATGCTTATTCCTCATGTTTACTGTATCCCTTGGATTTTCTTATTGACGATGTAACTCTGAAATTGCATCGGAATTAAATACAAAAACCACAATGCCGACTTAAGTACAAGAAGACTGAATCTTCTTACATTCTATGATTTGAGCCTTTCCAGTGAGCCCAGTTTAGATATCGATGTTTCACCTCAGGTTTACTCTTCCCCTTGGACCTTCTTATTGACGATGAAACACAGAAATTGCATCGGAATTAAATACAAAAAAAAAAAAAAACAATGCCGACGTAAGTACAAGAAGACTGACTCTTCTTACAGTCTATCTTTTGAACCATTCCTGTGAGAACAGTTTTAGATTCCGATGCTTTACTTCTGGTTTACTGTATCCCTTCGACCTTCTTATTGTCGATGAAACACAGTAATTGCATCGGAGTTAAATGCAAAAGGCACAAAGCCGACTTAAGTACAAGCAGACTGACTCTTCTTACTGTCTGTGTTTTGATCCTTTCCTGTGAGACCAGTTTTAGATTCCGATGCTCACTTCAGGTTTAGTGTATCCCTCTGACCTTCATATTGACGATGAAACACAGAAATTGCATCGGAATTATATACGAAAGTACAATGCCGACTCAAAAACAAGAAGACCGACTTCTCTTACAGTCTTTGTTTTGAACCTTTCCTGTGAGACCAGTTTTAGATTCCGACGCTTCACTTCATGTTTACTGTATCCCTTGGAAATTCTCATTGGCGATGAAACACAGAAACTGAATTTGAATTAAATACAAAAGGCACAATGCCGACTTAAGTACAAGAAGGCTGACTCTACTTACTGTCTATGTTTTGAACCTTTCCTGTGTGACCAGTTTTAGATTCCGACGCTTCACTTCAGGTATACTGTATCCCTTGGACCTTCTTAACGACATTGAAACACAGAAATTGAATCGGAATGAAATACAAAACGCCCAAAGCCGACTGAAGTACAAGAAGACTGACTCTTCTTACTGTCATTGTTTGAACCTTTCCTGTGAGACCAGTTTTAGATTCCGATACCTCACTTCAGGTTTACTGCATCCCTTCGGCCTTCTTATTGACGATGAAACACAGAGATGGCATCGGAATTAAATACAAAAGGCACAATGCTGACATAAGCACAAGATGACTGCCTCTTCGTACTGTCTACGTCTTGTACCTTTCCAGTGAGACCAGTATTAGATTCCGATGCTTCACATAAGGTTTACTGTATCCCTTGGAACTTCTCATTGACGATGAAACACAGAAATTGCATTGGAATTGAATACAAAAGGCACAATGCCGACTTAGGTACAAGCAGGCTGACTCCATTTACTGTCTTTGTTTTGAACCTTTCCTGTGAGACCAGTTTCAGATATCGATGCTTCACTTCAGGTTTACTGTAGCCATTGGACCCTCTTGTTGACTATGATACACAGAAATTGCATCGGAATTAAATAGAAAAGGCTCAATGCCGACTTAAGTACAAGAACACTGACTCTACTAACTGTCTATGTTTTGAACCATTCCTCTGAGAGCAGTTTTAGATTCCGATGCATCACTTTAGGTGAACTGTATCCCTTGGAATTTCTTATTGACGATTAAACACAGAAATAGCATCGGAATTTCATACAAAAGGCACAATGCAGACTTAAGTACAAGAAAACTGACTCTTCTTACTGTCTAAGATTTGAACCTCTCCTGTGAGACCAGTTATAGATTACGATGATTCGCTTTAGGTTTACTGTATCCCTTATACCTTCTTATTGACGATGAAACACAGAAATTGCATCGGAATTAAATGCAAAACGCACAATGCCCACTTAAGTACAAGAAGACTGACTCTTCTTACTGTCCAGGTTTTGAACGTTTCCTGTGAGACCAGTTTTAGATTCCGATGCTTCACTTCAGGTTTACTGTATCACATGGGCCTACTCATTGACGAACAAACACAGATGTTGCATCGGAAATAAATACAAAAGTCACAATGCTGACTTAAGTACAAGACGACTGACTCTACTTACTTTCTATGATTTGAGCCTTACCTGTGAGACCAGTTTAGATATCAATGCTTCACCTCAGGTTTACTGTATCCCTTTGACCATCTTATTGACGATGAAATACAGAAATTGCATCGGAATTAAATACAAAAGGCAAAATTCCGACTTAAGTACAAGAAGACTGACTCTTCTCGCCGTCTGTGTTTTTAACATACCTGTGAGACCAGTTATAGTTTCCGATGCTTCATATCAGGTTTACTGTATCCCTTGCACCTACTTATTGACGATGAAACACAGAAACTGCATCGGAATAAAATACAAAAGGCCCGATGCCAACTTATTTACAAAAATGCTTACTTTTGTTACAGTCTATGTTTTAAACCTTTCCTTTGAGACCAGTTTTAGATTCCGATGCTTCACTTCAGGTTTACTGTATCACTTGGACCACCTTATTGACGTTGAAACAAAGAAATTTCACTGGAATTAAATACAAAAGCACATTGCCGACTTATGTACAAGAAGACCGACTCTTCTTGCTGTCGATGGTTTGAACCTTTCCTGTGAGACCAGTTTTAGATTCCAACGCTTCACTTCAGGTTTACTGTATCTCTTGGACCTTCTTAATGACGATGGAACACAGAAATTTCATCGGAATGAAATACAATACGCTCAATACCGACGAAAGTACAAAAAGACTGACTCTCCTTACTGTCTTTGTTCTGAACCTTTCTGTGAGCCCAGTTTTGGGTTCAGATGCTTCACTTCGGGTTTACAGTATCGCTTGGACCTTCTTATTGACGATGGAAGCCAGAACTTGCATCAGAATTAAATATAAATGGCACAATGCCGACTTAAGTACTAGATGACTGACTCTTCTAACTGTCTATGTTTTGAACGTTTCTGTGAGACCAGTTTTAGAATCTGATGCTTCACTTCAGGTTTGCTGTATCCCTTGGACCTTCTTATTGAGAATGAAATGCAGCAATTGCATCGGAGTTAAATGCAAAAGGCACAAAGCCGACTTAAGTACAAGCAGACCGACTCTTCTTACTGTCTATGTTTTGATCCTTTCCTGTAAGACCAGTTTTAGATTCCGATGCTCACTTCAGGTTTAGTGTATCCCTCTGACCTTCATATTGACGATGAAACCCAGAAATTGCATCGGAATTATATACGAAAGCACAATGCCGACTCAAAAACAGGAAGACCGACTCTTCTTACAGTCTATGTTTTGAACCATCCTGTGAGACCAGTTATAGATTCTAAAACCTCATTTCAGATTTTATACATCCCATGGACCTTCTTATTGACGATGTAACACAGTAATAGCATCGGATTTCATACAAAAGGCACAATGCCGACTTAAGTACAAGAAAACTAACTCTTCTTACTGTCTAAGATTTGAACCTTTCCTGTGAGACCTGTTATAGTTTACGATGATTCGCTTGAGGTTTACTGTATCCCTTCTACCTTCTCATTGACGATGAAACACAGAAATTGCATCGGAATTAAATACAAAAGGCACAATGCCAACTTATTTACAAAAAGGCTTACTTTTCTTACAGTCTATGTTTTAAACCTGTCCTGTGAGACCAGTTATAGATTCCGATGCTTCACTTCAGATTTACTGTATCTCTTGGACCTCCTTATTGACGTTGAAACAAAGATATTTCACTGGAATTAAATACAAAAGCACAATGCCGACTTATGTACATGAAGACCGACTTTTCTTACTGTCTATGGTTTGAACCTTTCCTGTGAGACCAGTTTTAGGTTCCGACGCTTCACTTCAGGTTTACAGTATCCCTTGGACCTTCTTAATGACGATGGAACACAGAAATTGCATCGGAATGAAACACAAAACGCTCAATACCGACTAAAGTACAAGAAGACTGACTCTTCTTACTGTCTATGTTCTGAACCTTTCCTGTGAGCCAGTTTTGGTTTCAGATGCTTCACTTCGGGTTTACAGTATCGCTTGGACCTTCTTATTGACGATGGAAGACAGAACTTGCATCAGAATTAAATATAAATGGCACAATGCCGATTTAAGTACTACATGACTGACTCTTCTTACTGACTATGTTTTGAACCTTTCCTGTGAGACCAGTGTCAGATTCCGATGCTTCTCTTCAGGTCTGCTGTATCCCTTGGACCTTCTTATTGACAATGAAACACAGCAATTGCATCGGAATTAAATACAAAAGGCACAATGCTCACTTAAGTACAAGAGGACTGACTCTTCTTACTTTCTAGGTTTTGAACGTTTCCTGTGAGACCAGTTTTAGATTCCGATGCTTCACTTCAGGTTTACTGTATCCCTTGGACCTACTTATTGACGATGAAACAAATAAAATGCACTGGAATTAAATACAAGAGGCACAATGCCGACTTAAGTATTAGAAGACGGACTCTTCTTACTGTCTATGGTTTGAACCGTATCTGTGTGACCAGTTTTAGATTCCGACGCTTCACTTCAGGTTTAGTGTACCCCTTGGACCTTCTTAATGACGATGAAACACAGAAATTGCATCGGATTTAAATACAAAAGGCACATTGCCGACTTAAGTACGATAAGACTGACTCTACTTATGTCTATGTTTTGAACTACTCCTGTGAGACAAGTTTCAGATTCCGATGCTTCACTTCAGGGTTGCTGTATCCCTCTGATCTTCCTACTGACAATGGAACACAGAAATTGCATCTCAATTAAATACAAAAGTCACAATGCCGACTTAAGTACGAGTGGACTGACTCTGCTTACAGTCCATGTTTTGAACCTTTCCTGTGAGACCAGTAATAAATTCCGACGCTTCACTTCAGGTTTACTGTATCACTTGGACCTACATATTGACGATGAAACACAGAAATTGCATCGGAATTAAATACAAATGGGTCAATGCCGACTTAAGTACAAGAAGACGGACTCTTCGTACTGTCTAAGATTTGAACCCTTCCTGTGAGACCAGTTTTAGATTCCGATGCTTCACTTCAGGTTTACTGTATCCCTTGGACCTTCATATTGACGATGAAATTCAGAAATTATATCGGAATTAAAGACAAAAGGCTCAATGACGACTTAAGTACAAGAGGACTGACTCTTCTTACTTTCTATGTTTTGAGCCTTTCCAGTGAGACCAGTTTAGATATCGATGCTTCACCTCAGGTTTACTCTTCCCCTTGGACTTTCTTATTGACGACGAAACACAGATATTGCATCGGAATTACATACAAAAGGCACAATGATTACTTAAGTACAAGAGTACTGACTCGTCTTACATTCTATGATTTGAGTCTTTCCTGTGAGACCAGTTTCAGATATCCATGCTTCACTTTAGGTTTACTGTATCCCTTGGACCTTCGTATTGATGATGAAACACAGAAATTGCATCGGAACTATATACGAAATGCACAATGCCGACTTAAGGACAAGAAGATTGACTCTTCTTACTGTCTATGTTTGAACCTTTCCTGTGAGACCAGTTTTAGATTCCGATGCTTCACTACAGGGTTACCGTATCCCATGGAACTTCTTATTGACGATGAAACACAGAAACTGCATCGAAATTAAATGCAAAAGGCACAATGCCCACTTAAGTACAAGCAGACTGTCTCTTCTTACTGTCTACGTTTTGTACCTTTCCTGCGAGACCAGTTGTTGATTCCGATGCTTCACTTCAGGTTTACTGTGTACCTTGGACCCTCTTATTGATGATGAAACACAGAAATTGCATCGGAATTATATACGAAATGCACAATGCCGACTTAAGGATAAGAAGACTGACTCATCTTCCTGTCTATGTTTTGAACTTTCCTGTGAGACCAGTTTTAGATTCCAATGCTTCACTTCAGGGTTACTGCATCCCTTGGACCTTCTTATTGACGATGAAACACAGATATTGCATCGGAATTAGATACAGAATGCACAATGCCGACATAAGAACAAGAGGACTGACTCTTCTTAAAATCTTTGGTTTGAGCCCTTCCTGTGAGACCAGTTTTAGATTCTGATGCTTCACATCAGGTTTACTTTATCCCTCTGACCTTCTTATTGAATATGAAACACAGATGTTGCATCGGAATTAAATACAAAAGGCACAATGCCGACTTACGTACAAGAGGACTGACTCTCCTTACTGTCTATGTTTTTGAACCTTTCCTGTGGGAACAGTTTTAGATTCCGATGCTCACTTCAGGTTTACTGTATACCTTAGACCTTCTGATTGACGATGAAACACAGAGATTGCATCGGAATTAAATGCAAAAGACACAATGCCGACTTACGACCAAGCAGACTGACTCGTCTTACTGTCTACGTTTTGAACATTTCCTGTGAGACCAGTTTTAGATTCCGATGCTCCTCTTCGGGTTTACTGCATCCCTCGGACCTTGTTATTGACGATGAAACCAGAAATTGCATCGGAATAAAATACAAAAGACACAATGCCGACTTAAGTACCAGAAGACAAACTCTTGTTACTGTCTATGTTTTAAACCTTTCCTGTGGGAACAGTTTTAGATTCCGATGCTTCACTTCAGGTTTACTGTATCCCTTGGACCTTCTTATTGACAATAGAACACAGAAATTGTATCGGAATAATATACGAAATGCACAATGCCGACTTAAGGACAAGAAGACTGACTATTCTTACTGTCTTTTTTTTGAACCTTTCCTGTGAGTCCAGTTATAGATTCCGATGCTTCACTTCAGAATTACTGAATCCCTTGGACCTTCTTATTGACGACGAAACACAGAATTTGCAACTGAATTAAATTCAAAACTCACAATGCCGACTTAAGTACAGGAAGACTGACTCTTCTTTCTGTCTATGCTTTGTACCTTTCCTGTGAAACCAGTTAAAGATTCCGATGCTGCTCTTAAGGTTTACGGTATCCCTTGTACCTTCTTATTGACGATGATACAGAGAAATTGCATCGGAATTAAATAGAAAAGGCACAATGCCGACTTCAGTGCAAGATGACTGACTCTTCTTACTGTCTATGATTTGAACCTTTTCTGTGAGACCAGTTTTGGATTCCGATGCTTCACTTCAGAATTACTGAATCCCTTGGACCTTCTTATTGACGACGAAACACAGAATTTGCAACTGAATTAAATTCAAAACTCACAATGCCGACTTAAGTACAGGAAGACTGACTCTTCTTTCTGTCTATGCTTTGTACCTTTCCTGTGAAACCAGTTAAAGATTCCGATGCTGCTCTTAAGGTTTACGGTATCCCTTGTACCTTCTTATTGATGATGAAACACAGAAATTGCATCGGAATTAAATAGAAAAGCCACAATGCCGACTTAAGTACAAGAAGACTGACTCTTCTTACTGTCTATGATTTGAACCTTTCCCGTGCGACTAGTTTCAGGTTTCGTTGCATCACTTCAGATTTACTGTATCCCTTGGACCTTCTTATTGACTATGAAACACAGAAATTGCATCGGAATTAAATATAAAAAGCACAATGCCGTGTTAAGTACAAGCAGACTGACTCCTCTTACTGTCTATGTTTTGAGTCTTTCCTGTGAGGCCAGTTTTAGATTCCGATGCTTCACTTCAGGTTTACTGTATCTATCGGTTCATCTTATTGACGATGAAACACAGAAATTGCATCGGTATTAAATACAAAACACACAATGCCGACTTAAGTACAAGAAGACTGACTCTTCCTACTGTCTATGATTTTAACCTTTCCTGTGAGACCAGTTTTAGATTCCGATGCTTCAATTCAGGTTTACTGTATCCCTTGGACCATCTTATTGACGATGAAACACAGAAACTGCATCTGAATTAAATACTAAAGGCTCAATGCCGACTTAAGTACAAGAAGAGCGACACTTCTTACTGTCTATCTTTTGAATCTTTTCTGTGAGGTCAGTTTTAGTTTCCGATGCTTCACTTCATGTTTACTGTATCCCTTGGATCTTCATATTGACGATGAAACACAGAAATTGCATCGGAATTAAATACAAAAGGCACAACGCCGTCTTAAGTACCAGAAGACAGACTCTTCTTACTGTCAATGTTTTGAACCGTTCCTTTGAGACCAGTTTTAGATTCCGATGCTTTACTTCAGCTTGAATGTATCCCATGGACCTTCGTATCGACGACGAAACACACAAATTGCATCGGAATTAAATACAAAAGGCACAATGCCGACCTAAGTACAAGAAGACTGACTCTCCTTGCTGGCTATGTTTTGAACCTTTTTTGTGATACCAGTTTTAGATTCCGATGCTTCACTTCAGGTTTACTGTATCCCTTGGACCCTCTTATTGTGACGATAGAACACAGAAATTGCATCGGAATTAAATACAAATTGCACAATGCCGACTTAAGTACAAGAAGACTGACTCTACTTACTGTCAATGTTTTGAACCTTTCCTGCGAGACCAGTTTTAGGGTCCAATGATTCACTTCATGTTTACTGTATCCCTTGGACCCTCTTACTGACGACGAAACACAGAAATTGCATCGGATTTAAATACAAAAGGCACATTGCCGACTTAAGTACGATAAGACTGACTCTACTTATGTCTATGTTTTGAACTACTCCTGTGAGACAAGTTTCAGATTCCGATGCTTCACTTCAGGGTTGCTGTATCCCTCTGATCTTCCTACTGACAATGGAACACAGAAATTGCATCTCAATTAAATACAAAAGTCACAATGCCGACTTAAGTACGAGTGGACTGACTCTGCTTACAGTCTATGTTTTGAACCTTTCCTGTGAGACCAGTAATAAATTCCGACGCTTCACTTCAGGTTTACTGTATCACTTGGACCTACATATTGACGATGAAACACAGAAATTGCATCGGAATTAAATACAAATGGGTCAATGCCGACTTAAGTACAAGAAGACGGACTCTTCGTACTGTCTAAGATTTGAACCCTTCCTGTGAGACCAGTTTTAGATTCCGATGCTTCACTTCAGGTTTACTGTATCCCTTGGACCTTCATATTGACGATGAAATTCAGAAATTATATCGGAATTAAAGACAAAAGGCTCAATGACGACTTAAGTACAAGAGGACTGACTCTTCTTACTGTCTATGTTTTGAACCTTTCCTATGAGACCAGTTTTAGATTCCGATGCTTCACTTCATGTTTACTGTATCCCTTGGACCCTCTTACTGACGACGAAACACAGAAATTGCATCGGAATTAAATACAAAACGCACATTGCCGACTTAAGTACAATAAGACTGACTCTACTTAGGTCTATGTTTTGAACTACTCCTGTGTGACAAGTTTCAGATTCAGATGCTTCACTTCAGGGTTGCTGTATCCTTCTGATCTTCCTATTGACAATGGAACACAGAAATTGCATCTCAATCAAATACAAAAGTCACAATGCCGACTTAAGTACAAATTGACCGACTCTGCTTACAGTCTATGTCTTGAACCTTTCCTGTGAGACCAGTAATAAATTCAGAAGCTTCACTTCAGGTTTACTGTATCACTTGGACCTACTTATTGACGATGAAACACAGAAATTGCATCGGAAATAAATACAAAAGGCACAATGCCGACATAAGTACAAGAAGAGCGACTCTTCTTAGTGTCTATCTTTTGAACCTTTCTGTGAGATAAGTTTTAGTTTCCGATGCTTCACTTCAGGTTTGTTGTATAACGTGGACCTTCTTATTGACGATGAAACACAGAGATTGCATCGCAATTAAATACAAAAGGCACAATGCCGACTTATGCACAAGATAACTGGCTCTTCGTACTGTCTACGTCTTGTACCTTTCCAGTGAGACCAGTATTAGATTCCGATGCTTCACTTCAGGTTTACTGTATCCCTTGGAACTTCTCATTGACGATGAAACACTGAATTTGCATTGGAATTAAATACAAAAGTCACAATGCCGACTTAAGTACAAGAAGGCTGATCTACTTACTGTCTATGTTTTGAACCTTTCCTGTGTGACCAGTTTTAGATTCCGACGCTTCACTACAGTTTTACTGTATCCCTTGGTCCTTCTTGTTGACAATGAAACACAGCAATTGCATCGGAATTATATACAAAAGGCACAATGCCTACTTAAGTACAAGAAGACTGACTCTGCTTACTGTCTATGTTTTGAACCTTCCTGTGAGACCAGTTATAGATTCTGATACCTCATTTCAGATTTTATATATCCCATGGACCTTCTTATTGACGATGTAACACAGAAATAGCATCGGAATTTCATACAAAAGGCACAATGCCGACATAAGTACAAGAAAACTGACTCTTCTTACTGTCTAAGGTTTGAACCTTTCCTGTGAGACCAGTTATAGTTTACGATGATTCGCTTGAGGTTTACTGTATCCCTTATACCTTCTTATTGACGATGAAACACAGAAATTGCATCGGAATTAAATACAAAACGCACAATGCCCACTTAAGTACAAGAAGACTGACTCTTCTTACCGTCTATGTTTTTAACCTACCTGTGAGACCAGTTATAGTTTCCGATGCTTCATATCAGGTTCACTGTATCCCTTGTACCTACTTATTAACGTTGAAACACAGAAATTGCATCGGAATTAAATAAAAAAGGCACAATGCCAACTTATTTACAAAAAGGCTTACTTTTCTTACAGTCTATGTTTTAAACCTCTCCTGTGAGACCAGTCATAGACTCCGATGCTTCACTTCAGGTTTACTGTATCTCTTGGACCTCCTTATTGACGTTGAAACAAAGATATTTCACTGGAATTAAATACAAAAGCACAATGCCGACTTATGTACATGAAGACCGACTTTTCTTACTGTCTATGGTTTGAACCTTTCCTGTGAGACCAGTTTTAGATTCCGAAGCTTCACTTCAGGTTTACAGTACCCCCTTGGACTTTCTTAATAACGATGGAACACAGAAATTGCATCGGAATGAAACACAAAACGCTCAATACCGACTAAAGTACAAGAAGACTAACTCTTCTTACTGTCTATGTTCTGAAACATTCCTGTGAGCCAGTTTTGGTTTCAGATGCTTCACTTCGGGTTTACAGTATCGCCTGGACCTTCTTATTGATGATGGAAGACAGAACTTGAATCAGAATTAAATATAAATGGCACAATGCCGACTTAAGTACTAGATGACTAACTCTTCTTACTGACTATGCTTTGAACCTTTCCTGTGAGACCAGTGTCAGTGGGCGCTGATGACCTCGCTGTTTAGCGCCCGTAAACCTCACACACACACACACACACACACACACCAGTGTCAGATTCCGATGCTTCTCTTCAGGTTTGCTCTATCCCTTGGACCTTCTTATTGACAATGAAACACAGCAATTGCATCGGAATTAAATACAAAAGGCACAATGCCCACTTAAGTACAAGAGGACTGACTCTTCTTACTTTCTAGGTTTTGAACGTTTCCTGTGAGACCAGTTTTAGATTCCGATGCTTCACTTCAGGTTTACTGTATCCCTTGGACCTACTTATTGACGAACAAACGCAGAAATTGCATTGGAAATAAATACAAGAGCCACAATGCCGACTTAAGTACAAGACGACTGACACTTCTTACTTTCTATGATTTGAGCCTTTCCTGTGAGACCGGTTAAGATATCGGTGCTTCACCTCAGGTTTACTGTATCCCTTGGACTATCTTATAGACAATGAAATACAGAAATTGCATCGGAATTAAATACAAAAGGCACAACGCCGACTTAAGTACAAGAAGACTGACTCTTCTTACCGTCTATGTTTTTAACCTACCTGTGATACCAGTTGTAGCTTCCGATGCTTCACATCAGGTTTACTGCATCCCTTGTACCTACTTATTGACGATGAAACAAAGAAAATGCACTGGAATTAAATACAAAAGGCACAATGCCGACTTAAGTACAAGAAGACTGACTCTTCTTACTGTCAATGGTTTGAACCGTATCTGTGTGACCAGTTTTAGATTCCGACGCTTCACTTCAGGTTTACTGTACCCCTTGGACCTTCTTAATGACGATGAAACACAGAAATTGCATCGGAATGAAACACAAATCGCTCAATGCCGACTAAAGTACAAGAAGCCTGACACTTCCTACTGTCTATGTTTTGAACCTTTCCAGTGAGACCAGATTTAGATTCCAATGCTTCACTTCACGTTTACTGTATCCCTTGGACCTTCTTATTGACGATGAAACACAAAAATTGCATCGGAAATAAATACAAAACGCACAATGCCCACTTAAGTACAAGAGGACTGACTCTTCTTACTTTCTAGGTTTTGAACGTTTCCTGTGAGACCAGTTTTAGATTCCGATGCTTCACGTCAGGTTTACTGTATCCCTTGGACCTACCTTTTGACGAACAAACACAGAAATTGCATCAGAAATAAATTCAAAACCACAATGCCGACTTAAGTACAAGACGACTGACACTTCTTACTTTCTATGACTTGAGCCTTTCCTGTGAGACCAGATTAGATATCGATGCTTCACCTCAGGTTTACTGTATCCCTTGGACTATCTTACTGACGATGAAATACAGAAATTGCATCGGAATTAAATACAAAAGGCACAATGCCAACTTATTTACAAAAAGACTGACTCTTCTTACTGTCTATGTTTTAAACCTTTCCTGGAGACCAGTTTTGGATTCCGATGCTACACTTCAGGTTTACTGTATCTCTTGGACCTCCCCATTGGCGATGAAACAAAGAAAATGCACTGGAATTAAATACAAAAGGCACAATGCCGACTTAAGTATCAGAAGACAGACTCTTCTTATTGTCTATGGTTTGAATCTTTCCTGTGTGAACAGTTTTAGATTCCGACGCTTCACTTCAGGCTTACTAAATCCCAGGGAACCTTCTTAATGACGATGAAACACAGAAATTGCATCGGAATGAAATAGAAAAAGCTCTATGCCGACTAAAGTACAAGAAGACAGACTCTTCTTACAGTCTAGGTTCTAAACCTTTCCTGTGAGCCCAGTTTTGGCTTCCGATGCTTCACTTCGGGTTTACTGTATCGCTTGGACATTCTTATTGACGATGAAAGACAGAACTTGCATCAGAACTAAATACAAAAGGCACAATGCCGACTTAACTAGAAGATGACAGACTCTTCTTACTGTCTATGTTTTGAACCTTTCCTGTGAGACCAGTTTTAGAATCCGATGCTTCAATATAGTTTTTCTGTATCAGTTTGAACTTCTTATTGACGATGAAACACAGAAATTGCATCGGAATTAAATACAAAATGCACAATGCCGACTTAAGCAAAAGATGACTGACTCTTCTTACTGTCTACGTTTTGTACCTTTCGAGTGAGACCAGTATTAGATTCCGATGCTTCTCTTCAGGTTTACTGTATCCCTTGGACCCTCGTATTGATGATGAAACACAGAAATTGCATCGGAATTATATACGAAATGCACAATGCCGACTTAAGGACAAGAAGATTGACTCTTCTTACTGTCTATGTTTGAACCTTTCCTGTGAGACCAGTTTTAGATTCCGATGCTTCACTACAGGGTTACCGTATCCCATGGAACTTCTTATTCACGATGAAACACAGAAACTGCATCGAAATTAAATGCAAAAGGCACAATGCCCACTTAAATACAAGCAGACTGTCTCTTCTTACTGTCTACGTTTTGTACCTTTCTTGTGAGACCAGTTGTTGATTCCATTGCTTCACTTCAGCTTTACTGTATCCCTTGGATCCCCTTATTGATGATGAAACACAGAAATTGCATCGGAATTATATACGAAATGCACAATGCTGACTTAAGGATAAGAAGACTGACTCATCTTCCTGTCTATGTTTTGAACTTTCCTGTGAGATCAGTTTTAGATTCCAATGCTTCACTTCAGGGTTACTGCATCCCTTGGACCATCTTATTGACGATGAAACACAGATATTGCATCGGAATTAGATACAAAAGGCACAATGCCGACATAAGAACAAGACGACTGACACTTCTTAAAATCTTTGGTTTGAGCCCTTCCTGTGAGACCAGTTTTAGATTCTGATGCTTCACTTCAGGTATACTGTATCCCTTGGACCTTTGTATTGATGATGAAACACAGAAATTGCATCGGAATTATATACGAAATGCACAATGCCGACTTAAGGACAAGAAGATTGACTCTTCTTACTGTCTATGTTTGAACCTTTCCTGTGAGACCAGTTTTAGATTCCGATGCTTCACTACAGGGTTACCGTATCCCATGGAACTTCTTATTCACGATGAAACACAGAAACTGCATCGAAATTAAATGCAAAAGGCACAATGCCCACTTAAATACAAGCAGACTGTCTCTTCTTACTGTCTACGTTTTGTACCTTTCTTGTGAGACCAGTTGTTGATTCCATTGCTTCACTTCAGCTTTACTTTATCCCTTGGATCCCCTTATTGATGATGAAACACAGAAATTGCATCGGAATTATATACGAAATGCACAATGCTGACTTAAGGATAAGAAGACTGACTCATCTTCCTGTCTATGTTTTGAACTTTCCTGTGAGATCAGTTTTAGATTCCAATGCTTCACTTCAGGGTTACTGCATCCCTTGGACCATCTTATTGACGATGAAACACAGATATTGCATCGGAATTAGATACAAAAGGCACAATGCCGACATAAGAACAAGACGACTGACTCTTCTTAAAATCTTTGGTTTGAGCCCTTTCTGTGAGACCAGTTTTAGATTCTGATGCTTCACTTCAGGTATACTGTATCCCTCTGACCTTTGTATTGATGATGAAACACAGAAATTGCATCGGAATTATATACGAAATGCACAATGCCGACTTAAGGACAAGAAGACTGCCTATTCTTACTGTCTATGTTTGAACCTTTCCTGTGAGCCCAGTTTTAGATTCCAATGCTTGACTTCAGGTTTACTTTATCCCTCTGACCTTCTTATTGACCATGAAACACAGATGTTGCATCGGAATTAAAAACAAAAGGCACAATGCCGACTTACGTACAAGAGGACTGACTCTTCTTACTGTCCATGTTTTTGAACCTTTCCTGTGGGAACAGTTTTAGATTCCGATGCTCACTTCAGGTTTACTGTATACCTTAGACCTTCTGATTGACGATGAAACACAGAGATTGCATCGGAATTAAATGCAAAAGACACAATGCCGACTTACGTCCAAGCAGGCTGACTCTTCTTACTGTCTACGTTTTGAACCTTTCCTGTGAGACCAGTTTTAGATTCCGATGCTCCTCTTCGGGATTACTGCATCCCTTGGACATTGTTATTGACGATGAAACCAGAAATTGCATCGGAATAAAATACAAAAGGCACAATGCCGACTTAAGTACCAGAAGACAAACTCTTGTTACTGTCTATGCTTTAAACCTTTCCTGTGAGAACAGTTTTAGATTCCGATGCTTCACTTCAGGTTTACTGTATCCCTTGGACCTTCTTATTGACAATAGAACACAGAAATTGCATCGGAATTATATACGAAATGCACAATGCCGACTTAAGGACAAGAAGACAGACTCTTCTTACTGTCTATCTTTTGAACCTTTCCTGTGAGACCAGTAATAAATTCAGAAGCTTCACTTCAGGTTTACTGTATCACTTGGACCTTCTTATTGGCGATGAAACACAGAAATACCATCGGAATCAAATTCAAAATTTACAATGCAGACTTATGTACAAGAGGACTGACTCTTCTTACTGTGTATGCTTAGAACCTTTGCTGAGAGACCAGTTTAAGATTCCGATGCTTCACATCAGGTTTACTGCATCCCTCGACCTTTCTTATTGACGATGAAACACAGAAATTGCATCGGAATTAAATACAAGACGCACACTGCCGACTTAAGTACAAGAAGGCTGACTCTTCTTGCTGACTATGATTTGAACCTTTCCTGCGAGACCAGTTCTAGATTCCGATGCTTCACCTCTGGTTGACTGTATCCCTAGGACCCTCTTATCGACGATGACACACAGAAATTGCATCGGAATTAAATACAAAAGCACAATGCAGACTTAAGTACAAGAAGACTGACTTTCCATACTGTCTACGTTTTGAACCTTTCCTGTGAGACCAGTTTTTGATTCAGATGCTTTACTTCAGGTTGACTGTATCCCTAGGACCCTCTTATTGACGATGACACACAGAAATTGCATCGACATTAAATACAAAAGGCACAATGCCGACTTAAGTACCAGAAGACTGATACTTCTTACTGTTTATGTTATGAACCTATCCTGTGGGACCAGTTTTAGATTCCGATGCTTCTCTTAGGGTTTACTGTATCCATTGGACTTTCTTATTGACCATGAAACACAGAAAATGCATCTGAATTAAATACAAGACGCACAATGCCGACTTAAGTACAAGAAGACTGACTCTTGTTACTGTCTATGTTTTGAACCTCTCCTGTGAGACCAGTTTTAGATTCCGATGCTTCACTTCAGGTTTACTGTATCCCTTGGACCTTCTTATTGACGATGGAACACAGAAATTGAATCGGAAGTAAACACAAGGGGCACAATGTCGACTTAAGTACAAGAAGACTGACTATTCTTACTGACTATGCTTTGAACCTTTCCTGCGAGACCAGTACTAGATTCCGATGCTTCAGGTCAGGTTTACTGTATTCCTCGGGCCTTCCTATAGACGACGAAACACAGAAATTGCACCGGAATTATATACAAAAGCACAATGCAGACTTAAGTACCAGAAGACTGACTTTTCTTACTGTCTATGCTATGAACCTTTCCACTGAGACCAGTTTTAGATTCCCATGCTTCACTTCAAGTTTACTATATCCCGTGGACCTTCTTATTGACGATGAAACACAGAAATTGCATCGGAAATAAATAGAAAATTCACAATGCCCACTTAAGTACAAGAGGACTGACACTTCTTACAGTGTATGCTTTGAACCTTTGCTGTGAGACCAGTTTTAGATTCCGATGCATCACTTCAGCTTTACTGTATCCCTTGGACTTGCTTATTGACCATGAAACAAAGAAATTGCTTCGGAATGAAATACAATAGGCGCAATGCAGACTTAAGTACAAGAAGTCTGACTCTTTATACTGTCTATGTTTTGATACTGTCCTGTGAGACCAGTTTTAGATTCCGATGCTTCACTTCAAGTTTACTATATCCCTTGGACCTTCTTATTGACGATGAAACACAGAAATTGCATCGGAATCAAATTCAAAACTCACAATGCCGACTAATGTACAAGAGGATTGGCTCTTCTTACTGTGTATGCTTTGAACCTTTGTTGTGAGACCAGTTTTAGATTCCGATGCTTCACTCTAGGTTTACTGTATCCCTCGTACCTTCTTATTGACGATGAAACAGAGAAATTGCATAGGAATTAAACACAAATGGCACAATGATGATATAAGTACAAGAAGACTGACTCGTCTTACATTCGATGATTTGTGCCTTTCCTGTGAGACCAGTTTTAGATATCGATGCTTCACTTCAGGTTTACTGTATCCCTTGTACCTTCTTATTGACGAATAAACATAGAAATTGCATCGGAGTTAAATACAACTGCCACAATGCCGACTTAATTCCAAGAAGACTGACTCTTCTTACTGTCTATGTTTTGAACCTTTCCTGTGAGTCCAGTTTTAGATTCCGATGCTTCACTTCTGGTTTACTGTATCCTTTGGACTCTCATATTGACGATGAAACACAGAAATTGCATCGGAATTAAAATAAAAAGGCACAATGCCTTCTTAAGTACAATTAGACTGACTCTTCTTACTGTCTATGTTTTGAACCTTTCCTGTGAGACCAGTTTTAGATTCCGATGCTTCGCTTCAGGTTTACTGAATCTCTTGGACCGTCTTATTAACGATGATACACAGAAACTGCATCGGAATTAAATACAAAAGGCACAATGCTGACTTAAGTACAAGAAGACTGACTCTTCTTACTGTCTATGTTTTTAACCTTTCCTGTGAGACCAGATTTAGATTCCGATGCTTCACTTCAGGTGTACTGTATCCCTTGGACCACCTTATTGACGATGAAACACAGAAATTGGACCTTCTTATTGACGATGAAACTCATTAATTGCATCGGAATTAAATACAAAAATTACAATGCCGACTTCAGTACAAGAAGACTGACCCTTCTTACATGCTGTGGTTTAAAGCTTTTCCTGTGAGACCAGTTTATATATCGATGCTTCACCTCAGGTTTACTGTATCCCTTGGACCTTCTTATTGACGATGAAACACAGAAATTGCATCGGAATTAAATACAAAAGGCACAATGCCGACTTAAGTACCAGAAGACATACTCTTCTTACTGTTTATGTTTTGAACCTTTCCTGTGAGACCAGTTTTTAATTCCGATACTTTACATCAGGTTGACTGTATCCCTAGGACCTTCTTATATGATGAAACACAGAAATTGCTTCAATATTAAATACAAAAGGCACAATGCCGACTTAACTACAAGAATACTGACTCGTCTTACTGTCAATGATTTAACCATTCCTGTGAGACCAGTTATAGATTCCGATGCTTCACTTCAGGTTTACTGTATCCCTTGGACCTTCTTATTGACGATGAAACACAGAAATTGCATCGGAATTAAATACAAAAGGCACAACGCCGACTTAAGTGCCAGAAGACAGACTCTTCTTACTGTCTAGGTTTTGTACCACTACTGTGAGACCAGCTTTAGAT
The DNA here is from genome assembly GCF_023864345.2 of Schistocerca serialis cubense. Lineage (NCBI taxonomy): Eukaryota > Metazoa > Arthropoda > Insecta > Orthoptera > Acrididae > Schistocerca > Schistocerca serialis. The sequence continues at coordinate 32,807,677 of NW_026047583.1, read as the reverse complement.
TCCGATGCTTCGCTTAAGGTTTACTGTATCCTTTGAACCTTCTTATTGACGATGATACACAGAAATTGCATCGGATTTAAATACAAAAAACACAATGCCGACTTAAGCACAAGAAGACTGACTCTTCTTACATTCTGTGGTTGGAGCCTTTCCTGTGAGGCCAGTTTAGATATCGATGCTTCACCTCAGGTTTACTAAATCCCTTGGACCTTTTTATTGACGATGAAAATCAGAAATTGCACCGGAATTAGAGACAAAAGGCTCAATGACGACTTAAGTACAAGAGGACTGACTCTTCTTACTGTCTATGTCTTGAATCTTTCCTGTGAGACCAGTTTTAGATTCCGGTGCTTCACTTCAGGTTCACCGTATCCCTTGGGCATTCTTATAGACGACGAAACACAGAAATTGCATCGGAATTAAATACAAAAGCACAATGCAGACGTAAGTACCAGATGACTGACTTTTCTTACTGTCTATGTTTTGAACCTTTCCTGTGAGACCAGTTTTAGATTCAGATGCTTTACTTTAGGTTGACTGTATCCCTAGGACCGTCTTATTGACGATGACACACAGAAATTGCATCGACATTAAATACAAAAGGCACAATGCCAACTTAAGTACCAGAAGACTGATACTTCTTACTGTCTATGTTATGAACCTTTCCTGTGAAACCAGTTTAAGATTCCGATGCCTCACGTCAGGTTTACTGTATCCCTTGGACCTTCTTATTGACGATGCAGCACAGAAATTGCATCTGAATTATATACAAAGCGCACAATGCCGACGTAAGTACAAGAAGTCTGACTCTTCTGACTGTCTATGTTTTGAACCTTTCCTGTGAGACCAGTTTTAGATTCCCATCCTTCACTTCAAGTTTACTATATCCCTTGGACCTTCTCATTGACGATGAAACACAGAAATTGCATCGGAATCAAATTCAAAATTCACAATGCCGATTTATGTACAAGAGGACTGACCCTTGTTACTGTGTATGCTTTGAACCTTTGCTGTGGGACCAGTTTTAGATTCCGATGCTTCACTTCAGGTTTACTGTATCCCTTGGACCTTCGTATTGACGGTGGAACACAGAAATTGCATCGGAAGTAAATACAAGAGGCACAATGCCGACTTAAGTACATGAAGACTGACTCTTCTTACTGACTATACTTTGAACCTTTCCTGTGAGACCAGTTTTAGATTCAGATGCTTTACTTCAGGTTGACAGTATCCCTAGGGCCCTCTTGTTGACGATGACACACAGAAATTGCATCGACATTAAGTACAAAAGGCACAATGCCGACTTAAGTACCAGAAGACTGATACTTCTTACTGTCTATGTTATGAACCTTTCCTGTGGAGACCAGTTTAAGATTCAGGTGCTTCACGTCAGGTTTACTGTATCCCTTGGACCCTCTTATTGACGATGAAACACGGAAATTGCATCGGAATTAAATACAAAAGGCACAATGCCGACTTAAGTACAAGTAGACTGACTCTTGTTACTGTCTATGTTTTGAACCTCTCTTGTGAGACCAGTTTAAGATTCCGATGCTTCACTTCAGGTTTACTGTATCCCTTGGACCCTCTTATTGACGATGAAACACGGAAATTGCATCGGAATTAAATACAAAAGGCACAATGCCGACTTAAGTACAAGAGGACTGACTCTTCTTACATTCTATGATTTGAGCCTTTCCTGTGTGACCTGTTTTAGATATCGGTGCTTCACTTCAGTTTTACTGAATCCCTCTGACCTTCTTATTGACGGTGAAACACAGAAATTTCATCGGAATTAAATAAAAAACACAATGCCGACTTAAGTAAAAGAAGACTTACTCTTCTTACTGTCTATGTTTTGAACCTTTCCTGTGAGACCAGTTTTAGATTCAGATGCTTTACTTTAGGTTGACTGTATCCCTAGGACCGTCTTATTGACGATGACACACAGAAATTGCATCGACATTAAATACAAAAGGCACAATGCCAACTTAAGTACCAGAAGACTGATACTTCTTACTGTCTATGTTATGAACCTTTCCTGTGAAACCAGTTTAAGATTCCGATGCCTCACGTCAGGTTTACTGTATCCCTTGGACCTTCTTATTGACGATGCAGCACAGAAATTGCATCTGAATTATATACAAAGCGCACAATGCCGACGTAAGTACAAGAAGTCTGACTCTTCTGACTGTCTATGTTTTGAACCTTTCCTGTGAGACCAGTTTTAGATTCCCATCCTTCACTTCAAGTTTACTATATCCCTTGGACCTTCTCATTGACGATGAAACACAGAAATTGCATCGGAATCAAATTCAAAATTCACAATGCCGATTTATGTACAAGAGGACTGACCCTTGTTACTGTGTATGCTTTGAACCTTTGCTGTGGGACCAGTTTTAGATTCCGATGCTTCACTTCAGGTTTACTGTATCCCTTGGACCTTCGTATTGACGGTGGAACACAGAAATTGCATCGGAAGTAAATACAAGAGGCACAATGCCGACTTAAGTACATGAAGACTGACTCTTCTTACTGACTATACTTTGAACCTTTCCTGTGAGACCAGTTTTAGATTCAGATGCTTTACTTCAGGTTGACAGTATCCCTAGGGCCCTCTTGTTGACGATGACACACAGAAATTGCATCGACATTAAGTACAAAAGGCACAATGCCGACTTAAGTACCAGAAGACTGATACTTCTTACTGTCTATGTTATGAACCTTTCCTGTGGAGACCAGTTTAAGATTCAGGTGCTTCACGTCAGGTTTACTGTATCCCTTGGACCCTCTTATTGACGATGAAACACGGAAATTGCATCGGAATTAAATACAAAAGGCACAATGCCGACTTAAGTACAAGTAGACTGACTCTTGTTACTGTCTATGTTTTGAACCTCTCTTGTGAGACCAGTTTAAGATTCCGATGCTTCACTTCAGGTTTACTGTATCCCTTGGACCCTCTTATTGACGATGAAACACGGAAATTGCATCGGAATTAAATACAAAAGGCACAATGCCGACTTAAGTACAAGAGGACTGACTCTTCTTACATTCTATGATTTGAGCCTTTCCTGTGTGACCTGTTTTAGATATCGGTGCTTCACTTCAGTTTTACTGAATCCCTCTGACCTTCTTATTGACGGTGAAACACAGAAATTTCATCGGAATTAAATAAAAAACACAATGCCGACTTAAGTAAAAGAAGACTTACTCTTCTTACTGTCTATGTTTTGAACCTTTCCTGTGAGACCGGTATTAGATTCCGATGCTTCACTTCAGGTTTACTGTATCCCTTGGACCTTCTTATTGACGATGAGAATCAAAAATTGCATTGCAATTAAATACAAAAGGCACAATGCCGACTTAAGTACAAGGAGACTGACTCTTCATACTGTCTATGTTTTGAACTTTTCCTGTGAGACCAGTTTTGAATTCCGATGCTTCACTTCAGGTTTGCTGTATCCCTTGGACATCCTTATTTACGATGAAACACAGAAACTGCATCGGAAATAAATACAAAAGGCATAATTCCGAGTTAAGTTCAGGAAGACTGACTCTTCTTACTGTCTATGTTTTCATTCTTTCCCGTGAGACCAGTTTTAGATCCCGATGCTTCACTTCAGGTGTACTGTATCGCTTGGACCGTCTTATTGACGATGAAACACAGAAATTGGACCTTCTTATTGACGATGAAACTCATAAATTACATCGGAATTAAATACAAAATGCACAATGCTGACTTAAGTACAAAAAGACTGACTCTTCTTACTGTCTATGTTTTGAACCTATCCTGTGAGACCAGTTTTAGATTCCGATGCTTCACTTCAGGTTTACTGTATCCCTTGGACCTTCTTATTGACGATAAAACACAGAAATTGCATCGAAAATAATTACTTAAGGCACAATGATGACTTACGTACATTCTATGATTTGAGCCTTTTCTGTGAGATCAGTTTTAGGTATCGATGCTTCACTTCAGGTATACTGTATCCTTTGGACTTTCAAATTGACGATGAAACACAGAAATTGCATCGGAATTAAAAAAAAAAAAGGCACAATGCCTACTTAAGTACAACTAGACTGCCTCTTCTTACTGTCTATGTTTTGAACCTGTCCTGTGAGACCAGTTTTAGATTCCGAAGCTTCGGTTCAGGTTTACTGTACCCCTTGCAACTTCTTATTGACGATGAAACACAGAAAGTGCATCGGAATTAAATGCAAAAGGCACAACGCCAATTTAAGTACATGAAGACTGACTCTTCTTACTGTCTATGTTTTGAACCATTTCTGTGAGGCCAGTTTTAGATTCCGATGCTTCACATCAGGTTTACTGTATCACTTGGACCTTCTTATTGACGACAAAACACAGTAATTGCATCGGAAATAATTACTTATGGCACAATGATGACTTAAGTACATTCTATGATTTGAGCCTTTTCTGTGAGACCAGTTTTTGGTATCGATGCTTCACTTCAGGTTTACTGTGTATCTTGGACCCTCTTATTGACGATGAAACACGTAAATTGCATCTGAATGAAATACAAAAGGCACAATGCTGACTTAAATACAAGAAGACTGACTCTTCTTACTGTCTAGGTTCTGAAAGTTTCATGTGAGACCAGTTTTAGATTCCGATGCTTCACTTCAGGTTTACTGTATCCCTTGTACCTTCTTAGTGACGATGAAACACAGAAATTGCATCGGACTTAAATACAAAATTTACAATGCCGACTTAAGTACAAGAAGACTGACTCTTCTTACTGCCTATGTTATGAACCTTTCCTGTGAGACCAGTTTTAGATTCCAATACTTCAATGCAGGCGTACTGTATCCCTTGGACCTTCTTGTCGACGATGAAACACAGAAATTGCTTCGGAATTAAATACAAAAAGCACAATGCCGACTTAAGTACAAGTAGACTGACTCTTGTTACTGTCTATGTTTTGAACCTCTCTTGTGAGACCAGTTTAAGATTCCGATGCTTAACTTCAGGTTTACTGTATCCCTTGGACCCTCTTATTGACGATGAAACACGGAAATTGCATCGGAATTAAATACAAAAGGCACAATGCCGACTTAAGTACAAGAGGACTGACTCTTCTTACATTCTATGATTTGAGCCTTTCCTGTGTGACCTGTTTTAGATATCGGTGCTTCACTTCAGTTTTACTGAATCCCTCTGACCTTCTTATTGACGGTGAAACACAGAAATTTCATCGGAATTAAATAAAAAACACAATGCCGACTTAAGTAAAAGAAGACTTACTCTTCTTACTGTCTATGTTTTGAACCTTTCCTGTGAGACCGGTATTAGATTCCGATGCTTCACTTCAGGTTTACTGTATCCCTTGGACCTTCTTATTGACGATGAGAATCAAAAATTGCATTGCAATTAAATACAAAAGGCACAATGCCGACTTAAGTACAAGGAGACTGACTCTTCATACTGTCTATGTTTTGAACTTTTCCTGTGAGACCAGTTTTGAATTCCGATGCTTCACTTCAGGTTTGCTGTATCCCTTGGACATCCTTATTTACGATGAAACACAGAAACTGCATCGGAAATAAATACAAAAGGCATAATTCCGAGTTAAGTTCAGGAAGACTGACTCTTCTTACTGTCTATGTTTTCATTCTTTCCCGTGAGACCAGTTTTAGATCCCGATGCTTCACTTCAGGTGTACTGTATCGCTTGGACCGTCTTATTGACGATGAAACACAGAAATTGGACCTTCTTATTGACGATGAAACTCATAAATTACATCGGAATTAAATACAAAATGCACAATGCTGACTTAAGTACAAAAAGACTGACTCTTCTTACTGTCTATGTTTTGAACCTATCCTGTGAGACCAGTTTTAGATTCCGATGCTTCACTTCAGGTTTACTGTATCCCTTGGACCTTCTTATTGACGATAAAACACAGAAATTGCATCGAAAATAATTACTTAAGGCACAATGATGACTTACGTACATTCTATGATTTGAGCCTTTTCTGTGAGATCAGTTTTAGGTATCGATGCTTCACTTCAGGTATACTGTATCCTTTGGACTTTCAAATTGACGATGAAACACAGAAATTGCATCGGAATTAAAAAAAAAAAAGGCACAATGCCTACTTAAGTACAACTAGACTGCCTCTTCTTACTGTCTATGTTTTGAACCTGTCCTGTGAGACCAGTTTTAGATTCCGAAGCTTCGGTTCAGGTTTACTGTACCCCTTGCAACTTCTTATTGACGATGAAACACAGAAAGTGCATCGGAATTAAATGCAAAAGGCACAACGCCAATTTAAGTACATGAAGACTGACTCTTCTTACTGTCTATGTTTTGAACCATTTCTGTGAGGCCAGTTTTAGATTCCGATGCTTCACATCAGGTTTACTGTATCACTTGGACCTTCTTATTGACGACAAAACACAGTAATTGCATCGGAAATAATTACTTAAGGCACAATGATGACTTAAGTACATTCTATGATTTGAGCCTTTTCTGTGAGACCAGTTTTTGGTATCGATGCTTCACTTCAGGTTTACTGTGTATCTTGGACCCTCTTATTGACGATGAAACACGTAAATTGCATCTGAATGAAATACAAAAGGCACAATGCTGACTTAAATACAAGAAGACTGACTCTTCTTACTGTCTAGGTTCTGAAAGTTTCATGTGAGACCAGTTTTAGATTCCGATGCTTCACTTCAGGTTTACTGTATCCCTTGTACCTTCTTATTGACGATGATACACAGAAATTGCATCGGAAAGAAATACAAAATTCACAATGCCGACTTAAGTACAAGAGGACTAACTCTTCTTACATTCTACGAATTAAGCCTTTCCTGTGAGACCAGTTTTACATATCGATGCTTCACCTCAGGTTTACTGTATCCATTGGACTTTCTTATTGACGATGAAACACAGAAATTGCATCGGAATTAAATACAAAAAACACAATGCCGACTTAAGTACAAGAAGACTGACTCTTCTTACATTCTGTGATTGGAGCCTTTCCTGTGAGACCAGTTTAGATATCGATGCTTCACCTCAGGTTGACTGTATCCCTTGGACCTTCGTATTGACGATGAAACACAGAAATTGCATCGAAATTAAATACAAAAGGCACAATGCCGACTTAAGTACCAGAAGACAGACTCTTCTTACTGTCTATGTTTTGAACCTTTCCTGTGAGACCAGTTTTAGATTCCTATAGTTTACTTCAGGTTGACTGTATCCCTAGGACCTTATCATTGACGATAAAACACAGAAATTGCATCGAAATTAAATACCAAAGGCACAAAGCCGACTTTAGTACAAGAAGACTGACTCCTCTTACTGTCAATGATTTTAACCTTTCCTGTGAGGCCAGTTTTAGATTCCGATGCTTTACTTCAGGTTTACTGTATCCCATGGACCTTCCTATTGACGATGAAACACAGAAATTGCATCAGAATTAAATACAAAATGCACAATGCCGACTTATGTGCAAGAAGGGCGACTTTTCTTACTGTCTATGTTTTGAAGCTTTCCTGTGAGACCAGTATTAGATTCCGATGCTTGACTTCAGGTGTACTGTATCCCTTGGTCCGTCTTATTGACGATGAAACACAGAAATTGGACCTTCTTATTGACGATGATACACAGAAATTGCATCGGAATTAAATACAAAATTCACAATGCCGACTTAAGTACTAGAGGACTGACTCTTCTTACATTCTGTGATTGGAGCCTTTCCTGTGAGACCAGTTTAGATATCGATGGTTCACCTCAGGTTTACTGTATCCCTTGGACCTTCTTATTAACGATGAAACATAGAAATTGCATCGAAATTAAATACAAAAGGCACACAGCCGACTTAAGTAAAGGAAGACTGACCCTTCTTACTGTCAATGATTTTAACTTTTCCTGTGAGACCAGTTTCAGATTCCGATGCTTCACTCCACGTTTACTGTATCCCTGGGACCTTCTTATTGACGATGAAACAAAGAAATTCCATCTGAATTAAAAACAAAAGGCACAATCCCGACTTAAGTACAAGAAGACTGACTCTTCTAACTGTCTATGTTTTGAACCATTCCACTGAGGCCAGTTTTAGATTCCGATGCTTCACATCAGGTTTACTGTATCCCTTGGACCTTGTTGTTGACGACGAAACATAAAACTTATTCGTAATAAAATACAAAAGGCACAATGCCGACTTAAGTACAAGAAGACTGACTCTTCTTACATTCTGTGATTGGAGCCTTTCCTGTGATACCAGTTTAGATATCGATGGTTCACCTCAGGTTTACTGTATCCATTGGACTTTCTTATTGACGATGAAACACAGAAATTGCATCGGAATTGAATACAAAAAACACAGTGCCGACCTAAGTACAAGAAGACTGACTCTTCTTACTGTCTATGTTTTGAACCTTTACTGTGAGACCAGTTTTAGATTCCGATGCTTCTCATCAGGTTTACTGTATCCCTTGGACCTTCTTATTGACGATGAAACACAGAGGATGCATCGGAGTTAAATACAAAAGGCACAATGATGATTCAAGTAAAAGAGGACTGACTCGTCTTACATTCGATGATCTGAGCCTTTCCTGAGAGACCAGGTTTAGATATCGATGCTTACTTCAGGTTTACTGCATCCCTTGTACCTTCTTATTGACGAAGAAACATAGAAATTGCATCGGAATTAAATACAACAGCCACAATGCCGACTTAATTACAAGAAGACTGACTCTTCTTACTGTGTATGTTTTGAACCTTTCCTGTGAGACCAGTTTTAGATTCCGATACTTCGCCTCAGGTTTACTGTATCCTTTGGACTTTCATATTGACGATGAAACAAAGAAATTGCATCGGAATTAAAAAAAAAAGGCACAATGCCTACTTAAGTACAACTAGACTTCCCCTTCTTACTGTCTATGTTTTGAACCTTTACTGTGAGACCAGTTTTTAAATCCGATGCTTCACATCAGGTTTACTGTATCCCTTGTACCTTCTTATTGACGATGATACACAGAAATTGCATCGGAATTCAATACAAAATTCACAAAGCCGACTTAAGTACAAGAGGACTAACTCTTCTTATATTCTACGATTTAAGCCTTTCCTGTGAGACCAGATTTACATATCGATGCTTCACCTCAGGTGTACTGTATCCCTTGGACCTTCTTATTGACGATGAAACACAGAAATTGCATCGGAATTAAATACAAAAGGCACAATGCCAATTTAAGCACATGAAGACTGACTCTTCTTACTGTCTATGTTTTGAACCATTTCTGTGAGGCCAGTTTTAGATTCCGATGCTTCACTTAAGGTTTACTGTATTCCTTGGACCTTCATATTGACGATGAAACACAGAAATTGCATCGGAATTAAATACAAAAGAGACACTGCCTACTTAAGTGCAAGAAGACTGACTCTTCTTACTGTCTATGTTTTGAACGTTTCCTGTGAGACCAGTTTTAGATTCCGATGCTTCACTTCAGGTGTACTGTATCACTTGGACCGTCATATTGACGATGAAACACAGAAATTGGACCTTCTTATTGACGATGAAACTCATAAATTGCATCGGAATTAAATACAAAATGCACAATGCTGACTTAAGTACAAAATGACTGACTCCTCTTACTGTCTATGATTTGAACCCTTCCTGTGAGACCAGTTTTAGATTCCGATGCTTCACTTCAGGTTTACTGTATACCTTGGAACTTCTTATTGACGATAAAACACAGAAATTGCATCGGAAATAAATACTTAAGGCACAATGATGACTTAAGTACATTCTATGATTTGAGCCTTTACTGTGGGACCAGTTTTAGATTCCGATGCTTCACTTCAGGTTTACAGTGTATCTTGGACCCTCTTATTGACGATGAAACACATAAATTGCATCGGAATGAAATACAAAAGGCACAATGCTGACTTAAGTACAAGAAGACTGACTCTTCTTACTGTCTAGGATCTGAACGTTTCATGTGAGACCAGTTTTAGATTCCGATGCTTCACTTCAGGTTTACAGTGTATCTTGGACCCTCTTATTGACGATGAAACACATAAATTGCATCGAAATTAAATAAAAAAGGCACAATGCCGACTTAAGTACCAGAAGACAGACTCTTCTTACTGTCTATGTTTTGAACCTTTCCTGTGAGACCAGTTTTAGATTCCCATACTTTACTTCAGGTTGACCATATCCCTAGGACCTTATCATTGACGATGAAACTCAGAAATAGCATCGAAATTAAATACAAAAGGCACAAAGCCGACTTAAGTACAAGAAGACTGACTCTTCTTACTGTCAATGATTTTAACCTTTCCTGTGAGACCAGTTTTAGATTCCGATGCTTCACTTCAGGTTTACTGTATCCCTTGGACCTTACTATTGACGATGAAACACAGAAATTGCATCGGAATTAAATACAAAAGGCACAATGCCGACTTAAGTGCCAGAAGACAGACTCTTCTTACTGTCTAGGTTTTGTACCATTCCTGTGAGACCAGCTTTAGATTAAGATGCTTCGCTTGAGATTTACTGTATCCTTGGAACTTTCTTATTGACGATGATACACAGAAATTGCATCGGAATTTAATACAAAAATCACAATGCCGACTTACGTACAAGAAGACTGACTCTTCTTACATTCTGTGATTGGAGCCTTTCCTGTGAGACCAGTTTAGATATCGATGCTTCACCACATTTTTACTGTATCCCTTGGACCTTCTAATTGACGATGAAACACAGGAACTGCATCTGAATTAAATACTAAAGGCACAATGCCGACATAAGTACAAGAAGAGCGACTCTTCTTACTGCCTATCTTTTGAACCATTCCTGTGAGATCAGTTTTAGTTTCCGATGCATCAGTTCAGGTTTACTGTATCCCTTGGACCTTCTTATTGACGATGAAACACAGACATTGCATCGGAATTAAATACATAAGGTACAATGCCGACTTAAGTACCAGAAGAGAGACTCTTCTTACTGTCTATGCTTTGAACCTTTCCTGTGAGACCAGATTTAGATTCCGATGCTACACTTCAAGGTTATTATATCCCTTTGATCATCTTATTGACGATGAAACTCATAAATTACATCGGAATTAAATACAAAATGCACAATGCTGACTTAAGTACAAAAAGACTGACTCTTCTTACTGTCTATTTTTTGAACCTATCCTGTGAGACCAGTTTTAGATTCCGATGCTTCACTTCAGGTTTACTGTATCCCTTGGACCTTCTTATTGACGATAAAACACAGAAATTGCTTCGAAAATAATTACTTAAGGCACAATGATGACTTAAGTACATTCTACGATTTGAGCCTTTTCTGTGAGATCAGTTTTAGGTATCGATGCTTCACTCTAGGTATACTGTATCCTTTGGACTTTCAAATTGACGATGAAACACAGAAATTGCATCGGAATTAAAAAAAAAGGCACAATGCCTACTTAAGTACAACTAGACTGCCTCTTCTTACTGTCTATGTTTTGAACCTGTCCTGTGAGACCAGTTTTAGATTCCGAAGCTTCGGTTCAGGTTTACTGTACCCCTTGCAACTTCTTATTGACGATGAAACACAGAAAGTGCATCGGAATTAAATGCAAAAGGCACAACGCCAATTTAAGTACATGAAGACTGACTCTTCTTACTGTCTATGTTTTGAACCATTTCTGTGAGGCCAGTTTTAGATTCCGATGCTTCACATCAGGTTTACTGTATCACTTGGACCTTCTTATTGACGACAAAACACAGTAATTGCATCGGAAATAATTACTTAAGGCACAATGATGACTTAAAAAAATTCTATGATTTGAGCCTTTTCTGTGAGACCAGTTTTTGGTATCGATGCTTCACTTCAGGTTTACTGTGTATCTTGGACCCTCTTATTGACGATGAAACACGTAAATTGCATCTGAATGAAATACAAAAGGCACAATGCTGACTTAAATACAAGAAGACTGACTCTTCTTACTGTCTAGGTTCTGAAAGTTTCATGTGAGACCAGTTTTAGATTCCGATGCTTCACTTCAGGTTTACTGTATCCCTTGTACCTTCTTATTGACGATGATACACAGAAATTGCATCGGAAAGAAATACAAAATTCACAATGCCGACTTAAGTACAAGAGGACTAACTCTTCTTTCATTCTACGAATTAAGCCTTTCCTGTGAGACCAGTTTTACATATTGATGCCTCACCTCAGGTTTACTGTATCCATTGGACTTTCTTATTGACGATGAAACACAGAAATTGCATCGGAATTAAATACAAAAGACACAATGCCGACTTAAGTACAAGAAGACTGACTCTTCTTACATTCTGTGATTGGAACCTTTCCTGTGAGACCAGTTTAGATATCGATGCTTCACGTCAGGTTTACTGTATCCCTTGGACCTTCTTATTGACGATGCAGCACAGAAATTGCATCTGAATTATATACAAAGCGCACAATGCCGACGTAAGTACAAGAAGTCTGACTCTTCTGACTGTCTATGTTTTGAACCTTTCCTGTGAGACCAGTTTTAGATTCCCATGCTTCACTTCAAGTTTACTATATCCCTTGGACCTTCTCATTGACGATGAAACACAGAAATTGCATCGGAATTAAATAGAAAATTCACAATGCCGACATAAGTACAAGAGGACTGACACTTCTTACTGTGTATCATTTGATCCTTTGTAGTGAGACCAGTTTTAGTTTCCGATGCTTCACTTCAGGTTTACTGTATCCCTTGGACTTGCTTATTGACCATGAAACAAAGAAATTGCATCGGAATTAAATACAATAAGCACAATGCAGACTTAAGTACAAGAAGTCTGACTCTTCGTACTGTCCATGTTTTGAACCTTTCCTGTGAGACCAGTTTTAGATTCCGATGCTACACTTCAAGGTTATTATATCCCTTTGACCTTCTTATTGACGATGAAACACAGAAATGGCATCGGAATCAAATTCAAAATTCACAATGCCGATTTATGTACAAGAGGACTGACCCTTGTTACTGTGTATGCTTTGAACCTTTGCTGTGGGACCAGTTTTAGATTCCGATGCTTCACTTCAGGTTTACTGTATCCCTTGGACCTTCGTATTGACGGTGGAACACAGAAATTGCATCGGAAGTAAATACAAGAGGCACAATGCCGACTTAAGTACATGAAGACTGACTCTTCTTACTGACTATACTTTGAACCTTTCCTGCGAGACCAGTTCTAGATTCCGATGCTTCAGGTCAGGTTTACTGTATCCCTAGGACCCTCTTATTGACGATGAATTACAGAAATTGCATCGGAATTAAATGCAAAAGCACAATGCAGACTTAAGTACCACAAGACTGACTTCTCTTACTGTCTATGATTTGAACCTTTCCTGTGAGACCAGTTTTAGATTCAGATGCTTTACTTCAGGTTAACAGTATCTCTAGGGCCCTCTTGTTGACGATGACACACAGAAATTGCATCGACATTAAGTACAAAAGGCACAATGCCGACTTAAGTACCAGAAGACTGATACTTCTTACTGTCTATGTTATGAACCTTTCCTGTGGAGACCAGTTTAAGATTCAGGTGCTTCACGTCAGGTTTACTGTATCCCTTGGACCTTCTTAGTGACGATGAAACACAGAAATTGCATCAGACTTAAATACAAAATTTACAATGCCGACTTAAGTACAAGAAGACTGACTCTTCTTACTGCCTATGTTATGAACCTTTCCTGTGAGACCAGTTTTAGATTCCAATACTTCAATGCAGGCGTACTGTATCCCTTGGACCTTCTTGTCGACGATGAAACACAGAAATTGCTTCGGAATTAAATACAAAAAGCACAATGCCGACTTAAGTACAAGTAGACTGACTCTTGTTACTGTCTATGTTTTGAACCTCTCTTGTGAGACGAGTTTAAGATTCCGATGCTTCACTTCAGGTTTACTGTATCCCTTGGACCCTCTTATTGACGATGAAACACGGAAATTGCATCGGAATTAAATACAAAAGGCACAATGCCGACTTAAGTACAAGAGGACTGACTCTTCTTACATTCTATGATTTGAGCCTTTCCTGTGTGACCTGTTTTAGATATCGGTGCTTCACTTCAGTTTTACTGAATCCCTCTGACCTTCTTATTGACGGTGAAACACAGAAATTTCATCGGAATTAAATAAAAAACACAATGCCGACTTAAGTAAAAGAAGACTTACTCTTCTTACTGTCTATGTTTTGAACCTTTCCTGTGAGACCGGTATTAGATTCCGATGCTTCACTTCAGGTTTACTGTATCCCTTGGACCTTCTTATTGACGATGAGAATCAAAAATTGCATTGCAATTAAATACAAAAGGCACAATGCCGACTTAAGTACAAGGAGACTGACTCTTCATACTGTCTATGTTTTGAACTTTTCCTGTGAGACCAGTTTTGAATTCCGATGCTTCACTTCAGGTTTGCTGTATCCCTTGGACATCCTTATTTACGATGAAACACAGAAACTGCATCGGAAATAAATACAAAAGGCATAATTCCGAGTTAAGTTCAAGAAGACTGACTCTTCTTACTGTCTATGTTTTCATTCTTTCCCGTGAGACCAGTTTTAGATCCCGATGCTTCACTTCAGGTGTACTGTATCGCTTGGACCGTCTTATTGACGATGAAACACAGAAATTGGACCTTCTTATTGACGATGAAACTCATAAATTACATCGGAATTAAATACAAAATGCACAATGCTGACTTAAGTACAAAAAGACTGACTCTTCTTACTGTCTATGTTTTGAACCTATCCTGTGAGACCAGTTTTAGATTCCGATGCTTCACTTCAGGTTTACTGTATCCCTTGGACCTTCTTATTGACGATAAAACAAAGAAATTGCATCGAAAATAATTACTTAAGGCACAATGATGACTTAAGTACATTCTATGATTTGAGCCTTTTCTGTGAGATCAGTTTTAGGTATCGATGCTTCACTTCAGGTATACTGTATCCTTTGGACTTTCAAATTGACGATGAAACACAGAAATTGCATCGGAATTAAAAAAAAAAGGCACAATGCCTACTTAAGTACAACTAGACTGCCTCTTCTTACTGTCTATGTTTTGAACCTGTCCTGTGAGACCAGTTTTAGATTCCGAAGCTTCGGTTCAGGTTTACTGTACCCCTTGCAACTTCTTATTGACGATGAAACACAGAAAGTGCATCGGAATTAAATGCAAAAGGCACAACGCCAATTTAAGTACATGAAGACTGACTCTTCTTACTGTCTATGTTTTGAACCATTTCTGTGAGGCCAGTTTTAGATTCCGATGCTTCACATCAGGTTTACTGTATCACTTGGACCTTGTTATTGACGACAAAACACAGTAATTGCATCGGAAATAATTACTTAAGGCACAATGATGACTTAAGTACATTCTATGATTTGAGCCTTTTCTGTGAGACCAGTTTTTGGTATCGATGCTTCACTTCAGGTTTACTGTGTATCTTGGACCCTCTTATTGACGATGAAACACGTAAATTGCATCTGAATGAAATACAAAAGGCACAATGCTGACTTAAATACAAGAAGACTGACTCTTCTTACTGTCTAGGTTCTGAAAGTTTCATGTGAGACCAGTTTTAGATTCCGATGCTTCACTTCAGGTTTACTGTATCCCTTGTACCTTCTTATTGACGATGATACACAGAAATTGCATCGGAAAGAAATACAAAATTCACAATGCCGACTTAAGTACAAGAGGACTAACTCTTCTTACATTCTACGAATTAAGCCTTTCCTGTGAGACCAGTTTTACATATCGATGCTTCACCTCAGGTTTACTGTATCCATTGGACTTTCTTATTGACGATGAAACACAAAAAATTGCATCGGAATTAAATACAAAAAACACAATGCCGACTTAAGTACAAGAAGACTGACTCTTCTTACATTCTGTGATTGGAGCCTTTCCTGTGAGACCAGTTTAGATATCGATGCTTCACCTCAGGTTGACTGTATCCCTTGGACCTTCGTATTTACGATGAAACACAGAAATTGCATCGAAATTAAATACAAAAGGCACAATGCCGACTTAAGTACCAGAAGACAGACTCTTCTTACTGTCTATGTTTTGAACCTTTCCTGTGAGACCAGTTTTAGATTCCTATAGTTTACTTCAGGTTGACTGTATCCCTAGGACCTTATCATTGACGATAAAACACAGAAATTGCATCGAAATTAAATACCAAAGGCACAAAGCCGACTTTAGTACAAGAAGACTGACTCCTCTTACTGTCAATGATATTAACCTTTCCTGTGAGGCCAGTTTTAGATTCCGATGCTTTACTTCAGGTTTACTGTATCCCATGGACCTTCCTATTGACGATGAAACACAGAAATTGCATCAGAATTAAATACAAAATGCACAATGCCGACTTAAGTGCAAGAAGGGCGACTCTTCTTACTGTCTATGTTTTGAAGCTTTCCTGTGAGACCAGTTTTAGATTCCGATGCTTCACTTCAGGTGTACTGTATCCCTTGGTCCGTCTTATTGACGATGAAACACAGAAATTGGACCTTCTTATTGACGATGATACACAGAAATTGCATCGGAATTAAATACAAAATTCACAATGCCGACTTAAGTACAAGAGGACTGACTCTTCTTACATTCTGTGATTGGAGCCTTTCCTGTGAGACCAGTTTAGATATCGATGGTTCACCTCAGGTTTACTGTATCCCTTGGACCTTCTTATTAACGATGAAACATAGAAATTGCATCGAAATTAAATACAAAAGGCACACAGCCGACTTAAGTAAAGGAAGACTGACCCTTCTTACTGTCAATGATTTTAACTTTTCCTGTGAGACCAGTTTCAGATTCCGATGCTTCACTCCAGGTTTACTGTATCCCTGGGACCTTCTTATTGACGATGAAACAAAGAAATTCCATCTGAATTAAAAACAAAAGGCACAATCCCGACTTAAGTACAAGAAGACTGACTCTTCTAACTGTCTATGTTTTGAACCATTCCACTGAGGCCAGTTTTAGATTCCGATGCTACACATCAGGTTTACTGTATCCCTTGGACCTTGTTGTTGACGACGAAACATAAAACTTATTCGTAATAAAATACAAAAGGCACAATGCCGACTTAAGTACAAGAAGACTGACTCTTCTTACATTCTGTGATTGGAGCCTTTCCTGTGAGACCAGTTTAGATATCGATGGTTCACCTCAGGTTTACTGTAACCATTGGCCTTTCTTATTGACGATGAAACACAGAAATTGCATCGGAATTAAATACAAAAAACACAGTGCCGACCTAAGTACAAGAGGACTGACTCTTCTTACTGTCTATGTTTTGAACCTTTACTGTGAGACCAGTTTTAGATTCCGATGCTCACATCAGGTTTTCTGTATCCCTTGGACCTTCTTATTGACGATGAAACACAGAGGTTGCATCGGAGTTAAATACAAAAGGCACAATGATGATTCAACTAAAAGAGGACTGACTCGTCTTACATTCGATGATCTGAGCCTTTCCTGAGAGACCAGGTTTAGATATCAAAGCTTACTTCAGGTTTACTGCATCCCTTGTACCTTCTTATTGACGAAGAAACATAGAAATTGCATCGGAATTAAATACAACAGCCACAATGCCGACTTAATTACAAGAAGACTGACTCTTCTTACTGTCTATGTTTTGAACCTTTCCTGTGAGACCAGTTTTAGATTCCGATGCTTCGCCTCAGGTTTACTGTATCCTTTGGACTTTCATATTGACGATGAAACAAAGAAATTGCATCGGAATTAAAAAAAAAAGGCACAATGCCTACTTAAGTACAACTAGACTTCCCCTTCTTACTGTCTATGTTTTGAACCTTTACTGTGAGACCAGTTTTTAATTCCGATGCTTCACATCAGGTTTACTGTATCCCTTGTACCTTCTTATTGACGATGAAACACAGAAATTGCATCGGAATTAAATACAAAAGGCACAATGCCAATTTAAGCACATGAAGACTGACTCTTCTTACTGTCTATGTTTTGAACCATTTCTGTGAGGCCAGTTTTAGATTCCGATGCTTCACTTAAGGTTTACTGTATTCCTTGGACCTTCATATTGACGATGAAACACAGAAATTGCATCGGAATTAAATACAAAAGAGACACTGCCTACTTAAGTGCAAGAAGACTGACTCTTCTTACTGTCTATGTTTTGAACCTTTCCTGTGAGACCAGTTTTTGATTCCGATGCTTCGCTTCAGGTTTACTGAATCCCTTGGACCTTCTTATTGACGATGAATCACAGAAACTGCATCGGAATTAAATACAAAAGGTACAATGCCGACTTAAGTACAAGAAGACTGACTCTTCTTACTGTCTATGTTTTGAACGTTTCCTGTGAGACCAGTTTTAGATTCCGATGCTTCACTTCAGGTGTACTGTATCACTTGGACCGTCTTATTGACGATGAAACACAGATATTGGACCTTCCTGTTGACGATGAGACACAGAACTTGCACCGGACCTTAATACATGAGGCACAATCCCGACTTAAGTACAAGAAGTCTGACTCTTCTTACTGACTATGTTTGGAACTTATCCTCCGAGACCAGTTTTAGAGTCCGATGCTTCAGTTCAGGTTTACAGTATCCCTTGGACCTTCTTATTGACGATGAAACACAGAAATTGCACCGGAATTAAATAGAAAAAGCACAATGCCGAATTAAGTACAATAAGACTGACTCTTCTCACTGTCTAAGATTTAAACTATTCCTGCGAGACCAGTTTTAGATTCCGATGTTTCACTTCAGGTTTACTGTATCCCTTGGACCTCCATATTGGCGATGAAACACAGTAGTTGCATTGGAATTAAATACAAAAGGCACAATGCCGACGTAAGTACAAGAAGACTGGCTCTTCTTACTTTCTATGATTTGAACCTTTCCTGTGAGACCAGTTTTAGATTCCGATGCTTCACTTCAGGTGTACTGTATCACTTGGACCGTCATATTGACGATGAAACACAGAAATTGGACCTTCTTATTGACGATGAAACTCATAAATTGCATCGGAATTAAATACAAAATGCACAATGCTGACTTAAGTACAAAATGACTGACTCCTCTTACTGTCTATGATTTGAACCTTTCCTGTGAGACCAGTTTTAGATTCCGATGCTTCACTTCAGGTTTACTGTATACCTTGGAACTTCTTATTGACGATAAAACACAGAAATTGCATCGGAAATAAATACTTAAGGCACAATGATGACTTAAGTACATTCTATGATTTGAGCCTTTACTGTGAGACCAGTTTTAGATTCCGATGCTTCACTTCAGGTTTACAGTGTATCTTGGACCCTCTTATTGACGATGAAACACATAAATTGCATCGGAATGAAATACAAAAGGCACAATGCTGACTTAAGTACAAGAAGACTGACTCTTCTTACTGTCTAGGATCTGAACGTTTCATGTGAGACCAGTTTTAGATTCCGATGCCTCACTTCAGGTTTACAGTGTATCTTGGACCCTCTTATTGACGATGAAACACATAAATTGCATCGAAATTAAATAAAAAAGGCACAATGCCGACTTAAGTACCAGAAGACAGACTCTTCTTACTGTCTATGTTTTGAACCTTTCCTGTGAGACCAGTTTTAGATTCCCATACTTTACTTCAGGTTGACCATATCCCTAGGACCTTATCATTGACGATGAAACTCAGAAATAGCATCGAAATTAAATACAAAAGGCACAAAGCCGACTTAAGTACAAGAAGACTGACTCTTCCTACTGTCAATGATTTTAACCTTTCCTGTGAGACCAGTTTTAGATTCCGATGCCTCACTTCAGGTTTACTGTATCCCTTGGACCTTCCTATTGACGATGAACCACAGATATTGCATCGGAATTAAATACAAAAGGCACAATGCCGACTTAAGTGCCAGAAGGCAGACTCTTCTTACTGTCTAGGTTTTGTACCATTCCTGTGAGACCAGCTTTAGATTCCGATGCTCGCTTAAGGTTTACTGTATCTTTTGAACCTTCTTATTGGCGATGATCTACAGAAATTGCATCGGAAATAAATACAAAAATAACAATGCCGACTGAAGTACAAGAAGACTGACTATTCTTACATTCTGTGATTGGGGCCTTTCCTGTGAGACCAGTTTAGATATCGATGCTTCACCACAGGTTTACTGTATCCCTTGGACCTTCTTATTGACGATGAAAAACAGAAACTGCATCTGAATTAAATACTAAAGGCACAACGGCGACTTAAGTACAAGAAGAGCGGCTCTTCTTACTGTCTATGTTTTGAACCATTCCTGTGAGACCGGTTTCAGATTCCGATGCTTCACGTAAGGTTTACTGTATCATTTGGACCTTCTTATTGGCGATGAAACATAGAAAATGCATCGGAATTTAATACAAAACCACAATGCCGACATAAGTACCAGAAGACTGATACTTCTTACTGTCTATGTTATGAACTTTTCCTGTGAGACCAGTTTTAGGTTCCGATGCTTCACTTCAGCTTTACTGTATCCCTTGGACATTCTTATTGACGATGAAACAGTGAAATTTCATTGGAATAAAATACAAAAGTCACAATGCCGACTTAAGTACAAGAAAACTGACACTCCTTACTGTCTAAGTTTGAAGCTTTCCTGTGAGAGCAGTTTTAGATTCCGATGCTTCACTGCAGGAGTACTGTATCCCATGGACCTTCTTGTCGACGATGAAACACAGAAATTGCATCGGAATTAAATACAAAAGGCACAATGCCAACATATGTATCAGAAGACTGATACTTCTTACTGTCTATGTCATGAACTTTTCCTGTGAGGCCAGTTTTAGATTCCGATGCTTCACGTCAGGTTTACTGTATCCCTTGGACCTTCTTATTGACGATGAAACACTGCAATTGCATCGGAATTAAATACAAAGGGCATAATGCCGACTTAAGTACATGAAGACCGACACTCCTTAAAGGTTAAGTTTGAGCCTTTTCTGTGGGACCAGTTTTAGATTCTCATGCTTCACTTCAGATGTATTGTATCCCATGGACCTTCTTATCGACGATGAAACACAGAAGTTGCTTCGGAATTAAATACAAAAGGCACAATGCCGACTTAAGTACCAGAAGACTGATACTTCTTGTTGTCTATGTTATGAACCTTTCCTGTGAGACCAGTTTTAGATTCCGATGCTTCACGTGAGGTTTACTGTATCCCTTGGACCTTCGTATTGACGATGCAACACAGAAATTGCATCGGAATTATATACAAAACGCACAATGCCGACGTAAGTACAAGAATACTGACTCTTCTGACTGTCTATGTTTTTAACCTTTCCTGTGAGACCAGTTTTAGATTCCCATGCTTCACTTCAAGTTTACTATATCCCTTGGACCTTCTTATTGACGATGAAACACAGAAATTGCATCGTAATTAAATAGAAAATTCACAATGCCGACTTAAGTACAAGAGGACTGACACTTCTTACAGTGTATGCTTTGAACCTTTGCTGTGTGACCAGCTTTAGATTCCGATGCTTCACTTCAGGTTTACTGTATCCCTTGGACTTGCTTATTGACCATGAAACAAAGAAATTGCATCGGAATTAAATACAAAATGCACAATGCCGACTTAAGTACAAGAAGACTGACTCATCTTACTGTCTATGTTTTGAGCCTTTCCTGTGAGACAAGTTTTAGATTCCGATGCTTCACTTCAAGTTTACTGTATCCCCCGTACCTTCTTATTGACGATGAAACAGAGAAATTGCATCGGAATTAAATACAAAAAGCACACTGCCGACTTAACTACAAGGAGACTTACTGTTCTTACTGTACATGTTTTGAGTTATTCCTGTAAGGCCAGTTTTAGATTCCGATGCTTCACTTCAGGTTTAGTGCATCCCTTGGTCTTTCTTATTGACGGTGAAACACAGAAATTGCATCGGAATTAAATAAAAAACACAATGCCGACTTATGTAAAAGTAGACTGGCTCTTCTTACTGTCTATGTTTTGAACCTTTCCTGTGAGACCGGTATTAGATTCCGATGCTTCACTTCAGGTTTACTGTATCCCTTGGACATTCTTATTGACGATGAAAATCAGAAATTGCATTGGAATTAAATACAAAAGGCACAATGCCGACTTAAGTACAAGGAGACTGACTCTTCATACAGTCTATGTTTTGAACCTTTCCTGTGAGACCAGTTTTAGATTCCGATGCTTCACTTCAGGTTTGCTGTATCCCTTGGACATCCTAATTTACGATGAAACACAGAAATTGCATCGGAATTAAATAGAAATGGCACAATGCCAACTTAAGTACGAGAGAACTGACTGTTCTTACATTCTATGGTTTGAGCCATTCCTCTGAGACCAGTTTTAGATATAGATGCTTCACTGTAGGTTTACCGTATCCCTTGGACCTTCGTATTGACGATGAAACACAGAAATGCCATCTGAATTAAATACAAGAGGCACAATGCCGACTTAAGTACAAGAAGACTGACTCTTCTTACTGTCTATGTTTTGAACCATTCCTGTGAGGCCAGTTTTAGATTCCGATGCTTCACTTCAGGTTTACTGTATCCCTTGGACCTTGTTGCTGACGATGAAACGTAAAACTTATTCGGAATTAAATACAATAGGCACAATGCCGATTTAAGTACAAGAAGACTGACTCTTCTTACTGTCTATGTTTTGAACCTTTCCTGTGAGACCAGTTTTCGATGCCGATGCTTCACATCAGGTTTACTGTATCCCTTGGGACTTCTTATTGACGATGAAACAGAGAATTTGCATCGCAGTTAAATACAAAAGGCACAATGATGATTTAAGTACAAGAGGACTGACTCGTTTTACATTCGATGATTTGAGCCTTTCCTGAGAGACCAGTTTTAGATATCGATGCTTCACCTCAGGTTTACTGTATCCCTTGTACCTTCTTATTGACGAAGAAACATAGAAATTGCATCGGAATAAAATACAACACCCACAATGCCGACTCAATTACAAGAAGACTGACTCTTCTTACTGTCTATGTTTTGAACCATTTCTGTGATGCCAGTTTTAGATTCCGATGCTTCAATTCAGGTTTACTGTATCCCTTGGGCCTTCATATTGACGATGAAACACAGAAATTGCATCGGAATTAAATACAAAAGGCACACTGCCTACTTAAGTACAAGAAGACTGACTCTTCTTACTGTCTATGTTTTGAACCTTTCCTGTCAGACCAGTTTTAGATTCCGATGCTTCGCTTCAGGTTTACTGAATCCCTTGGACCTTCTTATTGACGATGAAACACAGAAACTGCATCGGAATTAAATACAAAAGGCACAATGCCGACTTAAGTACAAGAAGACTGACTCATCTTACTGTCTATGTTCTGAACTTTTCATGTGAGACCAGTTTTAGATTCCGATGCTTCACTTCAGGTTTACTGTATCACTTGTACCTTCTTATTGACGATGATACACAGAAATTGCATCGGAATTAAATACAAAATTCACAATGCCGACTTAAGTACAAGAGGACTTACTCTTCTTACATTCTACGATTTAAGCCTTTCCTGTGAGACCAGTTTTACATATCGATGCTTCACCTCAGGTTTACTGTATCCATTGGAGTTTCTTATTGACGATGAAACACAGAAATTGCATCGGAATTAAATACAAAAATCACAATGCCGACTTAAGTACAAGAAGACTGATTCTTCTTACATTCTGTGATTGGAGCCTTTCCTGTTACTTCAGTTTAGATATCGATGCTTCATCTCAGGTTTACTGTATCCCTGGGACCTTCTTATTGACGATGAAACACAGAAATTGCATCGGAATTAAATACAAAAGGCACAATGCCCTCTTAAGTACCAGAAGAGAGACTCTTCTTACTGTGTATGTTTTGAACCTTTCCTGTGAGAACGGTTTTAGATTCCGATGCTTCACTTCAGGTTTACTGTATCACTTGGACCTTCGAACTGACGATGAAACACAGAAATTGCATCGGATTTAAATACAAAAGGCACAATGCCGACTTAAGTGCCAGAAGACAGACTCTTCTTACTGTCTAGGATTTGTACTATTCCTGTGAGACCAGCTATAGATTCCGATGCTTCGTTTAAGGTTTACTGTATCCTTTGAACCTTCTTAATGACGATGATTCACAGATTTTGCATCGGAATTAAGTACAAAAATCACATTGCCGACTTAAGTACAAGAGGACTGACTCTTCTTACATTCTGTGATTGGAGCCTTTCCTGTGAGACCAGTTTAGACAACGATGCTTCACCTCAGATTTACTGTATCCCTTGGACCTTCTTATTGACGATGAAACACAGAAATTGCATCGGAAATATATACAAAACGCACAATGCCGACGTAAGTACAAGAAGACTGACTCTTCTGACTGTCTATGTTTTGAACCTTTCCTGTGAGACCAGTTTTAGATTCCCATGCTTCACTTCAAGTTTACTATATACTTGGTCCTTCTTATTGATGTTCAAACACAGATATTGCATCGGAATTAAATACAAAATTCACAATGCCGACTTATGTACAAGAGGACTGACTCTTCTTACGGTGTATGCTTTGAACCTTTGCTGTGAGAGCAGTTTTAGTTTCCGATGCTTCACTTCAGGTTTACTGTATCCATTGGACTCTCTTGTTGACGTTGAAACACAGAAAATGCATCGGAATTAAATAGAAAAGGCACAATGCAGACTTAAGTACCAGAAGACTGACTTCTCTTACTGTCTATGATTTGAACCTCTCCTGTGAGACCAGTTTTAGATTCATATGCTTTACTTCAGGTTGGCTGTATCCCTAGGACCGTCTTATTGGCGATGACACGCAGAAATTGCATCGACATTAATTACAAAAGGCACAATGCCGACTTAAGTACCAAAAGACTTATACTTCTTACTGTCTATGTTATGAACCTTTCCTGTGAGACCAGTTTTAGATTCCGATGCTTCACGACAGGTCTACTGTATACCCTGGACCTTCTTATTTACGATAAAACACAGAATATGCATCGGAATTAAATACAAAAGGCACAATGCCGACTTCAGTACAAGAAGACTGACTCTTCTTACTGTCTATGTTATGAAACTTTCCTGTGAGACCAGTTTTAGATTCCGATGCTTCACTTCAGCTTTACTGTATCCCTTGGACTATCTTCTTGACGATGAAACAGTGAAATTGCATCGGAATTAAATACAAAAGGCATAATGCCGACTTAAGAACTAGAAAACTGTCACTCCTTACCGTCTAAGTTTTGAACCTTTCCTGTGAGAGCAGTTTTAGATTCCGATGCTTCACGGCAGGCGTGCTGTATCCCATGGACCTTATTGTCGACGATGAAACACAGAAATCGCATCGGAATTAAATACAAAAGGCACGATGCCGACTTAAGTACCAGACGACTGATACATCTTACTATCTATGTTATGAACCTTTCCTGTGAGACCAGTTTTAGATTCCGATGCTTCTCTTCAGGTTTACTGCATCCCGTGGTCTTTCTTATTGACGATGAAACACAGAAATTGCATCGGAATTAAATACAAGACCCACAATGCCCACTTAACTACAAGAAGACTGACTCTCCTCACTGTCTATGAATTAAACCTTTCCTGCGATACCAGTTTTATATTCCGATGTTTCATTTCAATTTCACTGTATCCCTTGGACCTTCTTATGGACGATGAAACACAGAAATTGCATCGGAATTAAATACAAAAGGCACAATGCCGACTTAAGTACAAGAAGACTGACTTTTGTTCCATTCTATGATTAGAGCACTTGCTGCGAGACCAGTTTTAGATGTCGATGCCCCACTTCAGGTTTACTGTATCCATCTGACCTTCTTATTGACGATGAGACACAGAAATTGCATCGGAATTAAATACAAAAGCACAATGCCGACTTAAGTACAAGAAGACTGGCTCTTCTTACTGTCTATGTTTTGAACCATTCCTGTGAGACCGGTTTTAGATTCCAATGCTTCACTTCAGGTTTACTGTATCCCTTGGACCTTCTAATTGACGATGAAAGTCAGAAATTGCATCAGAATTAAATACAAAAGGCTCAATGCCGACTTAAGTAGAAGAAGACTGACTCATCTTACTGTCCATGCTTTGAACCTTTCCTGTGAGACCAGTTTTAGATTCCGATGCTTCACTTCAGGTTTACTGTATCCCTTGGACCTTCTTATTGACGATGAAAATCAGAAATTGCGTCGGAATTAAAGACAAATGGCTCAATGATGACTTAAGTACAAGAGGACTGACTCTTCTTCGTGTCTATGCCTTGAACCTTTCCTGTGAGACCAGTTTTGGATTCCGATGCTTCACTTCAGGTGTACTGTAACCCTTGGAACATCTTATAGACGATGAAACACAGCAAAGGCATCGGCATTAAATACAAAAGGCAAAATGCCGACTTAAGTACAGGAAAACTGCCCTTTTTTACTGTCTATGAATTGTACCTTTCCTGTGAGACCAGTTTTAGAATCCGATGCTTCTCTTCGGGTTTACTGTATCCATTGGACTTTCTTGTTGACGATGAAACACAGAAAATGCATCGGAATTAAAAACAAAAGGCACAATGCAGACTTAAGTACCAGAAGACTGACTTTTCTTACTGTCTATGTTTTGAACCTCTCCTGTGAGACCAGTTTTAGATTCAAACGCTTTACTTCAGGTTGGCTGTATCCCTATGACCGTCTTATTGACGATGACACACAGAAATTGCATCGACATTAAATACAAAAGGCACAATGCCGACTTAAGTACCAGAAGACTTATACTTCTTACTGTCTATGTTATGAACCTTTCCTGTGAGACCAGTTTTAGATTCCAATGCTTCATTTCAGTTTCATTGTATCCCTTGGACCTTCTTATTGACGATGAAGCACAGAAATTGCATCGGAAATATATACAAAACGCACAATGCCGACGTAAGTACAAGAAGACTGACTCTTCTGACTGTCTATATTTTGAACCTTTCCTGTGAGACCAGTTTTAGATTCCCATGCTTCACCTCAAGTTTACTATATACTTGGTCCTTCTTATTGATGTTCAAACACAGATATTGCATCGGAATTAAATACAAAATTCACAATGCCGACTTATGTACAAGAGGACTGACTCTTCTTACGGTGTATGCTTTGAACCTTTGCTGTGAGACCAGTTTTCATTTCCGATGCTTCACTTCAGGTTTACTGCATCCCTTGGTCTTTTTTATTGACGATGAAAAACAGAAATTGCATCGCAATTAAATACAAGACCCACAATGCCGACTTAAGTACAAGTAGACTGACTCTTCGTACTGTCTATACTCTGAACCTCACCTGTGAGGTCAGTCTTGGATTCCGATGCTTCACTTGAGGTTTACTGTTTCACTTGGACCTTCTTGTTGACGATGTAACACAGAAATTGCATCGGAATTTAATACAAAAGGCACAATTCAGACTTAATTACTAGAAGACTGACTCATCATACTGTCTATGATTTGAACCTTTCCTGTGAGACCAGTTTTAGATTCCGATGCTTCACTTCAGGTTTACTGTATCCCTTCGACAATCTTATTGACGATGAAACGCAGAAATTGCATCGGAATTAAACACAAAAGGCACAATGCCGAATTAAGTACAAGAAGACTGACTCTTCTTACTGTCTATGTTACGAACCTTACCTGTGAGACCAGTTTCAGATTCCGATGCTTCACGTAAGGTTTACTGTATCCCTTGGACCTTCTTATTGACGATGAAACACAGAAATTGCATCGGAATTTAATACAAAAAGCACAATGCCGACTTAAGTACAAGAAGACTGACTCATCTTACTGTCTATGTTTTGAACTTTTCCTGTGAGACCAGTTTTAGATTCCGATGCTTCACTTCAGCTTTACTGTATCCCTTGGACTTTCTTATTGACGATGAAACAGTGAAATTGCATCGGAATGAAATACAAAAGGCACAATGCCGAAATATGTACAAGAAAACTGACACTCCTTACCGTCTAAGTTTTGAACCTTTCCTGTGAGACCAGTTTTAGATTCCGATGCTTCACTGCAGGCGTACTGAATCCCATGGACCTTCTTGTCGACGATGAAACACAGAAATTGCATCGTAATTAAATACAAAAGGCACAATGCCGACTTAAGTACCAGAAGACTGATACTTCTTAATGTCTATGTTTTGAACCTTTCCTGCGACACCAGTTTTAGATGCTGATGCTTCACTTCATTTGTATTGTATCCCATGGACCTACTTATCGACGATGAAATACAGAAATTGCATCGGAATTAAATAGAAAAGGCACAATGCCGACTTCAGTACAAGAAGACTGACTCTTCTTACTGTCTATGTTTTGAACCTTTCCTGTGAGACTAGTTTCAGATTCCACTGCTTCACTTCAGTTTTATTGTATCCCTTGGACCTTCTTAAAGACGATGAAACACAGAAATTGCATCGGAAATATATACAAAACGCACAATGCCGACGTAAGTACAAGAAGACTGACTCTTCTGACTGTCTATGTTTTGAACCTTTCCTGTGAGACCAGTTTTATATTCCCATGATTCACTTCAAGTTTACTATATACTTGGTCCTTCTTATTGATGTTCAAACACAGATACTGCATCAGAATTAAATACAAAATTCACAATGCCGACTTATGTACAAGAGGACTGTCTCTTCTTACGGTGTATGCTTTGAACCTTTGCTGTGAGACCAGTTTTAGTTTCCGATGCTTCACTTCAGGTTTACTGTATCCCTTGGACGCTCTTATTGACGATGGAACACAGACATTGGATCGGAAGTAAATACAAGAGGCACAATGCCGACATAATTACAAGAAGACTGTCTCTTCTTACTGACTATGTTTTGAACCTTTCCTGCGAGACCTGCTCTAGATTCCGATGCTTCAGGTCAGGTTTACTGTATCCCTTAGACCGTCGTATTGACGATGAAACACAGAAATTGCATCGGAATTAAATACAACAGCCTCAATGCCCACTTAAGTACAAGAAAACTGACTCTTCTTACTGTCTATGATTTGAACCTTTCCTGCGAGACCAGTTTTAGATTCCGATGCTTCACTTCAGGTTATCTGTATCCTTTGGACTTTCATATTGACGATGAAACACAGAAATTCCATCGGAATTAAAAAAAAAAAGGCACAATGCCTACTTAAGTACAACTAGACTGACTCTTCTTACTGTCTATGTTTTGAACCTTTCCTGTGAGACCAGTATTAGATTCCGATGTTTCGCTTCAGGTTTACTGAATCCCTTGGACCTTCTTATTGACGATGAAACACAGAAACTGCATCAGAATTAAATACAAAAGGCACAATGCCGACATAAGTACAAGAAGACTGACTCTTCTTACTGTCTATCTTCTAAATTTTTCCTGTGAGACCAGTTTTAGAATCCGATGCTTCATTTCAGGTTTACTGTTTCCCTTGGACCTTCTTATTTACGATGAATCACAGAAATCGCATCGGAATTAAATACAAAACCCTCAATGCCGACTTAAGTACAAGGAGACTGACTCTTCATACTCTCTATGTTCTGAACCATTCCTGTGAGACCAGTTTTAGATTCCGATGCTTCACTTCAGGTTTACTGTATCCCTTGGACCTTCTTATTTACGATGAATCACAGAAATCGCATCGGAATTAAATACAAAAGACACAATGCCGACATAAGTACAAGAAGACTGACTCTTCTTACTGTCTATGTTTTGAACCTTTCCTGTGAGGCCAGTTTCAGATTCCGATGCTTCACTTCAGGTTTACTGTATCCCATGGACCTTCATATTGACAATGAAACACAGAAATTGCATCGGAATTAAATACAAAAGGCACAATGCCCACTTAAGTACAAGAAAACTGACTCTTCTTACTCTCTATGTTTTGAACCTTTCCTGTGACACCAGTTTTAGATTCCGATTCTTCGCTTCAGGTTGACTGTATCACTACGGCCTTCTTATTGACGATGAAACACAGAAACTGCATTGGAATGAAATACAAAAGGCACAATGCCGACTAAAGTACAAGAAGACTGAATCTTCTTACTGTCAATGTTTTGAACCTTTCCTGCGAGACCATTCTAGATTTCGATGCTTCACTTCAGGTTTACTGTATCCCTTGCACATTCTTATTGGCGAAGGAAATCAGAAATTGCATCGGAATTAAATACAAAAGGCTCAATGCAGACTTAAGTACAAGAAGACTGACTCTTCATACTCTCCTTGTTCTGAACCTTTCCTGTGAGACCATTTTTAGATTCCGATTCTTCACTTCAGGTTTACTGTATCCCTAGGACCTTCTTATAACGATGAAACACAGAAATTGCATCGGAATTAAATACAAAAAGCACAATGCCCACGAAAGTACAAGAAGACTGACTCTTCTTACTGTCTATGCTTTGAACCTCTCTGGTGAGACCAGTTTTAGATTCCGATGCTTCCCTCAGGTTTACTGTATCCCTTGGACATCCTTATTTACGAAGAAACACAGAAATTGCATCGGAATTAAATAGAAAAGGCACAATGCCAACTTAAGTACAAGAGAACTGACTCTTGTTACGTTCTATGATTTGAGCCTTTACTGTGAGACCAGTTTTAGATATCGATGCTTCACTTCAGGTTTACAGTATCTCTTGGACCTTCTTATTGATGATGAAACACAGAAATTGCATCGGAAATAAATACTAAACGCACAATGATGACTTAAGTACAAAAGGACTGACTCGTTTTACATTCTATGATTTGAACCTTTAGTGTGAGACCAGTTTTAGATATCGATGCTTCACTTCGGGTTTACAGTATCCCTTGGACCTTCTTATTGACGATGAAACACATAAATGGCATCGGAATTAAATACAAAAGGCACAATGCTGACTTAAGTAAAAGAGACTGACCCTTCTTACTGTCTACGTTATGAGCCTTTCCTGTGAGACCAGTTTTAGATTCCGATGCTTCACGTCAGGTTTACTGTATCCCTTGGACCTTCATATTGCGGATGAAACACAGAAATTGTATCGGAATTAATTACAAAAGGCACAATGCCTACTTACGTACAAGAAGACTGACTCTTCTTACCGTCTATATTATGAACCTTTCTTGTGAGACCAGTATTAGATTCCGATGCTTCGCTTCAGGTTTACTGTATCCCTTGGACCTACTTACGATGAAACACAGCAATTTCATCGGAATTAAATACAAAAGAACAATGCCGACATATGTACAAGAGGACTGACTCTTCTTACATTCTTTGATCTGAGCCTTTCCTGTGGGACCAGTTTTAGATTTCGATGCTACACTTCAGGTTTCATGTATTCCTCTGACCTTCTTATTGACGATGAAACACAGAAATTGCATTGGAATTAAAAACAAAAAGCACAATGCCGACATTAGTACAAGAAGACTGAATCTTCTTACTGTCAATGTTTTGAACCTTTCCTGCGAGACCATTCTAGATTCCGATGCTTCACTTCAGGTTTACTGTATCCCTTGCACATTCTTATTGGCGAAGGTAATCAGAAATTGCATCGGAATTAAATACAAAAGGCTCAATGCTGACTTAAGTACAAGAAGACCGACTCTTCATACTCTCTATGTTCTGAACCTTTCCTGTGAGACCATTTTTGGATTCCGATTCTTCACTTCAGGTTTACTGTATCCCTAGGACCTTCTTATTGATGATGAAACACAGAAATTGCATCGGAAATAAAAACTAAAGGCACAATTATGACTTAAGTACAAAAGGACTGACTCGTTTTACATTCTATGATTTGAACCTTTAGTGTGAGACCAGTTTTAGATACCGATGCTTCACTTCGGGTTTACAGTATCCCTTGGACCTTCTTATTGACGACGAAACACAGAAATTCCATCGGAATTAAATAGAAAACGCACAATGAAGATTTAAGTACAAGAAAACGGACTCTTCTTACTGTCTATGTTTTGAACCTTTTCTGTGAGACCTGCTTTAGTTTCCGATGCTTCACTTCAGGTTTACTGTATCCCTTGGAACTTCTTGTTGACGATGAAACACAGAAATTGCTTCGGAATTACAATCAAATGGAACAATGCCGACTTAAGAACAAGAAGACTGACTCTTCTTACTGTCTATAGTTTGAACTTACCCTGTGAGACCAGTTTTAGATTCCGATGCTTCACTTCAGGGTTACTGTATCCCTTGAACCATCTTACTTAATATGAAACACAGAAATTGCATCGGAATGAAATAGAAAATGCACAAAGCCAACTTAAGTACAACAGAACAGACCCTTCCTATTTTCTATTATTTGAGCCTTTCCTCTAAGACCAGTTTTAGAAATCGATGTTTCAATTTAGGTTTACTGTATCCCTTGGACCTTCTTACTGACGATGAAACACAGAAATTGCATCGAAATTTAATACAAAAATCGCAATGCCGACTTAAGGACAAGAAGACTCACTCTTCTTACTGTCTATGTTTTGAACCTTTCCAGTGAGATCAGTTTCAGATTCCGATGCTTCACTTCTGGATTACTGTATCCCTTGGACCTTACTATTGACGATGAAACATAAAACTTGCATCGGAATTAAATAGAAAAGGCACAATGCCGACTTAAGTACAAGAAGACTGACCCTTCTTTCAGTCTATGTTTTGAACCTTTCCTGTGAGACCAGTTTTTGATTCCGATTTTTCAATTCAGGTTTACTGTATCCCTTCGACATTCTTATTGACGATGAAACACAGTAATTGCACCGGAATTAAATACAAAAGGCACAATGCCGTCTTAAGTACAAGAAGACTGACTCTTCTTACTGTCTATGCTTTAACCTTTACTCTGAGACCAGTTTTAGATTCCGATGCCTCACTTTTGGTTTTCTGTATCCCTTGGACCTTCTTGTAGACGAAGCAAAACACAGAAATTGCATCGGAATTAAAAATTAAAGGCACAATGCCGACTTAAGTACAAGAAGACTGACTCTTCTTACTGTCTATGCCTTGAACCTTTCCAGTGAGACCAGTATTAGATTCCGATGCTTCACTTCAGGTTTACTGCATCCCTTGGACCTTCTTATTTACGATGAAACACAGAAATTGCATCGGAATTAAATAGAAAATGCACTATGCCAATTTCAGTACAAGTGAACTGACTCTTCTTATATTCTAATATTGAAGCCTTTCCACTGAGACCAGTTACAAATATCGATGCTTCACTTTAGGTTTACTGTACCCCTTGGACCTTCTTACTGTCGATGGAACACAGAAATTGCATCGGAATTAAAATTAAAAGGCACAATCCCGACTTAAGGACAAGAAGACTAACTCTTCTTACTGTCTATGTTTTAACCTATCCTGTGAGACCAGTTTTAGATTACGATGCTTCACTTCAGGTTTACTGTATCCCTGGGACCTTCTTATTTTCGATGAAACATAGAACTTGCATCGCAATTAAATAGAAAAGGCACAATGCCGACTTAAGTACAAGAAGACTGACTCTTCTTACTGTCTATGTTTGAGCATCTCCTGTGCGACCAGTTTTAAATTCCGCTGCTTTACTTCAGGTTTACTGTATCCTTTGGACCTGTTCATGACGATGAAACACAGTAATTGCATCGGAATTAAATACAAATGGCACAATGCCGACTTAAGTACAGGAAGACTGACTCTTCTTACAGTCTATGTTTTGGACCTTTCCTGTGAGACCAATTTTAAATTTCGATGCTTCACTTCAGGTTTACTGTATCCCTTGCTACTTTTTACTGACGATGAAATACAGAAATTGCATCGGAATTAAATACAAAAGGCACAATGCCGGCTTAAGTACAACAAGACTGACTCTTCATACTGTCTATGATTTGAACCCTTCCTGTAAGACCAGTTTTAGATTCCGATGCTTCACTTCAGGTTTACTGCATCCCTTGGCCCTTCTTATTGACGATGAAACACAGCAATTTCATCGGAATTAAATACAAAAGAACAATGCCGACATATGTACAAGAGGACTGACTCTTCTTACATTCTTTGATCTGAGCCTTTCCTGTGGGACCAGTTTTAGATTTCGATGCTACACTTCAGGTTTCATGTATTCCTCTGACCTTCTTATTGACGATGAAACACAGAAATTGCATTGGAATTAAAAACAAAAAGCACAATGCCGACATTAGTACAAGAAGACTGAATCTTCTTACTGTCAATGTTTTGAACCTTTCCTGCGAGACCATTCTAGATTCCGATGCTTCACTTCAGGTTTACTGTATCCCTTGCACATTCTTATTGGCGAAGGTAATCAGAAATTGCATCGGAATTAAATACAAAAGGCTCAATGCTGACTTAAGTACAAGAAGACCGACTCTTCATACTCTCTATGTTCTGAACCTTTCCTGTGAGACCATTTTTGGATTCCGATTCTTCACTTCAGGTTTACTGTATCCCTAGGACCTTCTTATTGATGATGAAACACAGAAATTGCATCGGAAATAAAAACTAAAGGCACAATTATGACTTAAGTACAAAAGGACTGACTCGTTTTACATTCTATGATTTGAACCTTTAGTGTGAGACCAGTTTTAGATACCGATGCTTCACTTCGGGTTTACAGTATCCCTTGGACCTTCTTATTGACGACGAAACACAGAAATTCCATCGGAATTAAATAGAAAACGCACAATGAAGATTTAAGTACAAGAAAACGGACTCTTCTTACTGTCTATGTTTTGAACCTTTTCTGTGAGACCTGCTTTAGTTTCCGATGCTTCACTTCAGGTTTACTGTATCCCTTGGAACTTCTTGTTGACGATGAAACACAGAAATTGCTTCGGAATTACAATCAAATGGAACAATGCCGACTTAAGAACAAGAAGACTGACTCTTCTTACTGTCTATAGTTTGAACTTACCCTGTGAGACCAGTTTTAGATTCCGATGCTTCACTTCAGGGTTACTGTATCCCTTGAACCATCTTACTTAATATGAAACACAGAAATTGCATCGGAATGAAATAGAAAATGCACAAAGCCAACTTAAGTACAACAGAACAGACCCTTCCTATTTTCTATTATTTGAGCCTTTCCTCTAAGACCAGTTTTAGAAATCGATGTTTCAATTTAGGTTTACTGTATCCCTTGGACCTTCTTACTGACGATGAAACACAGAAATTGCATCGAAATTTAATACAAAAATCGCAATGCCGACTTAAGGACAAGAAGACTCACTCTTCTTACTGTCTATGTTTTGAACCTTTCCAGTGAGATCAGTTTCAGATTCCGATGCTTCACTTCTGGATTACTGTATCCCTTGGACCTTACTATTGACGATGAAACATAAAACTTGCATCGGAATTAAATAGAAAAGGCACAATGCCGACTTAAGTACAAGAAGACTGACCCTTCTTTCAGTCTATGTTTTGAACCTTTCCTGTGAGACCAGTTTTTGATTCCGATTTTTCAATTCAGGTTTACTGTATCCCTTCGACATTCTTATTGACGATGAAACACAGTAATTGCACCGGAATTAAATACAAAAGGCACAATGCCGTCTTAAGTACAAGAAGACTGACTCTTCTTACTGTCTATGCTTTAACCTTTACTCTGAGACCAGTTTTAGATTCCGATGCCTCACTTTTGGTTTTCTGTATCCCTTGGACCTTCTTGTAGACGAAGCAAAACACAGAAATTGCATCGGAATTAAAAATTAAAGGCACAATGCCGACTTAAGTACAAGAAGACTGACTCTTCTTACTGTCTATGCCTTGAACCTTTCCAGTGAGACCAGTATTAGATTCCGATGCTTCACTTCAGGTTTACTGCATCCCTTGGACCTTCTTATTTACGATGAAACACAGAAATTGCATCGGAATTAAATAGAAAATGCACTATGCCAATTTCAGTACAAGTGAACTGACTCTTCTTATATTCTAATATTGAAGCCTTTCCACTGAGACCAGTTACAAATATCGATGCTTCACTTTAGGTTTACTGTACCCCTTGGACCTTCTTACTGTCGATGGAACACAGAAATTGCATCGGAATTAAAATTAAAAGGCACAATCCCGACTTAAGGACAAGAAGACTAACTCTTCTTACTGTCTATGTTTTAACCTATCCTGTGAGACCAGTTTTAGATTACGATGCTTCACTTCAGGTTTACTGTATCCCTGGGACCTTCTTATTTTCGATGAAACATAGAACTTGCATCGCAATTAAATAGAAAAGGCACAATGCCGACTTAAGTACAAGAAGACTGACTCTTCTTACTGTCTATGTTTGAGCATCTCCTGTGCGACCAGTTTTAAATTCCGCTGCTTTACTTCAGGTTTACTGTATCCTTTGGACCTGTTCATGACGATGAAACACAGTAATTGCATCGGAATTAAATACAAATGGCACAATGCCGACTTAAGTACAGGAAGACTGACTCTTCTTACAGTCTATGTTTTGGACCTTTCCTGTGAGACCAATTTTAAATTTCGATGCTTCACTTCAGGTTTACTGTATCCCTTGCTACTTTTTACTGACGATGAAATACAGAAATTGCATCGGAATTAAATACAAAAGGCACAATGCCGGCTTAAGTACAACAAGACTGACTCTTCATACTGTCTATGATTTGAACCCTTCCTGTAAGACCAGTTTTAGATTCCGATGCTTCACTTCAGGTTTACTGCATCCCTTGGCCCTTCTTATTGACGATGAGACACAGAAATTGCATCGGAAGTAAATACAAAAGGCACAATGCCGATTTAAGTACAAGAAGACTGACTCTTCTTACTGTCTACGATTTGAACCTTTCCTGCGAGATCAGTTTTAGATTCCGATGCTTCACTTCATGTTCACTGTATCCCTTGGACCTTCATATTGACGATGAAACATAGAAATTGCATCGGAATTAAATACAAACGTTACAATGCCGACTCAAGTACAAGAAGACTGACTCTTCTTACTGTCTATGATTTGAACCTTTCCTGTTAGACCAGTTCTACATTTCAATGCCTCACATCAGGTTTAATGTATCACTTGGACCTTCTTATTGACGATGAAGCACAGAAATTGCATCGGAATTAAATACAAAAGGCACAATGCCGACTTATGTACAAAAAGACTGACTCTTCTTACTGTCTACGATTTGAACCTTTCCTGCGAGACCAGTTTTAGATTCAGATGCTTCTCTTCAGGGTTACTGTATCCCTTGGACCTTCTTATAGACGATGAAACACAGAAATTCCATCGGGATTGAATAAAAGAGGCACAATGCTGACTTAGGTACAAGAGGACTGACCCTTCTTACATTCTATGATTTGAGAATTTCCTGTGAGACCAGTTTTAGATTCCGATGCTTCACCTCAGGTTTATTGTATCCCTTGGACCTTCTTATTTACGATGAAGCACAGAAATTGCATTGGACCTAAAAACAAAAGGCACAATGCCGACCTTAGTTTAAGAAGACTGACTCTTAATACTGTCTACGTTTTGAACCT
Organism: Schistocerca serialis cubense; assembly: GCF_023864345.2. Lineage (NCBI taxonomy): Eukaryota > Metazoa > Arthropoda > Insecta > Orthoptera > Acrididae > Schistocerca > Schistocerca serialis. Next base: position 32,770,196 of record NW_026047583.1, on the reverse strand, counting down.
TTCCTGTGAGACCAGATTTAGATTCCGATGCTTCACTTCAGGGTTACTGTATCCCTTGGACCATCTTAATTAATATGAAACACAGAAATTGCATCGGAATGAAATAGAATATGCACAAAGCTAACTTAAGTACAAGAGAACAGACCCTTCCTATTTTCTAATATTTGAGCCTTCCCTCTAAGACCAGTTTTAGAAATCGATGTTTCAATTTAGGTTTACTGTATCCCTTGGCCCTTCTTACTGACGATGAAACACAGAAATTGCATCGGAATTAAATACAAAAATCGCAATGCCGACTTAAGGACAAGAAGACTCACTCTTCTTACTTTCTATGTTTTGAACCTTTCCAGTGAGATCAGTTTCAGATTCCGATGCTTCACTTCTGGATTACTGTATCCCTTGGACCTTACTATTGACGATGAAACATAAAACTTGCATCGGAATTAAATGGAAAAGGCACAATGCCGACTTAAGTACAAGAAGACTGACTCTTCTTACTGTCTATGCTTTAACCTTTCCTCTGAGACCAGTTTTAGATTCCGATGCCTCACTTTTGGTTTTCTGTATCCCTTGGACCTTCTTACTGTCGATGGAACACAGAAATTGCATCGGAATTAAAAGTAAAAGGCACAATCCCGACTTAGGAACAAGAAGACTAACTCTTCTTACTGTCTATGTTTTAACCTATCCTGTGAGACCAGTTTTAGATTACGATGCTTCACTTCAGGTTTACTGTATCCCTGGGACCTTCTTGTTGGCGATGAAACATAGAACTTGCATCGCAGTTAAATAGAAAAGGCACAATGCCGACTTAAGTACAAGAAGACTGACTCTTCTTACTGTGTTTGTGTGAACCTCTCCTGTGCGACCAGTTTTAAATTCCGCTGCTTCACTTCATGTTTACTGCATCCTTTGGACCTGTTCATGACGATGAAACACAGTAATTGCATCGGAATTAAATACAAATGGCACAATGCCGACTTAGGTACAAGTAGACTGACCCTTCTTACTGTCTATGGTTTGAACCATTCCTGCGAGACCAGTTTCAGATTCCGATGCTTCACTTCAGGTTTACTGTATCCCTTGGACCTTCTTATTGATGATGAAGCACAGAAATTACTTCGGAATTAAATACAAAACCCACAATACCGACATAAGTACTAGAAGACTGACTTTTGTTACTGTCTATGCTTTGAATGTTTCCTGTGAGACCAGTTTTAGATTCCGATGCTTCACTTCAGGTTTACTGAATCCCTTGGACCTTCTTATTGACGATGAAAGATAGGAATCGCACCGGAAATAAATACAAAAGGTACAATGCTGAATTTAGTACAAGAAGACTGACTCTTCCTACTGTCTATGCTTTAACCTTTCCTGTGAGACCAGTTTTAGATTCCGATGCCTCACTTCAGGTTTACTGTACCCCTTGGTACTTCACATTTACGATGAAACACAGAAATTGCATTGGAATTAAATAGAAAAGGCACAATGCCGACTTAAGTACAAGAGAACTGACTCTTCTTACATTCTATGATTTGAGAGTTTAATCTGAGACCAGATTTAGATGTCGATGCTTCACTTTAGGTTTTGCTGTATACCTTGTACCTTCTTGTTGACGATGAAACACAGAAATTGCATCGGAATTAAATACAAAAGTCACAATGCCAACTTAAGTACAGGAAGACTGACTCTTCTTACAGTCTATGTTTTGGACCTTTCCTGTGAGACCAATTTTAAATTTCGATGCTTCACTTCAGGTTTACTGTATCCCTTGGTACTTTTTACTGACGATGAAATACTGAAATCGCATCGGAATTAAATACAAAAGGCACAATGCCGGCTTATGTACAACAAGACTGACTCTTCATACTGTCTATGATTTGAACCCTTCCTGTAAGACCAGTTTTAGATTCCGATGGTTCACTTTAGGTTTACTGTATACCTTCGACATTCTTATTGACGATGAAACACAGAAATTGCATCGGAATTAAATAGAAAATGCACAGTGCCGACTTAAGTACACGAATACTGAGTCATCTTATTGTGTATCTCTGAACCTTTCTTGTGAGATCTGTTTTCCTTTCCGATGCTTCACTTCGGGTTTACTGTATCCGTTGGACCTTCTTATCGACGATGAAACAGAAATTGCATTGGAATTAAATTCAGATTGCACAATGCCGACTCAAGCACAAGAAGACTGACTCTTCCTACTTTCTATGTTTTGAACCTTTCCTGTGAAACCAGTTTTAGTTTACGATGCTTCACTTCAGGTTTACTGCATCCCTTGGACCTTCTTATTGACGATGAAACACAGAAATTGCATCGGAAGTAAATACAAAAGGCACAATGCCGATTTAAGTACAACAAGACTGACTCTTCTTACTGTCTACGATTTGAACCTTTCCTGCGAGATCAGTTTTAGATTCAGATGCTTCACTTCAGGTTTACTGTATCTCTTGGACCTTCATATTGACGATGAAACATAGAAATTGCATCGGAATTAAATACAAATGTTACAATGCCGACTCAAGTACAAGAAGACTGACTCTTCTTACTGTCTATGATTTGAACCTTTCCTGTTAGACCAGTTCTACATTTCAATGCCTCACATCAGGTTTAATGTATCACTTGGACCTTCTTATTGACGATGAAGCACAGAAATTGCTTCGGAATTAAATACAAAAGGCACAATGCCAACTTATGTACAAGAAGACTGGCACTTCTTACCGTCTATGTTTTGCACCTTTCCTGTGAGACCAGTTTTAGATTCCGATGCTTCACTATATGTTTGCTGTATCCCTTGGACCTTCTTATTGACGATGAAACACAGAATTTCCATAGGAATTAAACACAAATGGCACAACGCCGACTTAAGTACAAGAAGACTGACTCTTCTTACTGTCTACGATTTGAACCTTTCCTGCGAGACCAGTTTAAGATTCAGATGCTTCTCTTCAGGTTTACTGTATCCCTTGGACGTTCTTATAGACGATGAAACACAGAAATTCCATCGGAATTGAATAAAACAGGCACAATGCTGACTTAGGTACAAGAGGACTGACCCTTCTTACATTCTATGATTTGAGAATTTCCTGTGAGACCAGTTTTAGATTCCGATGCTTTACCTCAGGTTTATTGTATCCCTTGGACCTTCTTATTTACGATGAAACACAGAAATTGCATTGGAACTAAAAACAAAAGGCACAATGCCGACTTTAGTTTAAGAAGACTGACTCTTAATACTGTCTATGTTTTGAACCTTTCCTGTGAGACCAGATTTAGTTTCCGATGCTTCACTTCAGGTTTACTGTATCCCTTGGACCTTGTTATTGACGATAAAACACAGAAATTGCATCGGAATTAAATACAAAAGGCACAATGCCGACTTAGGTACAGGAAGACTGACTCTTCTTACTGTCTATGTTTTGAACCTTTCCTGTGAGACCAGTTTTAGATTCCGATGCTTTACTTCAGGTTTACTGTATCCCTTGGACCTTCTCATATACGATAAAACACTGCAATTGCATCGGAATTAAATAGAAAAGGCACAATGCCGCCCTATGTACAAGAGAACTGACTCTTCTTACATTCTATAATTTGGGCGTTTAATCTGAGACCAGTTTTAAATTCCTGTGCTTCACTTTAGGTTTACTGTATCCGTTGGACATTCATATTGACGATGAAACACTGAAATTGCATCGGCATTAATTCAAAAGGCACTACGCCGATTTAAGTTCAAGAAGACTGACTCTTCTTACTGTCTATGATTTGACTCTTTCCTGTAGGACCAATTTTAAATTCCGATGCTTCACTTCAGGTTTACTGTATCCCTTGTATCTTCTTACTGACTATGAAACACAGAAATTGCATCGGAATAAATAGAAAAGGCACAATGCCAACTTATGTACAAGAAGACTGACTCTTCTTACTGTCTAGGTTTTGCACCGTTTTTGTGAGACCAGTTTTGGATTCCGATGCTTCACTATACGTTTACTGTATCCCTTGGACCTTTTTATTGACGATGAAACACAGAATTTGCATCGGAATTAAATACAAATGGCACAATGCCCACTTAAGAACAAGAAGACTGACTAATCTTACTGTCTACAATTTGAACCTTTCCAACGAGACCAGTTTTAGATTCAGATGCTTCACTTCAGTTTTACTGTATCTCTTGGACCCTCTTATTTACGATAAAACAATGAAATTGCATCGGAATTAAGTAGAAAAGGCACAATGCCGACTTAAGTACAAGAGAACTGACTCTTCTTACATTCTATGATTTGAGCCTTTAATCTGAGACCAGTTTTAGATTCCGGTGCTTCACTTCAGGTTTACTGTATCCGGTGGACTTTCATATTGACGACGAAACACAGATATAGCATCGGAATTAAATACAAAAGGCACAACGCCGACTTAAGGACAAGAAGTCTGACTCTTCTTACTGTCTATGGTTTGACTCATTCCTGTGAGACCAGTTTCATATTCCGATGCTTCACTTCAGGTTTACTGTATCCCTTGGACCTTCGTATAGACGATGGAACACAGAAATTGCAGCGGAATTAAATACAAAAGGCACAATGCCTACGTAAGTACAAGTAGACTGACTCTTCTTACTGTCTATGCTTTGAAACTTTCCTCTGAGACGAGTTTTTGTTTCCGACGCTTCAGTTCAGGTTTACTGTATCCCTTGGACCTTCTTATTGACGATGAGACACAGAAAATGCATCGGAATTAAATACAAAAAGCACAATGCCGACTTAAGTACAAGAAGATTGACTCCTCTTACTGTCTATGTTTTGAATCTTTCCTGTGAGGTCAGTTTTAGATTCCGATGCTTCACTTCAGGTTTACTGTATCACACGGACTTTCATATTGACGATGAAACACAGAAATTGCATCGGAATTTAATACAAAAGGCACAATGCCTACTTAAGTACAAGAAGACTGACTCTTCTTACTGTCTATCTTTTGAACCTTTCCTGCGAGACCAGTTCTAGATTCCGATGCTTCACTTCAGGTTTACTGTATTCCTTGGACCTTCTTAGTGACGATGAAACACAGAAATTGCATCGGAATTAAATAGAAAAGGCTCAATGCCGACTTAAGTACATGAAAAGTGACTCTTCTTAGTGCCTATGTTTTGAACCTTCCCTGTGAGACCAGTTTTAGATTCCGATGCTTCACTTCCGGTTTACAGTATCCCTAGGACCGTCTTATTGACTGTGAAACACAGAAATTGCAACGGAGTTAATTACAAAAGGCACAATGCCGACTTGAGTACAAAAAGACTGACTCTTCTTACTGTCTATGCATTGAACCTTTCCTGTGATACCAGTTTTAGATTCCGATGCTTCACTTCAGGTTAACTGTATCCCTTATACCTTCTTATTGACGATGAAACCCATGAATTGCACCCGAATTAGAAACAAAAGGCACAATGCTGACTTAAGTACAAGAAGACTGACTCTTCTTACTGTCTATGTTTTGAACCTTTCCTGTGAGACCTGTTTTTGATTCCGATACTTCACCTCAGGTTTACTGTATCCCTTGGACCTTCTTATTGACGATGAAACACAGAAATTGCATCGGAAATAAAAACTAAAGGAACAATGATGTCTTAAGTACAAGAGGACTGACTCGTCTTACATTCTAAGATATGAGCCTTTACTGTGAGACCAGTTTTAGATATCGATGCTTCACTTCAGGTTTACAGTATCCCTTGGACCTTCTCAATGACGATGAAACACATAAATGGCATCGGAATTAAATGCAAAAGGCACAATGCTGACTTAAGTAAAAGAGACTGACCCTTCTTACTGTCTACGTTTTGAACCTTTCCTCTGAGACCAGTTTTAGATTCCGATGCTTCACGTCAGGTTTACTGTATCCCTTGGACTGTCTTATTGACGATGAAACACAGAAATTGCATCGGAATTAATTACAAAAGGCATAATGCCGATTTAAGAACAAGAAGACTGACTCGTCTTACTGTCGATGTTTTGAACCTTTTCTGTGAGACCGGTTTTAGATTCCGATGCTTCACTTCAGGTTTACTGTTTCCCTTGGACCTTCTTATTGACGATGAAACACAGAAAATGCATCGGAATTAAATAGAAAGGGCACAATGCCAACTTAAATACAAGAATACTGACTCTTCTTACTGTCTATGATTTACACCATTCCTGTGAGACCAGTTTTAGATTCCGATGCCTCACTTTTGGATTTCTGTATCCCTTGGACCTTCTTGTAGACGAAGCAAAACACAGAAATTGCATCGGAATTAAAAATAAAAGGCACAATGCCGACTTAAGTACAAGAAGACTGACTCTTCTTATTGTCTATGCCTTGAACCTTTCCGGTGAGACCAGTTTTAGATTCCGATGCTTCACTTCAGGTTTACTGAATCCCTTGGACCTTCTTATTTACGATGAAACACAGAAATTGCATCGGAATTAAATAGAAAATGCACTATGCCAATTTCAGTACAAGAGAACTGACACTTCTTATATTCTAATATTGAAGCCTTTCCTATGAGACCAGTTACAAATATCGATGGTTCACTTTAGGTTTACTGTACCCCTTGGACCTTCTTACTGTCGATGAAACACAGAAATTGCATCGGAATTAAAAATAAAAGTCACAATCCCGACTTAAGGACAAGAGGACTAACTCTTCTTACTGTCTACGTTTTAACCTATCCTGTGAGACCAGTTTTAGATTACGATGCTTCACTTCAGGTTTACTGTATCCCTGGGACCTTCTTATTGGCGATGAAACATAGAACTTGCATCGCAATTAAATAGAAAAGGCACAATGCCGACTTAAGTACTAGAAGACTGACTTTTGTTACTGTCTATGCTTTGAATGTTTCCTGTGAGACCAGTTTAAGATTCCGATGCTTGACTTCAGGTTTACTGAATCCCTTGGACCTTCTTATTGACGATGAAAGATAGAAATCGCACCGGAAATAAATACAAAAGGCACAATGCCGAATTTAGTACAAGAAGACTGACTCTTCTTAATGTCTATGCTTTAACCTTTCCTGTGAGACCAGTTTTAGATTCCGATGCTTCACTTCAGGTTTACTGCATCCCTTGGACCTTCTTATTTACGATAAAACACAGAAATTGCATTGCAAATAAATGGGAAAGGCACAATGCCGACTTAAGAACAAGAGAACTGACTCTTCTTACATTCTATGATTTGAGAGTTTAATCTGAGATCAGATTTAGATATCGATGCTTCACTTTAGGTTTTGCTGTATCCCTTGTACCTTCTTGTTGACGATGAAACACAGAAATTGCATCGGAATTAAATACAAAAAGCACAATGCCAACTTAAGTACAGGAAGACTGACTCTTCTTACAGTCTATGTTCTGGACCTTTCCTGTGAGACCAGTCTTAAATTTCGATGCTTCACTTTAGGTGTACTGTATCCCTTGGTACTTTTTACTGACGATAACATACAGAAATTGCATCGGAATTAAATACAAAAGGCACAATGCCGGCTTAAGTACAACAAGACTGACTCTTCATTCTGTCTATGCTTTGAACCCTTCCTCTAAGACCAGTTTTAGATTCCGATGCTTCACTTCAGGTTTACTGTATCCCTTCGACATTCTTATTGACGATGAAACACAGAAATTGCATCGGAATTAAATAGAAAATGCACAATGCCGACTTAAGTACAAGAATACTGAGTCATCTTATTGTGTATCTTTGAACCTTTCTTGTGAGATCTGTTTTGATTCCGATGCTTCACTGCGGGTTTACTGTATCCGTTGGACCTTCTTATCGACGATGAAACAGAAATTGCATCGGAATTAAATTCAGATTGCACAATGCCGACTCAAGCACAAGAAGACTGACTCTTCCTACTTTCTATGTTTTGAACCTTTCCTGTGAAACCAGTTTTAGTTTACGATGCTTCACTTCAGGTTTACTGCATCCCTTGGGCTTCTTATTGACGATGAAACACAGAAATTGCATCGGAAGTAAATACAAAAGGCACAATGCCGATTTAAGTACAACAAGACTGACTCTTCTTACTGTCTACGATTTGAACCTTTCCTGCGAGATCAGTTTTAGATTCAGATGCTTCACTTCAGGTTTACTGTATCTCTTGGACCTTCATATTGACGATGAAACATAGAAATTGCATCGGAATTAAATACAAATGTTACAATGCCGACTCAAGTACAAGAAGACTGACTCTTCTTACTGTCTATGATTTGAACCTTTCCTGTTAGACCAGTTCTACATTTCAATGCCTCACATCAGGTTTAATGTATCACTTGGACCTTCTTATTGACGATGAAGCACAGAAATTGCTTCGGAATTAAATACAAAAGGCACAATGCCAACTTATGTACAAGAAGACTGGCACTTCTTACCGTCTATGTTTTGCACCTTTCCTGTGAGACCAGTTTTAGATTCCGATGCTTCACTATATGTTTGCTGTATCCCTTGGACCTTCTTATTGACGATGAAACACAGAATTTCCATAGGAATTAAACACAAATGGCACAACGCCGACTTAAGTACAAGAAGACTGACTCTTCTTACTGTCTACGATTTGAACCTTTCCTGCGAGACCAGTTTAAGATTCAGATGCTTCTCTTCAGGTTTACTGTATCCCTTGGACGTTCTTATAGACGATGAAACACAGAAATTCCATCGGAATTGAATAAAACAGGCACAATGCTGACTTAGGTACAAGAGGACTGACCCTTCTTACATTCTATGATTTGAGAATTTCCTGTGAGACCAGTTTTAGATTCCGATGCTTTACCTCAGGTTTATTGTATCCCTTGGACCTTCTTATTTACGATGAAACACAGAAATTGCATTGGAACTAAAAACAAAAGGCACAATGCCGACTTTAGTTTAAGAAGACTGACTCTTAATACTGTCTATGTTTTGAACCTTTCCTGTGAGACCAGATTTAGTTTCCGATGCTTCACTTCAGGTTTACTGTATCCCTTGGACCTTGTTATTGACGATAAAACACAGAAATTGCATCGGAATTAAATACAAAAGGCACAATGCCGACTTAGGTACAGGAAGACTGACTCTTCTTACTGTCTATGTTTTGAACCTTTCCTGTGAGACCAGTTTTAGATTCCGATGCTTTACTTCAGGTTTACTGTATCCCTTGGACCTTCTCATATACGATAAAACACTGCAATTGCATCGGAATTAAATAGAAAAGGCACAATGCCGCCCTATGTACAAGAGAACTGACTCTTCTTACATTCTATAATTTGGGCGTTTAATCTGAGACCAGTTTTAAATTCCTGTGCTTCACTTTAGGTTTACTGTATCCGTTGGACATTCATATTGACGATGAAACACTGAAATTGCATCGGCATTAATTCAAAAGGCACTACGCCGATTTAAGTTCAAGAAGACTGACTCTTCTTACTGTCTATGATTTGACTCTTTCCTGTAGGACCAATTTTAAATTCCGATGCTTCACTTCAGGTTTACTGTATCCCTTGTATCTTCTTACTGACTATGAAACACAGAAATTGCATCGGAATAAATAGAAAAGGCACAATGCCAACTTATGTACAAGAAGACTGACTCTTCTTACTGTCTAGGTTTTGCACCGTTTTTGTGAGACCAGTTTTGGATTCCGATGCTTCACTATACGTTTACTGTATCCCTTGGACCTTTTTATTGACGATGAAACACAGAATTTGCATCGGAATTAAATACAAATGGCACAATGCCCACTTAAGAACAAGAAGACTGACTAATCTTACTGTCTACAATTTGAACCTTTCCAACGAGACCAGTTTTAGATTCAGATGCTTCACTTCAGTTTTACTGTATCTCTTGGACCCTCTTATTTACGATAAAACAATGAAATTGCATCGGAATTAAGTAGAAAAGGCACAATGCCGACTTAAGTACAAGAGAACTGACTCTTCTTACATTCTATGATTTGAGCCTTTAATCTGAGACCAGTTTTAGATTCCGGTGCTTCACTTCAGGTTTACTGTATCCGGTGGACTTTCATATTGACGACGAAACACAGATATAGCATCGGAATTAAATACAAAAGGCACAACGCCGACTTAAGGACAAGAAGTCTGACTCTTCTTACTGTCTATGGTTTGACTCATTCCTGTGAGACCAGTTTCATATTCCGATGCTTCACTTCAGGTTTACTGTATCCCTTGGACCTTCGTATAGACGATGGAACACAGAAATTGCAGCGGAATTAAATACAAAAGGCACAATGCCTACGTAAGTACAAGTAGACTGACTCTTCTTACTGTCTATGCTTTGAAACTTTCCTCTGAGACGAGTTTTTGTTTCCGACGCTTCAGTTCAGGTTTACTGTATCCCTTGGACCTTCTTATTGACGATGAGACACAGAAAATGCATCGGAATTAAATACAAAAAGCACAATGCCGACTTAAGTACAAGAAGATTGACTCCTCTTACTGTCTATGTTTTGAATCTTTCCTGTGAGGTCAGTTTTAGATTCCGATGCTTCACTTCAGGTTTACTGTATCACACGGACTTTCATATTGACGATGAAACACAGAAATTGCATCGGAATTTAATACAAAAGGCACAATGCCTACTTAAGTACAAGAAGACTGACTCTTCTTACTGTCTATCTTTTGAACCTTTCCTGCGAGACCAGTTCTAGATTCCGATGCTTCACTTCAGGTTTACTGTATTCCTTGGACCTTCTTAGTGACGATGAAACACAGAAATTGCATCGGAATTAAATAGAAAAGGCTCAATGCCGACTTAAGTACATGAAAAGTGACTCTTCTTAGTGCCTATGTTTTGAACCTTCCCTGTGAGACCAGTTTTAGATTCCGATGCTTCACTTCCGGTTTACAGTATCCCTAGGACCGTCTTATTGACTGTGAAACACAGAAATTGCAACGGAGTTAATTACAAAAGGCACAATGCCGACTTGAGTACAAAAAGACTGACTCTTCTTACTGTCTATGCATTGAACCTTTCCTGTGATACCAGTTTTAGATTCCGATGCTTCACTTCAGGTTAACTGTATCCCTTATACCTTCTTATTGACGATGAAACCCATGAATTGCACCCGAATTAGAAACAAAAGGCACAATGCTGACTTAAGTACAAGAAGACTGACTCTTCTTACTGTCTATGTTTTGAACCTTTCCTGTGAGACCTGTTTTTGATTCCGATACTTCACCTCAGGTTTACTGTATCCCTTGGACCTTCTTATTGACGATGAAACACAGAAATTGCATCGGAAATAAAAACTAAAGGAACAATGATGTCTTAAGTACAAGAGGACTGACTCGTCTTACATTCTAAGATATGAGCCTTTACTGTGAGACCAGTTTTAGATATCGATGCTTCACTTCAGGTTTACAGTATCCCTTGGACCTTCTCAATGACGATGAAACACATAAATGGCATCGGAATTAAATGCAAAAGGCACAATGCTGACTTAAGTAAAAGAGACTGACCCTTCTTACTGTCTACGTTTTGAACCTTTCCTCTGAGACCAGTTTTAGATTCCGATGCTTCACGTCAGGTTTACTGTATCCCTTGGACTGTCTTATTGACGATGAAACACAGAAATTGCATCGGAATTAATTACAAAAGGCATAATGCCGATTTAAGAACAAGAAGACTGACTCGTCTTACTGTCGATGTTTTGAACCTTTTCTGTGAGACCGGTTTTAGATTCCGATGCTTCACTTCAGGTTTACTGTTTCCCTTGGACCTTCTTATTGACGATGAAACACAGAAAATGCATCGGAATTAAATAGAAAGGGCACAATGCCAACTTAAATACAAGAATACTGACTCTTCTTACTGTCTATGATTTACACCATTCCTGTGAGACCAGTTTTAGATTCCGATGCCTCACTTTTGGTTTTCTGTATCCCTTGGACCTTCTTGTAGACGAAGCAAAACACAGAAATTGCATCGGAATTAAAAATAAAAGGCACAATGCCGACTTAAGTACAAGAAGACTGACTCTTCTTATTGTCTATGCCTTGAACCTTTCCGGTGAGACCAGTTTTAGATTCCGATGCTTCACTTCAGGTTTACTGAATCCCTTGGACCTTCTTATTTACGATGAAACACAGAAATTGCATCGGAATTAAATAGAAAATGCACTATGCCAATTTCAGTACAAGAGAACTGACACTTCTTATATTCTAATATTGAAGCCTTTCCTATGAGACCAGTTACAAATATCGATGGTTCACTTTAGGTTTACTGTACCCCTTGGACCTTCTTACTGTCGATGAAACACAGAAATTGCATCGGAATTAAAAATAAAAGTCACAATCCCGACTTAAGGACAAGAGGACTAACTCTTCTTACTGTCTATGTTTTAACCTATCCTGTGAGACCAGTTTTAGATTACGATGCTTCACTTCAGGTTTACTGTATCCCTGGGACCTTCTTATTGGCGATGAAACATAGAACTTGCATCGCAATTAAATAGAAAAGGCACAATGCCGACTTAAGTACTAGAAGACTGACTTTTGTTACTGTCTATGCTTTGAATGTTTCCTGTGAGACCAGTTTAAGATTCCGATGCTTGACTTCAGGTTTACTGAATCCCTTGGACCTTCTTATTGACGATGAAAGATAGAAATCGCACCGGAAATAAATACAAAAGGCACAATGCCGAATTTAGTACAAGAAGACTGACTCTTCTTAATGTCTATGCTTTAACCTTTCCTGTGAGACCAGTTTTAGATTCCGATGCTTCACTTCAGGTTTACTGCATCCCTTGGACCTTCTTATTTACGATAAAACACAGAAATTGCATTGCAAATAAATGGGAAAGGCACAATGCCGACTTAAGAACAAGAGAACTGACTCTTCTTACATTCTATGATTTGAGAGTTTAATCTGAGATCAGATTTAGATATCGATGCTTCACTTTAGGTTTTGCTGTATCCCTTGTACCTTCTTGTTGACGATGAAACACAGAAATTGCATCGGAATTAAATACAAAAAGCACAATGCCAACTTAAGTACAGGAAGACTGACTCTTCTTACAGTCTATGTTCTGGACCTTTCCTGTGAGACCAGTCTTAAATTTCGATGCTTCACTTTAGGTGTACTGTATCCCTTGGTACTTTTTACTGACGATAACATACAGAAATTGCATCGGAATTAAATACAAAAGGCACAATGCCGGCTTAAGTACAACAAGACTGACTCTTCATTCTGTCTATGCTTTGAACCCTTCCTCTAAGACCAGTTTTAGATTCCGATGCTTCACTTCAGGTTTACTGTATCCCTTCGACATTCTTATTGACGATGAAACACAGAAATTGCATCGGAATTAAATAGAAAATGCACAATGCCGACTTAAGTACAAGAATACTGAGTCATCTTATTGTGTATCTTTGAACCTTTCTTGTGAGATCTGTTTTGATTCCGATGCTTCACTGCGGGTTTACTGTATCCGTTGGACCTTCTTATCGACGATGAAACAGAAATTGCATCGGAATTAAATTCAGATTGCACAATGCCGACTCAAGCACAAGAAGACTGACTCTTCCTACTTTCTATGTTTTGAACCTTTCCTGTGAAACCAGTTTTAGTTTACGATGCTTCACTTCAGGTTTACTGCATCCCTTTGGCTTCTTATTGACGATGAAACACAGAAATTGCATGGGAAGTAAATACAAAAGGCACAATGCCGATTTAAGTACAATGAGACTGACTCTTCTTACTGTCTACGATTTGAACCTTTCCTGCGAGACCAGATTTAGATTCAGATGCTTCACTTCAGGTTTACTGTATCTCTTGGACCTTCTTATTGACGATGAAACACAGAAAATGCATCGGAATTAAATAGAAATGGCACAATGCCAACTTAAGTACAAGAATAGTGACTCTTCCTACTGTCTATGCATTTGAAACTTTCCTGTGAGTTCAGTTTGAGATTCCGATGTTTCACTTCAGGTTTACTGTATCCATTGGACCTTCTTATTGACGATGAACCACAGAAATTGCAGCGGAATCAACTACTAAAGGCATAATGATGACTTAAGTAGAAAAAGGACTGACTCTTACTATTGTCTATGTTTGAAACTATTCTGTAGGACCAGTTTTAGATTCCGACGCTTCACATCCGGTTTACTGTATCCCTTGGACCTTGTTAGTGATGATGAAACACAGAAATTGCATCGGAGTTAAATACAAAAGGCAAAATGCCGACTTATGTACAAGAGGACTGAATCTTCTTACATACTATGAGTTGAAATTTTCCTGTGAGACCAGTTTTGAATTCCGATGCTTCAGTTCATGTTCACTGTATCCCTTGGACCTTCATATTGACGATGAAACATAGAAATTGCATCGGAATTAAATACAAATGTTACAATGCCTACTCAAGTACTAGAAGACTGACTCTTCTTACTGTCTATGATTTGAACCTTTCCTGTTAGACCAGTTCTACATTTCAATGCTTCACATCAGGTTTAATGTATCACTTGGACCTTCTAATTGACGATGAAACAAAGAAATTCCATCGGAATTGAATAAAACAGGCACAATGCTGACTTAAGTACAAGAGGACTGACTCTTCTTACTGTCTATGTTTTGAACCTTTCCTGTGAGACCAGTTTTAGATTCCGATGCTTCACTTCAGGTTTACTGTATCCCTTGGACCTTCTTATTGACTATAAAACACAGAAATTTGCATCGGAATTAAATTCAAAAGGCACAATGCCGACTTAGGTACAAGAAGACTGACTCTTCTTACTGTCTATGTTTTGAACCTTTCCTGTGAGACCAGTTTTAGATTCCGATGCTTTACTTCAGGTTTACTGTATCCCTTGGTCCTTCTCATATACGATGAAACACAGCAATTGCATCGGAATTAAATAGAAAAGGCACAATGCCGACCTATGTACAAGAGAACTGACTGTTCTTACATTCTATAAATTGAGCCTTTAATCTGAGACCAGTTTTAAATTCCGGTGCTTCACTTCAGGTTTAATGTATCCGTTGGACATTCATATTGACGATGAAACACTGAAATTGCATCGGCATTAATTCAAAAGGCACAACGCCGATTTAAGTTCAAGAAGACTGACTCTTCTTATTGTCTATGATTTGACTCTTTCCTGTGAGACCAATTTTAAATTCCGATGCTTCACTTCAGGTTTACTGTATCCGTTGGATCTTCTTACTGACAATGAAACACAGAAATTGCATCGGAATTAAATAGAAAAGGCACAATGCCGACTTATGTACAAGAAGACTGACTCTTCTTACTGTCTAAGTTTTGCACCTTTTTTGTGAGACCAGTTTTAGATTCCGATGCTTCACTATATGTTTACTGTATCCCTTGGACCTTCTTATTGACGATGAAACACAGAATTTGCATCGGAATTAAATACAAATGGCACAATGCCCACTGAAGCACAAGAAGACTGACTCATCTTACTGTCTACAATTTGAACCTTTCCAACGAGACCAGTTTTAGATTCAGATGCTTCACTTCAGTTTTACTGTATTTCTTGGACCCTCTTATTTACGATAAAACAAAGAAATTGCATCGAAATTAAGTAGTAAAGGCACAATGCCGACTTAAGTACAAGAGAACTGACTCTTCTTACATTCTATGATTTGAGCCTTTAATCTGAGACCAGTTTTAGATTCCGGTGCTTCACTTCAGGTTTTATGTATCCGGTGGACTTTCATATTGACGATGAAACACAGAAATAGCATCGGAATTAAATACAAAAGGCACAACGCCGACTTATGGACCAGAAGTCTGACTCTTCGTACTGTCTATGATTTGACTCATTGCTGTGAGACCAGTTTCAAATTCCGATGCTTCACTTCAGGTTTACTGTATCCCTTGGACCTTCTTATTGACGATGAAACACATAAATTGCATCGGAATCAAATACAAAATGCACAATGCCGACTTAGGTACAAGAGGACTGACTCTTCTTACTGTCTACGATTTGAACCTTTCCTGCGAGACCGGTTTTAGATTCAGATGCTTCACTTCAGGTTTTCTGTATTCCTTGGACCTCCTTATTGACGATGAAACACCTAAATTGCATCGGAATTAAATACAAAAGGCACAATGCCGACTTAAGTACAAGAAAACTGACTCTTCTAAATGTCCATTCTTTAAACCTATCGGGCGAGACCAGTTTTAGATTCCGATGCTTCACTTCAGGTTTACTGCATCACTTGGACCTACTTATTTACGATGAAACACAGAATTGCGTCGGAATTAAATAGATAAGGCACAATGCCGACTTAAGTACAAGAGAACTGACTCTCTTTACGATCTATGATTTGAGCCTTTCCTCTGAGACCAGGTTAAGATAACGATGCTTCACTTAAGGTTTACTGTATCCCTTGGACCTTCTTATTGACGATGAAGCACATTAATTGCATCGGAATTAAGTACAAAAGGCACAATGCCCTCTTACGTACTAGAAGACTGACTCTTCTTACTGTCTATGTTTGAACCCTTCCTGTGAGACCAGTTCTAGATGTCGATGCTTCACATCAAGTTTAATGTATCCTTTGGACCTTCTTATTGACAATGAAACACAGAAATTGCATCGGAATTAAATACAAAAGGCACAATGCCGACATATAAACAAGAAGACTGACTCTTCTTACTGTCTATGCTTTTGCACGTTTCCTGTGAGACCTGTTTTAGATTCCGATGCTTCACTATATGTTTACTGTATCCCCTGGACCTTTTTATTGACGACGAAACACACAATTAGCATCGGAATTAAACACAAATTGCACAATGCCGACTTAAGTACAAGAATAATGACACATCTTACTGTCTATGATTCGAACCTTTCCTGTGAGACCAGTTTTAGATTCCGATGCTTCACTTCAGGTTTACTGTATCCGTTAGACTTTCATATTGACGATGAAACTTAGAAATTGCATCGGAATTAAATACAAAAGGCACAACGCCGACTTAAGTACAAGAAGACTGACTCTTCTTATTGTCTATGTTTTGAACCTTTCCTGTGAGACCAGTTTTAGATTCCGGTGCTTTACTTCAGGTCTACTGTATCCCTTGGACCTTCTTATTTACGATGAAACACAGAAATTGCTTCGGAATGAAATAGAAAAGGCACAATGCCGACTTAAGTACAAGATAACTGACTCTTCTTACATTCTATGATTTGAGCCTTTAATCTGAGACCAGTTTTAGATTCCGGTGCTTCACTTCAGGTTTACTGTATCCGTTGGACTTTCATATTGACGATGAAACACAGAAATTGCATCGGTTTTAAATACAAAAGGCACAACGCCGACTTAAGTACAAGAAGACTGACTCTTCTTACTGTCTATGATTTGACTCTTTCCTGTGTGACAATGCCGACTTATGTACAAGAAGACTGACTCTTCTTACTGTCTATGTTTTGCACCTTTATTGTGAGACCAGTGCTAGATTCCGATGCTTAACTATATGTTTACTGTATGAATTGGACCTTCTTATTGACGATGAACCACAGAAATTGCAGCGAAATTAAGTACAAAAGGCATAATAATGACTTAAGTACAAGAGAACTGACTCCTCTTATTGTCTATGTATTGAAACTATTCTGTGGGACCAGTATAAGATTCCGACGCTGCACTTCAGGTTTACTATATCCGTTGGACCTTGTTAGTGACGATCAAACAGAGAAATTGCATCGGAATTAAATACTAAAGGCACAATGCCGACTTAAGTACAAAAGGACTGACTCTTCTTACATACTATGAATTGAACCTTTCCTGTGAGACTAGTTTTGAATTCCGATGCTTCACTTTAGGTTCACTGTATCCCTTGGGCCTTCATGTTGACGATGAAACACATTAATTGCATCGGAATTAAATACAAAAGGCACAATGCCCTCTTAAGTACTAGAAGACTGACTCTTCTTACTGTCTATGTTTGAACCGATCCTGTGAGACCAGTTTTAGATTCCGATGCTTCACCTCAGGTATACTGTATATCTTGGACCTTCTTATTGACGATGAAACATAGAAATTGCATCGGAATTAAATATAGATGTTACAAAGCCGACTCAAGTACATGAAGACTGACTCTTCTTACTGTCTATGATCTGAACCTTTCCTGTGAGACCAGTTCTAGATTTCGATGCTTCACATCATGTTTAATGTATCCCTTGGACCTTCTTATTGACGATGAAACACAGAAATTGCATCGGAATTAAATACAAAGGGCACAATGCCGACTTAAGTACAAGAGGACTGACTCTCCTTACATTCTGCGATTTGTACCTTTCCTGTGAGACCAGTTTTAGATTCCGATGCTTCACTTCAGGTTTGTTGTATCCCTAGGACCTTCTTATTGACGATGAGAAACAGAAATTGCATCTGAATTAAATACAAAAGGCACAATGCCGACTTAAGTATAAGAAGACTTACTCTTCTTACTGTCTATGTTTTGAACCTTTGCTATGAGACCAGTTTTAAATTCCGATGCTTCACTTCAGGTTTACTGTATCCCTTGGACCATCTCACGACGATGAAACACAGATATTGCAACCGAATTAAATACAAATAGCACAATGCCGACATAAGTACAAGAGGAGTGATTCTTCTTACTGTCTATGTTTTGAACCTTTCCTGAGAGACCAGTTTTAGATTCCGATGCTTCACTTCTGGTTTACTCTATCCCTTGGACCGTTATATTGACGATGTAACACAGAAATTTCATCGGAATTAAGTACAAAAATCAAAATGTAGACTTAAGTACAAGTGGACTGACTCTTCTTACTGTCTACGATTTGAACCTTTCCTGCAAGACCGGTTTTAGATTCACATGCTTCACTTCAAGTTTACTGTAGACCTTGGACCATCTTATTAACGATGAAACACAGAAATTGCATCGGAATTAAATACAAAAGACACAATGCCGACTCTAGTACAAGAAGACTGACTCTTCTTACTGTCTATGATTTGAACCATTCCTGTGAGACCGGTTTCAGATTCCCATGCTGCACTTCAAGTTTACTGTATCCCTTGGACCTTCTTATTGACGACGAAACACAAAAATTGCAACAGAATTAAATGGAAAAGACACAATGCCCACTTAAGTACAAGAGTACTGACACATCTTACTGTCTATGATTTGAACCTTTCCTGTGAGACCAGATTTAGATTCCGATGCTTCACTTCAGGTTTACTGTATTCCTTGAACCTTCTAATTGACGACGAAACACAGAAATTGCATCGGAATTAAATACAAAAGGCACAATGCCGACTTAGGTTCAAGAAGACTGACTCTTCTTATTCTCTATGTTTTGAACCTTTCCTGTGAGACCAGTTTTAGATTCCGATGCTTTACTTCACGTTTACTGTATCCCTTGGACCTACTTATTTACGATGAAACACAGAAATTGCATCGGAATTAAATACAAAAGGCACAAAGCCGACTTATGTACAAGAAGACTGACTCTTCGTACTGTCTATGTTTTGCACTTATTTTGTGAGACCAGTTTTAGATTCCGATGCTTCACCACATGTTTACTGTACCCTTGGACCTTCTTATTGACGATGAAACACGGAATTTACATCGGATATAAATACAAATGGCACAATGCCCATTTAAGGACAAGGAGACTGACTCTTCTTACTGTCTATGATTTGAACCTTTCCTGCGAGACCAGTTTTAGGTTCAGATGCTTCACTTCAGGTTTACTGTATCCCTTGGAACTTCTTATTAACGATGAAACACCGAAATTGCATCGGAATTAAATACAAAAGGCACAATGCTGACTTAAGTACAAGAGGACTGACTCTTCTTACATTCTATGATTTAAGATTTACCTGTGAGACCAGTTTTAGATATCGATGCTTCACGTCAAGGTTACTGTATCCCTCTGTCCTTCTTATTGACAATGAAACACAGAAATTGCATCGGAATTAAATACAAAAGGCACAATGATGACTTAAGTGCAAGAAAACTGACTCTTCCTACTGTCTATGTTTTGATCCTTTCCTGTGAGACCAGTTTTAGATTCCGATGCTTCACTTCAGATTTACTGAATCCCTTGGACCTTCTTGTTGACGATGAAACACAGAATCTGCATCGGAAATAAATACAATTGGCACAATGCCCACTTAAGCACAAGGAGACTGACTCATCTTACTGTCTATGATTTGAACCTTTCCTGCGAGACCAGTTTTAGATTCAGACGCTTCACATCAGGTTTACAGCATCCCTTGGACCTTCGTATGACGATAAAACACAGAAATTGCATCGGAATTAAATGCAAAAGGCATAATGCCGACGTAAGTACAAGAAGACTGATTCTTCTTACTGTCAATGTGTTGAACCTTTCCTGAGAGACAAGTTTTAGTTTCCAATGCTTCACTTCAGGTTTACTGCATCCCTAGGACCTTCTTAGTGACGATGAAACACAGTAATTGCATCGGAATGAAATACAAAAAGCACAATGCCGACTTAAGTACAAGAAGACTGACTCTTGTTACTGTCTCTGCTTTTGAACCTTTCCTGTGAGACCAGTTTTAGATTCCGATGCTTCCGGGTTACTGTAGACCTTGGACCATCTTATTGACGATGAAACACAGAAATTGCATCGGAATTAAATACAAATGGCACAATGCCCACTGAAGGACAAGGAGACTGACTCTTCTTACCGTCTATGATTTGAACCTTTCCTGTGAGACTAGTTTTGAATTCCGATGCTTCACTTCAGGTTCACTGTATCCCTTGGACCTTCATATTGACGATGAATCACAGTAGTTGCATCGGAATTAAATACAAAAGGCACAATGCCTTCTTAAGTACTAGAGGACTGACTCTTCTTACTGTCAATGTTTCGCACCTTTCATGTGAGACCAGTTTTGGATTCCGATGCTTCACTATATGTTTACTGTACCCCTTGGACCTTCTTATTCACGATGAAACACAGAAATTGCATCGGAATTAAATACAAATGGCACAATGCCGACTTAAGTACAAGAAGACTGACTCTTCTTACTGTCTATGATTTGAACCTTTCCTGCGAGACCAGTTTTAGATATCGATGCTTCACATCAGGGTAACTGTATTCCTCTGACCTTCTTATTGACGATGAAACACAGAAATTGCATCCGAATTAAATGCAAAAGACACAATGCCGACGTAAGTACAAGAAGACTGAATCTTCTTACTGTCTATGCTTTGAACCATTTCTGAGAGACCGGTTTTAGATTCCCTTGCTTCACTTCAAGTTTACTGTATTACTTGGACCTTCTTATTGACGACGAAACACATAAATTGCATCAGAATTAAATAGAATAGGCACAATGCCCACGTAAGTACCGGAATACTGACACATCTTACTGTCTATGATTTGGACCTTTCATGTGAGACCAGTTTTAGATTCCGATGCCTCACTTCAGGTTTACTGTATTCCCTGGACCTCCTTATTGACGATGAGACACAGAAATTGCATCGGAATTAAATACAAAAGGCACAATGCCGACTTAGTTACAGGAAGACTGACTCTTCTCATTGTCTATGTTTTGAACCATTCCTGTGAGACCAGTTTTAGATTCCGATGCTTCACTTCAGGTTTACTGCATCACTTGGACCTACTTATTTACGATGAAACACAGAAATTGCGTCGGAATTAAATAGATAAGGCACAATGAGGACTTAAGTACAAGTTAACTGACACTTTTTTCGTTCTATGATTTGAGCCTTTCCTCTGAGACCAGGTTAAGATAACGATGCTTCACTTAAGGTTTACTGTATCCCTTGGACCTTCTTATTGACGATGAAACACATTAATTGCATCGGAATTAAGTACAAAAGGCACAATGCTCTCTTACGTACTAGAAGACTGACTCTTCTTACTGTCAATGTGTGAACCCTTCCTGTGAGACCAGTTTTAGATTCCGACGCTTCTCTTCAGGTTTACTCTATATCTTGGACCTTCTTATTGACGATGAAACATAGAAATTGCATCGGAATAAAATATAAAAGTTACAATGCCGACTCTAGTACAAGAAGACTGACTCTTCTTACTGTCTATGATTTGAACCTTTCCTGTGAGACCGGTTTCAGATTCCAATGCTTCACTTCAAGTTTACTGTATCCCTTGGACCTTCTTATTGACGACGAAACACAAAAATTGCAACAGAATTAAATGGAAAAGACACAATGCCCACTTAAGTACAAGAGTACTGACACATCTTACTGTCTATGATTTAAACCTTTCCTGTGAGACCAGATTTAGATTCCGATGCTTTACTTCAGGTTTACTGTATCCCTTGGACCTACTTATTTACGATGAAACACAGAAATTGCATCGGAATTAAATACAAAAGGCACAATACCGACTTATGTACAAGAAGACTGACTCTTCTTACTGTCTATGCTTTTGCACCTTTCCTGTGAGACCAGTTTTAGATTCTGTTGCTTCACTATATGTTTACTGTATCCCCTGGACCTTCTTATTGACGACAAAACACACAATTAGCATCGGAATTAAACACAAATTGCACAATGCCGACTGAAGTACAAGAATAATGACACATCTTACTGTCTATGATTTTAGCCTTTAATCTGAGACCAGTTTTAGATTCCGGTGCTTCACTTCAGGTTTACTGTATCCCTAGGACCTTCTTATTGACGATGAGAAACAGAAATTGCATCTGAATTAAATACAAAAGGCAGAATGCCGACTTAAGTATAAGAAGACTTACTCTTCTTACTGTCTATGTTTTGAACCTTTGCTAAGAGACCAGTTTTAAATTCCGATGCTTCACTTCAGGTTTACTGTATCCCTTGGACCATCTTACGACGATGAAACACAGATATTGAATCCGAATTAAATACAAATAGCACAATGCCGACATAAGTACAAGAGGAGTGATTCTTCTTACTGTCTATGTTTTGAACCTTTCCTGAGAGACCAGTTTCAGATTCCGATGCTTCACTTCTGGTTTACTCTATCCCTTGGACCGTTATATTGACGATGTAACACAGAAATTTCATCGGAATTAAGTACAAAAATCAAAATGTAGACTTAAGTACAAGACGACTGACACTTATTACTATCTACGATTTGAACCTTTCCTGCGAGACCGGTTTTATATTCACATGCTTCACTTCAGGTTTACTGTAGACCTTGGACCATCTTATTTACGATGAAACAAAGAAATTGCATCGGAATTAAATACAAAAGGCACAATGCCGACTTAAGTACAAGAAGACTGACTCTTCTAAGTGTCCATGCTTTGAACCTATCCGGCGAGACCAGTTTAAGATTCCGATGCTTCACTTCAAGTTAACTGTATCACTTGGACCTACTTATTTACGATGAAACACATTAATTGCATCGGAATTAAATACAAAAGGCACAATGCCCTCTTAAGTACTAGAAGACTGACTCTCCTTACTGTCCATGTTTGAACCCTTCCTGTGAGACCAGTTTTAGATTCCGATGCTTCACTTCAGGTTTACTGTATATCTTGGACCTTCTTATTGACGATGAAACATAGAAATTGCATCGGAATTAAATATAAAAGTTACAATGCCGACTCTAGTACCAGAAGACTGACTCTCCTTACTGTCTATGATTTGAACCTTTCCTGTGAGACCGGTTTCAGATTCCCATGCTTCACTTCAAGTTTACTGTATCCCTTGGACCTTCTTATTGACGACGAAACACAAAAATTGCAACAGAATTAAATAGAAAAGACACAATGCCCACTTAAGTACAAGAATACTGACACATCTTACTGTCTATGATTAGAACCTCACCTGTGAGACCAGTTTTAAATTCCGATGCTTCACTTCAGGTTTACTGTATCCGTTGGACTTTCATATTCACGATGAAACACAGAAATTGCATCGGAATTAAATACCAAAGGCATAACGCCGACTTAAGTACAAGAAGACTGACTCTTCTTACTGTCTATGATTTGACTCTTTCCTGTATGACAATGCCGACTCATGTACAAGAAGACTGCCTCTTCTTACTGTCTATGTTTTGCACCTTTATTGTGAGACCAGTGCTACATTCCGATGCTTAACTGTATGTTTACTGTATGCCTTGGACCTTCGAATTGACGATGAAACACTGAATTTGCATCGGAAATAAATACAAATGGCACAATGCCCACTTAAGGACAAGGAGACTGACTCTTCTTACTGGCTATGATTTGAACCTTCCCTGCGAGGCCAGTTTTAGGTTCAGATGCTTCACTTCAGGTTTACTGTATCCCTTGGACCCTCTTATTGACGATGAACCACAGAAATTGCAGCGATATTAAGTACAAAAGGCATAATAATGACTTAAATACAAGAAGACTGACTCTTCTTATTGTCTATGTATTGAAGCCATAGTGTGGGACCAGTTTAAGATTCCGACTCTTCACTTCAGGTTTACTGTATCCGTTGGACCTTGTTAGTGACGATAAAACACAGAAATTGCATCGGAATTAAATACTAAAGGCACAATTCCGACTTAAGTACAAAAGGACTGACTCCTCTTACATACTATGAATTGAATCTTTCCTGTGAGACTAGATTTGAATTCCGATGCTTCACTTCAGGTTAACTGTATCCCTTGGACCTTCATGTTGACGATGAAACACATTAATTGCATCGGAATTAAATACAAAAGGCACAATGCCCTCTTAAGTACTAGAAGACTGACTCTTCTTACTGTCTATGTTTGAACCCATCCTGTGAGACCAGTTTTAGATTCCGATGCTTCACCTCAGGTATACTGTATATCTTGGACCTTCTTATTGACGATGAAACATAGAAATTGCATCGGAATTAAATATAGAAGTTTCAAAGCCGACTCAAGTACATGAAGACTGACTCTTCTTACTGTCTATGTTTTGAACCTTTCCTGTGAGACCAGTTTTAGATTCCGGTGCTTTACTTCAAGTCTACTGTATCCCTTGGACCTTCTTATTTACGATGAAACACAGAAATTGTATCGGAATGAAATAGAAAATGCACAATGCCGACTTAAGTACAAGAGAACTGACTCTTCTTACATTCTATGATTTGAGCCTTTAATCTGAGACCAGTTTTAGATTCCGGTGCTTCACTTCAGGTTTACTGTATCCCTAGGACCTTCCTATTGACGATGAGAAACAGAAATTGCATCTGAATTAAATACAAAAGGCACAATGCCGACTTAAGTATAAGAAGACTTACTCTTCTTACTGTCTATGTTTTGAACCTTTGCTATGGGACCAGTTTTAAATTCCGATGCTTCATTTCAGGTTTACTGTATCCCTTGGACCATCTTACGACGATGAAACACAGATATTGCATCGGCATTAAATACAAAAGGCACAATGCCGACATAAGTATAAGAGGAGTGATTCTTCTTACAGTCTACGTTTTGAACCTTTCCTGAGAGACCAGCTTCAGATTCCGATGCTTCACTTCTGGTTTACTCTATCCCTTGGACCGTTATATTGACGATGTAACACAGAAATTTCATCGGAATTAAGTACAAAAATCAAAATGTAGACTTAAGTACAAGACCACTGACTCTTCTTAGTGTCTACGATTTGAACCTTTCCTGCGAGACCGGTTTTAGATTCACATGCTTCACTTCAGGTTTACTGTAGACCTTGGACCATCTTATTTACGATGAAACACAGAAATTGCATCGGAATTAAATACAAAAGGCACAAAACCGACTTAAGTACAAGAGGACTGACTCTTCTAAGTGTCCATGCTTTGAACCTATCCGGCGAGACCAGTTTTATATTCCGATGCTTCACTTCAGGTTAACTGTATCACTTGGACTTACTTATTTACGATGAAACACATTAATTGCATCGGAATTAAATACAAAAGGCACAATGCCCTCTTAAGTACTAGAAGACTGACTCTTCTTACTGTCCATGTTTGAACCCTTCCTGTGAGACCGGTTTCAGATTCCCATGCTTCACTTCAAGTTTACTGTATCCCTTGGACCTTCTTATTGACGACGAAACACAAAAATTGCAACAGAATTAAATAGAAAAGACACAATGCCCACTTAAGTACAAGAATACTGACACATCTTACTGTCTATGATTTCAACCTTTCCTGTGAGACCAGTTTTAGATTCCGATGCTTCACTTCAGGTTTACTGTATCCGTTGGACTTTCATATTGACGATGAAACACAGAAATTGCATCGGAATTAAATACAAAAGGCACAACGCCGACTTAAGTACAAGAAAACTGACTCTTCTTACTGTCTATGATTTGACTCTTTCCTGTGTGACAATGCCGACTCATGTACAAGAAGAGTGACTCTTCTTACTGGCTATGATTTGAACCTTTCCTGCGAGGCCAGTTTTAGGTTCAGATGCTTCACTTCAGGTTTACTGTATCCCTTGGACCCTCTTATTGACGATGAACCACAGAAATTGCAGCGATATTAAGTACAAAAGGCATAATAATGACTTAAATACAAGAAGACTGACTCTTCTTATTGTCTATGTATTGAAACTATTGTGTGGGACCAGTTTAAGATTCCGACTCTTCACTTCAGGTTTACTGTATCCGTTGGACCTTGTTAGTGACGATAAAACACAGAAATTGCATCGGAATTAAATACTAAAGGCACAATTCCGACTTAAGTACAAAAGGACTGACTCCTCCTACATACTATGAATTGAACCTTTCCTGTGAGACTAGATTTGAATTCCGATGCTTCACTTCAGGTTAACTGTATCCCTTGGACCTTCATGTTGACGATGAAACACATTAATTGCATCGGAATTAAATACAAAAGGCACAATGCCCTCTTAAGTACTAGAAGACTGACTCTTCTTACTGTCTATGTTTGAACCCATCCTGTGAGACCAGTTTTAGATTCCGATGCTTCACCTCAGGTATACTGTATATCTTGGACCTTCTTATTGACGATGAAACATAGAAATTGCATCGGAATTAAATATAGAAGTTACAAAGCCGACTCAAGTACATGAAGACTGACTCTTCTTACTGTCTATGTTTTGAACCTTTCCTGTGAGACCAGTTTTAGATTCCGGTGCTTTACTTCAAGTCTACTGTATCCCTTGGACCTTCTTATTTACGATGAAACACAGAAATTGTATCGGAATGAAATAGAAAATGCACAATGCCGACTTAAGTACAAGAGAACTGACTCTTCTTACATTCTATGATTTGAGCCTTTAATCTGAGACCAGTTTTAGATTCCGGTGCTTCACTTCAGGTTTACTGTATCCCTAGGACCTTCTTATTGACGATGAGAAACAGAAGTTGCATCTGAATTAAATACAAAAGGCACAATGCCGACTTAAGTATAAGAAGACTTACTCTTCTTACTGTCTATGTTTTGAACCTTTGCTATGGGACCAGTTTTAAATTCCGATGCTTCACTTCAGGTTTACTGTATCCCTTGGACCATCTTACGACGATGAAACACAGATATTGCATCGGCATTAAATACAAAAGGCAAAATGCCGACATAAGTACAAGAGGAGTGATTCTTCTTACAGTCTATGTTTTGAACCTTTCCTGAGAGACCAGCTTCAGATTCCGATGCTTCACTTCTGGTTTACTCTATCCCTTGGACCGTTATATTGACGATGTAACACAGAAATTTCATCGGAATTAAGTACAAAAATCAAAATGTAGACTTAAGTACAAGACCACTGACTCTTCTTAGTGTCTACGATTTGAACCTTTCCTGCGAGACCGGTTTTAGATTCACATGCTTCACTTCAGGTTTACTGTAGACCTTGGACCATCTTATTTACGATGAAACACAGAAATTGCATCGGAATTAAATACAAAAGGCACAAAACCGACTTAAGTACAAGAAGACTGACTCTGCTAAGTGTCCATGCTTTGAACCTATCCGGCGAGACCAGTTTTATATTCCGATGCTTCACTTCAGGTTAACTGTATCACCTGGACCTACTTATTTACGATGAAACACATTAATTGCATCGGAATTAAATACAAAAGGCACAATGCCCTCTTAAGTACTAGAAGACTGACTCTTCTTACTGTCCATGTTTGAACCCTTCCTGTGAGACCGGTTTCAGATTCCCATGCTTCACTTCAAGTTTACTGTATCCCTTGGACCTTCTTATTGACGACGAAACACAAAAATTGCAACAGAATTAAATAGAAAAGACACAATGCCCACGTAAGTACAAGAATACTGACACATCTTACTGTCTATGATTTCAACCTTTCCTGTGAGACCAGTTTTAGATTCCGATGCTTCACTTCAGGTTTACTGTATCCGTTGGACTTTCATATTGACGATGAAACACAGAAATTGCATCGGAATTAAATACAAAAGGCACAACGCCGACTTAAGTACAAGAAAACTGACTCTTCTTACTGTCTATGATTTGACTCTTTCCTGTGTGACAATGCCGACTCATGTACAAGAAGAGTGACTCTTCTTACTGTCTATGTTTTGCACCTTTATTGTGAGACCAGTGCTAGATTCCGATGCTTAACTATATGTTTACTGTGTGCCTTGGACCTTCGAATTGACGATGAATCACTGAATTTGCATCGGAAATCAATACAAATGGCACAATGCCCACTTAAGGACAAGGAGACTGACTCTTCTTACTGGCTATGATTTGAACCTTTCCTGCGAGACCAGTTTTAGGTTCAGATGCTTCACTTCAGGTTTACTGTATCCCTTGGACCTTGTTAGTGACGATCAAACACAGAAATTGCATCGGAATTAAATACTAAAGGCACAATTCCGACTTAAGTACAAAAGGACTGACTCCTCTTACATACTATGAATTGAACCTTTCCTGTGAGACTAGTTTTGAATTCCGATGCTTCACTTCAGGTTCACTGTATCCCTTGGACCTTCATGTTGACGATGAAACACATTAATTGCATCGGAATTAAATACAAATGGCACAATGCCCTCTTAAGTACTAGAAGACTGACTCTTCTTACTGTCTATGTTTGAACCCATCCTGTGAGACCAGTTTTAGATTCCGATGCTTCACCTCAGGTATACTGTATATCTTGGACCTTCTTATTGACGATGAAACATAGAAATTGCATCGGAATTAAATATAGAAGTTACAAAGCCGACTCAAGTACATGAAGACTGACTCTTCTTACTGTCTATGATTTGAACCTTTCCTGTGAGACCAGTTTTAGATTCAGGTGCTTTACTTCAGGTCTACTGTATCCCTTGGACCTTCTTATTTACGATGAAACACAGAAATTGCATCGGAATGAAATAGAAAAGGCACAATGCCGACTTAAGTACAAGAGAATTGCCTCTTCTTACATTCTATGATTATAGCCTTTAATCTGAGACCAGTTTTAGATTCCGGTGCTTCACTTCAGGTTTACTGTATCCGTTGGACTTTCATATTGACGATGAAACACATAAATTGCATCGGTATTAGATACAAAAGGCACAACGCCGACTTAAGTACAAGAAGACTGATTCTTCTTACTGTCTATGATTTGACTCTTTCCTGTGTGACAATGCCGACTCATGTACAAGAAGACTGACTCTTCTTACTGTCTGTGTTTTGCACCTTTATTGTGAGACCAGTGCTAGATTCCGATGCTTAACTATATGTTTACTGTATGCCTTGGACCTTCGAATTGACGATGAAACACTGAATTTGCATCGGAAATAAATACAAATGTCACAATGCCCACTTAAGGACAAGGAGACTGACTCTTCTTACTGGCTATGATTTTAACCTTTCCTGCGAGACCAGTTTTAGGTTCAGATGCTTCACTTCAGGTTTACTGTATCCCTTGGACCTTCTTATTGACGATGAACCACAGAAATTGCAGCGAAATTAAGTACAAAAGGCATGATAATGACTTAAGTACAAGAAGACTGACTCTTCTTATTGTCTATGTATTGAAACTATTCTGTGGGACCAGTTTAAGATTCCGACGCTTCACTTCAGGTTTACTGTATCCGTTGAACCTTGTTAGTGACGATCAAACACAGATATTGCATCGGAATTAAATACTAAAGGCACAATGCCGACTTAAGTACAGAAGGACTGACTCCTCTTACATACTATGGATTGAACCTTTCCTGTGTGACTAGTTTTTAATTCCGATGCTTCACTTCAGGTTCACAGTATTCCTTGGACCTTCATGTTGACGATAAAACACATTAATTGCATCGGAATTAAATACAAAAGGCACAATGCCCTCTTAAGTACTAGAAGACTGACTCCTCTTACTGTCTATGTTTGAACCCATCCTGTGAGACCAGTTTTAGATTCCGATGCTTCACCTCAGGTATACTGTATATCTTTTACCTTCTTATTGACGATGAAACATAGAAATTGCATCGGAATTAAATATAGAAGTTACATAGCCGACTCAAGTACATGAAGACTGACTCTTCTTACTGTCTATGATTTGAACCTTTCCTGTGAGACCAGTTCTAGATTTCGATGCTTCGCATCAGGTTTAATGTATCCCTTGGGCCTTCTTATTGACGATGAAACATAGTAATTGCATCGGAATTAAATACAAAAGGCACAATGCCGACTTAAGTACAAGAGGACTGACTCTCCTTACATTCTGCGATTTGTACCTTCCCTGTGAGACCAGTTTTAGATTCCGATGCTTCACTTCAGCTTTACTGTATCCCTTGGACCATCTTACGACGATGAAACACAGGTATTGCATACGAATTAAATACAAATAGCACAATGCCGACATAAGTACAAGAGGAGTGATTCTTCAACCTGTCTATGTTTTGAATCTTTCCTGAGAGACCAGTTTTAGATTCCGATGCTTCACTTCTGGTTTACTCTATACCTTGGACCGTTATATTGACGATGTAACACAGAAATTTCATCGGAATTAAGTACAAAAATCAAAATGTAGACTTAAGTACAAGACGACTGACTCTTCTTACTGTCTACGATTTGAACCTTTCCTGCGAGACCGGTTTTAGATTCACATGGTTCACTTCAGGTTTACTGTAGACCTTGGACCATCTTATTTACGATGAAACACAGAAATTGCATCGGAATTAAATACAAAAGGCACAATGACGACTTAAGTACAAGAAGACTGACTCTTCTAAGTGGCCATGCTTTGAACCTATCCGGCGAGACCAGTTTTAGATTCCGATGCTTCACCTCAGGTTAACTGTATCACTTGGACCTACTTATTTACGATGAAACACATTAATTGCATCGGAATTAAATACAAAAGGCACAATGCCCTCTTAAGTACTAGAAGACTGACTCTTCTTAATGTCCATGTTTGAACCCTTCCTGTGAGACCAGTTTTAGATTCCGATGCTTCACTTCAGGTTTACTGTATATCTTGGACCTTCTTATTGATGATGAAACATAGAAATTGCATCGGAATTAAATATAAAAGTTACAATGCCGACCCTAGTGCAAGAAGACTGACTCTTCTTACTGTCTACGATTTGAACCGTTCCTGTGAGACCGGTTTCAGATTCCCATGCTTCACTTCAAGTTTACTGTATCCCTTGGACCTTCTTATTGACGACGGAACACAAAAATTGCAACAGAATTAAATAGAAAAGACACAATGCCCACTTAAGTACAAGAATACTGACACATCTTACAGTCTATGATTTGAACCTTTCCTGTGAGACCAGTTTTAGATTCCGATGCTTCACTTCAGGTTTACTGTATCCGTTGGACTTTCATATTGACGATGAAACACAGAAATTGCATCGGAATTAAATACAAAAGGCACAACGCCGACTTAAGTACAAGAAGACTGACTCTTCTTATTGTCTATGTTTTGAACCTTTCCTGTGAGACCAGTTTTAGATTCCGGTGCTTTACTTCAGGTCTACTGTATCCCTTGGAACTTCTTATTTACGAAGAAACACAGAAATTGCATCGGAATGAAATAGAAAAGACACAATGCCGACTTAAGTACAAGAGAATTGCCTCTTCTTACATTCTATGATTTGAGCCTTTAATCTGAGACCAGTTTTAGGTTCAGATGCTTCACTTCAGGTTTACTGTATCCCTTGGACCTTCTTATTGACGATGAACCACAGAAATTGCAGCGAAATTAAGTACGAAAGGCATAATAATGACTTAAGTACAAGAAGACTGACTCTTCTTATTGTCTATGTATTGAAACTATTCTGTGGGACCAGCTTAAGATTCCGACGCTTCACTTCAGGTTTACTATATCCGTTGGACCTTGTTAGTGACGATCAAACACGGAAATTGCATCGGAATTAAATACTAATGGCACAATGCCGACTTAAGTACAAAAGGACTGACTCTTCTTACATACTATGAATTGAACCTTTCCTGTGAGACTAGTTTTGAATTCCGATGCTTCACTTCAGGTTCACTGTATCCCTTGGACCTGCATGTTGACGATGAAACACATCAATTGCATCGGAATTAAATACAAAAGGCACAATGCCCTCTTAAGTACTAGAAGACTGACTCTTCTTACTGTCTATGTTTGAACCCATCCTGTGAGACCAGTTTTAGCTTCCGATGCTTCAACTCAGGTATACTGTATATCTTGGACCTTCTTATTGACGATGAAACATAGAAATTGCATCGGAATTAAATATAGAAGTTACAAAGCCGACTCAAGTACATGAAGACTGACTCTTCTTACTGTCTATGATTTGTACCTTTCCTGTGAGACCAGTTCTAGATTTCGATGCTTCACATCAGGTTTAATGTATCCCTTGGACCTTCGTATTAACGATGAAACACAGAAATTGCATCGGAAATTAATACAAACGGCACAATGCCGACTTAAGTACAAGAGGACTGACTCTCCTTACATTCTGCGATTTGTACCTTTCCTGTGAGACCAGTTATAGATTCCGATGCTTCACTTCAGGTTTACTGTATCCCTAGGACCTTCTTATTGACGATTAGAAACAGAAATTGCATCTGAATTAAATACAAAAGGCACAATGCCGACTTAAGTATAAGAAGACTTACTCTTCTTACTGTCTATGTTTTGAACCTTTGCTATGAGACCAGTTTTAAATTCCGATGCTTCACTTCAGGTTTACTGTATCCCTTGGACCATCTTACGACGATGAAACACAGATATTGCATCCGAATTAAATACAAATAGCACAATGCCGACATAAGTACAAGAGGAGTGATTCTTCTTACTGTCTATGTTTTGAACCTTTCCTGAGAGACCAGTTTTAGATTCCGATGCTTCACTTCTGGTTTACTCTATCCCTTGGACCGTTATATTGACGATGTAACACAGAAATTTCATCGGAATTAAGTACAAAAATCAAAATGTAGACTTAAGTACAAGACGACTGACTCTTCTTAGTGTCTACGATTTGAACCTTTCCTGCGAGACCGGTTTTAGATTCACATGCTTCACTTCAGGTTTTCTGTAGACCTTGGACCATCTTATTTACGATGAAACTCAGAAATGGCATCGGAATTAAATGCAAAAGGCACAATGCCGACTTAAGTACAAGACGATTGACTCTTCTAAGTGTCCATGCTTTGAACCTATCCGGCGAGACCAGTTTTAGATTCCGATGCTTCACTTCAGGTTAACTGTATCACTTGGACCTTCTTATAGACGATGAAACATAGAAATTGCATCGGAATTAAATATAAAAGTTACAATGCCGACTCTAGTACAAGAAGACTGACTCTTCTTACTGTCTATGATTTGAACCTTTCCTGTGAGACCGGTTTGAGATTCCCATGCTTCACTTCAAGTTTACTGTATCCCTTGGACCTTCTTATTGACGACGAAACACAAAAATTGCAACAGAATTAAATACAAAAGGCACAATGCCGACTTATGTACAAGAAGACTGACTCTTCTTACTGTCTACGTTTTGGACTTTTTTTGTGAGACCAGTTTTAGATTCCGATGCTTCACCATATGTTTGCTGTACCCTTGGACCTTCTTATTGACGATGAAACACAGAATTTACATCGGAAATAAATACAATCGGCACAATGCCCACTTAAGGACAAGGAGACTGACCCTTCTTACTGTCTATGATTTGAACCTTTCCTGCGAGACCAGTTTTAGTTTCAGATGCTTCACTTCAGGTTTACTGTATCCCTGGGAACTTCTTATTGACGATGAAACACAGAAATTGCATCGGAATTAAATGCAAAAGGCACAATGCTGACGTAAGTACAAGAGGACTGACTCATCTTACATTCTATGATTTGAGCCTTTCCTGTGAGACCAGTTTTAGATATCGATGCTTCACGTCAAGGTTACTGTATCCCTCTGACCTTCTTATTGACGATGAAACACAGAAATTGCATCGGAATTAAATACAAAAGGCACAATGATGACTTAAGTGAAAGAAAACTGACTCTTCCTACTGTCTATGTTTTGATCCTTTCCTGTGAGACCAGTTTTAGATTCCGATGCTTCACTTCAGATTTACTGAATCCCTTGGACCTTCTTAGTGACGATGAAACACAGAAGTTGCATCGGAATTAAATACAAAATGCACAATGCAAACTTATGTACAAGAAGACTGACTCTTCTTACTGTCTATGTTTTGCACTTTTTTTGTGAGACCAGTTTTAGATTCCGATGCTTCACCATATGTTTACTGTACCCTTGGACCTTCATATTGACGATGAAACACAGAATTTGCATCGGAAATAAATACAAATGGCACAATGCCCACATAAGCACAAGGAGACTGACTCTTCTTACTGTCTATGATTTGAACCTTTCCTGCGAGACCAGTTTTAGGTTCAGATGCTTCACTTCAGGTTTACTGTATCCCTTGGACCTTCATATGACGATGAAACACAGAAATTGCATCGGAATTAAATGCAAAAGACATAATGTCGACGTAAGTACAAGAAGACTGATTCTTCTTACTGTCAATGTGTTGAACCTTTCCTGAGAGACAAGTTTTAGTTTCCGATGCTTCACTTCAGGTTTACTGTATCCCTAGGACCTTCTTAGTGACGATGAAACACAGTAATTGCATCGGAATGAAATACAAAAAGCACAATGCCGACTTAAGTACAAGAAGACTGACTCTTCTTACTGTCTCTGCTTTTGAACCTTTCCTGTGAGACCAGTTTTAGATTTCGATGCTTCCGGGTTACTGTAGACCTTGGACCATCTTATTGACGATGAAACACAGAAATTGCATCGGAATTAAGTACAAATGGCACAATGCCCACTTAAGGACAAGGAGACTGACTCTTCTTACAGTCTATGATTTGAACCTTTCCTGTGAGACTAGTTTTGAATTCCGATGCTTCACTTCAGGTTCACTGTATCCCTTGGACCTCCATATTGACGCTGAATCACAGTAGTTGCATCGGAATTAAATACAAAAAGCACAATGCCTTCTTAAGTACTAGAAGACTGACTCTTCTTACTGTCTATGTTTTGCACCTTTCCTGCGAGACCAGTTTTAGATATCGATGCTTCACATCAGGGTAACTGTATTCCTCTGACCTTCTTATTGACGATGAAACACAGAAATTGCATCGGGATTAAATACCAAAGGCACAATGCCGACCTAAGTACAAGATAACGGACTCTTCTTACTGTCTATGATTTGAAACTTTCCTGTGAGACCGGTTTTAGATTCCCATGCTTCAGTTTAGGTTCACTGTATCACTTGGACCT
Organism: Schistocerca serialis cubense; assembly: GCF_023864345.2. NCBI lineage: Eukaryota > Metazoa > Arthropoda > Insecta > Orthoptera > Acrididae > Schistocerca > Schistocerca serialis. Next base: position 32,734,583 of record NW_026047583.1, on the reverse strand, counting down.
TCTTATTGACGATTAAACACAGAAATTGCATCCGAATTAAATGCAAAATGCACAATGCCGACGTAAGTACAAGAAGACTGACTCTTCTTACTGTCTATGCTTTGAACCATTTCTGTGAGACCGGTTTTAGATTCCCTTGCTTCACTTCAGGTTTACTGTATTACTTGGACCTTCTTATTGACGACGAAACACAGAAATTGCATCAGAATTAAATAGAAAAGGCACAATGCCCACGTAAGTACCGGAATACTGACACATCTTACTGTCTATGATTTGAACCTTTTACGTGAGACCAGTTTTAGATTCCGATGCTTCACTTCAGGTTTACTGTATTCCCTGGACCTCCTTATTGACGATGAGACACAGAAATTGCATCGGAATTAAATACAAAAGGCACAATGCCGACTTAGATACAAGAAGACTGACTCTTCTCATTATCTATGTTTTGAACCTTTCCTGTGAGACCAGTTTTAGATTCCGATGCTTTACTTCAGGTTTACTGTAACCCTTGGACCTACTTATTTACGATGAACCACAGAAATTGCATCGGAATGAAATAGAAAAGGCACAATGCCGACTGAAGTACAAGAGAACTGACTCTTCTTACAGTCTATGATTTGAGCCTTTAATCTGAGACCAGTTTTAGATTCCGGTGCTTCACTTCAGGTTTACTGTATCCGTTGGACTTTCACAATGACGATGAAACACAGAAATTGCATCGGAATTAAATACAAAAGGCACAACGCCGACTTAAGTACAAGAAGACTGACTCTTCTTACTGTCTATGATTTGACTCTTTCCTGTGTGATCACTTTTAATTTCCGATGCTTCACTTCAGGTTTACTGTATCCCTTGGACCTTCTTATTGACGATGAAAAACAGAAATTGCATCGGAATTAAATACAAAAGGCACAATGCCGAATTATATACAAGAAGACTGACTCTTCTTACTGTCTATGCTTTGCACCTTTTTTGTGAGACCAGTTTTAGATTCCGATCCTTCACTATCTGTTTACTGTATCCTTGGACCTTCTTATTGACGATGAAATACAGAATTTTCATCGGAAATAAGTACAAACGGCACAATGCCCACTTAAGGGCAAGGAGACTGACTCTTCTTACTGTCTATGATTTGATCCTTTCCTGTGAGACCAGTTTTAGATTCCGATTCTTCACTTCAGGTTTACTGTATCTCTTGGACCTTCTTAGTGACGATGAAACACCGAAATTGCATCGGAATTAAAAACCAAAAGCACAATGCCGACTTCAGTACAAGAAAACTGGCTCTTCTTAATGTCTATCTTTTGAACCCTCCCTGTGAGACCAGTTTTAGATTCCAAAGCTTCACTTCAGGTTTACTGTATCCCTAGGACCTTCTTATTGACGATGAAGAACAGAAATTGCATCGGAATTAAATACAAAAGGCACAATGCCGACTTAAGTACAAGATGACTGACTCTTCATACTGTCTATCTTTAGAAACAGTCCTCTGAGACCAGTTTTAAATTCCGATGCTTCACTTCAGCTTTACTGTATCCCTTGGACCTTCATATGACGATGAAACACAGAAATTGCATCCGAATTAAATGCAAAAGGCATAATGCCGACGTAAGTACAAGAAGACTGATTCTTCTTACTGTCAATGTGTTGAACCTTTCCTGAGAGACAAGTTTTAAGTTCTGATGCATCACATCAGGTTTACTGTATCTCTTGGACCTTCTTATTGACGATGAGACACATAAATTGCATCGGAATTAAATACAAAAAGCACAATGTCGACTTAAGTACAAGAGACCTGACACTCCTTACGTTCTATGATTTGAGCCTTTCCTCTGAGACCAGTTTTAGATATCGATGCTTCACTTTACGTTTACTGTATCCCTTGGACCTTCTTATTGACGCTGAAACATAGAAATTGCATCGGATTTTAATACAAAAAGCACAATGCCGACTTAAGTGCAAGAAGACAGACTGTTCTTACTGTCTATGTTTTGAGCCTATCCTGTGAGACCAGTTTTAGTTCCGATGCTTCATATCAAGTTTACTGTATCCCTTAGATTCTCTTATTGACGATGAAACACAGAAATTGCGTCGGAATTAAATACAAAAGGCACAATGCCTACTTACGTACAAGAAGAGTGACTCGTCCTACTGTCTATGCTTTTGAACCTTTCCTGTGAGACCAGTTTTGGATTCCGATTCTTCACTTCAGGTTTGCTGTATCGCTTGGACCTTCTTATTGACGATGAACCACAGAAATTGCAGCGGAATTAAGTACAAAAGGCATAATGATGACTTAAGTACAAGAAGACTGACTCTTCTTATTGTCTATGTTTCGAAACTATTCTGTGGGACCAGTTTTAGATTCCGACGCTTCACTTCGGGTTTACTGTATCCCTTGGACCTTGTTAGTGACGCTGAAACACAGAAATTGCATCGGAATTAAGTACAAAAGGCACAATGCCGACTTAAGTAAAGGAGGACTGACTCTTCTTACATACTATGAATTGAACCTTTCCTGTGAGACCAGTTTTGAATTCCGATGCTTCATTTCAAGTTTACTGTATCCCTCGGACCTTCATATTGACGATGAAACACAGTAATTGAATCGGAATGAAATACAAAACGCACAATGCCCTCTTAAGTACTAGAAGACTGACTCTTCTTACTGTCTATGCTTGAACCCTCCCTGCGAGACCAGGTTTAGATTCCGATATTTCACTTCAGGTTTACTGTATGTCTTGGACCTTCTTATTGACGATGAAACATAGAAATTGCATCGGAATTAAGTACAAAAGTTACAATGCCGACTCAACTACAAGAAGACTGACTCTTCTTACTGTCTATGATATGAACCTTTCCTGTGAGACCAGTTCTTGATTTCGATGCTTCACATCACGTTTAATGTATCCCTTGGACCTTCTTATTGACGATGAAACACAGAAATTGCATCGGAATTAAACACAAAAGGCACAATGCCGACTTATGTACAAGAAGACTGACTCTTCTTACTGTCTATGTTTTGCACCTTTCCTGTGAGACCAGTTTTAGATTCCGATACTTCACTATATTTTTACTGTATCCCTTGGACCATCTTATTGACGATGAAACATAGAATTTGCATCGGAATTAAACACAAATGGCACAATGCCGACTTAAGTACAAGAAGACTGGCTCTTCTTACTGTCTATGATTTGAACCTTTCCTGCAAAACCTTTTTGAGATTCCGACGCTTCACTTCAGGTTTACTGTATCCCTTGGACCTTCGTATAGACGATGAAACACAGAAATTCCATCGGAATTGAATAAAACAGGCACAATGCTGACTTAAGTACAAGAGGACTGACTCTTGTTACATTCTATGATTTGAGCCTTTCCTGTGAGACCAGTTTTAGATGTCGATGCTTCACATCTGGGTAACTGTATCCCTCTGACGTTCATATTGACGATGAAACACAGAAATTGCATCGGGATCTAATACAAACGGCACAATGCCGACTTAAGTACAAGATATCGGACTCTTCTTACTGTCTATGATTAGAACCTTTCCTGTGACTCCGGTTTCAGATTCCGATGCTTCACTTCAGGTTTACTGTATCCCTTGGTCCTTCTTATTGACGACGAAACACAGAAATTGCATCGGAATTAAATAGAAAAGGCACAATGCCCACTTAAGTACAAGAATACTGACACTTCTTACTGTCTATGATTTGAACCATTCCTGTGAGACCAGTTTTAGATTCCGATGCTTCACTTCTGGTTCACTGTATTCTTTTGACCTTCTTATTGACGATGAAACACAGAAATTGCATCGTAATTAAATACAAAAGGCACAATGCTGACTTAGGTACAAGAAGTCTGACTCTTCTTATTGTCTATGTTTTGAACCTTTCCTGTGAGACCAGTTTTAGTTTCTGATGCTTTACTTCAGGTTTACTGTATCCCTTGGACCTTCTTATTTACGATGAAACACAGAGTTTGCATCGGAATTAAATTGAAAAGTCACAATGGTGACTTACGTACAAGAGAACTGACTCTTCTTACATTCTATGATTTGAGCCTTTAATCTGAGACCAGTTTTAGATTCCGGTGCTTCACTTCAGGTTTACTGTATCTGTTAGACTTTCATATTGACGATGAAACACTGAAATTGCATCGGAATGAAATACAAAAGGCACAATGCCGACTTTAGTACAAGAAGACTGACTGTTCTTACCGTCTATGGTTTGAACCTTTCCTGAGAGACCAGTTTTAGATTCCGATGCTCCACTTCAGGTTTACTGTAGACCTTGGACCATCTTATTAACGATGAAACACAGAAATTGCATCGAAATTAAATACAAAAGGCACAATGCCGACTTAAATACAAGAAGATTGACTCATCTAACTCTCTATGCTTTGAACCTATCTGGCGAGACCAGTTTTTGATTCCGATGCTTCACTTCAGGTTCACTGTATCACTTGAACCGTCTTATTTACGATGAAACACAGAAATTGCGTCGGAATTAAAGAGAAAAGGCATAATGCCGACTTAAATACAGGAGAACTGACACCTCTTACGTTCTATGATTGGAGCCATTCCTCTGAGACCAGTTTTAGATATCGATGCTTCATTTCAAGGTTACTGTATCCCTCTGACCCTCTTATTGACAATGAAACACAGAAATTGCATCAGAATTAAATACAAAAGGCACAACGCCAACTTAAGTACAAGAAGACAGACTCTTCTTATTGTCTATGTTTTGAAACTATTCTGTGGGACCAGTTTTAGATTCCACGCTTCACTTCAGGTTTACTGTATCCCTTGGACCTTGTTAGTGACCCTGAACGACAGAAATTGCAGCGGAATTAAGTACAAAAGGCATAATGATGACTTAAGCACAAAACGACTGACTCTTCTTATTGTCTATGTTTTGAAACTATTCTGTGCGACCAGTTTTAGATTCCGACGCTTCACTTCAGGTTTACTGTATCCCTTGGACCTTGTTAGTGACGCTGAAACACAGAAATTGCATCGGAATTAAGTACAAAAGGGCACAATGCCGACTTAAGTACAAGAGTACTGACGCTTCCTACATACTATGAATTGAACCTTTCCTGTGAGACCAGTTTTCAATTCCGATGCTTCATTTCAGGTTTACTGTATCCCTTGGACCTTCATATTGACGATGAAACACAGAAATTCCATCGGAATTGAATGAAACAGGCACAATGCTGACTGAAGTACAAGAGGACTGACTCTTCTTACATTCTATGATTTGAGCCTTTCCTGTGAGACCAGTATTAGATGTCGAGGATTCACATCAGGGTAACTGTATCCCTCTGACGTTCTTATTGACGATGAAACACAGCAATTGCATCGGGATTAAATACAAAAGGCACAATGCCGACTTAAGTTCATGATAACGGAGTCTTCTTACTGTCTATGATTAGAACCTTTCCTGTGACACCGGTTTTAGATTCCGAAGCTTCACTGCAGGTTTACTGTATCCCTTGGACCTTCTTATTGACGACGAAACACAGAAATAGCATCGGAATTAAATAGGAAAGGCACAATGCCCACTTAAGTAAAAGAATACTGACACATCTTACTGTCTATGATTTGAACCTTTCCCGTGAGACCAGTTTTAGATTCCGATGCTTCACTTCAGGTTCACTGTATTCTTTGGACCTTCCTATTGACGATGAATCACAGAAATTGCATCGGAATTAAATACAAAAGGCACAATGCCGTCTTAGGTACAAGAAGACTGAATCTTCTTATTGTCTATGATTTGAACCTTTCCTGTGAGGCCAGTTTTAGATTCCGATGCTTTACTTCAGGTTTACTGTATCCTTTGGACCCTCTTATTTACGATGAAACACAGAAATTGCTTCGGAATTAAATAGAAAAGGCACAATGCCGACTTAAGTGCAAGAGAACTGACTCTTCTTACATTCTATGATTTGAGCCTTTAATCTGAGACCAGTTTTAGATTCCGGTGCTTCACTTCAGGTTTGCTATATCCGTTGGACTTTCATATTGACGATGAAACACAGAAATTGCATCGGAAGGAAATACAAAAAGCACAATGCCGACTTAAGTACAAGAAGACTGAGTCTTCTTACCGACAATGGTTAGAACCTCTCCTGAGAGACCAGTTTTAGATTCCGATGCTTCACTGCAGGTTTACTGTAGACCTTGGACCATCTTATTGACGATGAAACACAGAAATTGCATCGGAATTAAATACAAAAGGCACAATGCTAACTTAAGTGCAAGAATACTGACTCTTCTTACTGTCTCTGCTTTTGAACATTTCCTGTGATTCCAGTTTTAGATTCCGTAGCTTCCGGTTTACTGTAGACCTTGAACCATCTTATTGAAGATGAAACACAGCAATTGCATCGGAATTAAATACAATAGACACAATGCCGACTTAAGTACAAGAAGACTGACTCTTCTAACTGTCTGTGCTTTGAACCTATCCGGAGGGACCAGTTTTAGATTCCATTGCTTCACTTCAGGTTTACTGTGTTACTTGGACTTACTTATTTACGATGAAACACAGAAATTGCATCGGAATTAAATAGATAAGGCACAATGCCGACTTAAGTACAAGAGAACTGACTCTTTTTACGTTCTACGATTTGAGCCCTTCCCCTGAGACCAGGTTAAGATAACGATGCTTCACTTTAGGTTTACTGTATTCCTTGGACCTTCTTATTGACGACGAAACTCAGAAGGTGCATCAGAATTTAATAGAAAAGGCACAATGCCCACTAAAGTACAAGAATACTGACACATCTTATTGTCTATGATTTAAACCTTTCCTGTGAGACCAGTTTTTGATTGCGATGCTTCACTTCATTTTTACTGTATTCCTTGGACCTCCTTATTAACGATGAAACACAGAAATTGCATCGGAATTAAATACAAAAGGCACAAGGCCGACTTAGATACAAGAAGACTGACTCTTCTAATTGTCTATGTTTTGAACCTTTCCTGTGATACCAGTTTTAGTTTCCGATGCTTTACTTCAGGTTTACTGTATCCCTTGGACCTTCTTATTTACGATGAAACACAGAAATTGCATCGGAATGAAATAGAAAAGGCACAATGCCGACTTAAGTACAAGGGAACTGACTCTTCTTACATTCTATGATTTGAGCCTTTAATCTGAGACCAGTTTTAGATTCCGGTACTTCACGTCAGGTTTACTGTAACCGTTGGACTTTCTTATTGACGATGAAACACAGAAATTGCATCGGAATTAAATACAAAAGGCACAACGCCGACTTAAGTACAAGAAGACTGACTCTTCTTACTGTCTATGATTTGACTCTTTCCTTTGTGATCACTTTTGAATTCCGATGCTTCACTTCAGGTGTACTAAATCCCTTGGACCTTCTTATTGACGATGAAACACAGAATTTGCATCGGAATTAAATATAAAAGGCACAACGCCGACTTATGTACAAGAAGACTGACTCTTCTTGCTGTCTACGCTTTGCACCTTTTTTGTGAGACCAGTTTTAGATTCCGATGCTTCACTATTTGTTTACTGTATCCTTGGGCCCTCTTATTGACGATGAAATACAGAATTTTCATCGGAAATAAATACAATTGGCACAATGCCTACTTATAGACAAGGAGACTGACTCTTCATACTGTCTATGTTTTGAAACTTTCCTGTGAGACCAGTTTTAGGTTCAGATGCTTCACTTCAGGTTTACTGTATCCCTTGGAACTTCTTATTGACGATGAAACACAGAAATTGCATCGGAATTAAATACAAAAGGCACAATGCTGACTTAAGTACAAGAGGTATGACTCTTCTTATATTCTATGATTTGAGCCTTTCCTGTTAGACCAGTTTTAGTTATCGATGCTTCACTTCAAGGTTACTGTATCCCTCTGACCTTCTTATTGACGATGAAACACAGAAATTGCATCGGAATTAAATACAAAAGGCACACTGATGACTTAAGTGCAAGAGGTTTGACTTGTCTTACTGTCTATGTTTTGATCCTCTCCTGTGAAACCAGTTTTAGATTCCGATGCTTCACATCAGGTTTACTGCATCCCTTGGACTTTCTTAGTGACGATGAAACACAGAAATTGCATCGGAATTAAAAACAAAAAGCACAATGCCGACTTCAGTACAAGAAAACTGACTCTTCTTACTGTCTATCTTTTTAACCTTCCCTGCGGGACCAGTTTTAGATTCCGATGCTTCACTTCAGGTTTACTGTGTCCCTAGGACCTTCTTATTGACGATGAAACACAGAATTTGCATCGGAATTAAATACAATTGGCACAATGCCTACTTATAGACAGGGAGACTGACTCTTCATACTGTCTATGATTTGAACCTTTCCTGTGAGACCAGTTTTAGATTCCGGTGCTTCACTTCAGGTTTACTGTATCTGTTGGACTTTCATATTGACGAAGAAACGCAGAAATTGCATCGGAAATAAGTACAAAAGGCCCAACGCCGACTTAAGTACAAGAAGACTGACTCTTTTTACTGTCTATGTTTTGCACCTTTTCTGTGAGACCAGTTTTAGATTCCGGTGCTTCACTATATGTTTAGTGTATCCCTTGGACCTTGTTATTGACGATGAAACACAGAATTTGCATTGGAATTAAATACAATTTTCACAATGCCCACTTAAGAACAAGAAGACTGACTCTTCTTACTGTCTATGATTTGAACCTTTCCTGCGAGACCAGTTTTAGGTTCATATGCTTCACTTCAGGTTTACTTTATCGCTTGGAACTTCTTATTCACGATGAAACACAGAAATTGCATCGGAATTAAATACAAAAGGCACAATGCTGACTTAAGTACAAGAGGACTGACTCTTCTTACATTCTATGATTTGAGCCTTTCCTGTGAGACCAGTTTTAGTTATCGATGCTTCACTTCAAGTGTACTATTTCCCTCTGACCTTCTTATTGACGATGAAACGCAGTAATTGCATCGGAATTAAATACAAAAGCAAAATGATGACTTAAGTGCAAGAAGACTGACTTTTCTTACTGTCTATGTTTTGATCCTTTCCTGTGAGACCAGTTTTAGATATCGATGCTCCACTTTAAGTTTACTGTATCCCTTGGACCTTCTTAGTGATGATGAAACACAGAAATTGCATCGGAATTAAAAACAAAAAGCACAATGCCGACTTCAGTACAAGAAAACTGACTCTTCTTACTGTCTGTATTTTGAACCTTTCCTGTGAGACCAGTTTTAGATTCCGATGCTTCACTTCAGGTTTACTGTAACCCTAGGACCTTCTTATTGACGATGAAAAACAGAAATTGCATCGGAATTAAATACAAAAGGCACAATGCCGACTTAAGTACATGATTACTGACTCTTCTTACTGTCTATGTTTTGAAACAGTCCTGTGAGACCAGTTTTAAATTCCGATGCTTCATTTTAGCTTTACTGTATCCCATGGTCTTTCATATGACGATGAAACACAGAAATTGCATCCCAATTAAATGCAAAAGGCACAATGCCGACGTAAGTACAAGAAGACTGACTCTTCTTACCGTTTTTGGTTTGAACCTTTCCGGAGAGACCAGTTTTAGATTCCGATGCTTCATTTCAGGTTTACTGTAGACCATGGACCATCTTATAGACGATGAAACACAGAAATAGCATCAGAATTTTATACAAAAGGCACATTGCCGACTTAAGTGCAAGAAGACAGACTGTTCTTACTGTCTACGTTTTGAGCCTATCCTGTGAGACGAGTTTTAGATTCCGATGCTTCATATAAAGTTTACTGTATCCCTTAGACTTTCTTATTGACGATGAAACACAGAAATTGCATCGGAATTAAATACAAAAGGCACAATGCCAACTTAAGTACAAGATTGCTGACTTTTCTTACTGTCTCTGCTTTTGAACCTTTCCTGTGAGACCAGTTTTAGATTCCGATGCTTCACTTCAGGTTTACTGTATCCCTTGGACCTTGTTAGTGACGATGAAACACAGAAATTGCATCGGATTTAAGTACCAAAGGCACAATGCCGATTTAAGTACAAGAGGACTGACTCTTCTTACATTCTGTGATTTGAACCTTTCCTGTTAGACCAACTTTAGATTCCGATGCTTTACTTCAGGTTTACTGTATCCCCTGGACCTTCTTATTGTCGATCGAACACAGAAATTGCATCGGATGTAAATAGAAATGCACAAAGCCGACTTAAGTACAAGATCACTGAAACTTCTTACTGTCTATGTTTTAACCTTTCCTGTGAGACCAGTTTTAGATTCCGATGCTTCACTTCAAGTTTACTGTATCCCTTGGACCTTCTTATTGACGATAAAACACAGAAACTGCATCGGAATGAAATACAAAAGGCAGAACGCCGACTTAAGTACAAGAAGACTGACTCTTCTTACTGTCTATGATTTGCACCATTCCTGTGAGAACAGTTTTAGATTCCGATGCTTCACTATATGTTTACTGTATCCCTTGGACCTTCTTCTTGACGAAGAAACATAGAATTTGCATCGGAATTAAATCCAATGGGCACAAAGCACACTTAAGAACAAGAAGACTGACTCTTCTTACTGTCTATGATTTGAACCTTTCCCGTGAAACCAGTTTTAGGTTCAGATGCTTCACATCAGGTTTATTGTATCCCTTTGAACTTCTTATTGACGATGAAACACAGAAATTGCATCGGAATTAAATACAAAAGGCACAATGCTGACTTAAGTACAAGAGGACTGACTCTTCTTACATTCTATGATTTGAGCCGTTCCTGTGAGACCAGTTTTAGATATCGATGCTTCACTTCAAGTTTACTGTATCCCTCTGACCTTCTTATTGACGATGAAACACAGAAATTGCATCGGAATTAAATACGAAAGGCACAATGATGACTTAAGTGCAAGGAGACTGACTCTTCTTACTGTCTATGTTTTGATCCTTTCCCGTGAGACCAATTTTAGATTCCGATGCTTCACCTCAGGTTTACTGTATACCTTGGACCTTCTTAGTGATGATGAAACACAGAAATAGCATCGGAATTAAAAACAGGAAGCACAATGCCGACTTCAGTACAAGAAAACTGACTCTTCTTACTGTCTGTATGTTGAACCTTCCTGTGAGATCAGTTTTAGATTCCGATCCTTCACTTCAGGTTTCCTGTATCCCTAGGACCGTCTTATTGACGAATAAAAACAGAAATTGCATCGGAATTAAATACAAAAGACACAATGCCGACTTAAGTACAAGATGACTGACTCTTCATACTGTCTATGTTTTGAAACAGTCCTGTGAGACCAGTTTTAAATTCCGATGCTTCACTTTAGCTTTACTGTATCCCATGGACCTTCATATGCCGATGAAACACAGAAATTGCATCCGAATTAAATGCAAAAGGCACAATGCCGACATAAGTAGAAGAAGACTGGCTCTTCTCACCGTCTTTGGTTTGAACCGTTCCGGAGAGACCAGTTTTAGATTCCGATGCTTCATTTCAGGTTTACTGTAGACCTTGGACCATCTTATAGACGATGAAACACAGTAATAGCATCGGAATTTAATACAAAAGGCACAATGCCGACTTAAGTGCAAGAAGACAGACTGTTCTTACTGTCTATGTTCTGAGCCTACCCTGTGAGACGAGTTTTAGTTTCCGATGCTTCATATCAAGTTTACTGTATCCCTTACACTTTCTTATTGACGATGAAACACAGAAATTGCAACGGAATTAAATACAAAAGGCACAATGCCAACTTAAGTACAAGATTAATGTCTCTTCTTACTGTCTCTGCTTTTGAACCTTTCCTGTGAGACCAATTTTAGATTCCGATGCTTCACTTCAGGTTTACTGTATCCCTTGGACCTTGTTAGTGACGATGAAAAACAGAAATTGCATCGGAATTAAATACAAAAGCCACAATGATGACTTAAGTGCAAGAAGACTGACTCTTCATACTGTCTATGTTTTGATCCTTTCGTGTGAGACCAGTTTTATTTTCCGATGCTTCACTTCAGGTTTACTGTATCCCTTGGACCTTGTTAGTGACGATGAAACACAGAAATTGCATCGGAATTAAGTACCAAAGGCACAATGCCGATTTAAGTACAAGAGGACTGACTCTTCTTACTTTCTGTGATTTGAACCTTTCCTGTGAGACCAACTTTAAATTCCGATGCTTCACTTCAGGTTTACTGTATCCCCTGGACCTTCTTATTGACGATGGAACACAGAAATTGCATCGGATGTAAATAAAAATGCACAAAGCCTACTTAAGTACAAGAACACTGATTCTCCTTACTGTCTATGTTTTAACCGTTCCTGTGAGACCAGTTTAAGATTCCGATGCTTCACTTCAGGTTTACTGTATCCCTTGGACCTTCTTATTGACGATGAAACACAGAAATTTCATCGGAATTAAATACAAAAGTCACAATGCTGACTTATGTACAAGAGGACTGACTCTTCCTACATTCTATGATTTGAGCCGTTCCTGTGAGACCAGTTTTAGATATCGATGCTTCACTTCAAGTTTACTGTATCCCTCTGACCTTCTTATTGACGATGAAACACAGAAATTGCATCGGAATTAAATACAAAAGGCACAATGATGACTTAAGTGCAAGGAGACTGACTCTTCTTACTGTCTATGTTTTGATCTCTTCCTGTGAGACCAGTTTTAGATTCCGATGCTTCACTTCAGGTTTACTGTATCCCTTGTACCTTCTTAGTGATGATGAAACACAGAAATTGCTCAGTCAAATTTCAAGCTTACTCTGGCCAGTTCACCTGAAGCGATACGCCATTATCTGTCGACATAAAGACTTTCACAGTACTCCTGCAGGGATCTTCTCGAGTTTGCCGATGTATTTCGCCAGTTTACGAGGCATTTGGCTACCTTTAGAGAGTCATAGTTACCCTTCCAATTATTCCACGGTTTACCACAGTCGCATTTTCAAGCTTACTCTGCCCAGTTCACCTGAAGAGATACGCCAATTATATGTCGACATAAAGACTTTCACAGTACACCTGACGGGAGCTTCTCGAGTTTACCGATGTATTTCGCCTGCTAACTAGGCATTTGGCTACCTTTAGAGAGTCATAGTTACTCCTGCCAATTGTTCCCCGTTTTACCACAGTCACATTTTCAAGCTTCCTCTAGCCAATTCACCTGTAGCGATACGCCATTATCTGTCGTCATGAAGACTTTCACAGTACTCCTGCCGGGAGCTTCTCGAGTATGCAGATGTACTTCGCCAGTTGACAATACATTTGCTACCTTAAGAGTGTCATATTTAATCCTGCCAGTGTCTCCCCGTTAAACCACAGTAACAACTGCAGGCTTCCTCTGCCCTCTTCGCCAGGAGCGATACGCCATTATTTGTCGACATTATGACTTTCACAGTACTTCTGCTAGGAGCTCCTACAGTTTGCCGATGTCTTTCGCCTGTTGACGAGGCATTTGGCTACCTTTAGCGGGTCTTGTTACTCCTGCCAACTGTTCCCCGTTTCAGCACAGTCACATTTTCAAGCTTACTCTGGCCATTTCACCTGAAGCGATCCGCCATTATCTGTCGACATAAAGACTTTCACAGTACTCCTGCCGGGAGCTTTCCGAGTTGTCCGATGTATTTCGCTTGTTGACCTGGCATTTGGCTACCTTCAGAGGGTCATAGTTACTCCGGCCAATTGTACCCCGTTTTACCACAGTCACATTTTCAAGCTTCCTCTAACCAGTTCACCTGTAGCGATACGCCATTATCTGTCGACATAAAGACTTTCACAGTACTCCTGCCGGGAGCTTCTCGAGTTTGCCGATGTATTTCGAGTGTTGACGCGGCATTTGGCTACCTTAAGAGAGTCATAGTTACTCCTGTCAGTTGCTCCCCGTTTTACAACAGTCACACCTACAAGCTTACTCTGGCCAGTTCACCTGAAGAGATACGCCAATTATATGTCGACATAAAGACTTTCACAGTACACCTGCCGGGATCTTCTCGAGTTTGCCGATGTATTTCGCCAGTTTACGAGGTATTTCGCTATCTTAAGAGAGTCATACTTACTCCTGCCAGTGTCTCCCCGTTAAACCACAGTCACAACTACAAGCTTCATCATTCCCGTTCACCAGAAGCGATACGCCATTATTGGTCGCCATTATGACTTTCACAGTACTCCTGCTAGGAGCTCCTCCAGTTTGCCGATGTATTTCGCCTGTTGACGAGGCATTTGGCTACCTTTAGAGAGTCATAGTTACTCCTGCCAATTGTTCCCCGTTTCAGCTCAGTCAAATTTCAAGCTTACTCTGGCCAGTTCACCTGAAGCGATAGGCCATTATCTGTCGACATAAAGACTTTCACAGTACTCCTGCAGGGATCTTCTCGAGTTTGCCGATGTATTTCGCCAGTTTACGAGGCATTTGGCTATCTTAAGAGAGTCATAGTTACTCCTGCCAGTGTCTCCCCGTTAAACCACAGTCACAACTACAAGCTTCATCATTCCCGTTCACCAGAAGCGATACGCCATTATTTGTCGACATTATGAGTTTCACAGTACCCCTGCTAGGAGCTCCTCCAGTTTGCCGTTGTATTTCGCCCGTTGACGAGGCATTTGGCTACCTTTAGAGAGTCATGATTACCCCTGCCAATTATCCCACGGTTTACCACAGTCACATTTTCAAGCTTACTCTGGCCAGTTCACCTGAAGAGATACGCCAATTATATGTCGACATAAAGACTTTCACAGTACACCTGCCGGGAGCTTCTCGAGTTTGCCGAAGTATTTCGCCTGTTGACGAGGCATTTGCCTACCTTAAGGTTGTCATAGTTACACCTCTCAGGTGTTCCCCGTTTTACAACAGTTACACCTACAAGCTTACTCTGGCCAGGTCACCTGAAGCAATACGCCATTATCTGTCGACATAGAGTCTTTCACAGTACTCCTGCCGGGAGCTTCTCGAGTTTGCCGATGTATTTTGCCTGTTGACGAGGCATTTGGCTACCTTTAGAGAGTCATAGTTACTCCTGCCAATTGTTCCCCGTTTTACCACAGTCACATTTTCAAGCCTCCTCTAGCCAATTCACCTGTAGCGATACGCCATTATCTGTCGTCATGAAGACTTTCACAGTACTCCTGCCGGGAGCTTCTCGAGTATGCAGATGTACTTCGCCAGTTGACAATACATTTGCTACCTTAAGAGTGTCATATTTAATCCTGCCAGTGTCTCCCCGTTAAACCACAGTAACAACTGCAGGCTTTCTCTGCCCTCTTCGCCAGGAGCGATACGCCATTATTTGTCGACATTATGACTTTCACAGTACTTCTGCTAGGAGCTCCTACAGTTTGCCGATGTCTTTCGCCTGTTGACGAGGCATTTGGCTACCTTTAGCGGGTCTTGTTACTCCTGCCAACTGTTCCCCGTTTCAGCACAGTCACATTTTCAAGCTTACTCTGGCCATTTCACCTGAAGCGATCCGCCATTATCTGTCGACATAAAGACTTTCACAGTACTCCTGCCGGGAGCTTTCCGGGTTGTCCGATGTATTTCGCTTGTTGACCTGGCATTTGGCTACCTTCAGAGGGTCATAGTTACTCCGGCCAATTGTACCCCGTTTTACCACAGTCACATTTTCAAGCTTCCTCTAACCAGTTCACCTGTAGCGATACGCCATTATCTGTCGACATAAAGACTTTCACAGTACTCCTGCCGGGAGCTTCTCGAGTTTGCCGATGTATTTCGAGTGTTGACGCGGCATTTGGCTACCTTAAGAGAGTCATAGTTACTCCTGTCAGTTGCTCCCCGTTTTACAACAGTCACACCTACAAGCTTACTCTGGCCAGTTCACCTGAAGAGATACGCCAATTATATGTCGACATAAAGACTTTCACAGTACACCTGCCGGGATCTTCTCGAGTTTGCCGATGTATTTCGCCAGTTTACGAGGTATTTCGCTATCTTAAGAGAGTCATACTTACTCCTGCCAGTGTCTCCCCGTTAAACCACAGTCACAACTACAAGCTTCATCATTCCCGTTCACCAGAAGCGATACGCCATTATTGGTCGCCATTATGACTTTCACAGTACTCCTGCTAGGAGCTCCTCCAGTTTGCCGATGTATTTCGCCTGTTGACGAGGCATTTGGCTACCTTTAGAGAGTCATAGTTACTCCTGCCAATTGTTCCCCGTTTCAGCTCAGTCAAATTTCAAGCTTACTCTGGCCAGTTCACCTGAAGCGATAGGCCATTATCTGTCGACATAAAGACTTTCACAGTACTCCTGCAGGGATCTTCTCGAGTTTGCCGATGTATTTCGCCAGTTTACGAGGCATTTGGCTATCTTAAGAGAGTCATAGTTACTCCTGCCAGTGTCTCCCCGTTAAACCACAGTCACAACTACAAGCTTCATCATTCCCGTTCACCAGAAGCGATACGCCATTATTTGTCGACATTATGAGTTTCACAGTACCCCTGCTAGGAGCTCCTCCAGTTTGCCGTTGTATTTCGCCCGTTGACGAGGCATTTGGCTGCCTTTAGAGAGTCATGATTACCCCTGCCAATTATCCCACGGTTTACCACAGTCACATTTTCAAGCTTACTCTGGCCAGTTCACCTGAAGAGATACGCCAATTATATGTCGACATAAAGACTTTCACAGTACACCTGCCGGGAGCTTCTCGAGTTTGCCGAAGTATTTCGCCTGTTGACGAGGCATTTGCCTACCTTAAGGTTGTCATAGTTACACCTCTCAGGTGTTCCCCGTTTTACAACAGTCACACCTACAAGCTTACTCTGGCCAGGTCACCTGAAGCAATACGCCATTATCTGTCGACATAGAGTCTTTCACAGTACTCCTGCCGGGAGCTTCTCGAGTTTGCCGATGTATTTTGCCTGTTGACGAGGCATTTGGCTACCTTTAGAGAGTCATAGTTACTCCTGCCAATTGTTCCCCGTTTTACCACAGTCACATTTTCAATCTTCCTCTAGCCAATTCACCTGTAGCGATACGCCATTATCTGTCGTCATGAAGGCTTTCACAGTACTCCTGCCGGGAGCTTCTCGAGTATGCAGATGTACTTCACCAGTTGACTATACATTTGCTACCTTAAGAGCGTCATAGTTAATCCTGCCAGTGTCTCCCCGTTAAACCACAGTAACAACTGCAGGCTTCCTCTGCCCTCTTTACCAGAAGCGATACGCCATTATTTGTCGACACTATGACTTTCACAGTACTTCTGCTAGGAGCTCCTACAGTTTGCCGTTGTATTTAGCCTGTTGACGAGGCATTTGGCTACCTTTAGAGGGTCATAGTTACTCCTGCCAATTGTTCCCCGTTTCAGCACAGTCACATTTTCAAGCTTACTCTGGCCATTTCACCTGAAGCGATCCGCCATTATCTGTCGACATAAAGACTTTCACAGTACTCCTGCCGGGAGCTTTCCGAGTTGTCCGATGTATTTCGCTTGTTGACCTGGCATTTGGCTACCTTCAGAGGGTCATAGTTACTCCGGCCAATTGTACCCCGTTTTACCACAGTCACATTTTCAAGCTTCCTCTAACCAGTTCACCTGTAGCGATACGCCATTATCTGTCGACATAAAGACTTTCACAGTACTCCTGCCGGGAGCTTCTCGAGTTTGCCGATGTATTTCGAGTGTTGACGCGGCATTTGGCTACCTTAAGAGAGTCATAGTTACTCCTGTCAGTTGCTCCCCGTTTTACAACAGTCACACCTAGAAGCTTACTCTGGCCAGTTCACCTGAAGAGATACGCCAATTATATGTCGACATAAAGACTTTCACAGTACACCTGCCGGGATCTTCTCGAGTTTGCCGATGTATTTCGCCAGTTTACGAGGTATTTCGCTATCTTAAGAGAGTCATACTTACTCCTGCCAGTGTCTCCCCGTTAAACCACAGTCACAACTACAAGCTTCATCATTCCCGTTCACCAGAAGCGATACGCCATTATTGGTCGCCATTATGACTTTCACAGTACTCCTGCTAGGAGCTCCTCCAGTTTGCCGATGTATTTCGCCTGTTGACGAGGCATTTGGCTACCTTTAGAGAGTCATAGTTACTCCTGCCAATTGTTCCCCGTTTCAGCTCAGTCAAATTTCAAGCTTACTCTGGCCAGTTCACCTGAAGCGATACGCCATTATCTGTCGTCATGAAGGCTTTCACAGTACTCCTGCCGGGAGCTTCTCGAGTATGCAGATGTACTTCACCAGTTGACTATACATTTGCTACCTTAAGAGCGTCATAGTTAATCCTGCCAGTGTCTCCCCGTTAAACCACAGTAACAACTGCAGGCTTCCTCTGCCCTCTTTACCAGAAGCGATACGCCATTATTTGTCGACACTATGACTTTCACAGTACTTCTGCTAGGAGCTCCTACAGTTTGCCGTTGTATTTAGCCTGTTGACGAGGCATTTGGCTACCTTTAGAGGGTCATAGTTACTCCTGCCAATTGTTCCCCGTTTTAGCACAGTCACATTTTCAAGCTTACTCTGGCCATTTCACCTGAAGCGATCCGCCATTATCTGTCGACATAAAGACTTTCACAGTACTCCTGCCGGGAGCTTTCCCAGTTTTCCGATGTATTTCGCTTGTTGACCTGGCATTTGGCTACCTTCAGAGGGTCATAGTTACTCCGGCCAATTGTACCCCGTTTTACCACAGTCACATTTTCAAGCTTCCTCTAACCAGTTCACCTGTAGCGATACGCCATTATCTGTCGACATAAAGACTTTCACAGTACTCCTGCCGGGAGCTTCTCGAGTTTGCCGATGTATTTCGAGTGTTGACGCGGCATTTGGCTACCTTAAGAGAGTCATAGTTACTCCTGTCAGTTGCTCCCCGTTTTACAACAGTCACACCTACAAGCTTACTCTGGCCATTTCACCTGAAGCGATAAACCATTACATGTCGACATAATGACTTTCACAGTACTCCTGCCAGGAGCTTTTCGAGTTTGCCGATGTATTTCGCCTGTTGACGAGGCATTTGGCAACCTTAAGACCGTCATAGTTACACCTGCCAGTGTCTCCCCGTTAAACCACAGTCACATCAACAGGCCTCCTCCCCCCCTCCCCCCCCCCCCTCCTGCTAGGAGCTCCTCCAGTTTGCCGATGTATTTCGCCTGTTGACCACCAGGCATCTGGCTACCTTTAGAGAGTCATAGTTACTCCTGCCAATTGTTCCCCGTTTTAGCACAGTCACATTTTCAAGCTTACTGTGGCCAGTTCACCTGAAGCGATCCGCCATTATCTGTCGACATAAAGACTTTCACAGTACTCCTGCCGGGAGCTTTCCGAGTTTTCCGATGTATTTCGCTTGTTGACCAGGCATTTGGCTACCTTCAGAGGGTCATAGTTACTCCGGCCAATTGTTCCCCGTTTTACCACAGTCACATTTTCAAGCTTCCTGTAACCAGTTCACCTGTAGCGATACGCATTTGGCTACCTTTAGAGAGTCATACTTATTCCTGCCAATTGTTCCCCGTTTTAGCACAGTCACATTTTCAAGCTTCCTCTAGCCAATTCACCTGTAGCGATACGCCATTATCTGTCGTCATGAAGACTTTCACAGTACTCCTGCCGGGAGCTTCTCGAGTATGCAGATGTACTTCGCCAGGTGACTATACATTTGCTACCCTAAGAGCGTCATAGTTAATCCTGCCAGTGTCTCCCCGTTAAACCACAGTAACAACTGCAGGCTTCCTCTGCCCTCTTCACCAGAAGCGATACGCCATTATTTGTCGACATTATGACTTTCACAGTACTTCTGCTAGGAGCTCCTACAGTTTGCCGATGTATTTCGCCTGTTGACGAGGCATTTGGCTACCTTTAGAGGGTCATGGTTACGCCTGCCAATTATTCCCCGTTTTAGCACAGTCACATTTTCAAGCTTACTCTGGCCATTTCACCTGAAGCGATCCGCCATTATCTGTCGACATAAAGACTTTCACAGTACTCCTGCCGGGAGCTTCTCGAGTTTGCCGACGTATTTCGAGTGTTGACGCGGCATTTGGCTACCTTAAGAGAGTCATAGTTACTCCTGTCAGTTGCTCCCCGTTTTACAACAGTCACACCTACAAGCTTACTTTGGCCATTTCACCTGAAGCGATAAACCACTATATGTCGACATAATGACTTTCACAGTACTCCTGCCAGGGGCTTCTCGAGTTTGCCGATGTATTTCGCCTGTTGACGAGGCATTTGGCTAACTTTAGAGAGTCATAGTTACCCCTTCCAATTATTCCACGGTTTACCACAGTCGCATTTTCAAGCTTACTCTGCCCAGTTCACCTGAAGAGATACGCCAATTATATGTCGACATAAAGACTTTCACAGTACACCTGACGTGAGCTTCTCGAGTTTACCGAAGTATTTCGCCTGTTGACGCGGCATGTGGCTACCTTAAGAGAGTCATAGTTACTCCTGTCAGTTGTTCGCCATTTTACAACCATCGCATCTACAAGCTTACTACGGCCAGTTCACCTAAAGCGATACGCCATTATCTGTCGACATAAAGACTTTCACAGTACTCCTGCCGGGATCTTCTCGAGTTTGCCGATGTATTTCGCCAGTTTACGAGGCATTTGGCTATCTTAAGAGAGTCATAGTTACTCCTGCCAGTGTCTCCCCGTTAAACCACAGTCACAACTACAAGCTTCATCATTCCCGTTCACCAGAAGCGATACGCCATTATTTGTCGACATTATGAGTTTCACAGTACCCCTGCTAGGAGCTCCTCTAGTTTGCCGTTGTATTTCGCCCGTTGACGAGGCATTTGGCTACCTTTAGAGAGTCATGATTACCCCTGCCAATTATCCCACGGTTTACCACAGTCACATTTTCAAGCTTACTCTGGCCAGTTCACCTGAAGAGATACGCCAATTATATGTCGACATAAAGACTTTCACAGTACACCTGCCGGGAGCTTCTCGAGTTTGCCGAAGTATTTCGCCTGTTGACGAGGCATTTGCCTACCTTAAGGTTGTCATAGTTACACCTCTCAGGTGTTCCCCGTTTTACAACAGTCACACCTACAAGCTTACTCTGGCCAGGTCACCTGAAGCAATACGCCATTATCTGTCGACATAGAGTCTTTCACAGTACTCCTGCCGGGAGCTTTTCGAGTTTGCCGATGTATTTTGCCTGTTGACGAGGCATTTGGCTACCTTTAGAGAGTCATAGTTACTCCTGCCAATTGTTCCCCGTTTTACCACAGTCACATTTTCAATCTTCCTCTAGCCAATTCACCTGTAGCGATACGCCATTATCTGTCGTCATGAAGGCTTTCACAGTACTCCTGCCGGGAGCTTCTCGAGTATGCAGATGTACTTCACCAGTTGACTATACATTTGCTACCTTAAGAGCGTCATAGTTAATCCTGCCAGTGTCTCCCCGTTAAACCACAGTAACAACTGCAGGCTTCCTCTGCCCTCTTTACCAGAAGCGATACGCCATTATTTGTCGACACTATGACTTTCACAGTACTTCTGCTAGGAGCTCCTACAGTTTGCCGTTGTATTTAGCCTGTTGACGAGGCATTTGGCTACCTTTAGAGGGTCATAGTTACTCCTGCCAATTGTTCCCCGTTTTAGCACAGTCACATTTTCAAGCTTACTCTGGCCATTTCACCTGAAGCGATCCGCCATTATCTGTCGACATAAAGACTTTCACAGTACTCCTGCCGGGAGCTTTCCCAGTTTTCCGATGTATTTCGCTTGTTGACCTGGCATTTGGCTACCTTCAGAGGGTCATAGTTACTCCGGCCAATTGTACCCCGTTTTACCACAGTCACATTTTCAAGCTTCCTCTAACCAGTTCACCTGTAGCGATACGCCATTATCTGTCGACATAAAGACTTTCACAGTACTCCTGCCGGGAGCTTCTCGAGTTTGCCGATGTATTTCGAGTGTTGACGCGGCATTTGGCTACCTTAAGAGAGTCATAGTTACTCCTGTCAGTTGCTCCCCGTTTTACAACAGTCACACCTACAAGCTTACTCTGGCCATTTCACCTGAAGCGATAAACCATTACATGTCGACATAATGACTTTCACAGTACTCCTGCCAGGAGCTTTTCGAGTTTGCCGATGTATTTCGAATGTTGACGAGGCATTTGGCAACCTTAAGACCGTCATAGTTACACCTGCCAGTGTCTCCCCGTTAAACCACAGTCACATCAACAGGCCTCCTCCCCCCCTCCCCCCCCCTCCTGCTAGGAGCTCCTCCAGTTTGCCGATGTATTTCGCCTGTTGACCACCAGGCATCTGGCTACCTTTAGAGAGTCATAGTTACTCCTGCCAATTGTTCCCCGTTTTAGCACAGTCACATTTTCAAGCTTACTGTGGCCAGTTCACCTGAAGCGATCCGCCATTATCTGTCGACATAAAGACTTTCACAGTACTCCTGCCGGGAGCTTTCCGAGTTTTCCGATGTATTTCGCTTGTTGACCAGGCATTTGGCTACCTTCAGAGGGTCATAGTTACTCCGGCCAATTGTTCCCCGTTTTACCACAGTCACATTTTCAAGCTTCCTGTAACCAGTTCACCTGTAGCGATACGCCATTATCTGTCGACATAAAGACTTTCACAGTACTCCTGCCGGGAGCTTCTCGAGTTTGCCGATGTAATTCGCCAGTTGACCTGGCATTTGGCTACCTTTAGAGAGTCATACTTATTCCTGCCAATTGTTCCCCGTTTTAGCACAGTCACATTTTCAAGCTTCCTCTAGCCAATTCACCTGTAGCGATACGCCATTATCTGTCGTCATGAAGACTTTCACAGTACTCCTGCCGGGAGCTTCTCGAGTATGCAGATGTACTTCGCCAGGTGACTATACATTTGCTACCCTAAGAGCGTCATAGTTAATCCTGCCAGTGTCTCCCCGTTAAACCACAGTAACAACTGCAGGCTTCCTCTGCCCTCTTCACCAGAAGCGATACGCCATTATTTGTCGACATTATGACTTTCACAGTATTTCTGCTAGGAGCTCCTACAGTTTGCCGATGTATTTCGCCTGTTGACGAGGCATTTGGCTACCTTTAGAGGGTCATGGTTACGCCTGCCAATTATTCCCCGTTTTAGCACAGTCACATTTTCAAGCTTACTCTGGCCATTTCACCTGAAGCGATCCGCCATTATCTGTCGACATAAAGACTTTCACAGTACTCCTGCCGGGAGCTTCTCGAGTTTGCCGACGTATTTCGAGTGTTGACGCGGCATTTGGCTACCTTAAGAGAGTCATAGTTACTCCTGTCAGTTGCTCCCCGTTTTACAACAGTCACACCTACAAGCTTACTTTGGCCATTTCACCTGAAGCGATAAACCACTATATGTCGACATAATGACTTTCACAGTACTCCTGCCAGGGGCTTCTCGAGTTTGCCGATGTATTTCGCCTGTTGACGAGGCATTTGGCTAACTTTAGAGAGTCATAGTTACCCCTTCCAATTATTCCACGGTTTACCACAGTCGCATTTTCAAGCTTACTCTGCCCAGTTCACCTGAAGAGATACGCCAATTATATGTCGACATAAAGACTTTCACAGTACACCTGACGTGAGCTTCTCGAGTTTACCGAAGTATTTCGCCTGTTGACGCGGCATGTGGCTACCTTAAGAGAGTCATAGTTACTCCTGTCAGTTGTTCGCCATTTTACAACCATCGCATCTACAAGCTTACTACGGCCAGTTCACCTAAAGCGATACGCCATTATCTGTCGACATAAAGACTTTCACAGTACTCCTGCCGGGATCTTCTCGAGTTTGCCGATGTATTTCGCCAGTTTACGAGGCATTTGGCTATCTTAAGAGAGTCATAGTTACTCCTGCCAGTGTCTCCCCGTTAAACCACAGTCACAACTACAAGCTTCATCATTCCCGTTCACCAGAAGCGATACGCCATTATTTGTCGACATTATGAGTTTCACAGTACCCCTGCTAGGAGCTCCTCCAGTTTGCCGTTGTATTTCGCCCGTTGACGAGGCATTTGGCTACCTTTAGAGAGTCATGATTACCCCTGCCAATTATCCCACGGTTTACCACAGTCACATTTTCAAGCTTACTCTGGCCAGTTCACCTGAAGAGATACGCCAATTATATGTCGACATAAAGACTTTCACAGTACACCTGCCGGGAGCTTCTCGAGTTTGCCGAAGTATTTCGCCTGTTGACGAGGCATTTGCCTACCTTAAGGTTGTCATAGTTACACCTCTCAGGTGTTCCCCGTTTTACAACAGTCACACCTACAAGCTTACTCTGGCCAGGTCACCTGAAGCAATACGCCATTATCTGTCGACATAGAGTCTTTCACAGTACTCCTGCCGGGAGCTTCTCGAGTTTGCCGATGTATTTTGCCTGTTGACGAGGCATTTGGCTACCTTTAGAGAGTCATAGTTACTCCTGCAAATATTTCCCCGTTTTACCACAGTCACATTTTCAATCTTCCTCTAGCCAATTCACCTGTAGCGATACGCCATTATCTGTCGTCATGAAGGCTTTCACAGTACTCCTGCCGGGAGCTTCTCGAGTATGCAGATGTACTTCACCAGTTGACTATACATTTGCTACCTTAAGAGCGTCATAGTTAATCCTGCCAGTGTCTCCCCGTTAAACCACAGTAACAACTGCAGGCTTCCTCTGCCCTCTTTACCAGAAGCGATACGCCATTATTTGTCGACACTATGACTTTCACAGTACTTCTGCTAGGAGCTCCTACAGTTTGCCGTTGTATTTAGCCTGTTGACGAGGCATTTGGCTACCTTTAGAGGGTCATAGTTACTCCTGCCAATTGTTCCCCGTTTTAGCACAGTCACATTTTCAAGCTTACTCTGGCCATTTCACCTGAAGGGATCCGCCATTATCTGTCGACATAAAGACTTTCACAGTACTCCTGCCGGGAGCTTTCCCAGTTTTCCGATGTATTTCGCTTGTTGACCTGGCATTTGGCTACCTTCAGAGGGTCATAGTTACTCCGGCCAATTGTACCCCGTTTTACCACAGTCACATTTTCAAGCTTCCTCTAACCAGTTCACCTGTAGCGATACGCCATTATCTGTCGACATAAAGACTTTCACAGTACTCCTGCCGGGAGCTTCTCGAGTTTGCCGATGTATTTCGAGTGTTGACGCGGCATTTGGCTACCTTAAGAGAGTCATAGTTACTCCTGTCAGTTGCTCCCCGTTTTACAACAGTCACACCTACAAGCTTACTCTGGCCATTTCACCTGAAGCGATAAACCATTACATGTCGACATAATGACTTTCACAGTACTCCTGCCAGGAGCTTTTCGAGTTTGCCGATGTATTTCGCCTGTTGACGAGGCATTTGGCAACCTTAAGACCGTCATAGTTACACCTGCCAGTGTCTCCCCGTTAAACCACAGTCACATCAACAGGCCTCCTCCCCCCCTCCCCCCCCCCCCTCCTGCTAGGAGCTCCTCCAGTTTGCCGATGTATTTCGCCTGTTGACCACCAGGCATCTGGCTACCTTTAGAGAGTCATAGTTACTCCTGCCAATTGTTCCCCGTTTTAGCACAGTCACATTTTCAAGCTTACTGTGGCCAGTTCACCTGAAGCGATCCGCCATTATCTGTCGACATAAAGACTTTCACAGTACTCCTGCCGGGAGCTTTCCGAGTTTTCCGATGTATTTCGCTTGTTGACCAGGCATTTGGCTACCTTCAGAGGGTCATAGTTACTCCTGCCAGTGTCTCCCCGTTAAACCACAGTCACAACTACAAGCTTCATCATTCCCGTTCACCAGAAGCGATACGCCATTATTTGTCGACATTATGAGTTTCACAGTACCCCTGCTTGGAGCTCCTCCAGTTTGCCGTTGTATTTCGCCCGTTGACGAGGCATTTGGCTACCTTTAGAGAGTCATGATTACCCCTGCCAATTATCCCACGGTTTACCACAGTCACATTTTCAAGCTTACTCTGGCCAGTTCACCTGAAGAGATACGCCAATTATATGTCGACATAAAAACTTTCACAGTACACCTGCCGGGAGCTTCTCGAGTTTGCCGAAGTATTTCGCCTGTTGACGAGGCATTTGCCTACCTTAAGGTTGTCATAGTTACACCTCTCAGGTGTTCCCCGTTTTACAACAGTCACACCTACAAGCTTACTCTGGCCAGGTCACCTGAAGCAATACGCCATTATCTGTCGACATAGAGTCTTTCACAGTACTCCTGCCGGGAGCTTCTCGAGTTTGCCGATGTATTTTGCCTGTTGACGAGGCATTTGGCTACCTTTAGAGAGTCATAGTTACTCCTGCTAATATTTCCCCGTTTTACCACAGTCACATTTTCAATCTTCCTCTAGCCAATTCACCTGTAGCGATACGCCATTATCTGTCGTCATGAAGGCTTTCACAGTACTCCTGCCGGGAGCTTCTCGAGTATGCAGATGTACTTCACCAGTTGACTATACATTTGCTACCTTAAGAGCGTCGTAGTTAATCCTGCCAGTGTCTCCCCGTTAAACCACAGTAACAACTGCAGGCTTCCTCTGCCCTCTTTACCAGAAGCGATACGCCATTATTTGTCGACACTATGACTTTCACAGTACTTCTGCTAGGAGCTCCTACAGTTTGCCGTTGTATTTAGCCTGTTGACGAGGCATTTGGCTACCTTTAGAGGGTCATAGTTACTCCTGCCAATTGTTCCCCGTTTTAGCACAGTCACATTTTCAAGCTTACTCTGGCCATTTCACCTGAAGCGATCCGCCATTATCTGTCGACATAAAGACTTTCACAGTACTCCTGCCGGGAGCTTTCCCAGTTTTCCGACGTATTTCGCTTGTTGACCTGGCATTTGGCTACCTTCAGAGGGTCATAGTTACTCCGGCCAATTGTACCCCGTTTTACCACAGTCACATTTTCAAGCTTCCTCTAACCAGTTCACCTGTAGCGATACGCCATTATCTGTCGACATAAAGACTTTCACAGTACTCCTGCCGGGAGCTTCTCGAGTTTGCCGATGTATTTCGAGTGTTGACGCGGCATTTGGCTACCTTAAGAGAGTCATAGTTACTCCTGTCAGTTGCTCCCCGTTTTACAACAGTCACACCTACAAGCTTACTCTGGCCATTTCACCTGAAGCGATAAACCATTACACGTCGACATAATGACTTTCACAGTACTCCTGCCAGGAGCTTTTCGAGTTTGCCGATGTATTTCGTCTGTTGACGAGGCATTTGGCAACCTTAAGACCGTCATAGTTACACCTGCCAGTGTCTCCCCGTTAAACCACAGTCACATCAACAGGCCTCCTCCCCCCCTCCCCCCCCCCCTCCTGCTAGGAGCTCCTCCAGTTTGCCGATGTATTTCGCCTGTTGACCACCAGGCATCTGGCTACCTTTAGAGAGTCATAGTTACCCCTTCCAATTATTCCACGGTTTACCACAGTCGCATTTTCAAGCTTACTCTGCCCAGTTCACCTGAAGAGATACGCCAATTATATGTCGACATAAAGACTTTCACAGTACACCTGACGTGAGCTTCTCGAGTTTACCGAAGTATTTCGCCTGTTGACGCGGCATGTGGCTACCTTAAGAGAGTCATAGTTACTCCTGTCAGTTGTTCGCCATTTTACAACCATCGCATCTACAAACTTACTACGGCCAGTTCACCTAAAGCGATACGCCATTATCTGTCGACATAAAGACTTTCACAGTACTCCTGCCGGGATCTTCTCGAGTTTGCCGATGTATTTCGCCAGTTTACGAGGCATTTGGCTATCTTAAGAGAGTCATAGTTACTCCTGCCAGTGTCTCCCCGTTAAACCACAGTCACAACTACAAGCTTCATCATTCCCGTTCACCAGAAGCGATACGCCATTATTTGTCGACATTATGAGTTTCACAGTACCCCTGCTAGGAGCTCCTCCAGTTTGCCGTTGTATTTCGCCCGTTGACGAGGCATTTGGCTACCTTTAGAGAGTCATGATTACCCCTGCCAATTATCCCACGGTTTACCACAGTCACATTTTCAAGCTTACTCTGGCCAGTTCACCTGAAGAGATACGCCAATTATATGTCGACATAAAGACTTTCACAGTACACCTGCCGGGAGCTTCTCGAGTTTGCCGAAGTATTTCGCCTGTTGACGAGGCATTTGCCTACCTTAAGGTTGTCATAGTTACACCTCTCAGGTGTTCCCCGTTTTACAACAGTCACACCTACAAGCTTACTCTGGCCAGGTCACCTGAAGCAATACGCCATTATCTGTCGACATAGAGTCTTTCACAGTACTCCTGCCGGGAGTTTCTCGAGTTTGCCGATGTATTTTGCCTGTTGACGAGGCATTTTGCTACCTTTAGAGAGTCATAGTTACTCCTGCAAATATTTCCCCGTTTTACCACAGTCACATTTTCAATCTTCCTCTAGCCAATTCACCTGTAGCGATACGCCATTATCTGTCGTCATGAAGGCTTTCACAGTACTCCTGCCGGGAGCTTCTCGAGTATGCAGATGTACTTCACCAGTTGACTATACATTTGCTACCTTAAGAGCGTCATAGTTAATCCTGCCAGTGTCTCCCCGTTAAACCACAGTAACAACTGCAGGCTTCCTCTGCCCTCTTTACCAGAAGCGATACGCCATTATTTGTCGACACTATGACTTTCACAGTACTTCTGCTAGGAGCTCCTACAGTTTGCCGTTGTATTTAGCCTGTTGACGAGGCATTTGGCTACCTTTAGAGGGTCATAGTTACTCCTGCCAATTGTTCCCCGTTTTAGAACAGTCACATTTTCAAGCTTACTCTGGCCATTTCACCTGAAGCGATCCGCCATTATCTGTCGACATAAAGACTTTCACAGTACTCCTGCCGGGAGCTTTCCCAGTTTTCCGATGTATTTCGCTTGTTGACCTGGCATTTGGCTACCTTCAGAGGGTCATAGTTACTCCGGCCAATTGTACCCCGTTTTACCACAGTCACATTTTCAAGCTTCCTCTAACCAGTTCACCTGTAGCGATACGCCATTATCTGTCGACATAAAGACTTTCACAGTACTCCTGCCGGGAGCTTCTCGAGTTTGCCGATGTATTTCGAGTGTTGACGCGGCATTTGGCTACCTTAAGAGAGTCATAGTTACTCCTGTCAGTTGCTCCCCGTTTTACAACAGTCACACCTACAAGCTTACTCTGGCCATTTCACCTGAAGCGATAAACCATTACATGTCGACATAATGACTTTCACAGTACTCCTGCCAGGAGCTTTTCGAGTTTGCCGATGTATTTCGCCTGTTGACCACCAGGCATCTGGCTACCTTTAGAGAGTCATAGTTACTCCTGCCAATTGTTCCCCGTTTTAGCACAATCACATTTTCAAGCTTACTGTGGCCAGTTCACCTGAAGCGATCCGCCATTATCTGTCGACATAAAGACTTTCACAGTACTCCTGCCGGGAGCTTTCCGAGTTTTCCGATGTATTTCGCTTGTTGACCAGGCATTTGGCTACCTTCAGAGGGTCATAGTTACTCCGGCCAATTGCTCCCCGTTTTACCACAGTCACATTTTCAAGCTTCCTCTAACCAGTTCACCTGTAGCGATACGCCATTATCTGTCGACATAAAGACTTTCACAGTACTCCTGCCGGGAGCTTCTCGAGTTTGCCGATGTATTTCGCCAGTTTACGAGGCATTTGGCTATCTTAAGAGAGTCATAGTTACTCCTGCCAGTGTCTCCCCGTTAAACCACAGTCACAACTACAAGCTTCATCATTCCCGTTCACCAGAAGCGATACGCCATTATTTGTCGACATTATGAGTTTCACAGTACCCCTGCTTGGAGCTCCTCCAGTTTGCCGTTGTATTTCGCCCGTTGACGAGGCATTTGGCTACCTTTAGAGAGTCATGATTACCCCTGCCAATTATCCCACGGTTTACCACAGTCACATTTTCAAGCTTACTCTGGCCAGTTCACCTGAAGAGATACGCCAATTATATGTCGACATAAAAACTTTCACAGTACACCTGCCGGGAGCTTCTCGAGTTTGCCGAAGTATTTCGCCTGTTGACGAGGCATTTGCCTACCTTAAGGTTGTCATAGTTACACCTCTCAGGTGTTCCCCGTTTTACAACAGTCACACCTACAAGCTTACTCTGGCCAGGTCACCTGAAGCAATACGCCATTATCTGTCGACATAGAGTCTTTCACAGTACTCCTGCCGGGAGCTTCTCGAGTTTGCCGATGTATTTTGCCTGTTGACGAGGCATTTGGCTACCTTTAGAGAGTCATAGTTACTCCTGCAAATATTTCCCCGTTTTACCACAGTCACATTTTCAATCTTCCTCTAGCCAATTCACCTGTAGCGATACGCCATTATCTGTCGTCATGAAGGCTTTCACAGTACTCCTGCCGGGAGCTTCTCGAGTTTGCCGATGTATTTCGCCAGTTTACGAGGCATTTGGCTATCTTAAGAGAGTCATAGTTACTCCTGCCAGTGTCTCCCCGTTAAACCACAGTCACAACTACAAGCTTCATCATTCCCGTTCACCAGAAGCGATACGCCATTATTTGTCGACATTATGAGTTTCACAGTACCCCTGCTAGGAGCTCCTCCAGTTTGCCGTTGTATTTCGCCCGTTGACGAGGCATTTGGCTACCTTTAGAGAGTCATGATTACCCCTGCCAATTATCCCACGGTTTACCACAGTCACATTTTCAAGCTTACTCTGGCCAGTTCACCTGAAGAGATACGCCAATTATATGTCGACATAAAGACTTTCACAGTACACCTGCCGGGAGCTTCTCGAGTTTGCCGAAGTATTTCGCCTGTTGACGAGGCATTTGCCTACCTTAAGGTTGTCATAGTTACACCTCTCAGGTGTTCCCCGTTTTACAACAGTCACACCTACAAGCTTACTCTGGCCAGGTCACCTGAAGCAATACGCCATTATCTGTCGACATAGAGTCTTTCACAGTACTCCTGCCGGGAGTTTCTCGAGTTTGCCGATGTATTTTGCCTGTTGACGAGGCATTTTGCTACCTTTAGAGAGTCATAGTTACTCCTGCAAATATTTCCCCGTTTTACCACAGTCACATTTTCAATCTTCCTCTAGCCAATTCACCTGTAGCGATACGCCATTATCTGTCGTCATGAAGGCTTTCACAGTACTCCTGCCGGGAGCTTCTCGAGTATGCAGATGTACTTCACCAGTTGACTATACATTTGCTACCTTAAGAGCGTCATAGTTAATCCTGCCAGTGTCTCCCCGTTAAACCACAGTAACAACTGCAGGCTTCCTCTGCCCTCTTTACCAGAAGCGATACGCCATTATTTGTCGACACTATGACTTTCACAGTACTTCTGCTAGGAGCTCCTACAGTTTGCCGTTGTATTTAGCCTGTTGACGAGGCATTTGGCTACCTTTAGAGGGTCATAGTTACTCCTGCCAATTGTTCCCCGTTTTAGAACAGTCACATTTTCAAGCTTACTCTGGCCATTTCACCTGAAGCGATCCGCCATTATCTGTCGACATAAAGACTTTCACAGTACTCCTGCCGGGAGCTTTCCCAGTTTTCCGATGTATTTCGCTTGTTGACCTGGCATTTGGCTACCTTCAGAGGGTCATAGTTACTCCGGCCAATTGTACCCCGTTTTACCACAGTCACATTTTCAAGCTTCCTCTAACCAGTTCACCTGTAGCGATACGCCATTATCTGTCGACATAAAGACTTTCACAGTACTCCTGCCGGGAGCTTCTCGAGTTTGCCGATGTATTTCGAGTGTTGACGCGGCATTTGGCTACCTTAAGAGAGTCATAGTTACTCCTGTCAGTTGCTCCCCGTTTTACAACAGTCACACCTACAAGCTTACTCTGGCCATTTCACCTGAAGCGATAAACCATTACATGTCGACATAATGACTTTCACAGTACTCCTGCCAGGAGCTTTTCGAGTTTGCCGATGTATTTCGCCTGTTGACCACCAGGCATCTGGCTACCTTTAGAGAGTCATAGTTACTCCTGCCAATTGTTCCCCGTTTTAGCACAATCACATTTTCAAGCTTACTGTGGCCAGTTCACCTGAAGCGATCCGCCATTATCTGTCGACATAAAGACTTTCACAGTACTCCTGCCGGGAGCTTTCCGAGTTTTCCGATGTATTTCGCTTGTTGACCAGGCATTTGGCTACCTTCAGAGGGTCATAGTTACTCCGGCCAATTGCTCCCCGTTTTACCACAGTCACATTTTCAAGCTTCCTCTAACCAGTTCACCTGTAGCGATACGCCATTATCTGTCGACATAAAGACTTTCACAGTACTCCTGCCGGGAGCTTCTCGAGTTTGCCGATGTATTTCGCCAGTTTACGAGGCATTTGGCTATCTTAAGAGAGTCATAGTTACTCCTGCCAGTGTCTCCCCGTTAAACCACAGTCACAACTACAAGCTTCATCATTCCCGTTCACCAGAAGCGATACGCCATTATTTGTCGACATTATGAGTTCACAGTACCCCTGCTTGGAGCTCCTCCAGTTTGCCGTTGTATTTCGCCCGTTGACGAGGCATTTGGCTACCTTTAGAGAGTCATGATTACCCCTGCCAATTATCCCACGGTTTACCACAGTCACATTTTCAAGCTTACTCTGGCCAGTTCACCTGAAGAGATACGCCAATTATATGTCGACATAAAAACTTTCACAGTACACCTGCCGGGAGCTTCTCGAGTTTGCCGAAGTATTTCGCCTGTTGACGAGGCATTTGCCTACCTTAAGGTTGTCATAGTTACACCTCTCAGGTGTTCCCCGTTTTACAACAGTCACACCTACAAGCTTACTCTGGCCAGGTCACCTGA
This sequence comes from Schistocerca serialis cubense, assembly GCF_023864345.2. Taxonomy (NCBI): domain Eukaryota; kingdom Metazoa; phylum Arthropoda; class Insecta; order Orthoptera; family Acrididae; genus Schistocerca; species Schistocerca serialis. The sequence goes on along the minus strand of NW_026047583.1, from coordinate 32,701,788 downwards.
AGCAATACGCCATTATCTGTCGACATAGAGTCTTTCACAGTACTCCTGCCGGGAGCTTCTCGAGTTTGCCGATGTATTTTGCCTGTTGACGAGGCATTTGGCTACCTTTAGAGAGTCATAGTTACTCCTGCAAATATTTCCCCGTTTTACCACAGTCACATTTTCAATCTTCCTCTAGCCAATTCACCTGTAGCGATACGCCATTATCTGTCGTCATGAAGGCTTTCACAGTACTCCTGCCGGGAGCTTCTCGAGTATGCAGATGTACTTCACCAGTTGACTATACATTTGCTACCTTAAGAGCGTCATAGTTAATCCTGCCAGTGTCTCCCCGTTAAACCACAGTAACAACTGCAGGCTTCCTCTGCCCTCTTTACCAGAAGCGATACGCCATTATTTGTCGACACTATGACTTTCACAGTACTTCTGCTAGGAGCTCCTACAGTTTGCCGTTGTATTTAGCCTGTTGACGAGGCATTTGGCTACCTTTAGAGGGTCATAGTTACTCCTGCCAATTGTTCCCCGTTTTAGCACAGTCACATTTTCAAGCTTACTCTGGCTATTTCACCTGAAGCGATCCGCCATTATCTGTCGACATAAAGACTTTCACAGTACTCCTGCCGGGAGCTTTCCCAGTTTTCCGATGTATTTCGCTTGTTGACCTGGCATTTGGCTACCTTCAGAGGGTCATAGTTACTCCGACCAATTGTACCCCGTTTTACCACAGTCACATTTTCAAGCTTCCTCTAACCAGTTCACCTGTAGCGATACGCCATTATCTGTCGACATAAAGACTTTCACAGTACTCCTGCCGGGAGCTTCTCGAGTTTGCCGATGTATTTCGAGTGTTGACGCGGCATTTGGCTACCTTAAGAGAGTCATAGTTACTCCTGTCAGTTGCTCCCCGTTTTACAACAGTCACACCTAAAGGCTTACTCTGGCCATTTCACCTGAAGCGATAAACCATTACATGTCGACATAATGACTTTCACAGTACTCCTGCCAGGAGCTTTTCGAGTTTGCCGATGTATTTCGCCTGTTGACGAGGCATTTGGCAACCTTAAGACCGTCATAGTTACACCTGCCAGTGTCTCCCCGTTAAACCACAGTCACATCAACAGGCCTCCTCCCCCCCTCCCCCCCCCCTCCTGCTAGGAGCTCCTCCAGTTTGCCGATGTATTTCGCCTGTTGACCACCAGGCATGTGGCTACCTTTAGAGAGTCATAGTTACTCCTGCCAATTGTTCCCCGTTTTAGCACAGTCACATTTTCAAGCTTACTGTGGCCAGTTCACCTGAAGCGATCCGCCATTATCTGTCGACATAAAGACTTTCACAGTACTCCTGCCGGGAGCTTTCCGAGTTTTCCGATGTATTTCGCTTGTTGACCAGGCATTTGGCTACCTTCAGAGGGTCATAGTTACTCCGCCCAATTGTTCCCCGTTTTACCACAGTCACATTTTCAAGCTTCCTCTAACCAGTTCACCTGTAGCGATACGCCATTATCTGTCGACATAAAGACTTTCACAGTACTCCTGCCGGGAGCTTCTCGAGTTTGCCGATGTAATTCGCCAGTTGACCAGGCATTTGGCTACCTTTAGAGAGTCATACTTATTCCTGCCAATTGTTCCCCGTTTTACTACAGTCACATTTTCAAGCTTCCTCTAGCCAATTCACCTGTAGCGATACGCCATTATCTGTCGTCATGAAGACTTTCACAGTACTCCTGCCGGGAGCTTCTCGAGTATGCAGATGTACTTCGCCAGGTGACTATACATTTGCTACCCTAAGAGCGTCATAGTTAATCCTGCCAGTGTCTCCCCGTTAAACCACAGTAACAACTGCAGGCTTCCTCTGCCCTGTTCACCAGAAGCGATACGCCATTATTTGTCGACATTATGACTTTCACAGTACTTCTGCTAGGAGCTCCTACAGTTTGCCGATGTATTTCGCCTGTTGACGAGGCATTTGGCTACCTTTAGAGGGTCATGGTTACGCCTGCCAATTATTCCCCGTTTTAGCACAGTCACATTTTCAAGCTTACTCTGGCCATTTCACCTGAAGCGATCCGCCATTGTCTGTCGACATAAAGACTTTCACAGTACTCCTGCCGGGAGCTTCTCGAGTTTGCCGACGTATTTCGAGTGTTGACGCGGCATTTGGCTACCTTAAGAGAGTCATAGTTACTCCTGTCAGTTGCTCCCCGTTTTACAACAGTCACACCTACAAGCTTACTTTGGCCATTTCACCTGAAGCGATAAACCACTATATGTCGACATAATGACTTTCACAGTACTCCTGCCAGGGGCTTCTCGAGTTTGCCGATGTATTTCGCCTGTTGACGAGGCATTTGGCTAACTTTAGAGAGTCATAGTTACCCCTTCCAATTATTCCACGGTTTACCACAGTCGCATTTTTAAGCTTACTCTGCCCAGTTCACCTGAAGAGATACGCCAATTATATGTCGACATAAAGACTTTCACAGTACACCTGACGTGAGCTTCTCGAGTTTACCGAAGTATTTCGCCAGTTTACGAGGCATTTGGCTATCTTAAGAGAGTCATAGTTACTCCTGCCAGTGTCTCCCCGTTAAACCACAGTCACAACTACAAGCTTCTTCATTCCCGTTCACCAGAAGCGATACGCCATTATTTGTCGACATTATGAGTTTCACAGTACCCCTGCTAGGAGTTCCTCCAGTTTGCCGTTGTATTTCGCCCGTTGAGGAGGCATTTGGCTACCTTTAGAGAGTCATGATTACCCCTGCCAATTATCCCACGGTTTACCACAGTCACATTTTCAAGCTTACTGTGGCCAGTTCACCTGAAGAGATACGCCAATTATATGTCGACATAAAAACTTTCACAGTACACCTGCCGGGAGCTTCTCGAGTTTGCCGAAGTATTTCGCCTGTTGACGAGGCATTTGCCTACCTTAAGGTTGTCATAGTTACACCTGTCAGGTGTTCCCCGTTTTACAACAGTCACACCTACAAGCTTACTCTGGCCAGGTCACGTGAAGCAATACGCCATTATCTGTCGACATAGAGTCTTTCACAGTACTCCTGCCGGGAGCTTCTCGAGTTTGCCGATGTATTTTGCCTGTTGACGAGGCATTTGGCTACCTTTAGAGAGTCATAGTTACTCCTGCAAATATTTCCCCGTTTTACCACAGTCACATTTTCAATCTTCCTCTAGCCAATTCACCTGTAGCGATACGCCATTATCTGTCGTCATGAAGGCTTTCACAGTACTCCTGCCGGGAGCTTCTCGAGTATGCAGATGTACTTCACCAGTTGACTATACATTTGCTACCTTAAGAGCGTCATAGTTAATCCTGCCAGTGTCTCCCCGTTAAACCACAGTAACAACTGCAGGCTTCCTCTGCCCTCACGTCCGCTCACGTCAACACTCCCCAGGCCATTCCATTGTTCAGTCCCTGTGTCTCCAGCTACCTCTAGCTACGCTCGTATCACCAAGAGTGGGGGCGTTCCCCTACCACCTTTTCACCGAAATCATTTAGTATTTAAGAATATTTATATTTATTACCCTGGAGTTCATACCAGTCATAATAATTTACTACTAGCGCTTTATAACATTAAATCATACAGTAATAGCTTATAAATACCAAGAAAAAGAATACATTTGACTCCGATATCTTATTGCATTGTCTGAGACAGCGCTAATTCCCAGTTTCGCCAATAGATGGCATCAGGGTGCACTCCCTGGCAGTCTCACACCAGCGCGCCCGTTTCCGACGCGCGGGCTCCAAATTACTGTCAGCCCACCATCATTTCAGTTCCGTTACAAGCCTTTAAATCTTTGTAAGGGTGGAGACCTTTGTCTCGCTCCGTTCTTTCATATACTAATCTATAAGTTCCAGGATAAGGTATTTTTGTAATAATGTAGGGTCCTGAGTATAGTAATTGCCATTTTTTGTTTAACTTACCGATCTTTGTCGATTTGGAACGTGTTCTCAAGAGGACTCGTTGCCCTTAAAAAAAAAAAAAATGTATATTCTCTTTCCGTATTCTGCTCTATTCTCTAGTTTAATTACTGCTTGTTTGATTTTATCCTGTAAAGTTAACTCTATAGTAGGTAATTTTGGTATGTGTGATTCCCATTCGTCATTTTGCTTTGTGTTAAACATAATTTCATTAGGAGTGAAACCTGTGGAAGAGTGGCGGAGATTATTTACTATTTGTATAAATGGAGTCACGTATTCAATCCATCGTGAATGCTTATTATGAGCGCATGTTCGTATAAATCTATTGAATTCTTTAAACAATCTTTCCACGGGACTTGATTCTGGGTGGTAAAAACTCACCAAGATGTGTTTAATGCCCTGTGTGTTCATGCGTGAATTGTTTCCATTTTCTTCCCACAAATTGGCTGCGTTGTCTGTTAATATGACTTTGGATTTCCCTACTCTTCGTAAATAACCCTCTTCAATTCTCCTTATGATGCTGCTGGCTGTAGTGGGTTTTGATAGCAAAAAGTTTGAGGTATTTTGTGAAAATATCGTAAAGAGCTATTATGTATTTGACACCTCCTTTTGCTCTTGGATATGGCACTGCGAAATCTAGAGAAACCATTTCCAGTGGGGCTTTGGT